>NC_132940.1:31813100-33207700 GCF_034638445.1 Ciconia boyciana | reverse complement strand
ATGTGGCGGGAGGATGAGAGACAATGGGCATAAGTTAAAATACGAGACATTCAGACTGGATGTACAGAAAATCTTTTCCACCACAAGGACAGTCAAGGAGTAGCACAGGCTACCCCAAAAAGCTGAGCTGTCTCCATCCTCAGAGGTTTTCAAGACCTTAGTGGATCAAGCCCTGAGCAACCTGGTGTGACCCCAGAGCTGCCCCTGCTTTGAGCAGGAGGTTGGACAGGGAACTCCCGAGGTCCTCTCCAGGCCAAGTTACCTTGTGATCCTATGAACTCCAGGCAGCACGCTGCAGGCACACATTACAAGATTCTCTATTAACACTGTAGTTATATTTACTAACTTTTTCCTCCATATACCCTCAAATAATTAAATAACTTACTCTGCCTGTCCTGTTGAGATTCATTCTGGGTTTCAAACACTATTCTGGTTTGTGCTTTTCCAGCACTGACAAACATCAACTCTACATCATCCTGATCAGGAATTGGTACCAGAACATACTCACACACACAGATGGCAGCACTAAATTACCTCTGCTCTACCCTCCTCCATTAACAGTGAAGAAACACTGCAAGAGGTGTGTCATGAACTGGCAGACAGCAAAGGAGCAACCATGAAGAGACACAGCAGATGCAGAAGTTAATGGAGCTGCTGATGAGTCTTTGAAAAGAGAGCCACAATTTAAATTATTAAAGCAGTCAAACCTTCAATGAAGTTGGTTATAGCCTCATCATAAGACTACAGGAAACTACCTACTGGTTTGTCAGCACTAGAATTTCTAAGCAGTGTTCAAGCCCTGTAATTCAAGCACTTTTTATTCTATGTTTACAGAGTGCTAAAAGCCACAATTTACCAGGGTAATGGCACACTTAACTAGAGTTCACATCTTTGTGAAATGCAATTGAGACAGTCATATCTCAGTCAAACTGCTAAACTTTTGAATCCAAATTAACTACGTTTTGAACATTAACATATAAAATTGGCAATGAAGATAATTTCCTTAAAGTGAACAAACATGGACTAAAGCTTGATACTGTCTTATAAGAAGACTGCACTCAGAAGTTTCTGTGGTATTATGTTAGAAGTCCTATCGGTAGTGATATTTTGCTTAAGAATTACTACTTCTGTGCCTAGTAGGATACATGAAGTGTTTACTGTAAGATGACCACCTCACAAAATTAGATTTATGGGGAGTACTTGTAGATTCCCAAAGCAGCACAAACGGTATGGGTACAAATTTTTAGCCAGATGAGACAAACACGTTCACCTGAACAGAGATGTGAACTGTGCCTCTTCTTCCTAAGAGCTCTTTGAAAGAACCTTCTGAAAGGTCTACTCACCTGACCAGATGTAATGCAAATCTTTTGAGAAGTTACTCAAACAATGACCCCAGAGAAGTATCTAGGAAACTAGATGGGACAGAAGACACTCCAGTACTCTTGAAAGGTAACCTTGAAAAGGATAATAAGACTAGGAAAGCAAAAACCCCAACTCTTTCTTACAACTTACAAAGATGACTTAAAAACACACTCTCCTGCAACTCTTGAAAGACTTGGTAGATTAAGTCTGACCTTCTTTGTTCATTCTGCAAGACTTCTGTAGGAGTGTCAGGTGTTTCTTAGCTCTTGCACTTTGAAGAGGTACAATCTTTTAAGGACAGCATTTTAAAACAGTTGATTTGTATACGTTTATACAGAAAGCAAGAGACTGGTAGTGGAGGAGTTAAGGCAGTCCAGCTAAAAGTCCCTCCTCATTTTTTCAGCGTCTTGATTCTTGCAGAGTCATTATTTCACTAGTTATTCAACCGTTACGTGGTCACTTTAGAAATTCAGCTCTCCTCTGTCTAAACTTCAAATATAGAGAAAATTTCTCACAAAAACTTTTCTGTCCCTGCTTAGTTTTACAACAACGAAGACTAGCAGAGACTAATTGCTCCACATCTTCATTTGGCACAATGTTTTGTTAAGCTGCCCTTTCACATTATTATACTTTTGTCTGTCTATTCCTTCATCATTACACTTGGATTGAGCTTGTAATGCTACAGTAAGGAGGAGGATGGCCTCCTCCTTAAGGCAAAGGACTAACAGAACTGGCTCTGAGAGTTTGAGGCTCTATTCACAGTCCTCTTTATGAGCTTGGGCTGCAGTAATCCGCGGCTCAATTTCTGCTCTATGCAAATCAAAGAATTTAAATATACACTCTGTGGATGTAAAAAGCATTTCACAGCTTTTAAGGAAACCATCCCCAAGCTTACCTTCTACACAGAGGAACAAACCCAAATGTTCTTTAAAGGGAGAAGGTGAAGATCACCAACTACTTTTCAAGTGCTCGAAAAGTTTGGGAGGGGGAGTGTCCTGTTTTGTTTTTTTGGGGGGGTTTTTTGTTTGTTGTTGTTTTGTTTTTTTGGCTTTTTTTAGGAGGAGATAAGGTTCTTGGTGACAAAGGCAGGAGTCTTTAGTTGTAATACATTAGCGCCGAATGCTTTAGTCCTGTTGTATTAGGCACAATACAAACAAAGCAGGCAGGAAAAAGTGATGAAGGCCCAGGATGAGCTATGGTGTTGGAGAAACAAGCTAGGAGAAATAGGTGATTACTGCCCACATGCTTGCAGGCAAGGAGAATCTCCAGCTTGGTGTAGTAGAATACAGAATGTTAAGAAAGAGTCCAGTGGTGCAGGAAGGTGACTGAGGCAGGACAAGCATGACTTCAGCAGTACTGCCTTGTAACGACACAAGGCAGCAGAAGACTCGTAGTCACGGGGAGGGAGGGGGGAGCAAGAGGTTATAACATCATTAAGACATATACTAAAATACAAAAGGAAGTCTTTTACTGGTAGAGGAGAGCTAATAATAAGGCATTTAAAAGCTTTTTCCATCATGTAACAGGAAAGAAAGAAGAGTTTCTAAGACAGCATAGGTTAGCAGCCTGGAAGAGAAAAAGGCCCATAAACTTGCTATTAGTGAAAAAGATTACTTTTTTTTCTTTTTTTGAAAAGATAAACTTGAGACAGGATCTGGACTACCAGAAGGAGGCAGACAGAGATACATGACAAGATGAGGAGCAAGAGGATAATTTGGAGAATCAGTAAGGGGAGACAGCTGAAGTATTTCAGAACGCCGGATAGAAAGTGTTTTGGAAATGTAAAAACCTCCTCGAATTCACTCCTTAGAAATCGTTCCCAAGCCCTGAACTCTTCAGAAAGAATGTGCATGCCCTTTTGGTATATCTACACCTTTTCCATGAGGTGCTCTGGAAGGGTTGTGGGGGGGGACAACACATCATGGACCACACGGTATTTAGCATTTTACAGCTACTGAAAAGTCATTTGTATCTCGCAATGGTCCTTTCCAAAATGACTACAGAAAGAGCGTTTAATACGTAAAAGATAAGTTCACCCATAAGCCTATCAAAGTTCTGCTCATATCAACGTGCAGCATCTAGCGCTCTCAGCTTCAGGGACTCAGGATCATTTCCATTCAGCGACGCGCTTGGAAGAAGCACAACCCCGGCAGACTCGCTTCTCTCCCAAACCCTCAGCTGACCGTCCCCAAACCCGATCAACTGTACAAGCCGCGACAGAGGACTTTCAGCAGGCCGTGGGCTGACTGGCAAGGGCTGAGACACAACTCCTGCTACTGCCATTCTCCCAGAGGACCTCACGGGGCTGCAAGTGCAGGTTTCGCTTCACTGCTCGGGTCAAACTTCGCAGTCGCTCTGCAGCGGCGGGTTATCACGGCACCTGTTTGAAAGGGGCTGGAGAATTCCGAAAGGGAAGCCAGTGGGCTCCCCTGCCCTCCCCGCGGCTACAAGGCACCGGATTGACCTTGCTGGGGAGCCCTCGACGCGCCGGGCCGCCCTCTGCTAAGCGGCAGCCCGAGCCGCCCGCCTGCGGGTACGCGGCTCCATCCCACCTCGGCCCCCGCTCCCCGACAGCGCTGCGGGGCTCGGTAACGTGGCGGCCGGGTTCCCCCCACCCCCCGGCCACATCCCCCTCACAGCCCCATGCTCCTCGCTGCCGCTATGGGGATTCCCCACGCCTGAGGAGACCCCGTCCCCCCGCTCCCCGCCGCCTCCAGGGCCGTTAGCCATGGCTTCGCCTCAGGGCAGGCGGCGACCCCCCCCACTTCCCGGCCGGCTCTCACCGGAGATACTGCGCACACAGCAGGCTCATCCTCCGCCGCTCGCCGCCCCGTCCCGCCGCGGGTCTCACAGCCCGGGCCGGCCCGCCGCCCCCGCGCCGCCACCGCTGCTGCTGCCACTGCCGTCTCCGGCCGCCGCCGCCATCTTCCCGTGCAGGGCCTGCCGCCGCGGGGGAGGGGCGGCAGGAAGGAAGGGGCGGGGGTGTCCCCGCTCTGCGCTCCGGCCGGGCAGAGAGACCGCCCGTGCCCCGCCGGCCCTGGCAGCGCCGGTCCCAGCAACCTCAGCGGCCCCGGCAGGCTCCGGCGGCAACCGCCGCCGCTCACTCGCCCGCCCTCTCGCCGCCCCGCTGAGGCGCCCTGACCCTCCCGCCGCGACGGCCGCGCTTCCGGGCTCGGCCCCGCCCCCGCCGACACTTCCGGCGGCGCCACCGGCAAACCCTTCCCCCGCGCCTCCCCCCCCCCGCCGACCCGCGGCGGCGCCCGCCGATTGGCTCGCCCGCTGCCATAGCAACCGAGGGGGCAGCGGGGCGTCGTCACGGCAACCGCGGCGCCTTCCCGCCCGCCGGGGCCGGGGCCGGGGCCGGGGCCTGCAGCCGCGGCGTTTAAACGGCCTTTCCCGCCCCGGGCCCCTCGCAACGGCACCTCGTTTTATCAGATCCCCCTCCGCGGAGTTCGCGGAGGCGAGAGGGTCAGCTCGCCGAGACGCGGTAGCCCACGGCGCTGTGGGGGAGCCCCTGTCCCTCAGCGCGAGGGCGGTGGCAGCAGCCTCACTCTTTCTGACAGAAAAGGTTTTAGCGGGAGCAACGCTGGTAGGCCTGGACTTCCCACATAAACCAGGCTGCCCGTTCCCTGCCTGCTTGCCTGCCCACACCCAGGGATTCCCAGGGCTCAGGTGTCTGGTCCCGAAGGTCACCCCAAAATGTTCCCAACAGCCCTCATCTCAGATTTCCTCCATTACCCAAAACCACTGGCAGCACCAGCCCCAGCGCCTGGGAGGCAGCAAGCTCAGGCACGGCCCCAGAGTGGCACTGCAGCCAGCAAGTCTCGGCTTGGAGCCGGGACACGGGCGCGTTAGGCGGTAACCGTGCGCCTCAGTACGGCAGTCTCTCACATCTAAACATTTACACTATTTACACCATGTGGTGCCGCCTCCTGTGCCGGCTTAGGGACTCGTTTTATGCTCAAACTTGTCTTTTTGGGTACGAAAAGTCCCACTGAGTTTAGTGGCCATTCGAGCGCAGGGGCCAGCCTGAAGACATGCGGCAGATGACAGTTCAGGATCAGATGAGCACCGAGGAGGCTGGCTAATGCAAATTGTGTTATCTGAGCATGTAAGTGACCCCGAGGACAAAATGAAAGATCGTGCTTCAAAAATAAATCCCTCACATTTTTTCAGGTTGAAACGAGAAGGTGTTTAGGGAAATTATTTTCAGGGCCCCACATGTTTAAACAGAAGCCTCTCAAGGCTGCAGAATCGGTTTCCTGGTTTCAGTGCAATCAGGGCTGGGCAGCGAGCCATGACGCCAGACCTCCTGTCAAATGCTGCACAGCGCCTCGGGCAGGCACCGCAGCAGGGCTCGGGGCTCTGCCTCCATCCCTGCAGGCTCTCGGCTGCAGAGCAGGAGCAAACTGGTTCAGTGCTGGGCAAACTGGGGCTGCTCCTGCCTGCCCGGAGCCTGTCTTGGGCTAAAACAGGCAGGTTAAGTCTGCGCAGGTGCCACAGGGACTCTATGAGATTGTATTTCTTCTATCAATGCACAAATGCAGCTCTTCTAAGCTGCAGCTCTCAAGGCACGTTGTCCAGGACTCTCCCTGGACCCTTCACATTGCCAGTGTGATCTGGAGCCTCCTCCCCTGGTTCCTGAGCTGGCACGCTTAGGGCACCCCACGTGGGGAAACCCACCAGGCAGCATGTACTACTGTGTGGATACCTCGAACTTGCCTTACTTTTCACGTATTTTTCTGTCCATTCGTTCTCCTTATGGAGGAGTTGAATAAGCCCAGTTTTGAAAGCAGACGCACCTTAAGCCGGTACTAATTCCCTTCCACCAGCATCTCACGTCTACCCCCTGTTTGCAGCCGGATCCTTCACCAGTCCCATGTTTGCAGTATCCCACAGCAGCAGAGTGGTGCTGTGAGAGCAGCTTACATTGGCTTAAGCAGCAAAAGCCAAGACCTTACAGGAATGCAGGCTCCCTGTGAGCCTCCCTGCCTCCCGAGGAGCTGACTTGGGATTTTCCTGTCAGTTTTCTCCATCACTTTTCTCCCAGGGGCTGTTCCAGGGACTCCCGAGCGGGGAGTCCCAAGTCTTCAGCCTCACCAAGTCTTCAGCCTTGGCCAAACAAACAGGTGCTTTTCCACCTTTTTCTGCTTTTTTTGCCAGAGAGGATCCCCTGCCAGAGGCTTCCTCCCAGGCAGAATGATATCATACAGCCTATAAGGTAGCCACCAAACTGCAAAGAACACTCTGGCACATCCTCTGCTTCATGCCCCCCTGGCAGCAATGTTATTGCTTAAAATAAAATGCTTAAAATAAAATTAATATTAACCTGCACTGTTATTGCTTAAAACAAAATGTAATTCTTTGTTTTTCAGTCCACTTTAGCACCGTGCTGGACCTTAGACAAGGTCACTGGAGTGCAGGCTGTTGTTCTCCGCAACTGTGAGTGCACTTCTGAGCTCAACAGGTTGGATCTGTGCAAATAGGGGTTTCCAGGGCTGACTTGCCCTGACCTCTGCATTTGCATGTGGATAGGAGAGGGGAAATTTGAAGGCAGAAGCTTGATTTTGGACATTTTTGCCGGGAAGGGGGTGGCACATTCTGGCTTTCTGCAGTATCTCTTTGGCTGACGAACACAGGTCTCATCCAGGAGGCCACAAAGTGCTCCCTTGAGGCGTCATGCTCATGCCACATCAGGCAGAAGCAAGGAGCGGGCAGCGTTGACTCAGCAGCTGTCTCGTTTGGTCTTGTCTGAGTCCAATCCACCTCCAAAGCCACCCCAAAAGACCGAAGAGGTTTGCATGGGGCAGAACGGATTTCTGAGTCTTGGACAGTGGGGAATAGGCAGCCCTGTGTATTTTCAAGAGAATCTGATGTGTGTTGTCGCCGGTGTTATTTAACCCGTTTAATGCCAATATAAATTGCCAGGTGGAGCCATACCTCGGAGCAGCTATACAAGGGAAGCTATGGCCCGTCAGGGCAACCTGCCCAGTCACAAAGCCTCCCTTCACCTTTTCTCACTCCTCTTGAATATCTTCCAGCCACAGAAGCAAAGGATGTCAGACCCTGCGCAGGTTTTTCTCTGTTGTTCAGGGCTTTTCCTCTGGATTGTGGAGTCTTTCACTTCCCTATGAGTTTCTGCGCTGTTGGAATGGATCTGTCCATTAGGACAATGTGTCCATGAGTTTCTCTCCCCAGCCCACTCTTCTTGCCTCTTGGAGAGCTCTTCCACATCCCTGCGCATCTGAATTTGGCCTCAGTTTCTCCCACATGGCATTTTTGAAGACTTGATGTTCCTCCTGATTGCTCTGCTCTGTTTCTTACGAAATTCTACTCCAAACCTTTTGGTGCACACAGCAAGGGGGCTAATTTCCTTCCATTTAAGGGGGAGTCACAAGTCAATCTCCCCTTAGTTTTGTTCCAAGAGATTTGTGATTAAAGTCTTATCTTCAAAGAAGCAGATTTCTTGTAGAGGTCAACACATATTATCGTTTTTATCATTAAAGGGTCAATAACTGTGGCCTACCATTTTATTAACTACAGAGCATTGGGAAGGATTTGATCCCCAGATGAGGACGGCAGACCAGAGACCCTGTGAACCCAATGAATAAACCTGTCCCTCTGACAGCAATGCAGCCAAAATGCCCAGGAGCAAAGCTGCTCTGCTCTCCGGAGGGAAAGTCTCATAATCCCAAATGTGAATCTGTTTGACAGCCTTCGACAGCCTCTGTTACTGTAGGAGCTTAGCATTTCACAGACCTTTGGCACGTTTATCCTCGAAACACTGATCCAGCCTGCTCTAAGAGGAGAGTGAGTGACCATCCCCACTTAACAAATAGTCAGAGGAGCAGAAGAGATTTCCTCAAGGTTGTTTAAGTCAAGAATGGAGAGGTGGACCAAAATGGAGCCTAATCCCATCCTTCTTCATTAACACTAAAATCTTTAATTGTCCAGGAATATCCTGTGAGCGTTGGGGAGCCCAAGGCCTCCCTTTTGTGTGCATAAACTCTCCCCCTGTTTTCATGTACAGATGTGGCTGCTGGACAGCCCTCTTTCTCAGTGCCAAACCTTGGCTTTTAGGTCTTTGAGACATCACATTTTCCTGCTGCTCAGGGTCAAAACCTGGGATCAAGGAAAGATGAGAGTACAGCTCAACAACTCAATTATAAGATGCCAGATTCTCTGCAGGTTTGGTGATTATTTCAATCTAAATGTTGTGAATGTGGGAAATTAGCACTCAAAAGCAACTGAAAAACTTGAAGGAAGAAACAAAGTATGAAGATACCTAAACAATCTTAATGTTGCCCTGTGTTCATCCCTCTCAGTAATTACATTATGGTGATTAAAATGTATTTGTTGTCATCCCAGATTATACTACTTAGATTTTTAATTGTTAGTGATGAAAGCCTCATCTTACCCTAATTATAACCTCATTTCTCCAAATATAGCCTATACCCAAAACTTCAGGAATTTTGACTGTATAGAGGTTTACCAAGTCGTCTTTATTCCCTTGCGAATATCACTCGGAACGAAGAAAAAATTGTAAAATAGCCTGCATCTCTTAAAGAAATCCCTTTTAATCCTTATAATTCATAAGGATTCATAAATCCATATCTAATGGATTTACTTTTAATTCTTTGAGAGTAGGTGCTGCGCATTCTGAAAAGAAGCACCCTTTCACACTAAATAAAAGCTAAATCCCTCTTGAAAGGGAAAGAGAAAGCAGCTGTTTCTGGGGAGCCATGCCAAGTGCCTCCACCTCGCACCCCCATCCAGCATAACCCAGCTCAGATCGTGACTGTGCAGATCGATCCATCCTGCACGGCTGAGCTGTAGCCTCAGTCAGAATTAGAGACATTAAAATGCCTGCGGAGCTAATTGCATCTGTGGCCAATGCTCAACTGCTGAATATGAGCAAGAGAAATCTGTTACCGAGCTGACCTTCCCAAGGCAGTATCTTGAAAAGTCAGTCCAGTGTCCTAGAAACGCTGCACAACACTTGGGATCGGTTTGCAGAGGCCAACGTGCCAGGGTGTTAGGTCCACAACCTCGACACATCCCCAGAAGCCCACAGGAGCTTTATCCCACGGCACCCTTTGGCAGCTTCTTCCAGGATATGATGAACCATGCCCTGAGAAAAGCTCTTGAGCTGGAAGAGGCGGCCACTGGTTGGTCCCTGGCCATGCTCCCCAGGCTATTAATGAATTTTCAGACCTCTGTTATAAGTCATCTTTTTTGCCAGCTGAACAGCCCTTCTCACTCCTTCCTTGTTTGAATGTCTGCTCCTACCTTGGGTCATCAGAAATGGAAGGTTTTTCCCTTCGGGCCAGGCTGTCCCATCCAATGTAGCCTCAGACCTGGTCACCACAGGTTCGGCAGCTTCCTCCAGCTCAACCAGGCTCACGCCACAGCAGCTACCCCCAAGCCTTGTCCGTGTGCTTCCACTTACTGCCCTGTGCAGTTGCTCCATGGTCAACTGGTTCACCTTGGCTGGTCCAGCCTGGCCCAATCTGCCAGTTCAGTCTGGCATGTGGGGAGCAGAACTGAGCCCCCTTGTTAGCTTGAGACAGCAAAGGCTATTGGAGAAAACGGCAATCCCCCAGCAGGAATTGCCCTTTTCTCCAATAGATTTGGGTTGTTTTAAAGAGTTTGCAAACTGTCCATTTAAAAGCCTTAAGCTGGAAGGTTTCCTTTCCTCCTCCCAAGCCCAAGGGCAGAGAAAATGTGAAACCGAGTGCCGGGAGGACCAAGGAGCCCCCATCCCTCACCCCAGCAAACACACGCATGGTCTTCCTGCCTTCTGCCACATGGCCCCACTGCTCGTGGGGCCTGGCTGTCCGGATGGTGAAGAGTCAGACAGATCTACGTGCAGAAATACCCTTGGTGTGAACCACAGGCAATGCTTCAGGTGTGCTTAACAGGTCTAGTCTCGCTTCTCAAGTCCCACAGGCAACGATTTTGCAGTACTGCTACAAGCTCCCTGTGTCAGGATAGGCAAGTCGCTGTGTTCCTCCATGCTATCTTCTTCCTCAGAGAATAAAACGAAGCTAATTATCCTTCTGCCCTCTGTCTGTCCTGCAGTACCAGCTCCGCAGATGGCAGATGGCTGCTTGCGACCGTGGGCTGGGTTGGAGCCCAAATCAGCTGGGGGTCTCGGGGCGCTCCAGTGCTGCACAGCAATCACAGCGAGGCTGGCGAGGAGCATCTGGCTCCTGTGGTTGGGGCTATTGTCTTCACCAGTGGGAAATTTGCACCCACATGTTCAGGGAAAGCAGCAAGGAAAAGAAAATAAAGGCTGGGTTGGAAAACATTGGGGGAAAAAAGGTGAAATAACCTCCTCCCGCACACATAGTTTGTGTTGGAGGTGAGGAACCTCTCCCCGTGCACGCAGCTCCCTCTGCACCCCGTTTCTACCAGGTGCTTGGCTCTGGGTGCACATCTTGGTGGGCTGTGCTTCAGGCTGGCTGATCCAGTGCACAGCCTGGCAGGTGTCACTCCCGCACCAAAACCCACCGCTGCTCCCAAACCGGCAGCGTTGCTAAGTGACAGCTGATTTACCACATCACTTACCCACCCTGGCATGCAGCAGGAAAGCAAAGGAAGAGGTATGGGCAGTGCTGGCCAGACCTCATCCCTGCCACAGCCAGGCAGTACGCAACCCACATCTGGACAGGCCACCTTAACCTTTCACTATCTGATGTTTAAGGTCAAACCACAGCATGCAATGGAGCAGGCAGAGAGATTTGGACATGCACGCCAGGAGCTGGCAGGCCCGGTGGGTTGAGGTGGGGATCACCAGGCAGCAGGAGAGCTCGGCCACGTGTGGTTTTCTCCATTTGTGCTTTCTCCTGCAACAGCAGCACCTGATGCTCCTTCAGCTGCAGGTGGTGCAACCTACGGAAGGCTGAAGAGAAAAGATGCTTCCCTGAAAAATTTCCTATGCAAAATCAGTGGGAATGGGTGTAGGATTAACAAAAAAAGGGTTTTCAAGTGTCTCACCTGAGCTTCAGTCTCTTCTGTATGAAAGGAGGCAGTGAAGGAGTCTTCTTGTAAAGGGCAAACCCCCACATTTCACATCTGTGCAGTTGTACCACCCCAAGGGAAGGGGGTAGGACACCATGTTAGGTGGGAACATGCAGGAGAGAAGCACCATGTTCCCTATTGACAAGACCTCTGGCAGCTCTGGGCGTGAGCCAAACCAGTAGTGTCACAATGCCGTTCCCATCTGAAACCCGCAGTGATGTACAAGTGGGGTGAGCTGAGGAGCTCTGGGCCCATCACCAGGGGAGATGGCTGAGCTCAGAGGAGCCCAAGGTCAGATTTTGTGCAGGAACTGTGGCGGCTTGCAGCTTGCTCCATTGCTTTACATGAGCAGTGATTGCTCCCTCTGGTAGAGACACTGAAGCATCCACAATGGAAAACAAGCACCGTTATCCCCATCTTGCCAGCATGGAAACCAGCTTATCCAGAAACATCTCATAGTTCAGCACCAAAACCACAGCAATTCAAGTCTCCCTGGTTTCCAAAGGAAAAGAGAGGTTCTGTCCCTCAGTATATTAGACTCCAGCTTTTGAACCCGTTGGCTAATTTTTAACAAAATTGGAGAACAAGTTTTGTGAAAACAGAGAGAGAGAGAGACGACAAGAGGACACAGAGGACTGGTCGGTCAGCATATACATGTGACCGAGAGAGGCTTGAAGAACATCCTCTTTCTCTGCTGTCACCCCGAGGCTTATAAATGGTAATTAAAGCCTGTGCTTTAAAGGCAGAGTTATACTGAGCACAGTACCAGTGTTAAACTGCGGAGAGCCACAATTTTTCCGAAAGCAACGAATCTCTCCCTTTTAGGGTAAGCTCGGAGGAGCAGCACAAAAAAATCCCAACACAACCCCCAAAATCTCATCCTATTGAATCACCAAATGTCCGTACAGACCTAGTAAGAAGGTAGAGCACTGCTTTCCAAGAAAACATAAAAATGCACCATACCTTTCCTGAGTTGATGTTATTTGTTAATTTATTTATCGCCATTTTCCCACGCAGCTGATGGAAACAGACAGATCTGCTTCCCCTGGCCTTTGTAAGCCGAGCAAGCAAATGTGACAGCAATGTTTTTAGGACACCGTTAGACTTTTGCATGGATTGGGGGCCACTGCGTGCATCTAATTTGATGGCTGACCTCATTCAGTCTTGCACCCAGGTCATGCTGCTACTGAGCTAGTTTTCGGCAGGGGTCAGGGGAGGCAGCTGCGGGGGCAGCACCTCTACCACCCCGGCAGGGCGGTGGTTGGGCTGCTGTTCTTGATTGCACCTCATCCCCTGGCTCAGCCCATCCTGCAGCTGATCTGCCACATCCGTGTCGTCTACCAGCCCGTTGTCGTGGGGTTTGTTTGGCTCTGAGAATAACACTGACAGCGAACCTCTGAGAACCCAAATAATTTTGTGTTTGCAGCAGCAAGCTCCCCACCTAGATTTCTGCTGGTGAGAAAACAAGATTCCCTGAAAGATTTTTGCCTGTAGACAGACATTTACACCCTTAACACCACTTTTTTCTCCTACTTGAGGGTATTTTCCTACTGTTTTTTTTTTTTTTTTTTTTTTTCCTGGCTGTAAGAACCTCTGGCTAATGCATGTAAACTGCTTTCTGCTTTCCATGCTGCATGTGCTGTATGGGTGGGGTTTTTAAATGGTTTGTTTAAATTCTGGCAGCTCTGCCTGCTTCCCTTCTGATTCCCATCCTGCAGCCTTCAACCTGCAGATCCTATTCAAAGGGGGCTGTGAGCTCTCAAACACCAGTGGGTTTTGAGCTAGCTTGTCGCCGAAGAGGAGCACCCCTTTAATATATCCCACATCTCCCTGGGGATCTGGATGGAGTCGAAGGGGAGAGGCAGGGAGCAAGAGGCAGAGCACACTGGCTCTCTCAGCATCCCTCTCCCTCAATGCCAGCTTAGTCTGAATTAAAAATCAACATAAAATTATAACCCCGGGGTGTGATACCGCACCCTTGTGTAGCGAGAGACCACCACTTGCTATCAATGTGTGCTCCCGAGGGTATGACTGCAGCCAGGGCCTTCGCAACTGGGATTTAAGGGTTCCCTGAGCAAATGGACTCAATATCTTCTTGGGTTTGTTCCCTGGGTGTCTTACTTCTTCGTATCACTTGGGGATAGGACCGATGAGTATCCCAGCACCTGGCTGAGCTGGCAGGGCAAAAGTTTTCAAGCAAAGGACTAGAAATAATTTGTCTTAGCATGACAGCGAGAAATACACCCCATTGCTGCGGGCAGGGCTGAAAGCCACCACCCTGGGAAGGCAGAGGGGAGATAACCGTGGCTGCGAAGCCCTGAAGTTGGTACCTCTTAAGGACAGAGGGAGGGGGACAGCCGAAGGAAGAGAAAGGGAAACCCGTTGGTGGCAAATAACTCCCTGCTGGGAGGAAAGGCTGCGTGTAGGAGCCGGAGAGATGCGACAGGCCAGAGACAGCCTTTGGGAGGTGGCTGAAGGAAGCTGCCCACAGCTCTGCCTGCAGTGGCTGTGAGCAGAGAGGGCTCTGCTGGCCCTTTCTCAAGGAGAGGAGCTTCTTTAGTAGAGAACAACAATGCTGCAATCATACAAATGAGAAATGAAGACAATTAGTCAGACAGTCAGTCTGGTACTGGTTTACCTTGCTGTAAAGACTGGTTTTTGGCACAGCCACAGCATCTATGTGATCTTCACTTCCTTCAGACAGTGAAATGGAGGTGCTGGGTGAAGCTGAAGCCTCCCAAGACAGTTTTCCCATGGGGGCCCAGAAAAGGTTGTTGCAGTGATGCTGCACTGGGGCTGGGGCAGCTGGAAAGCCCATGTGGGTCCTAGGCTGGGGCCGCGGGTGCTGGGGCTGTGGTCTCCAGGGTCATCTGAGCAGGACTGAGGGGCCGCGCAGAGTGTGGCTGCTCTTGAACACTGAGTTGTGTGGGCGGGTGGGTGTGTGTTACACCTCCTCAGCCCTCGGGATGCCAAAGTGTCACCGCTGCTTGGGGGGGGGGGGGAGGGCACAGCCCCTTTGTGTGTGTGTATGTGCATGCAGGTATCTGCCACCTCTCCTCAGACCTCTTCGGAGGAGGGAGATGCATCTCTGTGTGTGTGTGTGTGTGTGTGCACGTGTGTATATGTGCATGCGTGTGAATGCATATATAGGGGGTGTGCACGTGGATATATGCATATACAAGGGGCATATGCATGTGTGGCGGCGGTCGCATGTCGCTGCAAATGTGTGTGCACATACTCGTGCCTGTGGAGATGGATGTGGGCATGTGGGTGTGTGTTCGTGTGCACACGCGTATGTGTATACATATATATATCTATGTGTGTACGTACCCAGGTGTCGGACCGCAGCTCCCAGCCCCTGGGCAGGGGGTGCACCGCCTGCCTGCGTGTGTGTGTGTGTGTCTGTGCCATATCTGCGTGTGCTCGCCCGGCTGCGTCTGCAAGCCTGCCCAACCGCCCGCCCGTGCCCGCGGGGGTGTGCGTGCCCCAGGCTGTGCGTGGCGGGGGGCGGCGCCGGCCCCGGCCCCGGCCCCGCTCCCGCAGCCGCGGCGCCGCCCCCGCTCCCGCCCCGGCCCCGCTCCCTCCCTCCCTCCTTCCCTCTCTCCCTCCTCCCCTCCCTCCCGCCGCCGCCGCAGCCGCACCGAGACACAAAAAGCGGCTGGGGCAGGGCTGGGCAGGGCCGGGCAGGGCCGCGCCGGCACCATGACGGAGACCACCAAGACCCACGTTATCCTGCTGGCCTGCGGCAGCTTCAACCCCATCACCAAGGGCCACATCCAGATGTTCGGTCAGTCCCGCCGGGACCCCCGGCAGCGGGGCGGGGAGCGGGGGGGGGAGTCGGGGCTGCACCCCGGGGGTGTGGGGGTGTGGGGGAGCATTTTGGGGGGTGCAGCCCCGTTCCCGGGGTACCGCAGCGGGGGGGGCGCGAGCCGCCGTGCCGCCCCGGCCGGGCGCTGTCCGCGGCGGGCGGTGCTGAAAGCGCCGCGGGCGGGGGCCGAGCCGGGCCTCGGCCGCCGGCCACACCGAGAGCCAACAGCAGAAAGGCTGACATCCAGCCTTGGGTTATGTTTCCTTTAAGATACCGGGGTTCCCTCCGTCTGCACTCACCTTGTCACGCTCCCGCCCCCACAAAACCCCCGGGGTCGGTCCTGGCAAGGGCTCCCAGCGGTATTTGTAAGCTGCCGCTTGCCCGTTGGGTCTGCAAGTCTGTGGTCGCTGCAGCAGTTCTATATCCTCTCTGACCGGGGAGAGAGGGAGGGAGGGACCGGGCCAAGCAGCTGAAGCCAGGTATGGCAGAAGTGAACAAAAATATAGGCAGTTAATTGAAATATTAGAATACCCAACCTTTAGACGGATAATAGGTCGAAGGAATTGGAAATGTTCTCGTGATACGATTGATATTACTGAGCATCCATGAGATGATGCAAATGATGGGGATGCTAGAATCACTGCTACAGCCTGTTCAGGGAAGACAAGAGGGAGGGAGGGAGAGAGGGATGGAGGAAGGGCAGTCTCTGTCAAAGGCAGTCTGACATGCCATAAATACCAATGGTTTGGGTAAAGCTCGAAATGCCTGGAGATCCGTACACAAACAGTGACTTACCTGGGGTGGGGAGGAGTCCTGTGAGGGTGAAGCGTCCACTGCAGACCACCAAAAAAATGGGAGTAGAAAGATCAGCTCCTCTAATATCCCTTCTTGGAGTGCAGAGAGAGGAACCATCCTTGATGTCTGATAAGAGATTTCAGGCTGGGGAGCAGATGCTGAAGGTCTCGTGCTACAGCTGGAGAAGCATCCCTGGGGTTTCTACGAGCTGTACATAAGTTTCTAAGTGCAAAAATAATTGAAATCAGCTTGGGGTATTTCTGCATCAGACCTTGTTTTCGTAGATCATAATGAGTTGGGCAGCAGGCTAGAAAATGATGGTTTTCTAGATGCAAATGATCATGTTGCTATTCCATTTCATAAGTAACAGCAAAATGTAGTCCTGGGCACCAATATACCTTAAACTTCAAAAAAATCCTGTTCTCTAAGCTAAAAACAATTGCGAACAGCAAGGAACAAGAGGAACTATTTAAAAATAAAAACAATAATTAAATGAAATTACAGGGACTTGGTTGATAGAAGCGACTATTGATAAAACAGATTTCTGTAATTCACATGGTTTAGTCCTAGATGATATTTTGATTAGGAAAAATAATACTAAAAATATCAATGTGGCCCATATTCAGTGAACTAAAAAAGAGTAACAAGATATAATTTAGAAAATAAGGATCAGTGAGATATTGGTATGCAGTGGGTGTTTTTAGTAGACTCCCAATGAGATATTTTTTTTGCTCAGTACTGTTCAGTATCTTTATCACTGACCTGGAAGAAAATAAATAATCCCTGCCGGTAAAAAGTGCCAATGACCCCAAAGTGGGTAGAGTAGCAATTAATAATCGTAACAAGCCACTTGTGCTTCCCGACTCAGATTGTTTGATAAAAAGAGCTTGTTCAAACAGCAAAGTCAAATGCAAAATCCTATGTCCAGCAAGGAGGAGCGCACGTCAAATATAAACAACAGGCAAATGTCTTCTGCCAAACAGCAACTGTGTCAAGGACTGAGGAGTGATTGTACGTAGCCCGCCGAATACAAACTCTGTGTGACGCTGTAAATAAAGCAGCAAATGCAATCCTTGTAGACATAAGCAGGGGAATATCAAGCAGAAGAAGAAAGGTTTTATTATTTTCATGTACAGCATTAGCAAAACCCTTCTTGGAGGAACAGTGACAAGAATTACTTTAGCTCCAGAAACCAGGCTTTGTGGCAAGAGTCTAGAGAGGCTCCGTCTAGATCCATCCTTAAAGACGTTAAGGAGCAACTTGATCATGGCTTTTAAGTATCTGCTTGGGGGAGGGATATGTGATATGTGATGGAAAGGGGCTCCTTTATTCAGTAGAATAAGGACTGGTGAGATGCCAGGAGCAGGTTTGGATACCACACAACTTCAAACTACAAATATGGTGTGTGGTTTTGAGTGAAGGTAATCAAGTAGTAGGAAAAAGTACTTGGGTATCTGATGGATTCTCCATCACCTGAAGACTGTAAATCAAGACTTAGACTTCTTTCAGGAAGACCTGTTTTAGCTCAAAGAGGATGGCTTGATGTGGAAATTTTCTATGTATGTGTCCTGTAGAGATGCTGGAATATAAGTCTTGAGATACCTGATAGGGACAAATGAGTCTTCCATGAGGAAAGGACACAGAATTTAGCTTCTAAATCCCTGTTCATTTTTGTTTGAGGAACACTTCCCCACAAGTCTAGAAGAATAATCATGTGAAGCCATGGGAATCTGAACCAAAATCTGTGTTACTCGTTTAGCTTTGTGCTATATGAGTCCAACCAAAATAGTACTCCGTCCTGTAAATGTTGCATTTCAAACAGCTGAATTTGTGCAAAAATATTGTCTTTATCTTTCAGACAAATATTTGGGCTTCATGAGCCTGATAGGAGGATTTTTGCTTAACATAAAGAGATACAATTTATCTATTTAACACATGGCACTAATTAAGCCAAAAGGAAGTATAAGATTTGCACTGGTATGCCACTGTAGACATACCATTGTATGCCAACCACAATTTTTCTCAGTCTGGATCTTACCATGTTTTATTCAGGCCAAAATCCAATCTTTTCCCGTAGGATTTTTGCTTGAATAGGAGATGGGTTAATTATTTGGAATTATCTTCTAGTGGGGGAAAGGTTCCCACTAGTTATTTTTTCCACCAGTCATGTGAATTTAAGACTCAGTATCATCATTATCCTTGAATTTCCAGAAATCTGGGATTCTTGTTACAATGCCAGACCTGCAACTGCAACCAACCATTGACCCTCATGTCTGTGCAGAGCTGGACTTACTGCAACAGGGCTCCCTCCGTCCTCTGCCAGTCACAAGGCTGGGTCACTAGGGCTCACCAAATAAGGTTGATTCATGTCTCTGTATATAAAATGAATACCATACATATAAATTAATAATTAACATAAGATATATAACACATAATAAAAAGTAGGTGAGATACAGTGCTGTACAGCCATCTATACCAAGGGGTTGAGACAAACACCCACATAGCCTTGAAAACACCAAGTTATTTGTGGTATCAGATGAGCTTTGAGATATATGTATGTTCTGAGTCACAATTTTGAGTTGTATTTTCTAGCTTTATGTGGCTATGAGAAACAGTTTAGGATACTAATGTTGGGGGGAAGAAACGCGGGAGGAGGGAAGAGGGCAGAGGTTGTTTCTGAAACTTGGCATGAACATTGGTGGCCTTTAGCCTCAAATGAAAATCCATTTATATCCTGAAGAGACATGGAGAAGAAAAAGCAGATCCCATGCAAAAAGTCTTAATAATTGGAGAAAAATAAGATTCAGAACAAAGTCCTGCATTAAAGCCACATGAAAATCCCACTACTGTTTGGTGCCAGGGAGCCCAGCTGCTTACCTTGGCTGGCACGGCCAGCAGACACCCAAACTCAAACCGATTCACTTTAATTTCCCGCTGACACTCAGAGAAACACTGAGCATGGGGTAGATGCTTAAACTTCCTCCTCTGCAGCTGGCTCAGGAGGGGAACCTCTGAGATGTCCCTGTGCTGGCTCCAGCATCTCAGTGCCAAACTGCTGGGGATATATGAAGCGGCACGGCACTGCTGGCCATGGGATTTACTGCCTAAAGGACATCTCCCTCCACCTTGGCCTCACCACTGTTCGCCTACAGCTTCCTTCCCATGCAAGCAATGCCACCCAAAGGACGAAAGCCAATGAACCAATGTCAAAAGCAAAACCTAGTCTGTGCAGCCCTGCTAACGCACCAAAGCCCGTGCTGGTGCTCTTCCGGCTGACGAGCTTGTGCTTGCTTTGGTAATTAAATCATTTCCCCATGTCCCAGCTCAGGGAACCCCAACACAACAGCATCCTCCTCCTCCTGCCCGGGGTTCAGAGCATGAAAATGAAAGGGCAACCCTGCAGAGCAAGGTAGAAAGTGTATTTTTCAATCAAAAAAACCCATGGTTCACTTTGAAGGTAGTCTTGGGTAAAATACTGGGATTAGAGGCATCACTGTGCAAGGTCAGAGGCTCCAGGTTTTGTGTGGTTCTCTCTCCTGGTGTTTCAGGATTGGAGAGGGAGACAACAAACTTCCAGAGTTGGAGGCAAAAGATTTTGATGAGTGAGTTTCTTCGTAGCTCTGCGGGGGAAAGGGCTTGTCCTGTCCTGTGGATATGGGAGAATCAGAGAGTTGTTCTGATGATTTCTGCAAACTGAAACATGAGTGGTTTGGTGGAGGGAGATGGTATCAGGTCGATCAAGATGCAGTGTTCTGATATTGATTTTGTTTTCTATTTTATTTTTATTCAATTTTCTTAAATTGTAGAAGAAAAGGCCTCTCTGTAAATGCCCACATTCCTCATTTTGGCACATTAGACATTTTTTCTTGCCTTTTTAAGTTCTGAAATTCCTCACAACCCATCATTCCACGTGCAAACTTCTGGCTTCAAGGAAACGGCCTTCTCACCAAACACGGTTTTATTTCTGCCAAGCTCTAAGAGCAGCCTGACGCAGCTTCATGTCTAGGGCTTGGGTCACCTATCAAACCCAACCCTTTCTGACACATCTCCATCCCCCTTTCCACCTCTGCTCATCAGCCTTTGATTAGCAGACTTTACTGGGGATCTCCCTGCCCTTGCAGAGGAAGGTTTCAAGCCATCCTTTCCCTCTCCCGGCCACCCGGTGCCCATGAGGTCCAGCAACGTGGAGGCTGGGGTGGTGGGGATGCTCAGGGCTGGACTCAGAGGCAGCAGTTTGGGTGACCTCCAAGGAAAGGGTTGGGATGTTGTTATTTCACTCCATAACAGGCACCTGGCTTTTTTTACAACTATTTTTTTTGGCACTATCAAGTGTTTGATAGCAAATAGGCAATTTTAATCAAATCTGTAGTGTCTCAGATGTGGCCTTCTCGTAGGGAGTCTCAGTACCTTAGATGGTTTAAACCTGTTTGGCCATCAGGTTTCCCACCCACTTCATTTCAAACACTGCCAGGACCTGGACTTGCACAGAAAAACATAGCTCATAGATAGGGTGAATCCTGAAATTCAGCAAATCTCCACTATTTTTCCCTTCCCCGCCCTTTTTGTCTAATTAGAATTAAATTTTCCCTATATCCTATGTGCATCTGTTATTGAAGAGAGTTTATATCCCAACAAACAGCTGGGTAAAAAATGTTTCTGATGGAAAACAATGAAAGAGTACTCCGCTATCAGAAGTAAAACTCTCTGTTGCATGGCTTCTTAAGAAAATTTGAGCAATTAAAAATCCCAGCAGGCTGCTCTTTGATTATTCAAGGCAGCCCTTCTAGAGGAGCAGCACTGAGGTCTGCTGCATCATGCAAAAAGAGTTTTGAAATAAAGGTGTGGAGTTTTGTAAGCAAAGAGGGAGGAAGAGGCAAGAGCTGAGGCTTTTGTTTATGGTGTGTCATTTTAATATCCTGAATTTCAAGAATCACTTTTTCTTATTTTGTTGAGATGACTGAACTGCAGAGCAGTTTAATGAGAGCATCACTGCCTGGGATGGAGCTGGGAGAAATGCGTGAGCAGAATGACAGCTCTCCCTTTCTCCTTTTACTTAAATGCGAATATATCTGCAAATGACCAGAAGCAAAATTCTGCCTTCCCCCCCTGCATCTAGCAAAAGCTCATCAGGAGCTCGAGAGAGGCTTTGCCTCTGCTGTCTGCAACATGAGTAAGAAGTCAAGGCCTCTGCAAGGCTGCCTCATGTTTCCATTTCATCTCAGGGCTGAAATCTGAATGCGTAATTAGCTGGAGCGATCGATGGAGCAAGAGGTGGGTAATGGGACTCCAGGAGGACGTGACGGACAGAGAGGGCCTGATTCAGCCCCGGCTTTGCTCCGCACGGTGTTGGCAGGGCTCGGGGAGCCAGGCAGCGCAGGCAGAGTGGCAGCGGGAAGGATCCAACCCAGGGCAGAGCCAGGACAGACGTTACTTATAATACCGTAGGTGATTTATTGGACATGGGGAGTTGCAGCATCTGTGCTCACCTCTCAGCAGCTTTTTAAGTTAATTCCACTACTTCCACTGACATCCAAGCCACTGAAATCACAGCAAACAGCTGGAATCTTTCATAGGTAGAAGGGGTCTAGGAGGGCAAGACATGCCCAACCCAGCCAAGTACTCCCAGCTCAAAGCAGTGGCAGATGGTGAAACCGTTCAGCCCAGCCTTGTGCATGGAGGGTGAGTCACTGACATGACTCCACTTCCAGCACTTGCCCAAAACATGCCGAAACTGCAGTTTCTTGGATGATGTGCTGGGAGGACAGAGCAGCACCGGCAGGACCACAGCACCCATGGCTCTTTTGGGTGCCATTATATATCAGTTAATGTCACATTCCCATCACTGCACCCCATACAGACTCTTTTTTTCATGGCCTTTATCACTGGCTTCCTGCATCTCAAGTATCTCATCTCCTCTTTATGACCCACAGAGAGGAGGAGTTTTCCCAAGCACCAGATTAAACTCCATCAATAACTACTCAGGGATTCTTTTAAAATATTTATAAGCTCTTAAATATTTAGCAGTATTTATTACGGTCTGTGAGACATTACATTGTCTCTATGACAATGCCACCTCCCAAAATGTGCCACGTACCTTCTCTTACTTCCACCAACTATAAACAAACCCAGCAGTGAGAAATCCAGTCCTACAACCTCATTCAAGAAAGAAACAGGGGCTCCACTTCTATTTAAAAACTGTTTGTGCTTGCTAAGATGCTCGCAGCTCCCGCATCGTCTTCTCTGATACTTTTTAATAGCAGCCCGTGTGATGCCGAGGGTATCAATTAGCTGAATGCTAAATCCCAGCAGTGGCAGCCCACATCTCTCGTGTGACCCTGGGCAAGTCACTTAATCTCTCTTGACTGGTGCAATGTGGGGGACTCACGTCTCAGCTTTCCCTGCCAGGCTGCTGTGGGTTTGTGTCGAGTACTGCAGTGATGGGGGACACAGGTAGGAGCTGCTTGTGATGAGGCTAATCTTTGTGCATCTGAGCAGCAGCTGGCCCAAAATAGACATCCTCACCCCTCCATGCTCTGGCCTCCAAAATCCTTTCTGGCAGCAAGGCAGGGACTGCGAGGGGTCCCCCAAGCAAAGGAAGAAGGCACAGAGATGTATCGGAGGCGGGTCCGAGCCCGTGTCCCACCACTTGTGGCAGGGGGGCAAGGGGCAAGCAGAAACAGTCTGGCAGCACAGGTAACCCTAGCTCTAGGCCTAACCCTAACCCTAACCTTAATCCTAGCCCTAGCCCCTACCTGGGACCAGGGAGATGGAACAGCCCAAAGCACCTATAGAAAGACCTGACAACCTCTAAGACAGAAAAAACAGCCTAAGATGGAGATACAACCAGGGCCCTTCTGGACTTAGAGATGAGCACGTCCTCCTCTCTGGCATTTATAACGCCTGAATGCAAGCATTCCCACGGTGCCACTGGTGCCCAGCCAAGCAGGGCTGGATTTTCGGGGTGCCCTCCATGGAGAAAGCTGGGAAAAGTCTGCAGTGCCCATCATGGCTCTGAAAACAAACCAGGGCCAGGGCACAGCTCTCGTCCCCAAAAAGTAGCATTGCTCGTACATGTTGATGGTGTGCAGTCACGCCTGGAGAAGACAACCTAATTCGGGAGCATGTTTTATTTCTCTCCCTTTCTGGCATCAAATAGTTTCCTTTGGTAAGCTTGAGCTGCTGGATGTAGCTTGGTCATGCCAGCAGAAAACTGCTAAATCCATATTTTGGGAATAGAAAAACCTAGTCTTTAGAAATACATATTTTCAAGAGCCACTACAGGGCTCATCCCAGGAGGAGATGAACTGGGATACATCTGTTTTGGATCTGGAGTAGAAGGAGGCAAACGCAGAGGAGCTCCCCATGGGTGGAGAGCCCGTCTGGAGAGCCAGGCAAGGAAGGACTTGCTCAGCCCTTGCTCCACAAAGGCTTCTACTTTCATTGACAATCCAACAGCCCTAATTGAGCTTAAGCCTTTCCTAAGGAGATCACATTTTGCTAGGGCTTGTTGTCAAGGGAAGTAAGAAAATCCAGTTTTCCCAGCGAGACCTCGCGAGCTGGATTGGGGATGCTGAAAGGCATAGTTTTGCTTCTGGTGCCTTTGCTTTGTGCAAAGTCATCGTCGATGCTTCTTTTGGAGGAAAGGGGGTCTTGGGAATAGATCTGCAAAGAGAGAAGGTTTCACTGAGCCGCGCAGCCAGGTGAGACAGGGCTGTGGTAATGGGAACATGACATCCCTTCGGTGTCACCACGAGGCTGAAGTCCTCCCTCGGCTGCCTTCGCCACCCCATGCTGTCACCAGCATCCCCCCGGCCTTTCTGCATCTCCGTAGGTGGGACGTTTTCTGCCTGCACAGTCCTGGTTCAGCCAACGCAGATCCCTGCCAGCGTCAGCATCTTCGGATGCTTTGCCAGCCAAGACAAGCCACGGGTCAGAGTCATGGCGTGGGGGTCAGCCCCATGTAGAGGCAACCCGTGGCCAGCAAAGAACTCCTGGGCAAATGCTCCCCATCTCTGCTGTGTGGGGATTCGGGGACCATAAATCCTCCACTCCTGGTAGGATTGTGATCCTGCTGTGCGTCAGCGCGAAGGACCAGCACTACACACGCTGGGGCGTACAAAGCACTGCCTTTGATGTGCTACAACGGCTTGGAAATGAAAACAAACAGAGTGCTTGCACAGGGAAATTAAAGCAGCAGAAAACAAGCATGGAAATCTGTTGGGGTTTTTTTTCCCCCCCATTTAAAAAAAAAAAAAGGCACTGGGTAACACTGATTTCCCAGCCTGTGGCTGCCTGAGATGGGGACTGGGACCTCTCCAGGGACGAACATTGAGGTGCCTGTCCTACTTCAGCTGAGCCACCCACATTCTGTTGGAAGCAAAATAAGACCATGGCAGGATAACGAAAATATTCGCCAGGTGCCTTTTGCTGCTACCCTTGTCCTGTTTGACTATTATTTGTGGGCCCAGGGCAATAAAAATCATTTCAAAACAGGGCAGTCAAGACTATACGGAACACCCTTCCCTTTGCTTGCCAAACAATTTATTTTTGCTCCTGATATTTAAACTGTCATCGGAGCCAAGATACAGCCACAGAACACCAGCTCTGGGCCAGATTTACGCTGCAAATTTGATGTCGCTTTACTGCAGGCGGCGCGTTTACATCACTTTACACCAGCGGGAGAGCTGTTAGCCTCGAAAACCCTATAGGTGAGACAGATTTCAGCTGAAATCTCTCTCACCACTTTCTGCCCAGTCCAGCTGCAGTGATGTTCACTCCCCTGGTTTGTACTTAAATAAATCCCGGTGCTCAGAGGGCCATTTTACATCGAGCGCTGCCAAATGCACATTTTGGCACATTTATCTCTAAACAAATGAAGAAAATACTATGCTGGAAGAGGAAAACTCGCTCCCCTCCACCATGGACCATGTTATAGCATGCACAGCCCTTGCTGACTTATGGGGTGGCTGGCTAATGCACCAGCCAGGGAAAGTTATACGACGTCTCACTTTTCACTTCATTACTGTGTGTACAGACACTTTTCTTACCTAGACATGCTTAATCCTTCTCTGAAGGCTTCAAAACAAGGTATTTCAGTGCTGTCCTCTGGCAGGGAGCTCAAAAAATGTCCTTCTTTATATGAAGTCATCTTCTTCATCCATTTTTATCTGCTAAGAGTTGCTTTTACCAGGTTAGATGCTTCCCCTCACCTCACCAGCCCCAAGACCTCTAAGATACCCAGGCAGCAGCTCTGGGTATCAAATACCAGGTGGAGGGTGGTCCACCTTGGCAGGACTCAGCTGCCCATCCTTCAGGTGAGACGCAGCAAGGTGCTGAGCACATTCCTCCTCTCCCTGTGATACCAGGATGGAGATCTCTGGGCAGTAAATTATATCGCTTCTCCTTAGAAGTGATGAGAGTGACAGCACCATGCTAATCACCTGCCTGACAGAAGAGTAGGTCCAGTCCCTACCTGGAAGAGCTGGTGGCAGCTTCAACTCAAGCAGCAGCTCCCCGTACTTGTCTTCATATTGCTCACCTGATGGGCATTGGCTGCTCCCACCTGCTCCACCACAGCAGGGTGGGATGCTCCAGGGGGGAAAAGCGTTTTGGCCTGGGTTGCTTTGCCAGGCTCTTCCTCAGGTGCTTCTTCTCAAGCTCTGGGACCTGGAGGGTTTCTTCCCGGGCTCCTGTGTGCCTTCTCACATGCACCGCCCCTTGCAATACTCCAGTTCTGAAAAAAGAGGGAAAAATAGGATGCCTTCAATTTAAATTTCAATGATATAGAATAGGCTGTTCCGCTACCCAGGTCACCTGGGACTTGCCAGGTCCCCCTGCCCAGGCCCCATCTTGTTGGGTCTCCAGCAAATGCTCTCCTATTTCTAGGTCAGCTCAGTTTAAGACTCAGTCTTAAACCTTTTTTTATTTGTTTGTTTGTTTGTTTTAAACATCTAATTTCACTTTTCTGCCATGAAGCCATGAGTGGTCAACAGATGGTGATAACATGAATCTCATTAGTCATCACTCAGGTGGCTCTTGGAGCTGGACGTTGGTGGGGTGCCTCGGTGGGCTGGGAGGTAGGAGGGTCAGGTGCTGCAGCATCATTTCTCTGGGGTCTTTCATAGCCTCTGCTTCCACCAAGAGTTTCCAGGTATTTGGTGGCCAATGCTTTTTTGTGCCTATGAAAAGCCATTAAAACAAATGTGCAGCAACAACTGAAGACATTTAGCATGGAAGTCCCTTCCAAATTTCTTACTTCTACAATGCCTGGATGCAGCTATGGACTAGCGGGGTGTGTGTGTGTGTGTGGGAAGTGTAACAGAGCAATTAGCTTGGAGATTAAAATCATTAAACATTAGGGGGTTTAATGGGATATTTCTACCAACGAAAAGTCTCCTGGGAATCTGACGGAGACTATCTAAGGGGCACTGAGCTCGAGGCAGGACAGGCTGTTTGGGTCAGTGGGACACACTGGGATCTCCCTAGGCTTGCCTTGGGAAGGGTCAATCCCACGATGAAGAACCATGCTCTGCTCCCTCCTCCTGCTTCTTCCCAAAAGAGAAACTTGTCTTGAAGAGCAGTCAGGGCTTGTTCTTCTAGTAGAAAAGTTGTATTATCCCTCTGGGATGTCTAGGAAATGGAGGTGCCGATGGTTTCCCCAGCTCCGGCCAAGGTGCAGCTGTAGGCAATGGGTGAGTGAACATGCTGGTTGGGGCAGAGAAAGTGGCCCTGGGGCAGGTGGGAGAGAAGAGCTGGGCTCTGAGATGGGTACATCTCTGATGAATACATTCCTGATTTGGCATTCAGAGTTATATATTTTTTTAATTATTTATTTATACATATATATATATCTATATATGTACACAGACACCACTCAATTAGACTAAGAATAAGTGCTGGCTCCTTGCCCAAGTTGGGCTTGGGGTAGGAAGCAACATTTAGGTCCTGCAAGTGCTGCTAGCTCGAGAATAACACAAAGTGTGCTGGCGTATCTGGGTCACTCTCCCCTGCAGGAGAAGGTATTTTAGACAGCAGGAAAGTGCCTGCCTTGCCCTTGGCACCTTGTGGCCGCGTCCCGCCTCCCATCCAAGGATGTCAGAGGCCAAATTGCTCAAAATGAAAATGAGACACCTGGGAAATGGTTTTGCCTTCTCCATCACTCGTGGCTGTGCACCCTCCTCTGCCCTAGCTCTTGGGGAAGAGCGATTAAGACTGTGCAAAAACTTTTTGCCTCCCTGCTACCTTGTGTGTGTTTTTGGACGGCTGGTGCAGAGCACGAGTGGGCTGTAACTTCAATCCTCTGTGGAGAGAAGGGCATAAATCAGAGCTGGCCGGTGGCATTCCTCCATAAAAAAAAAAAAAAAAAGGGAAAAAGGAAGTCTTAGTAGTGCGGATGAACCAGATACAAAGGCAAAGCAAATACAATTTGACATTACACCTTGAAAAATTGAACACGAAGAATATTTGATTTCATTAACATCAATTTAGGTGATGGAGCAGTGCCAGAGGAGCCGAAACGCTGAGATTAAATACACTCAGTGAGAATCGCCAAAAAGAAACACCTCTTAAATAAGCACTGATTTCCTATTGGGGAAGCAGGATGCTATTTTTTCATTCAATCTAGACAAACTCATCACTTACCATTTTTGTATCCCTGGACTGTATCCTCTGATTGGTCTTTCCCCACCGTGATCTTTCAGGAAAGCAGTAGATACTTGAAGTGCATTTGAAGTGCATTTGCAGAGGAGGCGAGCAAAGCTGGGCTGGGGCAGCGGGGAGGTGTCACCAGTGCTTGGGAAGGGCCCAAGTGTCACCCCTGTCCCGTCCTTCCCCAACATAGCAAGGCTAAGGTCAACCACCAGCCGCCGCAGAGGGGCTGTGCTGGGAGGCATGGAGCCAGGGAGCCGCGGCTGAAAGCTCTCCACCGCACAAACATGCTGCCAGTGGGTTAATGCACGTCTTGGCAGGCTCCATTGCTGGTAGTTTATTTATGTCAACCATGTTTTAAAGCCATGCAAGGCTGTCTGGAGCATTAAGGACAATTTACACCGGAAAAGAAATAAGCTTTTCTCTTCCAAGCCAACATCCTTGCATTGGTGGTGAAGGCTACAAAGTGCTTGTAGAAAATTAAAATACTGGAGGGTGTTTTCTGGGGTCCAGTGCGGTCTCAGGACATGACAAGTGTTCAACAGGCAAGAAACAGGCTGGGAAGCCATGATAAAAGGCTGAGTCCAACGACAAAGAATGGGCCAGAAACCCAACAAACCGTCAGAGAAGCAGGAATGAGATTCCCGAGACCGCTGGCTTTTCAGACCAAAATCTACTCTTTCCTGGGCAAAACATCTTTGCACAAGTAGGCAGGGAAGGTTGGGAGCTGCGCAGACAGCTGACTGTAAGGAATATAGACAAGAAGAGGAATGCAAAGCTACTGCAGTGTCTTTGGCATTAGCCATGGCTGCCAGGAGACCACAAATGTGGTCTCCACAAGCAGCATATTTTGCATGAAAGACAGAACAAATTTTATTAAAAAAAGGTGTTTTCTGAGAGCATGGACTTGGGGTTTTGGAGGAAGCACCACAACATCAGAGCCGCCACAGTGGTTCAAAGTGATGACCCACCGAACCCAGCATCCCATTTCCAGAAACCCAGAAGAACGACCAGTGCCGTGCTTGGGTGTGGAGCTCCTCAGCTTAGCCTCCCGCTGTGCACAGCCCTGCTTTCTTTGGGTTGGAAGACCCAAGGGTGGAAGAATACCCAAAGGCAGAAGGAGACCCAGAGGCAGAAGCAGACCCAAAGGCAGAAGGAGACTCACCCTCTTTGTCCTTTCCTCGCCAGCCATGACCTCCGTCCCCTCTCCCCGCCCTTGCTGCCTGAATCCTAGTTGCTCCTCACGTGGAACCACGTCACTGATCACCCATCATTCTGAGATGCTGAGACCCACATCTCCTCCCGCACGTGCCAGGAGCACACGCAGTGGCAGGAGGCACCATGACCTCAGCCTGGGGGAGGGCAAACCACTGACAGCCCCAGCGTCTCTTAGAAAAGCTAAAGCAGTTTTGTCTTGCTTTGTACAGAGGATGAGACTCAAGTCTTGGATGAGCTAACGTGTTCAGACAGGCTTGGCTATGGCTGCCTGTCGCCCTCTTCATTTAGCCACTGAAGAGTAAGTCACCCTGAGAAAATTCAATCTGTAAAAAAAAAAATGAAGCTTTAAATGCAGCATTGTGATTGCAGCATGGATGCATCTAGACACCACAAACGCTGCAATCTTGTGCCACCCTGAAGCCACGGTGCCGCCCACCCTAAGTCTTCTGCCACCATCCCAGCAGCGGAGGTGGCTGCTCCCACCATGATGCCAGCCCTGCTAGTGGCACAGCTCCTCTCCAAATGGGATTTGAGACATCATTTAAGAAAACACAATCTTTTTAAAGGCTTTTGCTTTGAAGTGGATGGCTGTGAAGGTCTGGCTTAGCTGATGGTTACACAAACAAGGAAGCCAGCAGAGTTGTGAACAAGTAGGCAGAGCTGCCCGATGGACACAGCCCTGCAAGCAAACAGACGTGCTCTGCCCCAAAACCAAGTGAGAATGGACCACTTTGTGACTTGAAGACACACTCTGCCAGTCATAGGCAAGGCAGAACCAAAGGCAAGTCTTCCCGTTCCCAGCTCAGCCCCCCGTTCACTACACTGTACTGCTGCTTCATAGCCCACGTGTTGGCCCGCATCCTTACCTTGCAGACATTTACTTGCAGAGATTTACTAGTAAATAAATTTTTTTCAATGCATATTTATGTTCTGTTTGGTATTTCTGAGGTAGACAACAAGTTCTTGAAAGGGCAGATCCCAACTTTTATATTTTTATATATATATATATATATTTTGGAGAGCAGCATCATTTTTACAGGTGTCTTTAAATAATACTGTGCAGGTTAAAAAAAAAATGAACAATTTTGATGGCGACACAGATAGCAGCAACATCCATCCCCTCCCAACAGCACACCTCTCCGTGAGTGCTGTGAGGCCAGCGGCACATCAGCATCCCATAGGATCTATCCTACTGAAGCTATCAGCCTTGCTGTAGAAAAAGGCAAATACTTTTTCCGCCTGCAGTCACACAAATTATATGGGTTTGCCTGGGTTTCCAATCCTTTGCATGCATTCGTAGGAGACAAGCTGTTTTCTGCAGGAAAAGGTGTTTTATTAAGGCAGGTAGTGGTGGAGGCTCGGCGTGAGCTCCTGAGAGCCGGAGCTGAGATGACATGCCATCAGCATGGGTCACATCCCCTGAAGATGCAGGCTCGGTTCCAGGCTGTTTAAGTACACACCTCAAGAAATTGAGAGCCAGGCAAAATCGTTGGCTTTTGCCACCAAAAACTCAAGGCAAATTAATACCATCAGCTGTCTTTGTGAATGTGAAGCAGACGTTACGTGCAAGGAGTTCATCTCTTCTTAAGAGTGAACTTTATAAAGGTGCCATATGCAAAGAGGAAGGCGTGGAGGTGAACGGATCAGTGTTTTAATCTTCTTTTGGCAAGGAAAATCAAGTCACGGTGAAGAAGAGAATAATGAGAGAATGTGTTAATTTAAAACTCAATGGCATTTTGTGTTTGGGAATTTCCTTTTTTTTTTAATTTGCATTTTATATTGCATTACAATGTAAAGGTAGACACAGGTCTGTTGATCTCTGCTCCTCAGCACACCCAAAGCCCTGGCTCTCATGTGGCAGCATGCATTGGGGAGGCTCTGCTTTGGCTTTTTCAAAAATCAGCGCTCAGTTTTTTTCCCTGCATGGTGGCAACCAGCTCCAAGTGTTTCAGTTGTCTTCTTGCATGCGCGTCCAAGGCAGTCAGGATAGACTTCCCACAAACCTCCTCTGCTTCTAGGCTCATCCAAAAACATTTCTTCACTCCTTTTAATTCCACTTCCAACATCATGGCTCAATTCTTTCTTCTTTTTTTTTTTGCTATAAAAATCTCTTGATGCTGTTTTCTGTAACTTATACCCTATGCAGTCTTTTTTTTTTCAATCTAGAACAGGTCCCAGGACAAGGTTTGTGTGAAAGATGCCAGAAAAAGCAGAATGAGGAAAAAAATAGCTTCTTTTTTTTCTCTCCTTCTTGATTGATTAACCTTGAAGGCACTGATGGGAAAGCCAGTAGCATCAATGAAGGCGAGCACAGAGCATTGGAGAGGGAGAAGTGCTGCTGGTACCCCTGATTCCTCTTTTTAAAACACAGAATGGAGAAGAAAGAGGAATTTTTTGCACATTTGGCTTTCTGGACAAGTGGTTATGGAGGGCTGTTGTGGTGGGCTGCAAAGGGAATCCCACCACCTGTGGAGTTTTGTGCTTTAATTTATGATGCTGGTTCAACCTCAAACCCCCTTGCCCATGCAAAGAAACCACCAAGAATATTGTATTTTTCTGTGTGTGCTCCCCCATAGGGTGCTTCACCAGGTACCACCTGGAGCACAGGTAGCCATAGTCACGCACAGGGCTGGGTTCAGTCCCCTTGCCGCCCTGGTGAAACCCGCTGGTGGATGGAGATGCTCCCACACAGTTCCCAGTGGATAAATAACCAGAAAAGATAAAAAAATATAGTTCAAACCAAACTGCTGGTGTTAACCCCTTTGAGCTCAGGATTTTGAGAGCAGGGAGGGAAACTTTCAGTACATCTAATTCAGGCAATAGAATTTTACTCCCTGCACCGATCGAATGATTTAAGCCTGTTTTTCTCTCTCTCTGGGGGCTGTCATGGCCCAGGGCACAAGAGCTGAGAAGGAAGCCAGGGAAAGGATTTTGGGTGAGTCTGAGGAAGAGGTTTTACTGAGGCTGGCAAATCTCCCACAGGATGTCATGGGGGCCTGGAGCTGCTCAGCACCCTTGGTGGGGGGGGAAAGTCCATGGAAATTATAGTTCTGTAATTGACTTTTAACTGACCCAATAGCTAAACAATATTCCTTAGCAGAAAGTTCAAAATTTGGAGGAAAAAAAATCATTTCACCCAAGCGGTTCTTCAGTGACATCCCTACCTCCCTGCCCTGCTCAGCCCCTCTCGCCTCCCTCGACATACAAGTTCTCCTCATCCAGGCCAAGCCATTGCAAGGGAGCTCTAAAATAATTTTAGAGTTGAATTTTTGCCCTGAAGCAGAGCAGGAGCAAGGGCACAGGAGCTGAAGAGATGCACCACCAGGAGAATGGTCCTTTCCTAAACAGCACAACCCCATCCACGCCACCCAGAGAGGATCATTTGACTGGGAAACATGCAGGAAAAACGTACCCATCAATGTACCCGATGTACATCATGATGGAAAAGCCCCTTTCTGCACATCTGGACCCGCCAAGCTGTGTTCTCACGTGCTGTCGTGTGGCCCAGGGCTCAGCTGCCACTCCCATGTGCTTGAACCCAACCCGCGTTACCCTCATGGTGCCGGCAGGCATGAACAAGCCCGTGGCTAATTTTCAACCAGCAGCAGGACAACGAGGTGTTTCTGTTGCCGCTAAAAGACCAGGAGCCCCAGTTCAGCACAGCAGCTCTAGAAGATGTAGCAGGATTCCCCGTCCGCTCGTGTTCCTCTCTGCACCCACCATGGCTGTGCTTGCATCTGGCAAACACTGACTGTTCTCCTTCCCTTCTTTTTCCCTATTTCCCTTTAGGAAAGTTTCTTCTGGAAGGGAAACAGGAATGTGGCTTCTTTGGCAATGATGGGTTTGTAGGGTGGGTCCCCTGCCCGAACAGCCAATGTGATGTTGAGTAGCTGGGTTGGGGAAACATCTCCCCAGATGGCAGGAGCTAGCTTTGCTGCTTATTTCCAAGGAATAATGCAGCTTTACCACCAAGGGAAGCAGGAGCCATCCCATGCAGGCTGGAGAGCTTAGCATCAGCTTTAGTGGGTGCCAGCTAGGGCTGGGTGCAGGTGGCGGGGGGAGGAAGGCTCCCTGCAAATATGTCCCCACTGCTGCCGCACAGGAGGGCACCAGCCCTTCAGGCAGGGCTGCTCCCTGTCCCCTGGGGGAATTCTGGCGACTGGAGCAGAGTGTCTGTAGGATACAATGCACAGTGACATCTCGGGATGGCTGACAGATCCCAAAGTCACCTCAGCTTCAGAAATGCTCGTTTTCTTTGCAAGAGCAAAATATTTTCTAGATCGTCCACTTGCAAATAAAAAAAATACACTTTCTAATGACTCATCAATATAATCTCCCTTTTTGCTTTTACCTTTTCTATCTTTTTTCTTTCTACTGTCTCAATAGCTGGGGTGGGCACTGCTGCGCTGTGCACTCTCCAACCACTCTCCCCACGCTTGGCAGAGGAGGCAGGGCCAGCCCGGCCGTGGCCACCACCACCACCACTGACCTGCCCCACACTCGCACCTCCCAGCCTCTTTCTCCTCGCTTTCTGCTGGGCTGCAACCCCATAGCGGTGCCGCGGTTCATGCACAGGCATGGTGTGCCTGGGGGACAAGGCCGTTGCAATGCACCCAGCGGGAGAGCTCAAGTAAAGGGGGTGGGTTATATAGCTGCAAAAGCTTGGGGGGCAGGAGGTATTGCTGCTGCGGCGTGAAAAGATGGGACTTTGCATCTCCAGAGTCGGTGAGAAACCCTCTGTGCTTCTTTGAGAGCATCTTCAGAGAAGCATCGGAGCATGAATGTGTATGCTCTGGGGTGTGTGTGGGGGGAGCTCGGACATGGCGTAGGAGCCCATGGGAGTTTAGCAACTCTTTGCCAGCATTTTTATCCTTAAATGTCAGCTTTTAGAAATACCAGCCTGAGACCGTGCATCAGGCTGGAGGGACTCTGGCAAGTCTCTTGGCATGGTGGGACATGGGCAACACGTGGTGTTGACACAGGGAGGGAATGATGTAAGAGCTGTGCAGCTGCTGAGGGACTGGCTGGGGCGTGGGTGGCAGATGCCATGGGAAGGGGATCTGGGGAAAGCCCCAGGGACACCGTGGCTGACATTTAATAGCATGTGTCGGGGGGGAGCAGTGACAATTTGAAGAAGAAAGGGCTGAAGGTGAGGGAGCCAGGTGTGTCAGCAGATAACAGCATCGCTGTAGCAGAGCTGTGACGAAGATTGGTGCAACCCTATGAGGCATCAGCAAAGAGGTTTCTAGAAGGGAAGGACATAATCGCCATTGCTCAAAGCCCGGGGCAGCCCTGCCTGCAGGCAGGGAGGTAAGCAGGATGGGTGGCTGCATCAGGACCAGCCCAAGGAAAGAAGTGAAAAATGGCAGTGTGAGAAGTGCCCAAAAGCAAGTGAGACCTTGGGGATCGGCTGGCAGCCATGGCAGGGACCATGCCGTGACCAAACCTGCCATTGCTCTTGCAGTGGGGCTGCCATTCCCCAACAGGATGGCTCCATCTGTCTGTCTGAGACCACATGGGGTAGACCCCAGGAGCCCATATGCAGGGCATTTGAACCCCCCTCTCCCCCATGCATGCAGGAAGGCCTCTCCCCCATCCTGCTGCAATGACATGCTCTCAGACCAATATTTCCTCTCCTCTGCCAAGGCTTCGTCCCACAGCAGCAGCTCCTAGCAGCTGCTGTATGTGAGTTGGATGAAGCAGGGAGTGAGCAGGGCTTGAGCAAGCAGGATACAAGCAAGGTTGGAGCAAGCAGGGAGAAAGCAGGACTGGAGCAAGCAGAAAGCGAGCAGGGCTTAAGCCAGCAGGGTTCAAGCAAGCAGGGAACAAACAGGGTTAGAGCTAGAGGTGGTGAGCTCACCAGCAGCATCCCAGCGCTTTCCAGCAGAGAGGAGCAGATGGGGACGAGTGTCTCAGTTCCAGTGTGGTGCTCCTCTGGTGAAACCCTTCAGCATTTCCAAAACAGCAGCACGTGAGGTGTGGGTCTTGCAGTGGGGGTGGCAGGGATCCATCTGTGCTAAGCACCTGTGCATGCAGCCCTGTGTGTGATGGCAATTCTTATTTAGGCTGTCAACCAACAGCACATCTTAAAATCACAGACTCAGAATGGTTTGGGTTGGAAGGGACCTTCAAAGATCATCTAGTCCAAACCCGCCCTGCCATGGGCAGGGACATCTTTCATACGTTTGCTCAAAGCCCCATGCAACTCGACCTTCCAGACTTCCAATGGGGGAGCATCCACAACTTCTCTGGGCAACCTGTTCCAGTGTCCCACCACCCTCATTGTAAAAAAGATGTCTTCCCTATATTTACCCTAGATCTACCCTCTTTTAGTTTAAAACTCTTGCCCCTTGTCCTGTCACTACAGGCCCTGGTAAAAAGTCTCCATTTTTCTTATAAGCCAACTTTATATACTGAAAGGCCACAATAAGGTCTCCCCAGAGCTTTCTCTTCTCCAGGCTGAACAACCCCAACTCTTTCAACCTTTCTCCATAGCAGAGGTGTTCCAGCCCTCTGACCATTTCCGTGGCCTCCCCTGGACCTGCTCTAACAGGTCCATGTCTGTCTTATACTGTGGACCCCAGAGCTGGATGCAGTGCTCCAGGTGTGGTCTCAGCAGAGCGGAGTAGAGGGGGAGCATCACCTCCCTCAACCTGCTGGCCACGCTGCCAGTGATGCACCCAAGACACGACTGGCTTTCTGAGCTGCAAGCGCACATTGCCGGCTCATGTACACTTTGTCACCCACCAGTATCCCCTTCTCAGCAGGGCTGCTGTCAATCCATCCATCCCCCAGTCTGTATTGATAGCCTCCTGCAGGGAGTTATGGCGAGCTGCCGACTCATGAGGCAGCAAAAAGTTTTCTGCTCATAAAACCATGGGGTTGTCCCCACAGCCCAGCAGTGACAAAAGCAGTGGGTTCTGTTATTATCCTAGTTTTTTTAATCTTGCCCACATCTAACAGGTCCCTGTCAGAAGTGATGCTCGAGATTAGGAGAGCTGTCAGTCACCTTCTAGCTGTTAAGAAAGCTTTCAGCTGGTAGTCAGCAGCAAACTGTAGCAGGCGAGGAAGGGAGAAGTCATGGGAGAGAAAGGGTGGACATAGTTTATGGGCAGAGAAAAATAGAAAGGAAAGGAAGCTGGTTCATTCACTGTCTGCAGGCAGTGAATGAACCAGCTTCATGCATCACCTCATGAGCTCAGTCTGGCTCCTCCAGAGCTGCCGAAAGAGCCCGTCTCTGCTGAGCAGCTCTCATCGGTGGTGCAGGCTCTCAGCTGCCCCTCTGGTGCCCTGGCGAGGTGGTTGAAGGTGATTTGGGGTCTGAATGTGGTTTAGCTTTTGCTAAAGACCTGCCTTCTTCCACCAAATCCTTCTTCCCACAAGGTTTGGGCCCCTCAGGAAAGTCCATGCTCAGCATCATCAAGGATGGCACCGAATGAGATGGGCAGTAAAGACAAAGGCCAGCCCTTCCCTTCCCCACCCAGTGCTGCCCGAGCTGGGATGAGCCGCTTCATGGGCATTGGGCAAAGCCGGTGGGTGGCAGTGGGGTGCTGTGGGACTCAGTGGGTCCAGCTGAATCTCCCTGCACCCTTTTCCTTGTCCTCCTCCTTCAGAGCGAGCCCGGGATTATCTGCACAAGACTGGACGCTTCATCGTCATCGGTGGCATTGTCTCGCCCGTGCATGACTCCTATGGGAAGACGGTGGGTGGTCCCCATTTTCCCTTTCTGCCTCCTACGTGCGATGGTATCTCTGAAGCCAGGGGCGAGCACTGGGTAGTGCTACCTGCACCTGTGGTCCTTTCATGCACCTCCTCTGCCCAGGGCAGCTCCTGACCATGGGAAAGTCTCCGAGAGAAGGGAGAGGATGAAACCACTCACTCTTTAGATAAAAACTGCAGCGACACTCTACAACCAGCCAAAGTACTACACGGCAAAGGCAAACGTTCTCACCCAAAATGGTGGTGGTCATCTTGTTGGGTTGGGGTTTTTTTGTTTGTTTGTTTGAATAATTTCAAAGTCAATTTTATTGTGGGGATGGCAACAATGCAAACAGAGACTTTTAAAAGCTCTTTCTGGGGTGGGGGGAAATCCGAATTAGGAGAGGAGAGAGTTTCCTCCTCTCCTGAAAGCTGGAGAAATTTCATCAAGAAGCCACCATCCGTGGATCTGGCCCCACTGCAGTGCAGGGCTGAGAGTGGTGGTGCTGAGCAAGTCTCACCACCAGTGCGTAACTGGGGCTGAAGCAAGGCAAGGACTCCTCCCCTCCAGCAAACAGGAGCTTAAATAATTTTTTGTGGGCAGGAATGAATCCTTCTGGCCTGTCTCATCTGAGCGAGTCCAATGCTCTGCCCCTGGGAAGGTTTGCAAGCCCAGGCTGGCCAGGGCACGATGCTTGCCTCCCGTAAGTGTTCCTCCATCACTCTCTCTTGCAGGGTCTGGTCTCAAGCCGGCACCGCCTGACCATGTGCCAACTGGCTGTCCAGTCCTCTGACTGGATCAGGTGAGTGGCAGAGCCTGCACTCGCTGCAGCACTGGCAGCCCCCGGCAGTCCCTGCCCCTTGCCCAGCACTGTGGTGGCAAAATCCCACATGCAAAGCGGAGATGCCACCAGCTGCTAGAGCTCCAGGATGGACTTTCTCCTCTTCCAGCCAACGCTTGATTAAAAACCAGAGCCCTTCCTCTCCTAGTCCAGCAGAGAACCAAGGACGAGTGTTACACCACCCTTCAAGGGAGCCCTTTGGCTTCAGGGGGTCTTGCAAGCCCCCCAGTGAGTCTGTGGTGTCTGGGTGAGACCCAGACACCTTGTGCCGTGGCACCTTCCCTTTCTACACCTGCAGCACCAGCCCATGGACTCTCCCCTTCTGAGCATTGCCACGTGGTGTCTGATGGCTGAGGTGGGACCAGAAGCATCTCCAAGCTGTCCTCAGGAAACAGGGTTGTAACGTGTAGTTACATCCAAGCCAAATGAAAGCTGGTTAGTTGGGTACCAAGAGTGGAAAGGTGTCCAGGCACACATTCAGGTCCCCAAAGCTATTAGGGAGAGCTTGATGGAAGGGCTGGAGGAGGGACATGGTGCGTGGCAGAGCTGGGGGAGTGATGGTGGCTGCTCATGGCACTGCTTGGCCAGGCCGGTGGAGAGGAGGTAGCATGGCCAGGAGGTCCAGGCAGTGGCCATCAGCCAACACTGTTGCCTTGCTGTACTTGCCGCAGGGTGGACCCCTGGGAGTGCTACCAGGACACCTGGCAGACGACCTGCAGCGTGCTGGAGCACCACCGCGACCTGATGAAGGTGAGGCAGCCCCCGTGCCGTGGGTGCACGAGGGGTGAGGACGTGGGGATAGCGCAGGAGGGGGGTTGCTCTTGCACCAGCACGTGGACATCAACAACCAAAACATGGCTGGGACAGACAGAGAGAAGACTTGCAGGAACGTGCCTGAAATCCTGACCTGCAAGAGGTGTGAGATACCTTGTCACAGCTGCTTTGAGCTCCTTGCCCTGATTGTGAAAGCAAATTGAGCTCTCCAGCTGGAGCCAGCAGCCGTCCCAGTCCCAAGCACACCAGGAGGGGAGCAGGGGTGAAGGCAGAGTGAAGTCAGGGGTGGGCAAAAGCTAAATCATTAATGCCGACCACTTGCTCCACCTTGAGGGGGAAGGAGAGGTGGACAGGCAGCCCCACTCACCAGCGGGGCCGAAACTGCTGTATGAACTCACAGCGTGACTCGACAGGAAAATTCAGCATCTGGGAAGTCCCTGGGGAGCACAAAACCCAGGAGGAAAAGTCACTCCAAAGCCCAGGCAGGCCTGAGAGCTGAGGAGGAAGGCGACTGCCCTCGGGTGACCACAGGGACAGGGAGAGCGGGGCTGCTGCCAACACTTGGATATAGTGAGCAAACCAAGGACAGGAAATGGATAAAACAGCATCATACAAAGTCATGGGCAGCCCAGAGAGGAGGCATAGAAGTAGCATTAACCAGCCCAGTGGGATGTCCAGTGCATCCAGGGACTGTGGTGTCAAAGCCAGGGAGCCCCTGCAGATGCCTTCCTTCTCCTGCAGGGACCAGTGGAGAAGAAGAGGGCACGTTTGCTCCTGGCTTTGCACCACTGATTCATTAGCTGCTGTATCTTTATTTATTGATCAGAATTTATAAGCATCTCCAGGCGATGGGGGCGATGCCTGCCTGCAGGCAGCACAGCCGCAGTTTTGCCAGCCTCATGGGTCCACACAAAAAGTTAATCCCACCGTCCCCAGGCTTAAATCACGAGTCATTATCCACAGGGTCCTGCGAGCCCCAGGCCCATCCGGTAAGGTCGGATGGGACTGGGGATCCTAAAGTGAGCTTGGATGTACCTGTCACTAAAGATGACCTTCAACCTGGGGTGCAGAGGCTCGATACGGGGGTCATAAAGGTTTTGGGAGGCAGCTGGGGTGAAGGCATTGTTCCAGCTACGTCTCTCCCTCGTTGCAGAGAGTGACTGGCTGCATTCTCTCCAACGTCAACACCCCCTCCATCACCCCCGTGATCGGCCAGCCCCAGAATGAGTCCTCGCAGACCATCTACCAGAACAACAACAATGTGTCCAACAAGCCCACCGCAGGTAGGTGGCAGCAGGTTAGGGAAGAGGGGGATGACCACCCACCCCTCACCTCCTAGCCAAGGCTGCTGAGTGCTAGGAATGGCACTCCATCATCTTATTTTTGGGTCAGGTCGCTCATCAGGGTCCATGCACCAAGCCCAGGGTTGGGTGGGAATGCGATGGCGGAGTTAGCATCCAGCACAGCAAGGGGAGCCAAGAACGGCTTAAAATGGGTGTGAAATCTCACTAGTCTTTAGCTGGATTATGTTCAGGCAGTGAGAGCAGCTAAGAGAAAGGCTACCTGGTACCCGTGGGGTGTGTGCAAGGGACAAGCTGGCAGGAGAGGTGATGCAGCTGGATCCCCATGAAGCAGCAGGATGCGGGACACAGAGGTACTAGCTGGGGAAAAGAGGGGGGATTACTTAAATCCCATAAAACCAAACATAATCTGATTTTCTTTTCTTAGTGATTCTAGCTGTCCAGCTGGTCTCTTCAAGGCACAGTGTAGCACTGTCAGGAGTTAAGATCACGAGAGGCGGCGGTGGGGAGATGCTGAGAGCAGTTCCCGCACCTGGGCATAGGAGTATCTCGCAGGATCAGGGTGGCCGAAGCATTCGTGCAGATCAGTCTGCCAGGGCATCATTGTCTCTCTGGTTAATTTTTCTTCTTCACCTTTAGCAAAGATCCTGGGGAAGGTGGGAGAAAGCCTGAGCCGGATTTGCTGCGTTCGCCCACCCATGGAGCGCTTCACCTTTGTGGGTAGGTAGAGGAAAAAGCCCCAGCATTGCTTTGGCTTTGGCACCAGCCCCCAGCCTTCCTACCAGCCCCCTCTCCCAGGCCGAACACCAGCAGCTCTCTTTTGCTTCCCTTCCCCAGATGAGAACGCCAACTTGGGAACGGTGATGAGATACGAGGAGATCGGTGAGTACGCAGCCCCCTCCGCATCACTCTGGCTCTGCTGGGCCGGTACTACGCAGCTTGGGAGCAGCTGCACAACAGATCTGGTGGTGAGCGAAGGATGCTGGACCATCATCCTGTCCCAGTGCCATCTATTGGGGCTCAGGGGTAAAACAGGAGCAGCACTAAACTGCCCTGAGCCCATTCCTGTTGGTAGACAAGCAGCCTAAAATAAGGGAGCAAGCTGCAGAGACCTAGCTCCCAGAGCTGGCATGGACCCACTGTGGCATTGTGCCTTGAAAGCCACCCCAAGCACCATGAAAGCTGCCCTCCGGCAGTGGTGTCACCCACATCCTCACGTTGCCCATGGCCCTAATGAGCTTTGGACTCAGCAGTGGGAGGGATTTTGGCCACCCAAGCAGCCGTGGTGCTCCTTTCTCTAAAGCCCTTTAGGGGTTTTAGACCCACCAGGCTGCCATGCACTTGGCACTGCCATACATCACCCAGGGCTCTGCATGGAGAGTGTGGCCCACTGACAACTTCCTGGTGTTTTTGAGACCCATTTCATGGGCCAGCTCACACACAGACTGGCCAACACCCATCCTTAGCACCAGCACCATGCAGAGTCCAAAGGCTCTGGCCACCTGGAAATGCCAACCAGGGAGGCACCTTCCCATGCAGCCACCTCTTCCCACCCCTCCGGGCGGGTTTATGGCTTTCTTCTGGTATTTGTACAAATAAATTAATCCTTACGGGCCCGTCAGAGCAGAAAACTCCTTCCGGCAGCACAACTTTCTTGCTGCACTTACTGAGCAGCAAAGCCATGCCTCAGAGCAAACTGTTGGCAAGCACCAGTCCCATCCCGGGAAGAGAAAGGGAGGACATGGAAGTCCTCCAAGGTGTGCAAGGAAAACCTCTGGTGCTTCATGATCAGCTTTGCTAAAGCAAACGTGGCCATGCCCAGGGCTCTGAGCAGCCCCCTGGGCTCTCCCCATTGCCCCATGGCTGGAGCCCCTGCAGCAGGTCACGAAGTGATTGTGGGTGCCCATAGCATGGAGAAATGACTCCCTTCCCTGGGGATACCCCACCTCCAGGGCTGGAGCACCGCTGTAGTTGAACAGCACGTAGCAATGCTGACAACCCAGCAATACGGGAGAGGAGCTGAAAGAAAGTAGAGTGGGGGTTATTTGATGTTTGGCACCAGCAGGGATGCAAGAAGGACCACGGGATCTTTAGTGGGACTTGTTTTGGCGGGGGAGGTCTGTGCAGAAGAGGATCCCCCCGAGCAGTGCAATGGGATGGCAGGGGGGGCAGTGCCCGCTCAGCCCTGATTGCTCCCACCTCTGAGCTTCTCTGCTTTTCTTCAGAGCTTCGCATCTTACTCCTCTGTGGCAGTGACCTGCTGGAGTCCTTCTGCATTCCCGGTCTCTGGAATGAGGCAGATGTGAGTCACCACCATTGGGCACCCCTCTGTGCTCCTCTTCCCCAGGCTCCCTTCCTCCTCCTCCTCCTCCTCTGCTTCCCACACCCAGCGCTCCTGGGAGCCACCCAGGTCCCTTGGGGTGGCAGGAGTCATGTCCACCATCCCCACTGCCTCCTCCATCCCAACCCTGACCTCCACCTGCCCTACACACAGGCAGCCTGAGGGACAGGGTCTTCTGCTCAGAGTCCCCAACCCTATCCAGCCCCCCCTTCCACAGACCCAAGCCCTGTTCCCACTCACTGTTCGTGCAGAGGACATCACCTGGGGTGCAGGGTAAGCCTGTCCCAAGGGATTTCCAAAGGCTGCGCTCCTACTCCTTGTCCCTTGGAAGGAGCCAGCATCAAGTAGATGCCAGTCCCAGGAGAGTGAGTTGGGGAGGCAGGAAATAAGATATTTGCAAAAGTTGGCTAGACATTAGAAATTAAACACATTTACAGCCAAATCAACAGCTTTCACTTAATAAAAGGCTTTTCCTGCAATGTGGGGTACCCAAGTACCCATCTTTACAAAGACCAAGAAGTAAAACCAGCTTGACTCCTCAGCCAGATGATGCCTAACACCAACTCACAGCTGACATGAGCCCGTCTCAGCACCTTCACTGCCACAACTCAAATGGACGAAATCTGATGCCCACCTCTCTGTGCTCCCCCGCCCCCCCATTGGTGAAGGACTGCAGCAGGACACCCGGCACCCTGGACACTGTGGTCCCTGCCTGAAAAAGTCATAGTTTCATGGGAGGACACCAGCCCTAGACAGAGGGGCTGGGTTACCAACCCACACACTGCTCCTGGCAGTCAGAGCGGTGCTGGCTATGGGAGCTCACCTGGCTCTTCACTGAAATCAGGCAGTCAACACAACCTCCCCCCCTCCTTAAGCCTCTCAACCATTTCTAAAATCAGTTACCACATCTTCAATCCTAAGTTTTCTAAAACAATTTAGCTGGCAGATATCTCCTCTGAAAGGCTGCAAAACCTGAGATGAAGGCAAGTCTTGAAGCCCAGCACAAAAGATGCAAAAATTGGATGTCAAAGCACAAGCAGAGGAGGCATTCTACACCAGCACCACCTCATGGGCTCCTGCTGCCTGAATTAGCTGACTCAGAGCTCTTTTGGATGAGCCTGGTTTGTCTCACTCAAGACAGGTGTGAACAGTGGGAGCCATCCTCACGCAGTGGCAAACTTGGCCACCAGCCTTGACACAAACAACATTGGAAGAACAACCCTACAAGACCTCTGTCAGGATGTTGTGGTTTAGCCCCAGTCAGCAATTAAGCACCACGCAGCCGCTCGCTCATCCTCCGCCCCGCTGTGGGACGGGGGAGAGAATTGGAAGAGCAAAAGTAAGAAAACTCATGGGTTCAGATAAGAACAGTTTAATAATTGGGGGGGGCGGAGGGGGGGAGGGTGTTGTAATGAAAAGGAAAACAACAAGAGAGCAAGAGAGGAACAAAACCCAGGAAAAAACAAGTGATACAACTGCTCACCACCTGCCGACTGATGCCCAGCCAGTCCCCGAGCAGCAATTGCTTCCCCCTGGCCGACTCCCCCCAGTTTACATACTGAGCATGATGCCATACAGTATGGAATAGCCCTTTGGCCAGTTTGGATCAACTATCTTGGCTGTGCCCCCTCCCAGCTTCTTGTGCACCTGGCAGAGCATGGGAAGCTGGAAGTCCTTGACCAGTGTAAACATTACTTAGCAACAACTAAAACATCAGTGTGTTATCAATATTATTCTCATAGTAAATCCAAAACACAGCACTATACCAGCTACTAGGAAGAAAATTAACTCTATCCCAGACGAAACCAGGACACAGGACCAACACGTCCATGTTGGGACGTGGTGGTCTTGGTAGTGTTAGGTTTACGGTTGGACTCGATGATCTTAAAGGTCTTTTCCAACCTATACGATTCTGTGATTCTGTGATTCTACCACAAGTCCTCCCTAAAGCCTAACCTCAACGCCTAGTAATGGGATTTAACCCTGTGCCTTTTTATTTCATCCACTGCAGACTACTCACCACACCTTGATAATTCCCAGTTTCTGCCAAAGGCTGTTGAGATAGCCTCAAATTCACTTTCTATATCCATCCAGACCATGGCCCAGCTTTCATGGTGCAGGGGGGTTGGCAGGCAGTGGCAGGTTTTGTGTGGGGTGGTTATAAAACTCACCCCGTGTTGGGCTGCTCCTAGATGGAGGTGATCGTCGGGGAGTTCGGGATCGTGGTGGTGCCCCGGGATGGAGCAGACCCCGACCGGATCATGAACCACTCCTCCATACTCCGCAAGTACAAAGTAAGTGGATGCACACATGGCCAGGGAAGGCTGTTAGAGGACCTGCAGCCTCTCTTTACCCAGGGTAGCACTTCTGCCACAGGGCACAAAATGTCTGGATGCCAGATGCTCTCAGCTGCTAGGTGGGATGAACAATGGGGCCACCATGCAGCAGCCTCCCGAGGCCAGTAGGAAGGGGGGCTGGTGGGGCACACGCCCGCTTTCAGGCCATCCCTTCACTCCTCTCTTCCTCCTTCCCCTGCAGAACAACATCCTGGTGGTGAAGGACGACTTGAACCACCCCATGTCTGTCGTCAGCTCCACCAAAAGCAGGTGGGTGATGAGGGGGACTCCTGCTATGGGGCAGGGAGATGGGTGACCCCAGCCAGCCCCTCCATTTGAAGGGGAACCTGACCCACCCAAGTGGGCTCTGACTCCTTTCTCTCCCCCCACACCCCCAGACTGGCCCTGCAGCATGGAGATGGACACGTTGTGGATTACCTCTGCCAGCCCGTCATTGACTACATCCTCAAGAGCCAGCTCTACATCAATGCCTCCGGCTAAGTGCCAGAGGCCTTGCAGCGAGACAGCCCTCGTGTCCCGCCTGCCTACAGCTCTCTGTCACTGTTTTCTCTCTCTCTCAGTCCGTGTCTCCATCTGTCTCCCCACCCCCTGGCCTCCTGCCGGTGTCTGCCTCTCACCCCCGGCACCAACGCTCCATCGTGCAACAATGTCCAGGGAACTGCAGCATGGCCCCAAGGGGAATGGTTTAGTCTCTTTTTTCAGGGAACCACCCTCCCCCTCATACATGGGGAAGGAGGGGGGACCAGTAAATGAGCAAAGTGCTCAGTGTGCTTGAGGGGAGGCAGCTCCAGCACCACCCTCCCAGCATGGCACTGGGAAATGGTCCCCGCAGTCCGTCCTCCCAGCATGCTCAAGAGCAGGGACTTCCTCTTCTGCATCATCTTACGGTACTTAAGCTCAGTAAATCTAGGCGGACCTTTTTTTCTTAAATAGTTTCAGCACGAGCCCTTTGGACCTCTTGACACGATGACAAACAAATCCTGGTTGGCAGCAGGCAGTTGTAACCCACCTGGCTCAGTGCCCCATGAAAGGTAGACCTCCTCAGGCCGGCAGTAGGACAACTCAGCTAACAAAATCCTCCTGCTGGCTATGAAAAATCATGGAGAGAGCATTTCTGAAGGGGAGCAGAGGCCTTGGCAAGAACTGTTGCCAAAGCATTACTAGGGGGAATGTCACGTCTCACCTTTGCTTGTCTGCAAGTGAACCCAACCACCCCAGTCCACCCCCTAGGCAAATGGAGTTGGGGTGATGCTCTACTCTGACCCAGTGTTGGAGGGGGCAGCCCACAGCAGCTAGAAAGGGACCTGTCATTTATGAAGCCAAGAAACAAGGGAGGAAGAAGCAAGTGGTGACCCAAAGCCTCTTGTGAGAATTTGCCCCAAACCTGGCTGAGCTTTGTAGGGGCTGGGTCTGTCCCCATCCTCTAGCCTCCAGATCTCCATTTCTGTCTGTAAATTTCCCCCTTCTCCCTCCACTCCTACCCTCTTCCTCTCCTTGAAGAGTTTATTAAATGCATGATACTTTCCCCCTCCCAAACCAGCTGTGGCTACTTTGCACATCCCTTGGGACAAGCCAGGCTCCTGCTCTCCTGCCTGTGACATGCCTCCAAATGCCAGGGATGGAGCCTAGCGGAGATGCTCGCATTAAAAGCAGGGCAGGTAACACAGAGCAAAAGAAAATTATTTAAGTCAAGTCCTGCAGAGAGGAGGGTTGCTGAAGCACACCGTTGTCCTGCTGAGCATTCCTAGGGTGCAAGGACCCTGCACAGCCCCTGGGAAAGGTCACAGCCACAAGGAGGAAGGTACAGTCCTGCTTTACGCCTCACCTTTTCCTCTCCCTTTGCTCCATCTAACCTTGTATCGCTTTGGATTTAGCCCTGCTGCCTATAGCTCCTGGACATCTGCCCACTCCCCACAAATTTGGGCTAACTAGGCTCAGGCTAGAACCCCCAACCAAGGCATGACCGCTGCCCACGCTGGCTTTGTGGCTTTCCTAGGGCAGTGCTGTGACTTGGTCCCCAGCAAGGGACAGTGTTGTGTTGAGACACCTGAAGGCTGAGAGTCCTCCAGGGTGTTTCAGGGAAAGATCTGAAATTACCTTTTTTTTTTTCCTTAAACATCTACCAAGGGTCACAAGCTGCTCTCATGGAAGCTCCAAAGATGAGATATTGCTCTAAATTTGGTGACCTGCTGGATGCTGCTGGCATCTCTAACAGCAAGCAACTTTGGACAAAAAGTAGCCTACAGCCACAGGCTCCTTGCAGCAGGCAGGGTTTTATGAGCACTAGCTAATAACTTCTCAAGGATGGCACAGCCCTTCCCAGAAGGGAAAACAAGAGACACAGAAGTGATGTGACTTGCCCAAAGGCCAGAAGAGGTCTTTCCTTGCCAGGGATTTCCCTCTGCATGGAGAGGCTTGTTTGGGAACTGTCGTAAATTTGGCAGCTGAATCCATCAGCGCCAGTTCTGGTACCTCCAGGTGCTTGCATACGTATCCGTGGGGTGAGGAGATATGGAGACGCCAAAGCAGAGAGGGTGACAAGAGCATGCGGGACTCGGAGTGCAGGGACGCCTCTTCTCCAGGGATGTCTTCAGCCAGTTCAGGCTGCTCACCAACACCCTACTGAGCTCCCTTAGCTAACACGCTGGGCAGGTGCCCGTGATGGGACACCTCATCCATGAGACACCCAATGTATGTAAGCCAGTAGCTAGACTCCTCTCCACCCATTGTTCTCATGTGTTCAGTTTTTCAGTCTCTCCTCCCTCTCCACCCCAACACAGAAGTTCTTTCAGACTGCAGCCTCCTCTCCTTGCCAGATGTCACCCATGTTTCTTAGCTCCAGGCTGGAGGAGAAAGAGCAACGGTAGCAACCAACCTCCAAAACACACACACACACACACACACACATAGAGAGAGAGAGGGATTTTAACCTCCTGGAGGAGCGATGCCTTTTTGAAGGGGGAGGAATGAAAGTGGGTTTTAACTGAGGAAAACACAAAGGGAGATAAAACAAAGGAGATGGAGAAGGAAGGCAGGTGGCGTGTCCAAGAGCCATCTCAGATCCTCCTTCCCTCCCTCAGGTACATGAGATGGGACTCATGGGAAGCCAGCCAGGTTCCCATCCCATTGCGGTTAGGGCGGCATGCCTTAGAGACGTAGCGTTGTGGTACGGATGAGGAGTATATTCTGTCTTACTAGTCTTACCTGCGCCTTCGTGTATCCGTTCAGTAAAACTCACAGTACGGGGGGGTGGGATGGGGGGTTTGTAACAGGTCATCCAGCTCTGGGACTGGTTTGGAAAATGTCTTTGGGTGGGTATGGAAAAAAAAAAATCATCCCTGAAGATCCATGTGACCGTCAGGGAGGTGAGGACCAGGGTTTCCAGGGTGCAGGAGAGGGGTGGGAAGAAGCTTGTGGGTTGTGGTCTTTGAAGATCCACTCTCAAACAGTGCAATTTGCTGAAAGAGAAATGAACTTCAAATGCCTTTTGGAAAAAAAAAAATAATAGGGGGGAGGGAAAGGGGTTGAAGTTGCCATGCCACTGATTTCACCTTTGTCAAAAGTTTTGGAGCCTAATTTTTTTTTTTCTTCTGTTGCTATATGAAAAAAAAACAGTCATTGACAAAAAAAACTTTATCAGCAAAATGTTTAAATTATGTAATAAACAAAACAAAACAAAGATGTTACTGGTGTCATTTCAAAACAGCCCCAAGACCGAGTCAGCACGAAAAGCACAAGCAGCTGCACTGCTGGGAGAGCTGATGGCCAAGCTCACCCAAAACAGGGAGCTAGAGAAAGTAAACCAGTAGGCAAGATACAGCCAAAAGTATTCAATATTTATTGACCTCCTCCCTTTCAAAAAACCCAACTCATGGAAAAATAAAGTCGGGTCCATAATACCTGTCCCTATGCTGTACAACGGGAGAAGGAAAACATGCCAGAGGCAAGAATACATCTCGCTTACATAAAAGTATAAGGCAGACATATTACTCGGTATATCCTTATCAAGCAAAAGCATGGGTGCTGCTTTATCAGAGAATTAGAGCTAACGAGGGGTGAGGATGGCCCCCAAAGTGTCCTACTCCATCCAGGACCTCCTCCTTCACCACCACACAGGTCAGGGGGCTTCAGCAGAGTTGACTTCCAGGACCTGCTAGCTCTTTTTTCCCCTGCAATGGCATCTAAAGGAAGCTGGGACCAGTGTCAGAATGGAGCTGGACCCACAGGAAAGCCACGGGTGGGTGAAGGGACCACCGTAGCCTTCAGGTCCTCTAAGCTCTGCTCAGATGTACAGTGGGAAACCCTGCGGGCAAATACTTGAGCCTCTGAGAAACATCCAGCACCACATGGGAGGGAGGGATGGATGGAGGCGGGAACAGGCAGCACCAAACCGGAGGTGGAGACACATTCAAGACATCATCAGCATTTTTAAATGGGTCAAATCAGGGCACTGGCACTCCAGCAGGATGGGATTGGGCTCCCAGACACGAGAGCTTGTGGCTGCAGACCCCTGGAGAAAGCCCCCATTCCTGTGACAAGTGCTGCAGGGTCCTGGGTGCTTGTGCAGAAGGGACACCACCTTGCCTCTCCCAGGCTCTGGGAGACCTAGGAAGCTGCCTGGTACCAAACTGGCCGGTCTTGGAAGGAAAGGTTGTGCTTGAGTGTGTAAGGGGATGGTAGGGACACCTGTGCTTGCCCAGGAGGAGCTCTGACAAGAAAGCCATCCCTCAGGGACTTTGGGACTCAAAAAGAAGTGCGGGAGAAAGAAAGGGGGTCCTCTCCTCCTGGCTGAAGGGAGCAGGTGGAGTAGGAAAGCCTTCCCATTTTGAGGAGCCCCAGCAGTTCTCTCCTCTGCTAATCTGCTAGCCTGGGATCCCCTTCTTTCTCCATCCAGCACATCACCCTGAGCTCAAAGACAGCTGGCACGGTTTTTTTTCCCTTTAGCAAAACAGTAACCACCTCACTGGGAAGCACTGTGGAGGACCTGCAGCTTTATGAAAAGGGTCATCAGTGGCATCTGACGCCAAATCTCCAAGCCACAGCAAAACCACACCAGCACCACTCCCAGCAAGGTGAGGACTGGGCAGGCTTGGAGAAGAAAGCCACGTGAAGCATCACTGATGCCATGGCTCAAAACTCATCTCCCCCAGCTGCCACTTCACGCTGCTCGCTCCCTGCCTCCTGAGCTACTGAAGGTGAGGAAGACCTCGCAGAGAACATGAGGAGGAGGTGGTGGTGGCAGTGTCAAAAGTAAGGACAGACACTCTAGTCCTTCTGTGTGTGACAGACCAGGAGAAGGGATCCACAGGGGATGGAGAACCTCTCAGCCGTGAACTTCAGGCTCTGAACTGTGCAAACTCACAAGGTTGACACCAAGCAACCCCCACCTGCACTTCAGAGAAACATTGTAGGAACGGGCTGTTCTTCAGCCAGTAGCACCTTCACTCAACCAGCTGTCTCATTCCTCCTGTGACTGAGGGATGGACCACTTTGAAAAATCAGGGACTCTCCAGGGCCAGCATGACGATACAAACTTCAGCCGCCATGCTGAACTTGAGGGTAAGGATCAGTTCAACACAATCAAACGTAGCCGGTCCTGCTGGGTTTGGGGAGGGCAGCTGGGCCAGGCTCTCCTGCCTTCACAGCCTGGCAGGTGCTGCAGCCTTTCCAGAGCTCGCTCATGGCAATTCAATGGCTTTTGTGTTGTAGCAGCCTGGAGGAAGACTCCTCTGGATATCCTCCAGGTTCTGGATATCTGCCAGGATCTCGTCAATGCTGCTCTCCAGTGTCCGCACCCGGGCCTTCTGCAGCGCGGCTGTCTGCTCCAGCTCTGACATCTCATCCTTCAGCTGGTTGCTTCTGGTTTTGGCTTTGCTAAAGTTCATCTCGAGCTGCTTCAGGCCATCCTCATCCACGGCACCAGGCTGGTCTGTTGGACAGGAGGAAATCAAGAAAGAGGGAACTGTGGATGGAGGCCAAGGACTAGATCTTTCTAGATACTTCAGGCAGCTCCAGCCTGCTGCCCAGCCTGTTACAGGCATCATCTGAGGCAGCTTCCCACACAACTCCCAGAACCCCTGCCTAGACTCCAGCAGGGACCTGTCTCCCTCCACGCCCTACAGCAGCAGCGCAAAACCTACTCATCAGACGCAGCAGCTCTTCCAGGGCACTCAATGTCTCCTGCACGACCACCCCTGCCTGGCCAGCCTTGGCGTGGACTCTCTGAGCTTCCTGAGCTGTCTGAAGAAGGCAAGGTGGCAGCTGTAAGGCCAAGTCTCACCCAAACGTCAACAGGGAATGGGGCAAGGTGCAGAAGACAGGGACCCACCTCCTGTATCACACTGGCATCCGCCTCAACCTCTGAGAGCTTCCTCTCAAATTCGCCATCCACTTCCTTGGCCTCGCGCTGCAGGGTGGCCACTGCCTTCTCTAGGGCGAGGACGCCATCAGCCGTCTTGTTGGCTTCCACCTTCAGCCGTGTGATCTCCTAGGGAAAGCAAAGGGACTTTCAGAGGGGCAGAGCACGGCTGAAATTGGTCTGGGTAGACCAGGCCGTGGAGCTGGTGGAAACTGGTTCTTTCCACAGGGACCGAAATTTTCACAGGCTGTCCTGCATCCTTCATGTGCTCCCACCAGTTGCTCCAGAGAGTTGTTTCTGTGATTACAGCTCAACCCCTCCTGCGAACATCAGCGAATCCCTTGGGAATTACAACATACAGCCTGAGAGTCAAACCCACCAATGCCAAGTCTGGGAGCTCACAAGCCTGCCAGCAACTGAGACTGTTGAAGTGAAAAATCCCCTTGGTCACCAAAAGGTGGCTACAGAGAGATGCCACAGAGATCCTCACAGGACAAACATGCCTGCAGAGATCCCCATGCACCCACTCATCTACAGCCAACTCTTATCTCGGCAGGATCCACTATAGACAAACATCAGCCAAAAAGTCAGCACATCAGGTCCAAAAGTCAACGCATCAGGTCCACCATGAAGACCTGTTGGAGCTGCCAACCATCTCCTCTTCTTCCATGGTTTTTCGTTCCAAACCCTTTTCTGCCAGCGATAGCACTAGGGCTTGCCCTCACCTGCTGGATCCCCACGGTGATCTCCTTCGCTTCCTGTGCTGCACTGCTGGCTGCCTTGGATTCGGAAGTGGCACTGCCCAGGATTGCTTCGGCTCGGTCCGTTTTCTCCCTGGCACTTGTGACCATGCTGCTGATAATTGGTAGCCTCCTCATGGCGTCTTCGGCTTCCCTTTTCTTGTCATCTGCTTGCAGGTTAAACTCTGAAAGAAATGCATGTGGAAATGAAGCTGTGCTACCTTTGTGAGATCCCACAAGGGAGGGGAAAGAAAGGGGTTTAGGACATTACCCCGGAGGCTCTTCAGGATCTGTTCCACCTCATAGAAGGTGGTGTTGCCAGCACTCACGGCTTGCAGGGCTGTGCTCCTGGCGAGGTTGGCTCGGGACAGCAGCTGCATCAGCATCTGTGACAGGCCAAAGGGACACAACGGGCAGATGAAGGACAAAGTACGGGGAGCATTGGACAGTCCCTCAACCAGCTCCAGCCATCATGAGTCATCTTAGCTCCAATCTTTCCAGGAGCAGGTCTTCAACCTGCCTCACATGGAGGAGGTGTGCTGGTAAGACCCTGCACCAGCAGCTCTGTGCACATGGTGAGGTCTCCCACCAGCTCCAGAAGACCAACCCCAAGTGGCCGTGTTTCTGAGGAAGGTGAACAGACTAGGACAGCACGTAGTAGCGGTGGTGCCACGGGCATCCCACTGGGGCTGCAGGTCATGCTGAAGACGACTCAAGGCTCAGTGCCCCAGCCAACCTCTTACCGCTCTCTCGCCCTCTCCCCTCTGCAGCAGCTGCTTGATTTCTTCTTCCCATCGCCCCATGCGGCTCTGCAGCTGCCTGTACTGTGCCATGTAGGTGTCCACCAGGCTCAGGAGAGCGCTGGCATCCTGCTTCAGCTGGGTTGCCTCCCCCTGAAACAGAGATGCAATGACTGCCTGGGGGTCCCAGCATCTCCCCAGGAAACACAGCAAGCAGCAACGGATACTTGTCTCTTGCTCCTTGTGCTGTGGCCAGCTATGGGGGCAAAAGGGTGGGAAGATGCATATTCGATGGCTCTCCAATGGAGACAGAGCCCTGGGAAGGGCTGAGCTGATGGCAGGGAGGGTGTAGGGGAGAGCGAAAGGGGATTTCCTGGTCCCAGAGGCACAAAGCCCTCACCTCAAAGGAGCCAAAGTTGGTCTTCGTCAAGCGGGACAGGGAGTTGAGGAGCACCAGGCTGCCTTGATAAGTCTTGTCTGCCTCAGAAGCCATACCGTCAGCCTCAGCCTTCAGGCCTCCAGCCAGCAGCTTCAGCTCCTCGTACCTGCACAGATGTGAGGTTGAAGAGCACAGTACCAGCCAAGCTGCCAAACCCCACCACAGCATTAATACTGCCTCCTGCATTGACTTGTTCATGCTCCCCAAGCCCTCTCCAGGGCCCCATACAGATTTATCATGCTGAGAAAGCTAATTGCAAACATCCCCTGCATCCCGGCCCCTCTACCAAGCAGGGCATCCGCTGGCTCCTTGCTCATGCTCCAAAATCCACAAGTGTTTCACACCAGCTGAACCCTCACAGGCTCTGCAGTGGCTCTGCTAATCCCTGCCCTACCACTGGATGTTTCCTCCTGCACATCCCCATTCAGCTCCTTAACTTTGTTCGGGGCCATTGCTTGCACCCCACCAGTGGTGTGCAAAGTCCCAGCACCATGGTGGGCTCCGGAGAGGCACCAGCCCGACCAGACAATGTGGGGCTAAATCTACCTTTGGGCTAAACCCAGCCCAGATTTGCAACTGGGTGCAGAGTTGCCCTTAGGAACCTGTTCACACATACAGCATTAAACCCCTTCCCCCAGGTGTGGGCAGGCCCCTGGGGAACATCATGGTCTGTGGGGTGGGAAGCTGATGCTCTGCAGAGCTGCCAACCTTCAATCTCCATCGCTCAGACATGCCAGCGACCGAAGTCCAGGCAAGTCCCTGCCTGCCCTGCCTCCAGCCGCACGTTTCTGCAATTCAGCTGGGGAGGCAAGGAAGGGGGCACAGACGCTTGGCTACCCCCCTCCTCCCTCCCACGTCCCCCCACAACATGCAGGTGAACGCAGCCTCCACTCACTTCCCGAGCAGCCCTCGCAGGGAGCTGGAGGCAGCTGCCTCTCCGCCAGCGGCCACGCGCACCAGCTCCAGCGCTTGCTGCGCGTCTTCCTGCGCTGCCTTCGCGGCTTGCTCAACACTGTTGGCGACTTGTGCATGGCTGCAAAGCACGGGGGAGGGGTCGTGAGAAAGGTTTACCACCCGAGTTTTCTCCACCGACTTCCTTTACGATTGTACTCAGCGATGCTGGATCGCACCCTCTCAGGAAATGCAGCATGTTTGAGAAGGAGACCCATATTTTGCTTGTCCCTCCTGCACCTCCCAAGGGTAGAGGAGCACCAGTGGGGAGGCAGATGCTGCCTGTTCCAACTGGACACCCATGGGCCAAACTCTGACCCCAAAGATGCTTCTAAAACACACCCAACACCACCCTCAAAGGCAACTGAGGACAGCTCTGTAGGGCAGCAAAGCCAGCCCCGCAGCCACATCTTCCTCTGCTCCAGGATGTGGCACAGAGGATGTGGCAGCTGCAGCCTGGGGATGAGGCAAGGACCCCCAAAAGGACCTTCTGGGCACCCAGCAGGATCTCAGTCCCCCTCCCCTCTCTCTCGGCCAATGGCAGGAACGACTCACCTGTTGGCCAGTCTCAGAGCCTCCTGGGCCAGCATCAAGAACTGATTTGAGCCCCCGGGCAGGTTTGAAATGGGAATGGTCTGAGAAGGGAGGGAGAGAGGCATGAGTGCTCTTCCCTGCCCTCCATCTGATTCAGCAGTGAAAGAGGTAACTGCAGCACATTAAACCTCCACAGCCCCCCAAAGGCCCCTGTCAGCACCTCCCCAGGTCCCAGCCCTACAGAAAGGACCACCAGAATATCTTCTGGACTCACAAAACAAATGTAATAACTGGAAAACATTAAATTCTTGCTTTCTCCATGGATTTTTTTTCAGCCCTGGGCTAGAATAGGAGCACTTTGCACGAGGGTGCTCTTACCACCCGACGCAGAGCAGCTCCGCTATGGTCCAGGTCCAGCCTGGCTCTCTCCAGCAGCCGCCGAGTGTCCTGCACCTGCCTCTCGTACTGGCTCCTGAGAGACTTCAACCTCTCCACCGTTGCCTTGATCTCATCCAAGCGGCTCTGGGAGCTGGACCCTTGCCCCTTCATCCTGGCCACGTGGCTTTCCAGAGACCTGTCAGAGGCTGGTGAGAAGAAAAGTGGAAGGCTGAAGAGAAACTCATTGCTGAGCAAAAAGGCACAGGCAGCAAAAACCTCCCCTGATACAGCACGGATGACCCCATCTGAGGGCAGTGGGTGAGTGGTACCTTGCAGGCTCAGGGCTTCCCCAAGGATGGTCCGCAGCATCTCCTCAGCCAACTGCATCCTCCCCTCCAGCTCCTGGCTCTCAGCCCCACCGCTGGCTTGCACCTCTGAGAACAGCAGCTCCAGGTCCTCCAGCTGCTGCAGGTACAGGTCCACCTGCAAGCACAGCAGACCAGGCCATCAGCCAGTGGGACACCAGACCCACGGTGGAAAGACCAGGGTGGGAACCAGGTCCACAGTCTGGACAGAGGATGGAAAGCAAAGTGAGTGCTTATTTTTGGATGGGGCACAGCGGGCCAGCAGCTCTAGGTCATCATTTTTTTATTGGTTGAATCAGGTACAAACCCAAAGTTCAGGCGCAGCCTGCAAAATCACTTCTCACTTGCACCAGGAGAAGATGCTTGAGGAGGCCAGGAGGAGATGCTTGGGGGTAAGCGTATTGCTGCACCCTTGCTGCTCAGTGGCCCCAGGGCTGACACAGATGCTCACCTGGGCTTTCACTTGGCCATAGCAAGCTGGGCACTCGCTCTCTTTGCAGCTGGGACCCTCGAAGCCGGGCTTGCAGATGCAGCTCCCATTGCTCCCGCAATTCAGTGGCTCGGCGCTGGCCCCTGTCACAGAGTCACAGGCACAAGCTGCAGGTTGGAGTGGCACAGGTTCAAGGAGCCTGTCCCAACCCCAAGTCTCAGCACATCCTTCCATCCACCCTCTCCTGCTGCTTTCCTCCCACTGTTTAGCCCCGTGCTCTGGTTCCTGCTCTCCGCTCCCACTTTCAAGCCTCGGCTTTTGCAGCATCCCCCTTCCCATCAAGCCACTCTGTACTCCGGCATGGATTTTCTTACTCATCCCCAGCTCAAACAGTGCCCAGCTCTCACCTCTGCACTTGTCGGCAGGATCAGGGGCCAGGGGGTTCCCGAAGAACCCCTCTTTGCAGCGGTCACAGTAGAAGCCAGCGGTATTGTAGATGCATTTGAGGCACTCGCCCGTTCGGCGGTCACAGTTCCCCACGGCATTGGGCTCCACGTTACCGTTGCACTGGCATAGCTGGCAGGGCTGGGAAGCCGCTGGGTCTCCAAAATAGCCATCAGCACAGTACTCACACTTGGCCCCTGGGAAAAGAGGGATAGGGCTAAGCACACGCTCTTGCCCGGAAGGCAGAGGCTGCCTTGCTCCCTCTCTGCCCCACAGAAATGGGGACATTCTGGCCCATCGGGGCTGGCATAACAGCATCTCCACTCTCCTCGCCAAGACACAATGCTCCGGGAAGGCTCTCGAAAGCTAGGTGCAACAACTGACCACGGGCAAGTTGTTTCCTATTTGTTTTTTTCCTGTTTTTCTATTCTGCTCCCTCCCCACCCATCCTTTTTCTATCCATGTTATCTGTTTACATGAGAACCTTTCCCAGGGCAGGGCAATTTGTGTTTAGATAGCCCTTGGGGCTGAAACACTCCATTACAGGCAAGAGTGGCAGTGCCATAGGGAAGCCAGGCTGAGAAGATGGGATGATCTTCCTGGCTCCGAGCATCCTAGCTCGCTGACGCCTGCATCTCCCTGTACAGCAGGTTGAAACTCCAGGGAAAGGCTGAGCAGAAGCAACCTCGAGGAGGGCATTACCAGCAGTTCCAGGAGGGCAGCGGTCACAGACGACCTCCTCACCACCTAGCACCACTGAGCAGCCTTGACCGTTGCCGCAGGGGCATGCCCTGCAGCCATGTGGCTGCCAGGGGTCTCGGTAGAAGCCGAAGGGGCAGCTGACACTATTGACCACGTTTTCATCTCCCGAGTAGCATTCACCTGAAGGAGGAAAGAAAGGGCTTAGGGCAGTTTGCTCTTACCCCCAGTGGGACACCCTCCACCACTCCACCTCCTGGCTACCCCTCACTGGTGGCCATGCCACCCACTGTAGCACAAGCACCCATGGTCCAGCATCCTCCACTGGAGCCCTCACAATCCCCACACTTGCCCATACACGCTTCATTTCTCTGCCCATCAGTCCATCACCATGTGGGAAGGACTGTGCCTTGCTCCTGCAACAGGAGCCCAGCAAGACCCCATGGAGGACCCCATCCCACAGCATGGAGTCTGGCCATCACCACCCAAAGATGGCTGGATCTCATTTTTCAGAGCTCGTATAGCTCCCGAGGAGCCACACATTGCCTTTTGTGCCTCCTGATCAATGCTCAGATATTTGGAAATTCAATTCCAATTCAGACTTGGAAAATAGTGACTTTGCATTACTTTGACTTTACCTGGCAACACTGTGGGCTATTTTAACAAGACAGGTAGTAAAACATGTTTACATCACTGATATCTACTGACACCGCAAATACTTTTAAAATAAAAAGTCAGAAGAAAATTTTTTAATGCTATCCAAGCAGTAGGAGATATTTCTTTTTTCTCTCCAACGAGCATCATCTAAGTCCGATTTGATCCCAAAGCATCTTTCCTATATTTTTGGCTGCGGCACTTCTAGGCTTTGCGGAGTTTTATCCGTGATGCTCTCTGCACTTCAGCCCCCCAAGCCAGGGATCTCGCCCCACTCAGTGCCCCCCATGCTCCCCTATAGCTCAATTCTCAGGATGCAGGCAGCCGTGGCTTTTCTTACCGGTGTCAGGGTCACAAATTCCTCCCCCCTGGCAACTGCACGGCACGCAGATGCTGAACGGCCCCAGGCCAGGGGCATCTCTGCGGTAGCCAGGGGCACACCTCTCACAGAACTGCCCCCAGTACCCCGCTGGGCACTCACAGTGCTCCACCCAGGGAGCGAGGACTCCGGCGACGGGCTGTGCCGACACCAGGGTGACGTTGTCAATGTAGCCGGTACCTGGAGGGAGATACAGCCTGTCACCCATGGGGGCCAGCAGCTCCACCTGCAAGTCCCCTGCACCCGGGACCTGCACAGGTCACACGTTTCATTACAGTGCCCACAGGCAGATGGACCAGAGCCACGGCTTCGCTGTTCCCACTGTTGCCATCCTGCTTAATCTCTTCATAATTTAATTTTTCCCATTTTAGGACAAACACATATTTGTTTTTTAATACCTTTTAGGAAAGATGTCTCCAGCTGGAGGCTTGGCGTCTCCAGCAACAAGGAGAAGCCAACCTTGTGCTAGCAAGCTCTCCCCCCACTTACTGTACTCCCCAAAGGTGGCTCGGATCCAGAGAGCTGTCAGGTTTCCCAGCAGCCTGCGATATTCAAAGTGATTCAGCCTCGGGCTCCACTTGCTGCTCGGGTGCTCGTCCAATCTGCCAGTGGGAGGGGGGAGAAGTGGAACCGGTTTCAAGAAAATGAGATGCCTCATCAAGAAAATGCAGCAGCCCTCACCCATCTCCCTCCTGAGCTCAAGGCTTTGGGGAACAACCTCCACCCATGTGACTGACCCCGAGCAAAGTACCCAGCCCAACCTCAAGCCAGATTTTCTACTGCCCCTCTCACAGAGTAACCTCCTCATCCAGGAGAGAAGCACTTGAGATGCCTCCAGCCCAAACCAGGCAACTATTTGCCACCTCCAAGGGATCGCAGCTGAATCCAGAAGCTCCTTGATGCCGCAGCTTTTCTTGCTTACCCTGCCCCAAATGCCCCAGCATCCCCCTTTACCTGAACATGTACGTCTGGCTGACGCCGCAGGGCAGGTCCTTCCCCTGGGGCAAGAAGGGGGCAGAGACTCTCAGGCCACCTCCTTCTAGGACCACGTCGTGCGGAGATGGCTGGCGTCCCCCTCGGTCCAGGCGGTAATTGAAGGAGAGGATCTGGCCATAGCTCAGCTGCTGGTTCCCGAGGAATTTCGCTGCAAAGGGAAGGAAGGGAGAAAATTAAAGGCTTAAAATCTTGCCTTCCTGCTAAAGGCTCGGTTCATGGGATCAGACCAAGCAAAGGGGACACCGTCACCTCTCCCCCTCACCAATCCCGCACCTACCAGGCGCCATGAAGTATATCGTCTCCGATCTCCTCGCTGCTATGAAGACATCCTGATGGCGTGGGGACCACTGGAGCTGGGCTGGGGAGCCACTTTCATGGACACCTCGCCAGCCTTCAGCACCTGGAGCACCAACAAGGAGCAGTCAGCAGGGACAGGGAAGGGACTGGACTCCAGCATCTTTCTGGAGCTGTGTCTTATCAAAACCTCCGGCTTCCTACCCCTTGACTTCCAAGGGTACAGCACAGATATCCCTGTGCTGATACATCTGAAAATAAGCCAGGCTGGGCATGGGGCTTTCCTCCCAAGTGGCAGGAAAGACATGATGAAGCAAGCCTACATTCCCCCTGACCCTTGCACCCTACTTCTGCCTACAATCAAGCCATCCCACGCATCAAAGCACAGGGACTCCCAGCAGGGCTGTGAACCAGGCAGCTCCTCCAGCACGTCAAAGAGAAAGGACGGCAAACACCCCCAGGAGCCATAGGGATGTTCTGCTTGGGCTTCACCTTGCTGGAAGGTGGAGGTGATGTTGTAGACGCTGTGGTTGTCTGCACTGACACACGCAGCCGAGTGCCCGTAGCAAAAGCAGGGGGAGCATCCTGCGGGATTTCTGGCATCCAAGTTATAGAAGTTCCGCTTGCACCTGGGACAATGCAAGGTGACAACGTTCAAGTCCATTTTCTCCTGTTCCTGGTTGATACAACCAGCCCTCAAACGACAGCCACACAACACAGCCATCGCCATGGTTTGAGGTCACCGCCAGGCTGGGATGGCAAGACAGGCATGAGGGCACTGCCAGGGATGTAACTGCCAGGGAGATGGAGGACATGCCACGTAGCGGACCAGCAAGTCCTCCTGACACCCACCTCTCGCACCGCTCTCCAGTAACGCTCGCCTTGCAGACACAGCGGCCGGAGAGGCAGCCCCCTGTGCTGCCAGCTGGGTCACACTCGCACTGCAGGCTCCTGCAACAGGGACAGCAGGAACCTCCACCTGGATTTCCAGCTCAGCCTGGGAGTTCAGTGCCCCCAGCTGTTACACAAGACAGAGGAGAACCCCCCCATCTACCAGTCCCATGCTGGAAGGGGAAAAATAATCAGCAGAGCCATCTCTCTGAGTAATCCAGCTGCAACAGTACAGATGTCAGACTGAGATGGTGCCCAGCACTACTGCGCCAGGACACCCCAGAGCACCAGCTTGCAACCATCCCAGGTGCCTCTCTTCAGCAAGACCTACCTACAAAAGCAAAGCAAAGCTCTACTGAGCTTAATAGACCCTGACTAAGCTTAATAGACCCTGGCTGAGCTCCAACAGGCAGCAACACCCCAGGGAGGCTCAGGCAGGAGGCCAGGCACAGCAGCACAGCTGCAGGCAGCCAGCCCTCACCCCCACCCTTTGCTTGCTGGGGCACCTGAAGGAGCAACAGCAGGGTGAAGCAAGGAAGAAGACACAGTGCTGAGGAAGCCGAACCAGAAACACTTCGAAAGGTGCTTAAACGGGGCTCCGTGCAAAGGAAGGTCGTGTTTGCATGGGGGCATTCCTTGCAAGTGGCACCGACACCAGGCAGATCCACATGTGGGCAGGTTTTATTTTACATGGCTAGCCTGGCTGGTGCCTGTTTGGCATTATCTGGATAATAAAGCAATTGCTTTGCTCTGGTGTTGATGCTATTGTTTGGCAGCAAGCTCTGTGGACTGGAAGGAAGGTCCAGCCCTGCTCGAGCCTGCTCTCCCCCAGTGAGATTAGCTTAGGGCTGTTGGTGTGCTGCCACGAAACAAACTGCCTCTGCCCCTGCACCAGGTGGTTTCAGCCCGCACGGGCTCTTTACAGCAGCTGGGAGAGCTCTGGAGGCTGTCCCCTCCAGCTGTCCCCATGCCACCGATGGTCACCAACACTTACTGCCCGTTCCTCTGGCACCCGGCATCGGAGAGGGACTCGAAGCCCAGCTGGCACTGGTCACACTTCTCGCCCATCACACCAGGTTTGCAGCTGCACCGGCCATTGCTGTCACACTGTGGGCCAAGGGCGCCTGCAGAAAGAGGGGAAAGAGAGGTTTGGATGAGTACCTCCCCACGCCCTTCCAGCGATGCTGCTGGCAGGACAGGGGAGCAAGGCACCACACTGTCATTGCAGCAGCAACGGAACCTCAGCGACAGGTCCCACCCTGAGGTCCCAGCACAGGGCTGAGACACCAGGTCTGGCTGTTAAAGCTGCTCCAGCCTCCCCGACTGATGCAGGAGACTTGGAGGAGATAAATCCCAGAAGGCATTGAACAGATGCCCAGCACAAGGATTTTCTTCCCTGCTATAAAGGTCACTGCGAAGGACAAGATGGACTCCAGGGTACACAAACCAAGCGGAGAATTAGTTCTTTGCCGGACTCTCTGCTAGTAGACATCTGTGCAACTTGATTTCGGTGCCACCACAGGGACCTTATGGGGCTGAGGGCCATGGTAGGTTCTTTCATTTCTGACCTACCGCTGTGCACATGCAGGCAGCAAGGGGAGAGGATGCCAGAGCCATGGGCAGCCGTCCTGCTGCTGGGCCCTCCCTGCACGCCAGCGCAGGGGGCACCCATGGGGATATTAACCCTCCTACCACCTCAAAGCCTATTGCTCTGTTGTCTTGCTATCTGTTTCTTTATGTTCAGGTGGTGCTTCTAGTGATCTTCCTGCATCAACAGAGACCAACAGGCATTTCAATATCTACAGCACCTCGGTGCAAGAGGTGCAAGCTACCTACTGCAGAGCAAGCCAAAGCCTGATGAGGATGAAGGAGCCATCACATCTACTGTGTAACCACCACAAGACCCACAGAAAACACCCCAGAGCTAGAAATCCCATCTCATAGTGCTGCAACCTGCAAAAAGCCACTGGAGAAGCTGGAGAGGCTGAAGCCTCCTGTCCGTCCCCAAGTGCTGCAACACTTTGCACCGTGTCCCCTCCCAACGCACAACGCTGTGAACTTGGGAATTATCTTTTTGCTTTTACGATGCAATTAAAAGCCTTTGCGGAGCCCGCCAAACATTGCAACACCCAGGAAGCATCAGCCTGACTCACAAAGCTGATGAAAGCTGCCGCTCCCCATGTTGGGGTTTGGCCACCGTCCTCAAGATAAGGATGGCAGCCGGGAGGGGCAAGAAGCTCCCCACAGGGCACCTCCCAGCCAGCGTCAGTTGGATTCATGGCCACCTGCCAAATTCAGAGCAGAGCGGAGCAGGGTCCCTTTCGGCAAGGCAGGGATTGTTGATGGAGATGCTGGAGGGAAGGGATGCCATCCAGAGGGACCTTGACAGGCTGGAGGAGTGGGCCCATGTGAACCTCATGAAGTTCAATAAGGTCAACTGCAAGGTCCTGCACTTGGGTCAGGGCAATCCCCAATATCAGTACAGACTGGGGGATAGATGGATGGATGGAAAGCAGCTCTGTGAAGAAGGACTTGGAGGTATTGGTGGATGAAGAGTTGGACATGAGCCAGCAATGTGGGCTCACAGCCCAGGAAGCCAATCACATCCTGGGTGCATCACCAGCAGCATGGCCAGCAGGCCGAGGGAGGTGATGCTCCCCCCGCTGCTCCGCTCTGGTGAGACCCCACCTGGAGCACTGCATCCAGCTCTGGGGTCCCCAGCACAAGACATGAACCTGTTAGAGCGCGTCCAGAGGAGGCCATGAAAATGGTCAGAGGGCTGTAACACCTCTGCTCAGGAGAAAAGCTGAGAGAGTTGGGCTTGTTCAGCCTGGAGAAGAGAAGGCTCCAGGGAGACCTTATTGAAGCCTTTCAATATATAAAGGGGGCTCAATATAGAAAGGCAAGCTCTGCAAAGGCTTTTAATTGCATCATAAAAGCAAAAGGATAATTCCCGAGTGTTGTGCCTCAGGAGGGAATGTGGTGCAAAGACAGAGAGACTTTTTACCAGGACCTGTAGTGACAGAACAAGGGGCAAAGGTATTAAACTGTAAGACAGGAGGTTTAGATTGGACATAAGGAAGAAATTATTTATGATGAGAGTGGTGGGACACTGGAACAGTTCACCCAGAGAAGTTGTGGATGCCCCATCACTGGAAGTGTTCAAGGTCAGGTTGGATGGGGCTTTGAGCAACCTGATCTAGTGAAAGATGTCTCTGCCATGGCAGGGGGGTTGCACTAGATGATCTTTGAAGGTCTCTCCCACCCCATTCTGTGAGTCTGTGATTATTTGGAGGGGCAGGTGGGTTTTGAAGCCTGGCTGCAGCCTGGAGCTGCTAAGGGGTTCGAAACGGCCAGCACCAAGCGGTGAAGCACCCAGGAGGAGGAGCTCCTATGATTTATGGTGCAGCAATACAGCACTAGGCTCTGGCACCCCTCCAGATAATCCTACCTGGAGCCAAGCTGGCCCCACTCGCTCCTCGTGCAATGCTCTGGTCTGGTGTGTAGGGACCCAGAGCCTGACCTAGCCCACATGCTCAGCAGGGCCAAGGGCCACATAGGGCAGCAGGTGCTTTAAGCCCCACTACACCCCTGACCCAACCCCATTCCCTCCCAGCGGGCGGCCACGTACCCTGGGGGTGGCAGCGGCAGGGCAGGCAGCAGTCGTCCTCCCGCTGGCGGAAGAAGCCCTCCTTGCAGCGCTCGCAGTGGGCGCCCTCTGTGTTGCCCAGGCAGCTGAGGCAGCGGTACCCGTTCCCTGTCTCCCTCAGGAGGTGCCAGTCGAAGATGCACTGCCTGGACATCCCATTGCAGTCACAGACTGGGGAGAGAAGAGAGACATCTCAAATGATGCTTAGAGATGAGGGCACCAGCTACAAAGCTGTAAGCCCACCCTGATGCCCAAGGAACAAGCCCAGGTGATGCAAACCTCCCCTTCTTACTCTGCTAATAACAAGCCCCATCCCCACATCTCTGCACTTGTTCCCACACGTCTGTGTCCATCAGCCACCCATGTGCCACCAATGCCCGCACCGTGCTCCACATCCCCACGCTTTGGAGCAATGCCCGGTTTCACTGCCAAGACAGCTCAGGATGGACAAACTCTGCAAGCCAAGCAGTCCCACTCCACAGCACAGCATGGCCAGGGATGTTCACCATCCTTTCAGAGGCCTTCCAACACAAGAAGGTCTTTGAGTAAGCGGAGACGGTAAACAAAACCCCAAACCTTGTCCTGATAAAAGCATGGGGAACTTTACTGGTGACTTCAGGGAAAAGGGAAAGATGCCATGATAGATGCCAGGAAGGACAGGCTTGAGATTTTGCATCCCACTAAAGCCAGGACAAACGGGACCTCTGGAGAGCAAAATGGCAGACATGCTTGCTCCAGCACTCTTCTTCATGGCCTTGCCCAGATCATCTCCTGAAGCCACCTCTCATCTACTTGCCAAGCCCTCAGCAACCAGTACTAGAGTGTTTAAGCCTGAGGACATTTATTTCAGACAAGTTCCTCAGTGCTACCAAGGAGAGCAGACACGGTTGAGAGAATGGTTGGCAAAGACAGGCAGGAGAAAGAAACACCCTGAGGGAAAAAGCCAGGTCCGCAGGGGTGCAGAGCCTGCTGATGAGGTGCTCCAAACCACCTCGATGCTGCCATGGGATCCTCAACCTCTCTCCGAGAAAATTCTCACTGCTGACCTTGTGGGACACGAAAGGCTGTCCCCAGCTGCCCATCCCAGCTCAGGTCACCTCTGACAGCACAGGGAGGTGGAGGAAATCCAAGAGCAAGCAGAAATCTGCAGCGTGGATGTGGACAGCAAATTGTGCTTGATACACATGGAGGCTCCTCCTTTCCAGTGCTCTTCTGGCACAGCTTAGCCTGAGGATACAAGGTCCCTGTCCTCCACATCTGTGATTCCCAGGACCAGGCAAAGCCTCCTGCGCTCACCGCCCAAACACGCAACACCCAGCGCTCACACCTGGGCACTGCCCGCCATCCTCACACACACCCATTAACACCCGCATACCAGACGAAGGCACTCAGCAAGCAGCAGCCAAGCCTGCTGCCAAGAAGAGAGATGACCTCATGCACCAGCAAACAGGGAGAGAGATTTTTCCAGCTCCAGCAAACACGGTTCTTCCCTTGCAGCCTGGCTGCCAGGAGACCAAGACCCAGCTGCAGAAGGTCTTCTGCCACCCCACCCTGCTGGGGGGGGACCTGCAGATGCAGAAGTCCTGCCTCTTAGGGTATGAGAAAGCATCCAGAGCCTCAGTGGACATCACCAGTGACCAAGGGCAGGGACAATACAAACCACCCACCGAAAGCAGCAGCGCAGGACTTTCTAAAGGTATTTGTGCTCACCTTCACAGTGGGACTGCTAGGGGTCAATCCCACCCCTCATCCCTCCACACTAAAGCTATTAAACTCCACCCACACATCACCCTATGCCTATGTAATCTGGAGGATTTACTGGGTTGCTAAATTACAAGCATAAGCACCATTCCCCCAGGGAATGAAAACCTTTTTTCAGGTCTTGCTCTAAGGCTGCAGCATGTTCAGAGCCAGCTGTCCAGCCCTGGCACTGATCCAGGTCTCGCTAATCTGAAGCCATTTAAGATGCTGTTGCAGATTAGGGCCACCACCTCACCTGCATAGCTATTCCTGTTGCTGGTCGTCTCCTGGAAACTTGATTGCTCAGGCCGGTTAATCTCTACCAGGAGTGAGGCACTGGAGTTGCTAACGAGATGGAGCATGCCAGAGCTGCTAGGAGATGAGGACTAACTGAGGACAGGATCCTTTTTGTATCCAGGTGCCCTGAGGCTCTGCCCTGAGATCATCCATTTCTCAGGCAGCTGTGGAGAAGAGCAGGCTCCACAGAGGAGAAGCTTTGCAGCTGGATTTCTTAAGCGCTATGTCAGGATGAAGGAGGTCCGAGGCACGCATCCAGCAGGACATCATTCCCCCAACTCCCACCCAGCAGCATAAGGCATGAAAAACATCTGTTTGTTATGCTGAGACAAATTCCCGCATCAGAAAGGCTCAAAGAGACAGGCAGCTTCGGACCTCTTAAACTGTCGTCTTAAATTCACAAATCCAGAAAATCAGGTTGGCCCTGGGTCTGCGAGGAGCAGATCCGAGAGCTCCGTACATACGAGCTGGACTGAGCTGGACTGCAAAGACTACTCCTTTCATCAAGGGAACAACAGAGCTTTGCATGCAATGAAGCCTCCACGACAACACAAGCCATTCCCTGCTCCGTGCTTTTGGGATAGTGACCCAGAAGGCTGTCCCATCTGCTATGTGAAGTGCTGGGTTTCCCCATCACCTGACTCCACAGCTTTCTTGCTGCAGGAAAACCTGAATGTGTCTCCTGGGGCTCCATCAGCAGGAAGGGACAGCACACTGGGAGCCGGAACGTGCCATTTGCTGTCTTCTCCTTTCCAACACACCAAGTTAGACACCTCATTGGCACAGTGGAGTGCTGACCTCCACATCCCAACTCTTCCCCAAACCCTGGGAGATCCCTTCAGCCATCACGTGCAGGCATACACTACAAAGGCAAATGCACGCTTGCTCGGGCAAGGCTCTGCACAGTTCAGAGTACAAGCACCCCGACCTCTGCCGCTCGACCAGATCATATGTGAACCCAACTTGACTCAAGCAGTTCATTTGCAAGCAAAAAGGGATTACATGTGCTAATTACAAGCAGGCATCTAGCGCCGGGACTAGAGGAATTTATACCACCAAACCAACTCAGAAAGCCTGCTGCAGTGTAAAAGCACGGCCGGTTATCAACTGTCACTTTTACACGCGCACAGAAATAGGTTCAAGAGTCCATGGAAAAGCAGAAGTTGCCTGTGCTGCCAGGAAGGGGCGAAAAGAAATCTACATCAGTATTTTAAAACTTCCATGCAATTAAGGCTGCTGTAATAATTACCCAAGTAGCAAGTAAAGCACGTCAGGTCTTTCTTTAAAAAAAAAAAAAAAACAAACCACCTATTCAGCGCTTTTTTCCGCTATTACGTTGCACTGCACTCAAAGGAAAACTGATAAAGGACCAATTCAAGCCCAGTGACCATATTTCAGAACACCAGTACTGCAGACAAAAAAAACCAACCCTGAAATCGCTCAGTATTTACAAAATACATGTAAGGACCCGATTTTGGCCAAACATACCCATCTCCAGACTATAAGCTAATACAACCAAAACCCTGATATTGAGTTACCACTGGGCTGAATGCACTTAAACGTCCCTGCATTGCCCTCTCTGCTACAATTGCATATGCCAGAGTTTCCTCTGGATTTTTAAAGCTTGCCATCGGTCTGTGTACTGCAGGAGCCTTGCCCCCTCCCACAGGGTGCAGTGGGGCCATAGGAACCTCATAAGCCCCACGGACTCGCACAAAATACAAACACCGCACATCCAGCAAGCTGGATCCTGTATGCTTCTAGCTCTTCCTCGGGCATCAGGAACATTTTGGTTACAGCAGCGGCGGGCAGATAAGCCACCCGCTCCCTGGGCAATGCTTGTGCTCACGCCCAAATACCACCCAAGTAGCAAGGCTTTATACAGAAAGCAATAAAGTAATTGCGCATAAATAAGTTATTTAAAGGGGATGCCAGTAAAAAAACAAAGTCTAAATGCTCATGGGTATTAAACCCCAGAGGAAATGTAAGGAGAAGCACCTTAAAAAAAGTCCATTTTAATCCCAAAGGCAGGAGGGGAGAGTGCCCTAGCAGGGTGCTGCGGCACCCAGCTGACTCCCAGTTACCAGCACTCTCTGGCACTGGGGCAGGTCTGCGAGCAAAGCTGCCAGCAGCATTGCACATCAGCGCAAAAGCAGGAACAGCCAACCTTCCCAAAGCCTCACCTTCTCCTCTGTTGGTGCTCAGGGCTGCAGGCAGGAGAGACGCCACGAGGCAGCACAGGGCCAGGAGCCAGCACCCAGCCATTTCTTGTGCCGGAGAGCACAAGGCGCCTGCTCCGGTAGGCGACAGCGGGGCTCGCAACCGGCTGCCTATTGCTTTTTTTTGGGGTGGTTTTTATCGGCTGCTCCACCTGAGTCACTCCCAACAGGAAGAGCGCGTGTGCCGTGGGCTGACTCACCCTGAGCAAGGAGAGCCCAGCCCAGGGAGCGCAGACAGGCACCCGCCTGCAGCTGCCCCACTCCATCCAGAGAGAGGCATTGACGGGTTGCAGCACTCCAAGGACCTCCTGCCTGCACCCTCCTAGGGGTGCTGGCTCATGGGGGAAAAACAAAATGTAGCTGCAGGCCCTGCGGACACCCCTCCTGTGCATCCTGCTCACCCAGCTCCATCCCACCCACTGTCGCTGCCTCCACAGGCAGGGCACTGGTGCTGGGGGAGAGCCATGCTGCCCAGGCACGCAGGCGGCTTGCAGGGAGCTAAATGAAACATGATGAGCTCACAGGAAACCTGGGCAGGGTGGACGGGGACTGCCGGCTCACAAGCCAGGTCCAGCCAACCAACATGCAAGAGCAGGGCTCAAAACCAGACAGAAGAGGTGACTAGCGGGACTCACAGCCAAGGGCTGCTGGGGATGCAAAAAGACCCTAAGGACAGCTTGGACATGTACTCAGAAAGGAGATCTATCAAGATTTACAAGACAAGCAGCAGGTCCAGGAAATCCCCAGACCTAGAAATGGAGCGGAGGCCAGGAATCATCACACACATTCGTCTGCTTTTGCTCCTGAGATAGAAAATGAGGTTAGATGGGTCCTCGGCCTGACCTAGTACAACCACTTGTATGCTAGAAAAAGGATGAGAAGTGCAGACAGAGAGGGGAAAGGCTTGCCTGAGGCCGCTGATGGAGCTGGGATGAGGATCTCAGGCTTCACAGCCTCAGGTCCATTAGCATTTTGGTCTCAAGGGTAGCCAATGAGCCACACAAGACATGAAGGCCAATTCCACCTTGTTTCTTGCCTTTGCCTTGTAGGAGGACATGACCACTTCTACAGGGGAAGAGAGAAATCTGGAGTCAGGTCCTCCTAGTCCTGCATACATCAGGATGAGACGCCGGCACATCCACCTGACCTGGAAAAGCAGCCCACCAGAGGATCAGAAGGAAGGATGGGCCCTTGTGCTGCATCACAGCATCTTCCCTTGCTTACTGCCAGGGATCATCTATTGTCACAAGTGACTGTGAGTAGTCCATGAGCACCTTTACATAGAATGAAGACACCTAACAAATTTGCCCCCAGTCTAAGACGTAAGTTGCCTTTCAGGTCACCTGCATACGGCCTGAAACTCAACCCAACAAATAACCGTGCTGACGCGCTGCTCATTTCAGAGCTAACAAACCCAGAGTGATTAACATTTAGGTCCTCATCTGAGCCTCTTATGCTGCCCAACAGCCTCCAGACACTCATGCACCTGGAACTGACTCAGAGGGCTTTCCTCTGCAGGTCCTGGTGATCTCACAGGCGCAACCAGCCCAAATTCACCACATCTTTGCACCTCCCTTTGCCAAGCTTACCTGCCTCCGCTGATTGAGTCAACTATCTTTTATAAACAGGCTGTTTCCTTTTAATTTCACACACTGGCTCTTAATATAGTTCACAACAAGAAACCTAGTTTCACAAACGTGCTGGTGCCACGTTGGGTTTTGACACCCAAGGTTGTCTTATCTGATTCTTTTTTAAATTATTATTTTTTTACGTAGCGAAACAAAACCACTTATGGTGTTCCCACTGCTTTGGCAGTTCTTAGGGATCTCCTTATTCCTCTAACAAAACACACTTAATCCCTTCTGCTCTAAAGTACATCACTTGCCCCAAACACTTCTGCTGCGTCCTTCCTACCCGCTAACACCCCTCTGCTTGGGAAACTCATCTCCTCCAGCAGTACTGTCAGTACAGTGGTTCCCTTAGACCTTGCCCAGCCCAAGTCCTCGGCTGATTTCTCTCTTGGAAGATCAGCTCTCGCCATCAGGAAGCTTTTCCCTTAGCTGGCTCCTCCATGTTATCCCTTCTGTCTCACCGTTATCACCTCACCTCTTACTTCACTTCTGCAAACGAGGCGCTGACACAGTGCTCTCTCCAGTCATTTCTGCATATTTACTTAGGTTACTCTTACCTCGTCATCTTCCACCGTCCTTCAAGGTCACTTCTGAAAACCACATGAATGCACACGAAGCTACCCAAAAATATATTGTCTGGGGCCCTGATTTTCTAAACGCACCAAATCTGGAACAAACTGATGCCCACCACCCTCCACAGAGCAAATGTTGCCCATTGCAACCCATTGCTACAGCAGCACCGTTTAGAAAAGGTCTCACATAAACATGGTTAATAGAAATGTTACCTTTTAGAGCGAGCAGAAGTGTAAGCGACAGGAGGCACGAAGAACAGCGGCACTCATCAGACATGGAAATGAATCAGCATTTCTTCACTGGAGAACCTGGGTCTTTTAATCTGCAATGTAAGAAGTGTCTTTTCTGAAGATGTCCTACACTCATTCTTCATAACAGGGCTAAGAAAGCTGCTACAGCAGGGAGACCACCGCAGCGGCTGGGAAGTTTATCAGTCCTTGAGGACATGGCCACGGCAGAATTAACCACTCCAAAGACAGTCTGGATCCACATAAGCAGCTGAATTTTGCTGATAGTTGCCGGTGGCAAGTGATGGATGTGTGAAAGCCCTGAAGCAATAGTTCTATTGATGCAACCAAGGAGAAAACCCATTTTGGTGGCTCATGACAGACAAACAATGCCAAGAAAAAGGCAAGAACTACCCAGTGGCTAGCAGGGCATGCCTAACCTTCTGTATGTCCTTGCAGCCCAGCTTGTCCCTGGCACCCCCAAGCCTCCCTCCGCAAGGGACCTTCTGAGCTGCCATGTCCTCCTGCAACTCTGGTCCTAGGCTGCTTCTGCGGGCAGCCTTGCTTCTCCTTCAGTGGTTGTTGAGAAATGGCTTATCTCAAGCTATTTTCTGTTTCCTTGCCCACTGTCCTTCCCACTGCTGCCGCACACACACATCCATTCAGCACCAGCCTCTTCGAGCCTGAGGATTTTCTCCTCCAGTCCAGCAGCAGACCTTTATTCTGCCAACCAGGACTTCCTCAGCATGGAAAATCAGGGGTCCTGCCATGCTGGTATCACCAAACGCACAGCGCAGCAATAAAGCCTGGACTTTGGTCTCTCCTCTGCTGGGTTGCCCTGGGCTTCTCAAAGTAGGCTTAGGGCCAGCACGACAAGCCACCTTCCCCGTGCCGGCATAGAGGTGGTTCCCTGACACAGCGCTATGCCCAGACAGAGAATCTGTTTTATAAGCCAGGATATAAAGCATGGTGATATTATCAGTTGATCCTTTAAGAAAAAAAAATTATATATATATATATACACACACATATCTCCTCCTTGCTCAGGAACACATGGACTTCCTTCAGGAGACATGGCCTTCTGGCACATTTGGTTTTACAGCTGGTTTTGGTGGGTCTAAAGGCACAGTTAGAGCCCTAGGGGCAATCCTTGCTCAGGGGTGGCAAAACTCGTCCTGTCAGTCAGGGCCACCTGGAGCAGAGGAGATCATTCAGGCAGAGGCTCTGCCAGGATGGGCAGAGGCAGGCAGGGGAGCAGGCAGGGGAGCAGGCAGGCAACGGGACACCAGGGGTCACGGCGGCACCGGTGGTGAGCAAGCAGGGCAGGGCAGCAGCAGCACAGCAAGGAAGCGCCGTCATGTCTGGCCTTGCCTCGCCCGTGCCCTGCCCGTACCAGCAAGCGGGTGAGACAGACGGACATGCAGAGATGAGGGAAGAAGGCAGTGCCGTCCCACCACGTTCCCCTCTCCGCGCCTGTGCCCTGCAGCAAGGGCTGCTGAGCTCCGCTGGGGACCTCAGTGGGATTTTTTTTTTTTTTTCCTCACAGCATCCCTGATGTTTCTTGGATAGGAGCACACTGAAGCCTTAGATACTTTCTAGGCTGACTAGAAAGACTAACACTAACCAAAACATGGTCCAAGATGTCATGGCTGTAGATGAGGAGCAGAGGACTCTGCAAGCTCGGCATGACAACTGTGTGTCCTCTCCTCCTTCCTCAGATCATCAGATCCACGTGGACATGCTAGAGCTGCCTCCTCCAGGTGGCTGCTCCCAGCACTTACTAACTCCTGACAATACCTCGCCCTCCCCAAAAGTGAGAGAGAACCTGGCTCAGCAGCACCACGAGGTCAGGTCCTCTGAACTTCAGCCTCCCCAGAGCAGCCCATGAAGCCCCCAACCTCCATGAAGGCCAAAGGCCCCCTCCTCAAGCAGCTCTCTCCCACTCTGCTGGGAAAAGCATCCCAATGATTTTTATGCAGCTGCAAAGACCCCGGCTGATAACCAGTGCCACTCTGGCCAAGTCTTTCCCATTGCCACCTGCTTGCCCACTGCCAGCCTCTCACTTCTCCAGAGGGCACGAGAGATGATGGAGCTGGAACTTGCACAAGTGAGAAAAGCCACTGGAAATCAGAAGATAAAAAAAGCCACCAAAGCATGGCTTGGTCACTCCTCAACAAGGTCCCTCCTCTTCCACCTTGAGGTCAAGCTCAGCCCACGCTGAGCAGAAACACCCTCCTCAGATGTTCTCCACCTGGACTTCAAAACATCAATAAAACACTTCAGTGAGCTGGAAGCAGCACTTCGTGCTCCCTTGGGTCTGCTCCTCCCTGTGGCAGACAGCAACACATGTTGCCCTCGAAAAACTCCTAGAGATTTTGGCTGTTCCAGACCGGTGTGATACAAGTGTTTCAGAGACTCAGCATAAATCTACAGAAGCTTCACCTTAATTTAGGATTTTGCCCAGGTTTTACAGGGCAAGCACTGATGCTGTGTGACCTGAAGATAAAGAGCATAGACTTGCTTCCTAAACTGAACATTTTAGCACAAAAATGGTAAGAGGCTCCATGTCAAGTCTACAGCCCACACAAGGTCAGCACTGTCCCACCACCCAATTCCTTGCTCCCTGTCTGCTACCTGCAATCCAGCTAAAACATCAGATTTTACCAACCAGGATTTGCTCAACAGCAATGTTGGCCCAAAAAAAAAAAAAAAAAAAAAGGGTATTTTAGAAACTGCATTCGTGGCAATTATAGCCGAAGAACAAAAAGCTGAAGCTAGACAAACTGAAACAAAAAAAATAATGAACTTACCAATTGAGAAGGGATTAGCTCTGATGCAAGTTAATGAGACATGCATTTTCTCTGCTGAGAAAAAATAAAAGAAATCCAGTCTGCAGCTGTAAGATGGGTGTGATTGCAGAACTGTCCAGTCTGTTATCACAGTAATCTGTCCTGACATTAAAAACTTGCTTCATTCAGGAATAAAATTTATCCCAGGCTCTGGCAGACAGGACCCACGGAGCAACACAGAGTACCCAGGTTTATGGCAGTTCCCAGTAGAGAAATTTCAGCTTCTTTATTTAGGGTTTTTATTTTTCTTCCTAGGAGCCCCATCCTTTTCCACATGTTCAGCTGAAAGCAGAAAGGATTTTACCCTTACATTGTAAAGAAACACCCCCCAATCCCCCAGGGCTTTCCAGGAGGACAGTGCAGCTCCAATAGCATCAGCACCAACAACATAATCTTATTTTTTAAGTCCTGGAAAACCAGCAGCATAAAATTCATTGTAGCCATGGCAATGGAGCAGTGGACACAGGGAGAAACCATAATCACTATGGCCATCTGCAGCCCACCACATGAATTTACTGTTCCATTTCTCCCACTCCAATCCAGCTCATCTGATTAATTAAGCAAGAGGCAAATCTTGCAATGGAGACACATTCCCATCAACACCCCCCCTCCCCCCCCCCCCCAAAGCAATACTCAAAAGAATGCCAAGGTATAAGGGGGTTACAAATATTCCGATTTTATTATAAATAAGAAATACTGTTTTATACATAAAAACTGCAAGTGTTGCATTTTGTTCACTGCCCCAGACAGCAAGACCACAGATTAAGGCAAAAAGCTGGAGTGAAGGCACATACTGAGGGGGCCACAGTCAGGAATAAGGTGATGAAGGGACTGTCACACGTTGCCTGTGACATCCAGCACTCCACCAGCAGCTGTTGCATCATCACATTACATAAAGAAATAACTGGACTTATACAATGAATAATGGCTGTAATGCAGTAGTGATTAAGAGATCGCTTATAAAGATTTTTTTTATTTAAAAATAAAATTCTGTTAAAAACAGCTTAAGAAAAAAAAAAAGAGAAGAAAGCAGGAAACCTTAGGCCTGAGGTCAGCCAGGGCACGCGCGCATCTTCGCATCTGCTCTTCTCACAGCCTTGGCAGAGAGGTGACGCGGTTACAGCCAGCCATCTGACCAGAGCAGCCGGCCAAGACACTGACCTCAACATCCCATGTGCGTGGGCAAGCACAAGTAAGCTCTCCTCCAGGTATTAGATATGTTTGCAGGCAGGGGGAAATCCCAAGCTGGTAAATTGTAAGAATCTTTAAGAGAAGGGGTGCAAGAGCAATGTGGGGTTTGCTGGGAACACCCCCTGCCCAGCAGCGCCATTCCTGAGGGTGCACCAAGCCTCCTGCCTCGCACAGTGGTATCAAGATGTCCCCAAATCCTCGCACAGTGGTACCAAGATGTCCCCAAGACCACCTCAACACTGGGTCCGGTCTCCCGACAGCGCTACAGCTCCTCACAGCCCAGCTGCAAAGCCACAGCCCCTGCTCTCCTCCTGGCACAACATCCCCAGGCACAAGGGACACAAAATGGGGTGCTGTGAACACCACGCATCAGGGCTGGCTTTGGAGGGAGGCCTAGGAAAGCATCCACCCAATGGGCAAAGTGGTTATTGCTGATGCCCATACAGGTGCTGATGATACGGGAGAGGGAAGAAAGGGGAGCCCAGCTAAGAGAAACACTGAGCTCTAAGGGAATAATATGGAGAGAAGCAACATACGGTGCACACACCCCGATGGCTATAGGGGAAAGCACATAGAGGAGGCCAGGCTGTGCCACTCTGGAAATATGGCTGAATATATTTACACACACGTACGCACACACAAGAGACTTCCTCACACTATAATCATGATAAAAAAACGGAAAAAAAAAATCACATTCACACAAAAAATATAAATTTGAAATAATTAATAGCACCAGTGTGTGTCAGATAATAATTTCTTCCCCGCTACGCAAACATACGAAGTTGCATAGTGTTTAAGGATAGATATATACTGGATCTCAAGGAGGGGGCGAGGGGGGATGCCAGGCTGGAGAGAAGGAGGAAGCCGCAGAGGATGCTCTTGTCTCAGAGGAGGGCCAGAAGAGGAGCAAGGGGCTTCCCACCACTCCCACCCAGCACCAGTAAGCAGCTGGGAGGCCCTACCTGGGGAGGGAGCCTGCCAGGGAGGTGGCAGCAGCAGTGTGAAATGCAGAATTGCCACCCAAGCCCGGCCTGAAGTCCCTGTGCTGCAGTAGCTTTACGGTGACCGGGAGACCGGAAGGCAAAAAGAAAGGAGGGCACTGGTAAACTCCAGCTCGTTCTGCCAGGTTAAAAACAGGCAAAAGGCAAGAGCAATACCAGGAGAATAAAAATGCCACTGCACACCTCCAGGAAGAAGATGGGGAGAAAGACCTTTTCCACTTGCATGCCCAACTTCCTTCCCCCCCAAAGACATTCAGCATGAAGGCCAGTGCAGCTGTCAGAGCTCTCTGGATGGCAGCTCTCCTCTTCAGCAAGACTCTTCCTGCTTGAACAAACTAATCTGTTAATCAGACATTTGTAGCCTAAAAAAAAGATCCTCTGGCCATTTGATAGCAACACCTACAAATGGGAATGCAGGTCATGGCTTCCACACTCCCCCAGCCTGGACTACCGGGCAGGTAGCTGCTTACAGACCAGACCCAAAACTTCTCCACAGACCAGGAGCAGGGCTGGCAAGACCTACCACTCCACCAGCATTCCATCTTTCCAAAGAGCTCCTCTCAGAGGCTGCATTTTTCTTCAAGTGATGCATCATCACAGAAAGCATTTCAGAAAGAGGCTTCGGCTATTTTGTCAAAGGCTACCAATGCTGTCGATTGGCCACTAGTTATCGATAAAAAAAAATAAATTCACAGGGTTAGAAGTTGGGAAGAGGGATCTGAACGAGTGCAGCTATACTGGCCATTACAGTAATACTTTGGTAGCCATCCCCTTCCTTCATAGGGACAGAGAGCTCCAGGACCAAGGATTTTACAGTCAAGGGGAGAAGAGAGGAGAGAAAGTAGGGTTAGTTTTGCCTTGCTGTATACAGCTCACATGGTTATTTCTGAACCACAGTATAAAGAGTCCAGAGCATCTCTCATCCTTGCACTAATCAAAGGGAAACTGTCTGAGAAAGAGGCAAAAGCGGAGTGCTCAGGAAGACAATTTATATAAAAAAACCCCTTTGATGCCCAAAGACGGATATTTAATTTGCTTCTCTTTAAAAAAACAAAACAAAACCAAACCACCTTTCAACTTATCCTGATTTGAAAAGAAAACAGTGGCTGTGAGCAGCAAAGAGTTGGGGATTTGAAGAAGGTAATGTGTGTTAAGGCACTCCATAGCCAAACCACCGCTCCACGGCTCACCAGGGGAATACCCTCCACCCCCAGCACACCCTTAGGGTTTCTCAATGGACGGGGTGTTAAAACAGCCAGACGGCAAGGTCTTCTTGATGTCTTCCAGGTTGCTAATGTCCTTCAGGATCTCTTCAATGTCCCTGTTGTAGGCCTGTATTGCATCATCTTGCTTCCTGGCTTCTCTCTCAAGGAAAGACACTTTCTGGTCCAGCTCACTATCTTTCATCTGGTCTTTGGCACTGTTCAGGGTACCCTCGATCTCATTCAGTTTGTTCAAGTCCACTGTCTCCAGTTGCCCTGAAAAGCCAGAAGCAAACAGTGAAGTCCATTAAAAAAAACACCTTTGTCACACTGGTTTTGGGTGCTTACATAGCTGAGCCCATACCCGGACTGAGATGTGCATCAGGCCATCTCTGTATTAGAAACAGCATTTAAAACGGGACCAACCAAACGCGTTACACCTTCACTGCCTCAACAACAGTCCTCAGCTCACAGAGAAGCAGTACCGAACATTGCACAACAAGCTTTGAGGCCACCCCAGGGGGAAAAATAACCCCAAACAAAACCATTGCTGAAAACACGCAAACCCCATTTCTAGAAGTGAGTGGACCCATTTGATTCATGGCACAGCACCGGCAGGGAAGGCAGCATACCATGCCAGCTACCAGCACTGCAATGGCAGGCAGCAGGAAAACACTCAAAGGTGTAAGGCACATTAAGGACAGTCTTACCTAATTGATCCAGCAGGTCATTAATGATGGCAAGCAAGCTGTTCACGGAGTTCTTTGCTTTTCTTGCATTGTCTTCTGCCTCCTGGGCAGCCTGTGAGGCCTGCAGGGTATAAAAAATGAGAGCACAAAAAGGCTGTAGGGATTACGAAACTGTTGCCTCTCCTTTTCACAGGTCTGCCCAAGCAGTTAGTCACACACAGCCCTGGCTCCTCTCCCCAGAGTAACACCCCTGTGCTGAGATCTTTATCACAGTGCTGTCGAAGACTGACAAACTTCAAATAATCAGTTTTCTGATTATTTCAGGATGGGGATCCCTGATAACCGAGAATGACTTTGCAGGAAAAGTCAGAACAGACTCAACAGGGCTACAGTCCAGTTTCAGTTAAAATAAAAGGAAAGCGTTGCATTAAGAAAATCGGCTCTCAAATTCCAGCAGGGAACCTATGCTAATGCCACCAGAGAAGCTCCTTTGCTCGTCTCATGTTTTCAATCCCACTTAAAACTTGGAAGAGATTGAATACTGGTTGGACCCAGTGCTGTCTTTGCAAGAGGACAGCAGGAGGAAAGCCTGCATCACCAGGACAGCAGGGAGAAGGCACCTTCTTGCCACTGCTGCCACCTGCCAGCTTTACTTACCATGCCTGCCATCATCATATCCTGCTCAGCATCATCCTGCTTCCGCTTCAGCTCTTTTTCTGCATCCTGTAGTTGCTTCATCATGTCATCCACTTCTCTGGCAAGCCCCATCACATCAGCGAAAGTCTTGTCAGCTTCAGCTTTGGTAGCAGCAGCACTCTACAGCCAACAAGCAGAACAGGATGGAAAAAGGTGGTGAAGGTGCAGAACTTCCTTCAATGCTTTTCGTCAAAATGCACCAATTTCCTATCATGCCACGTTTTGCATCCCCTAGTGGGGAATACAGCAGAAAGCATGCAGGACTCACCAGGAGATACTGGAACAGAGGAGGTTACACAGTCACACACCAATATCACAGGGGTGGCTCCAGAACTGCAAAGGACTCACCTTCTGAACAGAACCGGCTATTTTCTCAGCATCATCTGCTTTAGCCTTGGCTTCGCGGGCATCAGCAGCAGCATTGCCAAGCGCCAGCTCTGCTTGGCGCGTCTTATTGTTGGCTTCAGCAATGGTCTGGGTAATGGCAGGAATTTTTTTCAGCGCCTCCTCAGCTGCTGTCTTGTTATCATTCACCCGCTTATCAAAATCTAAGAAAGGGCAAAACAGATTCTTATCACTTGCTCCAGAAGAGCCTTGGGATGTTTCTTTGACCAAGCTACCCAGGCTTTGCCACCTTGACATTAGAGGGATGAAGAGCAAACTGGGGTGTGGGGGGATATATGCTTGCAGCTCTCCCTATTACACACCTTCTGACACTAGATAAAGAACTTAAAAAGGAGATTTCTAGTCACTGAAAACATTTCCATTTTTTTTTCTTTAAAGAAAAAAAAAAAGCCAAAAGAACACACCCAACACTCAGGTCCTGGCAACAGCATGGACCATTTAACCACGATACCCTACTGCCAAGTGACTTGTCACACAGGAATTGAAGGATTCACTGCAAGTGCTTTCTCTTTACCTTTCAGGTTGCTGAGAATGGTATTAGCCTCCTGTAGTGTGCCACTGCCCTTCCGAGCAGCTTCTTCAGCTAGGGCTTTTGCTGCATCTGCTCGAGCCAAGAGCTGGTCTGCAGTCTAAGGAGACATGACATGTATCAACATATTCTTACCTTTTGAAGGACAACCATCCAGGTGTACCACCAAAAAACATCGCTCAGCCTGAAACACCAAAGCCATACAGAACAGCATTCATCCCTTAGTGGCAATGCTTCCTCTGAAACCAGGTAAATTTAGGTACTTTTGGAATACTGTTCTGAATACAAAGATGACAACACACCTGGCAAACATCCCCTATTCTCCCATATAGCCTCAATGCCATTGCTTTTACCAGCTTTTTGCATCTCCTTTCTGGGACCATTCTTCAGTATTCTTGTAAGTAACAAACAGTGCTAAGATAAGACTGAGTAAGACCAAATCTTTCATACCTGGCCAGTTACTTGTTTTGCTTTGGTTTTTTCCAGGGAACAAAAGCCTGCACAAAACAACTGACCTGCTGCTCTGTCTTCCCTTTCTCCAAGAGGTTCTTTACTTCTAGCTCCTTTCCTTTCATGTCTTCTCTCAAGTCCTCATAATCTTTCAGCTTCCTGGCAATTAGCTGATCTAACTCCTCCGCCTCCTTCTTGATCTTATTTGCTTCATTCTGCAGGTGGAAATCAGAAACAAATGCAGATTCCTGAATGTTAAAGAATTTCTGAACAGGTGGCAAAACATGGTATAGTTTCAAACTGTTGAACAGGTAAAGCTATGATGGGTTCCCGTCTCTTACAACTACAGTTGTAGCTTTGCCTTCAAAGCTCTGAATACCACGAGGGTCAGTGCAACAAAGGACAGAGGTTGCAAACAGTTTCATGTGCAAAAAAACCTACTGCACTACAGTAAGCACAGGAGAGGGAGCAGCTCTGCAGACTTCAGGGGGAACTGAAATTTTTGCATTTCTCTGTTCAAGCCAAGATGTTTGGCAAAAAACATTTCACTCATTTTTTTGTCCTTCAGAGTTTGGAGGAGGTAGGGGTTTACGTATGTAGCTTCCTGCATGCAAGTCTCATGCATAAAAGCTGAAATGCACAAGTCTGGATTATGCCTAGGTGGACAAAAATTCCACAGACTGTTCTTATGCAGAGCAACATTAGCAGAGCACATGCAAGGTATGTCCGCGACCTAGCACACTGCTATAATGCTTGTCTTCACTGATCCTTAGAAAACGCTGCGCATAATGCTTCCCGCACGTACCTCTAGCCCCGTGGAATCCACGGTAGGCAGACTGGTGAGATTAGCATAGATCTGCAGGGCTTTGTTTCCAGCTTCCTCTGCCTCCGCAAGCACCTTGTTGGCCTGTTCCTCTAGGTCTCGAGAAATGTTCCTTGCTTGATTATACCTAAAAAACCCCAAGGAGCTAGTTACACTACAATTTTTTTGTAGAACTGAACTTACTAAGAGAGTAGAGAGACTAAGAAATTGAAAGACAACTCCCATAAAACACAAAGTGTACAACGCTACAGAAGGCGCCTCAGTTTTAAGCACTGCTCTAAAGCCAGGAAATAAAAACAATTTTCTGTTACTGACTCACTTCTGGTTGAGCTCATCAATGTCATTTGCAGTTTGGTTTTCTCCAGCCAGGCTCTTCAGCAACAGTTGATATGCTTCTGTGGAAGTATCATTTGCTGCCTTGGCTATGCGAACAATCTCATCAGCTTCTTTTTTGTGTCTGGACAAGATTACAGAAGAAAAATAATGCCATTAGAATTGTGACCCAGGGGTTTCTATCCTCAATTCCAGATTTTATTCTCTCTTACTTTTCCTTCCTTCACCCAGATCTGCATATGGAAGATGCTGAAACATTTGCAATGGAAGATGCTATTTGAGACCATCTCTGCAACCAAGGCAGTGCCCTCAGCTGAAAGGCACTACTATGGTTGTACATGTCCGTCATTCACGTGTCTAGTGTTTGCCCTCAATGATACACAGGCATGCACCCACAGTGCCAGTCTCTTCCTCAGCAAAGGGCGTGTGTTTCCGATCAAGCAAATTAAATTTTGCTTCCCCCTTGTAGGGAAGAGCAAGGCCCTGATGTGGGCTGTGAGGAGCGTGTCTTGCCACAGCCTACCTTTCAGCCAGCTTACGGGCCTCTTCTGCTAATAGAGTCATGTTGTTAGGGTCCCCGCTTGACTCCGGAGGTGTAATGGACTGGGAAAACAAACAAACAAACAAATTCTTAAAGCTCTTTTTTCATCTTTTATTCATCTCTGCTTTAAATATTTATTGTCACGATCTAAATGCTTAGAGATGTGTCTAACCTACTTCTCTATATTTTTTTTTTATTAAGCCCATGCAGTTTCCACCAGTGGTTATCCCTTAAAAACAAAGGTGCTAACATTTATTTAGGGGTTCTTAAGTTGGTTTCTTTGAGCAGGGCCTAAGATACAATCTATAACAGACACTGATCATCTTCCTGTATTTATTTCGCACAATCTTGGATAGGGGAGAAGATATTTCCATAGCAAATTTGCTATATGAGAGAGAATGAGCAGAGAAACACACCAGAGGGCACAGAAAGGCAAGGCCCTCTCTTCTCCTAACCATATCGGATCTTGGCAGCACACTCACCACGTTGTCAGCTGCCATCTTTGCCTTCTCAAGCATATCGGAAGCTAAGGTGATCAGGTCCTCGGTGCCCTCCACCCGCACCCGGGCTTGCTCCGCCAGGTTCTCTGTCTCCTGCACTGTGCCCTGGATGTTCCTCAGCCTGTTGAGCTGACTCACTAGTGTGCTGTTGATGTCTTTGAGACGATCCATGAGGCCCTGATCTACATCTGAAACATACGATATAAAAGAGAAGAAGCAAAATTAATTACAGCAGGAAGAGGCAGTGGTAAGCTCCTGCTCCAGCTCAAGCAACATGTTGGTAGGTTAATTCCCTATGGAAAGGGGACCAGCAAAGCCATTTCATAAGTCAGTCAGCTTGAGATAAAAGTTATCATCAGCATGTGCACCAAGTATGAGAAATAAAAGTCATTAACTACTAATAAGACAATCCTGCTGGGTGTTGGAACAGACTTTGATGGGTCATTTTGTGTTCAGAATCATGTTTCACCTCTATCATTGACTTAAAGACAACAGAGCTGCTCCTCAAGAGGTATGAGACATCTGCTTTGTGAATTCTCTTTAGCTTAACTCCTAGAAGGTAAGCAGAGATGGAGGAATAGTGGGGCTGTAGGTTATTGCCCGCTTTGGGCAATGGTGGCTATTTCTGAGCCAGTCAGAGTCTCCATATGGAGCAGCTAGAAGATGGGCAGAATAGCAAACCCACCCCAAACTCCTCCCCAAACCAAAGGAATAACAAAAGCTGGCAGGATAGAGCCTTGGTTCTCCAATCTGTAGGACCTATAAGCCCCCCAAACTTCCCCAAATTTTTGGACCACCAGGTAACTCCCCACAACAGCGTCTTAATAATGGAGCCATAAAAGCACAGATATGTGCCTCATGACCAGGGGCAATTACTTTTGAAAAGGTGAGAGCATTATTAAGAGATCAAGTACAAGCAGAAGCCTGCAGGCCTCCAAAATTAAATTTTTTCCCAAATACACTGCCTTGACCTTGCAGCACATCTTAAGTATTGAGCATGAATATTTGACACATTTCAAAAACATACTACAAACTACATATCAAGTAGGAAAACACAAGTAAGTGCTACAGGTGTGCACAGATTTTCGCAAGGGTAGTTTTTGTTGCATTTAACTTGCCTCTTAGTTAGGGAAGAGCAACGAAGCTGGTGAAGGGTCTAGAGCACAAGTCTTATGAGGAGCAGCTGAGGGAACTGGGGTTGTTTAGCCTGGAGAAAAGGAGGCTCAGGGGAGACCTTATCACTCTCTACAACTACCTGAAAGGAGGGTGTAGAGAGGTGGGTGTCAGTCTCTTCTCCCAAGTAACAAGCCATAGGACAAGAGCAAATGGCCTCAAGTTGCACCAGGGGAGGTTTAGATTGGATATTAGGAAAAATTTCTTCACCCAAAGGGTTGTCAAGCACTGGAACAGGCTGCCCAGGGAAGTGGTTGAGTCACCATCCCTGGTGGTATTCGAAAGGCATGTAGATGTGGTGCTTAGGGACATAGTTTAGTGGTGGACTTGGCAGGGCTAGGTTAACAGTTTGACTCTATGATCTTAAGGGTCTTTTCCAACTTAAATGATTCTATGGTTCTAAGAGGTGGAAAGAAAGATGAAAAATACCACCACAAAACCCAATCTATTCCCTCACCTTTCTCCAATCCCCACCCTCCTACCCCATTATGTGGGACTATTAGCTAGGCATGGATGCCAAGCAGGCAGCATAAAGCTACCTCAGCTAAAACTGAGAAGAGCTTCAGTAATCATTCCCACTAGCAGGAATCTTCCCAAGCAAACACAAGCGTTAGATGCACATTAGCTTTTTCCCAGCTTCATGCAAAGGGGACAGATTTTTCCAAAGTGGTCTGAAATCACTGAACCAACTTCCCAGGGGAACATCTTTTACTGCAAAGTCAGTAGTCTTCTTCAAGTTGCTCTTCTCCAAAACACACAGCTTACACATTAAAAAGACCCTAAGGACAAACCACTGTTCACATGGCTTAACATCCTGCCCACAGACATCCTATGGTAGAGGTGACAGTAAAAGAATCAATTTGAAGCAGAGTCTAACAGGAAAAATAGCTACAGGCCACCACAACAGAACTTTTCAGAACATTATACACTTTATGGTCAGATAATTAAGCTTGCCAGAAGGATTCCGAAGCCTTAATTCTGATTGCTGATGATAACCCAACAAGAACTGCTTTATCCCAAGATGTCTGAGCAGATTTATAAGCATAATAAATAAATATATTGGAAAGTCTTCTGCTTGTTTAACAAGTAAGTAAAAACCTCCTTTGCATCTGGAGAAGGGGGTAACACATAAAACACTTGCATCTGTACAGAGCTAGAGGCAAATCTTTACTTTGCATGTACAACAGAGACCACTGGGAGAACGACAGGAATAAAAGCACAGCCACCGTTGTTTTGATAACAACATACACTGTCTCAGAGCTATCTGAAATAGCTGTCCGTCCTGATGCACAGCACAGGCTTGAAATAAAACACACTGTGTCCAAAGAGAACAGGAACATCAAGCAAAGAGCTCATTTCATGTTGGTCCATGTCTGATCAGGTCAACCCACCTTTGCTTTTTTGTGCTTCCTGGAGCAATTCCATAACATCTCTTTCTGCCTGTTTCAACCTCTCTTCAAAGGCTTGATCAGTTACAGTTTCTTCTCCCGTACCCAGATTTGCTATAAGATTTTCCAGCTCCTGCAACCTCTCTCGTTGCTCCGCCACCTACACGAGAGGGACAGAGCACAGCTATCACACAGAGCAAAGCACCCTGAACCTCTCTGCTTTCAGCAAGCATCAGCCAGCCACGGGCCTAAAAGCCGCTGCACAAGCAGGCACATGCCACTGTCTCCAGTGGTACCAACAGTGGCATTTGTGGCCTTACCTTATCTTTCACTAATCTGTAACAGGCCGGACACTCTTGGCAGCCCGGCCACGAGCGGTTGTAGAAATAGTTCTCTTCACACTGGTCGCAGCGGCTCCCCACAAAGCCTTCCTTGCACTCGCAGCGACCGTTCTCCCGACACTGCAGGGAGCGTGAACCCTCAGGATCACAGTCGCAGGCTGCGGGGAAGTTGAACCTCAGTCAGACTGGAGGAGAGGCAGAAATACCCACAGGGCAAGAGCATACTCTCAATACCCTAAAATGTCTGCAAGAGCAACGGGGAGCAAACCCACAGCTGGAGCCCCGCTCCCGATCGGGGCGCTTCTACACACAGCAGGGCACTCTGCCTAGCTGGACACAACATTCATTGCATGTGTTTGCAGTGTTGCTATTGCCTCTCCCACAAAGCATTATAATTTTCTACTCCATTTCATTGTAACCAACTGCAGTTAATTTTTCTGCTTTTTACAAGCAGGGATATTGAGGAGGAAAGTTTGGGTCATCCTGTATTTCAATCACGTTTACAAAATCTGTTGCTCCTCAAGACAGAATCTGTATATTCAGGCCATTTGCAGAGTAGCTGTACAGAGATTTAACATTAGGAAACAGGACTGTTGCAGGACAAGATACAGATAATGTATTTACACTGAAGAGAAGTGGGTATCTAATATGGAGTTCCTCCTACTCCCAATTAAAAAAAGAGAAAAAAAGAAAAAAAGAAAAAGGGGATACGTTATTGTACAGAGATCAAATTTCTCCATGCAGGGTGTGGACACAAAAATGCCAACTTTTAAATGCCAGGATGTGATGAAGAGCGAGGTGAGAAAGTACCTTCCCAGAGAAGGGAGGAAAGCAAAGGTAAGACTGGCTGTGCAACATCCTTCCCATCTGCCTCGCTCCAGCCTCTCACTTACGTTTACAGCCTTCGGAGCCAAAGCCAAAGTGGTTGACTTCACATCTGTCACAACGCTGGCCAGCGACACCAGGCTGGCACTCGCACTGCCCGGTTCGGATGTCACACTGGCCGTTGGTGGAGCCCAGCGCGTGGCAGTTGCACCTGGGGGAGGCAGCCACACATCAGGCAGTGACACAGAAGGGAGGCACGGGTGAAGTGCCTCTCTGAAGGAGCCCTAACGAGCACAGCTCGATTCTATTTGCCAAAAGTCACTTTTCTTGCTGTGCAGGTGGCAAGGCACTGAGCCTTTGAACCATGCAAGGTCACTTGGTGCCTGCACTAAAAAAGGAACCCACAAGTCCCTGCTACCAACAATCACACAGTCACATGGCACTTTTCTATTTAAAACCCTGATTTAAAGCTATTTATAAAGCTATTTATAAGTCAGGCTTTTTGTACAGCCTTTGTAGCTGCCTCTTGACTGCTGCTCTTCCCATCCATAGCAGCATCAAGGCAAACCAGTTACTTGTGACAACATCACATTCCTGCCCAAGGTGAGCACAGACCCCCCAAAACCAGGCTCTTTGCCCTGAGCCAAGGCAAACATCACCTCTCACAGCCACGTCCGCTCTGAAGGTTGAAGAAGCCAGGCTCACAGGCACTGCAGTCCCTCCCGGTGACGTGAGACAGGCACTCGCACTGCCCAGTCACTTGATTGCAACTTGTCTGCTGATTCACAGTGCCATAGGGATTGCAGTGACAAGCTGCAAAAATAAAGGGTGGAGAAATATGCAGAAAGTTAGAAGGCCCTTGTGGTGTTGGTACTCTGCTAGCCGGTCTCTGAATGGGCCTGGATCCAAAACACACGGCAGCCCAGCCCCTGCATCGCACAATGCTTTTGCTTCGATGGCAGTAAGCGCCCACAAACACAAGCATTTTAGCAAGCTAGAATCACCAAACCAGGATAAAGCCACGCATTGCTGCTGACAGGCATGAACAACAGCCTGACGTTGTGTCCTAACAACACATCAGGAAATGGCAGCTCCTGGGGACAAAACCATTTTTCAATGCAAGAGGAACTGGCTCTCACCTCTGCACTTGTCGGCAGGATCGGGGGCCAGGGGGTTCCCAAAGAAGCCGTCTTTGCAGCGGTCGCAGTAGAAGCCGGCGGTGTTGTAGATGCACTTGAGGCACTCTCCTGTCTGGCGGTCGCAGTTCCCCACGGCATTGGGATCAATGTTGTCGTTGCACTGGCAGAGGCGGCAAGGCCTCACAGCACCATTTTCGCCCAGCGGGTCTCCGAAATAGGCATCGTCACATAGCTCGCACCTCTTGCCTGGGACGCGACAGAAATACACGTGCTACAGCAGAAAGCTCTTTGCTGACGTCTCACTGGGACCCCCTTTGCAGTCTCTTCTGGAAAGTAAACTCTCCAGCTTCCCCCCCTTTCATCCTTCTGTTGTGGCCAGAAAGGTGCACGAAAGCACACACAAATCCCTCCCCATCTCTAAATTTAAGCTATTTTTTCACTGGAACTTTGCATTATGAATTATTTCGGCTCCTCTCTTCCCTCCTATCCCTTTAAGCCAAACCTATTTGTTGTAATCTGTTGTTAATTTAAGAGTCCAAGCAGGTAGAGCTCCATGGGGCATCACTGCTCCAGGAAGCCCCACTGCCAACGAGATCTGCCAAACCTCCACAGGCAGCTACTGAAGCATCCAACTCAGCAGCTCCCTATACTTACTGCAGATTTGACCTCCCCAGCCAGCTATAAGCTCTGTTTCTTAGGCAGTTCTTGCACACACAAACCCTCTTTTCCCTCACATCCCAAGAAGGTGGTGGGATACAGGAGGAACTCTTGTACAATCACACAGCTACAAGTAAAGATGAGCTTGTACCGAAACCTGAGCTGCAGGGAACCTGGACCCCTGGACCCTGCTTTGGTTCACGAAGCAATGGCACCCATGGGAACCCCCACAAGCTGCCTTTGTGCTTGGTCAGGGGCTTTTCTAAGCATTTACAGGTATTCTGTACTTTGGACTCTGCCATGCCAAGCATAAAAATCAGCAAAGAAGCATGAAGGCTGCCAACCATCCTAAGGCTTCCTTGCTGTTTGCAGGCAGAACAAAAGGCTCTGCTTAACGACTCAGGTACATGCTCAGACTTCACAGTTTATCGCTAAGAAAAAAAAGGTCTGTATCTGTTCATGTATTTCTCTTCAAAACTGCTGAGCACAAATTTGGTCTTGTATTTTTTGTGAAGTGTTTGAGTCACTGCAGCCTTCCTACTTTTCCTAGGGAGGGCACTGGCCCTTCCCTGCAAGCATCCTGCAGTGCCTCTTTGGCTGGCAAGCTGCATCTTCTAATTTTATTTCAGTCTGACCTGCCTCCCTGGCTCTTTTAAATCTATCCTATTTTCTGCCCAACACTGTGCAATTAACAGAGCTCTATTAGAAGCTAGCACGACTCACCTACATAGCATAGAAACGTTCAGACTTTGCACAGATTAAGCTTTTGTTTCCCTTTTGTTCTCAAGAGACAGGCACAAAGAACATGGGTAGCCCTGAGCCTTGCACAGGACAGAAAATAGGGCTGAGGAGGGGAGAAGCATTTGAACCAAAAGACACAGCAGCTTTCAGCGCTGCTTACTGCAGGTCAGAGCCCCAGAACTGGCAGGAGACACATTTCCACAGGCACATGGGGAGTAAAAAAAACCAAACAACAAAAACCAACCAAACAAAAAAACACACCAAACCAAAAAAACCCCAACCAAAACAACAAAAAGACCACTTTTTGTGTAGGAACACACCTGTAGTGCCAGCCTGGCAGCTGGTGCACACAACCTCCTTTGTGCGGGGCACGATGGCACAGCTTGAGCTGCCTGGGCATGGGCAGGGCTGGCAGTCTGAGGCCGTGCCTGCTGTTGCATCTCCGTAATACCCATCGCTGCACTTCTCACAGTGAGACCCCGCTGTGTTATCCCTGCAACTGCACACACCTGGAATAGAGAGGGACATGGCTTTTGCTTCATCGTCCAACCCAGAAAGAACCACCACCCTCTTGCTGCTCCATTTTATCAGCCCCTCTTACCTGTCTCGGGCTCGCACGTCTCACTGTGCCCATTGCAAGTGCAAGGCACGCAGGGGCTGTAGGGCCCGAGGCTCGGTGTCTCTCGCCGGTATCCAGAGGAGCAGCGCTCACAAAACTGCCCCTCGTATCCTGCCGGACAGGAGCAGCTCTCCACCCAGGCCACGGGCACGCCTGGTCCAGGGCGAGCACTTGTGATGGTAACGTCATCCAGGTGGCCAGCACCTAGAAAGCATAGAGAGGGCAAACACTTTGTAACCACAAAGGCTCTCATCACCACTTCATGAAACACACATCTGAATGGTACAAGAGACAGACAGGTGGATGCTTACAGTTAGTAAGGTGAATCAAGAAGCAAAATCCTCCAGGAAGGTTTAGACAGATGAGAAGAGATGCAATATAGCTCACAAAGGGCACACACAGGGCAGCAAAGTTGAGAACAACAACACAAAGGAGGATGCTGAGAACAGCACGTGAGCAAGTACAGTCAGTTAAAATAAGTTACATTTTGCGTGCATATGGTTTCAATTTCCAAATCAAATACCAAAATCAATTCCTGTCTTTCTAGGGAGGACAGACCATCTCTTTAATACACCATCTCTAACACAGCATCTGCAAACCATGCCTTGGGGCAAACCCTTCAGCTACCCCTCTCAGGCCATGCCTTTGTCTGGCATTTGAAAGCTCCCCCTCTCCACCCAGCCCCTTCCCTGGAGCAGAACTGAGCATGGACACAACATAGCTGGTTTTTAACTTATAGCAGCGTGTTTGTACCAGCACAGCAGCTCCACAGCACTGAACAGAGCCTCAGCTCCCGCATATTAGCAGCAGCTACAGCACTCAGGGGATGGTTTGCTCCACACCTTTCTTCCCCTCCATTTCACAACCTCACACTCCTCTTTACAAGCCACCTCTACTGAAAACACTTGCAGCTTTCCCACCTTCCCCAAATGCAAATTAATCCTTTGCACCTTTCTGCAAAACTTCTTCTTCACATGACGATACCCAATATATACCCAGTATTTTTGCTCCTAATTTGTGCCCGATTTTTATAAACCGTTATTGCAGGGAACTTTCACTCAAGTTCAGCACAGACAGCACTTCAAGACCTCGTCCTTCCCATTTTTCATGCCAAGGCAAGACCAGGAAACAGAGGGGATGTAACCATTCCCAGTGTAGCAGAAACTGAGGCCAAATGTTGCAAACTCCCTACATCTCTCCTACCATGTCCTTCAGGACTCTGTGCTATGTATTTCTACCAATCTGGAAGACAGTGGCTGTGCAACACAGCAAAACCCCCACATTTAGAAGCAAAGAATCAGCAGGTGATGAGTGCTCAGCTTCCAGACTCTCAAAGGCAGCACTTTTCTCCCTCAACTGCTCTCCAGGAGGTCCAGGAGAAGCTGTTACACAGGAAGACCAGGTGAAAAGCAATCGGCATAGGCTTTGCTAAATAACCTGCCACAGCTATTTATGACCAGGCCTGACAATAAAGCAACCCAGCACTAGACGAATAGGTCTGCCCAGCAACTTACTTCTCTCGCTGTATGTCCCACGGATCTTGATGGAAGTCAAGTTGTGGAGAAGCTTCTGGAAGTCAAATGCCGTAAGAGCAGGCCTCCATGGGTAATCTGTAGCCTCATGAAGCCTATGGAGAAAAGCTGCGCATCATCAGCAAAGCTTTCAGATGCTAACAGCTGTGCCCTTTTAAAGCACCCTTTCCAACAGCGGTATGCTATTGCAACATAGTTCGCATACACTTATGCTATGCTGCTAGACAGCAAGCTTCAAATTAACCTGATAAGACCGCTCTTCTAGGCTAAAATTAATGCTGTTTGTTTTCTCAAGAGCCCAGAGGCCAGGGCACCATAGGCTAGGTCCAGCTGCTCCCACCATGCCTGGAGAGTCCTCTCACCTGAAGGTGTAGATCAGCGCATTCTCGCTGGGGTAGGGGTTGCCCTGGGCAATGAGCGGCACTGACACTCTCAGCCCAGCCCCTTCCAGCACCAGGTCCTCTGCTGAGAGGCGCGTGTCCCGTCTGTCCACACGAAAGGAGAAGGTCAGGTTTTGCCCGTAACTCAAAACCTGGTTGCCCAAGAACTTGCCTGAAAGGGGAAGAAATCCTTACAGTTATGGGACAGAACAAAAAGGGCACAAGTAGCACAGCCTCGCTTCTCAAATGACCTACGTGGTGCAACAAAATACACAGGGAAGTAGCTGTCCGAGATAACAGAGATATCCTGGGTCTCTGCACTCCACTGGAGTAAGACTTCCGAGCCATCACGCTGCTCAGCACGCCACTCGTCCTCTCCTGAAAAATCAAATGTGCAAGAATTAACACCCTTTGAAGACGTAGCTTTGCACACACTTCTTGTGTCATACTGCACATTGCTCATATACAACTAATCTATACTGGCACTAACAGACTTTAGAAAGTAGCTGTGCAGAAGAACGTAGATAGCAAACATCATCTTTCCAATTTAAGCCCCTGACTTGAACCCTCTGAACTTTGAACCCTATGACAACTACTTGTTCAAAATCTTTTAAACAAAGCTCTTTTCTAAAGAGCTTAAGCAGGGATGGGAAAACCTGCGGTCCCCTATGACTTGATGTGAGTTTCAGCCTTCATACAAACTGTACTCCAGTGGAATTTTAATTAAAAAGACGTTCTTTTCAGACTATGCAGCATGAAAACATGCATACGCAGGAAACTGACTCTATGAAAAGAGATTTCTCCTGAGCTTACAGACCCATCAGAAACACAACTGTGTTTTATTCAGAGCCACGTAAACCCCAAATCTGAAGTAATTATAATCTTCTCAAATCAGAAACTCCTGGTTTAGTTCTAAAATTAAGAAGAGGCCCCCTTGCCAGCACCTCTCTCAAGCTACAAAAGGTTGACATTTACAATTCCTGCTTGCACCTGCATGGTGTACATTAGCACTGCGTGCCCAAGGCCAGAGCTGTGAATTCATTCCTTCCTAGCTGAACAAACAACCTGCTGACTGGGAAGCTCCCAGTAATTTCAGCAGTAACTCAGCACTTCCAAAAGAGGGATTCTGGACCTGCCTGCCCCAGTTTTACGATCTTTCACAGGGAGGAAGGAGCAGGGTTTTGGGGTTTTTTTTTGTTTTTGTTTGTTTTAATCGCTTCTGACTTGAGTCTACAGCCCAACCCAAGATACAAAGGACAGCTCAGTTGTACCAAACTGGAAGCTGGAGGTGATGCTGTAGATACTGTAGCCAATGGCGTTGGTGCAGACTGAAGAGTGTCCAAAACAGAAGCAGGGCATACAGCCCCTTGGATTGGAGGAATCCAGATGGAAAAATCCAGGCTTGCATCTGAAGATGTGAAGGAAAGAGAATTAATTTCCCTGATGCTTACTTCAGGCCATTGCTTGAATGTTTCTCATTCTTGAAACAAAGCCACAGGAAGAGAAACTCACCTCTCGCAGTGGAAGCCTTCAACATTGTCCTTGCACGTACATCGTCCCGTCTCAACATTGCATTCTCCTGTGCTGCCAGCCAGATTGCAAGAACAGGGCCTGAAAGAGCCAGGAGAGAGGATAACTCATTAAGAGCCACAGAGAGAAAGCTTTAAAAAGGCGCCTAGTTTTTCTTTTAGAGAGCAGCAGTCCCCCTTACCGGCACCCAGCTTCGGAGAGGGAATGGAAACCTGGCTGGCACCGGTCACACTTCTCACCCATCACGCCGGGTTTGCAGCTGCACTGGCCGTAGCTGTCACACTGCGTGCTGAGGGAGCCTGCGGGGAGAGCAGGGACAGGCACCTCAGCAGACCCACCCAGCTCTATTAGCCTGCGATTTTTTCAACTTTACAAAATGGGCAAGAAATATGGGAAAAGAAAGTAGGAAACATAGCTTCAAGCTGATGAGTGACAGCTTACCTAAAGACTGCCTCTAGTTCACAGGGATTTTTCCCCTAGCAGCTCTAGAGAGATGAATCATTATCTAGTCTTCCAAACTATATTCAACTTTATATATAAAAAGGTTGGTTGGTAGGAATACTTAAATATAATTTTAATTTCAAACTGCATTCTCGTCCTTATTCCTGTTTCATCCTCAATGTTACCTTTGCATGCCTCTAATTCCATGCCTGTTTTACCCTGCAAGGCACTATTTCCGAGATTTTATTCCTTGAATCCCTTATGTTCTCCCTAATCACCATCTCATCTCCCCTTTGCCAGGGGATATCCTGACCTCTCCCTTTCACGCTCCGATTTCCTCCCTTGCTTCCCAAGTTGGATTTAAAGACTAAACTGCCTCCTCGGAACGAGGCTGCATGTGCCACTATTAACCCTAACAAACTCTTCAGCAAAACTCTCATTTTTGGCAGGACATCTTCCTCAATACTGTTCAAGCAGACTTGCATAAAAAGCAGCAGCAGGTTTCTTTAATCTGCAGCAGACAAAATGCTTTCTCCCAAGCACTGGTGTAGCTAGCAGCCTAGGAGCTGTCAGCACTGTAGGAGTTAACTACCAGGAGAAAATTATTTTAATATACAGAAACAGTTGCTTCTTTCCACTTCAATCCACACCAGAAGATTAGAGCAAAGTGAAGAGTTGTAAGATGATTAGGCTGGACAGGACAGAACAACTCACAAAACGTTTACCATATACAGCCAAAGTTCAAATCCCCTTTGCAGTCCCACTTAGGATTATTTAGGAAAAAACAGTACTTGGACGAAAAATAGCAATCTAAACCAACCCAGGGGCTTCAAAGATGCCTTGGGTGCCAGTGTGCCACGGGACACAAGCTGATGGCTAAGTTATAAAGCCCTTTGAAATTTGTCCTTAAAGACCTGAGAAGTCACCCCCCGGCCTCTTCTCGACCATCTCAGCTGACACCAACCCTCATCCCTCTTAAAATAAGGTCTGACACGAGGACCTGGGAGAGCAGACGGAGGAAGAAAGAGGCCTTTCTTGGTCAAAAATTTCACAACTGTACAACTCTCTGACCAAATTAGACTGGAGACGTACCCTGGCAGACCTCTCACTGGCTGCTTTTAGGGCATGCTGCAAGCAATTACTTATTCCAGCTACTCTATTTTGGAACCTCACATCATATCTTACTATCTGTTACCCTTTTGTCTCCTTCCCCCTTATGTGCTGTGGGCTGGTGTAGTTCTGGGATCGCTCCATATGGGTCAAGCAGTTCTCTTGACGACAAAAGATTTGTCCTCCTGCCAGAATTTTTTCCGTTTTTTGTGTGTTTTGTTTGTTTGTTTTTGTTGTTTTGTTTTGTGTGGGTTTTTTTGGGTTTGGGGTTTTTTTGTTTGTTTGTTTGTTTTTTTAAGGGAGTTGAACTACATATTTTGAATTTACTTTGTTTTTCCTCACCCCCACCCCCTTTTGTGTTTAAGGTTTCACTGGTTTGTATTTATAGTGCTTGGATACTCAGTAGGAGAAACTGATACAGCCGAAGTTCACTACAATTCTTCAGTATGAACAACTTCCAGAAATATCCACTCACATCATCTTGTTTATTAAGAATTTAAATGAGCTCTTTAGTACTGTGAGTGTCCAGGGTAACACATATGCGGGTGGGGGGCGGGGGGGGGGAACGGACGACGGGACACCAAACAAAAAAAAAAAAAAACCAAACAAAATAAAAATCTATTTCAGAACACATTTGAAGGAGTAAATGCTGCAGAGATGAACCATCTGCCCCTGCCACCCCAACCCCAATTAGATCCAATGATAATTTAAACCAAAATACAACCCAAAAAACATTTCCTACATGGGGGGAAAAAAGAAAGAAAAGAAAAACAAACAAACCCCCCCTCTTTTTACCCTGTAGTTTGCAATTAGCTGCATAACTGAGAGAAGAGCTAGCTTTTGTGCATGGAAGTTTGCAAGCAGAAACGTTTGCTGCCACTACTTACCGACTGGGTTGCAGCTGCATGGCAGACATCCTTCCTCGCTCCCCAGGCGATAGAAGCTCTCCCTGCACCTTTCGCAGTGGGCACCATCGGTGTTATCTGAGCAGCCCCTGCAGCGGCCCCCATGGCCCGTTGAGCGGTACAACTCAGGGTCAAAGTAACACTCCTGAGACCTTCCGTTGCAGTCACAAGCTGCAAAGACAAGGGTACTATCAGTGAAGAGCACATGCAGCCATCCAACCCAGACAGTCACAAAACCTGCTACATAAAGCTCGATATTAAGTTGTAGGGGAGCTGGAGTAGGAGCCTTTAACCTTCCCAAGACCCATGCACAGACCCTCTGAGGTATTTGTGCATCAATGAGAAGAAAAAGGGGGAAGCATGTTTTTGTGGTGGTTCAACGTGGGGAGGGTGGAAGCAAGGCTGTAACGATGAAACAGGCTCCTCAAGACCACACTCATCTACATCCAGAAGAAAACCAGCATTTTCTAACCTACTCCTTTCCACATTGGGCTGCCATTTGCAGCTGAAATGCCGCCCTCCCACACAGCAACACCGATCTCAATCATGCAAACAAGCACGAGAAGGTAACAGCGAGGCTGACTCAATGCTGTAAGGAGAGTTTCTCCCCCAGATTACAAATCCCCTCTGTCTAGGGAGCACAGGAGACCTGGGTTTCACCGGCCTGTCAAGGGAAGCTGCAGGTCTTGACCAGACAGCTGGGACCAATCAACACACACAGAGGTCAGACAGGAAGAAAGCTTTTCTGTCCAAGAAAGCTTCCCCATAAAGTAAACTACCAGGAACTGTGGTCTGCGACACAAAACCAAGTAAAATAAATTAGTGTTCCACATTTGCAGTCCAGAACTGTTGCAACAGCCTCAAAATCAGATGAAATAGTCAACAAGTAACTGTAAAAACCAATAACCCAAATACAAGAGAAAGTCAGCGGATGCTAAATGAGGAGCTTTTTAAAAGGCAATTATACTCCAGCATACTATACTCAGATTTTTTTTCTTTGGGTCCCATAAAGTACAAGCCTGCACATTTTTGCGGCACACCTCTTTCCTAAACGTCGCTCCCATCCTTCTCCAGAAAGGAGATGCCCCTTTCTAGGGTTCTACCAGAAAGCTCCTACAGGATAGGAGTGGAATGACCAGCAGTCCCATGAAGTCTCTGCTGAAAAACACCAGAACTGTGCTTAACACTGGTTAACTGCAACTGAGACAACTTAAAACTGTGCAGGGCCAGCTTCTGAATGCCAACAGAGGCAGGGGACCCAACCCCTGAGAGATTTTTCCCCTCGAGCATGGCCACACGTACGCAAGCATTCATTGGCGCTCTCTGCTGTCGCTCTCCTCCACGGACGGTCATTGAAGAAAGGAAGACATTTTTCACAGTCGACCCCAAAGGTATTGTGTTTGCAGTTGCAGACCAGCTTCCCAAGCTCATTCTTCACGCACTCGCTCGCGTGCCCGTTACATTTGCATCTGGTTAACAAGAGACAAGGAAAAGGTATTTAAACTCCAGGGATCCAGGTCACTCACAGAGCAATCCCAAAAACAAAGCCCAGATCTGAAAATCTGAGACGAGACAAATTCAAAGGTAGATGGTCACAACAAAACTGAGAACACAACTGCTGTTGTTCAGCCTGGAGAAGAGGAGGCTCCAGGGAGACCTTATTGAGGTCTTTCAATACCTAAAGGGGGTTTACAAGAAAGATGGAGAGAGACTTTTTACCAGGGCCTGTAGTGACAGGACAAGGGGCAATGATTTCAAACTGAAAAAGGGTAGGTTTAGATTGGACATAAGGAAGGAATGTTTTACAATGAGAGTAGTGAGACACTGGAACAGGTTGCCCAGAGAAGTTGTGGATGCCCCATCACTGGAAGTGTTCAAGGTCCAGCTGGATGGGGCTTTGAGCAACCTGACCTAGTGAAAGATGTCCCTGCCCATGGGGGGGGGGGCATGATGGACTGGATGATCTTTGAAGGTCCTTTCCAACCCAAACCATTCTATGAAACAAACAGGTGTAGCATGCTCAAGGTAGGCATTTAGAAACACAAGAATGCTAACCAATTCCACAGTCTGTCACTAAAACAGAATAAGCTGAGTAGGAGAAGCAAAGATTTTGTTGGCTTTAGGTTAGTATGTTCTCCACAGCTTCTCTCTCATGAGAGTCCAGGAAAAGGCATGCATGCTGGCCATGTGCTTGTATCAGTAAGAAATTAAATAGCACAAAGGTGACTAATACAGAAGCCCAGGGACCTCCACAGACTGGTGGTGCAGCCAATGCAAATCCCCATGTTCTCAAATCCCAGTCTCAGGACTGCTCTCTGCAAACAGTCCAAAACACTGCACTTGTCTCAGCTCTGTTTATGAAAACATTTTATCATCAACAACTTAAGATTTAAGCATTCTGCAATACACTTTGGCAAAAGGAACAGACAACCACGGTATTGTACAATGCTTTGGATCTTCATAGGTGATAGCTCCCAAAACATACGTGAAGCAGAGACATTGAGATTTTCTACTTACTGTTATTCTAGGCTACAGATATAGGCAGAAAACAATTAATAACACATTAAAAACCACACAAAGTGCAGGGGAGAAAAAAGTTGGGTTTTTTTTCTTTTGTTTTACATTTTTGTCTCACTTTTCATCCTCTGCCCTCCCAAATCACTTAACATTTGACCTAATCAAGGAAAAAAAAAATTTGATCTCTGTCTGCCCTGAAGTTATAGCCACAAGAGGTTATACACAGTATTTGCAAGCTTCATAAGATTCAATCTACTGCATTTTCAGTTTAGGACAGTCAATAAAGACCAAAGCCTAATGGTACCATGTGAGCATAATCAAAATCTTTAAAGCACTCTAGTAATCCTGACCAAAAGCTTTAAGTAAGTACAGAGGTTTATTGTCTACTCACCTACCACCCACAGCAAAATCAGAAATCGCATAGTAATAAGACTTGAGAACTTTTGGGTCATTGAAAACTTCATCTCCAAATGTGTTCAGACGATTGAGGGTCACTCTAATATCTGTAGCCGTCACCCATTCCTAGAGCAGACAGAAATCCCATCAGATTAAACATCAAACACCCCCTCAAGAGCATACCAGTGCTGTGTCATTAGCAGCTGTATTTACAAAGTCACTCATCAATCAGCAAGTTCCTTCCTCATCATTTTCCCCTCCGCACCTTGGAAGCTCACACGTCCGTGCCCAAGAGGCCTTACACCACATCCTCTTGGTTCAAATGTGTTTTCCGGACCCTGCTCCTCTCTGGGTACCCTTTCCAATGCCTCTTCACATCTTGACTGCTCTCAGCTAGGAAGCAGTGGGTAACCTCTCCAGCAAAAAGTGCAGTGCAGGCAATTATGCGAGCTTGCTAATTATACATATCTATCTGACTGCAGTTTTCCTGCAAAATTAGACAGCGCCAATGGGAAAAGCTTTAGGGTACACTTGTCTGCAGACATATCCCACCAAACAAAAAGACACAGGCAGACAGATGAATGAGGCTGGGGGAGGCTGAGGAAGAAAAACAGACAGGCAGATCTGACTTACAACACCAGAGCTTTTCATAATATTTACACAGCATCTTCAACACACTACCCTACCCTCCTCCAGCAACAGCCAGCAAATGTAGCCTGTCCCCAAATTTCACATCACCTTCAGCCAGTGACTGTTGTTAGTACCTCCTTGTTTTTATTACAACTTTTGCAATGCCATTTTCCTTCCAACACCATAAAAACAGGAAAAACATCCTTGTATGTACAACTGCACTTCAGCTGCATTGATGCTTAGCCAGTACAAGATTTGCTGAATTACAAACACTAGCATAAACACACGGAAATGCTGAGCACAAAATACACATTTACTTCAGTTCCGAAAAGCAACACCAGAGGTTTGTACATATTTTAGGAAACTGGCAGTCAGGTCTCTTTCTTACATAGAGAAGTTTATCAGAAAATTATACACCATATCACTAACTTGAAATCTCTCCATTCACCTTAACGATTAGACCCTGTTCTCTGCAAGGGCTAGCTACACCAACAAGGTGGCCAGACTGGTTCTTTTCCATTTCAAGAGTTCTTCTCCCATTCCCATTAATCTTTATTTTCGTTTGCAGAAGCGAGCCCCACCAGATTCTCCTTTCCTGCCCACTGGCTGGGGACTGTGTCTCAGTCTGCTCCTGCCACTCTAAGAGGAAAGGGAAGAAGTGACAATCACAGCTCTGAAAGGAAGGAGATGACCCCTGATGGGGCAAACCCCACAGCTTTAGCTCCTCTTTGCAAACTAAGCTGGAGAAGTCATCAAGCAGCATACAGGAAGTGGCAAGTAAACTGGACAAACTGGTGCTCCCAGTACGTTCCTGATCACTGTCCAACCGGTGTTGTGAATGGCAACAACAAAAAAAACTCCGACTGAATCCAAGCTGCTTGTAAGAGAAACCAAATACCGTGGATAAAATCAAGCTCCCCGGCCCCAGCACACATGTAAAAGAACAGGTTAGGGTTTCCAATAACCCTTTATTTGTTTAGAAGAACCTCACATTTCTTAAATTTTTGTACTCAAAATATAAATGCACATGCCTCAAGTATTCATTTGACTTAGGCTTTACCTTCCTCTGCCCTCATATCTGAAACAACAGCAAAATGCCCACAGCTGCTTTCTAAGCAGGCAGATTTGCATTCATCCTCGAAAGACTTCCATGATGCCTAATGACAAATCATCCTTAATGCCACTGATTTTTCTTTTGGTACCACAAACTTACTAACAATAGAGTCAAGAGTTCAACTTGTCCTTCAAAAGCATCTCTTTGGATTGTCCATCCCAGCTTGCCTGTGCAAGGGCCTTTCAGTATGAATAAGGGCTGTAGTGCAGCCAACAGTCAGCACAAAGCCACCATCCACAACAAATAAACAGACTCAACTCAGACCACCCGACTTAGTCCTGTTCACATACCTGTAGCACAGGGCTGTTATCAAAGTTATAGGCACTGGGACGCCCCTCCAGTGTTGAGAATGCCACGTTGCCCCCCGTGAGAGGAGAGATGTCACTGAACTCATCCGTGCAGAGCGCCTGCTGCTCATCCTCCCCAGTCCGAATAAAGCCCCGATTGACTTTGTGATATGTGCTCTCACAGGAGCCGCTGTAATACTGGTAGGGCACCCACGGGCCATCTTCCCTGGTGCGTTTGTAGATCGCAAAGCTCTCTGGCCGACTGGTGTGAAACTTCAGACGCACGTACGTGATGTCAAAGGCCTTTCCTGCGGATGAGAGAAGACAGACATGAGAAAGACTCAAACAACTTAAAACAAAAAGAATGGGAAGAGCTGCACTGGAGTTCTCTCTTTAGAAGAAAGATCTCCTCTAGTACCACCCAGCAGGATGAGCAGTGTCCAGTAGCACCAGAAGTACCTCCTCTAGTCCTACGTACTGCATCTCCTGGCAAAGACAGGGTGAAGGAACCGAAGACAGAAGTCAAGGGCAGGCTGAGTAGATAAATAAACAGACCTACAGACTTCTGTGCAACCAAACACACATCTCACAAGCAGCAATTCTCTTCTGCAGACATCACCAACAGTGTCCTTACCCCAACAGATGACATATTACATCAGAGCCACAAACAGTTTGTGTGTATCTAAGGCCAGGTCCAAGTTAACCATGCCATTTAGTAATATTTCTTCCAAATACATGTATGGGAGAAACAGAATTAACCAGAGAGCTAAGAGTCACACTGTAGAGCCAGTTTTGTCCCTCTACTTCCTCCTTAAATAGACAATATCTCAAACACTACTATTCATTAAGCCTTTCCTCCAGCAGTGAACTACTGAGTACACCCTCTTCTACTCATTCCCTGGGAAAGACAAAACAAGGTTTAAGTTTCCCAGACCATATGATTAAAGTCACCAAGACACTTTTCGGATCGAAGTGCAACGATTTACAAGCTAATCATGTTCTCCCTCTCCTAGGGGGATAAATGTAAACCCACCTCCCTGCCCTCTATTCATCTCCTAACAGGTTTGTGGCAGTCAGCAGATCATCCTCCCTCATGGATTCTTCTCCAGTGACTTGAACATCTACCCCCATGCACATAAACCAACTGCACAGGGGATTCACACCCCCAAGAAAACCCATTAGTGGAAAAGGGCTGCAGCACACTTCAGCCACCTTCCTCCACCATCCCTGCCAGCCGAGGGGCACATTCCCAGGAGGAGGCGTACAGCTGCACACACAGGCTGTTCTTGTTCTTGCTTCACCTTGTATGATCAGGACACCCTGGCGTATGTAGGGAACTTGCTAAAACAACCTGAAGTTTGTCTGGAACAAAACCTCGGGCATTTAGTCCTTCCCATGCTCTTTTACGCTCCCACCACCTCCAAGGAAAACACTGCTCTCAGCAGAGGTTGCAGCCGTCACTGGTCCCTTTGTTGACCCAAAAAAAAAAAAAGCTACTAGAAGAGTTTCAACTGATTGAGAAACAGGTTTTCTCGGCCTGTAGAAGTCACACAGATTTAATCTCAACTTGTAAAATGAATTAACTCCACTGTGTTAAATTTTAATGTGAGGCTTTGCACCTGCTGAAGAGTGGCTCACTTCACAAGTTGAAGTAGACCAGACAGCACCAGGCAACAAGAACAGTGTGCCTCTCAAAGCACACACACAAGACCTGATTGCAATGAATCAGATCATGAACCACAGTTCTCACTCACAGGCCACCCACCAGTTACACCAGAACCAGCCTGCATTAGCCACGTCACACCCAGAGCCCAGCCGGCGCAAGGGAGGAACCTTTGTCCTTTCTGGCTGCTGGAAACACCAAAATAGCAGAAGCATGGCAAAGGGTCCAGAAATCAACATACCAGAAAAAAAACTAAAGGAAAAATCAAGACGTACAGCACCTGAAAGACTTACACCTGCATGTCCCAAGGATAAAAAAAAGAGGCCAATCTTGTGTTTAAAGCCAAAGAAATCTGCTGATACCCCAACCTACCAAAAAGTACTACCTGTGTGTGACATGCAAGACAGCCAAGGTGTTCTACAGATACAAACTCCCCAATACTTCCAACAAAACACCCTTTACTTATATCATGTGTGAGGTTACAGATGACCTAAGCACAAGACTGGAAGCCAGACATTATCTGCAGCTCTTACTCAATACTAGCTCAGCTTTGGTTTGGGGTCAAGTTCTTTAATGAGATCTTCTTACGCACAGAAGACAAGTGAGAAGCAATCACACTATTAATGCCAAACTGCTTCCACCAGGGCTACAAACTCCAAAGGATCAACACTTAACATTGTAACACAGCTTAGGCTTACCCTCCCCTTGCTACCCAATACAACAGAGGTTTAATCCTGTTTCCGTTTATTTGGAAGTATGTTTCATATGAATTTCAATGCAAGGCAAGAAGCAGCTATCAGGTATACAAATCAGTCCCTCACAGGTTTCCCATTTCTCCTGCTGCATAGTGTCTTCTCAAGGAGAGAGCTCCTCAGTGAAGGCAAAGTATGATTCGGAGTTGAAGAGCATGCACATGCAGAAACTCAAGGTGAGCACAACAGACACAAGCCAATAGGCCAGACATGCACAAGTATCTTTTTCAGGCCCATGGTAAACAAACCCAGGATATACTCCCCATCTTTTCCAGATAAAGGCAAGGAGCCCCAGAAACAAATGCCTCCTCATTCTTCTGCAGGAAGACCCTAGTATATGTGTTGACCTGCAACTTGCCAGTCCAAGAACTTCACCAACACCTTGGATGCGCAGCAATTAAAACACAGACCTACTATCGTGGTTTTATCACTAATAAAACTGTCATCATCATCAGCTTCATGAGAAAGTTTTCTTTGAGCTCATGCACTGAAGTAAAACAAAATATGAGGCTCAAAGTCATTGCCCTGGTGAGATTTCTTTGGGTAATTTTCATCACGAGTGAAAATAGTGAAGACATCAGGCAAGAACAGCCATTCCATGAGTCAAGAGGGAAGGAAAAAAAAAAGTCAGAGCCAACAGCAGGAAGATCATTCAATTAAGTCATATCAAGTGAATTGTCAAGAATACTCTGATACTTCGACTCGGGTTAGTTTTCTTCTACTAGTACCACATTCCTCTAGCGTGAAGCAAAAACCCTGCGTTGAGGCTTCATCAAGATGATTTCGGGGAGGAAACGCTTTGAAAGAATCCTGGGAATGAAGAGGGGGCCAGGCATGTGCTCTCATTCCACAAATACACAACTTTCTGCTCTAGCAGAAAGGCCAGGTCACAGCCTGCACGTCCCAAAAAAGAACTTTTTTTTTTCCTCTCCACTGTAACTGGATTATGGTCCTGTTCCCTGACAAGGTCTCCTACAGCTCCTTGCAAAAATTCCAGCTCAGCTAAAGGCACAACACATGCAAACTGCACTCTGGGCAGCGCAAAAGCATTTTCCATAGAAATCCCTTGTGCTAAATGGAAAGGACTCTCCCTTTTTTTATCTTCAGTTTTACACTGAGGGCTAAAGAAAATGCATTCAAAACCCTCCTGACCAACCAACCCAGGTGAAAAGACATTTATTTCAGCTGGCAGCATAACTACTTGAGAAATCCTGTTAATGGAATTAAACAGGAATGCAGTTAATGCACACAGAGCAGCTGTGAGCTAGCACCATATCAGCTTGCCGTGGGTAAATACTGCTGGAACAATAGAGTTTACCCAAGACCAGCTGACACAGTGTTGAAACGTGTTTCCTCCCTGTTCATACTGAACGTAAAAGCTGTGCGTAGCAGCCTGGCAGCTAGCAGGGCTCTTCAAGGTTGCAGAGCCTTTTTCTAGCAAAGATAAGCCACCTAGGTTGCTTTCAATTCTTGCAGGGCTAAATAAATATGTACTGCTATTACACTGAGAAACGGCAACAGCAATAACCAAGCGAAAGGCAGTTTTAAACATTTAATTTGGAAAACAAAGAGTCATTGTTCTCCTGTTCCTAGAAGCTGATAATTATTTTGATCTCAGTTTGGCTTAGAAGTGTCTGATAGCATCAAGTATCAGACAGTATTTCCCTCTGTGTACCAAGAAGTGGCAGTTTATTTTGCAGGAAGAACTCCAGATGTTTGTTATAAAAGTTAATTAGTAGAAAGACAACTGTAATTAGTGACCAGTGCAACCTGACATGCCTTTAAAGCATCCAGAGCTCAAAATCATGAGCCCCACGTTTTAAAACTGCATCTTTTCTGAGGCATGAAGCTGTTCAACAGCAAAAGACAAGGTGACAAAATAACCAGCCCCTTTTGATAATCCAGGCTGATGTAGAAAACCCCATATCATCATTCTCTAAAGTAAGCAAGCACACATATAAGCCTTCAAGACAGTATTGCAATTACAGATTCAAAAAAGTGAGCAAGTCTGGGTGCCTGCAGAGGTGGCAGCAGTGGCATTGGAAACATTCAGTGTTGTTCGATGCAGGGGACGCTTCCCCCAACAACCTGCTCACATTGTGGGGCTGACCACAGCTGCCAGACATCATCAGCAATTAAAGCCCTCCTTCAGCAGGGTTATTGCCCCATTCTGTATCCCAAGGTCCACCAGGAAATGTGCCATGCTGAAAACCATAAAGATAGACTGGAAAAATGTAAGCAAAATGCTATTTAGATCTTTAGAAACTCCTCCCTTTCCCCCCAAGTTAGGAATTCATCCCTACACACAAAAGGCCTCCTTGTATTCAGACCCCTCAGAACGGATGGATAATTTACATCAGGAAAATGTCTCGCCAGCTGGCACTCTGACTACAAGCACTGAATTGTGAGCAGATGCCTGGATGAGATAAGCCCAGTCGACACTTGCCTCCTTCATTATCGGTCCACCCGCATCCCCTGCCTGTGGGAACAAAACCATGCTACCTCTTCTGCACCTCTCTGCAATCCCTTCATGCATCCTCCCAGCAGTGAGCTTTAAAATACATCCACTGAGTTTTGCTGCCCAGTGTGGGGAGGGGGAAATCCACCTGAGAAGATTGTATTGGGCAAAGAACCAAGCCTTTGGAGATTTGTTTTCAGCAAAATTCACTGAGCAGTAATGAAATGGCTAAACTTTGCTCTGTTTCTCTTTTGGTTGGCTCCTGTTTCCAGGCAGCTTTTTTCACACAGGTACCTGCTGACAACCTATTTCTAAGTAAAGGTTAAGAGAATTGAAAACAAAACAGTAAAAAAATACCAGCATATTTATTACTTTTTTATTGGATTTCACTTCCAGTTTGCAGTGACAAGACAGAGAGCAAGAAACTACCATTGGCATTTCTTTTTGCGCTTATCTGATCTGTTTCCCCATCATTCCCAGGAAGCAAGGCTAGCTTTCCCAGTTTACTAGACTAGAACGTGCCCCAGGCCATTTGCCCATCTTGTCCTTACTCCTACCTCAACTGCTGTTGTTGAACTTTTAACTCTACCCACCATCCAGCGCAATGCTGGGCCAGCTCTGAGCAGACAGACTTACTCTGCTCCTCTCTAACAAATAAAGAGCTACCAGCCATTGCAGGAGGCAGCACCTCCCACTCTTACACTATCACCACATGCAAAGGATAGCATACATACTGGAACCTCACACAAGCAGAGAATTGCATGGGACGGAAACACTGATGTCAGTAGACAGAGGCCAGCAGGTTCGCAAGATCTCATTCAAGACCGATCACTGCTTCTTGAGTCAACCAACCACTCCAAGTTCTCAGCTACTGCAGTATTTTGTTCAGCCTCCCATGCTAGAAACCCTCCTGGAGACTTCCTCCTTCTTAGGGCACAGGGGCTGCAGATGAGAGGGGGATATTTAAGGAGAATGAATTATCCCATCCCGTGGAATGGGAGAGGATTTTCCAGCATGCAGATGGGCAACAAGAGCAGGACAATGTTTATAGGGAGAGGAGGAGAGTGAGAAACATCCTGAGCAACTTGCTCTTTTGGAATAAAAAAGTTTTATTAAACAACAACAGTCCAACACCTGCAAAACACATAAGCGATAAGTTATGTCGCTTGCATCACATGCACATGAAAAAGCCAAACTTATGACAGAAAGCAAGAAGTTATTATAGTTCTAGAGCAAATATCCATTACAACTACACCCTAGCTTTTCTGGGAAAATTTGTGGAGGAGGAGGAGGAGGAAGAGGAAGATGAGAGCACTGGTATTGCACAAGCAAATGGAACATCCAGGGTCTGAAAAAAGAAAATGCAGGATTTTCATTGTCTGATGATCTACACTGGGGAAATAACTCCACACAGGAGCACAGATGACAGCTCTCAAATGGTGAGTGGTCGCCCTTATGGGAACACAAACAGGTAATAACAAATCTTAGGTTTATTTGCTTGTCCTTACCTAAAGAGTCTAGAGATTCAGGCATATACGTCATGACCAAGAAACGTCTGAAGGATTTTAACACAACCTCATCATAAACCACACTCCACCAAACCAAGGATTTTGGCATGCAGAGCTCCGCTACAGATGGGCACCTGGATTTTAAGAAAGCCTGACGGAGATATAAACATGGGTTGCTTTTTCTGGGCACCCGTACTAAGACAGGGACGGAGGAAGGAAATGGGTTTGGGACACTGGGGGAATGAGCGCAGCCTTGAACATGCTGGAACGAAGGTGAACTCCCACCACCCCATTAGATCATGCATTCTTCCAATGCTCCCGAACAAAGGCACCATTGACTTGTGAGCGTGGGTGGCTCCGGACAGAAAAAGGCTGCCCAGTAAATTATTGCATGATAATCCAACATCGATAAGTCATCGAGGCTGCTTGTTCTAGTCATGTTTCCACAGAGGGGACGAGAGGAAACTTATTTTCCCCTTCATGGGCTGAAGACAGCCTCATAAGAAATGCATTTTTTCATTTGATCGCTCTTAAGTCAGTGTAAAAGTCAGAAAATGTTGTCTAATAATTCAGTACAGCTTGCTGCCTTATTTGTACAGCTTTGATGCAAAGATGTTAAGTCCGTTTCCCAAAACAGCCAGCTGTGTTTATTCACTAGGGACTGGAAAGATCCCATGTACAACACAAAAGTCCTATCTGCACAGGAAGCCTCAAAGTCCTTTTTCAGCACAAATGATAAAAGCTCATTTTAAAGAGGCACTTTACACTTGGCAAGCACAGCCAGATCACAGATGATCAAGGACGCCATGGGCCATTTTGGGAAGGGCTTCATTTCATTCACATATCCAGACTGCAAAGCTACCTCCTGCTACCGCTGTCGGCACAAAGATGAGCGGGATCTGCGTTACGGTAGGTTGGGATCCTTGGAAAGTTCATCTGTTTATATCAAATGTCCAGAAACTGCTCTGTGACCCATACTCAACAGGTATGGGTAAAACTGAGTCACTCCCCAAGCTGAGCAAAGAAAAGTGGGGGGTTACTCCCCATCCTCCCCCAAAAATGGGGGTTTACCCAAAGAAAAAAAAAAATACATTGCTCTGAAAAATTTACTTATCCAGAGAAGACAAAAAAGCTTTTTGCCCTTTATTCCCAGCAGGAGAATGCAGGGCAACTACCAAGAAACCATCATTTCATCACTGATATTCCATAACGATACCATCAACAGTGACTTCAGTAACAACCACCCTTTAAATGTGGCAATTTCCACCCATTCCAACTCACTGTGGGACCTTGGTGCCCCAGCAAGGTTAAGTTTTCCCAAGGGTTTTCCTCATGTTGGAGATACAGCTATCATCCAGTAAAGCAACCAAAGCAAGCAACCACCGCCACCACAGCCCCCAGAAGGGCAGAGCTGGCAGCAGCAGCAGGCCAGAGGAGATTTGCTGAATTCTTTTCAATTGAATTGTACAATGCAATACTTCTCATCCTTGGCAACACGACAAGACATCTCTTATGAACATTTCTTGAGTAAGAAAGCATCTCCAAAGGAATCACAACAACAAAGCAACAAATCTTAACCACCGTCAAGTCATTCTCATAGCGTTCAACTTAAAGTGACAGAACAAAGAGCATTTTAATTTCCCCTCAGATTGTTTTCATTTGACAGTAGAAGGTGTAGGAGGGAATATTCCTGATGTTCAGCTCCAACTGTATCTTTTCAGAGGTGAAGATGTGGGGATGGAAGAATGACTGGAAAAAAAAAGACTAAAAATTACTTTCAAACTCCAAAGCAAAAGTTTAAATAGCTAAACAAAAATGAAGCTGCAGCTTCCTCAAATATGGTATTTGGCCAATTGGCAAACACATGGCTTCTTGTAATAAGAAAATAAGTTTATTGGATTGTAGTGCAGTACCTTGCAAACAAATTTAAATATCAGATAATCTGTTGAGAATTACAAAACCATTTATTTAAAGGACAAATAGATTCTACTGACTTGTGACCAAAAAAAGAAAAACAATTTCAAAGAAAAAGCATTTTGCAAATGGGATAGTGCAGGAATGTTAACAGTCTTCCCTGAGATCTGTTTTCCTTCTGCATGCCCTCCCAGGAGCCTCACCCTCCAGCAGCTTGATGCCCTTCCCCTGCACGCTTTCAACTAGCACATCTAAAGTCAAAGCATATGCAATGCTTCAGTTTAAGATGTTCAGCAAACCCGAATGACCAGAGTCAAAAACGTCCCAGCCAAAGGCAGCATGAAAGTTATTTTGGATGGTGTCCGTGTGTGTGGGTGAGATGCCAGACGTCCCTTGCTCCAGCCCCAGCACTCCTGGACAGGAAGTACACCAGCTCCCACTGGAGTACTGCCTCTCAACCCAGTTCAATGGCTCCGCCACTCATGATAATCAGCCACTACTGTCTATTAAATAATATTTTGAAGCCTTTTCCCCTGCCTGTTGAAAGGCAGTGCTTTCCCCACTCACTCCCCTCCTCCTCCACATGTGCTCAGCCCACAACAGCTCTAACGCCTGGCTTTGGTCCTATCTGAATTAGGTATCAAAAACACACAGCTCATGTTGTTGAGTCTAATTAAGAACAAATTAAGTGATACAGTTATATACGAGGGCTCTGAGCAGCAGCAAGTTCAGCAGCTCCGGGAGCAAGACAACCTTCCAGACTAGCTCCCACGCCGCTGGCTGTACAGCCACGGAGAGGCCAGAAATGTTCCTTACACAAAACACTGAATTCTCTGGAATTTTGATGGTTTAATCTCCCTCCCTCCCGCCCCTGCCCTTCCACCTCCCACAGATTTTTTTCAGACACAGGCCACAGTTAACACCGCAGCTATTTGGAAATAATACTGTTGCTATTAGCATCCATCACCTGGCCCCGATGCAGACAAGACAGCTTTCTTTTCTCGAGTATTTAAGGAGTTTTGCATGCTTCAATAAACATTTAAGAAAACTTTTAGCATATTTGAATCACGCTATTTAATGTTGCACAGATTTTGCATGCCTCCTGCCTCCCCATCTCCCACTGAGAAATCTCCCCCTCCTCCCGACTGACTCCCACTATGGATTTCAAGTAGCAGTTTACATGCCTTCATGCTATCTTTTAATGCATTTTCAGTCAATTACAGGCTTATGCACAAGCTACCATTATTAATGAAACACAAATTATAGCAATATCCATACGGACCATTTTCAACCACCCACACACACACCAGTTTTACTTTCTCAGCCTGTTAAGCCAGGGAAGGAATTGGGATAAACAGACTCGACAAAACCATTGCTGGAGCAAGGCCATTTCCAAAACAAAGCTTGCCACTGAGTTATGTTTCAAATATGTTTTGGAAAGTCAGAAGCAAAGCTCTTCCAAATTTTTCTTGAAGCAGAGAGGGAATTGCACTCCAGTTCTCAACTCACAAGTAACAGCCAGCATGTGCCTTCAACTCTGCCTCTGGAGAATAAACCACACAAACTGCAAACACTCCTGGAAGTTGCAAAGGTGTATTAAACATACAATCACACAAAGTTCATGTTCATCCACACGTTCTGTCTGGAGACAAATGAAGGACAAGAAACTGCTAAAAGCAGTGACTATTTCTAAGGAAAGCGAGTTTAGCAGAAAGCCACATATACTCGAGAAGGTAGCATGGCTTAGCATGACTGGTCTCCCACAGAAGTGACTCCATAAGATTATTTTGGAACACCACAAACAAAGAAAATAAAACTGGCTGCTCTCTGCTGACCCTTCAAAGATAATACTAACTCCAGGCTTCTCAATACTTCCAGCTGCAAAATCTGAAGCCCTTGGTTTAATTCACAGACTAGAACGGAGCCGAATCTGCTGTCCATCAGGCTCCAAATCACCTCAATGTATCCACACCAAATCTAGATTTGGAAAGCTACCTGTAGATCAAAACTCCTTCCACCCAGGCCAAAAGCTGCCCATCCAAGAACAGATAAAACTCTGAAAAAGCAAAAAAATAGATGCATGCATAGTCTTTCCTTACCATTTTGTATAACGGGGATTTCCAGACTGAGACAGCATTACTTTGTTGCTCCTTTGTAAAGGAAGGATTTAAAATAAGGTACCAACATAGTTGCTGAAGTGGGACCGAACACCACCTGGGATACCACTGAGAGAATATAACATCAAATGATTTCCCTACAAAGCATGTTTTCCTACAAGAGCCCCAGCGGAAACAAAAAAATTAAGTGTTAATGTGCTTAAAAGACCTTCCACAGGGACTTCTAATTTGTTGAGCTTATCTACTGGTCTTGAAACACTGGCCATACAGTATAGTATAAAGCCAAATGTTAGTGCCTGGTTCCCAGTGGCAGGAATGCAACTGAACCCTAATAATTCTGGGTGTGCAATTAATTCACCTTGTTAGCAGTAGAGAAGCAAGACAGTTGTGCTCTGAAGAACACAGTCTGATGGAAAAGACAAAAAACTATGCAAAGAAAGACATTTCATTCCCAGATGGTCAGAGGTCATGGTGCTTAAGAACTCAGACCTGCATTTAAGTTAAAAAAGCATGGATTAGGAACAGCTGCAGAAACACTTACAGAGCAAAGTCCAAACAAGGCAACAGAAAACCCACTCTCTCCACAAAAAGTAGGTTCATCAGCCCCTGGACTAGTGCAGGGGACGTTTCCAGCGAGGTCACCACAGAAGAGGACCCCTGAGAGCAGCATTCTAGCAAGCATCTAAGAAACATCTTGCACATCAGAAGACAAACATCCCGTCCCCAAGCTCCATGTTGAGAGGCAAATGCTACGACTTGTTAGATCACACCACATCCTCCCCAGTTGCACACAGGTTCTTTGGCAGCATAAGATTTCCTTAAGTAACAGCACTGCCTAAAAGAGGGTGACTGCACAGAAAATCCATTTAATCGTCTACACTGAATGCCAAACAATGAGATTTTCTTCAGGCATGCTACACCACTGTGAAGCCTAAATGAACTCTACCAGGAGGAATTTTTCTCAGGAGAGACACTATTAAAAATTCATTTTCTGATTAGTACTGCTAAGGCAGTGACATTCCTTTAAAAATACTGAATACCTAGTTGATGAAAAAGACTTTTTTGAAGTTGGAAGATAACTCTCATAACTCAATTAGTAACAAACTACTACATATTAAAACTTTTGGTAATTTCTTGACCATGAAGTAGGGGTCAAGATATTTCTTCCTCCCTCTGTTTTCAGGGTCTTTAGTACGTATACTGACTCTTTTGACAGTATTTTTGGGGGGAACGGAGAAGAAACAGCCACTTAAACTCATCTGTAAAGCTGCTGCCTTTGTGAAGTAAAGTCTCAAACAACACAGCACTCTCAAGCCTTTGTTTTCACTAAATCCTTATGTTTAGTGATAGGTCAAACGCAAATCAACCTACCTGTGACTTCTTCAATCTACAGACACCCCAAGAGAGCTGAAGCGCATCATGCTCTGCAATCTACCATTGAGTTACAGCAACAAGGGCTTGGCTTCTCCAAAAGCTCAGATTTTCAAGATCCCATAGTATCTCCATATCTCTGTTGCCTAGATAGGTACCTCATTCAGAGGCTAAGGGAAGCTACCACCACGCAACCCCAAATGTTAACCTTCACAGATATGACTGTTACCAATACGTCAAGGTGCCTGTAAAAGATCAACATTTTGACAAAGCGCAGACAGCTCAAGGAAAACCAAAGCTACTTCAGTTAGAAAATAGAATCATTTGAGAAACCCACAGAGCCTAGCTAAGATTTCATTTTCCACAGGACGTATGCAGGCCACCTTCATCGAAACATTAAAGCCCTCAAACTCTGCTCCACCTCATCCAGGAGGACATGCTTCCCACCTCTGCCCTCTTAAAACCTGTCATCACTCCTTCTAAACAAGGATCCAGCTAAAGCAATCAATACATTTACCACTTCAAGAAAGGTGCGTATAACTCAGTGCAACAGAAATGCAGAAAAACCCAAAAGACACCAAATGGTACAAATTCTAGAGGCTTGCTTCCGTGATGGCCTGATCAGATAATTATTTTTAAAAGTCTACCATTTCCCAGTAAATTTCTGATATCAAATGAAGATTAGTCCTTATCCTTAAAACAATTAATAGGGCCTGTCATAGGCAAAAATCCCCCTAATTTTAAACCCTGAATAGCCGCACACATCAGGCATAGTGACAGCAACTATCTTCTTCTGGCATAATGCATATCATGCCAGGTCTCCACTTCAAAAACTTAAAATTTAGAGACAAAACATTTTACCAAAGGAGATTCAGCAGTCACATGAGCCTCTGAATGGAGAAAATAAGTCAAACCCAGGATCTGGCCACAGTAAGGAAACACTGCAAATGTGCTGGAGCAGTGGGGAAGGATCTTCATTCATCAGAAACACATGCAACACCAACACTGCCTTCTACCTTGAAACCCACTCGAACTTTTCCTTATAGAACTTCACACTAAATTTAAAGTGAAAAACCTTGCTCTATAGTGTTTTTAGTTTGAAAATAAGAGTTGCTAAAGAGTGAAAGCTTACCAAGGACTTCAACGTTGGTCTTAAACACAAGACATTCCGTTACCATAGAGCGCAGATGAACACAAGACAGGTAGAAAGACAACAACATCTGTTGAGATCTGCTTGGGTGAAGTGAGCCATTTAAAGCCAGTTCACCCAGAATCCCATACAATTCCTGATATTGTTAAAACAAGAAGGAGGGACAGAAGGAGCCCTGTGAGCAAAGGAATTAATAACACATGGCTTCCTATACATGAGCCTCTTGGTTAAGTTTTAGAGGGAAGTCTTGCATCTTCTGAACTCCTTGACAAGGACATCTTCGGAGTCACATCTCAATACAGAAGCCAAAAACTGCGACAGGTGAAGATGTATGTTTGAAAGCTGGTTCCCTCTTGGTCGACTTTTTCCATGACACTAACAAGAACTGTCATTATTGTGGAGAGCTTCCTCCTTCCACCCATCCAAGCAGAAGAAGAGCAAAGGGTCCAGAAAATATGTGGGACATGATGGGGCACAGACCAAATTCTTAGGTGAGTTTTACTCCCATAGGACAATGCATTCCAGGAAGAGAAACACAACTGCCTCTTGTTTGCAAAGAGGAAATTAACAGCCATGCCTTCTGAGTCATTGCAAAAGATTCCATGAGCCTCTCATGACACTACCAGAAAAAAAAGCTTTAACATACAAAGTTAATGGAGCAATATCAGATGTAACAGCCTCCCTCTGGATGAGCAAATGGACAGTGACAACCTTCTTGGATGTCTCGCTACTCCAAAGACTTGGAGAGCAGTTTTAGTAGATGGTTTCATTACCAGTTCCTACTCCCAAAAAAGAACAACACTTGAAGTACTTCAAATGCATGGACAAGTTGCACACACACTCAGGTTTCCTTTCACCAAGGTCTGATGACCCTGTATTTTGCTGTAGATTATTTGCATTACTATAAAAATCTTATTTTATCTGATAAAGCCCCTTTATGAAATATTTATTCTATTTCCTTTAAAGTCAGAAAAAAAGTAATTTTTAAGCTCATTCAATATTTCCACTACCAGCATGCTAACTCAGATACTTGCTGAATTTTCTTAACACAAGAAAAAATGCTCAAGTATACACAGTATAGTTTCATTTCAGGTCTCCTTATACAAGCCGATGCAAAGAAAAGCACTGCTGTAAAAAAAGCTATCAACCCATTATTAGGTACACCAGATTTCACACAGATGCCAAGGACAGCACCTTAAATCAATACCAACAATAGCGTAATCACTTCCAGATCACACTAGGATACTTCAGCAAGAAGTTATTTGCACTTATCTCAATTACTTTTTGGAAAGCTAAGGATAGCAGTAAGATAGTTAATTTTCAGTTGATTAAAAACCAGCAATGTACATTTCTTTCAACAAGTGTATAAAGAAATCCAGATCTGTGCTGTTGATTTCTGAAACAGTGATGATGGTGGGGAAGAGGTACAATCCTGGACAAGGAGTTGATAGGGCTGACAACTTAGGGGGGAGGACTTTCCTGGAATAGCTGATTTTGCTGAGGATAAGGGAGCAGCTTTCCCTATACTTCAAAGTGCAGTACTACGCTGGTAAAATACTGCTAGAATAAGCGGAGCTTACTTTGGATGAAACCTGGGAAAATACCTTCAGGGAGTTTTAGGATGCATTCATGCTTAGCCTCCTACCTCTCACTTCAGCTGCACGAGTGCTATTTCCCTCCTCCTCCCAGTCTTCCTTTATCTAGACCCCCTAAGTACTGAAGGTAAGTAAATGTGAGCAGGGAAAAAAAGAAGAAAAAAAAACCAAACCACAAAACACCAAAGTTGGAGAGACTGCAGCTAAAAATTTCTACACAAAGTATTTTTTACCCACACAAAGGTCACTGCTAAAGAAATAGTCACTACACAGCTCAGATACTGCTTCATTTTCTCAAGTATTACTGAGTTGATCACCCAACCAGGTCTGGTTACTTTTTATTTTAATTCATGTTGTAGAAAGACAGGGTAGTTGGACAGATAGGCTTTTTAAGGGCATTTCAATCTCCCAGGAACATTAAGTACACAAATTATTCACCGCTTCATTAACCAAGTCACCAGATAGTAATGGCCTTCAAATTTAAACCACATTGCCTAACATGAGCATATCCTCCCCCAGATTCACTGGTTGAAGAGTAATCTATTTTCCCCCAGCTCATTCTCCCACAACCCATGGGAAAACAAAGCCACGCTGTTCCCAGCCTCTTCATGGACATACCAATAAGCTTTGGAAATAAGATGAACTTCAGTGGGTAAAGCTGTGAGCACGAAGATGCAGAGAAGAAAATCATTGTACTGTCTAACTGCATTGCAATTCAGAAAAGTATCTTTTTTGTTATCAATTCTTCTCAAGATTCAACTCCTTCCCTCCAAATACAGAGCTCTCAAATATTTCAAGGTCGCTCTGACACAAACATTTTTTACATCTGAAAAAGGTGGATTTACTCATGTATTTGCTAAGCAAAGTTTCCCTAAATATTTGTATCTCTATAGCAAACAAGGATGAAGCTGTGCCAAGTCTATTTGTATAGGATAGTCTCCACATAGTGTTTAAATGAGCACTAAACTAAAAAAATAACAGTAAGTCCTGGTTATGAGATCTTTGAGCTTGTACTCCAGGCCTGGGTGGATACTCAGAGCCAGCATGCAGAAAACTTACAGCTCTCCCTTTTCCCACACTACTTTTAAACCCCTTTAAAAGAAACTAATTCACCCAGTTCCCACTTCCAAGTCCAACAATGGAATGCTACAACAGCTCCCCAGATAATCTCTCAATCCTAATACGCACCATTAACTGCAAATCTTAAAAGCGTATTCAAACAAAACATCATTCAGAAAAAAAAAGAACCTTCAAACCTATATAAAATAAAATTATAAAATAGTGAAACCTTGATAACAAGCTTGTAGGCAAAGAGCTGGTTTAATCCTTGGTTTAATCTATTTCTTTTGTCTAAACGGGAGGGAGGGGTGGGGGGTGATTAAACATCTCCCAGCTAAAGTCAAGGTATTACAAGATTTTTCAAGGAATCCCTCTTTCTTTAGTGATTCTGTATGTGGGTCATCTTCAACAGCATGGTTACTACTTCATGCTTCAATTCAAACTCAAAATTAAACTCCAAGTTTTTTCCAAAACAAGACATCAGCACACCCTTTACAACATGTTTTTAACACTTCTTTCCTCCCCCCAAGCTGCGTAACTATGAACATCTTCAACATCAGCATTATTCCCAATAACTGCCCAAAATACTCAAAAAAAGAGAGAAAAGCATTAATACTCGCACTACATCTAAAGTCCTCTGGCGCTACCATAGACTGGAGGAGAGGTGATCATCTCACACCAGCACCTGCACAGCTTTGGGGATGCTGGGTTAGGGTTTTCTTGTTACACGTAAGTGTTTATCCTTATGAAAACTGCTCAGATAAACCACCACCGTTGCTCAAGACAGTCACCATTCTCTCTCTCCCAAAGGGAAAGCATTAAGAAAGGAAGAAGAAATTAATAAAATTCAGGTCTACGGTGTGGTCTAAAGGCAGAAGCATGTAGTGTCCTCCATCCAGCTGAGCATGCAAGCGTGGGGAAGGGCTGTGCTCCGCAACGAGGACAGCCAGATCCACACAAACCAGATACGCCGCATCTGCTCCCTTTCGATCACTCTGAGTCTGGACAGCCCAATAAAGCACAAACTGTACTAATATTGTTGTTTGTCCTCCTGTTTACCCTGTAAAACTTGCAGCTGCAGCGGGAAGCCTCTCCTCGTCACAGAAGCCCCACCGGGCTTGCAGAACAGCATGTAGAGCAAGTCCAGCTTCTCCGCCCTCACATGTCAGACGCCCACGCAGATGAGCTCCAAATCTACAGTTGATCCCACCTCGCTGAGCCGCGAGGTCCAAAGCTTCCCACACAAGGGTCCAGGACCCATTCTGGCAGCAGGAGACCACATTTCACAGGCCAACTGTCAAGTGCAATCAGCAACAGATAAATCACTTGTGCTTCAAAAGAGCCTGTTTGGGGATTAAATGAAACAGATGTCAGCATGAAGGACATGCCCCATCCCTCTCCTGCCCACAAGAAGCACCTGCTTCTTCTCTCTGCCTCTTGCTCCAGCTTGCAGGTCCTCACCAAACATGGAGGGAGGTACAGCCATTTCAGGCTGTGAAGCAAGGGAAAGAAAGTGGCCAGTGCAGTAGACAAAGTATGCTCCAGGCTTGCACGGTGCTGAGATTGGTGGCAGGACAGCAGAGAGAAATTTCTGCCCTTGCCCTTGATGATTAATGACCAACTCCTTTGATGGATAAGGGTTTGTATGGGGTGGAGGAGTTCACCCCTTCACCCTCCACCCCCCAAAAAAACCCCATAAATGGAAGATTTTCATATTCATTTGAGCACTTAATATTTAAAGTTTATTAGGGCATTATCCAACAGTAAATTAAAGCATTGTGTTGCTGGCTTAATAGTTTGAATTCTTTAGTGTTATAAAATACTTTGCTCCTTTTAGTAAGTATTGAGGTTACCACCCACCCCATCCCAATTTCGAAAAAGGGTAGGGAGGGGTTTTGAGACTGTATAGGCACATACTCTCTCAAAAAAAAAAAATCCATCCAAAGAGCTTTAACTGATATTCAGCATGAAGACAGCAGAGCTGAAATTATCTACAGCAGTGGTTCATGCTGAATGAGATTATTTTGTACCAGGTGCTCCTGCTAAATGCAACTAGAGCCCAGTAATCTCAGCAGCAGGGCTGCAGTGACATCCAACTTCACTACGGTATTCCTAAAACCATCCTGCAGCAGCATTGTCTATGCTACAGCAAAGGATGCCATTTCCTACACCAACTTTTCCATCTCAAGTCTCTCCATCCCTAAAATTTTTCCTCTCCTTCTCCACTTAAAGTTTAATCCATGCCATCAGCCCCCTCATTTCTCCAGTAACTTCTTAAATTCAATCGCCAATCCCAACCAGCAGAGAAGTCTCGAGAGTCACTGAGTTCACACAAGGCTGGCAGAGCAGTCATAGCAATAACAATTTAGTAGCCATTGGACATTCTCATTCTCACTTGGTTATATCTTCCATTACTAAAACGAGAGCTGAGATACAATTAATCCCACCTGCCAGTGGAGATGCACCCAATAATGCAGGGCTAAGTGGTTTTCCCAGCATGAATTCAGATCTCATCAATATAAGCGAATAGCTCAAACATTTCCCCTTCATCATGCAATACTAAATGCATCCATGAGGGATTTTATCTGCTGCAGTGCTATTGAACAACCTGACCTTGCTGCAGCCTTTTGAAATTTCTCTGAAACCACCTAATGAACTTCATTAGCGCTAACTTCAGTAGCTGTGTCATCCAAAAAATACTACCTCTTCACTTTTTAAAGAGATTAAAAAGCACAGATGCCAACAGAGCTTCTTGAGAAATCCTATTTCTAACCTCTGATGAAAAGTGACTGCACTTGTTTTTCCCTCCTCACCGCAAGCAAATCCTGAAGTGTAAAAGCTTTCCAAGCCTACTCCATACTCTAGCAAGTGCTCTCATAATTTTTTTGTTTTGTTTTAATACCAGGAATGCACCTTAGACGACTTTTTTTTTTTTCTTTCACTGAAAAGGGGGAGTTGAGTTTAGGAGCATCACTGCACCGATCTGCCCTATACCCTACTCTCAGTCCAATGCGCCCATGAGCCTCTTCCCTCCCTCTCTCCCAGAAAACCTGCCGATCACCAAAATACCCTCTTGGCTGCAGATGAGGAATATGAACAGGGTTTTTTTTTTTCCTTTCATTTTAAAATACCTTAAGACCACTGGAACAACAACTTCAGAGCTTGAAGCATTTATTAGTAGCTCAACCACCTCACAGCTAAGCTCCTGTGCTAACACCTTGCCCTCACTTTGAGGTGATGCTGCTGTTTTCTCCAGACCACTGCTGTCCTGGGATGGGCGACTCCATCCAAACCCTGTTAAGCCAATTAGGAAAAAGTGTGAGTGCCCTCCCTTGGCAATGTTGACATTTGGCAGAATTTACCACCTGAAGCTCAGCCATAAAGAGCTGAAAATGGCTTTTGTGTCACTGGCTATACCAAGTTCAAACCTCCAACAAGATGGTCACCAAAGTGACCCAAACACCTGACAGCATGTCTGGCTGGGCTCCTCCCAACATTTCCAACTTAGAGCAGCAAAGACCCACTTAACTGATAACATCAACCCTTCATAAGTTCAACAGTGCCAGGTGTAAACAAAATATCAGCAAAACCAAGGATGCTGCCCTGGAAAGGGAGACTAGCACATGGTGAGCCCCTCCCAAGGCTGTAAGAAGGCACACAAAACCATGACCAGGGTTCATCCTCACCACAACACAACAGCCCATTTTGTTCCAAGCTCCAAAAAAGGCAAATGAGCTTTAAGCCTCCCAGCCCAGCTGGTGTGACCCTGCTCTGGGGAGTCAGAGCTGCTGTACCAGCTCAGGGCCCTGCTCTGGAAGAGGTAGATTCGAGCAAAGATAAGCAGTGAGCCATGCCTGAGCTCCTTCTCCCACTCTTCCTCCTCTGCCCAGAGGCTGGGACCAAGTTTTGTAAACCACTGCTCCCAGACATGCAAACCAGAGCAGATCAAGCATATGTTTATATGTATTTACACATTCTGTTTACAGAAGTCTCTGGAATTAATAAGATAAATGATTTCATCTGTCTGCAGGGAGTGGGGGCAGGGGAGAAAACACTGTAAATTCAGAAATAAGCACCATCTGTTCCTCCTGACTGCCCCTGCCCACCCTTCCAGCTCAGATGAGCTCTTTGAACCAGGCTTCAGCGATGCAGAGTGGAGAGCTGCCTTCTGCATCACCCTCACCTTCACACACGCGCGCGTAAAATAACAGCTTGTTTGGCCAGTAATCCATGCACAAAGCACTGGGAATGAAAGTGCCATACACAACCTGCCTGCCAAGGTAAATGGACAAAAGGAGCACATGCATGCAGCTGCAGATTTCCAGCCCCAAATACACCTCATTTGTGAGCCTGAAACATTGCGACCTCTGTGCAGGTCTTGTGCATGCCAATGACTGTCCCTTGTCACACAGCTGGTGGGATTTCAGCTTTCTGTATTGCTTGAACTGATGCAGATCCGCAAATACTCCACGGGAAACGCTTACTCCTATACTCAAAAAATCAGCCACAGAAACCTCAGCTGCATGTTAGACCTATTCTTGGTTTTCAGTATGTTGACATCCTGAACTATGAAAGATTAAAACAAATAAATCTAGTGGTCTTCAGATCTTGAATATAACCAGAAACTGTAGCTATTAGGTCAACAGGGAACAAGACAAAAAAGAAAAGGACACAGTAATTTATATAAAAATCCCCAGGCACTTGGTGCACATGTGTAACCCCTCCAGCCTACTTTTCTTGAGATGTATTTCTGCTACAGTTTCTGCTTTACAAAACAGTAGAAAAACCCAAATTAAGAGATCAGCTTGCTACCAACATTAGTAAAAACCAGCCCAGGGAAGATGTGGTGGGGAGAGGGCTTCACAATTGTCTGAAGGGCAAATTTCATTTGAGGATTTTTTCCTAACCCACCTTCTTTTACTTTCAACCATTTTAAAACTTCAAAACTCTAAAGAAAGACTCGGAAGTAAGGCTTTTTAGGCACCACAGGACAGCTCAGGACCCTTCTGAGCTCCTGTAGCAGGATGCAATAGCTGTTCCATAACCCATGAGAGGCAAACTCCATATATTCTTAACACTCAGTTGTGCAAAACTCATCTTGTCCATTAGTCTCTACCACATCAGAAGCAGTCCCTTGCTCTAGGGCCCAAACACCACTGGCGTCTTTCAGATCTCAATTTTAACAACCCATTGGGGAGAAAAGGACAATTCACACCTTTCAGTTATTGCTACAGTTACTGCAACTGAGGTTTGCAGAGCACCCAAAGAGAGGAACACTTGTCATTTCTTAACATGCCTTTGTAATCTCATCAATTAGGTGTTTGCATCTTGAAAGAAAGCACAAAGTTCTGCAGAAAATATAAATTAACAAGAAAGTCTACAGGTAGAGAAGCATCAAGACCACAGACCTTCAATGCAAGCACATCCCACCAAGAAGCATAGCAGAGGCAACAAGACATCCCTTGATCCTACCCACCATGCTCTTTGAACAACCTCCGAGTGAAATGTTCCCAAGTTGCCAGCTACACAAAATGAGTGAGCCAGCAGAGAACTCATCAATTCAGCTTCTCCTTTTTCTTCTTTCCAGTCACTTAGTGTGGTTTTTCTTAAGGCAGTATCTCCACGTTAAATGGATGTAAGCATCCAAAATAGTGTATTCTGAGAAGTTACCTTGCAATTGATGCTTAACAACCAGGGGCTCAGCAGTTTGCTTTGTGATCGCTACCTAGAAAATCAAGATTGTCATGAGCAAGAAACCATACAAATCCCAAGAGGCAAAACTGCACAGAGGTAAGTCCTCAACATAAACACCAATGCAGTGAGTTACTGTATCACTGCATGAAGAAACATCATGAAGAGGACTTGGAATTTTTCAAAACCAGACTAGGCAAAGCCCTGAGTAACCTGGTCTGAATTCAACACCGATCCTGCCCTAAGCAGGAGTATGGACTAGAGGACCTCCTGAGGTCCCTTCCAACCTCACTTCTTCTATGAAGAGAAGCAGAATGGGATTAAGGTCCAGGCTATGAACAAATAAACTCAGACACCTAAATATACATGACTGACCTCCCACGATAGTCAATGGCACCTGAGTCAAAGCAGTCAGGAGACTCTGGAGCCCAGTCACACTAATGCAGACACCAAGAAAGTCAGGTGAAGAGCTCTCAAGATTCACTGACCAAAAGCTACACCTAAGCTCCACGTGAACACCCACCACCGGGAGGGGACCCAGCCCAAGTAAAATAGCCAGAGCGTATTACAGCTGGAGACCCACATGCTTTGCTGCTGCAGCCTTCAATACAGAAGAGAGACTTCTTGGTACACACAGGGGTCCGAAAGGGCTTAGAAGCATGCAAAGAGGCTTCCTCATTTGGGCCGTTTTCCTTCATAGCATAGATTTGTTCAAGTCTGATTTTTACACAAATTACCCGAAATGAACGGGACTGCTGCCGAGCACCGCAGGTGGAAACAGATGCTGCAGTCCTCCGCATTGGTTCCATGTCCCTCAGCTAATCTCTGCTGTACAAACCCAAACTCGCACCTGCAGAAAGTCTGCACGTAGCAGACACAGCAGATGCAAAGGCATTGTCAGCTAACCTTGGGCCTTGCAGGGAACAGACAAGGCAACGTCTCTAGTACATGGTCCTCTCTGCAAACAGCATCAAGCTTTCTGTAGGGAAGTTACTAGGAAACCAGAAACCCTTTTAAGGAAACTGTGAAAGCCAGGGCAGGGCGGGGGGGTGGGGGGGGAGTGTTGTGTGCAAGAGAGTTGTATTTTCTGAAATAAGTATACTTTGAAAAAATTTTGAAGGACTAAAAAATTGAAATAATTTTCCTCCACCCACACAAAACAGGAGTGGAAAACAAGCCTGCTCTGTACCAATACCACAGGACAGGCAGCACGCAGCACCCTAACTCTGCCTGAAACAGTTCACTGAATCCAAAGCCAAGGAAATGTTTGGATACAAGAGAAGAGACATACCTACCAGATATACACGACACCATTCCCCACCAGCAGTAGCAAGGGAACTCGGCAAGAGCGTGTTTAAAGGCTTTATTAATAGAGTCAAGGGGAAGACAGTTCTGTTTCATAGCAACCTCCAAGGTTCTGAAGTTTGTTTCTGTTCTTTTTTTGGGACAGAAACAAAATGTCCCTGACATTTTTCAGGAACAAAACTGTAATAAGTTATCAGAGCTGGAGATCACCACCTTGCTCCTTCCAGGGGCATCACCCTGTGAGTAGGCTGGGTAGAGATGCAAAAACATTTCTCACTCAAGAAAAATTATTTGACATCTTCCCTACCAGTTCACTTCAGATCAAGAACTTGAAACCCTGTCTCTGCAATCCAGGCCTGTGCTTTAAAATAAATAAATAAATTAAAAGTTATCAGGCTACAGTGTCCAGACCAACGTCTCTTCCTAAAGCTTTAAAACCAGAAGCGTTCCTAGTGATATACTGCTTTAAGCAAGAATGCTTATTTTGGCAAAATTTCATTTAGCTGAGAGTACTCTGCTCTTTGCGAGAGGTTAGGAAGGAAGCACCTATCTGAGAGGGCCCAGCTCCCTGAAAAAAAATTGGTTTTGGAGCAAACAGTGCTGCAAATGAAGCTGCATGCACCACTTTCAGAGGAGAAAAAGAAACCTTCACTTGAAGCCCATGCCACCACAGCAGGCATGAACATCAAAAGCCCCCTGAGGCAGCTGCTCCTGGCACAAGCCCCTGCGCAGCAGCACGAACACACCACTCTGCAGCAGCTTCACAGCAGAGTCCCCCAACAGAAGGAGTTGGGCTTTTCCTTCCTAAGACAGAGCTGCCTGCCACTCCCAGCTCCACCAAGACATCACTAACTTGTCCTCGCCAACACAGACTGAGCATATCAGAGGGTCAACGACTATTTTTATATTGAGCTAGTAGACAGTCCTAAAGGCATCCCTTGCCTCAGCTCCTGCTAGGAGCTAAAACCCAAAACCCAGAGCAACCCATAGTGATGGAAAGATTTTTTTTCCAGAGGTTCACACGTGCACAAGAACATCTCCAGGTTTCAGGCAGACCCAAGGAGTGCAGAAAGGAACAGGGTGCTATGGAGCTGCAATGCTGCATGAAAGGACCAGCCAGGAATCACCACTGCCTCGGCTTTCCCCAAATCCTCGTGGAATTCCTGGTTCCTCAGGTCACAGAAAAAACCACTATGTTCACAAAGGGATTGGTACAGCTGTACCTACTGGGCACAGTCCCCACACAGGGTCCCCTGTCTGTGCTTCTGGCACCAAACACACGAGCCCCATTTCTTTGCAAGGCAGATAAATCCAGGTGACAATGGTGGGTTGGATTCATGCCTCCACACCACACCAACACATCTGTCCATTTAATCTTCTACTTCTCCATCCAGACATTAAACTTCTTTAGAACAGAGACAGGCAATGAATCTGTAGGTCAATTCCTAATACATACATATTTATTTTTATAATTACCTTCAAAGAGGGGTTCATAGCCTATTGCTTAGATTCTGTTCCCTCTCATGCAACCGAGGGTTGCATCACATTAAAACTGCAGGTGGTATCATCTCAATTATTGATTACTACTTATTAATGTCAGTTTTATAACCCAGCACAGATTTTTGAAGCATTTTAATTCACCTCAAAGACAGCAAGCCTCCATCAGAAAGGCACACCGACAATCAGCACCTGGCAATTTCTAGCTCTGCAAACCCTCATTCCAAGGGGCTGTGCTGCACTTGGGCTATAAACAGAAAAAAAAAAATAGGAGAAGGAACTAAATACCAGTTTTGGTTTTTTAGGGGCTGTTGGTCCACCAAGAAAGGGGGGGGGGGGGGGGAGGGGAGGGGGAGAAAAGGAATTTGCCAGTGCTTTATTTTTGCACACTCAAAGACAGAGGAGGAGAGGTTTCGCTCTGACACTTCCAAATTGATTATTTTCAAAAACAGGAGACAAATCAAAAATTGCATGGAGAGGAACAGGCAAGAACCCTGAAGATCAGTGCCAAAGTGCTTTACTCATAAGGAGCAGGACAAGTATTTGAAAGCCAGGCTGAGTAAACAGGAAAGCTGTAGTCCCCAGAAACAATAGGATCAGCCAGGTTCCTCTTCTGGGTTTTACCACCAATTGTTTCCCTGTGCTTTTGGAGTGAAGTTTAAGGTCTAGCTTCCAACAGTGCAACAAGTTTAGCTTCCAACAGTGCAATGGAGTATCAGAGACCAGCTGGGCTGGAGAGCAGACCCTTGGAGCACTTACCCTGCAAGCCTCTGAGTGCCAGAACCCACCAGCCAACATAAGCAAGATAGACAGACATCAGCAAGACAAACGGGGCCATTCCAGAGATGAACATGGGAAGAGGTATTCCAGCTAACACGGGCCAGCCCTTCTTATGTCATTATGAATAAAGTGAACCTAGTTTGGGGGGTTTGGGTGCTTTTTGTTCAAGTGTGCATCACAGTACTGGCAGCAGCCAAAAGATGACACTTTGGGAAAGCCCAGGAACAGGCACAGCATATAAGGAACTTCTTGCAGTGCACTTTAACTTCCAACACCATGCAACTCAGGCACCAAGCCAGAGACAGTGGTTTTCCACTCACCATCCACTTGTAGCATGGACCTGTCTTGAGGTTTCAGGCTGGTCCGGTACCATTTCCACCCATTTTGTATATGTGACAAATTCACATAAATACCCTTCAAAAGACCTTGTGCTCCAGCATTCCAGGGCACTCGGGTCTGGACCATGCACTACCTCTGACATGCACCAGCTGGAAGCGCTAACCCAGCCAACCACCAGCTGTTGGGCATGCTGCACAGCCCCTGCCTGAAGGGCAGTTGTCAGAGCTCACCATAATCTATAGACCTAGTGGGTCACATACTTCGTTGTGTTGAGCACTCCCTCTAGTCATCACCATTTGATTTTGGAGAAAAACACCGGTAAACAAGAGAGAAAGGCATGAAGAACAGCTTGGCTTTTTCTACTGCTTTTGCAAGAGAAGGCACAACATTTGACAAGGTGGTCAAGGTCCAGGTACAAGCAGCCAGGTGAAGATCACTAATCTCTGGGTCTGCCTGCCTTATTTATTTATTTTTCTAAATAAGAAGCTTGACTAGCTATAATACCATAGGGGGGGAAAAAAAAATTAAAAAAAGAAAATATAAAGTGTGATGGGAGGGGTTTGGGGTTTTTGGTTTTTTGGTTTTTTTTTTTTTTTTTTTTTGGGGGGGGGGCGGGGGGGGGGGTGTTACACAAAATAATTATATGCAAAATGCAGGAAAGAAACACAGAAAAATCCTGGATATCCTTGACAGCTTTTCATCGTTTTCTACAGTTTCACCCCGCGCGCAGTTGTGCCTTTATCGCACACCAAAAGCAAAGAACAACTGTGTGGAGATTCCCAAGCGGGTACAAAACCACAAGCAGGAAGCAGCTCTGAAACACAGGGGTTTGGCAGAAAACAATGAGAAACCACAAAGAGGAAAGGGAGCCTCGCACACGAGAGGCAAGACAAACATGACACTGAAAACCAGGTAGCTGTGACAGCTCAACCACTTTGAGTCTCAATTTCTTCCATGACAGTGGAAAAGGCAGTGAAGGACACAAAAGCAGTGGAAGCAAAAAAGAAGAAAAACATTAAAAAAAAAACCAAAAACAATGAAACCAAGAACCTCTTTCCCCCAACAGTTAAGTAGCTAAAGCTTTCTGTACCAACCTGACACGAAAGTTCCCAGGGAAAAAGCAAGCTGCCAGCTATATTCCCAAATTTATCACAGAAATATTATGACCTATGACAGTGAATATTTCATAACTTACAGCCACAAGGATAAATAGAACTTTAAAAAAGGCTTATAGAAGCACGCTACTCATTTGAACTCCAAAAAAGCCTCATAGCATAACAGCATTTTCTCACTCCCCTCCAAAAAAATTCTATAGTCTCCATTGTTTTTTTAAAAGAAGTTGAAAACTACTACTGTTCTTCAACTAAAAACCTCCAGAAATAATAATTTGCCAACATTTACAACTAATTTCTGCAGATGGAAAGTAAATGTATGCACTCGGTCTGAACACATTTTAGCTATAAACCATGTGAAGTCAGGGAGGGATGCTCCCCACCATGCTCCAGCCCCAGCACTGCCACATTCTTATCACGTCCAAGAAAACAATACACTTTTGCACATTTGGAATAAAGGCACAACCAGTAAGCGACACGAAGTAACCCACTTATTTTTATGAAGTTTGTTTTATGTACACTTTTTAGGATCTCTTTATATTACTATGACCATCTGTTGCACAAGTCGCAAAGCTGCATGGAGACGAGCATCCTCCCAATGATGTATGATCTGATTTTGGGATCGTTCCGAGTCTGGGTGAGGAAGCACCATTAATTGCTCCTTACTAAAATATACATTCCCCTGCTGGCTGGGTCTTGAAGATTAGACAATCCTACTAAATCAGAGGGAATCCTAATCACATGAGGAGGAGAGAAGAAAAAAGAAAAATCTGGGCAGTGCAAAGGAAGAAAGAAGGGAGTAATTGCTATGTTGCCAAAACCTGAACTTCAGCAAAACCCTCCCTTATTCCTACCATTTTAGGAAAGCTAAAAAGGAAAAAAAAAAACAAAACCAAACACCCACAGAAAAACCCCAAACAAAAAAACCACACACCCCCACAGCTTTTTACCTTTCCCTTATGTTTGTCCTGTGTCCCAGTTTCCCGCGAAGTGCAGTTCCACACAAGTTACAGATGACTTTCACAGCTGCACAAGAGACAGCTGGATACAGAATACCACCTGGCAAGCGTTGTGCAGGCTTGAGATAAGCCTGTGTATCTGCTAACACAATCAGCAATGGCACAATAAAATCTGTGTGGTCACCATTAGATTTCCATGATGACAAAACGCAGATATCAACAGCTGACTGCTACTATAAAAAAACCAACCTGAGATGGGAGGCTCAGGAAATTGCTCTCCATCATTTCATGCACTATTTACATTTGGAAGCTCATCTCTGCAACCATGACGGCCAAAGATGCTCGTGGTTTAGGTTCATATTTGGGGACACAGCTCCGTAGTTACAAAACCCCACCAAATAAAGGTCCTGCATGCCTGTGCCTTCTCTTCCGAAAAGCCTGCCTTTGGTTTGGGGCAAGCTTGGCAAAGTTGGGGTCCTGAAAAAAATCATTCCATTTTTACAGTGGTTACAGCTACTGAGGAGAGGGAAATTGCAGAGACTTACTTATTTGCTGCATGGTACAGATCGGTAGTGTTATTATTTCCACTGTATCATCACTTGTGCTTTATTCCCTTATATATATATATATTCCCTTATATATATATACATATATATATATATGTAGGCTTTCCTGCACAGTGATGGGACAAGGAAAAAAAGATTTTTAGTAAAGAGTTGTACCAAAAAGCAAATTGCCTATTAGATATTATTTCAGGTTCTTTCACCAACTAGCTTTGCAGTTGGTGCCTCTTCATTACAAAAGGCAACAATTCTTCAGAAATCCCAAGCTCAGTCTATTATTTGCAATAATTGCACTACCAAGTGAATGGTAGCACACTAAAAACCTAATTTATCCAAAAGATGGTCTCTTCTTAGCTCAGAAAGTAGCTTCACAGTGCAGGGTCAAGAGGACATAAGAGAGCAACCCCTTCCAAAATCTGGTGCTTCTTAAAATACAAGGCATGCTTCAGCTTCCAGCGAACCTGTCAACACCAACACAATAGCCCTGCCTTGAGCACTTCTATTTTTAACATTTTCCATCCATGCAAAGGATAACTATTTAATAAATCTAAAGGAAGCATAACTAAAAGAGAGTTGAACAAAACTTTTTTCAGGGCCAGCCCGATTAACACAAGCATAAGCTATAACCTTAGGCAGCCCAAATGCGTTGCAGGGTTACTGAATTACCAACTTATACCTGCCTCAGAGACAGGAGAAATGCCAAAAACCAATGCCCAATCACCTGGGAGCATGACAGCACATGATGGAGTTGAATCTGATGCAAAGGTCAATGCACGATATGTTTGTGTGATGCAGTGTCATCTGGTATGGCTGCCATGGAGAATAGGTGCTATAAAGCATAAAGTTGACCTTAAACAGCTCGTTATTCATTAGATGTATCTGATCCCTTTAATTTTCTTTAGGATGCCTAGGATCACACTGTAAATCTGAGCACTCACAGAGCACCTTAAAACCCCCCTGGACTATGTACACATGAGCACACTATCTTTAGCGAACAAGCCTTTGCTTGCCTTGCTGGTAGAATTCGGTTGTGTTCAGGCTGACGACATCCTGCTCCAAAACAGTGACAAACTTGCTGCGCTGGAAGGAAACTATGGGTTCAGCATCAAAAATAAAATGACACGGAGGTTTTTCAGTCTCTATCCCAGCAGGAAGAAAGGGCCTGAGCACTCCAAAACCCCCAGCAGGACTCTGTGGCTTACGTACCCCAGTGACTTCATGCTACTTTTGAAACCAAGCCCATTTTAGACTGCTTTCAAGCATTATCTGGGGAGGAGGGAGTTGACTATTCACCACCTTTCTCTCAAATGGGAAGGGAAGGGGAAAGATAAAGTTGCACTATAAAACTGTGCCTGCACTTGCAAAGGAGTTTTCAGTGATCTGATGGAAGAGCATCTGTCCCCATGCTCTGCTTTCAGGTATCACTACCTATACATCCCTTGCAGGGATAAAATAGAAATTACCTCAGTGCATGCTCTGCCCAAGCACCCTCACAACCTGAACACCCCACCAGTGATCAGTGTACCTCTTCCCAGCACATCAGAGGCAGCTCCAGGCCAGCAGATGGGCTGGATCCATCCAGCAAGAGTCGCCTGGGCAGGAACTGCTGCATACCCATGCAAAAATGCATCGCTTTAGGGGTTTTCTTGCTCATCTTTATCTCTGTGTGGGCAGAACACATACTAAAGGGAGACCTCTGTAAGAAAAGCCCTCAGGTATGCTAAACTCGTTTTCCATTCCTCCAGGCACCTGCAGATTAAGCAAGTAGGTGAAAGTTGCATAAAAAACCCCCTCTCCTTAGGACTAATGAATATAGTTCATTTGCAGAACCAAAGAGCACTTTTTTTGTCCCTAAAAACAGATGGCATAACCGTTTTTATGTCTATATTCTACAAAGATTTATCACCATTCATCGGTTGACTCTGTTTGCTGGAAGAGCAGCTCTACAGCTCTGTACAGGTGGCAGATGACTTGCAGGAAAACCTCCTCCTAGGAGACGCATATGCCAACTTTTCACCTCTTAGGAAGCTTTTTAACAAAAGAAATGCTGACGCAACATCAGCCTGGCCAACCTGACACGTAAAGAACAATAATTCTGCAGGAGCTGTTTTTGTAATTAACTCAAATCGCTGAGACATTTCAGCCTCCTTCCCTCCTTCAGTGTGTGTTTAACTCTTAGATATGCAATGAATATGAGCAGCACAAGAGTCCTTTATGGGGTCTATCTCATCCATCACTATAGGAACTCCAAGCCCATAAAGAGAAAAGCAAGTCATTACGGTGTTAGTAATTCTAAAATGAGTAAGCCTATAAATTTAGCTGCATTGGGATGCACCATCTCAATCTTCAGCATCAGTTATGAAAATCAGATTTAGTTTCACATTTATTTTTTTTTTAATAATTCTTTGTGATGAAAAGCTTTAAAGACAACAAACAAGTGGACTGTTTATCAAGTGATTTTTACACTATAGATCAATCTGTTGCCCTTGAATCTGCTTCCAGGATAGTCAAGCAGCTGCATAAATATCAGTTTGCCCACTTATTTCAATGGGTTATTAATGTAAAAAACCAAATCTCATTATTACTGCTTATGCAAAGTCAGCTAAAACAAGCTGGGACAGCTGAATCTCCAAATAAAGACGTTTTGCATAAAGTAAAACTCTACAAGAATTCAGTGTTTTAACTTAAGCACATACATGAATGTCTTCCCTATGAAAACCCTCCCCCAGAAATGCTCTCTAATCTCTCAATCCTTTTCTCAGGTTTCTTACTTCAACTGATGAGCTGCATCCACATGCAAGGCACAGAAGTGGAAATTTCAGATTGCTCATTTCCTTCCTTTCACAAAAGTCTGAGCCTTCAAAGCTCACAGCAGCTTCCCATAATCCGAAGTCCTCACTTTGAGTACACCTTATCACAAGGGTCCTTCTAAAAAGTTTTAGGGTGTTTTCAAAATTAGCTGCAACTGGTGTAAGTCTGTCCCCCGTCCCTGGGCTGTGCATCCCTGGTGCCTCCTTCCCACCAACCAGCACTTAGGTGGCCCCAGGCATATCCCAGTATCACCAAGGCCACCAAAAGGTTATCTTTCCATCAAATTAGCCACTGGGACTTAATCAAGCAAGCTGATAGAACCAGCTGAGGCTGCATGATTCTTTGCCTCCAGCTGCGGTGAAATGGGCAGGGCTGAGAGCAGCCAGTATACCTCAAGAGACTGTGAAGCCACATCTTCATTTCTTGCCTCCCAAATTTTAAGCACCCCACTAAGACACAAGACAGCTATTCTGCAAGGACACTGCGATTCAGGCACACAAAACACTTCTGCCTTGTAATCTGTTTTCAGAGCAGCTGAACACAAACCACACAACTGTAAGCATGAAAGCCTCAGCACTGGTGGAAGAGGAAAGAGGGGAAGCAGCAGATGCACAAGATAAAAAGGGTATAGAGATACATGGCAAGTATTTTAGCACCTCCTGACTACTGTCTGTTAGTCAAGCCTTGAATGGAAAGCCCAAGCCTCCTACAGCTCATCCTTACGCCTTATACTTTTGGAGAATCATAGAATGGTTTGGATAGGATGGGACCTCTAAAGGTCACCTAGTCCAACCCCCCTGCAATGAGCAAGGACATCTTCAACAATCAGGTCTGTCCTGATCCAAAGAGCCCCATCCAACCTGACCTTGAATGTTTCCAGGGATGGGGCATCTACCACCTCTCTGGGCAACCTGTTTCAGTGTTTCACCACCCTCATCATAAAAAATTTCTTCCTTATATCTAGTCTGAATCTACCCTCCTTTATTTTAAAACCATTACGCCCTGTCCTATCACAACAGGTCCTGCTAAAAAGCCTGTCCCCATCATCCTTATCAGCCCCCTTTAAGTATTGAAAGGAAGAAGGTTAATGATGATTTGGTTGTTTTACCTTGGTAACATTCTTCAAAGAAACAAAGTGGCATGTGTCCTTTAGGCACAGTAGATGGAAGATGCTCCAGGAATGCCTTGCCAATTATTTATTAATCCCTTTTTAATTGCTGATTCAGAACGACCAGTAATTTCTTCCAACAGGATAAGAATCCTCACCTTCAAAATCTTTAAACACGCCTTTCTCGAGGATGTAAAAAAAGCACACAGAGTTAGGAGTTACATGCTCTTTTAACTACAAATGCTTGTTTACACTTTAAAGCAAGTCTCTGCTACTAGAACTTAATTAATTAATCATTAATTTTATGATAAAGAGTATGATGTTCCACTCCACAATATGCAAAATCATCATCACTTGTCCTGGAGGCTCTTGTCCTTCCCATTGCATCTCATCTCAGAAGGCAGATGCAAGAATAAAGAAGTGGTCTTAGCATCTACCTCAAGAAGCGGGACAGCCAGAAAACCACCACAGGTTTTTTTGGGGTTTTTTTTGTTTTTTTTTTAGAAGCACAGTGAGTCTGTCTTATTTCAGACCCAGCAACTGGCAAGACACCTTGTAGTATCAACCTGAAGCAACTGCCATTTCTTTCCCAAGGGTAGCCAAGCATCATGCAACTTGATGAATAACTGCTACATATAAAACACCTTTCACAGCTTCCATGCCTACTTTCCAACTAAAACCCTTTGCAATCCATTACCTTTCCTGCTGAGTTACCTGTGCTGAAAGCTGGCTTTAAAACATCAGCAGGAGAAAAGCAGAAGCTGATAGATTTCAACCGTATGTTTTAAGATAAACTTCCCTTAAGCGGCCAGCACAGCTACCTGAACAAAGCAAGCATTTCTGCAGACCACATACTGCTATGGGAGCACACACTCCGTTTGCATTTTGGACTATTACCAGCAAATTTCTTAAGCAAGTCTGGACACGCGTCACTCCTCAGAGGGGGGTGATAAAGAAAGTTTTCCCATGTTACGCTAATTACACACAGAGAGCAGAGACGTGAACTGAACACTCCACACTTTCACATCCTCCACGGGTCCAATGGCAACACCAACTCGTTTTCTTGAGGTTTCTTCCAGCCCGTCTCTTGTGGTTTCCCCAAAGTCATGAGCGGCTTTCTGCAGCGGGACCAGAGGAAGCAGCGGGGATGCTGAGCACGCAGGGATGCCTGGGCCAAGCAGCTGTGTGTTTGCAGGAAGGACAAAAGCCAGCAGGGCTGCCAGCACTGCTGTGAATTTCAAAGACTCATGAGATTTAGCCAGGCACAGTTTAAACTTTCTGGTACACAGTGCTAATGACACAGATTAACAACTCCAAACTCTATTCGTTTTGCTGAACCACCTCTCTTCCCACAACCTCTCTCTATACCCTGTATAACCACTTAATACCACTCTCACCAACGGGATTGCCCTTTCAAAGCACGTTTCATTCCTTCCCACTGTTTTCAAGTCAATGTCAACTTTTTAGGGGTGGGAGCAATAAAAAAAAATAAAAGCAGGATTTGGGGTCAGAAAGGCTGGGAGACAGGGTCCCTCCCATCCGCCAGAGCAGCATGTTAATTTTCTACCACGCATTTCACAAAACAACGTGCCACAGCCCTGGAGTTGCAAAACAGACTGTATGGATGACATGAAAAAGGCGACTAATTTGCAGACAAATTAATGAGGAGACATATTTTGTAGGAGGTGTTGCAATAGGAAGAATTGACCTTCCTCTAAACATTTGTAGCCTCTTCCATGTAATAGCTAGTGATACCATCCAGGCAAAGATCAGTGTCAGCAGCCCAGATGATAACACTGTTGTAACTGTGCATCCAAATCCTTGGTTAATTAACCATTCATTTAGTGAATAGGAAAGTACAAAGATACCAGAGCCTATTACTTCAAGTGCACCAGAAAACTAGTCCAGTTCATTCCCTGACACAAATAAGAGCTTTACAAGGGCTGTAACCAAAGCTCCCAACCTCTGCTGATGACCGCCAGTACTCATGAGCAGCCAGTGCTGCAGCTGCATCACAGCTGCTCCAAGCAATTTTCAGACACCATGGGTAAGTGCTATGAATCAGGAGTAAAACGTGACTTGTCATCAAAAAAACCCAGGATTGTTACTGCCACGTTTTCGCTTGAACTTGCAGAGAATGAAAGCATAGAAAGGCAACAAACCCAACTTTGGGAATCTTCTGATGTCCTTCCCCAGCACTACCCATGTACTTTCAGAGCCGCAGACAAACACATTTTCCTAGAGATTTCTAAATATATCAGTAGATACCAAATTAAAGGTCTTTTAAGAGTGTCTCTTGGATAATTTTTCATGAAATTGTGTGCTCCATACTCAGACAAAGACCAGCAGCAGTCTGCCAGGGAACAGAGAAAACCAGCCTGGGGTCCAAGGGGTATCCCAAGTTCAGGATTTACAGCCTTTCCAGCATCTTCCAAGCAGTTACAGGTTTCTCCTGATGCAGCTCCTAGGTCTTACAAGGAAAGGAAGTACAGAAAAATAAGGCTAGAAGAAAATCTGTGGCAGAGAAAATACACCTTAAGTTGACCAAAACCCGTAACTGCTATTCCTGCCCGCTCACCAGGGATAGACGAGCAATACTGTCTCATCCTGCAGACTTTCAGCCAGGTGCTCACTCATCATCTACATTGGTGACTTCTAGCAAGTTTTTCTTCACCCAATAGCCTTGACTCTCCGATTTAAAGAAATTTAATTCTGGAAAAGGAAAAAGGCATTGTTTATTCCTGCCTTTTTGGGATACTGACAGACAAGAATAACTAAGGTCACTTGCAAGAGAACTGTGGTTTCAGAGCCATAGTTCTGTCAGTTAATTAATTGCTTCTACAGGTGTTTACCACGATTTGAAATATTAATCCTTCACAAAAGCCACAAGCTTCCCTTCCTAACCAGAAGTCAGGGACTCAAGCACTGCAGCAACCTACTTGCAATGTTTTCAGACAAATTGCCAGAAAGAAATGGACAGCACTAAATACACTTTCTCCTAACAGTCACGATAAAAGTAAAAAAGGCCCTTATTTCCTAAAAGTGCTATGAAGCTCTTGGAAAAGATCATCTCTGTATCATTACTTCCAAAATAATCCGTACTTTGTTCCATAAGGAACTCAAGTTTAGCTGTCCTGACAGTACAGGCACCAGGGATGGCCCTGCTCACCCCCTTGGAACCAGGGACCACCGGCAGGAGGGAGTGTGTGAGAAAGGGGCAGTGTGCACGTACAGATGTATGCAGAGTCACTCTGCTTAGAAAGCAGAAGAGCGGTGACTCATGTAATGCCGGTAATTTAATCAGTTAACTCATGCCTGCACAGCACAGATGGAGGGAACCGAAGAGCCATCCCAGTCCCGAGCACCCCCCGAGCTCTGCCAGCAATCCCAGCAGGGGGGGCAGGAGGGGGCACGGATGGACAGGGGAGGAAGCAGGCTGGGGGGCAAAGTAGGGCAAACACTAGATTTCATTAAACAGACACCACACGATGATGGCAGGACATTGTTTTATTTAAAGTTCACATTTCACCCTGGCAGCAGCACCAGCCCCTGCAGCAGCTGCCCCCTCCCTGCAGCCCCAAACCTCTTTACTCCACACTTTGTATATTTTCTTCATAACTCTGCTGGGAATCAGCAGTGAAAAACATTAGGTTTTAATGGCAAAATAATGTCTTCAACTCATGAAAACTTGTAGCTGTCTTTCAGTGAGGGGCTTCTTCCCACCCCAAATCCTAATATGTGAAAGAGGGGAGACTACAGAATAATACTAAGCATTTAACAATTTTGAATGTGCACTGTACCTCTCATCTGAGCATCGCCAGAGTCTGACCAAAATGAAAACCACCAGTCTCTTATCTGAAGACATGTATAAAGTAGCCAGCACAGGAGGGCAGCAGCAATGCTACCCACACAGGTTGAGAGGCTACTGCTGGGACCAGAAGTGCAGGGAGATCTCAGCTGAACAACCCCATCCTGGGGAGGGGGGAACCCCCCCAGACTGCACACCCAGGAACATCTCAGTACCAGGGAAATGGGAGCAGGAGGGAGGTGAAACCCAGGCAGGTTGCAAGGAGCTTCAGAAAGGAGAAGAAAGGGAGAAGGGCCAGAAAACACAAGTAAAACAGACAGGAGGTCTGCAAGCTTAGAGCAACCGCAGCCTTAAGCATCAGCTTCTTAACTAGCTCACCAAGCAGCTGATTCAGTGTTGAGAAACTGCTTGTCCTACATTACTCCGGCCAGGATAGCAGGACCCACAAGACTCATGAAGGCAGCTAGCAAAAGCAGAGAAAGCAGTGGCTGGAAGAAAGGCACCAGCTGCTGTAACAAAAGTTGGCTGCTGGGCCAACCCCTGCACCCTGACCACCACAGCCAGGAGGCAGGGCAGAGGGAGACACGCCAGATCCCCACAAATAAGCCATATTTTTTCAGAAGCTGGGAGGCAAGGGCAGCAGGCAGGGCAGCCTGTCCACGGCTGCTCCCCAGGGACCAGCCCCACAAGCTGCCGGGAAGAAAATCCCACTGCAAAATCCCACCGGATGGGAGCATTTAAAGAACTGTAGATGAAAGGACTATAAATAATCATCATAATCAGAAGCGGACCACAGAAGTCCTAGGACAAGAATGTTTTCTTTTTACTCAGTCAAGCAGTCCCACTTAACACAGTGATTCCAGGCAGCATCTGATGGTAGTTTTTCCAGAAGGGACTGATTTTTCATTCCACTAATCTCAGTAAGAGATACTCCCAATGCAAACTGCACCTTTCAGAGCATGGAGCTTATACTCCACAATCTTCTAAGCACAGCAAAAGAAAGTACCACAAAAACTGATGGTTTATCCCTCTTGAAGAGGTTCAATGCAACCATTTGCTTAAAGACTCTGAGACATTATTTTTTAATTCAAAAAAGGTTAGAAAGATTGATTTTCCTGAAACAAAATATACAGGGGAGGGAAAGAAAATTATTTGGGTTGGGTTTTTTTTTCCCAATCTGTTCAGGATCCTTGATATTTTCCCCCCACAAAAAAACCAAACCAGCCCAAGCACAATGTGCTGTATGAGCACCAGCTCACTGAGGTGGGAATGAGGTCTTTTCTGATGCCGAGCAGGTTGAGCTACAAAGCAGACCATGAAAAATAACTTGCAAGATGAAAGCAGCGTGCTTAGAACTGGGCTGGTGCCAACCTCAAACTCCACAGCGCTCCCTCGGCCCGGGAGCACCCGAGGGAATGAGCGTTTCGGGCAGCCCACTGGCAAGCCAAGGGCCACCACGTGCAGTCAGCCGCTGCCCGCTTGAACGCACACGTGCTGGGAAAGAACAACCCCTCTTATCAAGCAGGTTTTGATGTTTGGAAGGTTTTAGAGGTTTTGGGGTTTGTTTTTTTTTTTTTTTAAGAGACTCCTCAGACATAGCTGATTTTTCCATTACAAAGGGTTAAGAGCAACGCAAGGGCCAAGTCTTCCTTCTTTCCACTTCAGGCCACTGGTAGGGGCCAGCTGCCACTCCTGAAGCCATTTAACAATTCTGCACCCTGATCTTCCCACAGAAGCATCTCAAGCCCCTGAGGATGAATTAGAGAATTACCTTGTCCTCCTGTAAAACACAGGACCCACTACAAAGCCAAGTTCTCCAAGCACACCAAAGTCTGCAACAGAGACAAGAACATTTCAGAAAGCTGACCCAAGAACCCAAAGAACCCTGGGTCTTTGCAAGATCTCAATATATCATCTTACAAACACCTTAAAAATCTTCCCCTTCCCCCACAAAAACAACAAACCCCCAAACTGACTGTACAAATAAGCCCTCAAGCTACCTGGAAGTCTACCTCCCATGTACAAGATGGTACTAGCTTACCTACCAAAGAAAAAAAACCCAATAATAGTTTTTGGATACTATTTCTAAAAGAGGAAATTTTGAAATTCTCCATTACTGAACACAGCTGTGTTGTGTCAGAACTGCAGGCATGATTACCATTGGAAAGAGCTCTTTGATGACTATCACACCGGAATACCTAAAACAAGTAGAAGCATGGAAACGAGAAGTGCTTTGCCACCCAGTTTCAAAACAAAATGCTGAAGATCACCGAATAATATATAAGGGGGTTGGTTGGGGTTTGGGGTTTTATTTGGTAAAAGATCTCTCAAATAGGGCTGGACTGGTAGAAAAAAGATTAAAGACTGAGGCTCATTTATTTTTTTTTAATTTACATAAAATTACCTTGCCATTTCAGATCCTTTTTACAGTTGATGAGTTTGAACCATTTTCCAAGCTTCTACATCAGAAAAATCCCGAGATATCATTATGTTTTACCTCAAAAGTACCTAACACACCCCACAAAGGCTAACAGCGGCTTGCACCTGCAGTCTGGCAGGCTACAAAAGGCAGCCTCTCATCACAATATTCCTGGTCCCGTTTGACAACTGTACATGTCTGTTAGTAGCAGCTCTCTAATCTCACGGCACAGTTGCTTTGTTAGCAGCTGTCCTGAACCTCTCGTCAATGCTGATGTGACAGCCAACATCACATTGTACCAGCATGCTGCTAAAAACCCGATGTTACTACCCGATGTTACTCAAAGGCTGCTGCAGACCATGAGAGCAATCCCAAGTACATCCTTTGCAGATGGCTTGGCGTTAAGAGATTGTCCTAATATTACAAAGAGTTTTAACACTTCTAGTGATGCCACAGGTCCTCAACACAAGCATCCCTCACTTAAAGCCTAAAGCTTTATTTGAGACACACAGGGCTACTCTTTAGCAGGGGGGGGACACGGACACGGACCCCAATATACTCCTGTTTGTGGGGCAGGACAGACCCAGCAAGATTTCTGCAATTTATCAGGAAACTATGAAATTCATTTTATTTGCTGATCAAAAACACACTGTGGTAGCCACCAATAAGCAAGATTTCATGGTTAAGAGATGCGTAAAAGCAGGCTGAAATGGTTCTTCTCAGGCAGGAGCTTACAAGAGGGGCCGCAGCCCCAGGCTGAGCTTCCGAAGGTTATTACAAACCAGAGACGGTGACATTAGATGCAACTAGTTCAGCTGAACACGCCAGACCTCGTATCCCAGCTAACCCACAGGTAGAAAACAGAGTCAGACAGTGAGCCTGCATGAAATCATTCAGCACAGCGTCACCGGTGGCAGTAAGTGATGAATTAGGGCCCTGAGGACACAAGCAGGAGGTCTCACTCTGACAAAGGCTGTATGATTAAGGACAACGTTCATAGTCCTGTTTTTAAGAATTATGGTGAACGAGAGATCCAAGTTTCCCATCCCATCCATCTGTGCTGTAAATTATTTTCTCTACGTGCTGTTTGCAGAGCAATGCCGTTTTTCATTTCCGTGGGAAGTGGCAGCCTCGGATTTTCACTTGCAGACTCAGAGAGGCCAGTAGAGCCTCCTGAAGCCTCAGGCTATAAGAGAAACGCTACTTCATGCTACTGAATAAGCCAGAAATTTTTCAGCAAGCTAACAACAATTCTGAGCAGCAAACAACCATTTCCAAGGTTTAAACCTACAAAAGCAACTATGACTGTGTCAAAACCAGCGATTAATCCTTCTAGCAACTCAGGGCAAGCACCACAAATAGCAGCTGTTTTTGCAGCAAAATACCACACCACCCCAGCTCTCTCCATCCCCCAAAATAAGTGTTCTGCCATGTATAGTATTCCCAAAGGCGTCACGCAGTGGCATCAGGATCCCAAGAAAGACACAGGACATAGGAGTTGCAGAAAACCTGGGAATTTAAAGGGTATGTGGGAAGTGATAAAGAGCTTTAAAGCGACTTTATATAACTGCACTGAACAACTGCTGGCCATTAAAAGCCCTGATCTCCTAACTGCTCATGTTGAAACCTGCAAAATGTAAATCAAGCCTTTGCTAGACCAACTAAAATAGAGTCCCCCCCCCAGGGCTCTGCAAATACCACGGCGAAGCCACTGCGGCGCAGGGCTGGCCCTTCCCAGCTTGGGCTGAACACGTCTGCAAGGGCTTCCCAACACACCCCGTAACACCAGCCTAAGTGCCGGAAATACTTTCCCAACACGTTAATTACCATTTCTCAGAGTTTTTAAATTGCAGCTACGCTACGCAAAACTTCACGTGTGTACGTCCTGCTTGTTCACAGTTGGTTTCGTGGTGGTTCCCTAGGAAGGCAACGAACCGCAGCCTCGTAAAGTTTTAATAGGATAACTGGCAAACTAAGGGCATCACTCTGCTGCGCTGAACAAAACAAAGCAACTTATTGCATCCCAGTTGAATAAAGTATGTACTTAGTTTAAGGCACATTTTATAGCCCTCCGTTCAAAAAAAAAAAAGCTGCTTTTCTGTACTTAAAAAAAAAATCTCATCTGCTACAAACAACTGGCAAATCAAGCAGAGGCTGAACATAAGAACTGGCCTCTTGCCTGTGTTTCCTTGTAAATGCCTTCAAATGGCAGTCATATCCCAAACTACGCTTCGCAGACAAAGTATATATAACCAAGCATCATCGCTCTCCTCAAAGCCAAATAAAGCACTGAGCAGTTAGAAAAGGGGGAGGTGAAGGAGACAGGCAATCCATTTCTCCTAACAGCCAGCAGCTTTTGCAAGTTTTTCTCTATTTTATACATACAAGATACCATCCAGCTTGGTTACACAGGTTTCTAGGCTGGTCTACAGTAGGGATTTCAGAAGAATTCAAGAGGAGGAACACTCAGCTCTAACCACGCTCCATGCCCACAAACACAGCTGACATGTTTTTAACAAAGGCAACCAGAAATTTCATTTTTCTTCTTGGAAGGCACGTTAGCAGAGGGCTGCCTTCCAGCACCGAACACTGGCTTCTCTTCCCAGGCAATGAGAGAAGAGGTGGAATTGGTCTTACCTGCCTACCAGATTGTCCTGAACGCACAAGGGAGGCCACCGGCATCATTGGTCAAGCACATCTCCTGGGCACTGTCCCTGCTGAGATGCAGTGGGCAGTCACCCACACTGGGAAAGCCAGACCAAACCACTCGTAGCTCACAGGCTTGTTGAATAAAAGCAGAGCTGCTCTCAGTGGAGACGGGGCCACGCCACCACCATGAAACAGCCACCAGCCTGCTGAGGACGCTGCCTCTTTGTCTGAGGAACAAAACACCAGGATCACGATAGCTGAAATCAAGCAGATCTGGACAGAGAATAAAAGTGGCAGGGAAAAGTGCGAGGTGGCTCTAGCAGAGCCGGTTGGGAAGGGAATGGGGAGGCACGTGTAAAAGTGGATAAAAAAAAGGTGTAGAAACAGTAGAAACAACAGAAAGCACATAGATTAGAGCTGCAGAAGAAGTGAGAATCTGCTCTGAAAAGAGATAAAACATATGAAATACTACAAGCCTTTGCCCAGCAACACCACCCAGCACCAAAAATACTCCATGCACCTCCATGCTATTTCTTTTCCCCTTCTTCCAGTGTTCAAAGGAGCATCTTTAACACACAGCTTTGTTTTTGCGTGTGAGGGGCCTAAATAGCAAAGCTGTGCTAAAACATATGCACACAAAGCACTGGGGAGATGCCAGAATTATCCCAATGCTCCCAGCAGAAGCGAACAGCACAGACTGTAAAAATAACGTGATGCTCTGGCTTTAAAAAAAGCAGACAACTAAATACATACCATAATGCCTCAGCTTCCATCTTCTATTTAAAAGCTGGCACCACTGCATCAAAGTCCCTTATTCCTGGAATATACGGAAACATGGGGGGAGGGCAGTGTTGGGGAAAAAAAGACTGGTTGGGTCAAGTCTAAATTAGAAATAATTCAACCTGAGGAACTGGAAAATGGGGGAAGCGAAGGAATACTTCTAAGAAAAGTGGAAGAAAGGACACAGTGGTGCTCCCCCCTCCTCTCACCCACTAACTTAATTACCCAGACACCACCCTGCGAATGGATTCAACTCCCCCTTCTCCTGATTTACAGCTGCAAACTCATGTCTCCAAGCCTCTCGTGGGAGGACTCTTACTTAGGGGGTCTTAATACCCTCTCATACAAAGAGAAGCAGCTTTTATAACTCCAGATGCTCCTTGTGCAGGGACTGGTAATTACCCCAATTCCCCTCTCCCCAGAGAGCACCCTAACTTCTGGGCACAGATCTCCTTTCCAAACACTCCCGGGATCCGAGCCTTTAACTCTACAGTAATAGTGATCGGTGCTGTATTTTTCTATATCAGGCTCTTCGCTAGCATCTAGTCCCAAAACTGAATGTTTTTAAACTTGTTTTGAACGTAAATTGTAAGAAGATTCAAAGAAACCCACATTCACATGTTGGCAAGAGACCCACGGTTCTTATTGACCTTCTGAAGGCTCCTCCAAAATGTTACACTGATCTACACAGACCGAACATTGCTGGACATTAATCAAGAGATCCCAAACTGCCAAAAACTCAGGGCAGGGTGGCATTTGCAGGCTGAAAGCCTGGAGCCAACGCCGCCAGTCCTGAACGGGTGCAAAGCAGCACTAACCATTCAGGATACCAGTGCTTTTAGAAATAAAGGCGACTGCAGCATCAAACAAGGATACGGGTTTGAGCACACAGCCTAATCCTCGAAGATCATGCAGAACTAACTGCATAAAAGGGCTTTGTGTCCCAGAATGCATTTACATCCTACCGAGTACGCAAATACTTGTCAAGCCCTTTGACTCTCCTCTCTTACTGATGTCAATAATTAAGTGTCCCGCAGACCATGGTGTGCTGTGGGGAACAGCCCAGGGGCACACAGAACCCAAATAAGGCATCCAACAGCCCACACAAACAAAGATGGTTTGAAGACTTCACAAAAGTAAAGCAGAGTAATGCTGCAGAGGAGTTTGGGGCATTTGAGACTAAAATGGCACTTTTGGGTACTTGACAGTTCTTCAACCTGCAATGAACTCAGCAATGCATACAAAGTCATACAGAAATATTTACTGCTTGCACAGCACATGCACAGATAGCTTAATGCCTTGCTGTTAAGTCTTCTTAAAACTAACTCCTGCTGCTGCCACCACCATGACTGTAACAAGCCTCCGATTCTTAGAAGGCAAATACCCCACCCAAAACTGGGGCAAATACCCCAAAACTGGGGCAAATACCCCACCCAAAAACCTAACTGGAAAAAAAGAAACAAAAACCACACTCAAATATCTGAAAGTCAGCCAGGCAGCTTCTTCTTAAAAAGTTGTACTCTAGTCTAAAAATATGCCAGAGCAAATTCACAAAGCTACAAGAGCCTGTGAACAAACCTGCAACCCAAGTGATTGACAACCATCATGTTGCAATGCTACAGTATTTTAAGATGCAGTTGTTTTCAAAGAAACGTGCACATTTCTTCAAAGCCCAGGGCACAGCACACTGTTTGCTCCAGTATGTTGGAAAAACATATTATTTTTCAAAGAACACCCATATACATACAGATGCACAGACTCAACCACAGCAGTAATACAGACATGCCTATCAACTAAGTTTTACCTTGATAATGAAGAATTATGATGATTTCTATTAAAAAAGATGACACCAAACCTTAGCTTACTGTTTTTTCCAGGTATCCTGACTAAAAAATTCCCAATGTACAAAAAAAAAAAAGAAGATAAAGAGGCCTTAATAACTACCTCCCTTTCCCAAATTATTACATATGCTTACATGGTATATTTATTTTGAAGCTCCTACCACAAGGAAACACTCTAGGGAAGTGAGACACTCCTGGCTGCTGGGGCAGATAGATGCGGTCAGCAGGTGGCCCCTGGTACAGGACTCAGCGCCATCATCTCCACCTCATGAACGTGAGTGGGAGCTTTCACACAACCTGTCCTCACGTTGTGAAACCCAAGATCCAGCTCCCTGACCCCTAATGCAACTTTTTTTTCCTCCAACTTACACTGAAAGTGAGATGCGTTATTGATGCTAAAACTTAAGGTTCAATAGCGGCTCTTGAATAGAAGCCATGAATGGTTACACTGAGAGGTGTTTTTTAGTTTTTATTTTATTTAATGACATGAGGATATAAACTGTGATTTTAACTTTCCATTGGCTGGCTTGTCTTCCAAGCCAATTACCCTTCCTCTGTGTCAAGACAGCTTAAATAACCGAATGAATGGAGGAAAAGAAAATCTTGTCCACAAACCAAAGTGAGGGTTAAAATACTTTATCCTGAAGGAACCTTGGGAATGACAATTTATCAGAAAATTCACCTTCTCCTTTTTTTGACTCAGTGTTACGGGTTCTGCAGTAATGCTGACTGCTCTCTGACAAATCTAACGCACCCAGTATTTAAAGGACAACACTGTGTCAATATAAGAGGACACTGGGCAGATGTGACCTTCCACGCACACGTTTTCCTGCAGTGCTTGCCACTTTTCAAACCAACCTCTCCCGCCTGAATCCCAAGGCTGTTGTCTGGAAGACTCCAGGATCTGAGACACGCTCACTGTGCCCCACACCACCGCAAACTCTGCCTCTCGCAGCGCGGGCTTGCGCATCTCACAAATCGACAGCACAACCAACACGGACTGCAATGAAGCAGCCCCATGCAATATTCATTTTCACTTTGCCTCTCTGGAGAAGGCTGAAACTCAAGTTTATAAACTACTGTTTTGCAGCCATGATTATCCTTAAAGAAAATGCCAGCAGCCAGGGGGTGAAGAGGTAGTGTCCTGCAGGACCAAACCCTTGGCTGAGAAGGCCCCAGTCACAACCGGGACTTTGCAGCAAGCGTTTGCATGAGACAAAGCGGATCCAGCGCGGCCGGCCTGTTCACACCCACGGAAAACCCGCTTCGGCCACTTACTACCCCCGGGGCCTAGTTACAGCTGCCTTTCATTAATTTGCGCCCAAGCAAGGCCTCAACGAACGCCGGCGCGGGGCGGTTCCTCAGCCTCCCCCCCCGCCCCACGGGCTTCCCGCTGCCGCCGGCTTTGGCGCCGCGTTCCCTCAGGGCGGTGAGGGGGACCCTTACCCAGGTGGAGGGTGAGGTTGACGGCGGTGGGGTGCTGCACGCCGGCCAGCATGGTGCGGCTCTGCCACCAGGTGGCGTCGGCCGGGCTGTTGTAGTCGGTGAGGAAGGCGGCGCCGTGGCGCAGGTGGGGCTGGGCGGCGTCGCAGAGGTGGCAGGACTGGGTGACGCCGGTGACGCCGGTCTGCACGCAGTACTCCTCGGCCGGCGTCCCGCATGTGTGGGTGGCCAGCACCGTGGCGTTGAAAGCGGCGTTGACGAACTCGGGCATGCAGCGCTGCGGGCGGCCGCTCCGCTCCTCCGTGCACTCGTCCATGGCGCCGCCGCACTGCCCGGGCAACCACAGCCACAGCACCGCCAGCCACAGCGCCCACGCCCGGCGCTCGCCACCGCGCTCCATGGCGCTCGGCCGGCAGCGGAGGGGCTGGCCGAGCGGCGCGGAGCCGGCGGAGGGGCTCGCTCGCTGGCTGCCGCCGCTCCGCGCCTGGCCGCGGGCTGGGATGGGATGGGCCCGGCCCGGGCGAGGCGAGGCGGTGCGCGCGGCCGGGGGCGGGGCTGCCGGCGCGGGGCAGGCCGGGAGCGGAGTCCCGCCGGCGGAGCGGGTCCGGGAGCCTCCCCCTCCCCCCGGAATGCGCGAGCTTAAAGGGGCGATGGTGGCGGTGGGCCCGGCCTAAGGAGAAGCGCCCGTTTCCCGCCCTGCGCCTGTCTGCGCTGCCGCCTCTCGCACCGCAGCGGGCGCCTCGGCAGCCGGTGGTCCTACGGGAGGGGCGACCCCCTGTGACAGGGCTGCCGCGGCGGGGGGATCTCTCTCACAGCACCGCTGGCATTGCCTGTCGCAGGCGGGAATGCCCCCCCCATGGCGCCGGGCCCAGTCACCCGCCTCTGCCCTATCAGAATCCAACAGAAGACACCCGTTTCTTTATTTTAAAGGCTTTTCACAGGAAAAAAAATCAAGTTTCTCAAGAAATGTGAGGAAATTGATTGCGCTTCGCCCGCTGGACTGTTCTGAACCCGGTTGGTCTCATGCTGTCCAAGCGCAGGGGCCTGAGAAAGAATGTGGGTCTGAGGGGACCTGCGTTGCCACCTCGGCTTCTTTAAATTTTAATGAACTGCTAGCTGTTTTCGTATCTAAATGCAGATCTCTGCGCTGCTTAGAAGCATCGGCTCTGTCAGAGATGGCCAAAGACTGGGTTATGATTTTTAGCTATCGCCATAAGATCACCTTGTGACTTTTCAGGTTCAGCAATTGTGTAAAGATTTGTGTAAAATCCAGGAATCGTGTAAAGCCAAAAGGGCTTTTATAGGAGAAAGTGCCTCCAGAAGCCTGCTGAGGAAACAGGAAACTACTCGGTGAGATAGAATCTGATGCGAGAGTCAAGGAAAGGCTTTGTAAACTCGGTGTTGCTTATATTCTGAGAAATGCTGAATGCAGGCTGTGGCTGAAAGAGCAGAAAAAATACAGCCTGTTTTGTGAAAAGGTACACTTTCTTGTTTTGAAGTAAACACACGTATTACATAGAAGTCAACCCTTTGCTTCCTACATTAAGAGTGTGTGTGAGACTATTCACAAGGACCTCACAGCATGTACTTGTAAGTGAGCCTGGAAATTATCCTGCTGCTGGTAGATTTTGTTATTACATTTGGCACTACACATTGGTGTGGTGATTCTTCTTTTTGCCTTCCCAACAGAGTATTAACCTGGCTGTTAGGAGATAGCCTCTTGTGCAGAGAGTCCCCCAGCACCAGCAGAAGGGATGCGGGTGCGTTACAGAGTCATCACTGCATCGCTATTGTTCAGGCTGGAATTACACATCTCCAGTGGAAAGTTTGATTTCCGCCGCTTCCCCCCCTTTTCCTCAGTTTCTGAAAACAAGCCGGCTGCTGTGAAAGCGATGCTGAGCTGATGCCATCAAGGCAGAAGCTCTGGAAGCGGCACACTGATGGAGCTTCTCAGGTTCGGTACCAGCCTGGCTGATGCCTGCAGTTGACAGTGGACACCGCAGGGCAGGCAACAAGGAACAAGAAAGCAGGAAGCCACATGGAGCAGATCGATGTGAGGGAGGGAAGGATCAGGACAGAGGTGAGAACAGGGCAAGGACTCTGAGCAGGATCAGAGGGTATTGCCACAAATCCCACGCAGTGGAGCAACAGGATCATCTGTCCACGTGTGGGAGATTCCCATGGATAATGGAAAAAATTCAGCTTAATGCAAAATTCTTGGGTTTAAAGATACTCAGTTTTATTACCTAAAAACAATAATTTGCTTGAGTTTTTTAACTAATCATTTTCCAACATATTGAAGTATGTATGTAGGACCATCCTCAGCAGTTTATGTGAAGCCCTTCTGTCATTTCCAGGTTACTGATTCTAATAAATCCTGAGAAAGAGGTATCTGCTGATACTTGCCATCAAAATCCACTTCATACTCATAACTGCAATTTTGTCTTTGACATACATATTTAAAGTACTAGGACAGATTGAGTGATGCAGTCATATTTCATGTGGTAAACCTGTACTCATCTAAGTAAAACCAGAATTAAACATCATATCCCTATAAATACATGACCTGTGCTTTTCTTTTAACGTGTTACCTGCTGAAATACTGTATCAAAGCATTGCAGCATTTTCCCCATAAACCCATTTCCTTTCCAACACAGAAAAAATGTAAAATAACCGTGTCTTAAAAGCACAGAACCTGGATAACTTCTCTAACTTTGCAATGCTTGCAGGAGTGAATAATAGTAAAAATACCTTGGTCAATAAATTCTTATGACTGGAAACTCCCATGAAGCGGAGTGAGTCATCCTGCATAGCAGGAGTGGCCTGAAAGGAAGGAAGGACTGTTTGATAGATAGGATGGGCACAACAACAAAACTTTCAGGTAACCATCTGCAAAATAAGAATAATATTTGTGGATAAGGCTCGTGACTGTGCTGGGCTTAGACAGCATGGGCGTAATGAAACAACAGTGACAAAATGACATGGCTGCTGCTTCAAAAGCAGGTGCAAGTCTTCAAGCACTTACTGCCCCAAATTGCACTAATCACAATGATACGAAGTCTTGAGAAAATGTGCTTTCTATTTAATAAAGAGGTGGTCAGGGAAGAACTTAAATATATAAAGTTAACTGTAGAAATCAGCACATTATTACTTAAATTCTTTTTGAAGTACACAGATCAGGTTAAATGAATGAGAACAAGTGAGGAGAGCATAAGAACAAAGAGAAGAAATGCAAAAAAGAAAAAGCAACATAAAAACCTGAGAGGAAACGCCTTTATAAAAGCAACTCTTACAGGAAATTCTGTCAGCTTTCGGATGGCCAGAACTCCCGAGGTTGGCAGTCTCGCTCTTCGAATAGACCTCTTTTAGAAAAAAAAACAGGAAAAAAAAGCAGTATTTTCTTTCCTTTTGATCAAAAAAAAATTTGCAACAGTGTGGTGTGCACCCACAAGCAATTTGAAATAACAGTTTAAGAGCACAGTTAATCTCTGTCCTTCTGTAGCAGCTCAAACCAAGTGCTAACACACCTATACACTAAGACATTTGACCCATTTGGGGCTTATGGGGTCCAGAATGTTTTCAGCAAGTGTCACGGGGCACCAAGCACTTTAATTTTCAGTCTTCCCATACTGATTTAGCACCAGCATTTGTTCACGGGCAAAATCCAAGCGCATATGCTAAGGAAAACTGCTCAGAAGTTTCAGATTGTGATAGTGGAGCTTAGTTGTTCCGTGCGTCTCAATTTTTAAAAAAGGTTGATAAAAGTAACCCCCACAGAGAATAACAACCCACATTTGCTAATAAAAATAAACAGCTTGAGGATCCCCAAATGAAAACTGCTGTACACCCAAACATTTCATTACCAGTACATACATGTCCGTTTACACTAAAAAATGAAGGACAGAAAAGCCCTGTGCTCACCGTCAGCCTTACAGAGTTACCAGCCACTGGAGGAGGCACTCAAGCAACCTTATGACTTGTCACTTGTCACAGTCTGGCTGGTTTGGGCAACGGAAGAATAAGTTTCCGGCAGTTTCCTGCCCTGCCCTCTGTCATGCAGGGGCTTCCCATGGGCCCCACCACTTTTCTCAGTGGATGCAATCAAAACAACAGTAATCGCAGTGGACATCCACTCCCCAGCCACCAAATAACCAAAAACATTTATAAGAAAGCAAGCGAGTCAGCAGATTCACCAAAGAGTCGGTGCAAAAGAGTCACAATTCAGAAAGGCTGGGTGACAAAATTCAGATGTTTTTAAAGGTGTATGCAAAAATAAACCACACTGCAGTCTCCAGTACTGCATTGGGGAACACAGAAATAAACCTGCTCTAAACCGTTTCTTTTTATGTAGATAAAAGCCAAGCTTTAGGCTTACTTGTTTTTCTATCTTGGTTGAAAACTTTATTTTACCAAGTTGGATTAAATATTTTGACTTGGAGTCCCAGCTGGGATAATCTCTGTGATTCCACTGAAGCATATAAACTACTGCAAATTTTAATCGACTGATCAGTTACATCTTTCTAGTGCCCAAAGTGAAATTATCAAATTGCCCATGTGCTATGCAAGGTGGGCCTTCAATTCCGTTCTTACCAGCTGGGCGCTGCTTCAGCTTAGCGCCAATGACAATGATGAAAAAGCTTGATTTCTCCAGGCAATGGCCTACAGGCATGTCTAAAACCGGAGAGAAAAGCTGGAGCAGAGTTAAAATGTCTCACATTTTATTTCAACGAGGATGGAAGAAACTGCAGATGGGGGAATGAGGTTAAGGATCGAACGATCGTTTTCTGCATGCAGTGCAACAAATGCAGCTTAGGGCTAATGTTACAAATGCATAAGAAATGCACTTCTGTATTAAAATATGGTTTAAAGCCATCCTGCTTAGAGAAGTTCTTCCTCAATCAAGGATAGGTGTGCAGAGAACATGGATTAGTTTGGTAAAGGTCTGAGATATCCACTATCAGTAAAAGTACAGAATAAATCAGAGAACCATACTAGTTACCAAATATTCATACCTATCATGATTTATGGAAGCAGAAATTTATTGTAATCTTACAAATAGAACTGAAAAAGAGAGCTACTAGCCATGAAAGCAGAAGGTGTTTCATAAAATGGTTTATTTAAGTTTGGCTTTCTTAGGCGCTCTTTTGCAGATTATCCTAAATAATCCTGTACAGCAACTATGCGTAGGTGAATAAAAAAGTATCTCTGAACCTGTTCGTGAGAGGTAATCTGCCTCTTACAAGTTTCTGCAAACCCAGGAGAAATAAAGACATAAGCTGATTATTTTATCTCTTTTCTGAAGTGGGTCTGGGATGTATCCTCATTTTCTCTCCTTAAAACTGTAATGTCGGGAAGAAATATGCTAAAACAACAATAAAACATGAAAGGACTGTGCAGCTTTTCATCCTCCTATTGTGGATTCAAACACAGCCCATCCTTTTAACCAAAAACCATTTTGGCTAATGGATGTCTGGTGTTGTATATGAAATGAACTCATAATCTTTGATTCCTAGCAGATAAGATTTTTATCTTTTATCTTTACTCCCTCTTTTTATTCTGCGGTATAGTCCTGTACTGAATTTAAGCAACCACATCTTGCAGCCTACATTAGACCGTGGCAGTAACATCAGAAGGACCCAAGCCAGCCCTAACTATACTTCTTTCCCCTGTCCAAGACCTCCACTCGCCTGTCCGAGACCACCATGAACAGCTGCCTTTGTAAAGGCCACCGATGAGAGCATTGGGAAAGGGACATGCATGGATGGGTGCATTCAGCCTTGAAACATCCAGTGGGCTTCTTGGAGATGAGACGTTCCTCAGCACTCCTTCCCTGGAGATGAGACATTCCTCAGCACTCCTTCCCTTCTAGCACTCCCATTCTCAGTCAGTACACTACCAGTGCACTGCATGGATGAGAGTGTGCCAGAGGAATTTATTACATTTATTTCTGTATGGCATTACATCTATAGTATAGAGACACTAAATTCACCAAGAATAGTCTCAGGCTCAGTGCCACCTTCATCCTTGGACTACAGGGTCCACTGATGGATGCTCTGCCACCAAAGAACTCCAGCAATATTTAGGTTTCTGACATGCAGGGCTTGTTTACCCAGATGCATTTGGATAATGTCCGAGTCCTGTTCTTCACCAACTTGCATAGCTATGCAAATCCTTCACATGTGTGAGCTGGGGCTGTTTACACTAACTGTAAAACATTCCCAGTAGAACTATCTTCCAAGCCTGATAAAATGCTATCCCAGAAAGTAGTGCCTGGGTTGGGGCTGGTCATGGATATCTCACCATGAAGGGTGTTGACCTGTGTGACCACAATGAAGTTGTTTAACAAATATCCTTCCTGAACTTCCAGCAGAATTCCCAAGATTGTTTTCAAGAGAAAGTTGGATAAATTCTTTTGCCCAGTGCCAACAGGACTGAAATTTTCTTCCCAGTTAATTCTTAACTATCGTTTATGGTCACAACCTGTTTTTTTGTAGCACAGTCTGCCAACCAGTCTTGCCATGATCATTATTTTATTAATAGTAAATCATGTTGCTGTTTTATCATTTGTAAAACACTTCTTTTCCTCATACAAGATGGCCATTGAGAGCCATAAAGTTTGTCTTGACTAGCAAGCTGCAGTTCGTTGTTACACCAGAGGAGTCACACCTGGATGCCCAGCTGGAGGGTGGCAACACTAGCACATAATTTTGGGATCTGGAGATTCACTGATCTCCCACAACTGCTTGTTCTTCTCCCTAAAGCTCCTTAGCAACTTGCCTCTGCTCCCACATGGAACTGAGCTGAGGCAGAGCTGCTTCCCCATCGCATGACTTGGAGCATACAGTGAATGGTGAGGAGCTATGAGGAGTCTTGACCTACAGAGCTGCCTTTGGGATACATACCCACGCCTGTTCTTGGCCATCTGTCAGTGTGCCCCATCTCTAGTCTTGGTACCCCCCAGCTCACTACATTCTCCCCTGCATTGCCTGTGTGTCTGTTGATGGTCAGACGATGACCAGTTGAGAGGACAGAAGAGACATTCTCTGTACTCAAAGCCCCCCTGCCACCAGCGACTGAATAGACAAAAGGAGCAATTCAGGGAAAATCTGTTCAGCCCATGTAGCAAAAAAAATACTTGGAATGAACAGAATCTTCTGCAAATATAGCTATTAAGCTCTACTATGTCTCTGCAAAGCTATAAAGCACACATGAACTACAATTTTCAGAGGTTTGTAACTCAGACATCTTTAGGTAGATATTTGCAAGAACACTAAAAGCTTGGTTTTGACATCAAGATCATTCCCCTATCAAACATCAGTCCCTTGATCTACTGTTCAGAAAGAACAGAGTGTCACAGTGAAATACATACAGTGGCTTTGATAAAAGTTGCACACTGTATTCCCTAACGTTTTTGTTTGATCCAAATCACTCTCAGCTGAAAATGAACATAAAAACCCCACAAACATAATGATAATGAGACACGTACCACATGCAGTTTCAGTGGGAAAAAAGAGTCAGTTTTGCAAAATTACAAACAGCGGAAAAGTCAAGGTTGAAAGCGCTACATATTTGACAATGCTACCAGCTTTGTTTACAGTAAAATAAGGAATGCTGATTTTGTTGTAGCAGAAAAGAGGGCATGGTCTACCGGTTTGACCTTCCTACCAGCATTACGACTGTAATGCTGGCTTTTTTCCTGTTCCTTGGCAGAGCACTTAAACATTTCTCATTCCTTCCTGACTATAAAAGTATCTAATACCTATCCGTTAACACATCGCTATGCCTGCTTAGTGCTCTTGGGCAAATCAAATCAAACTTGTCATCCTCCATGGTCTGTCACATCTATGGAGACTGAACTTTTCCAGGATGTCTTTACCTCCGTTTGAGTAGTAGGTAGCCAGAAGGTGGTCCATCTCAGTGGGATGACACAGTACCTTTACTGACTTAATGTTACTTTATGTTTCTTCTTTTTCTTTCTCTGACTCTAGACTGTCAAGATTTATGACAGATTCTTGTGCAATTGCTAAGCCTTCTGTTGGTACTAAATAAATAAATAGCAGGTAGCTATGGGTCTAGTCAGCTTCTGAAGAGCACTCACAACTCCTGCTGCAAAGAGCTGGGAGAAATGCCAGCGCTCTGATATCCTACCCTTCCTTCCCTTTTCTTTGAGTCAACAAAAGATTCTCCAAAGACCCAGAAGGCTGGGTCCTGTGGGAAAGAGGATACAGTCTGCGGAGGCCAGAGGTTGTGGCCAGGGCTGTGCCTACCCTACCGAGTCTGCAGCTAGAGCAGAAGGCAAGTCACAGTTTCTTGGGAGTGTTAAGTCTTACGATCTTGCCATCATAAGAGGAACTGGGAAGAATATAAATGTGCAAGACCATTCCCTGGTTGTTCTGTCGTCCAGAGGTATCACAGGACTGGAAGATACCCTAATTTTGCAGGGACTAGGAATTAATCCTGATCTATAAGGCAGAATGTTGGAACCTTATTCATTGGGAGCAACCGAATTCCCATTTCCTTCTGTGTCCATAACTTTTTGAATAATAAGAGAATTTATCCTCCTAGTTTGAAGCATGCAAAATGCTGTGTACACACTCACACTGCTACTCATGGATTAGCAAAGCAAAGAGAAAAATTAATATTGTTAGGGAAGGAAACAACATTTTTAAACTCATCAGTGGATGCCATAAACAATGGGAAAATGTCTAAAATGCCTGATAGACTGTTTCCTGCTAAATGTCTCCTTTTTTTGCTTTTTGAAGTACCATTAGCAAGCTACCTAAGGGGAGATTTGAAAATGTATTCAAATAAGAACTCGATAGGCAAGGAAAAACATAGTTTTCATAGCTGTAAGTTGCATTTTGCTTGCTGGGAACCGCAACATACTACCCACATTTTCATCCCTGACACTCAGTTCATGGAAATATCAGAAAGACAAAGTCAAGTGTTCAGAAAAATGCAGTGATTGCGAAGGGATGGGAAATTCTAAGACCTGTATCCTGTTCTTTTACTTGTCAGATCTTTAAAGAATAGGAAATCTGTAGTCTTTTCAACTGCTACTAATTTCTTCCTTTTTGGAGCTCAGGAAAATTATTACATCAGAGAATTTAATTACAGTAACAGCATTTATCTGAGTAGATCAACTGCAACATTTATCTGACAATTCATTTTTGAAACGTTAATTTACCTCCAGCTATAAACATGTTATTTTAAAATCATATGAAGTTAAAATCAAGATTTAGCATGTTGATTTATTAAACAATTAATTGTAATTGTTTACAATGGGGTTAACTTACAATAAGCACCAGGAGAGGGTACAGAGGATAGGCTAGATCTTTATAGGATGGTAATGTCAATCCCTCCTGCTCCTGTTTTCTCGCAAAGATTCAGATGCCTGTCAGTGAAAAGCTGTTGCATTGTAATTAGCATTGAATTGACATTACAGATTTAGATACCAGAACATGCTTCTCAAAAGTTATTTCTTATATGATTTTAAATCACAGAATGCTCTTTAAAATAGCACCTCATTGTGACTGCCCAGTGTTTTTTTAACCTACAATGTAGTTTTTGTTGGTCCACTTTTTGGCTTGAGTCATTCTCAAAACACGTTTCACACCTCCCCATCAGCCACTGGCTTGTGGCAACCGAGTTTTTGCCACCCGAACTGTTTAACTTCAAAGGTTAAGAAAACAAAAAGGCTCCAGAACATAAACATCTTTACATAGTAATACATACCTAGCATACCATTTTCATCAACGCTCCAGTGCAGCTCCCAAAGCTCTAAAATAGTATCTGAAATTTTATACAGGTTTGTTCACTCCCACATTTTCCTATATTTAAAACTAAGAAGTGTTCCTGGATATGTACATTAGTAGGGAAGGCTGCCTTATTGAATGTTACTGTTTTATCAGACACCACCGGCTACCATTTTTATGAATTTTATACCCTTGTTTGAGGGCTCTACAAACCTAAAGACATATTCAGCTTCTCTTTCATTTTGCTGAACCACCTTGTGTTTCTTCTTACAGTGAAGTTGGTTGCATAATGGGTGAATTGGATTTAATGAGTTTTGCCAGATGGGTATCCCTCCAGGGTCCTCCCTTCCAATTCATTTATGCAAATATAAATGTAATTCCCCACACAGTACCCAACAGTGTGGTAAGCTTCCAGATAATCACTAGGAGTTATTTTCAGCTTGCCCAAATTTGGGAAAATACTTAAAGTTGCTTTCTTTTCTTTTGCCCCACCTTGTGTTTATGTCTTCCAGCCATTCCTTGCCCTGCTTGGATCTGAGGCTGTAAGTCCCAAAGGAGCCAAGCTCCAGGAGACTTTCCCAGTTTGTTAACCTGTAGAAGAAATCGAGCTTGAAAGCTTTTACTCATATTCACCTCATCTCCAGCTCAACTGTGGGCAAGTACAGGTGCTCACAGTTTTAACAAATTCCATCTCTCAGGACAAGAGGCAATAACAACTATTCCCTCACTGGAAGCCACATGGCCAGGTCTCAGTTTAGTGACATCTGGCTTTCCAAACAGGGAAAAAGAATGAACAACGCTGCACAAACAGATGACACATAACTTCATTAGTCCCCTGAAGTGTACAACAGACAGTTAGCATTTTTCTCATACTGAACCCAAGTACTCATGGTCAAGTTTCCTACCAGGTTGCAGTTGGGACGGCAGATGTTCTCCCAGTGTGTTATTCTCCTTGCATCCTGTGGTCAGGACTGCCAATTTATTCAAGTTCCAGAGTATAAACAGGAGTCAGCTCAATGAAGCAATTGTTCATCCCACTATGAATTACATGAGATACTGTTGCAGGCTTCTCTTGGATTTCTGCTTCAGGGGAGCTAAAATGTGAAGGGGTGACGAGCAGGCCTGGTGGCACAAAACAAGAGGTGTTTGCAGTTGCTCTCGGTAAGGGTGCCTCCTGCTGTCCTGCATGGCCGGAAGGGCAGTGGAAAAAATATTTCATACTCATTGTTAGGTCATTAACATGCCATTAATTTTTTTTTCTATATATTTGGGGCATTTAGGGACTCATCAATGCTAGTTCTCTATAAACTGATTTGTGTGATCAACAACAACAGACAAATTCAATGTTCTTTGGTAGATAAGACACATACAGCTTTATCCTGAGACATTACAAAACAATTTTAATAGGGTTGTAATAGAAAGAAAAAACTTGATTAAATGTACTGATAACAGCTGATATTGTTCAGCTGAATATCTTGAGTAATGAAAACTGGGTATGTCTTGTAGAATATAGCAACTTAGAAAAGGAAAAAAGAGATGAGGTGACAGGTGGGCTGTGTCGAAGACAGTGCCATGCTCACTACCCTTGTGCTGTCTGGAACTGGACAGAAAGATTTCCAGTCTTCACAACAAGGACAGATAGCCAGTCCTCTATTTTGTTGTTGAACCAGCCTGAACCGTAATGCTCTTTCAAACCGTGGTGCTGTATAGGGCCATCAAGACTCTTCCAAGGATGTTTTGGTTTCTGTAGCTGTACAGCATGACTTCCTGCATTTTTCACATTTCCTGGAGCTTGTGGAGTTGGAATTCTCCAGTAAATGTCTAGTTTGAAGAAAGATTACCAGGGATGGCACAGAACAAGCACCCTTGTTAGGTATGTGCAGTCCCGGAGCCGTCAAGAGGCAGAACCCACCTTTGTACCAGTCTTAAAATAGTGAGATACCACCTGGTTAATACAACAGCAGAGCAGCAGAAGGAAGATAGTCTATAGGCAGAGGGTGCCAGCGATGCAATGGAAAAATACCTTTTGGGAAAACTGAAGATGAAAGAAAACAACTGGCTTGGGATCTGCAAGACTAAACTAGAGCGTTTCATCGTCAATTCAGAAGATTTAATTACAGCTTCTGTTGGAATACTTGTTGAGATAACTTCTCTGGCTATCTGTCTCGTGTATCCTTGATGCTATCCATGATGATATGCATCCTGACGATCCATGAAAACTCATGTTAAAATCAGTAGGCTAATGAGCTGTATAGCGTATTTAATATAATAGAATTTCACCAAGGGTCTCTCTCAGTGAAGGAAGTTGTCTTTCCGTGGGATAAAATGAGTATTACTAAGCACAGTGTGTTGTGATTAGAGATATTTTTTTTTCTTAGAAAGACAACTAATGTTCTCTTTTAAGACTTCTGTTATGTAAACACTTTCAGCTCAAGATTAAGTTCCCAGCCTTCTCTTGGGTAAGCTGACTAGGCTGAAGTCTTTTCATTAGAGCTACTTTTGGCCTTGGATACTTTGTGATCACTTTGAACTCTCTCCAAATTTTTAACACTGTAAAAATGCTGGATGTGAGAACTGGGTACATTTTAGAAGTAATCTTTCCATTAGCATATGCAGAAATAATATAAATGTTTTTATACACACATGTCTTTGCAGCTACCATGTGTTCACATCTTTTTGTTCACTTATTTATTTACAGTGATTTTTAAGTCCTTCTCAGGGATAGCTGTCTACATAGTCAGCTGTGCAGATCTGGTTTTACTAAACTTGCTTTCTGGGCAAAGATCATTTACCTGGAACAAAACAAACCAGAACTGAGTCCATATTTAAGTTTACAGTAACTCCTCCTCCTTTGGTCTCTTTTGGGGAGTCTCCACTTAGAGTTTGAAGGTCACCTTTACCGAGGCTGAACCTGGAAGGTTTCAGTCTGAAAACGAAGGCTCCATCGAAGCTGGAAGCAACTCAAAGTAAGTTATACAGTATGGGAAAATAAGTTATATAGTGTGGGAAAATAAGTGATATAGTGTGGGAAAGCTAAGTAAGCTACTTGCATTGTTTAGACAACTTTGAATATATGAATCACAGGCAATGAGGAAAGGAACAATCCTTTAAAATGTAAATTCAGAAACCAGCATTTGGGACAGCTTAAATACGCTTTTGTTGCTTGCTTGTAGATGTTGGTTACTATAGCTACCTGATGTAGCCATTATTTTCATGTATGTTGCATATAGACTAAAAAATATTCTGCCTGGAAAGAATTACAGGAAGATAAGATGCTGTTCTCACAAATACTGATTTTTAGTTTAATATTATAGTCCATTTATTTAAGTAGCTTTGTGAGTTGAATCACAAGATCATACAGCTACATCTGTCTCTCTAGTTCTTTGTGTGTATGACGATGCTAACGTAAGGAGGTACTGACATATGTAGCCTTTTATCTAAATTAGATTACTTGCAAACCACCTCAGAGTTCATCGTGTCAGCTCAAAGCCTCCGTATCTTTTGCTGAAGGATTTTCCTCTCATTTTGAAAATATATCAAGAGAACTGATAATGTTCTGGAGCTTTGCATAATGTTGCTGGAAGCCTGGCCTGGAGAGGGACAGGGTGATGCTGGATTTGAATTGCCCAGGCTTTGGAAGTTGTGAGGTGTTTAGTTTTTTTCACTATTTCACCATTCACAGATGATACAATGTTAACCGAGGAGCTGTATCCATAGCAGAAATATTTTAAAGCTTACTTTGTTTTGGTAATAGTATTAGAGGAATCATAGAAAACGTGAATCTAAAATGCAGTAAGACTGAAAATGTATGTTGAGTAAATCGATGTCACATTGCTAGGAAGCTTGCCTGGCTGAGCTGATCTCGCATAGAAATGTTTATCGGCTTCTAGTTGCCCCATCCTTGGCTCTACAGAAATCTCTGGTACTTGGTCTCCTCACTCAAGCTGTGTGTCCTCCCCTTGCCTTATTCTTGTTACTTCCAGAAGCATTGTTCCTTCTTGCTTACTGTTCTCAGTGCATGGCATTTTTAAGGCTATAGCAATTAAGGCAATTTAAGGCAATCTCAAGAGCTGACAGGACATTTTAAAACATTTTTTTGGTCAAAAATGTCAGATAGGGAACATTGGTATGGATCCCGATGACTCTTGTGGTTGAGAACCACTCAGGGAGATAAGATTGTTGCAAAATTGTCTTTGTCTCTTTGATAAATTTAAAGTGACACTTCTAAAGCAATCAGTTTGAATCACAGAGGTTTTTTTCAGAAAAAAAATTAAGACTAAATTGTTTAAAAACTTTGTCAATAAATGCCATCTGGAAGACTAAAAGACAAAACTCTCTTTCTGAGCTTTGAAAAATTTAGTCTTGGACTTTGTCCTAAATTAGGGAAGAAAAAGAAATCTTAATCTCAAACTCTCGGAGTTTGCAAACATGAAAATGCTTTCACATTTAGCCACTGATTTTTTTTGCTTCATTTTTGGTGCCTCACCCTTAGAATACAGCTTATCAAATGGCAGCCTGTAATTCGTAAGAAGACTTTTCTCCTAATGGTTTGACTTTGTTTTTCTAGCTTTATATATTACAGCCTACTTCAAAAATTGCAAAGACTCTTAACAGCAGAGTAGGTGAGGGCCATATGAGCATGCAATTAGAGGAACCTAGTGAATGTGTGATTCCCTGCAGAGAATGGCAACATTCATTTGCACAGTGGGTTTCATATCTGTTGAAGTCTTTCTTGTTAATAGTATTAAAAGTATCATATGTGTAAATCATCTTCACGGTGTTAAGAGATTATCATATTATTGCCAAGAGTAAGCATGCAGGATCTGCTTCCAAACAAATGCAATAACTGCTTGCTTTTCATCCAACACAAGATTGCCTCTTTCAGCTTTATTAATATGTTTAATGTTAGTGAGATGGTTGTTGCTGTTTCGGGGGCTGTTTACTATGAGTTTTGGGAACAAAGTGATGTTAAAGCTAGATCTCCCACCGTCTGATGATGATGGTGATCCTTTTTTTAGCAGTCATTAGCATATGCAGAGGAACATCTTTCTGCATGAGTTGTCCTAATTTACATAAAACCAAGATCAATGTGTGTTGCTCCTTCAACTTCTACCTAATATCCACGTCCTCCTATAGGTACCAGATGCTTTTGAACCATTACCACTGTAATCATGTGAACACAGGTGCTCCTGTGAAAAACAAGAGAAGCCTTTTGGAAGCAAACTTCTGTGATAACTGCTGCATCAGAGATGCTCCCAAGGCTGGCAGCCTCTCCAGTGCCTCTCCTGGGCTGAAAAAGTTGGAAGTTCCTTAGTGAGCTCTTTGACAGGCACTTTTTCTTTCTGCTGTGGGAAGGATTGGTGCAGGATGAAGATGCTGACTCACTGGTGTCTATTTTTGGTTTGTTCTTTTTGGTCAGCGTGGCTTAACCCATCTGTTATTTAATCGCCCTTGCTCATTTTCTTTTTTACCAGCATAGCAGAGCCACCCGGCTTCTGTTGGGCTAATACAAGTGCATCTCTCCTACCGGAGTGCACCAGAGGAACTGGCCTCTGTAGACAAAAGTGTGGTATTTTTTTAAAGCCTCTTCTCTTCTTTTGTGGCAGACTGCTGCCTTGCCCAAATGATGAGCGAAGCCAAACTCTGTTCCAGAAGCATTACTGGGTCTCTGGCTAGTCCTGTGAGCCGCCTGCCAGCTCCACTAGCCAAACCAAATGTCTGCATTAGCCCTAAGGGAGGAGGATGAACCATTTTATGGCAGCTGTAAAAGGTCGCACAGTAAACACCAGTGCTACTGCTCATCTGTTGTCCCAACTGATCCAAGTAGTTTGGATGTGTGCGTGGTATGCATGTGAGCGAGCGGTTCAAAGCTCTCTCCTGGGTCTTCGAGATTCAGGTTATGAACTAGAGAATGAGCAAAACTTAATTGATTAATTTGGTTTTGTTCTACCTAGTTTGAGACTGGTCATTCAAATGAGATGGGCCTCAGGACCTATAACAGTTGAAAACCTTTGTCTTAAAATACACATTCTGCCTTTCCTGCATAAAGCTGTGCAAGGTCCAGGGCTTTTTGACTTTGTTTGTTTATAAGCATGGGGGCATTCCAAGAGATTATAAATATCTAAAAGTCTAACATTGTTTCACAGTCAGTGATGCACTAGAAATCTTCTAATTTGGCTTCTCCTAAGAACAGAACCTGTTTCCATTGTTGTGATTAGTTTTTGTATTATGAGTTTAGCAGCCCTTTCCTTCTGCTTCCAGAGTTGTTTTTGCAATGTGTTTACATGTTCTCATTTCCTTCAGCCTTATCTCTCTGCAGGGATGTATTCAGGAAATTGCTTGAAACATCCAGTAATGCTACTAATCTCAAATTCTTGTCTTTAAGAAAGTTTTGCTTATTTTGTATGCTACCGATTATATTCTGCAGAAGAACAGATAAGTTTAATTGTCCTGGATTGCTTCCTACTCTTCCCCTTCCCCCCGTAAATGATAGTTATACCAGAATTTTTTCTCATCTAATTATATTATTTGCAGTCTTTCCATATTAGGAAAATTATCTGCAAACTTTTGTGAGTTTAAAAAAAGAAAAAAAGACAACTTTTCCCTGCTGTCATGTTACATACTGTAACATGAAGATATCCTTTACATTCTTCAGTGACATCATTTGGAGGGCCTGGCATGATGATGAAAGTTGTGAGAAACAGTCAGCTCTGGCTGAGGAACTATTCGTGCTGCAGCAGGTCACCATTTTAAAAACATCTGGAGAAGTAAAAAATCTTGCGTTTGGAATTGATTCATTATCAAAATAGTGTTGGAGAAGCTGATGAATACTGGAAAACGTACTGTGCTGCATGAACAGCTGAAGAAACGGGACACCTACATCTCTGGTAACCCTTCTGGGGTTACCATTAGCTACTTGAAAATTTAGGGGAAAGAATAAAAAAGAAAATAAGTAAGTACCTGAAACTGCAGCTTTCATTGCCTGCATATCCACGGGCTAACATGCAGATGCCTTGCACATTGCACACAGAATATAAAGAATGTACAATTAATGTACATTAAACTGGATTAAATCTTCTGTCTGGAATTACATGGGAAATCTGACAGTATCAGGGAGAAAAATCTCTTTTCTCATGTAAATGAACATATAAATTCCTTAATTATGACTTAGAGTGATTATGTACCAGAATTACTCACAACCAGAAATATTTTATATTTTAAGAGGGGTAGTGGGGCAGAAGTATATTGGGCAAAATGTTCTATTTGTTACCTGGCACAGTATAATACATATTTTTTTGCTTTTTACCATAATGTATCCTTGTATTAGATAACGTACTGTGTTTTAATCCTGACTTTCATATCCATGGTCTTTGGTTGTCCTGAGACTTTTGAGCTCTGATCAGCACCTGGTATTTATGGATTCTTTCTTCCACCTCGGTTCCTTAAATTCATCTTCAGTTGGATTAGGAGAACTCCTAACGGCAAAGTCTACCCTTCCACCCACTACAGATGCTCATATCATACCAGAAAAGCTCGTACTTTGCACAGTGCCAGATTTCTGAGTCACTCGAAGATTTCAAAAAAGTTAAAGTTTATAATGGTGCCTTGGAAAATATGACATCACTGGGAGTCTCTCACAGAAGTTTTCTGCTCTGAGAGCATCCGGCAGGCCATGCTTATACAGTTCCCACCGTGCAGAGTTTGGATCATCCTAAATCCTCAAATTCTTTCTTGTCACCAAATCCCAGAATTGATCAGGCCTGCAGAGTGAAGGGGTGAAAAGTGGAGGACAAGTAGAAAACAGATCTAGAAAACATCTTCAGGAATGTCACTTATCAGTGCATGGAATGAAGCAGAGTTCCTATGTAAGAAAGCATAGAATTGAAACTACAATAAATCTACCATGAAATGGTGATCTAGGTTATACTTAAACTCCATCAAAGCAGTTTTAGCCCTAGCTGTATTAATTTGTCAAACAAACATTATAAAGGTGGCTATGCTGGAAGAGCAGTGTTTAGACTTCAGCACTTGTTTTCAAACATGAGTCAAAGCCCAGAGCCTTGACATTTCACGAAGCTAAAGTTTATTTTGAGGATTTGGATGTGGCAAGCAGGTGGTCTGAGCAGCTGAGCACAAAAGGAATGACCGACTGAAGGGGTTATTGCACTGGAATTATCCATAGAGCAGCGTGAAAATGGGCAATCAGTTGAAAGAGGAATTATCTAAGATGTTAGATAATTTAATAATTTAACATGCTTTACAATAAGTAACATCATCCAAAAAACTCCAACACTTGAGGTATCTTTTCTTCTTCCTTGGAAGCCTTCCTAAACTCCTAGGTACCACCTACTATGTATCTTTTCAGGACTGGACCTTCAACTTTTTGTTCCCCATCTGTAGGTGAGAATTTTGGGCCATCATTACAATAATAGTGGCAGCTGGCACAGAGCTACATGACCAAACATATTATTATTCTTTCTGCTCACCACAGTTGAGAATTTTCTTTTTCTTGCAATTTCTTTCCTTGGAAAGAGTGCTGATGCACTTGAGGCAAATCTTACTCCCCTTTCCCTCCCAAAAAAAACCCATTTGGCTACATTGAGCAACTAATTCCTTTAGTAGAAGGTAACAGGAACAGTGGGGAATTACACACCAGACACTGACTATAGGTCAGGAGCTTTGGTGTGCACAAAACCAGTAGCTAGGAAAAAAAGGCAATTCTTCATGTATTTTCCAGTATAGTCTTTCTGAATATCTCTTTGCAGACGGCAGCGTGGGAGGAAAACTTGGAACTCCGAAATACAGTCCTAGTATCTACAAAGCTCTTTGCAAAAGGAACTGACTACAGGAAACAGAGCAGGGCAGAAGATTTTAAAATTGCTCTTAAATTTGAAACTTTATGTCTGCTTTTTTTTTTTAGTTTGCTCAAATGTAGGAAGTGGTGCTCACTCTTTCCTGTACGGGTGAAAGACTTTTCTGTGGACACTCCATTTCAGCAACATGATAATTTAAACGTGGCTTTAGAAAGTTGGTACAGTGGAGACCACACAGTCATTTTCCCAGGAGAATACAAGGCTGTAAACTTATCCCTGTTAACTAAAGACATTATTATTAGACCTTAGTATGTTATTCTCTTATAATTTACCCCTGTCTTTATGAACCATAGGTCAAAAGCAGTCCTTATTAATGGTTCTTAGCAAATGGTATGGAAAAGTACATTTACCAGAGCTTTTAACGGGATTGAAAGCTTTCAGTATGAAAATAAACAGCAGAGTATAATTTGTTAGCTACTACCTAGGGGAAAAATACTGTGGAACTGCAATACATTATAGCACAAATTCAGTGAAAAATCAATTTCATAAAACATATGTATATATAAAAAATATACATATTTTAAAGCAGCATAAAGTTAAGCAGTAATAGCACCTCTAAAGTAGGCAGGTCCTCCCCCCTGATGGCTCTTGAAAGGTGTGATTTTTTTTTTTTTAGAACATCAACATCAGCATTGTATTTAACACTCCCATAAGGTTACAGGTTTAATAAGAAATTAGCAACAGCAAACTTTCCAGCTGTGCTTCAGTAACTCACACCTTGCAGATTTAAAGCCTGCAAGCACCAATTATCTGAATGCCTGCACTCACTTGCGCACATTTCCTTGTTCAGGTTGATGCCTTGCACCATCAAATGGTCTCACATCTTGCAAAATACGGCATTGGGTTTCAAGTTTGTCTTTTACTTCATCAATATTTTTATGCTTTTTAGTATCTGAAAACAATGCAGAAGTGCTCCTTCAAATGCTGTCAGTTCTGGTGTGCTGTTTTAATGAACATTACTTCCAGGGGAGAATGGTCACTGAAATACATCCTGCTTAAGCCCTTCTGCAACATGAAGGCTCATGCTAACCAGTAAAGCAAAGCTCCCAGCAGTAGTACAGATAAACTGAAGCTATTTCTTGCACCCCAGCCTTTCAGCCCCACCTTTTCTGCCCAGACACAGGCACACTGAAAATGCATGTGCTTCACCAACACTAAGGCAGCATCTCTTGCTTCTTTAAATGATCTCCTCATCCTTCTAAACCCAACCTGCTTTTAAAAACCAGTGCCTCATGCAAAGCTACTGGTGAGGGCTTTTTATTCAGCTTATTTTAAGGATGCCTTAATGCAGCTTTCTGTTACTGCTGAGAACAAGGAAATACCAAACAGGTTTCAGAGCTCTTGACAGCATCAGGAGAAAAGCACCAGGAGGCTAGGGAGCAGGCAACAAGAGAGATTTGGAACGAGGCGAGAGAAAACGTCAGTGAATCTCAGAGCTTGTGTACCAGTGAAGCGTGCCCTTCTGCTGCATACAGCAAAGCCACACACTCTCAACAGATGATGTTTGAACCGAGAAAGTGCTTTTAGGCAGCCGTTTTCAGGTCTTTCTCCTGTCAAAGCTCTGGGTGAGCTTCTGATTAGAAGTGTTCATCTCTTCATTTATTTTTGAACTCTTATTGCATCTCTTTTTCAGAGACAGGTAAGGCATCACTGTCTTGCATGCTAAGCCACCCACCTTGATAAAGTTGTATCTATCTGTGACATTAGCTTTCCTCTGGCTGACATTCCTCAACCTATTTTTGATTTGGAGGCAGGAAAGGAGATCAGTTAGGTAACTGCAAAGCTAATTTGGTCAGTTTTCTTAGGAACAAATTCAGTACAGGCACACTTAACACATGCTCTACAGATCAAGCACAAATGTTTCTAAGTAATTCCATAGAAAGAATCTTCCTATAAAGAAACCATGTAAGAGCAAAGATTTCCTTTCAAGAGGAGGACTCATCCTCCTTTGGAGATGGTGGTCTTGAGATCAGTGGGATACCATTAATGCTGATGCCACAACTGACCACTTATGTTTTTCTTTAAACTTTCTCCAAGTAAAGATCATAGCGTAGTTCTGTTGAATTTTTCTCCATTGGTGGAAATCTCCCTACAGCTAGAGACTTTTTTTCTTACCCTGGAGTACATTATGGGATGTGCTGCCTGAGTACTACTGTGTAGAGGAGATGAATCTATTGCATATTTACTCTAACAAAGCAACAAAAGGCAGACTCTTGTCTTCCTTTTTGACTGACTCTAAATATCACCTCAAAGACAAAAGTGAACGTGCTGTGTTTCTCATCTCTTGTGCGGAGGTACACAATCTGTGCCTTTGTGGTTTGTGTTCTGCTCACCAGGCTTTTGAAACTGAGCAGTCAATTTGTATGAATGGCATTAGTGTTTTGTTTAATGCAGCATAGTGCATGCAATCAGACAGGCAAGCACAGGGTCCATTTGAAGAAATTAAGATTAAAAGTTGGTTTAATGGCAACTTTGTAACTTGTTGGTAGCATTTTTAATATTTATGTGAGAGGTTTTAAAACAAGCAAGATAAAAATTCAAGTAACCAACTGACAAGTATTATCGTTCATATTATGGTTTTGACACTATTGTCAATATTACTTTTACTCTTTTCCTTTTCCACTTGGAACCAGAAAACCAGAAGAACCCGTGATTGTTTTCAAATCCCTTCATGAGAACTTTGTGGTATCAAAAGCCCAAGATACAAACCTAACATATCTTAGGTCAGTACAGCAGAGGACAGTCAATGGTGTTGTGGTTGCTGAATCCAACGTCTGCGCTCGCTGGGGCTTCTCTGACCATCACAGGTAGTGAGATTACTGGAGCTCAGGTAGTTCATCCTTCTTGAATTTCAAGTAACTAAATTTGTTTGTACAAGAGATGTAAGTGCTCTGACAAGCTGGCTTTTTGAAACAAAGCACAGATCAATTTACTGACACAGTAAACTCATCACAAGCTCAGTTTTTACTGTGAAAACGTACATGTCACTTCAGGTTAATTTTCAGTTTTCTGTACCCAGGCTGTTTAAGCTCCTCATTAGCATGTCAATCCTTGTTTAGACTGCACTATTCATTTCTGGCACGGGAAGTGTAGGCAAGGATTACTGCTTTCCCACTTAACTGGTCCTGATGGATTAGGTATTAAAAACCAGACTGAATATTGTTAAGCACTATTTTCAAGCTTGACACTCCTTAATATGTAAAACACTAGCACACAGATAAAACCAACTAAGCTGGAATTTGTAGATGCTAACTAGTCCACGGCACCTTCCCCCGCCACAACCTGCGACATGAGCAGTCCTCAGGACCGGGTATCCTTGCGAGCTCCATCCCAGCAGCAACTCCCGACGTAGGCACGTGACCTACACAATTTCATACGTTATTACACCAGGCTGTACTCTTAAGTGCCAATTAATTTTTTTAACAATTCTTACAAGCAACATGAAATTAGAAATAACCTTTTTGTTAATGAACAGGGCACTGGTGTTGAGCTGTACCCAAGAAGCACCGCCATCTTAGAGAGTTACAAAATTCATCACTGCAATACTGCCAGAACCAGAGAGACCTCACATCATAGCCAGGGTGCCATTAATGTTAAGGTAACATTTTTTGGTCTTTTTCCAGTAATAGTAACTATAGCTTTACAGTTACAAATTAGAATCATTTTTGTAAATAGACCTGAGAAACATCAACTTTACTCTAAAAAGGGAATTTCTTCAGTGAGGACTTAACATCGAAGTACCCCCAGTAAAACCATTTTTAGCTAGTATCACAGAATATTGTACATATACTTGATAATCCCTGGTATCCTATTCCACCTCTGAAAACTTAGGAGCAGGGAAAAGCTAATGGTAATTATGTAGTTGAAAGCAGACTGCGGCAAAGGGCCCCACTACACATGAAGACCTGATCAGAACAAAACCTTAACTGATATAGCAGGACTCAGTCACAGAAACACCAGTGAATCTGCTCTCCAAAGGGAGGCCAGCTCACGAGAGTTCATCTACGTTTTTCCCAGTATCTCCCGTTCTGTTTCTGCACATGTAAAGACTGAAGCAGTGCTGAACAGCTGAACAGCCTATTGCTGTAGGGCCCTCTCTTAAGCTCTGGTCTGTGCTCACCTTGCACCCATCCCTCCTGTTTAAATGCTGACTTCTTTTGAAGACCAGTAACAGCTAGAGAGGAAATTAGACAGCTTTAACAGATATTGGATCATATGCAAGATTGTAGGCTTGATACTGAAACTAGTAAGTATAGTTCTTTTTAAAACCACTGGACATCTGCTTCATGTTTGCAGTTTTGTGTTAGTAACACAACTGGGATAAGACAAAGTTTGAGGGGCAAGCCAAGGAAAGCAAGTGTTGTCTGGGTGCAATAAATACAGATGTGGAAAGGGAAGCTGGCTAACGCTACAGCACATCTTTCAATGTCCATCCCTTCTGATTCCCTAACAGGTTGTTGCTGGAGAAGAAAAATAATCACATTTTCAGTAATGGTGGCACAGAGTGACCATTCTTCAATCTACAGAAAAGTCTACATCAGCAGAAAGGATTGTGGAGTTTACTGCATCAGACGATGCAGAAGAAGATACAGACTCTAAATTAATCCCAGATTTAAGTTTGGAGATGAATACTGATACACTTGACAATATCAAAGATAGGTCTGTAATTCATAGCTGGATATCTAAGCTACATGTGGCATTTGGCTTTTAGCAGTTTTGATTAAAGAAACAGTGCTTCACCCTTACCTAGTTTTTAAGAATTTAGAAATACAAAAAATGTTGGACTTGCTTTAAACTTCACTCAAACACCAACATCTCCCACACCCCTGTAAGCGCAACTGATTATTGGTTCTGAATAAGCTTTCCAGTTGGATTAGTGGGGAGGTGGGGAGGTTAATCCCGCCAGGCTTGGTAACGTAACAGGTTTCATACTAAGCTATGCCCGCAGACATCTCCCTGTGCTGGTGAGGCCCTGCAGTACAAATTGTGTGCGAGATGCGGTATCTGCCTGCTGCTGCCCCAGGCCAGCAGAGCTGGTTTTGTGGCCATGCTGTAAGAGAGGTAAGGAAGTTTTGGCCAAAAGACCCCAAAACCATTCATACGCACACATTTATCGTAAACTGGAGCACTTCCCTCATCTTGTTCACACAGGTGTTCCTGCACAACATGGCCTGACTGCAGAAACCCCTTGAGAGTCATGTGTAGATGCCCTGTGTCATCCACCCCTGCTCCAGGTCACTTCCCAGCTGCTAGTCTGAGAGATACAGAGGAAACCACACCTCGCTGGAGGGCTTTTTATCCCCTATGTCGATATACTTCTGCAAGCACCAGGCAGCCAGCTGAGCTCTGAATGTCCAGAATCCACAGGCTACAATTTCAATGAATTCTAATTAAAGAATTGCTCTCTTTCTCATGTATTTGGAAGAATGAAGCATGACTATTTTGGAGTAGCAATGTAAATGAATGATGCCTCAGATGAAGGGTACAGTTCACGCTTCTGAGATCACTTCAGGTTCGGCAGTCAAGCAGCACCACACCAGTCTTGAAAAAGGTATTCCATGTTCCCGCATTATCTGAATCAGCAAAAGAGCTCATCGGTTGCTGTGCTGTGAGGTGTAACACAGCATGCAGTAGGCCAGTGGCTGGCAGCAAAGGAACCAAGTGCTGCCTGGCATAGACAGAAAACCACTGCAGCAAGGCCTATTCGCACAGTTTATTAGACAACAAAGAAAAATCCCCACTGAGCCCAAGTTCTGTAATTAGAAATTTGTTTGGCAAAGAATGGTTTTAGACAATGAAAAGGTTTCCTCAGAATGCCTTATACCTCCTACAACCAAAACTAGCAACAGACGGCTTTAAAATCTAAATCCAAATCCAAATACCTAATTAAACGTATAGCATGTAAGTCTTTAAAAACAAACTCTTTATTAAGAATAAAATCATACAACTTGCAGTAAATTCCCTAAGGGCATGATATATTACAGAGCTGTACTTGTACTTAGGAACTGAAATGGCAAACAGACTGGTAACAGCAAGAAAGGGATTTGGGAGAGAAACGCACTTTTGTCAAAGTTCACTGAACTGCTGTAACTACCACCCGCCCCTCCCCGGATCCCCACAGCCTCCTCTGAAGCCACCGCCTGCTCCTCGATAGCCTCCTCCTCGATAGCCTCCCCCACCTCCGTAACCTCCTCCCCAGCCTCCTTGGTATCCTCTTCCTCCCGAGCGCCTGCCGGAGTAGCTGTAGCCACTGTACCCTCTACCTCTGTAGCCAGAGCCACGTGGGTAACCTCCCCAGCCTCTGAGGCCACCTCCATTGTCGTAGCGAGCCATTTTTGGGGGGCGAGGACCATCTCCAAACCTGGCAAAGAGAAACATTATATACTTGATGCGATCTTATGGATTCCATTTTTTTTAATATTAAGAAGAATAATAAATTCCCAAGATACTCAGTTAAGATGCCTCTATTTTCTGTTAACAGAATATGATGTTTGAATTACAGTTCCACTTTTGCACCTTTTCCACTTCAGTAAAGAAAAGCTGGGAATGGCCTAATGTGCCACATAAGCAGTCCCTCCTCTAGATCTCAGCCAGGTCTGCGCCTGGGATAGAAAGTCTTCCCCTCAATCCACTTCCCCAGCTCACACATATGCATAGGGAGCTCCGTTCTTGTTTATGTGAGCACAGTGATCTTTATTTTGCTCTTCGCAAAACACAGTGAAGTGTACATCTAAGCTGTTCTTTGTTTTGATCCTTAAATTACTAACAGCTCACAGGTGTTTTCATTTTTCTTTGCTTCAGAAGCAAGACATGAAAACAAGGGGCAATGGAGGGGTGCAAGCACAGCCAAATATTTGTTTTATTTCCAGAGACAGAGATTAATAGGTTTGCCCAAAATAAATTTGGGTTATCTTTTCTTTAAAAGTAATTGTGTTTTGGAAGCGGTGATGACAGCTTTTATTCCTGAGAGCTGCTTGTCCTTCCTGTGGAAACAGGCAGTGATCTGTCTACATCAGACTTTGAATATGACAATTTTACATACACTCAGACTATTGACTTTGAAATAAAAGCCTGAAGTTCCTCTCCACACAGGACAACACTCTTCTGGTGATTTTAGCTCTGGGCTTCTGCAGCCACTGTGCAGGGAGGGAGCAGTGGAGCTGACAGCGCTAACCTGCTCTGTTCAGGCTCTCGGTGTCCTTGGAGGCAGAGGTGGCGAGCACTCCTCGCCCCAGAGCTCCGACTGCACGAGCCAACGCAGCCAAGCTAACCTTGTGTTAGCAGCCATGAGGCTGATGCCTGTGGCTGACGGCCTGGAGATCTGACGGATCACGTTCAGCATTCGCTCATTTGCTGGGTCCAGCTGCCGAATGATCTCGGGATCTTTAGTCACTTCTACAACAAGAGCCTCCATCGCAGCACGCAGAGCAGTGATGCAGGCAGCCGTGTTGTGGGGCATCTTCAGCTTGATCCTAAAGCAGAAAGAATTACATTAGATGTATTACAACTTCTAGCACAGAACCTGTTATGAAAGATGTTCTGTGGAGTGGTTTTTCATTACATGCTGCACACACTGAGCCAGAAATCTATATTCTCATCTTTTAAATTCTAATTGTTAACGAAGGGATGTGAAATTCAGGAGGCAAATTTGCCAGATCCCTAAAATCTGACATTGCTGAAACGTAACTATCCCTCTTTAAATATGCTTGAGATTTAACATACTCAGATACTCAATACATAACCCCTAGCATCAAAACAGAAAGATACAAAAATATAAAGTAAACTAAAAACATGAGGCTCCTCAAGATTTTGAAAGCTCCAGGCCACCCTCAAAAATATTAGTGAATTAAGCTTAAGCAATTCTTCACCTCCATTTTACTGACCAGGGCCAGGGGGAGACATCCAGATGGTATTTAGTCATGGCCATAAAATGTATGCTGCCAGAGGCAACCAACAAATCTTTAACATTTCTCTCCTCAAGCTGTGTTTCTGAGGCTTAAAAATAAGGTTTCCTCAGCCTCTGTCTGAAGAGGAGGTCCAAAATACATAGCACGTCTTATTCACGTTCCAGTTAAAGGGGAAAAAAACAGCAGTTTTTATGGAAGCTGCCTGGTATCATGTTTTCAATTTAAGCAGATAATCTGCATGAAACAGTGCTGCCAATATAAACCCCTCCCTTCCTCATAGGAAACAAAGGTAATGCCCTCACAATTAACCTGTAGTAGTGCATGACTTGCTCTAGGGTTCCTATTCTATAGAGATTTATGTCTGTTAGCAGCTGCTCCCCCTCAGTCTGTGTTCTTTCATAGACCTGAACATTATAAGCACCAAGGAGGTCCGTACCAGTCATCTACCAGAACAAGCTCCCCATCCGACAGGACCTTCTTGGAGGCAAAGAGAAGCAGCTGCAACGGGCTCACCAAGGTCATTGTTTTGGCAGAGATGGCTCGTGTTCGAATCTGCAGGTGGAAGAGGAATACGACTCTTGAAATGGAAAAGAGATCCCTACACCTTCCTCTGGCCACTGAAACCAGAGAATTTTGTAAAAACAACACCACAAAAATATCTAGGTATAGCGTTAGGAAATTACAAGAGCACACACACATACAAAATTGAATGCTAGGCAGACGTTTACAGGGATTCAGCACTGGCTGGTGTAAAACAACACCAAAAACTACCTGTCATTTAAAAGTATTCATTTTTCCACGACTGCATGTCTGCAGTTATGCAGCTGACATTTTGCAAGAGCCATCTCATGCTTTGCCAACCTAAAAATGACCAAGGCATAGCTGAATTATCTTCCCACCTTTTGCATTACTGGGGCTGTAATGAAAAGCTTGTTGCTCCTTTAGTAGGGTCCTACGCGTGCAAATTTGGAAGTTGCTACAAGTCTGTGCAACCAGCCCGCTTTGTCATTTTATAGAAACAAGACTTTAAGCTTGTACTTCAAGTGAGCACTTGGACAATAACAAGCCATCTGACCTAAGCCAGAGATAACAGCACTGACTGCATGGGCTACTGCCCTTCATTTTAAAGAGGAACTGAAGAGCAGTACTTAGGATTTCAGCCTCCCACCCTGACAGCTGCCTCTCTCCTGCCTTTCTTTCACACAGGAGCATGATTGAGCGTTATGGGCAGAATTCGTTGTGCTTGCTTATCCTCAGGGAGAAGATTTGCTCCTGCCTGGAAGATATCACACATACTCAAAAGAGAAAAGCTGCCACAAGCTGGAAATTGTGGCAGAGAAATGGCCACGATGAGGAGTGTTGAACTTGCAGGTCAGAGAGAGACTGCCAAGTGCAGCAGGAAACAGACAACCAGACCTCAGAGAGAAACTTTATTTTAGCAAGTACCTACTGGGTAGGGAGAGAGCTGCATATAAATCCTTCCTTCACCCCAGTCTCACCCAGGTACTGTCTTAGCCACTCTTAAGCCACCATCTTAGTCACTCTTAGTTTCCCATGTGTATTTTGATTTAATAAAGCATAGCTTTTTGAGTTCAAAAATCTTTTGGTGTTTTTGGGGGAGCTCACTTTACAGAGATGGTCAAGGCAGATCAAAGGTCTGACCCACTTGGGATCCTGTCATAAAGGGTGAAGAAGAGGTGAAGCCTCCCCACAGCTCTGAACTATGTATATGGAAATCCAGAATATCAAGCCAAGGTCCCAGCCAGTGCCCAAAGGAGTCAAAATTCCATTTATTACCAATGAAGTGGTTTATCTGGCATTACTAAAATAAGTTGCATGTCAGCAAAAAGGACTGAGGATATATAAATCAGCATAAATAAACTGCAATTCTGAACTAACCAGTGTAGACAAGGTGACAAAAAAGAAACCCCTACAGTATCATCTCTGCTGTACGATCTTAAGAGGCTCTCCTTACAGCAAGAGGCTTTGCTAATTCAACGCTTATCCTCAAAAACATCTTTACAGCACTTCCCAAGCAGAAGGAACTCTGGTGTTGTGCACAGCTGGTTTCAGCAACAGCCGACAGAGTGCATCAGGACCTCCCTATTGCTGTGCTGGAGTAACTGTACGCAGGCAGCACAAGCAGGCTGGCAGCCCAAGGACCATCTCACAGCTACGTCCTACACAGAGGCACTGCCTTCATTTGCTCCTTGAAAGAAGGGTGAACAGAAGCAGTCACATTCATGGCTCTTGAAAGAAGGGTGAGCAGGAGCAGTCGCATTCACGATGGCCATCACTGGAGCACGAGAGCACACAGGGGTTTAAGTGTACATGTACAGCATGTGCTAAGTACACAAAATTAATGGGATGGAGGAAAAGGTCATGGGGAAAACCTCTCAGGGTTTTTCTGAGAAGCTTGGGAAATGGAAGTTGTCCTCAGGAGATGAGAAACTACCAGAAACTGCCAGAAATGGAGCACCCCACTGCCATACTACATGTTCCTGTTTTCTCTCTGGATTCATAAGTAGCAGAAGTAATAAGGGCAAAAATTCTCTAGTGCCTAATTAGTATGGTAGAGCTCCTAAAGCAATCTCTTAAAGAAGATACTAAGTTAGATCTTTCTCTATGACCTGGCTGTTTTCACAAAACTCACAGGAGCTTTCTAGGCAGCTCTACTTCTACTGAATTCGGTTGATTGAAAGTTACTGTAAAGGCAGAGTGACACCACGACCACCTAAGGTTCACTTTCTGAAGAAAAAAAAAAAAAAAAAAACACAGCCCAAACAAAACACAACCACCCCCCAAAAAACAAAACACAAGATAAACATTATACTGTGTAGTTTTTTTTCTTATGGCTTCTTTACCAAAAAGAGCCTCTTAGACAACTTGGTGGCATGTGAACAAGAACAAATTCAAAGTCTTTACCTTTTCTCCAAAAACAAAAAAAGGCGATGGATACTTGATGTCCTGGCTGCTGAAAGGGCAGTTGACAGATGACTTGTGGATAAGTGCATTGTGCCCCTCAGTGGTAAGAATTTTCCTCTTCTCCTTGTGGTAGCAGACATTAGGGTAGACCCCAAAAGCAAGCAGGGAGATTACAACATCCAGATTATTATCTGGTCCAGTGTTGTTAAACGGCTGAGTCATCAAACATTCTGTTGACAGAGAACAGAAGACTGGCTTGCATCCACGGGTCATGTAGGACAGCACAGCAGAGTTGTTTAGGATCCTGGATCAATGCATTTTCTGATTCAATCAACTGGCAGATGTGCATCTGTTCTCAAATGACCTCTGCACTCAAAGCATTTCAGTTCTACATTCAATTTTCAATTTATTCATGGAGAGCAAAAAGCTGCAAAATACTACTGCAAAGAGATATTTTTCTCTCCCAAGCTCTTAAAAAACAAGGAGAGAGGGGTTTGCCCAGAATGTGCTGTACCACAGTGTGTTTCCTGTCATTTGTTTTGGAGACAGATTGCGTGTGGGAGGTCAGAATGGATGTTTTCATTAGTTTATTTGTTACAAACCTCCCCAGAGATTCTGGTGGCTTGTTTTCAGGTCATCTTGCCCAGAAATAAAGTTAAGGATAAATGCAGTAATGATCCTAGCAGCATGAGGAAAAAAAAATTAAAGAATTAAAAAACAAAACAAAAACAAAAAAACCCAAACCAAAACAAAAAAACCTGAGCAAGCTTCTCAGGAACATTAGGCAAATTCAGAACCTGGTCAACATCAAGAATTTTTTTTCCCTTAGAAAACTGAATAATATGCCACACACTACTGCACATCCCTCCTGCGGCACGAACCCAGAAAACCATAGAGCACATAGCACACTGTTTAGATCACACAGACTCCCTAAGGCCAATGAAAAGGAGGGGGGAAGCACAGCACAGCACATTTTGGAGATGCAACAAGTGAAGAAGAAAGAAAATCAGGGAGGTAATTCTCTAAGGACAATTGCTTAATAGATTTTTAATCCTGCAGCCCTAACCTCAGCCTCCAAAATCTCCCTATGTTGCACCACAGCCATCACAACTTCTCTGGTTTAGACAACTATGACAGAATGAGACTGCACTAAAATTTCATCCGAACGCAGCTGTAAAAGCAGGTCAGCTTTATGGCAAACCCACTATAGGCCTCTGTGCTTGTGTATTCATCATAGATTATCTTGTTTATTTATTTCTCATCTCAGAATGAAAAAAGCAATCATTAAATTACTATGTCCAAGTAGAATCACCTTCAGGGAAGCCAGAATTAACAAGTATATCTTTCAGCTGGACTTTTGCTTCCCAAGTCATTCTAAGAGTAGCCATGCTGAGTCTTTTGTGTTCACAAAATCTTTTTTCTGCTTCTTCACCACCCATTCTAAAAAACAAACAAGGTGAATTAGAAGTCTGTGCAAGAAAAGGAAAAGTGCACCAGTCTAGTTGTCATAGCATCCATTGACATATCTAGTCCGGTCACAAAACTGCTCGCTCTGTGTTATCCACAACCTCTCATGCAATTTTGTGCCAAGGCAATATACCTTGCATCATCCCAGGCTTGAAAGACGGAGAGCAAAGCAACATGATCTGAAAACCTGTTCCCAGCAAAATTCCTATGGACATAACCCAGCCGTTTGCCTTCACTGATGAAAGGTTCAGGGAAACAGGTGGCCGCAGAGATGGTACAAACAGCATCTCCCACACTGAAAGAAACCACAAAAGGTATCAGGATCAGGTTTATTCAGAGTGTTGCTGCCAGCAGCTACTACAGGCTGTTGATCAAGTAAAAACTTATGGCTTGAGGTTAGAAACCTTAGTAATTTGGCCCTTGTATACCAGACTTCATAGAAACACCTCCCAGGAAGGGGATGTTAGATCAGCTCCAATTCCAGTAGCTAACCTTTCACAACAGCAAGTGTTCACAAGTCCTTTGTCTATCTTCCCTCCCCTTCCCCCATCCATACACAGTTCTTCTCACCACCTTCTTCTGGTGGAAAGGACCCTGCAGGCATAACAATTACAAACAACAGTTCTTTATTTCTGTTGAAGCAAAATGTGTACATTCATTTTTCTTCTTATCTAGGTCTCAAATTTTACATCTCCCCACCTCTAGCTCACTGCTATACTTAAGCATGTAGAGTCCCACTCTTAATTCATAAATATTCAGCCTATACTGGTCCCTTTCAGTTACTCTGAATTTCATTACTACTTCACTCCCTTTAATAGAAGTTATTATCCTCTGCTCTCATGAATATTCAGTTTCCTATCCCCAGGTGTAGCATTTATTGCTCATCTAGATGTATTGTTTTTTCCTTTTGTAGTGTGCACGTCTAGAGGCTCAGGAACTCAGAGAAACAAGAAAAAAAGATCACTGAGACTACTAAACTTACTAAAAAATACAGCCCATTATCATCATCTTGCCAAGACGAGGTTCAATAGGAAGTTTGGCTAGGATTCTTCCAAGAGGTGTCAACTCATCATTGGAATCCAGGGCATCAAGCTCTGAAATAAGATCTCTTATTATCAAAGACAGTTAGCTAATCCCAGAAATCCTTAGATAAGAAATTCAGAATTTTAATAATGGTGTTTAAACAGAACCCCACCTATATTCAGGTTTAATGTTGTTTACAATACTGCCACCCTGATTTTCAAAACTGGTCTGAGGTCAAATAAACAAATTTTACTTTAGCTTTACAGATGTTTTACTACCTCCTCCACAATTAAAATAATTACTATTTAATGCACAAACATATTTTTCCATTTCTTTTTAGTTTGCTTCTGTACAAACCATTATTACACTATTAAATTTTTTTCAAGTCCCTATATTTGATCTAATTAATCTAACCTAATTTCTGCCTCATGAAAATTAAAGCAGCCCTATCACAGCCAGCTGTAGAGTCTTTACTGCAACTGCCAAATTACAGAACCCTCTGTTCATCAAAAAGAAACCACCACAAACTCTCTCTTCCATGAGGCTTTGCCTGCCTTTCTCTCCTTCCATTACCTAAAAATTACCACCTGAGCTCATCCTCAAAGCTATCAAACCACTGTCAATAATAAAGTCAAACAAGTGTCTGTGGCTGTTTGCTGTACAGATGGAAGGGTCTCATGAGTCTCCTTATCTTTCTAGCCATTTGGCCATAACCATTAAACACTACTCTATAAAACCCTTTTTAAGTTTGCATGACAAAGAAAAACAATACAAGTGCGATCTTTAAAAACCCTTTTAAGATATAAATGAAAAATGCAAACTTATAATTCACGTACTCTCTTTACAGACTACTTTGGGAAACTTCAGCATAACTAAAAGCTTTACATTTAAAAAAAAAAAAGCTTTGTAGCCTCACCAATTAAATGGGAAAGCAAACAAATAAAGGACTCCTTAGCCACTATCAAATCCATTTTTCTTGGTATCTATTGAACTCAAAAGCCTAAAGAATATTTTGAAGAATAGCATGTCTTGCCATCCTAAACACACACTAGCAGCATACATGCACTGAAAAATCACAGGTCATCCAGGAAACAGAGGCACATGCAGAAATGTCTATTTGGTGTTAAAGCTGAAAACATTTGCTTTTTTCCCTGGCTTTGCATTTCTTATCTGCAGTGTAAGAAAAGCACTAAAAACTTTTAGATCAGAAACTCATTAAACTTGAATGCATATCCCTAGCTAGGTTTTTCATTCTGGTCTCCCTTCTGTATACAAGCAATGTAGGCTCGTCACACAATTTTTTCATTCAATCAACAATCAAATAGATATTTCTGTTCTTAGAAATGTTAAGAAATGCTTATTTAGTGACATTTGCAAAGCATGCTGAGGTTCGAGATCACTGCTTTAAATCCAAAGCATAAATGTCGGGTTCCTCCTTGCTTCATTTTACTCATATTCTAGCTAGTTCCCTGAAGAAACTGGGGAGATGGCTTAACCCCCACCTCAGTTTCTCCTGTTTTAGGAAGATACTGATGCTTGCATATTCCTAAACTGGAGTTTTAATTACTTGATAAACTAGTGAGATCTTAGGTCAGCCAACTGTACAAAGCAGTAATTATACAAGAAACTACTAACCCCTCTTCTTTAGTAGTTTTATAGTAGTTCTGTAAATGCCTTAAGCACTGAACTGAGTCTATGTTATACACAACAGTGCCACAGCTGGAAAACAGGAAGCTGGAAGCTAGCATAAGTTACTGGTAAAATAACAAAACAAGCCTTAAGTTTGAAGGCTCAAGTTTATTAAAGGAATGACACTCCACTTGGGAATTCGAGTATTTCTTCAGCTGCAAGAAGACACTACCACCCACACGATGCATCCAGGAAACACCTTGCTGTTTCAGATAGCATGCTACTACACAAACAATCTAACCAGAGATGTTAAAGCAGTTTGTAAGTGATCATTATACATGGGAAATCACTTGGAGTCAGCTTCATTAACATACAATCTTGGGGACAAACAATGATACCTCTTAGCGTGCGTTGTGCTTCAATCACTGCATCCAAAGGCGGTGGTTCTATTGCTTTGGCCAAAAATTGACCAATTCCTCCTAGACACAGCAATTTGATGCTCAAAGCAATTTCATGCAGTGGTGTTCGAAACATTTCAGGTGTCATATGAGTTTGAAGTCTGGAATGAGAAGAGAACAAAAAAACCCACATTTTTCTGAACATAGGCTTTGATCACCATCACGGGTCATTCCATCAGCATAAACTATCGCCCTCCAAAGCAAATACTGCCACCCAGCCAACTCATCAACTCTATTTGTGCTCCTGTAAACTTAGGCTCTTCTACCAGTATTTATCTTCCATGCTTCTCAATTCTCATCTCAGGGTGAGAGGTTTCCATTACAATGGAAATGCACAGCGGGTATAGCCCTCACATCACCACTACCTGCTGTGGTTTCCAGCATGAGCTGACCACATATAGAGTCTGCGTGGCTGAAGCCCAATTCGCAGCATGGCTGTGTCCAGCCCCACACTTGCCCCCCTTACAATCATCTCCTACAATGCTAAGGAAGGTCTCCCACCCCGAGACAGACAACCTGCTTTCAGCTTGCCTTATATACAAGCATTTCTCTACATGTCCTTCTACGAACTCCAAACCACCCAACTCCTCCTGCACATTTCTGCTTTGATCACTAAGAAGAGTAAGTGTTTTTGCTGGATGCTTTCCAAAGGTGTTTTTCTGGTACGAAAAAAGACCTGATAGAAACAGATAGAGCTCTTAAGTCTTTAGCACAGTATCGTTAGTGATCCTTTAGCTTGCTGGTTGAAATATGAACTCCTAGGAATGACTACACTGAACAAGAGACAGCTAGAAAAGGTTTCAAAACACCTTGAACAGATATCCAGGTTCAGCTGGCACCAGATTTAGATGGTATCTCTCAAAAGATTCTCTGCACAAATCCGCAAACACTCTTTCCTTCCTAGGCACCAGGGAGCTAGTACATTTTGGTTTTATATTCTTTGAAGGAAGGTAACCTTAAAGTCATGAAGTCCCATGATTACTTCAGTAGCCTAAAATCAGTTCACTGTCAAAAATCCTTAATTAAAATCACTCCACTGTACTAGACAGCAGATCTAAATAAATTTGAGCAATTTAAGGAAAGTTTTTTATCAACTGATGCTTTCAGACCTTACAAAAAGCTAAACATCAAACACAGCTATGCTCTAACCACTATGTGAGAAAGGGGCACTGAAACTTTAATGAGAGAGATCAAACACTGAGTGTAACAGCTGTGTAGACTTCTGCAGCCAGCAAAAAGATTTCCATGGCTCTGGTAACTGAGAAACAGCTTGGCAGATAGAAGAGGTCAAAAGTTGCAGCAGCAGGGAAGGTGCTAGAGCATGAAGGTTCAGCAGCATGAAGGGGATTCCTCGCCACAGAATGGGGATGGAGGGAAAAGTAACATCTGTCTTCCCTGCTTTTTACCACTTACATGACAAAATCACCTGTTATGTGAAGATGCCAGGGGCCTGCAATGTTTGAAGGCAGACTAGAGCCCTATCCTCATTCCAAAGCCCTTCTCTGCCTTGCCTCAATTCCCAAGCAGTATTATTTTTCTCCTGAGAGGTTCTGTAGGTTGCAGTGAAGTTCTTAGTAATAAAATCATGAACTATTTATCCACCTCATATTATGGGTAAAAGCATACAAACACATGTCATTTTTTTTAAGCAAAAGAACTGAGATATCCAAGAATTCCAGTGTGAACTGACTTCATGCATCTCCTGCTCGTGCTTTCTGAAATTATTTCCCCAGTTTGATCAGAAATAGCATTCAACAGTCCTGGGAGAAGTCTCTGAGGTTATTTTATTTCTAAAGAGCACAGCCTCACCTTTCAAAGCGAGCTCTGCTGCACAAATGGAAACAAAATCCAGCACGCACACGTCCAGCTCTTCCTTTCCGCTGCTCCAAATTAGTTTTTGATGCCCAGACTGTGGCATAGTTTGTCATGTTATTATGAGCAGTGAACAGCTTCACTTTTTGTCTGTTAGAAAAAAAAAAACACCCAAAAAAACTTAAGATTAGACGTTCTTCATCTTAAGTCCTGCCAAATCAGTTCTTATTTTATTCCTTGCAGCCACACTGCTTTTAAGCAGCAAACCACCTCTGTTTGACTAGCTAAGCTTTGGCTAGTTAGCCATCCATCTGGAATCTAAAGCGTCATACTCTTTATAAAGCAGTGCCCCAAGCTATATACAGAATGAATTTTTCACGACTGTCTCAAAAGCTTAAAGTTCTCATGCAATTAATGAGATCCCTATGTGTAACTTGCTCAGAGAACATGCATAGCAAGACAGGATCTGTAACAGACTACAAAAATCTTCCTATTTTCCATCAGCTATACACTGAGTGTTTGTAACATTCACTTGGCAGATGACATATTTCAAATACGCATGGAGACCCAGTGACACCTCACGTGAATAGTGCCAGAATGAATGCAGCTGACCAAAACCAGCCCACTGAAATGCCAGTGTGGTTTGTAACTGTGTTGAACAGCTAAAGACAATGCAAATTTGTCTTGAGTGAGTTAGAGTCCTCAAATTCAGCTCTGTGAGTATGGGAACACAAGGCAGTTCTGTGTGTTCAGAAAATCTTTTTTGCATTCCAAAGGATAGGATTTACAAAACAAAAAGCTACTTCATGAACTCACTTGCAGGAGTCTATAACATAGACCACATCATTGATGGTAATGCTAGTCTCAGCAATGCTGGTAGATAAAATAACCTATAAAAAACAGGAAATGCATATTGAAATATATTTGGTCAGAAAAAGTTAAGGATGGACTGCAAGATAAACTACATTAGCTACTGCAAGATAAACTACATAACCCCTATTTTAAAAAAGTCAGCAATACATTCCACAAAAGCACAACAGAACAAAGCGTGTTACACTGCACAAACAGAAGGCTCTCATACTTTTGTTACTCCAGGAGGCACAGGATCAAACACTCGACGTTGTTCCTCCAGAGGAATTTGTGAATGTAGAGGTAAAATTCTATACTGGTGGCCTCCTACAACATGAATACAAGAAGGTCAGTAACTATTACTGCGTAAATCTCATTTTTTCTTTGCACAACATAATCATTTCTACCCATTCATTCTCAAGACAAATCAATCCCACTCCCACTCAGCTAACCCTCATCTTTACACAGTCAGCAGTTTCCTTTGGAAAAGGAGATGAAATATAATAGAACACAGTTGCTTGTACCAAAGCGTGGATTCATTTCCAGATGCTTCTGCACTGTATATATCAAGTTCCAGCCAGGCAAGAAAACAAGTACAGCTCCCGGGACATTCAGGGTCTTGATATAAATTAGCAGGGCCTCAATGAGTTCAAAAGAAGTTTCTTTCTCATTCAGCTGAGCCATGGAGTGTTTTGTTTCTGGGCCATATTCATCACTGCAAATAAGGTTGCAATTGGCCTACAAAAAAACCCAAAACAACAACAAAAAAAAACAAACCACAAAATAAATCATATAAATTAATTTACTCAACCTGTGGAGACTGGCTGGCCAGGCAAACAGGAAAGAGAGATGTGTGCATAGGGAAGACCATCTCAGGCACAGCTCACAGAACAACTCACAATAAGCAGTTCAAGTCCTGCTTCCCCAGCTTTCTAATACAAGAATGGAATTATAATTCCATTGCATTGAGTTAGAACTCAATACAAATTTGCAGCAGGAAGCTATCAAACTAATTTAACTTCAATTCAGATGAACGAGGATAACGTCATAAGAAGGAGAAGAAAATGCTTCTCTCAAGAAAAACTAATCATTTTTTAAAATTCCTAATAACTGACCTAAACAGTAGTTTCAGACCTACAAATTAAAAGCTCTATCATGAAAGTGATAGTTTCTTGTCAACGTACATAAGCACTAACAACATCAACTGCAAGAGAAGAAGGGAAAGAATCTAAATTTTTATCCTTAGAAGTTATCACCAAGCTCATATTTCTGTATCTATTTCTTCTTCCAAGGTCACCAATGTTTTCACTTTTAAAAGCATTTCAGTTCTATCTTTAACGAGAAGCAGGCTGACAAAACATGAGAATTTTAGCTTCAACAAAAAAATAAATTCTTCAGTTTCCAAGGTCAATGAGAAAATTCAATTCTATTTCTGAAGTTAACAGCAATCTTGGATATTAAAAACATGAAAGCTGCTAAAAATGTGTAAGTTCAACAATGCTGAATGAATTACACTTGAGCTAGAGTCCTAACTGGCACTTGTTTAATTTTTCGTAATAAAAAGTTAAACATACATCATCATCTTCACCACTTTCTTCATCCTTCTCTTTCTTCTTCTTTTCCTTGGGTGGAGGAATGAACTGAGTCATTTGAATGCAATCTTCCAGAAAATAATCTGCAAGGACAGACAAGCATTGGTTATCAAGACTGACCACTAGAAGCCTGTGTAAGGGAACACAATTTTTTTATCATCTCTCAAGATTATCCTGATATAATCATGATGTTTCAGAGTAAAAAGCCAAGACTGGAAAAAACTCCTTGGCTGTCAGCTAGGGTATGAGAATTATTCCCACACTATTCCAATGATTATTCCTCTATCCAATATACTTCCATGTAATTTTTTACTGGGTTGGTTGATTGTTTTTAATACTGGCTCATCTGAAGCTATTTCCATTATTCCAAACATCACAGACAACTGATCTGAAACACCACAACTTGACTATTATTATCTCATTCTCCAATGGAAACTATCCCAAGTGGTAGTGTTTTAGGGTGGTGGGGTTTTGTGTTGTGGGGTTTGTTTGCTGGGTTTTTTTGGGGGGTGGAGGGTAGTATTGTTTGCTTGTTTGGTTTTGTTTTTAAACCAAATGGTGCTGTGAAATGATTCAGTGTTACTGACTTCTTTGCCCAGGGTAAGCCACACCTGTAAGACATGAAAATCCGAAAGAAACGTGTATCTTTCCATACCCATAATCTTAAAGCATATGACTGATAAAATAAAAACTAAAGCAGTTCCTGAAAGTTCAACCAACAGTTTACCTTGGACAGGGTAGGTTCTACCAAAGACCTCAACGACAGGACAGTTGAAGAAGTATTCACAAAACATACTAGTATCAATGGTGGCAGACATGAGGATAACCCTGATTTCAGGATATGCCTGAACTACATCTCGCAGCACCACCAACAGAAAGTCAGTCTGTATATAAAGAGAATAACAGCATCATTAATTTCCTACCCATAAGAAGCAACATCTTCCCAAGAGACCAGAAAGAATTACACAGACATATACATTTACCGAGTGGGAGCTTTGCTGGGCAAGAGAACTAAAAATTATCACAACGATACTTCCTATAACCAGAAACCATTGTCAGTGCTTTATTTTGCAAAAACTGCAATTCCTGGGATAAATGAATCTTAGGATTTTCAGTGTAAAGAAGAGTTATTCTTTTATCAGAATGAAACAAACTAAAGAAAAGCATTCAAAAATAGTTTGCTTCCCTCCTAAGAATACATTACAACCTAAGGTCTTTTTAAACTTGGTTTACATATAAAGTAACCATAGTTCTTAAATAAGTAGAAATGACTCAGTGCAATTGTATGCAAAGTTTTATAGTTCTATTTAAACATAACATTTATTTAGTTTTGCCATGCAGTAAGGCAGGCCCTTAGTTCAACAGATAAAATTCCAATCTCATTCAAAATTTGAAAACTTATATTTTACATCATTAATACAAACTTAATAGATGAAGAGATCAGTAAAATCTGCATTGTAATTCCATCTAAATGAGTCCCCAAATTCTGTCAAAACAAGTTTAAACAGTATGTCAGAACTTAGCAATTTCTCTCACTCTTGGTGTGGCAAAGCTGAAAACTATACAGAAGAATCAAGGGGACAGAAAACATTCCCCATTTCTTAAGTTACATACAATCCCTCCCCAATTCTATTTTCAACTTGTTGCATTTTGCTTCGTGTCAAAACCAAATTGAAATGTGTCACTACCAAGATGGCAGCTTCTGTAAATACCACTGCTGTTCCTTTACAGTAATACAACATTGTCAATAGAAAAAGCACTCCGAAATAAAAGTGACATTCGACATGCTCCCACATTTGGACAAGAAGTGCTTGTACCATGGTGTTCTATTTTCCAGAGAGGACCAGGACATAGAAGGAGATCCTAACAGGCAAAAGAGATAGGGCAGCAAGTACGTACAACTCCTTACTCTTTTAATCAGGTAAGGACTAATTAAGAGAAGACTTTCTAAAAATCTTATTGAAGATGGAAAACTCACATATATGGCAATTAGTAGAATGCAGTTTCCTTTCACATGGTTACTATTACACAAGAACACATGCAAAAGTTAAACAGAACAGAAGCACAGAGAGAAATAGCATCGTAATCACCAGCTTACTCACATTAATGTCTCTCTCATGGATCTCATCAACAATAACATGACTAATGCCACGGATCCCAGCCTCCACCTTTCTCAGAAAAACACCTTAAACAGACATAGTAGTTAAATGTTCACGGAGGTAACAGCTCAGTCTTCCCCACCCCCCCGCCCCACCTCATTTCATCAAGAACAGTTGTACTGGTTTAAAAATCAAGAAGTGTGTAGGCTGCCCAGCGCCTTTTACAGCCCCATCTCTAATTGCCATGCTTCCATTTCTACAAGTGATGGGGAGGGTATAAAGTATTACTACTAGAAAGACTCTTCCTTCTTTCCCACCCAATACTGTTTCCCCTTCTGTCTTTCAAGGACAATCAATATATGGCAATTTTATCTCTTCAGGAGATTATTTCTGTGTGGTATTAGACCTGTATTATCATACTTCTAAACAATAATCTTAATCTTTCTCTGCATAACAGTATGTCAGCAAACTTAACTTACTCTGTTAAAAAAAAAAAGTTGTTAATCTTTTAAACAGATTTTCTAAAAATTTTAATGTAACCATGTTTCTGCTTTTGCTGCTAACTCAAAGAATTCAGACCCATAATTAATAAGCTCCAAACATAAACAAAACAATACAGACCTACAGTGCAGAACATCACACTGGCATGTGGCCGAGGAAGCACAGATTCAAATCGCACACTGTATCCACAGCTTTGCCCAGGTTGTTCTCCTCTCTCATATGACACACGCTCTGCTACAGAAACTGCACTAATCCTCCGAGGCTGAGGGATAAAAATGTTTTCTCCAACTTAATGATAAAGTTTTATAAGTTTATCAGAACACTACCAAAACCAAGAAAGTAAATTATAAAAGCTATAGGTGTCCTGTCCTAAGATTTCTTTACAGAGTACTCATTAAACAGTAATATGTGTAACGGCAGGCTTTTTTCTTCTGAAATGGTCAATTCTGCACATAAAATTACAGAGGAGGGATACAAGGATATATGGGAACTACCAGCTGGCATTTGCCAAATCGTTTCCCCTCAGTCTGCCAAAAAGTTTTCACCTGGGCAAGGTACAAGCTAGATTATCCCAACTGTAGATACATGCAAGAATAACACTCCAAATGAAAATACACATGATGTCGAGGTTTCTCCTACATGTAGTACTGAGGAGATACTTTTATGAACAATATCCTGTAATGATAATCAGATTTCTCAACACATCTTAATGGGCAATTTTTAGCATCCAATCACAAAACTCAAGTGGTTGCATTTGTAACATATTCCTCACCTGTGTCACTACTATGTTGCACTCTGCAGCTCTGTTGGTTTTGATGTATTCATCCAGGATGTACTGTGGCACTTGTGTGGTTTTGCCACAACCAGTGGCACCACGAATTACAACAACAGAATTGTGGCAGATCGCATCCAGAATTTCACTTTCAAAATTCTTCACAGGTAAGGCCTCTCTCTCCTGTTGGATCTGGAAAAAAATCCAGCATTTTTCCAAAAATCTCCAAAAATCAGTCTGTTCTGCTCCACATCCATACTTTGTCTCACTCTCCTACACAGGTTTCGCTTACACAACGGAAAAACTGTGTAAGAAGAAATAATAGTTTGTATTTTTTTCCTTACACAGTGCAACACATCCCCACATCCATCCCAGTGTAACATCCAGCACTTCTGAAAACTTGGTGGGTATTACTACTGAAATCCAGTCTTACACACTTTGTATACAGTCTGTTCAACCTCTTTTGAAAAAGGCAAGCACAAGCACACCATGTCACAGGAAACGCACTTACCCTTTGTAATTCTTGATCCTGCTTCAAACGGTACATGAAATCACTTTTCAAATCCATGCTTATTTGCTCTGGGGTGAGCTGCAAAGACAAGACATTGTTCAGAGGCTTTTTGACTCCTCTGCTTATCTATATCATAACTTCAATATAAAATCAGTCACACCAACATAATGATTCCAAATATCAGTAACGGATCATTTCCTACATAACTCCCTGAAATCAGTTATGCCTATGAGCTATTCTATTGCATTCATTCCAGTCTGTTAAAATTAAATGGCCATCCTCAAAGAAGTTTCTCAGAAAGATCCAATATACTGAAAAAGAATGATTGTTTAAATTTAAATACTTCAACTACTTGAGAAACACACTCTATTCAGCAGTAAGCCAACGAGATACTTAGATGATCATTCAGACAGGAGTTTTTAATGTACAGAATGAGATAATGTAAGCACATAACCACCCACAGAACAGTAGGTGAAAAGGGAAAAGTGAGCAGAGAGAGAAATTTATCAGGCAATTCTTGTATTTCAACTAAGAAAGAACTCTAAAGAAATTAAAATTTGTTACCAAAGGGCTAATTGGTTTCACTGAAAATAAGTTAGCTGCACCACGACTAGCACATAGAAATCCTAATGAGATCTGAAGCCAGCTCAATTTGCAATGTCCGTAAATACATTGATTATGTGTTTTAAGCAGCAACACTCAAATTTACATCAGTTACGTATTTTTTAAATCAATATATAATGATCATTGTTAAATTAATGTCATTTATTGAAAAAACCCACAGTTGAAAGTAGTATTAAATTATTATTTAGGTCATAAGTATTCTGGTTCCCTGTTGTACGAAACTGAAGTTCCTGCCCTGAGAGTCTTTTCTGACCAGGTTATACCAGTGGCTAAATTATGCCTCTGAACTTGGCAACCTAGTATTTATTCCCTTCGTCCTCATTTTATCATGCCACATTGCTGCTTTTCATTTGTTCTGTGGTGAATGGGACTGGAAATGACAAAAAAAGCAAGCACGCTGATTGTGTAGTGACACCAGCTGGGAGCAGTTTCTCCTCCCAGAAAAGAAAGTCCTAGCATGGAAATATGGGAAAGAGAGGCTAGCGAATTATAAATGACATGCCCTTATGCTTACCTTGTAATTTCAATTAGAACTTTGTATGGGCTGCACAACAGCAGGCAAAAAGTGAAACAAAGCAAAGAATTGGGACATCCAAGACACTGCTGCTCAAGAACTTAGTAAAACATGAAGTAAATACAAAGAACTCCTACCAATGAAAAGACTCCCTTCCTCCAGGTCAAGAAGGGAAGAAATTTTATCAGTGGACTGTTTTCTCCTTTGAAATAGCTCATACTTTAAATCCTAGGGGAAAAAAGCATTGAAAAGTTCTGGAAGCATGGGGAAAACAAACAATAAATCAATCATTTAAGCTATCTTACATTTGCCAGAGGACCTTCATCAATATTGCAGCTGGTCCAAGGGTTCCAGTTGGAATGAGGTGGTGACCATGGAACCACTCCCACATGACTTTGTCTCTGCGATGGTTCAAAATGGGCCAACTTTCCAACATTAATCAAAACTGGATTACTGGGATCTTCAGGCTATAAATCCAAAAGCAAGTCATCAAAGAAAGATAGAAGTATTAAACAAGCAGGCCTGATGTTAAATACTGGAGTACCTGAACCACACACTCACCAAAGGCACAATCTCCAGAGACAGTTCCCGTACAGTGTTTTGCAGCTGATTTTCTAAGTCAGAAGACAGTGACACCTCATAGGGTTCCACCTATTAAAGGTTTAAAAACTACATGTTGATATACACAAAAAGACAGACAATGGAAGTCAGAACTGCAGGCTACCAGAGACTACACTTAACCATCAAACAGTTCCTAGTGAAACGAGACCAAAGAGTACCATCAGTTCAAAATTCACATTCTTGAAACATTTTGCTGACTTTTCATCCAACAAGAATGTGTAGAATATTTTTAAATATCTGAGTTTAATTTCAGAGGAAAACATTCCCAAACTTGTAACCAAATACCAAAACAATGCTAATGTGCCAGAGAATTAAACAAAATAGCCAAAAATTGTATGTAGCATAAACATAAATCTTTAAGTTTCTAGAAAATTTATACTGAAAAAAGCATTTGTTACAAATGCTATTTCATTTAATATGCTATAAAACTAATTTACTGCTCCATTCACATACACACACAGTTATATTTCTGATCCAAATCACTGGCCAGACCAGAAACAGTTGCTGGCCTAAAGAATCAAAATTATTAACTCATTAGCTGTTAAATATTGAGAGCAAACTCTAACTCACTCATCCTTGTAAGAGAGTGCTTGTGTGTTATTAAAATGAAAACAACAATTTCTGACCCTTCTACCAAACTCACCAATTCTTCTTTTTTCTTTGTCTGTCCAGAATAAGGTTCTATGACACCAAGATGGTAGAGCTGTCTAACCAACGAAAGGGCACAGGACTGTGCTGCCAGCTTTTTGTTTGATCCATGCTCACGACTGAAAATCCCTGCAGCACACAAAGTTCAGAGCTGTAGTAGCTGATGAGTCAAACAGCTTCCACAGAAGATACTGCTCTGAAATGGGCTTTGCAATTGTTCACACAGGCCAGGTTTCAGGGAAAGAGTCTCAAATCTTGATAAATCCAGAGTTCCAACATAAAATTCAACCACGGCCCTTCATCAGCTGACTCACACTAGCTGTGTAATGTTACTTACTGACTTCCTGGGGAACTTCTGTAATTTTTTTTCTGCATTCTGTGTCTAAGGAAGTATGATTATCATATACCACCCAGCAACATCATACAGATTTCACAGCAAGCTCTACGTAAATGGGTATGGTATGGACAGCATGCCCATTGCCTGTGAACGTATTAGACACCTACATTTCTCAGATATGTGAAGAACTAGTAATTAAGACAAACAAAACCTACCATATCTCACAAGCATTTCTTTGTGCTGAGAAAAAAGATCAGTGGAAGCATGCAATGGACAAGCAGTAGAACGCAACAAGCACAGCACCCAGAAAAAAGATTTCACGTCAGGAAATAAACATGAACCTTCACCTCTGGAAGAGGTTCCAACACATAACTATAAAAGTCTGTACCCACAAGTATGACCTATTCCTCTGTACCAACACCCATCTCTTGCTAAGGTCAAAAATAAATAGGAGCACTTACTTCTGCCCAGCTGCTTCACATAAATGTTCATTTCTGCAATAAAGCTCCTGTAAGAGAAAGAAAGAACACAAAGGTACAATTATCAATAGCTGACACTGACACTGCAAAAATAGCCACTCTTTCCAATTTTTCTACGCAAAGATCTCTGTGTCCTCAGTCAAGAGACTCTCAACTCATCAACGGCCAAGGTAAAATATTAGTGGTTTTAGTCACTTTAACCCCAAGTTAGTAGGCAACAGACTTGCCATCAATAGAACCAGTAGATCTTTTAAGAAGAGTCCTGCAAATGCCACCATCCAGCATTGAAATTTAAAGCCACATTATTAGGAAATACGCTCTGAACTAAGTTTAAGGCAACAATTATAAAGCAGATAGCATGTGAATATAACACTAACATGCATCCCACTGTACCGTTAACTGTATCCCACATTACACTCATGTAACCCACTAGTAGCCTGGGTTTATTAACTCGGATCCAACACTTAATGCAGCTACCCTGTCTTTTGCCACACATTTGGCCAGCTCAGACCACAGACAAAACTAAACCAAGTCATTTTGTCAGAGACCATTAAACATATCTGCACAGAAGGAGACAGAATACTTGAATTTTCATGAAGCTCTTATTGCCATACTCTGGGAAGAGCATATAGTCAAAAGTAACTCTGTGCAGCAAATGTAATAGTTTGCCTAGTAGGCATGTAACCAGTTCATTTAAAGGTCAACTGGTATATTAATTTAGGCTTAAAAAAATGAGAAAGACATATGTCAACAGAGGATGATAGAAACCAAGATCCGTGTTTTTAAGAATCACAAACCTAACCATGTATTCGCACATATTAAAAATGAAAGCCAAATTCTTATAAGACAGGATTTAAACTGGCAAATGTGATTCAAGATGTATGACTGGGCTTTATCAGACTGAGATCCTCTGAAAACTATGCCTTGGTACTTCCACAGCTGCAGGCAGAGCCTTGCATCTGTGTCCTTCATTTCTTGCTGTAAATAAACAAACAAACAAAAAAAGGTTAAGTGAGGGATTTAAATTTCAAGTCAGAACTCCTTCCTGTACTACTAGTGAACTGACCTTCAGGCACAGTGGCTTCATGGGTCAAAGGCCACTGGCTTTCAGGGACACAACAGCCAACTAAGGGACCGATGACAGTATGTTTCTCAGCCAGGCCTATAGTCAGCATTCAATCTCATTCTCCTCCACCTAAGGGGAGAACAGCAACACCAGAAATCAGTTTGCAGCAGAATCCCATGTGATTGTTTAGTACAGCCTCAGCAGCCCATGTGTGAACCCGCACAGATCTTTAGTGTCGCTCACTGCTACCATCTTCAGCAGGAACACAAGGAGGCAAAGGCATCCCACGCTACCAATGGAATCCCAAAAGAGAAAAGCCACATCCCATCCCTTAATATTTAGTTCATACTTTGTGTATTAGGAGAGCCGTGTTTATATTTACAATTTATACTCTCCCATCGTAATTAAAACAAAGTTTCCAAATCCAAATTTTTCAGCTATTACTAAGTTCTTATACCATGTGACTATGATTAATTGACAACAAAAATACATTTCTCCTTTAAAAACCTCTGAGAGCAAGGCTGACATTTCTGTTATAAAGACCATTACTTAAAAAAAAAAATCAGATGGGTAAGATACATGGCAACTGGTATTTCTTTAAAAAAAAAAAAAAAAAAAAACAAAAAAAACCAAAACCAAACTATATTACTGTCCTCAAAACTCCAAAAACATCTGAAATTATTCCTTTCCTGTTATAAATACCAAAAGGATTAAATTCAATAGTTTGCCCTCTCTCAATGAATGCTAGAAGACATTAAGATTATTGCATGCCTATCCGATCTGTTGCAGCAGATAGCTAGTTCCCCCTTCTGCCATTCAATCCAGGGCAATTCACACAAGCTTTCCTGGATGTATTAAATACGAAACTCTGAAATGCTCTCCGGAAGAACAGTAAGTGGGCTGAGAAACATACTGTCATCTATGGCCACCTCATTCTGCTCAAGATTATATGCATTTAAATACATGGGGTTTAATGCTTTTACCTGCAGAAGGCATAACAAAATGAGCTGCACAAATAATCTGCAAGTTACAGAATAAAAGAAGTGCTCAAGAACTACATCTACAACAAGCATATTTAAAATTCCTAGTACTGTACAAACTAATTTTTTATGTTACTCATTTTAAGGGAAAGAAATGTCCTTGCTTGAAAACATAAATGGAGATGAAGTGACTTGAAGATAGGTTTTAAATGAGAATTTAGAACTTTCTGACACCAATACACACATTTTTGATGTTCTAAATGCTTTTAAGACTTAACAACAAAAGAATACCAGAAGTCCTGCAAGTGAGACTCTCATGGAAGACTGCAATAAGAAAATTCACTTGTCTTTCTAAAAAAAGTAACTCTCATAGAAAACAAATTTCTATAATGCAAAAAAACCCCAAAACCCAACAACAAGAATTCAGCAGCAGCAGCATGCTGTTGTTTCTGACCACAAAACATAATTACATTTCACAAGAAATAATACAATGTCCTGAAGTTTTGATGATTTGTAAAGACTATTCCAAACAGGGGTAAAAAATCAAAACTGTCAATTCTTTATGCGCAATCTGTTACACGTTTTTTTCATTTGGGAGAAGCACATATAAATTTTCTGATGGAACAGGCAGAAAGTCAAAAAAGAGTAATACCCAGCTGGTTTCAACTGAAATTTAAGACCCTCAAAACTCTTTCGGGAATATTCTGCCAAACTAATTTTTCCAGTAGAAGATTCCGCTGCCAAAACAGTTAATTATAATAAAAATATAAATAAAATGTCCTTAAAGCACATTTCTACATAAGCAAATGTAAGCACATGTAAGATTTACTCAAAACATACAAAGGCAACTACAGTCATACAAACAATGTCCGCAAGCAATTGAGCACTCTTTCCACTCAGAATGACACCTCAACAGTTAGCTAGAGCACAGCAATCATTTTAAAAGCTGCACACCCATGAAAAACATTAGACAGAAATTTCTTCAGAGTCACTCAGATCTCGGCACCAAGGCTCATCACCCCCATTTCAAGATTTAGGGATGTTGTTGGTCCTGGTAAAGAACACGGCTTTCTCAAATGGCACTATGGAGCACTGCAAATAAGTGTGATTAGCCACTATCACCGAAAATATTCCTAACCCTTCATACACAGAAGGTGACTAAAACTACCAAACCTGTTGTGATCAGGCCCCATTTCAGTGTATTTATATTCTTCCTGAATCTTCTCCTTTTGGAAAAACTGGTTCAGACGTGCCTTGGCATTTTCCAAGGTCCAATTCCCGTGAAGATCAGCATTTAAGTCCACTTCTGACTCCAAGGTCTAATATTGGAAAAAAGTATAATTTACTGGTTTCTAATAGATTTCAGTTTTAAACATTCTTACAAGTCTTTGAAATAGCTTGTCTAGATGCTATAAAATAATTAAGACATTACAGAAAATACTAAGAAGTCCTCAGTATTTCCTTATTTTCACAACAAAATGTCTATACAAACAATTGATATTCACAGTATCCAGAGCAATTTATTTTGTTCTTAGCTTAAACAAGTTACCTTTGTTAAAAGTCAGCAGGTAAAACTGCAGCTTAAGTTAAAAGCAACAGCAAAATATCAAATGAAAACTTCAAGCTTGATTATAAATGCTAATAACAAATGAAAGGGAGTGAAAGATATCTATTTAAGAACAAAAGTAAAGGAGAATTACATAGAATGACTTACTGCCTGCATTTCTTGCTCCTCTCTCTTTGAACAGTAATCTTCCAAATCTGCACCCTGGTCCCACTGAGCTCCATGATTGCCACAGTTTCCAGGTGCTGCACCTGGGCCATTGCCCACCACATGGGAAAAAAACAAACAAACAAAAAAATAACTCTCCCAAAACATGTTCTTAGCAATGGAGAGGTATTGCCTGGAAATCTCAACAGGACATGACCAGTCCCTCAGATCTCATGCAGTCATTCACACCTCTGCCTCAAAACTACAATGACTTCTAACTGTCTTCTGTCTGCAGAGTTATGCTATTTGGGAGAAAAAACCCCGCCCAAATCTATATGCATATATTACATCCACATACATGTAAATTACAGTTTTCACAGTCTTACCTATTTCAGCCTCTATAATCAAATGTGGAGGAAGAGGTCCACCCAAAGTAGAACTGGAACTAGTAACATCTCTAGCTGCTTCACGTCCATCAGGGGTATCACCAGCTGCTGGCTAGGAAAGAGAATGAAGGGAAGTATCAGCACGTTAGTACAGAATAAGTCTTTTCACTATTTAGCTAGAAAACTGTTCAGGCAGTTTAAGGAGCTCATGCATCACTGTGCAATCGTTACCCCCAGTAGTAACCCCCAATAGTAACACCCTTTTAAAAACTGAAAGGAATACAGCTGCTGAATATTTGGCTTTTTGTGGGTGTTCTATAACAAGATTTCCAACCAACAAGTAGCCTGACTTACTGAAGTTCAGCAATTATAAAATCAACAGTTTCAGCACCCAGGATAAAATAACAGATACCAGTCCCTATCACAGATTCAAGGGAACTCAAATATATTTTATGAACACACAAAAAAACCACTGTAAGAAAACATTAATACCCTTAGGAAATGACAAAATTATGGTTAATCACTACAGTTTGAATTCTTTCCATTTTGAGATGTGTACATTTAGCTAACTGATCACACCACCTCTGCTTTATTCAAGATGCAGAACATGCTATCCCTTTCTAGGATCTAGCCATGCAACACATTGCATTGCCATAAAACTAACTGGTACATCAGAAACAATATAGGTCCTGTTACCATAAGGCTTCACCTAGGCTAACGAGGCAGGGACACTGCTTCCACTGATCAAACTATGTATCTTATACAGATATATCCTTAATGAGGCACTAGAAAAAGACTCTTCCAACATATAAAATGTAGCTTCATGCTTTATTTACTGTTCTCTAAAATTGCTGTAAAGATAGTTACCTTCCTCCTCAGCTTTTATGTGATAGTCATTGCTGATGCTTGCATGGTTCATAAAACATCATAAAAAGCAGTGATCCTATTACACATGAGGAGCTAAGGCAGAAAGCATTTACGGTTTAAAAAAAGCCAAATTTTCAATGTCTAGTTTCAATGTCTAGATGTGATTTTTTCTTTTAAAGTACACAGTATTATATATCATAACATGCACTGAAAACAATTCACAGTGTCAGGTGTGAGTGTTCAGCACAGTATTCAGTATTCAAGTCAGGCTGCACCTTACAGGGACTCTGAATTCTCTCCAGCCTCATCAGTTATGCAGACCAACACACAGCTGTTTTTACCAGATCAGCCTACAACATTCACTGTGTATATTCCAGCTTTCCAGTACTGCAAGCCAAAGTCCTGCACTTTCAGTCTTCTTCACTGCACATGGGTGCCAGACTGAACTCCAGGGATGAAATGCAACTGGATGCACAGCACTGCAATTAAAGATTAGCCTTTAGTAAGGAGAAAGAGCAGCTTACTCCAAAAGCAGGAATTTCGTCTCTCTTCATTTCATTCACCCGAACCAAGTAATTGACAAAGTCTCGAGCAGCGTTGCTCTGCGCATCTTTCTTGTTAGTGGAATTGCCCATGCCAATGTAGTTAAAGCCTTCCACTCGAACCTGCAAATAAAATTATAGATCTGTGGCACGTACAAGTGAAAGTGTCTTGACAACCAATAATACTGAAACACCAAATATCAGTTGCTAATATGTACAGGAGAAATATTATTACTAAGTATTGTTACATATCATTATACATATATATATATATTTCTGTAGGTTTTGAATGTATACTTTATACCTATTAAAGAAAACACCCACAGTCCATTCTCAGAGAGCATGAGTGTTTCCCAAAACCTTGTTGAAGAAAATGAATCCATGTAGGAAGGGATACTACCAACACACAGCAGCAAACCCTGCCCAGGTTCACCTTCCTCAATCTTAATCCCAAACCCTCAGACAGCAAGGAGGCTTGTGTGTCCTCTACTGTAGGTCCACGTTATTACAGCTAGCAAGATGCAAGGTATTTCATAAACTTAGAGACAAGCTTTTGAACAGCAATTTTATATCCTGCCAGCTTGCCTGACAGGCTGCTGCAAAACTTGATCACAGTAAATTTATTCAAAATTCAGACTAACCAGATATTTTACACCTGCAACCACTGCCCCTCATCTTAAAGTTATTTTCTTTTTTTCACATTTACAGTCAGCAATTCCATTTCATTTCAGCTTCACTTGGATAGACCACTTATGCATTTCTGATTTCCACTCTTCACTCTGCTGACCATGTAAACAGCTTTTACTATAGCTAGTTTTTCTTCTTACAAAACAACTAAGCAGACTTGCATATAACATTCCAGCTAGCCCAAATGAGAATTTTGCACAACATTGCTAATGCTAGACTGCAGTTGTCCTTCAGTGCTGAATCACACTGGTGGCCAATACCCATTTTCTCATCAAACAACATACTTTGTTAGTATTCTGTTTAAGAGGTTCCAAATAATGAGCTTCCACTTTCAGCACCAACTATGAGTCCACCAGCACAACAGTATCACCAACTAAAGAGTAACTGTACTGGATTCACAACCATCGTACCACACTGTGAAAATCAGTGAATGTTTTAGTGACATCTATGCCTTCATCTGTTAAATTTCTACGGATGCTGACGGGGCATCAACATCCAAAACAGAGAATGGTTCAACAAGGTAACTGTCCATACAACCACTTCACCGGAACAATGCTCAATCTCGGTTACAATCTCTTTAAAATTGGTTTAGTATCACTGTGCTTTTCAGTTTTATTATTGGCAGGGAAGATGAATGGGGGAGGAAGGGTATAACAACAAATTCAAGGTGTTTAGTGCAAATCTATGGCATCACTTATGAACTAGCCTGTTCTGCACGTGGCCTCGCGCTTAGCGTCAGCTCCTTCTCAGAGCCAAGCTGAATTCAAAGCTCCCTGCTGGCACATCCACAATGTCTGGAGCCAGGAACAGAGCAACAGTATAACAGCACACAGAGTAGCAGCCAATCCAACAGGAATTTTTCAATACATCTCAACTCAAGTTCAGCAGACAATCAAAGTTTTTATGCAGGTGACACACAGTACCCCTTGCTGACAATTTTAGGGTCAGCAAGAAGGGTCACACACGCGGTGTAAACACATGCATCACCCTCAGGAAAATCGACTCCTTTTTATTTTAAGAGCTTTGTACCAGGCTGCTTTACTCTCACAGACCCACTAAGTGCATTTTACACCAAGCACAAGAAGCCTGGACGCTTTGCCCGCGGAACGGCCAAGCCCGGACCCCTCAAGCGCTCCTTTCGCCCTCAGCTTCCAGCGCCCTCCCACCGAGGGCCCGGCAGACCCCAGACCCCTGGCAGGCCCCCGACCCCCGGCCCTCCCCGGGGGCGCCGGCGAGGCGGCAGGGCCCGCACCTCGCAGAGGAAGGTCTGCCGGCTCCGGCCGCCGCCGGCGCGGATCTCGTAGGCCGGCGTCACCCTCCTCCTCCCGCACCAGGCGTACAGGTAGTTCTTCACGTCCCCCATGGCTCCGGCCGGGTGGGGGGGCGGGGCGCTCCGGCCGGGCCGCGGCTCGCCCGTTCCTCCCGTCGCCGGCCTACCGGCGGGCAGCACCGCCTTCCCGCGCCTCACGGCGGCGGCCGCGCATGCGCGGCGACGGCGGCCGCAGCGGGACATAGCGGGGTTGGGCCGAGCGGCGGGGGCGGCCCCGGGCCGAAAAGCCCCGTCACCGGACCCCTGAGCCCCGGGGCGGAGCAGGCAGCCATAGCTTCGGCTGCGCTCGCCTTCTCCAGTGCCACAACAGGGCCTCCAGCGACACAAAGCCCTCGCAGACTTGACAGAGCAAAGTAACTGGGGCCTGTTAGGAAAATTCACCCCTTACCTGTGCCCTGTACTGAAATACTCACAGAGCGACAGCATTAGCTGGGCAGGGCCTAGCAAGCAATTGCCGTGTCCTCAGAGGACAAGGGACTCCGCAGGCAGGGCGGTGCCCTTGCCCGCAGGCCTCGGCTGCTGCTGTCCCACTGACGGTGCAGAGGGGAGCTCTGCACGCACCCGCAGCACCCCGGGCTGACTGCACTCTCTTCCCCTTACCTGTCAAAGAAGAGCTCTCCTAGATTTCTTACAAATTCCAAGGCGGGGAAGGAAGCCTTTATTATTGGGTATTTCTTGTTCAGTGGTTACACAGCGAGAGGAAGTTAGAATTTTCCATGCTCTTGCAGTACGAAAAGTTAGCAACGTGCCTCTCCACGTTTCCCCCTCTCTCTTCCCTCCTTCCAGACATGCCGTGCGATCATTTTTGCATGCAGGAGTGCTGTCAGGAGGTACGGGCCGAGCGGTAGAGGGCATGGGACCTCACACTTGTCAGCTACACATACTATCAGACAATAAGAGCTCAAGCTGGTGGAGAGGGGTAAGTCCAGGGTGCGAAAGAGGGCCTTTCAATCTGACAGCAAATTACCTTCTACCGCATAAGACAGTATTCTGCATTGCAATATAGAGATGTACAGCTCAATTCTGCCTTCATTTTTGTTGCAAGGAAAAAGATAGAGAAGTATCTGTTCATTAGAGAGCCAAAAGCTTTCTGTTGCAAAAGTTTTTTTAAATTTTGTATGAAGTGGAGGTGCACAAAGACAATGAGATCAGACAAAAACTTGATTTTACATACATAGTCAGTGTTCCAATGACTTTGTGACAAACAGTAAAATACCCATACCAATTGGTGTCCATACCAATGTTTAAAAACACACTGTAGTGCTGGAGATACTTATGAAGGGAGAGGATAAAACATTATCTAAGCTGGAGGGAGGGTAGAGACAGATCTTCCTCCTTTCTAGACAAAAGGAGTCAGGATCCTTTGACCAGGGAAAAATTGCTTTTTAAATTTTTTATTAAAAGATACCAGCTAGTCCTGGGATGTGCAGTACTCCAGGGGAGCAGAGTAAAGTTATACAAAAAGGTGACTACATGTGTGCCAACAGGCCCAGCCCTAACAGGAAGGGGCTCAGACACATTGCTAATTCCCTGAAAGAAATCACAGCCCATCACGTGCGGAATGTGCCAAGTGACAGTGAATCCCAGAAAAGGAGCCTCCACTTCCAGATCGACATGGAAGTGAACATCAGTCACCATCAGGCCACACAATGCTATCCAGCTTGGCTTTGGCCTTGAGAATGAACTCCTCGGAGGCATCAACAAGCGGAAGCCGCGGAGGTCCCATGGGAATGCCAGAAACAAAAGTCATTACAGCTTTAGTCTGTGCAACACCAAAACCTGAGTGGACAAAAGCAAAATCAGGTAATTTACAGATCATTTTGCTTAAAGCAGTCTCTATACAGGTATCCATAAAAGCAGCAGCATAGAGTTCCTGTGTAATCCGGCATAAACCAGGCTTGAAGCACTTCTCAGAAGTGAGAACAGTGTAACAAAGAAGAAATTATCATACTTGCAGACAGGAAAGACATTACAGTAAAAATTATATCTACTTATTACATTTATTTATATATTATACCATCATCGTTTCCCTCCTAAAGATACCAGGCAGAGTATTTTCTTAGACATGCACTTTACAAACTACTACATCAGTTTTACAGATAACCAAGGCTGTGTGCATGTTCCTTTCTCCTTGCCAAAAATGTATTGCCATGCAGCCTTGACAACAGAAAAGATGTTTGAGTCCTCTATAGGTAAACCAAGCAAAAATAGGGCTACTTCAAATTTACCTTCATTGGTAGGCTGACCTATCCCAGACAACTCATCATCCCAGCAACGTGACCTTTGCAGCCTCACAGCTACCCCCCAATGCAGACTCACATAAAATAAAGCCCTGCGAGTAGTAACATCCTGCCAACATGTGACAATGACATTGGGTACCAGCTTAAACCACCATGGGAAACTTCAGGAGGCCACTCTGTCCATAGCTCAAGTCTCCTTATGTACCTCTGGAAATTCAGTGTTTCCCTCTTTACTTATAAGGCTAAATAATGATGCATTTCCTCTGACTTTTTACCCAAGAAATACAAGCAAGCACTAAAGCTCAGCTAGATTCACTGGGGCTTGCATATGTATAGCAAAAACACAGTGAGCAGTTCTCTTCATTAAGCGAAAACCATGAAATGTCTGATTCAGTCTCCTTATACTACTCTGACTTGGTTGGTTTTAATTGCTTTTTATATTAAAACTTGGTTTTGTTTCTAAAAATCATTCCATTTTAAAATGCTTTGGCCTTGTACAGCCTTGAATGGAGTTACTCTTAAATTACAGCAAGGCAGGAGTCGCAGCTTTAAAGCTGTGAGATTTCAAGAAGGAAGGAAGTGAGGGTGGAATCTTTCGGGGATGCTTGGTCAGCTCCCTTTGTTGAGCTCCCAGCTGCTACTAACCTGGGAAACAGCACACGCAACATTTTCTCACTGCGAAATCTTTCAGGAAGGAAGTTCCGAGGGTACAGCAACATGAGAGTTTCTGGAGCACCAAGTCTGCATTTTTAGATGTAACAAGGGAAACAGGCAGTGTAGGACTTACCTAGTTTGATGACAAAGTTGAGAAATGCCCCAGTGAGAAACTAGGAAAGACAGACAGTAGTTTATTAACTCCTTCAAATTTTAAGATGTAAAAGCATCTAGAGCTATTATGATATGTACATCTTACACAATTGTTGCACAGCTTTGAGAAAAGCCCTTGCCCACCTGGCCAGTCTATGGGAAATACTAAGTGAATCCCATTGGAATAGGGGAGGGAGGGATGGATATAAGACGACCATCACTCCCTCTCAGTCTACCACTCATGTTCAAGTTGTCCCTCACTCCAAGCAGTCTGAGAACAGTGGTAAGTCTCATATAGGCTCTAAACGTTTGCAAATCTGAATATCCACTGCCTAGTGAAGAGATTTCCCAGAGCAGATCACCTTTCAGACATCTTTTAGACTTTCATCCTGCAGTCACTCCTATGTGACTACATCTATGCAAAAGAAGGACGCCTCAAATGTCCCATAAAATCATTGGGTATAGATTGTATACTGATTGCTCAGAACTCCTCACAAATCTTCAAGCTGCCCAAGACCAAGAGGGGTCAAGGCAGAGCTGCTTTGGGACAGCTTTCTGCCCTACATCATGTAAGGTATCACCAGAATATTCCCAGCCAAGGGGCTTGGCCATGGTGGGCTTGTTCAAGGAAAAAGGTTAGGCCGTTGCTCACTCTTCATAGATGAGATCAGAGAGTTGAAGGATAAGTAAGGCAGATCTTGGTTAAAAGTTAGTAAGGACTCGTCCAAAAGGTGAGGAGAAATGAATAACAAGCGGGGGGGTGGAGCTGAAATAAGTTTGCTTTAATAAAGCTACCTCAGGGTATGGATGACAAAGCCACATGGAGAACAGCCCCAGTAAAGCTAGAGGAGAAAGAAGGCTGCTCATAGCGGGGACAGTAAAGATACTGTACCTGATACTTCCGTGCTAATGCAAGGTCTGGTTTTGCAAAGGCTTGCAACATCAGATTGGTTTTTCGGCCCAAATAGTTGTATGTACTGCCAAAAAAATCAAACCAAAAATAGAATCAGTAAATGCAAAGGGGGAGCTTAGAACAACTGAAACAAAAGACGTAGCCACAGGCTTTCTCTGTTGACGTTATAAGAATGCCATTATTATGATAGAGATTCATGCAATCTATGTGCGGGTTATACTGTCAAGCATCTGAAGTATGACAAGTCCTACGGAAGAGTTTAGAGAGCAGATTTCTCTTCCCAGTTCTTTCCAAATGGAACTGCTTTTCAAAATTAAAAATAAAAAGAAACAATTAGACAATACAGGAAGTCAATCACTTAATTGTCCAGTTGCTTGTTCATTTAATGGATCATCTACTCAAGAACACGGATATCACAGAGTAATTCATCTAAGCAGCCTCGTACAAGAGGCAGAAGACAAATCAGAAATAAAACTCAGCAGGGCCCTTTTCCTCACAGACTTCTGATGTGAACCAAGGTAAACTATTTTAACCTCTTCGGGTTTTGGTTCCTGACTCATATAATGAGGATAAAAGGGATTCCCTACTTCAAAAAGTTGCCGTGAGGATAAAGAAATACGTTGAAACCTTTGGGTCAGTTTACAGACTGCAGCAATAATTACCCAAACTAACATACTCCAAAATCCCAGATTATAGGACTGGCCCACTGCTAGCACTGGAGCTAGCTTGTCTGTCTGCTTGCTACTGTACAGCCTTACCCTGCAAAATCCTCCATCGCTGTGACAGAAGACACTTAGAGAAATACTGTGTAGATAGTGGAAGATACAACAATAAGGTGTGTCGAGGGGAAGGAGTCCCAAGCCATACTGACCTTCCAACTGCTCCATCTGCCCCTATTGCCAGTGCACTCAACAGTTGCTAGTTTGGGGTGAGGGGAGAAAAAAAAAAACAAAAACATTTTTACTTCATGTAACAAAATAAAGAAAAAAAAGGGGTGGTGGGAGGGAGCAGCAAAACTACCCGGTACTTGAATGTCAGGGTTACTTTTTTCCCCAAGGCTGAAGCAAGAGAATGCCATAGAAGAAATACTTTTTAAGAGGATCCTCTTACCTCATCCACCCCATAAAGAAATGCAAACTGTTCTCTCTCATTCTTGTTTATACACTGTGCAAGGTCCAAGAGGTCTGTGTCGCTGAACTTCACGCCCTGGAAGGTGGGGATCTGCTCTTTTATTCCATCCAGCAACTCTTCAACACGAACTGTGCAGAACAGCAATCTCATATGAAGAAGTCTGTGTTGTCCTGTCTTGTCCCCAAGAGGCAGACTTACTATTTTACAAGTTGTTCACTTTTGGCCTAAGCCTAATAAACTATATAGCTCTAAAACAACCAGTAAGACAACTTCAGTGTGATTATTTCCCAGAGTTATACAAAAGACATCTTTCTGCCCTCTTTGAAGCATTCCTTTTACCAGATCAGAAGGGAAAAACCCTGCATAAGTGAAAGTTTAGGAATGAAGTGGCAACAACATATTTAAGAATAAATATAAATTCATACATCCAGAAACACCACATAACCTGCTGTCTAGAGCAAGTAACCGAAGATCTGTATTCTATTCCTCATTCCTCTGCTAAATAATAAGACTTGAGAAGCACTGTGGTTTCACATGTAATTTACTAGCAAACTATGCAGTCAGTGTACACAAGAGAGATGGTGGTAACTATCTTGCTAAAAATTAGGATTCAACTATGGTTATCCAAGGCAAATTACCTATCCTGGTCCACACTAATTGCAAAGCCATGGTCAGCATCACCTCCTCCGTCCCAGTTGTTCAGTACTCATAAGCCATGACTTTCCTCCAATGAAGAGGAATTAAATTTATTTTCCAGTCTCGGATTTACCTCCCATTTTCAGAAAGGATCCTTTCCACTACAGCCTGCATGTGACGGGAGCAGAGGCCACATACCTGGTTTAGGCTGGCAGACTAATCACACCAGCCACTAGGATTACTCAGGTTGCTGTGAGCCTATGGGCTTGGGAAGAGCTGACCAAGCAGTACTTACTCTTCACACCCGTCAGAGGAGGAATGTGATAGTAATAAAATGGAACCACAGGGGCTTCAGACGCAACCTTCTGTAAGAAAGCAATCAGCTCATCTGGAAGAAAACAAGCAAGTACCCCTATAAGAGAAGGAAACTATCCGTAGTGAAAGATAGTTCAGATTCACAGCAGCCAGGGTATGTGCAGAGGCAATCTACAGCTTGCGTACCATACACAGTGAGTCTATATAAAAACCCTAAGTGTAACAAAACTCAGTGGAAGACCTTAGGGAAGGCAAAGATTATATTTATTTTAAACCAAACCAGTTTCAGTAACTCACACTCATTCTTTTACAGGTGAAACTCATACATGCTCTCACATGCAAACTGCAAGACCTGTGTGCCAAAATGGTCTCACCAGGATCACTTGTGTGCAACACAGAGGACAAGGGATCAAGTTGACATTCAGTTCCCTGGGGTACTGCTCGATGGTGATGATGAACAGGTTTTTGGACAACTTTTTTGTACTGTTTTAGGAATCAAAGAGGTACTATGGTTGACATTCTTCCTGAGAATCTTTTTCACTGCATCCTTCATAAATCTTAGGCAATCTTCCCATTGGCATAGCAGGAAGAGCAGTGGGCTGAAACTTCACTGCCATCCTGCTACTATCAGCGAAGGTCTTCTGCTGATCTTTGTGCTGTTCCTCTGTGCCTACCAGTTTGATTGCCACTGATTGTGTCCTTGGCTGTCAATACCAGCCATTCTGGCAATCCACTCCAGTTTCTTCTGATGTTTCCATATGAACATTTCCATTCATAATTCATTCAGATAAATTTTAACATTTCTGTTACAAAACCTCCACTTCATGTGGTTCTTTTATGTTATGTTCATGATATGAAAAGCAAAACACGCCATTTGTAAGTTCTGAGGTAACCTTAGGTGCACAGAACCAAACCTGATCACCTCAGTAACAAGAGGCATGCCTGTGTATCAGCAGTTTATCAACTTGGTCAATGTCCAGCAAGGGTCAACATGAAACCAACTGCTTCCTAGTGTGGCCCAGATCAAGCATGAACTCCATACTATCTATTCAGAAGAAAGACTTGTTAACTACTCTTTCCATAAGCAACTCTTCTTTTTACAAGAGGCTAACAAAATACATCCCAAAAGACATCCTTCCCTGTTCTTACTGGGAGACTTCTGATATCTCCCATCTTTAAAAAATGCTTCTTCTACCTTGTGCTTTTGCATGACACCAGATATGACAGGCATGCAAATATTATCACCAGAATACTTTTCAAAGAAAGAAGATGGCATTAATCCTTTATACATGAGAAAAGGTTTGGAGTGCAATATCAAAGGGCCTCAGCAGGTCTGGCAATCACATCTACTCACCTTTATTTGTGGGTTTGAAGAAGAAGGGGGCTATTACAGCAATACCACTAGCACCTATGTCTGCTGCGTGTCTTGCCTATAAAAGAAAGAATGGAAAGTATCTGAAAGTACATCTGCTTTATATGTATTACACACATAGTGAAAAGGAAACATATCATATACACACCAGTTCTTGGGACTCTGGCAGACTTAGTGCTCCCACATGAATGATCACATGATCCAATCTGCACAAGAACAAATTCAGAAGGTTTGGGGAGGTTTCAATGGTGGTGAAAGGTATCAGTCTGCCAAAATGAATCACTTCAGATCAGGGAGCCACAGCACAAGACCTTCTCTGGACTAGATTAGACCTAACAGGGATTTGAACCTGTGTTGACCTGACAAGCAGACACACAGGGAAAATGCCGACAGTGGCAAGCAGCTGGTGGTGGAAAAAAGAAAACACATTTGCAAATATGAATCACGTATGACTCCTTGCTGTTGTATTTGCAAGGCTGTCAGGAAGGAAAAATCTTAGCATATTATTAGGAAGTTAAAATTAAGACATTAAGTATTTAAGGGGAAGCTGGGAAAAGGAAAAGATATCAAAGCATATGTTTGCTTTCTAAACCTATTTCTCTGCAGAACTACCAGAAGAGTTCAAGCTCACAGCAGGACCTTTGACCACTTGTCTGCTTCTGCCAAAGGAATCTCCCAGGTTCCAGTCCATCAGCCCCATTTCTGTGTTTCTCCTTTATATCCACACAGACTGTGAGCCTTCACACCAGTTTATTTCTGCTCACTATCCTTCTCACCCGAAATACCTCCTCCTCTCCACATCCTCTGACATAGCAACTAAGAAGGCGGCACTGGTGAGTGATACAAGATTATGACAGGTACAAGAGATGGAGAATAGAGCTGCAATTGGATACACAGCTGCAGACCCGGGCTGAATTCCTTCTTCTGCCACTGACTTTGCACCTTTAGGGATGCACCAAAACACTTTACACCTCAGCTTCCCCCATAACAAATCATTTAATATATCAAAAGCTTCAGAAGTGTTCACAGGGCATAAATAGGCAGATTGCTCTTTACTTTCATCTCTTCTCAAGAATAAGCAAAGGGCACCAACCTTTTTTTCCCCAGAGCCCTTTTTTATCCCCCTACCCCTCAGCATACCAAAAAGAAGGACTCTTACAAGCTCTCTAAGCAGGAGGAATGGACACCAGCTAACTGGCAGTGACAAAAACGTGGACTTCTACGTTAAAGGAGCAAAATACTCAACAACAAAATACTCAAAAAAAAAAAGCCATCAGCTGATGTGGCTTTGCAGTCAGTCAGGCACGCCTATATCATAACATGAGATCTGGAATCCCCTGTTCATTCTCAGCTACTCACTTGTCTTTTCCTTGGCACACCCATTCTTCTGCCAACTGCTTCCTCTCCTGAATGTTAAGGGACAGTCCTTCTCCTGTTGTGCCATTCACTGTTTCAACACAACACAACACATTTGCTGAGGCCTGGCCTACATACATTGGCTTTACTGAAGACAAGAAGTGACACTTTTGATGATATTAAACAGAAATATTTTTACCCCAATTCATTTTAAGATAGCAATGGTCCACACCAGCATCTGCATGGGGATTGCAGTGTTATCACCACTAAATGCTTGTGTTGGAAACCTGGGTGTTTCCGGATCAGCAGCAGTGGGAGGGAGGAGACAGAATCAGCTGCTCAAACCGGGAAACTGCCCCCCAGCACCTCCTCCCCAGCAGACACTACCCTCCTTCCCCCAGCAATGTGAGTCAGGCTATGACAAGTGCACAAAGGGACGCCCAGCTAGACAGGCAGAGTGAGTGTCCATCCTCCAAGGAAACCGCCTGACCTGAAATTTGGTGTCTTTGTCATGAGTTCAACCATGTGTACTACCTAGGCTAAAGCACCCCTAGAAAATGAGATGTCAGTATGTTCAGTCACAAACAACAGATTACAATGTGGTAGCTGAAGTCACTGCCACGGTCTGCTCTGCATCTTGGCACTCTTTTGACTGAAGTTTTGAACCAAAATCTTATCACTGACCAAAATCTTATCACTGACTTCAGCTTACTTAACTATGCCAGGCTGTGAGTGGAAGTGGTTTAGTAGATGCTGTATTCTCTATCCAGCCATCCCTGCTGCCCCCACAGCAGTCCCCAAGACAGAGGCAGAACAGAGATGGGAGCAGTGACCACCTTGGTATCACCCAGTGCACCACAGGTTTCCTAAACAAGCCCATTGGGCTTTGATGAGCCCACTGAATTCCCTTGACTCCTGAGCTGATGTTTTTTAATCAGACAGTTGGCAAAGGGGAGAATCATTCAGTTGAGTCTTCTCCACCAAGACAGCATTATCCATTCATCTCTGGAAATGCCACTGTATGAAGGCAATGCTTTATTTTATCCCACACAGAAATGGGGTGTAGGCAAAAGCAGATGCCTTAAGTATTGCTTACACTGTCTCCACTGACGAATATAAAATATCTAGGATGATCCCACATCCACAGTCCCTCCCACTATAACTCTTATCAGGCAAGGTACCATAGGATTGCTATCCAGGCAAAAGGGGTGTAACACAGTTTCTGTCAAAAAAACACTTACCAAAAACGTTCTTCACGTTCTGCTCGCTTACCAGATAATCCACATATTGACGAATCACCGAAAGGTTAATTTGTCTGAAATGAAAGGAACTGCAGCAACCTTAGGAGCCTCAGCAACTGTAAGTCCCACCCACAGATACCTTAAACTTAGAGATTAAGAAAACAAAAAAAGACATGTATTTTTGAAGCCTTGCATTTGTACACACACGAATTACCCCAAGGTATGATACCCTCAACATGTGTTTAACATTTCAGGTAACAGTTCAGTTCTGAATTCTTTCTTCCAGTTTCTCTTCCTCCTGACAAGTAGTTCACTGTTCCAACCTTTTATCTCAATTGGTAATTACTGGAGGTTCATCACAGCAAAGGACTTTTTTGGGGAGATACAAGAGAACAAGAAGCTCTCAAACTTTTTTGACTGTTGAGGGAAACAGGAGTCCTCTTGAGAGCACAAAGATATTTGTGCAAGTGCTGGCAAATAGTTAAACTATACTTGTAACTGCTGGACACAGACTGTGAAATGGCATCTGCTGGATGTGACTTTGACCTCTCTCTCTCATTAAAGGATGAGGAAAGCAACAGACTTCGCTGACAAAGAGGGGAAATTGAATTCTAGGTTTATCTTCTCTGCAGGACAAACTTATTTTGTTTATCAGTGTATAGTATTTCACCATTGTTTTCATTTGTCAAACATACAGACCAACCCTATAGTCTGGAAGTCAATTCTGGGACCTTGACTGGATTCACGCATCACCCAAAATTTCATACATGCTTTCAGAGAACATCTCTTACAAGGGCCAGGCATGCCAGGCAGCGGGCCCAGATCACTCTCCAAATACCATGTTGCAATAAATTTGAGTGGTAATAAAAAATGAAATTGGAAATAAGTTTCCTTTAAAGCAAGAAATAAAACAGTGACTACAATGCAAATGAGTTCCCTGACTGAGACAGTACCATGCTTTACAGCACTTTTGAAAAGTAAGGGATCACTTTCAGAGGACTGTACTAGAAAATCTCCACCGTCTCCCTCAGAAACACATACAGATCTTGACACAACCCCCATCAGGGTCCTTTGCTGACTCCAAACAACTGTCTTGCAACATCAAAATGCAGTAGAGAGGACATCTGTTTACCATCACTGCTTTGAGGAAGGCTGAATTTCAACTTTCGATTTGATGTTATTTTCAGAACTGTGCAGTCCTTGCAATATTTTCTTTTTAGACTAATTCCATGCACACATATATACACATGAATGCATGCATGAGTTAACTAGGGTAAAGAAAAGTGTAAAAGGACATCAGAATTTGACAATTATTTTCTAGCTCTCAAGAGCTCTTTTTAACTAGGACTGTGATTTGCCTTAACACACATGAAAATACTGCAATACTCTACGTGTACAACCTTACCATGATTTAATTTGCACCTCCAAAAGCAGTAGAAAAAGAGATGTGAGACTGATCCAAACTCTCCAAACGTAGACCTACAGCACTTGCTGGGCAACAGGAGGATGCAGAGGGTAAGGGAACCTACTCTAGTGCTAGTAGGACCAGCCTAGTGGTTTCCCCATCCCATCAGAGATCTGATTTAAAAACAAAACCAAAACTGATCAGTTCCAAATAAGAAAGGAGACAGGTTTTGAAGGTAACAGTAAGCAGTGCAACTCTGACAACATGCCACATTGTGATACAGGGTCATACTCACCCATCCGAAGTCATTGGAGTGATCGTAGCAGCTACAAGACCCTGTAACTTCTTTCCGGGTGTCATTGAGCTGTTTGGAAAAGAAAGAGATGAGATAAACACGATTCCCATCTGTATTTAAGCAGAGTTTCAGCTAACTTCTGTTAACAGCAAAACTAGACAGGCAAAGTTCAGAAGAAGTGGACTTTGCGAGGGTGTTATTTTCGGTTAGAGAGAATTGTCTTTTTGTTGTTGTTGTTGTAAGAGCGGCTTATTGCAGCCAGCACCATTCCAGGACAGGGCAGGACTAGGAGCACCAGGTGCAGCTACATTTCAGAGACATCTTCTGTTTCACCCTTCCTTTTCCACGTATAGGTTATGGTCTAGCACACACCTGGTGACGCCTGGCAGCTTGGAAGGGAGGGCAGCTTTGCACAGAACCGGGCTCAAATCCCTTCCCCGAGAAAGGCAAGCTCACACTGACACCCCCAGCAGAGCACAGCGGCCCGCCAAGCCTGCTGGCTGCACCCGGCCGAGCCGAGGGGCCGGCCCGCCCGGGCGGCGGCGGCCCCGAGGAGGGCGGGCTGAGGCCGCCCCGCAGGGCGGCGGCGGCGCCCGCAGACCGCCCCCGGAGCCCCTCTCACCTCGCCGGCGGCCGGCCCCGCTCCGCAGCGCCTCCGGGGCGGCCCCGCCGGCCGCCTCGCTCCGCCCTCGGCTCGGCTCGGCCCGGCCCGGCCCGGCCCGGCGGGAGGGAGGGCCCGGCCCGGCCCGGCTGTCGGTGGCTCCTCCAGGCTGAGCGGGCCGCCCTCGTTCTGCTCCCGCAGGCTCTACGCACCACGCTTAAGTGCTGCTGAGCAGGCAGGAGCGGACTGCCGCCGGCCTGAAGGGCGGAGGAAGCCGGCATCACCTGACAGCTCTCCACAGAAAGCCTCTCTTCATCGCCCCTCGTCTGCTTTCTCCCCGGCTCCCTTTGATGACCCATTAAAACAGCCACAATCCCCGCAGTCTCCCATAACCTACACTCTACAAGTCATGTTTAAAAGCTAAGGCTTGTTTGGATTATTAATCGCTATTTTCCAACTTCAAAAAATAAATAAATAAGCTTTAAAAAAATAAATAATGGGGTGGAGAGATAAGAGAGCTGGCTGCACATCTGGGGGGACACCGGGCTCTACCACATGCTTTGCTGGAGGAATGGTACCTATCATAGCCAAGGCGGACAGCAGCACTGCAGAGCATCAGGGCAGGAGATCTGGGAGTGTCTGGTTAACAGCTCTATGCATTTCAGTGGGGACTTCTGCCCAGGCACAAGTCACTGTAGAAAAAAGGGGGTATCTTTTTGTTGATGGCTCAAAATAATGAGGGAAGCCTGGCTGCAAACTAGAAGCGTGTTTGCAGCTGAAGCAACTCAGACAAGATCAGCTCCCCTTAGGTTGTCTACCCATGCGCTCTGGAGCTGCACGAGAGGAGAAGTTCATGTTACTGCTGTGATTAGCAGCGTCAAAATGCCCTCCTGGAGCTTTCTGCTAGAGAGACACATCCACTGCGTGCTGCAATAGAAAGAAAAACAGAGTTTCTGCAGTTCAGTGCCTTTGAACAAGAAGGATTTTGAAAGGCTTATCATGGTAAGTGAGGAAGCAAACCCACACTGCCTTGTTGTAAAGGAAACAAGCACCAGAGGGCATGTCAAAAGCTTGCAAAGGCCTGGGAACTGCGATAAACAGCCTCTCTGATTAAAAGATTGTTTTTTCCAAACAAATTAGTCAAATTTCATCTTTTCTCTGTTCCCAGACGAAAACAAAGGTGCAACTGGAGATGAAACCTAAATCTACAGCTCAGTAATTTAAGGGTAAGCATCAAAATATTATCATTATTGTAAAACAAAATCCTGTATCCCCAAAAAATTCAGCATCGTTCCAACCCATCTTACATCTCTGCATTTATTTTAAGTGACAAATGTGCACATTTCACCCTCAGGGTCTCAAATCTGTACTGAGCATCAAATTTAAAAGTTGTGGCACTGAAGAAATGAGCTGGCCATTGATCTCTGTGCCTTAGTCCCCCTTTGTAAAGTAGAGGTCATATTTAGCTCTTCTGTTCCTTGCCATGGTTATCTAGCTGCAAGCCCTGCAGATAATAATTGTCTCTGATGGATGCCTGCTGTGGTGGGGACCTTCTCTTACTCAGTGCCTCTAATTTGCAGTTCTTTTACAAATCATCATTTGGATAAGAGAAACCCAAACCAATAACATATAAACATATAATGTATGAGTAGAAAAACCATGCCATAAAACAAAAGCCATGAGGTGCATAGAAATGAGAAGTTAAGGGGAAGACCTGCTTCATTTTGGCCCTGCTATGTACACCACCACAACCTGGGTGCAGCTCACGTTGTGGGGGCTGCATGAGGACTTCAACTAGGAAAGGCTTCAGCTCCACATTTCCTCATCTCCTGCCCGATTCTCGTTCCAGTGTGGTGCTGGAAGCACTCCCAATGCCCGTGTGGTGCCCTGGCTCTGGGACACATGGCGTGGGGAGCTGGGAAGACCCATGCTGCTGTGTGAGAAAGGCAAATGGAGGTCAGGCTATGACAAGCGAGCAGAAAGCAAGGGCTCATGGGGAGCGAAAACTGCTCCCCGCATGCAGCCCATGTGGCTCTTGTTTTCTTCTCCAACATGTGGTTTTACCAGATGTGTACCACGTGCAGTGCAGAGTCTGGGCCCCATGGCAGAAATGCAGCTGTGCACAACACAGTCCTCCTCCGTCCCACCAGAACCGCAGCTGGTCCAGAATTCAAATCTTCTCCCAGCAGATCTGACCACCAGACCTCTTAAGACAAGGCAGTACCCTGCACAGATTTGTGGTTGACATTTAACAGACTTAAAAGAAAAGAGGCTATGAAAGGCCATATAGAGTGCATAGGGACTGACCACCAAAAAGACATCAATTGGTCTTTCTTGAATACGCCCCAATGCCTGCAGCTTGCAGCTGTCCTGTGGGCTTGGTTTGCTTCCTGGGGAAAATCATTTAGGCTTTCTACACCCATCCATAAAACAGGTGCAATAAAACATTCTGCCTTCAGTGTGTACTTTCAGATCTTCCATTAGAGTGCGTTTTGAGGGCATCCAGTGCCTGCAGTAGAGAGAACAATCCCCCGTTGTTGTGTGCTCCGGGAGCACATTTTTCATGTAGTCACATAATAATCTCAGGAGTTTGGGTTTGTGGTATTCCTCCTCCACTCCAAAATATGCTCACTGTGGGCTGTTCACATGCAGCTATCACTTTCTCTGGGGTTTGGCTTTATTAACAGGTTCTCACAAAGCACATGTATTTTTCTTTTCTTTGAGGCTCATCTCATTCTTCCAGAAATCCCCTCTTCTCTGTGCTCTTCCATCCCTATGGGTAATTTATCTTTTTCAATGCTGAACGGTCCCAGCTCTCTCAGCCTCTCCTTGTAATACAGATTCTCCAATCCTATGATCATCTCTGAGGCCCTTCAGTGGACGCGCTCTAGGAAGTCCATGTCTTACTGGGGAGCCCAACACTCCAGATGCGTCTCACCAGTGCTGAGCAGAGGGGAAGGATGACCTCCCGTGACCTGCTGGCAACTCTCTTCCAAATGCAGGATACTGCAGGGACACACTCCTAGCTCATGTTCCGGTTGTCCACCAGGACCCCCAGGTCCTCTTCAGCCAAGCTGCTTTCCAGCTGGGTGGACCCCAGTCTGTACTGGTGCATGGGCTTATTCCTCCCCTCCTGCAGGACATTGCGTTTCCCTTTGTTGAAGTTCATGAGGTTCCTGTCAGTCCATTTCTCTGGCCTGTCAAGTTCGCTCTGCGAACTTGCTGAGGGTGCTCTCTGCTCCATCATTTAGGTCATTAATGAAGAGGTTAAGCACTACTGGCCCCAGATGAACAGTGTATTTTCATTCAGAGGCAATTCAGTGCTCTGTAGAGCCATTTAGAGAAAGTTCAGAAGATTTTCTGAGTATTTTAAGAGAGTTTTAGAGCTACTTTGTGCTGTTGACAGCATATGAGAGAAGTTTTACAGTAGCTTGAAGTGGTTTAGAGCTGCTTAGAATGGTTTATAGGAGTTACAGATTGATCTAGAAGGGTTTTAGAGCTGCTTAGAGCTCTTTAGAGGAATTTTAGAGCTGTGTAGAGGAGTTTAGAGTTGTACAGTAGAGATTTAGAGGCATTTTAGATTTATTTAGAGACATATTAGTGCTGCTTACAGCAACATACAGGAGCTTTAGATCAGTTTAGAGGTGCTCTGAGGTTTTTAGAAGAGGTTTAGAAGAGGTAAAGGAGTTTACAGTTGTTTAGAGTGCTTTACAGGAGTTTTGGCACACTTTACAGGACTTCAGAGCTACTTAGAACTGTTTATAGGGGCTTTAGAGGAGTTAGATCAATTTAGAGTGGTGTGGAGCTGCTTAGTGCTGTTCAGAGCAGTTTTACAGGACTTCAGAGAAGTTTTAGCACTGTTTCTCTAAACAGGACTGCAGAACTGCAGAACTGCAGAAAGGAGTTCTAGAGCAGTTGCAAGGAGACTGAGAGGGATTTGAGACCTGTTTTGAAGCATTTTACTGTTGCTTAAAGCAGCATGGAGGAATTTTAGATATTAGTGGTGTTTAGAGGATTTTCAGAGGGGAGGGGTGGAGGTTTTAGAGGAATTTATAGCTTCTCACTGTTGTTTATAGCTGACTAGAAGAGTTTTAGAGCTGTTTAGATGTGTTTTAGAGCAGTGTAGTGCATTTTAGAGGTATTCTGGAGCTGTTTAAAGAAGTCCAAACTGGTTTAGCAGCACTCTAGAGTGTTTTAGAATCAGTTAAATAATTTTAAAAGGTGTAATTTAGGGGGTGTAATAATAGCTCTTTAAGAGCTCATCAGAGGCGTTTTGTAGCTGTCTGGTGGTATTTTAGAGGGGTTTAGAGCACCTCAGAGCATCTTCAAGGAGTTTTAGAGGTCCTTAGAGGAGTTTAAGAGGCCTAAAGGCAATTCAGGGACCTTCAGATCAATATAGAGGAGTTCTAGATAAGATCACATTAATCTGCAACCTGCTTAGAGGAGGCTTAGAAAGATGTTAGTGCAGTTTAGAGGACCCTAGTACTCTTTAAAGGGATATTACAGCTCCTCAGAACTGCTTAGTGTGCTTTTGAGTTTTCGAGTTATTTTTCAGATCTTTAGAGCTGTTTATAGGAAGTTTAAAGGCATTTTAAAGGTGATAATAAATCGTTAGAGATGTTTAGAGCCATTTAGTGGCATTTTAGAGCTGATTAGAAGAGTTTTAGAGTGGTTTAGAGACCATGTAGAGTTGTGTTTACATCTGTTTTGAGGCAATTGCCTCATTGCAGCAATACAGAGGTCCTTACAGCTCTTCAGAGCTAATTAAAGGACTTTTAGAGCAATCTAGAAGAGGTATACAGTGGTTTAGAGCTGCCTAGAGGGTGTTAAAATCTTACAGTAGTTTAAAGACATTTTAAGAAATGTTAGAGTTGCCCCAGCCCATCACCTCCCCAGTTCAGTGCTGGTTCAGGGTTGGGACTGTCTTTCCACATCCTTCAAAGCCATGATTGCTGTTTCTGACTCCCCTCACTGCCTCTGACCCTCTCCCCCAGTCCTAGGGCAAGGGTTTCGTGTTTCAGGGCAGTCTTTGCTTACCTTTGGAAGGAATGCAATTAAGAAAATGATAGTAAAGATGCTAAGACTCTCTGATATTTACACTGATAACGCCCTATGTAATTACCAGAAGGAAAAAGAACTGTTCTTTAGCCAAAACCAACACACAGGTTATTCCACAGAGGTTTGAAGGACAGCATAGGTCCAGTTCAGCAGTACTACATAATACAGTGGATAATTACTAACTCTCTTCATTCTTCCTACAGTTGTCAGCAAATGAATACCTGCACATCCCCTTATGCTAATCTCCCGAGTGCTAGCATACCACATGCAATCAGCAGTGCCAATGATGTGTATGTAAGTTCAGAGTCATAAGGATGAAAGAAGAAATGAGTTTACTGTCGCCACTTAAAATACTTCCTCTCCTTTATACCCATTTCAAATGCATGTTTAATGCCAAATATATCCTTCCAATGGAAGAAAAAAACAAAACCAACCATTTAGGAAAGCTTAAATGGCTGTGGGAATTTATATTCAGGAGAATCTGAATACATGAACTCACATTCAGGTTCCAAAATCTGCATTGTAAGTTTTGGGCAAGGCAGAAGAAGAGTTTAGGCTGTCTGCAGCTGCAGCATGCTGTGCAGTGACCAGAAAAGTGTCTTCCCACTTCCCACTGAAATAAGCAGTAAAGTGTCAGTAGTGCCAAAGCTCAGAGGATAATAAGGACACCAGTGAAAACAACAACAAAAATTGGTTGCTATTTTTCCAAAACAAGTATAGGAATAAAAACACAGTTTTAGAGATTTAAGCAATTTTTCTATAGGGAAAAGAAATGAACATGAATGTCAAAAGCTTGTCTAAATAACTCCACAGGGTAATTTCAAATAGGAAGTTATAAACACTTTTATGCTGCCATGTGCCAACATAGTGGATTCACGTATCTATTAAGAACACCATTATTCATATAACTGATTTGCTGAGGTAGGTTAACTACTAATGCCAAAGGCCCTCCAAGTTTCCTTCAGACTGTTTTGGTTTTGCTGTGTTAACACTTCCAACATTTTCTACACTGACTACAATTTACCACCCCTGTCCTTTACTTCTGCTTTCCCCAAATCACACTTCTCTCTACCTATATACAGTTTGACATCTGGATTTTCCCATTTCTCAAGCTACCATGAGTGCAGTTCTGGTTGGGCATAATTAAACTATAGTTTTGCTTCTGCTTCTCTCTGCAATAAATAAATGCATCCAGAGATAATATTCCTTTAAAGACAGACCCAAATCTATTTTCAGAACAAATATGAAGTACCCAAGCCTAAATGATGGCAGAAATTCAAAAAGACAACACCTGTGAAAGTGATGAAATTCTGTTAAACACCATCTTGGCTGGCTGGTATTCAAAAGTACATCATCCGAGAAGCTGACGTGATGTCATTATATGTATAGCATCTACCTCATTTTCTCTGCTCTAAATCTAAAGGTGCAAAAATCAAAAGAAATACTGACCTCTCAGATTTTAACTTTGAGTTTTAAACTGTTAAGTTGGATATCAATACTACCTGGAAGCTTGCCAGTTGAACTCTTCTAGAATTGAGCATAACCTGGAGGATTTTCCTAACTTAGGATTTTCATAACTGTCCTAACACAGACATTCAGACTGGTGTGTCTGCTGTATAGAAGATGTTTAACATGCCAAGATGTTAAGATGCTTAAATGCTTAATCTTCCCATTAACAGTTCACTAATAGATACTAGAGTATATTCAAATGTAACACTTCAGAAATAGAAAGAACTATCACTGTAAACTGGATCGATTAGTGAGCTAAAGTGACCATTGGCAACCAAGAGAGTTTCAGGGACTTTGTATTAAACTCACCTCTGAATACAAACAACAGTGCCATCTGCTGCAGAATGCAGCACTGGCTCATCTTGAGAAAGGAAAGAGAGACCAGGTTCTTAAAGAATCCATCTCTGGAGGTCTTACTGGCACAATCTAAATAACAAAAATGCCCACCGAAACTCCACACCCACTACCAAAATCCCCACTGTTAGAAGATGGGAGAAGTTCCGATATGATCCATACTCATGCAACTAAGATCAGGAAGAAGCTTAGGAGACAAACCTTCAGCTAGGATAACTGATCGATTTGTGCTTAGGTGGTTAGTTGGATCAACAGGCCAGAAAGAGAACACTTTCCTACAGGCATGCATCACTAATGCTGGCGTGCCAACAAATACATTCACGATTAGGTTGCAAGGGTTTTGTAATGGATTCCTCATTCTGCTTCACATCTCCCAATATGTATCACAGTGGTCCTCAAGTCCTACTGATGAAGAGCTATCACAATAGAGACACGCCTAGCAAGCAGCTCACCATTTTTTCAGTTATCTCTTCATGTCTTTTTGGAGAAAGTGGAAAATATTATTATTTTAGGAGATCATTTTCTTTAACATTTTTCTAAGATACTAGTCCTTATGCTCTGGGCCTGTTTCCATCATCTCTGGACATGTTTTCAGGTCATTGAGACTCCACAGGGAAACCCTGGCCTCTCTAGGGCAATTTCCACATACCTGGGTCCTTTTCAGAGTATTGGGGCTGTTCCCATCATCTCAAAATAAGCCTTCAGCAGAGTCAGGAGCTTAACCCAGGCCCTGGGCAGAGGAGCAGCTTGTCTAGAAGGTGAGAAGCAAGAGGCCTTGGGCTGCCACTGTGGTTGCTAACTACTTCTTTCTCTGTATTGCTTGAGAGCATTATTTGCGGTACGGGTTGTTGGTGACAAATACTGGACTTTCCTATTGGTAAGAAACAATCAGTAAATGCCTGTTCTCCTTAACGTTGTTTTTTTGAGACCTCTCTCTGAGTAGTGTTCTCAGATGATTGATGTTCTCAGATGATTGATGCCTGGCTCCTTCCTCTTCAGAGTTGTGTTTGCAAAGAAGGTGTATTCTCTCTCACCTTAGGCTAGAGCTTAAGTCATTGTTAAATACCATTTAAAAAGGCAAAAATAGCAACACAATAGATTTGTGTCAAGGCTTTTTCCCAGCAAACATTGTTACCTATGTGACCTTAATCCTGTTTCCCTGCATGAGATGTTCTTATCTTAAAGATAAAAATTCACTTTGTTTCATGTTCTTGTTTCTGAGAAGAATCTGTCAATAGCAGGATGTGGATGCGTTTTCAGGGGAAGATCCCCTCTAGATCCCTAAACAGATCCATATTAAAAATAACCCTTATTTTGGAAATAAGCCAAGTGAATAAAGCAGTATATAAAGCTGAGAAAGCTTCCAATCTCCCTCTGGGCTCTATGGACAGAAGACAGGAAGGTTAAGGAAGGTTTTTCATGGCAGCTGGAAGGAAGGATTAATTAGGATGAATTATCCAAACCTAGAATGATTCCAAAATGTGACCTTTGGCAGAGAAATCTTGGAAAATGCCAAGTCAAGAGTGCTCTGGAGTGGTGTTGGATGTAGGAAGCTTTTTATTTGGTCAAGAGCAGTCACTTCCATGCAATCTCTGACAAAGTGAGCGAGGAGTCATTTAGCAAGATTTTAAGTAATGCTGTCATTGAGTCAGCTGTTCAGGGTAGCAGGGAGATGCAATAGTTTCATGTGTCATTTGTAACAAATTAGCTGGAATCAGGCAAAAAGCAGACGGACAAAATCCACATATGCATTTCCAGAAAGCAAATGATTTTTGGCTGAAGGCCAATCCAATGGTAACAAATTGGTGTGCTGACATAAAATGCGTAGGTTAGAGCAGAAGGTCTAAATACAATCTCATTAGAGTTATGGCAGAGATTCAATTTCTGCAATTTGCAAAGGATAATATGGAATCTCCTTGGAACAGTACTATAGTACATTCAACTGCTTCTTTAGAAGATGGTACGCTTATGCTTCTTCATTTCCCTTGCTGGAAGTGAGAATAAGATATAAAATGGAATTTGCTAGAAAGCTTTCTCTTTCTTTAGAGCAAGAAGATAAGAGGCTTCTTTTGGGAGATGATTTTGCAGAAAACCACAGTTCATCTAACAACATATAAAGACACTTTTGCTGCCCTGGAATATTATTTACAATAACTGCAGTCACATCACATGCTCAACTTCTGTGTTGTGAAGTAAGAGCTCCTGCATCATCTGATAAGTGTGTGTTTGCAAAAGCGAATGTCATTTATACGTGAAGAGTGTCAGTTCTTTTAAATCAAAATCATTATCAAACGCAGGGCTAACTGATGCCCTGACAGGCTTAGGCAGAAATGCAAAACTGCCTGGAGCATTTGGGTTGAGACCACTTGTTAGAACATGTGAGTGGCCAGACTGGAGACGTATGCATCCCTCTCTGTCCCTCACAGGCAATTTTTTCCTATTACGCTACAGACTTGTCAGTTACAAGAACATGACTCAAAGTTATCAGTAACCATACTGTAACATTTTTTCCTGGGCTTCTTCAAACCTGACACAATTAAGTCAGTGGAAAAATTAATCTTTTTTGTGCAAGCAGTCTGTGCTTGCCTCTAGGGATAAAGGCAACTTACAACACACTTGCATGAATTTGACAGCAGCTATTGTAATGTTGCCACAGAGCAGACATAAGCATTTTTGCTATATAGCATGTTGCTTAAGGTCTTGTCTGGGCTTGTTATAGATAGGGTCTATAGAGAGGAAAAATAGAAATCACATGTGATCATATCACAGGCTTGTCCTTATACTTATCCAATAGAAGCTGCTAGCCTGAAAAGCCATTACTTAAGTTCATTATCATGTTCTGCGCAGAAGTACCTGCTGAAAATAGTAAAGTTAAGCTACAAACCACATGCTTTTATGTGCTTGTGGCCTCATCTCTACTCCTTAAGTTTAAGGCAACAGTACAGGAAAACATTGCTTTGTCGGCTATTCTGGAAGATACCAGCCAAGTCCCAGACATATATGTATGATATTAAACAGAGGCTACCTTTGAGACTTAATTACTGCCGATTGAATTAGTACACTTAGGGCTCCTCTGTGGGCAGCAACTCTTTGCATTAGAGGTACAGTGTACAAGGAGAGGTTGGTATTTATATAAGCAGTATGAGCCTTTGTTACTGCCTGTTTTTGCTTTTTTCCATGCAGTAGAGATAGCCAGGCAAGCTAGCAGTACACATATGCTGTTGAACTTCCCTGTCATATGTTCTGCAAAATAGTGGGACCTCAAGGTGCTAAAACAGTTCTTTCACATTATTTTCCTGTGTAAAGGGCAAGGGGTACAGAGTTAGCGTACTCAGATTTTCCCCTATTTGGAGGTACCAGTGAGACTGCGTGTCAGCTTCCATCATAATCCCTTCCCCATCCCCCTAATTATATATGGTTTGGGTATGTATACAGTTATGTACAGAATACATGTCCTCATGCCTGCCCTACTGTTTCTTCCAACTGTTGACATGTTCTCTCATTTTATATGTGAAAAACAAGGGTTTTGGAAAACAACCTCTTGGGAAAACACTGATGATTGTTCTCCAACCTCGGGCTACTCCACCAGGAACAGTTAGCTCTTTGTCAGGGACAGAAACATCAGCTGGACACATACAAACTGACTGGGGATTTGTTCTGGGTCTCTCTGCTTCAGAAACAAAATGAGAATTCACAGGGAGCTTGTGTTTATCTACAAATTGCCCCCCTTTCAAGGCAATACTTCTCTGTGCTCGTGATCAGGGTAGATTTGTTGAGATTTGCCAAACTGTTGTGGCTGGGTGTAGTTTTTTACATGGCCTTCTCTACTCTGGAGAAAATAGTTACTAGTACACACTTGACAGGAATGTTAGGGCGACAGAGTAATGTAACAGCTAACCTTGCACAAGCACGTGCCTTTGCATGCCTGTAGCTCCTGAGCAAAGACCATGAAGTAGAAGCTTCTGCTTCTCCAAAACACCCTGCTGATTTTCCTGTTTGACCCAAGAACACAGGTAAAATTGAGAGAAAGTTTACTCCATAAAATAAAAGTACAAAGTATGCAGAGAACAGGTTCTGTATTTCAGACCTTAGCATGTGCTGGTAGGCTCCATTAGTAAACCACTCTTTACACCACCCCACTTCTATAGCTTTAGAGCTTTGTGGCTTTAGAGATAAATTTGCAATTGCTATTTGGCATGGGTTGGGGTTTTTTTTATTCCCGCTTTTGGAACAGGAGTGTATCACACAGCATCCTGATGAAGTTCTCTGCAAGCAAAGTGTGTTTCCTATTAAAAGTCACTCAGCTATTGATTCCAAATGTCCCAGAGAGCTTAGCTGAATCTGGCTGCAAGGAATTTGCACAAACCATGACGAACACAGGAGGTGTTCTCAGAACTCAAACTGTGAAGTTTAATCTGCTCTATTGTGCTGGTACCTGAATACCTCTGGAGCTGCAGCTGGTTAAATGAAGAGTCCAGCTTCACTTTGTGTATTGTAAGCAGGACAGAATTTCACAACAGCTTTGTATAACCCCTTTGTGCAGATATCCAAGGGCTAAGGGGGCTGATTAGTCTCAAATACCGCTCAAAACAGACAGCCATTATAGAACACTGTCTGTCTTTCATAACATGCCAGCAGAAATCTCGTGAGGATGGTCTTAGCTTAGTTTGCAGCCACATTACTACCCACCATTTTACCCCAGGGGTAAAAAGGAAAAGCTGTCATTCTGTACCATCATTTTCATGTAATCTGAGTCTGAGGGGGAATGTTATTTATGTGAAATTCTTTCTCCTGAGAGCACAAAACCTGCTGGTGACCCTGACATTAAGTGGGCACAAAGCCATAGAAAGCAGGAGAAGTTACACAAGGGCGCAAAACTGTTTATGGAGCCAGATCACACACTGGACCCAATGTTGCCTCGTGGGCAGGAGGTGGGGCTTTCGGCATTTGCGTGGGAGCTCTCCAATGAGACCCAGAGGAGGACAAGGCTACAACCTTCTGGTTTTCATAACAGCATCTCCCTCCAGTAGGGCTGAGGCATGGGCGGAGTTGGATGAAACTGAAATAAACACTGACACACAGCATCTTGTGAGTATGTGCAGCCTCAGAAGGATAGACTGCAATAGCTAGAAGGATAAGGACAGCTTAAAACGTAAGTATGTCTACTTTCTCCACTTTCTTAATATAATTAGCGGCTTGCAGAATGGCATGTTCTGGCTATGCATACTTGCTGCATTAGTGTAACCTGTGAAGATGCCTGCTATGCTTTCTGTCCCTTTGGCCCATGTGTTAACAGCTGCAGAAAAAGCCTAGACACCCTACAGTAATATTTACATGAACAGATGGAAATCTCAAAGCTAAGCTTTCCTGTAGATCTAAAAATTAATTCAACTGTAAATATTTGGAGGATTCTTCTCAGTTTGTCTTCTCCCTCCTAAGCATTGTTTTATGTAATTAAAAAATATTTCGTACCTGCAGTCACCAAAAGTACTGGCCACAAAGTTATAAAAGACAGAGCTGTGACAGATCTAACCAGTAGTTAAGAAAAGGTGTGCTGGGGAGGGGTTAGAATTGGCAAGTACAGAGACAAGCCAGCTCGTACAGCAGCTCCTACAACAGCATGTGTTGAAACAGAGGAATGTTTACTTCTCTGCTTTCTAACATACCCAGGGATCACATGAAGAGGAGAAATGTGTTTTCTACCGAGTTGTAGCAAGGAGAAATAGAAAGTGAAGTGATAGCAAAGCAGCATCAACTTTGCCTTTGAAATGGCAATGGATAAAATAAATTACTGTAGAAGTTTCAGTATAATTGCTCACATTTACTCCTAATAAAATGATTGGATTCCTGTTTTATTGTTATGCTTTGATGATTTGTAAATACTACTGACAAAAAGTGTATTAGAGTAGAACTGTGCAGCTTGGGACTGTGCAGCAGTCCCTGGTGACCAGTCATTCTGGTAAAAACTGCCGAAGATGTTGTCTCTTCAGGCTGGGACAGGGAGGGGGACAGTGCCTGCTTTTAACTGCTGGCATCAGTCTCCTGCTGTGTGGTTCTCTGATCTTCCCTTGCTCTAGGGTGACAACTGAAGGAGCTGCTAGAAAAAGCTCAACACATGAGTGCTCTGTGCACTACTTATTTTAAGGATTGTAAGTCAAATCAGTGCCAGCAGGTTTTTTGGTCTTTTTTGATAAAAGCTTTTCAACCTCATAGATCCCAAAGAGAAAACTCCTTGTAGCCACCTCTAAACCAGGGTACAGAAGGGGATTAATAGTATTCAACAGTAGTCTACATGTCCTAAGAAAATGGAAACAGATAAGAAGGTAATTATGTAGCACAAGGCACTTCTTGATTTTACAAAAATAGCCATGGTACAAAAATAGCTATTCACAAATGTCATGTTAAAGATGGCATACCTTAAAGACTTTACCACTGGGACATGCTGTGAATTGCATCAGTACACCTTTAATACTAAAAGCCCATGAAAAAGGTAAAGCCACAAGTGACAGAGCAGTGGCTTCTTGTTGTGTGGGCAGCTATAAACAGTTGAGGAGGTGGAGAAATGAAGAACAACCTCAAAGTTTGTTCTGTTACCCAAGAAACATGCAATTAAGCTATACTCTGAGAACACAAGGTACTATGATCTAAGAATCAAGATAATTGCTGAATTAACTACATGTCATCTTTGCAATGTTAAGTGCAAATGACATCATAATGCAATAGAAAGCAGAGACTTTCTTAGGATGCAGGTTATGCACTACGATCTTGCCTGGTATAGACATGCCTGGTATATATGATATGCCTGGTATAGACAAAAATCATAAAAGGCTCCTAAAATCTCAAGACTTTTAACCAGATGTGATTATTTCAATAGTGATTTTGATTATTTTCACTTGCTTTATTTTGGGACAGTGAGAGGAATTTGAGTGTTTTCATGTTTTCGGCTTTTTCCTTCCGTGTGAAGGCTTCCTAGGAAAGTACCTACACATTCATAAATACAGAAAATCTCATCTATCCACAGGACTCTGGGGCTAAAGGCCTTTAAGAAAGGCATCAGCTATTATGAGGCCCAATAAAGTTATGGGCACAGTCAATAAGAGTACCCACGAACACCAATACATTTTCATCCAGGAGCAAATTGGCTGAACTCAAGTCCTTTTTACTTATGGATTTCCACACAACTACCACTTGCAGTATCTCAGCCTTCTGTTTCGCAGCCAGGAAATGCCTTCACTTCACAGATAAGCAAAGGCAGCTTATCCTGGAAGATGACCACTTCCACATCAGCCTAGAAGTAGCTTCTTGGTCTTCTGTTGGTTCCTTCAAGGACTTAAAGGATTTCAGCCCTTGTTGTTGAATCATTGGGGATAAGCAGTGGAACCCAGGCCTTTCACAATTTCAGGGACAACTGCCTTTTAGAAAGCACCAGTCTCTTGTCTGAACTTTTCCAGTCACTTCTCAGCATAGCAGGTGTTACTGAAAAGTTGGAGACCAGAGGCTGAGGAAAAGCTCTTTGACATTAGGCAGAAAAGCCCTAGTGCTTTCTTCTTCCCCATGTATACTGCATTGATTGGAGAGAGGCCAATGAACTGTGTCTGCCTTTCAGCTCTGGCAAGATGATCAAATCCTTCAAGCAAACGTTTCTGTCCCTGGATCTGCAGTCCCCTCGGTGGAGCTCAGTAGAGACGATGGTAACTGCTAAAGGACAGGGGAGCAGAACTCTCTGCACTCAGGGTGCTGCAGAGCTAAGGTGGATTTGGGATTCTCAGTCTGATGAGCATGGAGGAGCTGGGAAGCATTACTATGGACACTGTTAACACCAAATTGCAAAGGGGAAGAGGAACACCTGTTTTTAAGCTCTGAGGAGCTCATAAGGCAGAACAGCGTGGTTTCACCAGGGAGGCATCAAATCTTTTGATGTTGGGGGTATGCCTAGTCTGCAGCTGAGAGGCTGCCCAGTGTTACCCGATTGCAACAATACTTTCATGCTGATTTGGGAAGAGTAGCTATTAATCTATGTCATCTGTAGTATTCATCTCACAGTTACTGTGACTTTTGCTACCTTTCAGGCAAAGGATTATGAACTGCGTCAGTATGAGACAGCAAAGTGGGTCAGCACAGTCATTAGGGGAGAGACCCAGAAGGAGGCAATGCGCCAGGGCTTCTGGAAACTTTTCCACTACATCCAAGGGAAGAATGAGAAAGGTAAAATGTGCTGGTTTTGAACTGCAAGAAATACAAATGGGAGACAAAGCTAAATAGTATAAGACAGTAGAAGAGCTGCAGGACAAAGCCGGTTCACTTTCCTGGTCTAACACCCTCATGACTCCATTAGGCTGTCATACCCATGAGGGTGCTTTGGTTTCTGCTTTTAGGATAAGTCTGCATGACCCTTTACAGAAGCATTCAGGCACTGTCTTTGCTTGCAGCTTAGAAGACTTTTTCCCTCTCCTCTAGAAATGAAAATTGATATGACTGTGCCAGTGACATGCCTGATAAAATGTGGCTGCACAGACTTCAAGATCTCTTTCTTTGTGCCATTTGAACATCAGGACTCTCCACCACAGCCCACAGACTCGGATGTGTTTATTGAAGAGCGGAAGGCAGCAGCCATCTTTGTCCGGTAAGCAGCACAAGCACAGCTGACAAATGAAGGGAGCTACTGAAAGGGGTTAATCTATAAAGAATCCAGACTACTTCCTTAGAGCTGATTTTTAACTGTGAGTATATCCTGCTGTTTAGAGCCTTGATTTCCCAATGTTCTGTCAATCATTCTTATGCTTGGGTGTCTTACTACAAACTTCTCTTGGGCACACCCCATGCTACAGAACACCTAATCACTCTTTCCAGCCCCCTTTATTTGTAGTCCCAAACTCCCACAAAACCTGCATGGCAGTTCTTTATTACAGGAAAAGCACCCAAAGCTACACTTGCCCTCTCTGTGTGTATTAAAGCCACAGGCAACAATCTGTGTCAGCTAATACTCTCAGAATTGCAAGCAACTTGAGTATTTTTTAAAAATCCTTTTAAAGTAGTATACATAGCCATAGACTCCCTTAACAGCTAGTTCTGCATAGTTTACCTAATAACTACGAACTGCATCAGAAGTGCTAAAACACTGCATGCTTTACAAGCCTGAAGTTTCCTTCTGTGAAAATAAAAAGCAGGGGCTTTAACTCCAACAAAAACACCCTCCCTTTTCACTCCTACCAGGTCCTTCGGTGGATTTGCCTCCCCAGAGAAATATGCTGAGGAAGCTGAAGTCTTGGCCAGAATCTTAAGAAACGGAGGCCAACCATTCCATGAAGACTTCTTCTATACTGCAGGCTATGACAGTCCCTTCAAGCTCTTTAACAGGCACAATGAAGTATGGTATTTTAAAAAGTAGTATGTTGGGGGGAATATTAAGAGGTTACTAATCAGCTCTGGATGAAGACAGACCTTATTAATGGCTTTTGCTTTAGTGCAGAAGAGATCTAATTTGCACATGGACACAGGATGATGTCTAATTCATTTCCTCTAGGATTAAATACTATTCTGGGCAAAAAGATTTCAGCTCTTTCTACCATATGTAATTTGAATTCAAGTGGATTATACCACCTGGAGTGGGAGGGAGATATGACAAACCTATTCCCTCTTATTGAAAGGTTCTAGGGAACACTAATAATCTGAAAATATTCCTGCAGAACAGTTTGGATGTCTAGATTCACTTCTCATTGGAAATGCTACAGCAATAGCTGAAGTGTTAATGGAGAATGAGTTCTTCATAGAGCTGATTTGCTGTATGCTTATTCTGTGCACATCATCTGTGCCTGAACATATAATACCAGACTTCCCGGTGGCCTGCAATTTTAGGAGCAAATACACAAGTAGTAGTGTTTAGCTCACCTACAAAACACTAACTACTACTTCAGTTATTTAGCTTTGTCCAACTCTTGGTATTGGTCAGGTCAACTGCAGTCTGCACACTAGCAGTATCTGACAAGTTAAGACACTTGCAGGACTAGCATTTCAACTAGTTTTGTCCCTGCTCTAAATCAAGCATTTGAAGCTTTTATAAAGTAGCCTAGAGCTGTTTTACAGCAAGCTGCTCAAGTCAGAAAGTTCACAACAACAGGTAGAGATAACACATTTTTATTGGTTCCAATCAGTATCAAACATTACCAGTGTGGTAAAAAAAACTTGGCTTTTTTAATGCTGTTCATGCAAGTAATCCTGCAATCTTCCACCTATTAAGACAAACATAAGAACCATTATAAGGCACCAAACCAGCACAAGAAGCTTGCTAGGAACAACTCAGACCTTAGATTTTCATCTCTGTTCAGAGAGAGAGTTCAAGCTAAGGTTATCATCATTTGTTCCAGCAAATAAATTCCATCATTACTACAGTTACACTCACCTTCTCAGCTCTTCATACAGTAGTTTCAAAGGTGCTGCCTCACCTAAAGCAAGAAAACACAATTAACATATGCAGTAGCACAACTGCTAAAAGCTCCTCAGCAGCTTCGTAACCTCAGAGAAAAGTGGAACGGAAATTGTAATATCACAGTAATTCATTTGGCAGAATCAAATTTCATCAGTGGCTACAAATATTCCCAGAAATTTTTAACAGAATTAATCTGCTGTGTGGTCTTACCCAATGAGGTTGCAGACAGCACAGTCCTTTCCTGAGAAAGAAAGAAGTTGTTTCAGAGTAACAGACATCACTATATGCAAGTTTAATTATTTCTCTATGAAATTCTATTCACCAAACTAATTTGACCTACAAGGAGGCTGCATTTCACCTGGCAACTGACAAGAACTTCAACTTGCAACACCCAAATAGGATATACAAAGCTTACAAATCCTAACCAAATCAGAAATACAGAATTACTAACATTGGAAGAATCAGGGAAAAGTACAAAGCTACCACTTGCTTTGTGATACTGTCTCTCCCCAACAGAAAGTTGTATTCAATGAGTTTTGATACCTAAAAACCAAGTCCCATATAAATCACCTTGAAAACCTATCCTTAAAAGTAAGAACCAGTCTGTTGGAGGAAACAAGTTTGTACAGCAATCATCTAGAACTTGATCCCAAATTTGTGTACAGCCAACATAACCAAGATTAGCAGAAATTACTTAGTGACAACCACAGCATACAGGGTTGGTTTTTTTTTTCTTTTTAATTCAAGAGTGCAGTGTTATAGTGTCAGTTCACAGAATATCCAGATACATCAGATATGAGTTGTGACAGGAGTTACATTTGTTGCTGTGCATTCTGCTGTACAACACTGTATTGGCTAAGAGGTCTCCACTGATTCAGCTCCTTTACTATTTCCACTGTATGAAGACATCCAGCAATAAAACCCTCATTTTTAGAGTCATTGAGGCCACATATTCTGTTCATACAAAGAGAACTCTACCTAAAGTTTACCATTGACTACAGCTCAGGAATTGTCAGGTACCTGCTCAGAAAGAGCCCTTCCTTTTCAAGTCAAATTCAGAACTACATAGAAGCGCATTCTTGCTTCAAGCACATCATGTTTATTCCCACAGTAGCCAAGTGGGAGAATCAGAACACAATAAAGGCAGGCAAATCAGATCTATTACAGGACTAATTTTAGGCACCACTACCTAGGCATTTAGCACAAAGACAATATTCCAGTAATTATCAAACCCCATGTACTCTACACTTACCTCAGACATAAGTTAGTCTTCACACATAAACTCCCCACAAGCTTCACTCTGTAACAAGTGAAATTTTATTAACACACTCCCCTTGGCAGTGCGTCAAAAGTTAAGTTTGAATGTGGGTACTGTTTCAGTACAAGAGTCCTCCTCAGCCTCTTTCAGAGAGATTCCCATTACTTAGAATTAATCATCACAAACAGTACATGCTTAGAGAAGCTTAATGTTTTGTTACTTTTGTTTCTCCTTAGAGGAGGACTGACCTCAGCATTTCAGACGTTACCCCCACCACATCTTCATTCACATCACATAAAAGCTCTAATCTAGCCATTGAGACAAATATTTTACCACATTACTTCAACTACTGAAGATAAGTGCTACTCCCTGCAAAAGCCCACTACTTAATCTAACCTGTAAAAAGTTAAATAGCAAATAATTGTACTGGTTTTGGTTAGCACAAGCTCTGCGCTGCCAGGTTACCACACATTCTTTCTTATCAACTAGAAACTCAAGTAGTCCATAACAGTTACATAGTTCAACTGGTGCATACTATTTGTTTTCAGTTAGAGAAAGCAGTTAACATTTTCAAGTAGTAAATAAATCTTACGGCAACTGAGAAGCAGGCAGTTTGGCACGTAAGAAGCATCTGTCACAAAGTATCCAGCAGTTCTCCCATTCTCAAATCTAGGATACAGGCATAAGAAAATGAAATGTCAGTTCAATACCGATGTTACTCTAGAGCCTCCTTAAGACTTTCAGAAACTCCTTTGTCCATTACTGTTGCAATCATCACTGCATCTTATCACTGTCTTTGACCAAAGTACTAGATTCAGACCCTAGCACCTTGGGTAAGTGAACCCTGCAGGCTGCTGGTAACCTGTGATCTATTGGTAGAGGTAAGAAAATCCTCAAGGAACCTTCTGTTTAACACTGCAGCTGCACTACAATTAGAGTCCAGCATCTAGTCACTTCCCATCACCTATCATGCAGTTCTGACCAGTCATATGCATTTGCTGGCAACTTACTTTTGCTGGTAGCACTACCAACTGCACCACTTCACAGCTCCACCACACCAGCCCTGGAACAAAGCAAAGTATTAGGAGAACGCACAAGCAAGTACATGAGGATGAAATCTAGTCAGGTGCCTGAAGTCAGATAGAGCTAATTGCAGACCTCCATGATTGAAGTCAAGGTAGTCACATCTCATCACACAGGCAGCTCACATTGTCAGTCACTGGACAGCTATCTGCTTTAGGCTAAGGTTGCTATGGGGAAGAGGGCAAACACACCAACAGTGCTACCAAAACAACTTCATGAGCTCACAGGCACACAGTGAAGATTTTAGCACAAACTAGCCTGTCAAGGCTGGGCCTTATCCAGCAGTTCTCCCCTTAAGCATCTTTCTCTTTTGGGCAAGACGCAAGCAGCAGCCAACACTGGCCCCTTGCACTTCCCTCCAGCTTACATGCAGTTAAATACTTCACTTCTAGGCATATTTTTTTATGCTAATACTTGCAAAGTTAAAACAAGTACTTACATCACAATGAGAAACACTTCGGAAGCCTGCAAAGAAGAAGTTGCTATTAGATAGGGTCCAGCAGAAAGTTTTAGCATAACAACAGTTCCAGTGAAATACTGTATCAGCGTTTAGTCAAGTTTTGTCCTCATTGGGATCAGAGACCTGATTCAACATCATCTACAGTAGACTGCAAACTCCCATCCCCTTCCACAAGGGGGGGTCTAAAGCCATGTCCTAGCACTCTTCCCAACACCCTTGAGATGGTAATTCCTCAACTCCAGAGACTGCTGGAATTGCAGAGTTCAGTGACATGAACTTTGTGTAAACATCTAAGTTGGCCTAAACTGGGAAAAGCATTTCAGATACTAAATTCATAGTACTGGCACATTCACTATTTAGTCTCAACAGTCACACTCTAGAAGTCTTTAACACCACAAAACAATTACTTAACACTTATTGTGAACCATAGGGGATCTGAAGGCACACTTAGGGTACTAGTATCTTTGCTTCAGATTTTCCAGAAACAGAATGGATTTGCAGACCCTCTTATCTCCAAAAGAAAACACCCAAGCTCAAATGCAGCAAAGCCAAATGTAGCATCCATATAAAAAATGTTTTTCTATTACCTTTAGTTAGGAAGGCCTTGCCTTCACCAACATCAGTAACAGGTGAAATAGCTTTTCACACTGGAGGCACAGGTATCCTCTGTCTAGGGCAGCCTGCAAAGCAACAAAACACTTACAGAACTTGGAGCACCAACACCAGATTGACCAAGACAGTGTTACTGAAATAGCTAATTTATTCTGCTGTATTTGTGCTTAATTTCACAAGCACAGCCCACTATCCTTCTATTCATCCTACCAGATTTTTAATGTTTAACCCATTTACTGATCTTCTGAGACAAATTTTCAAAACACATTCATGGAGCAAAAGAAAGTAGTGTTTCACCCTCAGCTTTCCACATGAATTGTCTGTCAAACTTAGCCTAAGGTACAGCAGGCTGCATCAGACAGGAGCGAAAGACAGTAACAGCGTGATCACCACGGGTCATCTGCTGAACTATGCTGTCATCACATGCAGCCTCTTCACACATCAGGTATATAAATTAGTTTTTACAGATGCAAGCAATACAATATTTACCTTGCATAGCTTATAGCTTCATCTCCCAGTGCCTGCAACAAAAGAAAAAAATCAGATTCCCTCAGCCTTCATGGCCAAGCCTAGACCTCCTAGCAAGAGATCACAAGAGCTAGACACATCAGATAGGAGCGAAAGACAAAAGTGTTCTTCACAGGATATTCTGCTGAACTATGCCATCATCACTGTATCTGCTTTGGAATACTAGTACCAAGCAATCGCCTCTTGTGACAGCTTTGAAAAATTGTGGTTCTCCAAATAAAACACATTCAAGAGTGTTTGAATACTAGCAAGTATCAATTGTTTCTGCATATCAGCAGAAATTAATTCCAAAGTACTTCCCTCCCATTTTAAACATCCCACCCTTTCCACTGCACCAGTTTGTCAGCTCCATGGAAGAAACCCCTACACAGACTACATGTTTCTCACCAGCTGATGTTTCTTCTGCATGTCTTCCAAGTGTACCATTCAAATCCTGTAAGAAAAAAAGCTTATGAACAGTATATTCACAAGCCAAAACATCAAGGGGAATTCTAAGTTGTTGTGCCTCAGAGAAAAGCTATGGTGGTAGAAGTTCTCATCATTCTCTTGATCAAGAGTAGCAAATAAGTGTCATCATTGCGGCACCAGAGGGAAAACTTAGCTCAGGGAATAAAGTCTGCCTACTGATGTTATTAGAACAAAAGATACTGTCAGACAAACACTAAGCACCATTTTATGCTGAATTTCAGTATTTTCTACCTTGTAAAGTAGCATCAAGTCTCCATATTCAGTGGCAGATCTGGAAGAGATACAACAGTTTCAGATCCCTGTAGACCAAGGAGTACCTCTGGCAGTGACACTAAGCACAGAAAAAAGCCTCAGCACAGAGTTTTCAGAAATCACTTCTGTCCACTACTCTTATACTGAAACCATCATAGGCTCTATGATTTAGTTAACATCAATCCTGTTAGCTACAGGTTCTTTTTGAAACATGTATCAGGTACTTTTCTCCAAACAACAAACTATTTATCGCTGTGGATGGTGAAACAGCAATAATGAAGGAAAAAAGGCATCTAGTGTACTATTGTAGCCTGGTTAGAGGCTGGACTCAGAAACAACAGGAGTGGGGTTTTTTTTAGTGGTTCAGAAACAACAGGAGCCTCACATCCACCTTCCAGTACGAAGAAACAGGTGACTTTTCCCAGTAGAAGAGTGAGAACTGCCTGAAGAGACACCACAGACGATTACTGGATTACAAACACTGGTCCTATAATTTCCTGAGATACAAGAGTACTCCAGGCTAGTTGCTCTAAGTGCACCTACACATTAATTCTCAATTTAAACTCCGTATTTCAGAAGCAGCACCCACCTGTTTCAAAGCCGTAAGAGAGGGAAGAGTGTAGCTGATGCATCTTAAACTGAAAATAAGATATTATCCGTTAGTTTTTCTTCTTCTAAGAATAAAGATGTTATGTTCACGCATCCTCTTTTGGAAAATGCAAGCAAAATTCAAAACAATACTCTGAGCCTTAGAGTAAAGCTCTCCACTGATGCAATCTACACTTCCACTCTTTTGAGAGCCAAGGCCACAAAAATAATTGCTAGCCCATATTTTTAAGCAGGACAGAGCCACTAAACTTCTTAATCTTCTACACCTTCGATTCTAATGTATAAGCACCAGGTCAATCCTGCAGCCATGAACTTCGTTTGGCTGCCCAGAAAGGACTGCGTGCCGTTTCAGCCACACCAGATACACCACGACATACTATTCCATGCCCAGCTCAGATATGTTGGTATTCATCACCCTCTCAGATGTCCCTACCAACATAGTTTTCATCATGTGCAGGCACATGGAAGCCCAAGTGAGCTATCATACTACTTTGTTAACATGGGGCCTTTAATTGTAACACTTAGAAAGCTAACTACTACCCAGAGCACGTGATACAGGCAAGGTTGTCTCCTCATTTACCAATGAGCTATTCTGCAGGGGATGATCTCCACCTACCCCACAACGAAAGGACTCTCCCAAGCCTGGCATCTGCTTCGAAGCATTAGTTTACAGAGGAGGCAACCTTTAACCCTACCACAGCACTACTACTACATTTTGCACAACACTTCCCACTTATCGGTCAAAGCTACCTCCTTAAAGCCTAGTGCAGAGTAAGAAAAAAAAAAAGAGAAATCTAACGCTTATCTCTCCAGCAGGCACATACCATCTCGCCATCATCCAGGAGCGCTTCCCACGGGAAAAGGGCTGCCAGGCGAGACCCCGCAACGCGAACACCACCCCACTTCTCACCAAGCACCTCCGAGCCCTTTCCCCATCAAAACCGAGCCCAGGCCGCAGGCTCAGCCTCTCTGCAGCGGTCACACCCAGCCCTCCCCAGAGCGCCGCGGGATGGCGGGCCTCAAGGCTGAAGCTCCACGGGCTCGCCATCTCCGTGGGGCCTGCGCTGGCGTCCCCTTCCCGCAGCCCGTGCGGGGGCTCCACGCGACCCTCTCTCCCACCTGCACCCCCCCACTCCGCAGGGCCGCCACGAGGCGGAGACCTGTCAGAGAGCCCCAGCGACCTAGGCCGCCGACCGGGCCCCGCCGACCGAATCCACTTCCATCGTCCCCCGCCAGCACCCATCGGGGACCAACCCCTACCCGCAGCGCCTCCACATCGCCCCACGGAGCGGCGCGGGCCCACACCGGGCGGGAACCCCCCCTAACTCACCGGCAGGGCCGCGCTGAGCGCCCCACCCATAACAGCGCCGAGAGCCGAAAAGGGCGGTGACCGGCCTGCGGGCTCTTTATATAGGGTCGGCGCCGTCACGTGAGCGCGCCGCGCCGGGCGGAGAGCGGCCCCTCCCCTATTGGCGTCGGGGGGGCGTGGCGTGCCGGGGCGTGGCGAAGGGGCGTGGCGCCGCGGCGGGCGGGGGAGCGATGCGCGCCGCGGCCTCACGGGCGGGAATTTTCTTCCGGGGTGCGGCCCGCTCGGGGGGTTTCGCTTCCGGGACGGCGCTGCGGGCCCTTCCCACCCCCGCCAGGTAGGTACCGGAGCGGCGCGGGCCCGGCGGGCCGGGCAGGGCAGGGCGGGGCGGGGCGGGGGGAGGCCGGGCCCGCCCCGCCCGTGAGGTGCCGTCACGCCCGTGGGGGCCGGCGCAGGGGGCCGGGGAGCGCGGCCGCGCCCCGCCGCCGCCCCTCCTCCCCTCAGGGCCGCGGGGCGGGGGCCGCCGGGCCCGCTCCCTCCCCCCCCCGCCGCGGGGCCTCCGTCGGCCGGGCCCGTCCCTCCCTGGCGGCCCCCGCCGGGCTCGCCCCGTCCCGCCGGCCGGCGCTCTCCCCCGCGGGAGGAGAGCGGTGCGTTGTCAGCTCCACGGGCGGGACGGCGTGGGGTTGATTTAGCCCTCGCGGTGAGGGGAGGGTGGATTTCGGTCCGCGTTCTCCCCGCACCCCCGGGTTCGGGTCTTCAGGCGCCTCTCTGCAGCTGTCGGGGCTAAAAATTAACCGTAATCACCTCGCGCCGGGAGCGAAGGCCTGGAGTCGTCACGTATGAGCGATTTAGTGGGGAATAAACCAAGCACTGTTAAATTTGCTCTTTTAGCTGAGGCGGGGGAGGATGAGAAAGGCAGTATGTCTCATCTCAATTTAGAGTTACTATTGTTTTTATCTCTATTAATGTCCCATCGTAATTTGAAAGTAGTCAAGTTGACCAGTCGTCGTAAATCTCAGCCCCAAAAGCCGAGACTTTTCAGTTCCACCTCCTCTATACAGCTCCCCAGCTTGACAGTTTCCTGACAAAGGATATATTCAGAGTGAGCATCATCTGCTGCAGATGGTCTGTCCCAGCTTTTTACGAGGGCCTGATGGATCCGGAATTTCTGCTGGTTTCATTAGTTGCACTTGCCTCACTGGGTGAGAGGCATTTTCTGAGATAAGTAAGTCCAAGTCTCAGCTGGTGACACTTTAAATTGTATTAAAAATAGATAAGCGTCTCAGTATGTTCTCTGTAAAGAGCATTGCTCAGCAGGAGATCCCGTTCATCCTGCAGGTAAAGGCTGAGATGATGAATGTGTAGTCCAGTGCCAGGAAAGGCAAAAATTGAGATGTCATTGCGCTGCCGGCTGAGGTGCATAAGCTTATGATAGACTCCTTACCCACAAGGACAGAAATCGTCTTCTGACAAGGGCAGTTTGATCTAAAAAGATAGATTCCCCCTTGCCAGCCTCTGACTGAGATTGTCCCCAAAGCGTATCATAAAATGCCGCTTCCTCGAAACTGAGGTACATGAAGCTACGTGGGTCCTTTTCTCCTGCCATCAGCGGCAGACAGATTTTTCCCTGCCTTCAGAGCCAAAGCTTGCAAATAGTTTTTCAGGCTCCCCTGGGAGCAGCTGACTTCTGACCAGGGCTGTACACAGCCACGCTCAGCAGTTAGCATCTGATTATTATTTTTTCCCTTTTCTTTATGTACGTCCCCAGCTGACGCCCTGAGAAACAAATGGTTGGCCTCTGCCTCCAGCCTTGCCTCCCTGCACAAGCCTACCTGGGCTCTCGCTGCCTCAGCAGGCGTGCTTCACCTTGCAAAGGATGCCCATGCACCTTTCCTTTGCTTGCCTGCCTTAAGAGAATGCTTTGGGGTTTATCGCTTTAGAAACTGGTGGTTTGGGAAGATTATGAGATTCCAGGCTCCCCAATCCTGTAAACATGTGCACATGCTCAATGTGATTTTGGCTGTGTGAGTGTTCCTAATGGTATAAGTGAGATGGCTCATTTGAGGAAAACCCTGCATGTGTTTAAATGCTGCAGGGTTAGTGCCAGAGATACCAGAGAGGAAATTACTTATTCAGGTTATTTGCGCTTCCATTTTTTATTTTAATGACCATTGGTGCAACACAAACACTGAGCAGACAGTGGGGAAAGATCAATTTGATAAGATTCAGTGTTTCTCTGTGGTTTGGGGTGGGACGTCATGTAATGGTTAGCTAATCCTGCTGTTGTATCCTCCAGCAAAACAAAGAATGACGAAGCTTGACGTTCTTGATTGTGCTCAGGAGAACCCGTGCTACATTTTTTCTTTCTTTTCTTTTTTCCTTCTAAAGGGGAAGGGGGCAAAAAGTTTTCAGACCTTCTTACCACATCAGAAGAAAAAAGGAAAACAACAAGATACCACCCCTGTTTCCTCCCCTTTGCATGTTACTTGTAACATTACAGGTAAGACATTGGGTTTTTTATTTCACCTTGTTTTGTGTGTTTGAAGTTCTGCTCTTAACATTGTGTTGACACAGATCTGTGCGCTATAGTTCCTTGATTTTTGTGGGCTTCATTGCTTTCTTCTAAAGACAGGGGAAGGGGAGAAGAAGCCTTAAGACATGGTGCTGTTAAGCTGCACTTTGCGAAGTTTTGTGCACCCCTGATCTCACCTACCCCAGAGACACGCAGCCATCCGGCCGTTTAGCAATCTCTTTGCACAACTTCGCAAGATTGACAGGCTGTCCTGCAGCTTCAGGTTTAGTAACATATTTTGCTAAGTTTGCACAAAGTCTGCTTGGGCATATGAACATGCGCTATCCTGCAGCTTTCATGAAATTAAAAAAAAAAAGTCCTTCAAAGGCACATATGCTTTCCTGTGTGCTAGTTCCTTAAATTCTGAGATTTCTTGGAGTAGGCACTATGAGCATTGGTATTCCCAGCCTGCCTGAAATTGTTTTGATATCTGCAGCAGTCTGCTTAATCGACACTTTAGATGCCATCCAGCTTGGAAGCTGTTCGTGCCACGAGTGGTCTTTAATAAACGTATTTACTTTATTTTTTTTAAATTATTTTTGGGAGAGTTTACATCTAATTTTGGATCATTCCAAATTTTTACCATATATGGTCAGGGCTCCTTTTCAAACTTTGCGAAAATGAAATGTGATGATTATAGAAAAATGAATTATGGAAGGAAAACCAGGAGAGCTAGTTTGTTAATCCCCATTGTTTGTAAGTTGTCTTTTGCTGTATGCAATATCTCAGATCACATAAACATCAGCTTCTTTTGCCAGGGAGTCACTTGTGCCCAGTGGATGGTCTGATAAGCTGGTGTTTAGAACTAGATTATGTTCTTTTTCTTTCACCGGCCTGTTGTATATTTTCTGCCATGTGTCAGAAACACCACATATGATGAATGTCTTGGTTTTAACGATGTACTTAAGATGCCTTGAGGTCAAATGTGTGCCGGTCAGCTTTTGAAAAGTCTCTGAGGCGGATTTAGTTCCTGGTGTCTCCTTCCCGATTCCTGTTCTACAAAGGAGGGATAACAATATTACTTTCCTCTTTTCAAAGTGCTTAGAAGGTACAAGTGCTAAGTATTTTAAGCCATTATGCAATCAGTTGCCTATTTTTAGTACTTGAACCATTTTTAATGTTCTTTTTACAATGCAAATGTGCTTTTATTGAGGCTGACAGAATGAACTGTTTCGAGCACTTAAGCCACAGGGAATGGGGATCTATCGGGGACTGTTTTAACATAACTCTTGTGAAAGATGGTGTAGAGCATATAAAGATCAGAGGACTGCTGTGAGGTGCTTGTAAATTAAATGGTGAGAGACTTCTCTAAAAGTCCAAGTATTTCAAACTGCATGAAAGTAGGTGAAAAATGCTCTAAATGCAAATGATAGATAGCTCTGTTAACGATGGTATTTTTTCCCCCTTTCCAGTAGGGTTGTGCACCTGCAGCTGGGACAGCCATGGAGAAGAGTGGGAACATTCAGCTGGAGATTCCTGACTTTAGTAACTCTGTCCTGAGCCACCTGAATCAGTTACGCATGCAGGGTCGCCTGTGTGACATCGTGGTCAACGTGCAGGGGCAAGCTTTCCGTGCTCACAAGGTGGTGCTGGCTGCCAGCTCGCCCTACTTCCGCGACCACATGTCCTTGAATGAAATGAGCACTGTTTCCATTTCTGTCATCAAGAATCCTTCTGTTTTCGAGCAGCTCCTTTCCTTTTGTTACACCGGTAGGATATGTTTGCAGCTGGCTGACATCATCAGTTACCTAACGGCTGCCAGTTTCTTGCAGATGCAGCACATCATAGACAAATGCACGCAGATTCTCGAGGGAATTCATTTCAAAATTAACGTGGCAGAGGTGGAAGTGGAATTGAGCCAGACCAGGACAAAGCATCAGGAGAGACCACCAGAGTCTCACCGGGTGACGCCAAATCTAAACCGTTCTCTGAGCCCGCGTCACAACACGCCGAAGGGGAGTCGCCTGGGCCAGGTTAGCACGGTGCTGGACATTCGGGAGCTCAGCCCGCCTGAGGAGTCTACCAGCCCCCAGATAATTGAGCAGAGTTCGGACGTGGAAAGCAGGGAGCCCATACTGCGGATTAACAGAGCGGGACAGTGGTACGTTGAGACGGGAATGGGAGACCGTGGGGGACGGAACGACGATGACATCCGGGTGCTGGGAGGAGTACGCATTAAAATGGAGAACCTGGAGGAGTGGCTTGGGGCAGAGCATCAGCCGTCGGGAGAAGATGGGAGCAGCGCTGAGGAGGTCACTGCTATGGTGATTGACACCACAGGCCACGGATCGATGGGCCAAGAGGCTTACATGCTAGGGTCCTCTGGGGCCAAAGTGGTCAGGCCAACCAGCAGTGAGATTGACAGGTGAGTTTTCTTTAACTTAATTACTGACCTTGGCTGTAAGAGGACATTGTGCAAGATTTTCCCTTGGCTGGGTTGGTCCCCTTGGAACATTTCCCCCTTATATTTCCTGTGGCTGTTAAGCATAACGCTGGAGGAAGTTTTTCATGGTGTTAGAAAGTGTATCCGGTTTGGGTTATATTTTGGCTGCGTAGTGATCAGACCAGGATCGTCAGGTAGAGGCTAGTTTGAGAAATTAATTATTAGCACTTAGAGATGTATAGGTTGGAATCTCTACCTCTTGGTGTATAGCTGAGGTGGGTTTTTTGTCTAAAGAAGATACTGCAGTTCAGTCTCAGTAGATACCGTGCTCAGCATCGGAATTAACAAGGTCACATACAATATGTGTTACGCAAAGTGTCGTTGCAATGATGCCTTCTGACCTGAAAATCTGGGGGTGGTTCTGTTTGAGAAACAAGCTGGTCACCAGCTGTAGGTCAAGAGGGAATTTTCTTCACGGTGGTCCAGAACAGCGGTGGGCCATGGGTTTACATCTTCTGAAGCAGTTGGAGCGGGGAGCCCATCAGCCTCCGCTGTTGTTTTGATTTATATGAAAGAGCAGAAAGCCTTTATTGAAAATAGATGGTGAAATCTGCTGAGCTTTGATTCTCCATCCATCTGCTTCCCCTCCACTCCAGCATTTGTTTTCTTTCCCTTAGCTCAGACCAAAGAACGGATCTGATAAGGGGCAGATCTGTTGTGTTTGGGGGGTTTGTATTTGTGGGGTTTCCCTTCACAGCTGTCTCTCTTCTCTTCTAGTTCAATCCCTCTGGTCCCATGGGGGAACAGCTACCTGGAAGCAGTGGATATTCTATCACTTGTTGCTTAATAAATCAATCGGTGGGAATGATCTTGAGCTGGCCCTTGCGAGAGCGATCCTTTCCTAGTTCCTTAACTCTTTTCCACTGATCAGCTAGCCTCGAGCATCTCTTTTTGCATGGCGCTCAATATCCACTGTTTCCTGCCTGGAGTCCATCACATCACTTTTGTTTCACACTTGAAAGGGGGAGGAGGGCGAGGGTGGTCAATGAGAGGTGCCCTTAGAGAAATGGTTTCTTCTCCTGTTGTACAGTTCCTGAGTCACCGGGCCCATATCAGTTTACTTGTGATAGCGACCGAAAAGCTCTCTGTTACTGAACTGGAAGCCAAATGACTCAGTTTTATTTTTCAGATGTTAAGACTGAAACCACAGACCAGTATGACTTGGTTTTTCCTTTATACTTGCGCTGTTCCGCCTCCTGTGTGTTAGCTGGTGAGGATGAAGAGATGCTATACAGGTGCCTCTATTGCTCACCCGTTGTTCTAAAAACCGTAGTGACCTGATGCCCATTAAAAACTCCGTTTACACTCTTCCCCCACCCCACAGATTTAGCCCTTCTGGCAGCATGGTTGCTGTGACTGAGCGGTACAGATCAAAAAGCGAGTCTCCCGGGCGGATGGATGAGCCCAAGCAGCCCAGTTCCCAGGTAGGTAGATCAAGAAGTTTGCAAGTAAATGTTGGCATTGAAGGTGAAGGGGACTGTGTTGTGATGAAGTGTATAATATTTTATATTTGCAAGCAATACTGTTTGTGAAACAAAGACCTTTTACTGTTGCAAAGGGTCTAGTTGCTCCCACTGAGAACGTATGCTGTTGGTATATGATTTAAAAATGATTTTGGCTGTCGTTTGGGATTTTACCCAGATACCTGGAAAACACAAGGAGTTTCTCTTGTTATCAGAAGGCATAAATATCAACCCTGGTTCTGGGCAGGCCACCAACTCCTGAGGAGAAACCCCATTTGCCTGCAGGGTTGGATCTGCCCTAAAACACTGACAGCAAATGCCTGAGCTGAGGGAGGAGGTGTTAGCTGGCTTCTGTGGAAGACTGAGGGGTGACAACAGCTGAACCTTTCCATGGTAGTGCCGAAACCATTCCAAAAAGCCTTCCAGGCACTACACCAGTAAACCCTTAGGGTGGAGTGTCAAAGGACTGTGGATTTGTACAGAGGTCTCTGTCTCATCCCCAAGGGACTGTGTTGCATAGCAGAATTTGCAACGTAAAGTAGCTCTGACTCCTCTGCTTTCTTGGGGTATGGGTACAGTTTTGGGGTAGGAGGGAGAGTGACGCAGAAATACAGGAGGGCAATGGGCTATAGGGTGCAGTAAAGTGGGGCATGGTGGTAATACCTGTGCCTAATTATTTTGATCTAATTTTTTTCTTGCATACAGTCAGTATTGCAGTGGCATTATAGTGCAAGTGTATCGCCCACACTCTTGTGTGCCTGGCAGATAAGTAATGTGTCAGTTCGTAATCAAATTACTTTGCTGGAGGCAGGTGAGAAGTTACCAGGCTGCTTTGCCCTTGAGTAAGACCAAGTGAAGCAAGGGGGAAAAAAAATCATGATTGCTGTCTGCTAACTTTGTAATAAACTTCCATAAAACAAAAGATACCTTTTTGTTACTATTTTGCCAGAGCTTTGTTTTGTGTCCTCAGAATACATCTAGAAAATTTCATGTCAAACTAACCCTCCAGGGCAAATATGACATACAAAGCAATTTTAGCTCTACATACAGAAAACTTGCTATTATTTCTCCATCGTGAGATGGCCTCAAACATAAAACCGTAGGCTACCACATACACGGGGAAGTATCATCACCTTCCACTCTTCCTGGTATTGCCGTATCGATGCTAAAAATAGTCTGCCCGTGATCCCTGCCCAGTGGCAGTGGTAGAGTGGAAAGAAAATACCATAGCTTTGTGCATCTCCTTTAGTCCTGAGCAGCTTACCAGTGCTCGTACAGCCAGATCCAACGGCATCTGGCACAGTTACGCTGCTGCTTGTGCGTGCACAGCCCTGGTTGCCGGAGGAGAGGCCCTCCTGCCATTATGCTAGTTGCTTGTCTGCGTTTGGTGTCATCGGGAAACAGTGTAAGACTTGGGAGTGCAAATACTGTATCCTCCAGCACAGAGGCATTCAGGAGACTGTCTGTTTGTGCTTGTTCTGAATATGATAGCCAAAAGTGGCTGTCCTAGAGCCTGAGCTTGCGATTCAGAGTTACCCTTGGCTGTTTGTTGTTCTGGCTTCAGAAAATAACAAGGAGCGAGCTAGTCCTTGCTGTGTGACTCAGGCTGGGCGTGCTAGCTCTCTATGCTGCAGATCCTCCCCTGCCATGCTGCAGGGCTGGGATGGGTTACACAGCCATTTAGGCAAACGTGATTCATTATAAAATGAATCCTGAATGACACCTGAATAAATACCTGTGTAAAGGGACACCTGAAGAGTTTCAGATATGATTTGTAGTTTATTCCACCTTTGTTTTACTGCAAGCTCATCAACTGGCTTCTTTTTTTAACCTTCAGTAAGTAAAACAGAATGTGGTATACAGTATTTTAATCAAACTGGCCCAAGTTTTAAAAAAAGTAACATGTATTGACATGTTTGATCCACAACTCAATCAGTGGCTAAGTGCCCTCGTCACAAGAGCTGTGCTTTCTTCCCTGGATCTAGCGAATGACTTGGCAGAAGGGGCCGCTATAGCAGAAGTTTCTAATTGATTGCTCATTTGTCTTCAGCCCCAAGGCTCCAGTTAAGCACTTAAATGTGTGCTTGAGGTTGAAGACATTAGTGCTGCTGATTTCGAGGTTTGGCACATGCTTCAGTGCTTTACTGGCTGGACTGGGGCCTGATCTTCTTTCCTGCAATTTGTTTTAGGCTGCTTGTTATTTAAATCTCTGTTGCTTCCTTTGCAGGGGGAGGAATCGGCCATGCTTGGAGTGAGCGGTTATGTGGAATATCTCCGGGAGCAGGAGGTTTCAGAGCGCTGGTTCCGGTACAACCCACGGCTCACTTGTATTTACTGCGCCAAATCCTTTAACCAGAAAGGTAGCCTGGACCGGCACATGCGTCTCCACATGGGCATCACGCCTTTTGTCTGCCGCATGTGTGGGAAGAAGTACACCCGCAAGGATCAGCTGGAGTATCACATCCGCAAGCACACAGGCAACAAGCCCTTTCATTGCCACGTCTGCGGCAAAAGCTTCCCTTTCCAGGCCATCCTCAACCAGCACTTTCGCAAGAACCACCCTGGCTGTATGCCTCTGGAGGGGCCTCACAGCATCTCCCCTGAGACCACCGTCACATCCCGGGGGCAGGCGGAGGAAGAATCTCCTCCGCAGGAGGAGGCTGTTGCTGTGGGGGAGACGGCACAGGGATCTGTGTCCACGACTGGGCCAGATTGAAACACGGCTGCAGAGTCTGGGGAGAAAGGACCATCTTCCCGTTTTTGGCTCTAAAGAGTCAGCACCAACCTGGCAGGCTGGTACTGTAATTAGTGCAATGCCACCACTGGACAGAAAGAAGCTCCCAAGATGTTGCCAAAATAGAAAAATCTTCCTCTCTCTCTCTCTTTTCTCTCACACACCCACACACACACGCGTAGAGTGTTAAAAGTTTTTCTCCCTTATTCCTCCTCCTCTTGGAGAAAAACAAAACAACTGTGTCAATCAACTTCTTATTCAGGGATCGACAGGATTTTTAATTTTTTTAATGTTCTGTAGTGATCTGGGACGAGCAGTTATTTGTATTTCTCGACAGCGTTTTGGCCTAGCAGCTAGGTCCCGCTGGCCATCAGCCGTGCAGGCCTGGTGAGCCTAGTGTGCCAGGCTGCTCCTTGCCATATCTGCTGGTCCAGCTCAAGGGGAAAGCAGGGGCAAGGTGCTGTTGCCTTCCTCCATTCCCCAGGTCCTTGCCACGTTAAAGAAAACAAAAAGACTGGCCTGGTGGAACCTGCCTTGCCCGAGTGTATTTATCCCTGTCTTATTTTTGGTGTGTCTCTTTTTACCTTTTTACTTAAACTATTATTTTAGGGCTTTCGGCTTGCCTGTTCCAGGCGTGCAGCCTCAATGCCCCTTGTTAAAAGCGGGCATGGCTATAAAGCGATATTCTAAAGGTCAGCAAAATTTGAAGCGCTTCGGCTACTGAAAGTGAAATTTAGCAGCTGTGAGGTTTGCATTAGACTGATGTGTTGGGAGAAGGGTTGGAGGGGTCTTTCAGAGGAGGTTGTCCTTTGCTGTTGCTGATCTGGAGAGTTCAGAGCACTCTCATGTCCTGACCGGCACGCTGCCATGCTTCAGGTGTTGGAGCGTTAGGAAGAGTTTTTCTGGACTGACTGAATTGCGGAGTTAGAGGCTGGCTACCAAAGTCGTCCTTCACCCCTACTCCCCCCTCAACACGCACTTGATCTTTTATAACAGCAATATGGTATACTGAAATACTATCATCCCAGCCGAGCAATTGTGGGTGGTTGCTTTTAAACATGTTTCTACAAACTAGTTTGATAACTTTTTTATCAATGAAATGCAAAAAGAAAAGAAAACCCTACTTTATTTCCTCCTAACGGTTCAGGAAACTTAGAAGTGAATGGTTCCTAGAGCAATCACAACTCTGTCCCCTTGCATGGACTTAAACTTTTGTATTCTAAGCAGCTCTGATGTTTAGAGCAAGTTAAGCAAACCTGGAGAGACATGCCTGCGTTGTGTATTGTAGGTGTTTGCACGTGCTTACATGTTTCATAAACGGAAAAGCATGGGACAGGTAGATAAGTGCAAATATCTTGACATCTTTTGAAGAAGTCTTTTTAAAAATATGCAATACTTTAAGAGTTTTCTCTGGTTCTGATGCCGAGTTGTTTATGACGGAGGGGGAAAATGAACGGCAGGTTGCACAGATTGGGTTTGGGAGAGGACGTTTGGTTGAAGGAGTTCTCTTGAGGATGTGTAACGTGTATAATAAGGAAGGATGAAGTTCTGATCCTTAAGGTGATGGGAGGAACAATGAGACATTGGAAAAGGAATACACTTCATCTTGCTTTGGCAAAGCAAGCCGGGCAAGCGGTTAGAGCATGGGCTTGGTGGGCAGGAGACTTACCAAGTGAAAATAAAGCTTGGCCCGCAGTCTGACTGCACAATTTTGGGCACATGGAAACATCTCCAGCCCTCACTTTCCCCACCTGCAAATTGGGACTCCCTGCCCGTTTAGAGGGAAGAATTTGGAGAAGGGTGATGTATTCTTGCCTTGCTTTATATATTTTTCTCTTTTATAAGTGAGGGGTCTCACTGTTCCTCCCATGTCTCTCTCAAAAAGCAGATGTGGCTCTAATTTTTGTGTGTGTGTGGGGAAGGGAAGGGCTTGGTGCCAGGATCACGTGTAACGGGGATGTGCTCCTAAGAGAGGAACCTTTGCAAGTGTTCTGAGCCAGGCACCTGCAAAGTACAATTTAATTGACCATTTCAAACAGGAAAAAAGATATTTCACCTCCGTTTTCCTTCTGTCCCTTCTTCCTCCTCTCCTGTCAAGTGCATAATCACACAGTGAATGATTTTCTAAGTGGCCACCCAAGGGACCAGCCCCATTGGGTTTCCTGTCGAAGGTCAAACAGGATTGTACCGAAACAGTAAGGTTGCCAGAGAGCAGTCGCAGAAGATGAGAGATAAGAGGGTGGCTAAGGTAGGTTTCATTGCAGTCGAGGTGTGGGGAGGAGCGGAGATGTGCAGAGTATGCTGCTTTAGTCATAGCTTTTGAAGTTACCAAAAATCAAAAAGAAAAAAGTTAAAAACTTTGAAATCCTATCCTGTTCACACTAGAGAGCATCAAAAGTTACTTTTAGTTGCTTAAAAGATTTTTAAGTGTTTTAAAATAGAACTTTTAAAAGAATACTACCAAACTATAAAAACATAAAATTATTTATATACATATATTATATATAAATATAGTGGGAAAGTTTCCCTGCTAAGCTTGCTGTGAAGGGAAGGGTGAAGATGCAGTAACTGCTATACAAACAACATTTTTCTGAAACAGATGGCAACCGATCCATCAAAGCATAGTGATGAAGGGCTGACATAAAATGGTGAATGCCTTTATATGTATGGCATAGCTGTGAGTTTCTTGAGCAGGTTTTTGTTTTACTGTATCGATACTGTGAACAGAGGAGCATCCTAACAGTCCAGGATGCCAGCAGTGCGTCCTGTTTTGCTGATTCACTACTTTCAATTGGCCTGGTGAAAACCATGAAATTGGTCCTTCATATTGTACTAGGCTAGTCTGAAACAAAGCTTGTGAAAGGTTTTTATTTTTTCCTCTTTTATAGTGGTTTTTTTTTTTTTTCTGGTGCAGAGGTTGCCACTGTATAAACGATCATTTCTGATTGCATGCAAAAGAGCCAATATTCTTGCCCGGGCCTCGCTGAGGTGAAGTTTATAGCTTGTAGCTAGAGTCAGTATAAGGTATGGTAGTGGGAATCATTTTAATATTATTTCTGTACATTTAATGGATATGTATGTGTATGTATGTGTAGGAATTATGGTGTCTCTGATGTTTTCTTGAACAGCGCTGAAAGCAGTTTAGGCCCATCCGCACTAGAAGATGGAACCAGTTCAGAGGAATTGTTTATTAACCTTTTCTTTCAGTGGTTGACTTCCTCAGTGCAGATAAGGCCAAGGTTCGAGAAAAAAGAGGTTGGAGGTCGTGTATGGTATGGAAAAACCTCATGTGAATTTTCTGGCAGTGGTGTAGCTACTTGGAGCTGCTTTCCGTAACAGAATGATACCATCTTTCATTGCCTCTCCATTGGCAAACCGTGTAGCTCTTCACGGTTGCACTGAAGCTGTGGAGAATCAGGTGCCAACTATCCAAGTGCTAATGCTTCTGTGATGGGTTGAGGCACGGCTTTGCATTTCCACGTCTAGCTGCAGCTTTTTCCCCTCTGCCAAAACTGTGATTTCAACTGTGATTTAAGGAGGATGTGAAGAGAACTCTGTCAAATTTTAATACCTCTGTACGTAACATTTCTGTCCGCTTCAGAGTTAGGGCTTACTAACCCATTTGTTTGCTTGCCTCAGGCAACAGGGGGAACACACTCTATTTCTGCAGTTTTTTTTCTCAGAGGGGGAACACATTTCTTTGTTCTTTGCTGCGGCAGAGAAACCTTCCAAATGTGAAGTGTTGCGGTTATCTCCTTGAGCCTGCAGAAAGCCCCGGTGCCAAGTCACAGCAGAGTGACATGACGGTTGCCGTGGCCGTTCCCTGCTGCTGCCAGGTTCCCTGTGAATAGCTGTGAAAATAACAAGAATTGTGTTAATACTGTGCTGCTGCTTTGGGGAAAAGCTAAATCTCTTCGTCTCGGGAGGATGACCGATGTGAAGCTGGGAAAGGGAAAAAGCAGGTGGTCTTTTGGCTCTCTTGCAATGGGAGTACGTGAGAGCAAACTGTGCTTCTTATTTCCAGCAGCTAGATAGAGAGGGATGAATGAGGAGGCTTTATGAAATGTGAATTTATAACAAGAGGCTGAGAACACACTTAGAGCCGCTTAATAAGATCCAGGGATATCAGCCTGGTAAGAGTCAGAGCAGCCGATGCAGATGGGCAATCCCTCACTTGTCCTCCCAGCGTTGTCCGGCCATCAGGTTCAGTCCTTTGACTTACTTACATCTTCTCTACAATATTTTCAAGCTGTGATCTGTAATTTAACTTTCAGAAGTTTGGGTGGCTGAAGGGCAGGAAGAATAGAAAGCGTTTTGTGTCTCTGCAGCTGTTTTAAATCCAGCTGAGGTCGGTAGTGAGTGACTCTGTTCCCATCTGACAGCTATGCAGAGCTGGAATTGCATTTGGAACAAGCTGCGATCTTGCTGAAAAGCATAGCGGAGCAGGCTTGGTGGGGTGGTCACGGAGCCAGGATTTCAGCCCTCTGCAAGATCAAGGTTGATATAAATTGACAGGACAGATCTCCCTGCTTATCCTGCTCCTGTTTTGTGACAGCTAGGTGACTTTGTTTTCTAGGGCAGGCCGTCCCACGCCTCTACGCAGTAGTAATTTCAGTTAAAAATGTGATGCCCAGTTCAGTAAATGATTCTAAGCAGTCCGGTCTTCGAGCAGAGTCCTTCTGCCGCCTTTGGGTGATTCAACCCTAACGATGCATTTGCAAGTACAGAGTTGTAGCTTTTATTTGCTGCTGATGTCATCTCTCCTGCAGAACCCAATGTATAAATAGAAAGACAGCTGAAAAGGTGCAGTTTATTTGGGTGGAAGGTAGCCTGTGAGGTAGAGAGTCATGCATCTTTAAAACCAACAAAAATTAGCACCCCGTAGACTTATTATTTAAACATTATAAAATTCTCCTCTTTGATCCATGACATGCCTGCCAATTTAGCCATACCAGCATCCAAGTGTTTCTGCAGATCAGCGACACCAAATGCTATTCTTGCTCTACTGGAAATATTTTGGGGATGGGAGAAGTCAAGGAGCTGTAATTCAGGAAACTTCTAATTTTTGTCAAAGTTTGGGCTCCCCGTTTCCCCTGGGAGCTGAGCCCATAGCCAGGACTGCAGTCAGAAAGTCTGGGGTGTTTCGATGGAGCTGCCGCTGACCACCCGTGTAGCCTTGTCTGGCAATAACGATACTCTCAGAGATGAGTATTATTACTCCTGTCATGAGGTGAGCACAGAGCTTTGACATCTTCAGTGGAAGGTCCTAAAGAGGAGCTAAGTATCTTTATTTTAATCATTGTCATTCAAAGGATATTTTAATATAAAATACATACATATATATGTATGTACATTTATATAGATATATATTTGTAACCAAATAAAAGCTAGAGCTATGCAAACACTACTGGCTGCTGCTTGAAACTAATGTCTACCAGAACATTTTGGAATAGAGTAGATTTGTTGGGTTTTTTGTTTTTAAATAAAATGCAGCAGACCAAAGTTTTGCTGCAGTTAGTCTTACTAGAAACTTATGTTATTCCTAATCTGGAACCCACTCAAGTGGGTTATAAAATTATCTGAAGAGAGTCCTACCATCTCTAAAATATTTCCATCTGCTGAAAGGCTTTCTTTTGCAAAACATAGGAAAACACAGAGGCTGGGACTAGGAGAGATTGAATGTGATGTTTGGGATGATAGTTAGAAGAGAAGTAGAATCAAGGAAGGACTGGGAGCATTTTCTTTTGGACGTAGGATTGAGTTGGCTTCAAGGAATCTTCCGGCTTGTGAAAATGTCCATCGCTGACATGGAGGCAGTGATCGAAGCATCACCGAGCTGAATTCTGGTCCCAGTGGAGGTATTGGAAGTCTTCCCGCTGAATCTGATGGTACCAGAGTTTAGTCTGCCAGGAGAAACTTCAAGTGGTTTCTACTGTTTCTTTGTGTCAGATCCAATCTTTGCTTTTAGGATTAATGATATATCCAACTGTAATCTTCAGTGACCTTTGACTTTTTATTCCTGGGGACTGTAGAAAATTCAGGTTTCCTATAACATTATCCTAATCCCAACTGTGAACAAGTTACTACTGCTTCTTTATAATTTATTGTCTTTCTGTTCCTGAACGTCTGTGTGATCCATCTGTTCACCAGTGCCGCCTTCCAGTGCTTCATTAGCTTTTATGCACAGGGAATTGTTGCAATGGATAAGTTGACCACGCTAGTTGGAAGAGTAGAAGCCTTTGGAGAATGACTTTTGCTTCCTCTAGCTGTCATTAGGGAGTGCACACACACATACCTGTATATACATATATATGTATACATATATAAAGTGTTTCAATATAAACTCATTTAGCATTATTTTTATTTAATTTATATTTTAATCCAGTTGTAAACCAAAGTATTACAGCTTGTGAAATGATGTATCTCAGAAATAGGAGGAACCTTTTTAGATAGGAGCTCTGAAATATCTTTCCTGACAAAAATGCAGATTTAAGACTTACTTGCTGGGTAAAGGCTGATGGTGGGGAAGCAGTATGGGTTACCATTTTAAAACACTGTTGGGTTTTTTTCCTTATCCAGTATAACTTGGCATTTGGAGGAATTGCTACAAGAGCAGTACGGCGGGGCGTGTGATGGAGATGACGCACGTGGTTAAAGCTAAGAGGGCAATGTCAGGTAGCGGTGTTTGCTGCTGGTGTCTTCTGTTCACAGATCTGGATTGAGGTGTGCTGTGTTCAGCTCTGGGCATCTCGGTACTGCCTTGTCGAATGACCCTGCAGGGAGCTAGCCGGTTGATGGTTTGAATGAGTGCTTTAAAAGTGCAAGTCAGCAGCGTTTCTGCTGCTGGACTTTTCCAGCAGAATCAGTTTGGAGTCTCTGCCACCCTGCTGTGCCTGCTGGTCACAAAAAATGGGGCTTCTGTCCTGCCTCTTGAATTGAGATGTTTTAAGGAAGCATGAGGACTTGCCTACTAGAATGCCTCAAGGAGATCCTCTGCAAGGGAAAATGAGGCAGGAATTTAGGCATGGATGCTGTATATGCTGTAACATGGATCTAAAGTGATTCCATATGTTACTCTGCCTGACCCCTTCCTTGTAAATGCAGGATTTGTTGGAATTTTTGTAAACACACGTAGAAAAGACAGGACAGGCTGTCTCAGTGCTGGCACTGCTTATGCCTGCGTCCCCTTTGGCTTGCTGTTTCTTGCTGTGGTATCTAATGAGGGTTGGAGCTGAGAGGTGTTTGTTGAGATGGAGTACAGCTGCTACCGGACCAGGTGCTCCTGGGCTTTGGCTCATCTGTGCTGTCAGAGTGATTAAAGCAACCCACGAGAGGGGTTTCAGAGCCTTCTGAAGGCTTGGAAATTGCAATGTTTTTCATAGTACTTATGGTTTTGTAGGAAAACAAGTATGTTCTGGCAAGCCTAGAAATAAAAAGGGAGAAGACAGCAAATCAGACTGTAGTCTGGCACAACTGGGAGCTGGAGAGAGAAGGCCACAAAACCAACCGCTAATGTATTTAGTATCTATCTAATTTACAGTTTTAGAAAGCAGGCTTTTGCTAATTACTGATGTCTAGAGGTGGTTGGGGTTTTTTTAGTAACTTCTGTGGAGGTACATGTTCTGCTGTCCCCAATGGAAAGAAAAAAATGGGTTCAAAGATGAAATCTTGCTGATTCTTCTGTGCTGGGGAGTAATTGCCTTTCCAAGGAATTAGCAAACGCTATGAACAAATTCGCCTCTAACAAGCTCCTGCAGGCTTGGCAGCGGCTGTGTTTCCTGTTGCTCTTCTGCTCAGCCCGCACGCTAGAGTCTCTTTTTATAGAGGGTTTCCCTGCATCTCTTATACTGGGCAGGATGGTGGTCCACCTACCTGTGTTGATTAAGTTCATTGAATACTCCCCAGCAGGATTAGCGCGTACTCACAGCTCATGGTGTATCAAGCACTCTGCTGGCTACACGCAGTACAGTTTTTAGCTACTAGATCTGGCAAATACAAAAAGACGGTAAGCTAATCTACTTCTAATTGTAGTCACCAGGTACTGTGGGTTGAGTACAAGACCCCTTCTGTGCCGCATGCTGTACCACTGCGTAGGAACATCATCTGTCACATCAAATTCCTTTTGATTAAGGCATCCTGTAAGCAACCTCAGTGCAAAGGTGCTTCTCAGTGCAGCTGTCAGGAGAAACTGGTCCGATACCAGCAGCAGATCCCGTGTGGCTGCTGTGTCAAATAGCAGTTGCTCTGATAAACCAGGCAAAAGAAAAAGGGAAAGCAGGCTCAGGAGAAGAGAGGTACCTCAGACCAAGCACTGGCTGCTAATTGGGTAGAAAAGAGTTCCTTGATTGAGACAATGGTCTGTATGTGGAATTTCTGTCATTTTTTTTGTTCAAAGAACTTTTAATAACTTATATATATTATTTTTTTTACAAAAAGGTAGCCCTTTCCACTGAAAATTTCCCAAGTTGATTAAGTAGCACCGGTGTCAGTATGCTGCATCCAGTGACTCCTCGGTGTTTAGTGGGTTGGCGACGATATGTGCGCCTCCGGGCTTTGGGTGAGGGGGTTGTGAATGTATGCTGCTGGCTGTCTTTCCCTATAATAATTCTGATGGCTTTGGGACATGGACCAAAAATGATTCTTTTTGTTTTAAAGCTTTAATTCTTTTCATGGAAATGGTGAAAAATCTTAGCTCCCTCCCCAAATAGTTTTATGTTCTGTTTAGTTAAATTCTCATCTGGCATCAGTTTGTGATCTGAGAGCAATTCCTGTAACATCCATGAGTAGGACTTTGTAGGACTTCTCAGATCACAGAAGGTTTAAAACCTGTGGCTGTAGGAGGTGATGTTTGTAACATGAGTTTTATACTGCCGTAGAGGTTGGGAGGGATGAGGAAGGGTCTTTGTGGAGAGCCAGCCTCTGTCACAGTGTGGATTGAGTCACTGGGCACTGGTGCCTGCTTGCAGGGGTCTTCAAGTTTAGAGGTGCAGATGGGATTTTCTTCAGAGATTTTCCTCATGGCTTCCCATTGCACAAGTGCTTCAGCTCCCCGCTTCGGTAGTGAACAACAGATTCTGCTGCCTTCGGCATCAGGAACACAGTCAGCATTGAAGCTGCATGTCGGGAGCCTGTGGGAGAATCTTAGGAGGGGAATTGGGCACCTTCAGAACCAAAAAGTTGAACTTGTCAAAGGCTTTTCTGAATGAGGAGTTAAACCTGCTTTTGGCAGGGTGGTGGAGTAGGCCTGGGGGTTTTGGCTGTTAACATATATTCAGATCCTTGTTTTTGCAGGGTGAGATGCGCCATTTCAGAAATCTGGGCAAGGAAAAGTGATAGCGTTTGAACCCTGTGTTCTCATTCCAGGTTTCCACTGAGAACTGCACCAGGTATGTCAGTGCTTTCGATGGGGTGGAAGGGGAGCTGTGCAGCATCATGTTACATGGCTGGGAGTGTGTATGTGTTACATCAGGGGGTGCTGGGTGCGCCATGCTAGAGATGACCCAGGTAAATGGGCACCTTTTGAGACCAATAGGATGGTGACGTGTTCCCAAAAAGTGATCTGAGCTGTGCCCGTAAGCTTGCAGGGTAGTAGTTTTCTGATGAGCTTGTGAGTAGTGTTGGGAGAGGAATGGGAAACACTTCACTGTAAACTCCTTGCACAGTGCTTCTGCAAAGCCGTGGGGCTGTGTTGTACTAGCACAGCCCTGCATGAGCCCCCCCTGCTCATCCCCTATTGCTACACACAGCATCAGTGGAGCAGGCCAAGCTGAAAGTGTCTCTCTGGAAATAAGAGGGTATTTCCCTACAGAACGTGGCGCAGGAAGGGAGGGAGGAAGCTGTGGGATTTGTGCCCCAGCTAGAGCCTAGGACTTTTAGCCCTGGGCACAGAGACCTCAGGACCTATTGCCTGTCACTGAGGGACGAGGCTCAGGTGGATGGTTTTCTTCTTTGCTAGAGGGAAGCTATTGTATCTGCTGGAAAAAAAAAGCATGTGGAGTCTGGGGTAATTCTTGCTAGGAGACCAGTTATATTACTGGTTATATTCCAGCAGCAGAATAATTAACAAAATACTTCTTTTCATTAAAAAAATCAGTGTTAATTCTAACCTGGTGATGGTGACCTGCTTACATCATCTAGTATGTGATTCACATCACACCTCTTACAAAGCTGTTTTTATTTCCCCACCACAGAAGTGGTGGTAAATCTCCCTACAGCTGCAGACTTGTTGTGGTCTGTAAATGAGAAGAGGCGCTTTCCCCGTCTGCTGATGAGCGCTGTAAAGGATTCATCCCACAAAGTGATTGAAAAAAGCAGCACTTCAACCATGCAGACAGTTTGCCTACATTAGCCAGAGTTTCTTTAGATAGCCAGAGACACACCATCTGGTTCTTCCTAGCCTGAGCCATTTGTTGTAGCAGGAAGATCATCTGCAAAGTGCAAACAGAAATAGCGAGAAAAGGAGGTTGGCTTAGCGGGGAGGAGGGAGACACCCGAAATAAGAAGAGGGCTCATCTGTTTTCAGCACGGGCTGTGGCTGTTGGCACTGGAAGCCAACAAGGAGTGCTGGGTAGAATAGGTGAAACGACAGCAAAGTGTCATTGGGATGAAGTGTGCATGTGTGGATGCACACGTTGTGGATGCTGTGGGAAGGGAAATACCGGTTGTAGAACCTGTGTTCAGGAGCATGCAGGAAACCCTGCTGTCTTGGGAGACAGGCATGCAACGATGCCAATACTCTGTCCTAAAACGTTATAGCTGAGCATCACCAGTGTTTCCATCCTGGAGCCGTGAATGATAACGAAGGAAAATGAGTCAGTCTGTAGTGGAGGCAAATTCGCTGTGCAGATTTCAGAAACGCCCTTGGAAGGAACTGAAGGGTGGCAAGCGAAGGCTGGAAATGGGTAGTACCAGCCGGATTTCAAAGTGCCATTTTCTGAATGTTAGGTTTTCTAGCATGTGTTTAAGCTGTTGAAGACTGAAGTTTGCTTTTGTTTCAGTACTCTCTCCTTTACCTATGTAATTTCTTCTGTTTAAACTCAGCAGCCATGGGGAGGGTGCAGAGAAGATGGAGCCAAACTCTTCTCAGAGGTGCACGGTGGAAGGAGGAGCAGTGGTAGGCAGCAGTTTATACAAGGGAGATTCAGGTTAGGTATTACAAGACTTTTTTTCACCATGAATATAGCCAAACAGTATTGGAACAGGTTGTCCAGAGAGGCTCTGAAATCTCCGTCCTGGGAGATACTCCAGACTTGACTGGGCAAGACCCTGAGCGACCTGCTTGAAGTTAGCCCTACTTTGAGGGGGAAAGCAGGGCTGGGACCCAAAGGCCTCCCTCCCACCCTCCCTTATTCTGGGCTTCTCTCTCAATCCCCTGGAGTATAAAATATTGCCCCACTGTGTGCTGCACTGCATAATGCAAAACAAGGGATAGAGAGTTTTATCCTACCAGTACATTTCCAGTTATGATTTTTTTCATTTGTTCGTGATTAATCCATGAAATAGCATCTTGTCTGCCTTGTCTATGAAGTCCAGCTGCTCCCCAAGCATGAGTGCAGCCTCCATTAGACTACACCAAGCTGTATTTTTGTTACTTTTTTTTTTTAGTATGATCATGTAGAAATGGGCAGCTTTAATGGGCTTCCTAGTTCATATCAGTTAAGCTTTTGAAACATATTCAGGTATCTTTTAAATACTGCTGTGTAAATTCCTTGTTTAATCTGATATATTCTGATTTATTATTTTGCTGCAATTATCTAATCTAAGGCAGTACTTTAAAAAAACAAAAAACAGTGCATTAATTTTTTGCAGACTGTCAGCTATGTTAAGCCTCCAGCTTTACTTAGTTTTTGTAAATGTACTTAACCCTCTCCCCCTCAGATCTACAGTTAAATCTCTTCATTATTTGTATATTGCAGTGAAGCTTATTTATTTAAACCTTCCTGTTATCTTTGCAGGCAGACCCAATACCATTGGCTATAAAACTGTGAAACTAATTAGAAATGAAAAATGAAGCTAGATTGGTCCTTTTTACTACTGATTGTAAAATACAGAAAGTAGTAGCATAAAAGAAGAAAAGTACAATTGAAATTACTCAGTCTGAGGCAGGGGGAGGAATCACAAAACTACAGCTGAGAAACTTCTTGAAAATTAGTTTTGACCTGATGATGTTACTTCACTGGTTCCCCAATTGGTCAAGTTCAAAAGCTGTGTCTTGAGACAGAGAAGTGTGTCTGGGGTCCATTTGTTCATCTGTGTGTCTAGGGCATTGGTTTGATATGGGAGTTTGTGCTCCTGTGATGCTATTTTCTTAGAGTTTACATGTCTAAGAAAACTCTATGGATTACTGTGAAGCTTTTATTTAATACTTCATTGCATGTAAATTGGTAACTGAACACAATTCTTGGCTTAACAGAGGTGAGGGCCGGTGGGGAGGGGGAAGGTGCCATTTTGTTGTGGAGGCTGGCAGCTGCAGGTTACACTAACAAAAGGTGGACGGTGCAATTCTCCTGATGACAGCTTTGATTTTGACAAGAGGTGTGAAGCCTTGTCACCCCTGCAGCTGTCCCCTGCCCATGGGGAACTTTCAGTCGGCCAGAGTCCAGGTGAATTAGGCCTGTTTGCTCCGTAAAAACATGGGGATGGGGTTTTGTTTGCAGAGGCTGTCACTGGTGTGTGTGTTTACAGGCTGAGGGCAAACCGATCTCTGAGGGAGATTCAGGGAATGATTATGTAGGTGGTGCACAGGTACTTTTCTCAAGTGTTAGAAGGTTTCCAAAGCCAGGGTTATGCTGTTGGGGGAAGCAGCCAATCTGGATTGCGGGTGAATTTGGGATGGAGAGCAGAATTTCATCATGCCCTTTGCTTAAAACTAATTCCTTTCGGCTCCCCTGAAGTTCTTGCCTGGCCAGAAAGCTGATGTGTGACAGCTTCCAGGGCTACGTTGTTGTCACAGGGCAAGTGACTGGAAGAAATATTTTGAAGTGAAAAGGGAGTGTTGTCATTCAAATAATGCATGTTTCTTTTGTGTTCGTGTATGTAAAATTGCTGACAGTAAGGACAGGCCAAGGGGTGTGAGAGTAATCCTTCTTGGTGGCAAAACAGGGACTTTTCTGAATAAGCTCTTTTGAAAGCTGAGTTAGGAAGAGAATAATATGCAGCTCTGTGTTCTTGCAGTAACATATTCCTCATCTTGTGCCCCACGCTTACAGGCAGGGTTAGCAAAGGACAAGAGAAGACTGTATCAGAGGATAGTTCACAGAAATGAAAGCAAGCTATTCAAAATACTGCTTTTGTCTGAAAAGGGAAGGGAACAGATACAGTTTTCCCCTAAGCCTCTGGTATCTTAAACACTAGCCGAAGCTCCCACGAGCTGTGCCCCAGTTGTCTCCGAAGCTGCCCTCTGCCCCCTCCTTTCCCTGGCATCACCCCGTCTTTCCTGTACAACACTGTGAATATGACACCGGTAGCTCTTTTTAACGTTTCCTTTAAAACTGCTCAGAGCATGAAATGCTGTCCTATGCTGTCACCGGGTGACACTGTAGCAGATGAGCTGTGACAGAGAGCCCTGTTCAGCTGAACAATAACCCCCAAACAGGGATGCTGATGATTGAGCACTTCCTTGCAGAGCAGTGGGAAGAGTATTGTAACAAGGGTTAACAATGTAAGTGGCTTTATATAGCAATTTGCTAATCAAATTTGATTTTGTAATGAACTAAACTGACAATCAATTTCTAAAATATAAAAGCCTCTTAAGAGGGAATAGTCAAGTATGTCTTCAACAGAAAGATTTTAACTGGGATAACTTTTAATAAAGAGCACAGGATTTTTTCCTTTTCTTTTTTTTTTTTTTTGGAGCAATCACTCCAGAAATTGAGTTGCATTAAGCAGCAGAAGATTCACAGGACAGTAACTACCTCTCTCTCTTGGAGTGCTGAGGTTACCACGCTACACACTCTATCAGCAAAGCTTTCACTTAAAACAGATTTGTTTTCCTTACCTCCATGTTTCAGAAATGCAGGTCTGCTCTGTAAAGTGACTCTACGAAAATGGTATCTGGCAGGAGCAGGGGGAAACCTTTCGGGGTCCATCATCCCTCTTTGCCTCCAGTTTCTTGCTGTGACCCTTGCAGGTTCGCTCTGGGGCTGTGACAGTTCAGGGTGGATTCGTTACTTCACATATTCTGCGTAATAGCGAACTGTCTCGTGGGCCAAAGGCTGCTGCCAGAGCTGCGAGACTGCAGGCTCAGCTTCCTGCACTGGGAAATTAGTTAATGGTGTGGAAGGTAAGAGGAGAATCCATCTCCCTCCTGCCTCCAAGGGAGCAGGCAGCAGTAAAAAAGCAATAAAATAAAATACAAAACACTTTTATATGTTGGTCATTAGTCAGCAGATCTGACTCTGCAAATTTATATATATATATATATACACACACATACACAAACACATACAGAGAGCAGATCTCTCATGTGAAAAGGTGCCATTTTTTTTTCTAAACAGAGTCCCTTTCCAAACTAGAACAGCACTTTAAATAGGTTCCTCTTAAAAAAAAAAAAAAAAGAAAAAAAAAAGAAAAACCCTTTACTGAAGAAATGCACTTTAAATTGTAAGATGAGTATGGCTGTTGCTGGCTTTTGACACAGCTGTACAGGTGGGTGGCTTCTTGTCAGCCAGAGCCCAGGAGGGAGCGAAGTTGCCAGACCCTTGGCTGCCATCGGCAGCCCAAAAACTACCGCAGCTCTACCTCCCGCTCCCGCAGCCCTCCCGGCCTGGCGCTGCCCCTGCCGACACTACAGACAGGAGTTTCCACCGCAACCGCAAACCTGGTTGCAGCTCAGCCGTGCTGTAGCACTAACAGGACTGGCATGCATCGGCCTGTTAGAATACTTTTGTAATCAGTCAAGAAAAACCCACCCTTGCCTGTAAAGACTATTTAAACCCTGTTTATAATAGGTCAGAAGTTACACCCAGATACAACACAGTAGATGGCCTATGCGCCTGCACAGGGCTGAGCTAAGTTGAATGAGCAAAGCCACGACAAAGTTGTTGCTGGGGTTGTGGGGTTTTTTTCCCATAATGTGGATATGGAGCCCTAGTCAGTTCAGTATTTTTTTTTTTTTAATCCAAGTTTGTGTGTCCCACATTGATTCTGCTCTGAGCTGGTTTGCAGAGTAACCATTTGTAAGAAAAATTGTGCTGTCACCTTCAACTGTTGACCTATAAATCAAACTTTTTAGGACAGGTGTCCTAACACTCAAGACTTACTTTCACAGTTAAGAAATTTCCTGCTGTACTAATTATTTTTTTTTTTTTAAATTTTATTTTTGGTTGCAATCCTTATTTCAAGGAAAAAAAAAAGTCAGTGTTCACATTAGTCTGCAGTAGGTTGAAGTGTGAGCCTGCTGTGTGTGACTTGTGGATATCAGACTGTTCTTCAACGATTTTACAAGCTGTTCCCAAACTGTTCCTCTACCATCGCTTTCCTTTTTCTCTTCCAGTGGGAGCTGGCAGATGGAAGCTCTTTGGAGGGGCCGCTGGCTCTGCGGCCAATGGCGTGAGGGATGGCCAGTGCTGCTGGGGAGGTGGGGGGGGCAGGCAAGGGTGGTAAGAGAACCAGAGTTGGGGAAGGGGGAAATAAAACCAAGGTAGAGGGGACTGTACAATTTAATTGAAAGCAGTTTAGCAAAAAGCACTCTTGTTGGACAGCTTTAAGAACAATGTGAATGAAACTTAGCAACTTGGGTAGGAATCTTTGAAAATTCTATAAATGTATACTTGAAATTCTGTTTGTATTAAAGAAAAATCGCATTTTCTTCTTTCTTTTAACACTGTGTAAAAGAACATTATGCATGTGTGTGGTTTGAGAATTAAATGGTTTAATACTCAGATCCTTGTCTGTGTCTTGTAGCTGACTGGTCTGATCTGACTTTGATTTTCTCTTTGCTGCCCATTTCAAATCAGCCGTTGTGTGAGAGCCTGGTCCCTGCTTTACGCAGCTCCGCGCTGCCCTAAGCTTTGCAACATGGGAGAGGCTGGGCTGTGCCAGGCTGCTTTTCCTGGCATCTTAGATGACTTCTGTCCTTTTTTTTTTTTTTTTTTTTTTAAATGAGCTTTGTCTCATTGCTTTTGCAGGCTCAGCCCTTTTTGGTCTCACCAGGTAGAGAAAGCACAATGCTCTTGCTGCAGGCCAAGTGCCTGATTCCTGTTGCAGCAAGAGGGCTTTCCTGGCTGCCGATGGCAGGTGAAGCATTTGGTTCAGCGCCCTGCCAGGGAGACCCAGGCATTTCCTCAGCCCTCCTCTTTCACCGGCCTCCACCTTCATAGCCTGGAGCACAACCGCAAAGGCAGAGGTTACAGGAGGAGATGGCATGTTTCTGGAGCTGCACAATAAGGTAGCAAGCAGAAGATAGGATCCAGCAACAAGAGACACAGCAGTGACTGCCAGAGTAGGACAGGGAGAAGAGCAGCTGCTTTCTGAACTCTTAGTGATTTCCAAAATGCTCCCCATTTTCTTCCAGGGCCCCAGCTTCTGCATTAGAGTAGCTGCATACTCAACTTCTTTCAGAGGTACTACTCTAGGCAAGCATGGCAGCACGAAAAGGTTAAGTGCTATTACAGGTCTCTCGTGTGTGTAGGGGACTGATGGCTACAGCCCCGTGATACAACAGAGGAGGTGACTCTCCATGTCCAAACCATGCACCGCTTGCAACACAAACACAGATGCTCAAACCTTCCTACTGGAGAATAGAAGAGAGGGCTACAAAACCTTCCAAAACTACAGAGACATTCCCAGACATGTACAGAGATGTTCCTAGACATGACCAAACATCTTCTCATACCAGGTCTTCCACAGACTGGCACATCTTAAGCTAACTCCCTCATTGCTTGGCTTGCTGTGGCAATTGCTGCTGAGAGGAAGCCTTTATAAAGGCAGATGGTTCTACAAAATCCAGAGTGAATTGCACACTGGGGAGTGCCATCTACTGGTGTTTTAGCAGCTGTCTGCACACAGCACTTCTGTAACATACTGACGACAGGACAGGACTGTGCTTTCGCTGCCCTTCTTGTTTTAAAGAGCTGCCCTAAATGCAGAAATCTTAGAGGAAAGCTCACCACATTTTCTTCTGCATCTTGAAGACAACCCTGTCAGAGGTCCTACAGCAGTGTGGCCACCTTGGGTGGACCAGAGGTCAGATCACGCATGTGGCATGGCAGCAGGCCAGGACACCTCAGCTCTAGGAGTAAACTTGCAGGTGAAATAATAGATTTTTAATGGAGTTAACAGATATTGGTTACCTTACCTGGGCATTGTCACAGTTCATAGACACCCCCACTTTTAACTTTTAGCATGGAGCTAGTTTAAATCTTACTACTCAAAAAGAAAAAGTCATGGCCTTGGCTACACGGGTCTTTCACTAGTGACTGCTCAGCACTTGAACACGCTGGACACGCCAGAGCTGTTGGCAAGTAGGCTCTGGTGTTTGGCAGCTCTGCCACCTACCAACTGTTCCACACAGAGCTGCATAAAGATGCTTCTGGCCCAGCCAGCACATGCTGTTTGGTTGCTGCTGTTCCACCGACCTCTCCAGCGTGGGGTTGTTCTGCTGGGACTGGGGTGTGCAGGGAAGGGCCCATTTGTTGAAAAAGGAAAGTTTAAATAAGTCTAGGAAGCGACTTAGTGAAAACTGTCCATTCAGAGATCAGTTTGTTACATACAGTTCTATAAGTTTTTAATGTACCAGGGATCAGAGTTACAGTTTGAGGCCTGAAAGGAAGGAGGGTTGGATATAAGAATGACAGCAATGCTGGACTCAGGCTTAGATGCCACAAAAATACTGGTGCTGGAAAAAATTCAGCTTCCCTTTGAATGAAGGATGGAGCAGGTGAGGTGCCCCCTGAGCCCCCTCACCTGACACAGCAAGAGGAGCGGTAACAGCCCAGCTAGATACAGTCCCTCCCTGCAGCTCACACCAAACAGTAAGACCAACCACCCCAGGAGCAGCCCAGGCTTTGTGGCAATACCCTACTGCCCCTTTTCCAGAAGTGGAGGAGGGCGAAACGAGGCCCTGACAGCCCCTTTAGGAGCAAGGATCAGATATTCTGCCCATGAAGATAATGGTGTTGAGGGCTGCTTCCCGGATGAAAAGCAGGAAGGGCCTGTTGGCATTGAAGATTATTCTGTTCATGGGGAAGGAACGGCCGGAGACGGTGACAGCTGTAGCAGCTGATGCCTCGCTGCCTTCTTCATTCACCTACCAACCAAAAGAGAAAATGGGATTAAAATATGGGTGTTATGCAGTACGTAGAGGGCTTGCCCTCCTTCCCCACTGGAGGTGAGTGCCAAACTCCTGCTTCCTCCTAAAGCCCCAGATTGCTGAGGAAGTCAGCACCATGGGTTCAGAGCTATTTTTTTTTTCTGTTTGTGCTTCATGTTTTTAAAAACAAAGAGGAAAACACCTCCTGGGACAAAACAAGGCTTACCTCAAGGAAGGCTTTGTGGAAAGCCTCAGATATGTACAGGTCTGTACGGCCCTCTGCAATGATACCTGAAACCCAGAATAACAAAATGAAGAAAGTTAAAACTATGTTTTTAGACAACAGCTCAAGAAAGCTGTTTCATGGCCTGTGTTCAAGCAGAAGGCACATCTGCACTAAGACAAGAATATCCTCCACCAGCTGCAACTGACTGCTTAACTCCCATGCCCTTAGTGCAGAGCAGGGCTGCATGTCCATGATGGGACTGACCACAGACTCCATCATTGACTGCAGCAACATCTAAATGCTTTCACGTTCTTGTTCCTCATGTGCTGCTGCACTTACTGCCCTACGTCTGCAGAGGAACCGTTTCCCCTCACCTCCACCCTGCACCACCCCGTCTCCACATCTGACCTGGCAGTCTAGCATTTTCTGGACTGAAGAGATCTTCCAGACCCATTTTTCTCAGCTTCTCCTTGACACTGAAGCTGTCCTCGATGCGGAAGCGAGGGAGGTAGACAAAGAGAGACACCTCTGTCATGGAGTCTATCCACTCCTGCAGCTTCTCTGATGTGAGGTCTCGCTCCACCTCCACCAACGGCGTCCCAGCATTGGGCAGGACCAGCACCATCGTGATATCGTCCCCTTTGTAAGGCAGCTCCAGCACTTGGACTTTGTCCTGGGGGATGAATGCATGGTGGAATTTGGACTCTTGGTACATAATTGGGACTTGGCAGGGATCACCATTGGCTTTATGAAATAAATCCAGTTTTGTGTTTGGAGCTGGGAACTGCGATTTCCAGTGCCCCTAAAAGGAAGAGGGGGAGGACAGAGACAAACATGAGCATCGTGTTTTCCCCCAGGGAAATGGGCTGCTCCCCCAGTTTTGTTAGCCATACCTTAAAATAAATGGTGTTGACCAGGACCAAGACAGTGAGATCATCGATACCTCTTTCTGGGATCACTTCTGTAATGCGCTTCTCTGTCTTATTAGCCACCCACTCATTAATGATCTTCCTGGAAAGTTCTGGTTTCTCCTGAAGGAAGAGACCAAAAAACATTAAGTCAAGGGCGTTAAACACCTCTTTGTATCCCTTCTGCAGGAGACATTAACAGGGTGTGGGCTCAGCAAGGACACTGGTCCCAGCGTAGTGCTGCAACATTTAGAAATGAGTGGGGAAGTGACTGTGGTTAAGGTGAGCTGGGACAGGAGGAGCTGCATCCCATATTCGCTCCTGCCTTCACTGATGTCCTGAACGCCCAGAGCATGGCACTCCCTGCAGGCAAAAGATGAGGATGCAGCAAAAGCAGAAGGACAGGGAGGAAAAATCCCCAACAAACCAAGGAGAAATCCCGAGCAGCTCAAACTCACTTTGAAGTTCAAGGGCCAGAGTTTCGCTCCATAAACTATTTCACTAATGTTCTGGTAAGTCTCATTAAAGACCAAAGATTTCTCCCCAAAGAGGCGGTTGGCTGATACCAGCTCTGAGGATTTGTTGGCTTTCTTGTAAAGCCGGCAGTTCAGCTTGGCAAAGAAGAAGTGGATCTGATCAGATGTCTTCTCCGAAATGGTGTCAAACCGAAAGACCTGGAGGAGCCAAACAGCAAGAAGGAATCCATAAGCAGGTTCTTGTACTCCCACAGCTCCCAGGCCCCACAGCAAGTGGTGATGCAGCCTTTGCCTGCGGCTCAACAGCCTAAATCATGGAGCCAAGAAATTTGCAGGCCCTCAGAGCTTCACCCTCCATGTTTAATTTGGAACCCAAATCTACATAAAAGCAACACATCACTAGCCCGAGACCCTGGTTTGGAGTCCAAAATGCAGGATTAAACACTGCTCAGCAGGCAGGAGTACTGCTCCTCTTTCTAACCCTGGCTTCCTTGCTCTCCATACTCTGCCTTTGACTGGTCATGGCTTCTGACTATCTTTGACCCAGCATCTTACCCAAGAGAAGACTCCAGCTCTTGCTCGCTGAAGTTCCTACCCTAGAGCTAGCGGCAGGGCATCTGCCTGGATCTGCCTCTTTCTCTGCCTCTGTTCCCCATCCTCTTTTGTTGCCCCAGCTGTCAGGGGAAGATGCATCAGTTTGTATGTGTCTGTCTCAAATGTGGGCATGACTTAGCTAGACCCTTTAGGTGGTTGTGCAGAAGACACACTAAGGTCTTGGAGATGTTTTTCTCTGTGCGTGCTGACCCCTGTCAGGGAACAAATTCTAGCTTGGCATATGAACCACAAGGCTTTCCCTAGTGCTGTTAAAATTAACATAGTTTATGCACAGTGTTCACAAACCCTCTACCACACCCCAGCGAGAGCCTCACATGAGATGAGCATCATGCTGATGGGCCTGGAAGCAGCTCTCGGGTCAGTGCGGGTCACAGGAGGACTCACAAGATTTGTGCTAAACCCTCCTGTGATGATGCCAAAGGCTTCTCCTTCCCAGAGCAATTCTCATGGCCTGTTGAGTAATTCTGGTACGTTATCTATTCTTGCAGGGAATGGGAATATGTAGCAATCATTTTGAGGGTAGATTTCTGCAGCACAGTGAGTTTTTTCTTACCTGCTCCTAGCTGCCAGCTGGAAGGACAGTTATGATTTGTCTACTACTATCCAACCTCAGGGCTTTAAGGCACAGAAAAATCACATAGCACATTGCTCCATGCGAACATCCAGGATCCCTGGCACTGTTTCCTATGAGGCAAAGGTGGTATCACTGGCCCTTTTGTCTGGAAAAGGAGGGATTAGGAGTGCAGCTCTGCATCCTGGGTGGCTCAGTGAGAGAAGGGTCCCCTTCCAGTGGGAAGGGCTGCCCAGAGGGGAAGGCATGAGTGAAGACTTTGGAGATGCGGTCCACTGCTCTGCTCTGCCCAGACCATGTGGATAACAGCAGGGGACCCCAACATTACTTACTCCACAGGCAGTATCTGTAAAGGACAGCGGCAATGGAGACAAGTGGAACAGTTTGATTCGCACCTCCTCATTGCAGGGAGAAAGGCCCCTCTGGGCTGTAGTCTCCCATCTGTGAGGAAGGTACGGGCAGTACCAAACCCCACATGTCAGACGAGCGGGCTCGCAATGGTCAGGCGAGCGGGTCCGACAGTGATAAGGGTGCTTGGACAGGCAGGGAGTTAATTGGTCCCATGGAAGAGCCAGAACTCAGGATTACTTCTCAGTCCAGGACCAGAGCTCCCCACCTCCGAGTTTAGGAGCCACGGCTAGAGGGAGAGGCTCCCTGCATACAGGCTCCCCTGCCTGGGAAGCTCAGGCCCTTACTGTGCTGCTGTAATACTGCCCAAAACAAGCAGACAGAAGCTGTTTAGTCCTGGCTGACCGCTCGGACTGCTCTTAGGCTTACTACAGGGAGGGCCCCCCAGAAGTAACTGATGTTCCTGTGCTCCCGCAGGGTGGCAGAGCCCTGGAAGCCAGGTGGACTGCAGGGTGTCCCATGTGTCTTATTTTTGTCCCAAGGGAAAGAGAGGGAATGTGAAAAAGAGCATCACCCAATGGGACTTGCTATCATGGCTTTTCCTGCTTTTTGCATAAGAGGAGGCTTAGCTACCTGCTCAGCTACATTGCTTGCCCAATCTGCAAGAAACAAACTGTTTGCATTCCCTCCCCTCATCTCCCAAATGGGCTTCCTTTCCTCCAGATGAAAACTAACCTCTCAAACCCAGGAAATCTATCCTAAATGCTGGATCCAAATAGGGAGTCAGAGGAAATAGCTGGGATCTAAACAAATCCAGAGACAAGCAGCCTGTGTATGTCCTTCCCAGCGGCTTGTTTAAATAAAGGTCTCCCTTCCCAAACCAAGGAGCCATCCTGATGCAGAGAGCCCTTTAGCAGCAGTCAGCCACTATCACCTTTGCTGTCTTTCAAACCCTGGTGACAGCTACAGAAAAAGGCTGAGGAAATGCCACCGACCTCCATGAGCTGCTGGAGGGTGCTACCACAAGCTCCGAGCTTGGTCATGGCAAAGGCTGTAGAAATGCTGAGGGGCGACATGAAGATGTTTTCCCTATTGTCCTTGGAGTCAGCCAGGTACTTGTAGAAGACAACAGCAAAGCGTGAGTTGGCCTTCGACAGCTCCCAGACGCGGGGGTTCGTAGACTCCGGGAGCTTGCCCTTCCCTGGCTCTTGCCCCTCGCCCTCCTGGAGCTTCTTCTCGGGGTTGCGATAGATGCAGATGGGATTCACTGGGATGTCACGTGGCTTTGCAGTGCAGATGTCTTCCACCACATAGTGCTCAGGGGCAGCCAGACCCCAGACACTGAAGAGACACACCACAAAAAGATGCATTGTCCTGGAACCAGAAAGAGAGAGCTTATACACACTTGCCTGCCCAGAAAACCCATGCTGCTGCCACAGCCCGCGGGCCCTGTTTCAGCCCACATCAGAGTGACAGGAGCCCTCTCTCCAATCGTCCTTTTGTCCCACAGCTGCAGGATAAATCAGGACAGACACCACCACCAGCAGGACAAGCGTGCCTCTGAGCACACACCGCTTTTAGAAACAATACACTCTGCTTTCCTAGAGCCCTGGGTGCCCTCTTTTTAAGCAGCAGGCTCAACCCTGACAAGTTTGTACAAAAACGTATGGATTGAACTTCTGAGCCCGCTCCATTGGCCAGCGAAAGGACCCTGCCTGTGCGGCGTTTCCCCAGGCCTGCCTGAGACAGGAGCCAGCACAGAGCCGCCAAAGCCCCTCAGTTGCCCCAAACTGCAGTCCAGGTGCATTTATGATTTTGTACAGATCCTACCTGTCTTCCTCATGGGGAGAGCCCCCAGGTACCCCAAGCTGCGCAGACCAGTTGGCCTTAGACAAAATATTTTCGACTGTTTCCTTCCCCTTTTCCCTGGGGAATCTCTTAGTTTTCCTGGTCTCTTTTCTCCCTTCACCTGAGCTCCTCTGTCCCCTTCAATTACTGCCTGTGCTTTCAGGCTCACCTCAGCTCTACACTATTTAAGTTACTGATGCAGGAAAGGCTACAGCAGAGAAGAGAGGTGATAAGGAAGAGGTCTCCAGAGGAGTTGGTCCCTCCGTGCACTGAGCATCTTTAATCCCCAAAAGGTGTATTTTGTAAGTGTGTATGGTGTAGCTGGTGCATCACAGCTATTCCTGTCCAAAGTTCACAACACCCCAATGCAAACTGACTGGCCCTGGTACCTGAGGAGGGTAGGCTAATGTTAATAACCATGTTCCAGCAAAAGCAGGTCTCTGAAAATCTCCCAGCAAGGCAGAAATAATTTCTGTTTTCCGCCTTTGCTAAAGCAGGGGATCTGCACACCCCATCAGCTCTGGCAGCAAGGCCTCATCAACCATCCTAGGGCCGATCAAGTGGCACACAAGATTTCCTGTGCACTGAGGTTTTGAGATGCCCTTTATGTGACTCTGTGTTGGGTTTGTTCACATACCCCATGGGAGGAAGCTCACGGACCGCAGTCACAACAGCTCGGGAAACAACTACTGGAAAGGGCTGCCAGCCCGCCCAGGACTTGCTCGACGTGGAAGACTTTCAGAGATATCTAACTTGGGAAGGTCTCTGCCTGCCCCCACATACTCACTGCTGCAGCTACCAAGTACTGCGTCCCAAGTAACTAAATTAAAGATCAGCTGCATTTAGCACTGGTGATCTCTGTGTCTGTGGTCTTGCCAGCCCTGGTGGGCCAGCACCTGGTGTAGAGGACAATGGGAGCGGCTCAAGGGCCGATCTGGGATGCAGGCCTCTGGGTTCTTTCACAACCCCCTCCCTGGGCTCTTGGGCAATAACTTCATCTCAGCTGCAGTTCCTCCGCAAAAGCAGAAATTACCTCATTTGGCACCAAGACCATATTGAGCCCTAAGGGGCCCTCTCTAGCATACGCTAATAGCATAGCAACAAGTACTGCAAGAAAACAGGCAAAACAAGACGTACTTGCTCAGGCCACGGCCACCCGCTCATCTTGCTGGTAACAACAAACAGATTATCTTTCAAAAGGTTTAGGATAGATGCAACACCACAAAGGGCAAAAAAATCTAAAAGGGGAGGGAAGTCAACCAAATACAGAAACAAAAAACACCACCCAGGGCAGGAGGGCAAGAGAAAGGAAAACTATTCAGACAATTGAAAGTACTCCAGGAAGCACTGCTCTTCTGAACCTTTCCCTCCTACAGGAAAAATCAGCCAGCAACAAGCCAGGCATACTTCTGTGCTCCGCAGCCCTAGGGCCAGGACCAGAGCGACCCTTTGCTGCCTGCCCGCAGCCCTCCCTCACCCACGCTTAATTCTCGCTGGCTCCAGCAGCACTGACGTGCCTGCGGCTGGTCCCTCCACAGAAAGGACAACCTTGCTGCAGTCCCTGCCCCGTCACTCCGCTCACCTCCAGGGAAAGGCAGGTCCACAGGCATGTGCTGACCTGCCTGTACAAGCACAACTGCTTGCTTCTGTCAAGATAAAGGCAGATCGTAGTGCCTGCCATCACACAAAGTGCTGCTAATCTCACATTTAAAACCCAAAGCACAAGAGTGGGGAAAGCACCTCGTCTTCATCCTGTCCTGATTAAATGGGAAACACTCCCTGTTTCTACTTCACAGTAAAGTCCTGACTCCATCAACTTAGAGGAGATACAGGACTTCATACTAACGCCTTAAATCAAATTTATCAGCCACTAAGGCCGGCTCAGCCCCTGACATACCCAATCTATGTACACAGCGTTTCCTGCAAGAGGGGAGATGTGAGGCTTGTGGCGAACTACCACCCTGAGAGGCAACAGCTGCCCTTTAGAGCAAGAGCCCTTGCTATTACTTAGGCCAGCTCTTCACTGTAGCACTTGGCCAAAAAGCACTCTTTCTCCCTCCACAGCTCTTTGACGCTCCCTTTTCCCCTGCAACACTGCCACACACTCCATATGTCAACTGCTTTCATCCTGGAAGGATCCCAAACATATTACCACAACATCACTGCCTGAAAGGGGTTACTGGCAAGGAAAAATGTAAAAATTACGAAGGGCTCTTTTCCTCTGCTTCACCCCTGTAAGAAGTGTAGAAAGCCAGGAAACAAGTTGCTGATTCAGCTCAAAATCAGAAGGCTACAGGCAAGTGTACAGAAACTCCCCCCCCATCCCATGCCTGCTGTGCAACACAGCTGGGCTCCAGCCAGCGCAGGACATTTCCATCCCACTGTTTCTCATCGCTGCCTGAAAGGACGACTAACTGGGCTTGCAGACCCACAGCTCGTCATCCAGCAACCACCCTACTGAAGTTACCGGTGCTACCCACGGCAGCGTGAACGACCCACAGCACCCGTGCACCATGTGTGCTAAAGAGCCCAGCAAACGTTAAGTAGCTCAAACCATTTTGAGATCAACTTAGGCTCTTGAGAAGAAAACCCTTCGCTGTTCCCCCACACTCCAAAAATGGGGTGCAAAGCAAATCAGCAGTGCTCTTTTACAGCCAGGCAAGAGATCAGTGATTACTCAGGACAACCTGACCTTATGAATTGCTCTCCACACCATGAAGCATTGCTACAGGTTGGGGATAAAGGTCAAGCATGACACATTAGTGAGATGTACAGAAGCGAGCCTTCGTGCGAGCTGGGATGGGAGGGCCCTCTCGAAATGCCTCCTCAGGCCCATGCCCAGAGTGAAAAACAACACTCTGGCAGCAACTAAAATTCACAGGCTCCTACAAAGCGAAATTAACTTGTGACAAGGAGTTAATTAATAATGAAATATTAGTGGAATTGGTTTCTCTTACCTGCCCCTGTACCTCCAGCCTTCTGCTTTTAAGATGTAAATGCAAATCGTTAAGAGGACAGGCAGTCTTTCTTGAGCCCAAACCAGTCCAAAGCAGTTTCCCCACTAGGTTTCTGTGCTCAAGCAGAGCTGAGATGAAAGCAGGGGAGGGTAGGAGGGGAGTAGGATGCTGAGGCCAAAGGCTGATGACCAGCTGCAGAAGGTTACGCAAAGAGCAGGAAAAAAGTAATGTTTAGTTTGGAAGAGGTTTTAAAGTTCAATCTGACAAGGGAAAGTTCGACCACCTACCCCACACAAGTGCCAGACGCCTTCAGTTCTTGCCAATAGAAAAGTAACTGCTCATACCATGAAAAAAACCCCAAAATTTTCAAGAGTTCAAATAAAAATGAGATCATCTAAGGTATTTGTAAATCTCACTTTAGTATCTTGTAGCTCAGCAAAATGTTCCCCTCTGTCCCAAGCCCCATCACCCCCCATTCCCAAACAGGCACAAGTTGGAAGAAACTGCCCCACTTCACACTCTGGAGTTTCAAGTATGTCCCCTCTCAAATACACTCACCTTTTCACTTGCACAACAGGAAAGCTGAGGATTAACGGCATCTCCCCCGTCTCCAGCCCACACGTAGCAGTGTTGGGAGCAGGACGGAGCAACACGATTTCCAATCTAGGATGCAGTTGCTCTACAAATTCAACAGCATTGCCTCCTGAACATCAAAACTCAGGAGCTGGCTGGCTCAGCAGGTGCTAAAGCTGCCCTGTTACTGGCCTCCAGTAAGAGCCCAGGTCTTAATGGAAAATACAGCTGCAAACTGGTTTGGGGGAAAGTAAAAGACCTTAGTATGCCAGTAAGGGCTAGAGTTAAATGGGGCAGAGATTGGGGAAATAAATGAAAGGATGACATGCTCTGGACCCAACTTTGCTTTCATGGGTTCCCCTCCGTAGCCTGAGGCCACAAGTGCCACTCAAATGAAAACTGCCTCTGCCCAACATAACATCATTCTTGCTCTCTCATCAGTTCTATAATCAGGGATATCTTCAACAAAAGCAAGCACAAAAGCTACACAATCCCCTCTCAACACTTCCCAGCAACACACACAAATGCCTGCTCCTCAGAATTGCTTTCTGCCTGACTGCAGATCAGGCCAGACCTGCAATGCAAGTCAGTGAGTAACCCCCAGGTTAGGCATTTGCAATCTGCAGCAGGTAGATGTCTTCTATGAAAAGGACTCTCACACCATACCTTGTTGCTCCAGGTGGCCGCTGGTTTAATTTTCCAAGGTAACTCATACGCTTGCAGGTCCCAACGTCTTTGCAGGGAATTAGGGATCCTCCACACCCAGCAGGCAGACATCCAAGCACGGGTTTCCATTCACCCAATACTTAGTTTAATGCAGCAAAACCAAGAGCAAACACCTATAGTATTTTGCACATCCCATACACCTCAAGCTAATGTGAATGAACTCTCATCAGTGTGACAAAGTACACTGGTATTGCACCTGCATGGTCACTTCACTGAAAAGAGAGGCCAAACACCTAAAACTGAGCATGGAAATGCTTTCTTTAATGATGGTGGCCCAATTAACAGTGAGGTTATTTTCAGAATTGACACTGTAGAGCTGAAGGAATCTATAAGCTGCCCAAGCCATACCCTCTATGGTGGCTGATAAATTTTTTTTTTTTGAGTGCAGTACGTAAGTGGCAATTTATTGCAGGTTCAGCTCAAAGAAACAACCCAGCACTCATGTCTGGGCAGAGCTATACCTAAGGAAGCATCCAAAATGACAAGTGTGTTAATACAAATCATTAGCTGCCTTGTTTGCTCCAGTGGAGGGACTGTTTTTCTCCCAAAGTTGCTTTTCACAGACCCAAAGCAGGGACCAGCCACTCAAAATCACCAAGCACCAAAGCTTCAGGCTTCATCATGCCTCAGTTTTAGTCTCTCCAGGAGACAGGGAGAGAGAGTGCACAATCACAGGGAAGGAGGTTTACAGAAACAACTCAAGACATCCCAGCCAGGACAGGGGACCCCTTCGCTTCAGGGTGCTGCTGCCTTTTCCAAGTGCCCATGGAGCTGTGACATACAGCACACCACTGCCTGCCACCTCTGGCGGAGGATCACAAGCTCTGGTCTCTGCTTTTCACAGACAAGAGCCCAGAGCAGTTTACAGCAGCAGGGACACAGCTTGTTTTCTCAACATGCTTGTACTGTCCTCTGAATTGCCCCTTTTTTGGAGAAGCCGGAAACAACCCTTACACATACCTGAGTAGCGAGCAGGAACACAAATTTGCTTAGATTTTGGTTTGTGCTTTGGGTGCTCACTGTTGAGTTTTATGGTGATGCACAGGGAGGAAGACTCATGCACTCACAGAGTGAGATGGGATCAAGAAATCCCATGTTCTGGGCTAGCCTTCTGCAACTCCCTTCTATCCTGGTATCCATACCCAAAGGGAAAAAAAATTTCCAGCAGCTGCCATCCACTTGAACCCAGCCTTCCCTCTTTTCTGTATACAAAAACCTCCAAGTTTCCCCAAAGTTCCCCTGATGCAGAGCAGCCACTGCTCCCTTTCACAGGCATCTGACTCTCCACAGCAGTTCAGATCATCTTTAAAAGCCAACCACTGCAGAAATATTTTTTTTTTCTTCCTTAAAATTCCTAAGTGAGTGAGTACCTGAGCATCCTGGACCCTCAGACTAGTGGGAAAAAGGGAAAGGAAACCATCACCAACTGAAACGTCCAGTTTTCTGCTGGATTGCCTACTAAATACAATTCCCTTTATAGGAACTGCATGCTTCAAGCCATCCAGCAAGAAAATACAACTGTGTGGAAGTGTGAGGGGGCCTGACAGTCAGCAGTGATAGGCTTCAGTCCAGCAAAGCACACACCCCAGACTGGATCCACAGTGCCTGTGCTCAAAAGTAAAGATAGAAGTAATGAACATATGCATGAACTCCCAGGGCAGAAGGCTGTGCTTGCCCTGGAATAGGAGAAGGAATAGTTTTTCAGCAAAGCAGCAGCTTATTCTGTATGAGACTATGTTCAGCCAGTCTCAGACATAGCCAGCTACTGACTTGCTAAAATGAAAGGAGATTAAAACCCACAAACCAGACTGTGGAGCAAACCTTATTTTCAGTTTAAGGCAAGTTCCAAAACAGGCTCGACATTAGAGGCACACTGCTTGTTCCTTGCTCTGAAGGGTTTGTTTTGTTCTGTTTTGATTTTTAAATATGTAGACTCTCTTCGAGTCAAATAGTCCATTTTGAGTATCCTTTCTCCTTCATCTCTGCTGAACACATGAAGAAGCCACTTTGCTTACAGGCAGAGTCAGAGGAGAACAGACCAGACCCCCAAACAGATACATGTGGCTTCTCTGCTATTTGGCATCTCTTATGCTCCAGCCCAGCAGAGAACAAAGACACCTTGACCTGCAGAAAGTCTTACACAGTGTTACCCAGTCTTACACCTCACGCAAAATTTAGAAGAATGCACATTCATCCCAGACAGAAAATGAGAGATATTTCAAAGTGTTCTCCATTAATTTATCATTTAATACAAATGCTGACAGAAAAGCAGGTAAGACCTTGTAGACACTTCCATCTATTTACAAACCAAGTAGTGAATCACCACCTTTCCACTCTTTTTTTGTTGTTGTTGTTGAATCTGCAACTCAAAGGACCCTTAGACACTATGTGGAAGCAAGGTGAGGCAGAGTCAGCTTTAAGAGGGAGAAAAGCAAGGTGAAGAGGGAAGAAGAAATAGCATTTCAACATAGGGCTTTTTCTATATAACCACCATGCACACACAATAGGTCTCCGCTTCCTTGTTCTTTAATGCAAAAGTGACACTGTTGGCTCTATAGTTCTAAAAAAGAAATAAAGGAGACAAATACTGACTTTCAGATCTCTGGATCTTCTTGCCTTTTGCCTCCTTCAATCCACTCTGTCCCACTTCAGCATAATATCTAGAAGGCTTTTCTTTCAAGTTTAAGAAGTGTGTTGCAGGAGTAAAGACACAGGGAGTTGGATATAGCGAACTCTTTCTTCTACTCCTTTTGTCACCTCAAGAGTTTTTCCAAAAGGCAGTAAAGCATCTAATCTTTCAAGGAAAGTGATCTCAATGCCTTGTGTGCCTCTGAATGTCTCCCCCATGACCAGGCCTGTAGGTACAAGACTTCAAAATTCCCCTGAACTTGGAAAGAATTCAGTTTATGGAATTCTTCTCATATGTTCTACTTTATCTCTACTCCTATTAAAAATGTTTTGAGAGTTACAAACAACAAATATTCACAATATCAACCCAGAGTCAGCCATTCCCATAAATGCTCCATTTTTTGTTTGATGGGACGAGAAGCAGGAAAGGAAGAAAAAGCAGAAGAAGGAGAAGCAAGAAAAGAACCAGTTCAAACAGAAAAACAGAGTTCATGACATTTTGTTTAGCATTGATTTATAAGAACAGCAGACAAGGAATTTCACTTATCCAGGATTCTGAATAAATTCAAGAAATAGTTCATAACCTGACTCAACAAATCTCATGGTCTCCTTTATTACCTACACTATCCTTTTTATTTTTTGTTAAATATACCTCTGCAGGGCACAATCACATACAATCAATACGATTGGAAAATTACATGAGCTCTATCCCAAGCATATATGCACCAATGTTAAAAAGTTATTTAAAAAACCAACAAACCAAAAAATAAAATAAACTCCACCCAAAAAGGTGATAATGACTGCAGAATGTCTCGGGGAGACTTGTATGGAACTAACAAGATCAAAGAAAACTAGGCTTACAAAAAAACAGGAAAAAAGTCATCTATAGAGAAATCCCACAACTGGAAGTAGATGATTTCAAAGAGGGGGTGGGAGCTGTCATATAGAAGATCCCACGACTTTTCCTCCCTCCTCCCATGCATGCCTTGCCTCACCTCTTCCTCCCCACAGCAACAAATACAATGGGGAAGAGCTCTACACTATGCTACCAGTTATAGAAAATAGGGAAAAATAATCAAGCTACAGCACAGTTGCTAAGCTGACTTCAAGGAAAGCTCCTCTTAGCATAGAGGCTGCTTACACAGCAAGCAGAGGCCAAAGGGGTAATGGGAACTCCTTAAAATTAGAAGAAACTGAAAGTCATTTGACATAGATTTGCCCATGTTAGAGCAGCTTCACTTAGGAGAGGCTGCAGATTAAAGGTACCAATTGTAAACTCTGCAGCAGCTCTGATGTGAACAGGGTTTCTTCTCTTCTGTCTCAGGTTGCTTTATATGTTTATAAAATGCTGCTACCAAGTTTCTTTTTAAAAAGCTAGAAATAAAGAGGTCAGTGCACACATCCAGTTGTGGGATCCATCCAATACACAATCTGGTTTGGATGCCAAAGACTTGTGAGTACTGTCTGCCACAGAACTGTTAATAAATCTTTTTAATATTACAAAGCAAACGATTTCTTAAACATCAAATACTCCACAAGATTTTCTTTATGCTTACAGATATATTTTCCCCATATACATTTCATATGTAATTCCATCATCTCTAATGCTTTTTATTTTCAGAGACACTGTACCACCTGTTGCTTCCATCTTTCCCAAGACTGTATTTTTCAAATTGAAGTTGATAATTGTGTTTTCCTAAAACTTTCAGATCTTAGAATCAATCATTTCCCAGAATATGAAAACATCCAACCTTTATATCCGAAGACACCCACTTTGCTGGATGAAGCTAGGCACCTCAACGTTCCCAAATGCTGAACACCTGGCAATTTGCACTAAAATCATACACAAACTCACTGGAATTGCAAAGATTGCTTGGGAAAGATCAGTTAATTATTTAGGTTAACTAAGCTATAGGCATCCAATTTTTATTATTATGGTAACATTTTAAGCTTCAAATGACTGGGATGTTCTTGATGCAGACAAATCCACATTCCCAAGTGCTCTTTTTATTGGGAAATTGCAGGAAAAGCTGCACCCTCTTTGCTTACCATAGTGTTCAAAGAGTTTCCATGGCATATTACACTTGCCATAGGGAAATAAAATTATAAAGAAAAAAATCAATATTAAGTTTGTACTCCTTTCCCTGCTAATCAAGGCTCTACCTGCATCACAAGAAGTGCCTCGAAGACTGTGACAACACTAAGCAGTACATTCTTCTTCCTACACAAGAATAAAGACCACATGTTAACTGTATAAGGACACTGTGCTGGGATAACATTCTCCAAAATCGCTTACTTATGTTGTGGAACTTGAACTAACTTACTCTAGCCTCTTTCACTTCCCAACATTTCAACAGAAAATAATGCAGTTGATAACAGTTGAGTATGGAAAAAGAGAATCCCCAATGAATTTTTTGACATTTCAGATTATATTTGATCTGAGAACAAATCAATGTGCGCTACATAATTCGTATGCTGGTACACCACAAGTAACAACCACTCAACTGTTAGCACCAAGGCTATACCTAAAAGGTGGCTCAGAAGAGCTGTTTCACTTTCCTCATAAATTCAGAATCTACATTTACTCAAGCAAGGCCGATGTTTTTCCAGTTCATGTCTAAATTACCATTTATACAACTCAAGAACTTTTGCTTCCTTTATTTCATCCAGGGGAACTGATGTATCGTGATACAAAAAATTACGCTGCTGACACACTGACTTTTTTTGGTTGTTTTTAAATCAGTGCTACCAACATTAGGAGACGGAAATAGGAAGTATGTGTTTTGGAAAGTGAACAATGACAAAATTTGAATAGGAAGGTAACATCATGCCCCAGTCTTGCTCTGTGTTCCTTCTATCTATTCTAGGACTACAAAAACTTCTTCAAACACACACAGACAAGCACAAAACTTGCACACGGCTTATATGGTTGTGTGTGTGTGTGTGTGTGTCCCCATTTTAGAACAAAGAAGATGAGATGGCACTCCTGCTCTTGAGCCGCCTGACTATTAGCTCTGAATTTCTTGGACCATAAAAGTGGGTCTGAAATAGCTAGTCAACTAAAGATACTTTATATTGGGGTTCTTCAGATAACTATCCTGTAAGTCTGCTTCATTATAGTCCAGATTTATAAATGGAAATGGCAATGGAAATGAGGGTTTATGCTACTCTTACAAATTTTTCTCTGAACCTGAAAACCTTAATAACAGTCTGTAATAGTTTAAGTTAGATCAAGGAAGGGATATGCAAGCGGCTTTCTTGTATTACCAATGAAAAGCCTCACTCCTAGTCCTTTCTAATAAAGAATTTGCCCCACCTTACTCAATTCATGCTGTCAAGAGACAATATCATCATACAAGTTTGCTTCTTCCACATCTAATTTAATGTAATGCTACAGTTTGACAAGTCTTTTCAGTTTCAATGGGCTTAGAAGTCAGTCACATTTGCAACACAGTTTTATCTTTTACTGTAACTGAAGAAATTTTAAATCGGTATTCAATTTAAACACTTAAAGACAAGGCTTCTTTGATTATGTAAAATTTCTATGTTCCTTCTCCCTCTCTAAATGAGCCATTCCATCAGCTGAGAGTGTGCATGAGAGACTGAAAACATGTCAGAATACCCCAGATACATCTCAGTACATTGCAAACTGTATGACTAAATGGAATGATTTTCCACACTTCAGTGCATGGCTAAGGCTTGACAATCATTAACTTTTGTAAATTGTTATTAGAATAATACAGTCAACTCACAAAACCCTACAAAGATTTGACAATCAAAACAGCTACACCAGGGAAAAAAAAAAGTGTAAAGCACAAGTCTTTGGCTCTCCTTTAAAGAAAAACAGCAGTTTACCATGTTTATACAGATCCCCCGTTTGCCTACCAGTAGGGGCAATATCACATTTGTGCATCACTGAGTAATAACACCATTAGAAAAGGCAACTTCACAGAAGTTATTGGCTAAGCGAATTCATTTGAATGCTCTGTTTTGAGGCAGCAAGCTGTCACTGTTACACAATCAGGGAGGGTGAATGGGGAAGCCACAGAAGGAAAGGAAGGTATGGACAAAAGGGAGAGAATAAGGCTCAGAAGAAAATAGACAGAAGAACTTGAGAAGAAAGGGGATAACAGTGCTGCAAGTCTGAAAGGTGCTCTGATCTAAAGAAAGTCCTACTCTGAAACAGGACAGGATACAACAGTATACATGAGAGGCAGAAGAAAAAACGTAGGTTTCTCCTATTAAGAGAACTAGGTTACAGGAAAGGAAAGGGAGATGTTGACAGAAGAAGGAGGAAAATAACACTACAGAATAAACAAACATCATTTCTACACTGATTGAATCACTGTTGGACATACTAAAACTTAACCTAACACTTGAAGCTTCCTATTCTGGGGGGTTTGCCTGTGCTGGGGCTGAAACCCAGGTATCAATCAGTGTTGAAAGTTGTCTACTGCAGTAGGAAATCTCACCTATCTACCAAATGATGCAGTAGTGCCCTAACACCATTGTAATACTGTTTCTTCTTGCCCGAAGAGAAGGAACTAAACCACTTTCTAGCTGAGACCAATTTCACTGCGGTGGACAGCATTCCTGTACAACTGGGACAACGGTGGGCTATAGAAATGAATGTAGCAGTATACAGAATTACTCCAGAAATTTTTATTCCCTAGTTATTTGCTGTAACCATCAATCCTTCCGCTGTATGTAGAACTATCTGTCCTCCCAGTTCTACTAGTATGGTTTTCCACAAAAAGGGAAAATTTTAGGTACAGCTTCCAGAAAGACTTAAAAAAGCATGCACCGCATTTTGCTATTTGACTTATCAACTAAGCTTCTGCAAAAAAGGCAGAAAAAGGACAAGAGGAGGAGGGGAAAAAACAGAGCCAAAAATCAATACTGTTGGTAGATATTAAACAAACTATTTAACTAGTCAAACTATAATACTAGGCAAACAGGGCATTCACCTGGACACACTGATCACTACAAGGACACTATGCACAAAGTACAGCACGGAGAGCTGGATAAAGGAGAAAAAGCAACAGTAAGGTCTCCCTTCTAATCCACATTGAAAGCATTCACCATATGTAGGCCAGCAGTCTGAATGGCTCTGACTGCAGAATTCCTTCTGGAAGCATAAGTGGAGAAAAAATTAATCCCTAACCTGGCAAGGAAACTAGCTAGCACAAGTAATAATAGGCAGAAAGTTTTTTGCCCCTCTAGATTTTCTTCTTAGTGTTGAAAATGAATCTGTAGATTCAAACATACCATAACCGTCTTTGAAAATCCATTTTACATCAAGAATTACTGCAGTCAAAAAAGGTACATTCTGGGTTTGTCCTCCTAGATCAGAATACTGCACTAATTATCTCAACTAAAATGAGCTCCCTGTGTTAATAAAGACACAGCAGGAAGAAGTAAACTAATTAAAAACAACAACAAGAAGGCTGACCTGACAGTGGTGTTCTGTACTTAAGAATGGGAGAACAGGGCACGGTGCCCGAGTCAGTTGACTTGTGAGCAGGCTGCCAGGGGAACACATTAATCATTGTCATGGCCAGAGCAGAGAAGGGAGGAACAGACCTGACAGGCTCAAAACTGCATCAGCCTAGCTCTGCTCAGCTCAAAGGGGAGTGGCTGTAATGCTAGGCCTCAAGTAGGAGATACAGATGGATGGGGGCAATGCGTAGATGAAGCTATTCTAGTGCAAAGATGGTCCTTTGCCAGAAGTTAAGAGGGGTTAGAAAAAAAGCAAGCTTCAAAACTACTCTTGGCAATTAAGAAGCCAAAGTTCAACTAAGAGTGAAATAAACCCATGTGAAGATGTATGGAAAGTGTGGGCGTGTGCGCTGAAAAATGCCTTTATTTTCATTCAGTGCTTCTACCTCCCAGACATTTGATCACAACAGCTGCGCTCATGCGAAAAAATTCTTAAAACATACCCAATATATATACAGATATAACTATGTATATATGTATATATATATATTTATATATAAATTTTTATTTAAATAAAAAAGAAAGCTCGAATCCCAAGCCAATATGTGTATCAAATCCTTGACCAGCCAGGTCTGTAGGGCATAATCAAATTCAATGTGAAATAGTATATAAACGCGGTGCCTTGACTGGGCAAATTAAATAATTGCTACTCAAAAGAGTCTTCTGTTTGGACTCTCCTACTGGTAGGCAATAGTGGGACTGTATCTCCCCTCCCACCCCCCATTTTGTTTTATTTAACAGTATGATGAATGCAAAGCTTAGCCCAAGGTTACTATGACCTCAGCAGGAGTTAAGGTTCAGGAAAAAACTAAAACCCAAGAAAATTATTAACTCTTGCTTTACCCAACCAAAGCAATGCAGTAATTTATTACATAACCAGTGCTTTCCAATTTAGTAGTCTAACCCAGAAAGAAAAAACGAGAACAGGCCAAGAAGGTGCAGAGGGAGCAGCACTCTAGAAATCATTCTCCACAGAGTTCTTCACATACAGGGTCTCACCCCAGTGCATGTCAAAAGAGTCAAAAAATGTGCAGCAAGAACAAAATATCTTTCATTTCTTTAACTTGTAAAGAAAACATTTAGAAAGGCTTACTGTTTCTCCAAATTATGCTTACAAAGCATCTACTTGGAGAAGTAGCACACTAGATCTTTCAAGCAAAATTTGCTTTTCAGTACTTCTGACTACTTCTGACAGGATCCATGCTGTACCTTATGAGGTCATTTTGATGCAACTTTTCCCCTAAAAAAGGGGAATCTAGGAAGGATTCACTGCAGCAGTGGTAGACAAACTGCAGATTGATTCTCAGGTGCCAAATTCTAACATGCACAGACCTTACACAATGCCAACTTTAAAAAAAGAAAAATTCCCCTCTATTTTTTAAAGATTGCCATCGTTGATGCGCATAAATCAAAGATGTTGGTCTACTTCTGTAAAAGGCCCTCACAACAGCATTACAATTAAATAACTGATGTATCACTGAACAAAAGAAAGAAGGAAAAAAACCAGGTTATAGAGGAAGTTATGTTTTTAATAATAATAATAAAATAGCAGTGAAGGAAGACTCAAGAGTTGCTGAGAAAGAGGCATATATGAAAGACCGCTATCAAACAGCAGAGAGGTCAGTAAGTCCTTCCGCAGCAACTTAATTGTATAGACTTTGGGTAAGCTTGTTTTAAAGGCATAGTGAGAAGGAAAAAAAAAACCCACCACACAAACCAGCAAACACTGGATGAACTAACATGGTTCACCAGCTCATCAGCAGTTAACATCCTTCTCGCAACTGCACAACCTTATGTTCACTCTACTTCCTATTTCTAGAGATTCTGCCTTGGTCACAGCTGTACAACCTTCACTGGTTAGTTACGCCTCTCAACCACAAGCTGCAGCTAACCAGCTTCAGAAATGCCCATGCTGTAGTAGATTGGTCTGCATTCTGCTGACCTCTTTAGTCCCAATGGAAAATAAAAGGCCAGCAACCTTCAAATAACATAATGTATGTTGGACACTTATTTTGTTATCCTCTTTAATTACACATGCTGTGCTGGGGTGTACACAAAGGACTGCACCTGTTGCATTGCAAAGATTCTGTCACTTGTAGTTTAAACTTAAATAATTTAAGCAGTCTTGCACAAGCTAGGGTTCAGTTCCTAGCCACAATGGGAGGAATTGTTTTAAGAATGAAGTTTGCTGCACATCTTTTGACACTGCAATTCACAGCTACTCTCCAACCCTCATTCCTTGTTTACCCTTAAACCATACAAAGAAGTGGCCAGGTTGTTTTAGTCGTTGAGAAATTAAGGTGATAAGGAAATATGCACTGGGTATGTAATAATACCAAAATAAAAGAAAAAACCTACTTCATTAAGATCATACAATTAATCAAACAGAGTATATATATAATATCTTTTTTTTTTAAGCCCTGGGATCCAAGGCGTCCAAAGTTATTAAAATAAAGTTCATTCACAGAACAAAAACAAATTTAATTTGAATTGCTTGCAGATACTGCTAATTTTCATTTTTTTTTAATTAAAAAATGCGTTAATGTGAACTATGTGCAGGATTTGTTTCTAGTAGTTGTGTTTGTGCACATTGCCTCTGGACCTGCTGCTCTGCTACCGCTGTTGCTCCTGGGTTTCTCCAATCACCCCTGGAAAAAAACATGATGGAAGCTACCAACACCCCAGCAAAAGAAACTCTGGGGTATGCTGGTCTCACTTCATGGAGCAGACGTGGGCGTAACTCCCGCTCTCTGGGAGTCGTGGTTGTCTCCTCCTCCCTCTGGGTCCTCTGACAGGCTGAGAGATGCCGTCTTGTTTGACAGGAGGCCAATGTTCTCTTGTGTCAAGGCTGATCCGTTCGGAACATCACTGCTGAAAGAAAGTTGAGGAGAAAGGGGAAAGGGGTGAAGAGAAGTAATTACTGAGATCTTTCATTTGTTTTAAGTAAAAAGACTTCAATATTTGTTGCTGCAGCATCTCAGTGAACAGTTGTGAACATATGTAAACATGTAAAGACTTGCCTTGTATAATAAATAGGTTGTCTGGTATGCTGCAGGTACTTACCAGAAAGAGAAGAACTAATATAAGGCTAACTGAAAACAAAAAAGACTACATATTTTTAGGGTTCTAGACTAGTTATATTTTGCAAGGTATTTCAGTATATGCCACAAGATGTACAGTATCAATCTGTACAATGCACACATTCCAGAATATTTAACTTACCTGGATAATATCTCTTTTTTTTTTAATAAAAAAGAAATAGTTGTTTCAATTTCATTGCTTCCAGAATTTTATATGGAAAAATTAGTTTCCACTCTGGAGGCCTCAATCTAATGGTGCAGCGTGGAGCTCAAAGATTGGTTATAGGACTTCATAAGCAATTGAGGGGGAAACACATTCTGAATAAATACACTTTCTGAATAAATATCCAGATTCCAAACTGCTCACGTGAAGTTATGTAAACTTGATTTAGCGAAACATCTGCAGCATTTGAACTTTTCTGTTTAAAGTATTAGTCTGAATACATACAGATGCTTGCAGCCATCTGAAAATGGTTGCTGTGTAGATTTCCAGCATTCCCATCCAACATCTTATTTCAACTGACTATCAAATGTGCGTTTAAATCAATCCCAGCACCTACACAGACAAAAATTACTGCCTACAAATAAGAGTGAACTTTGTTTGAAAGTTACATACCTTCCTAGACAACATCCACATCACAAACCTTAGCAGGATGGAATAACTTTCCTCTCACATTTGGAACATTTCTTTGAAACTAAAATGGTAGATGAAGATTTATTTTATGCTTCTTGTTTATCTCCTGCTCCTCCCTACTAATCATCCAATACTGACTAGATGGACTTCTGGTCTTACAAACATTGCAATTCTGCTGTTGTGTTAACAGACATAGAGTCTCATTCTACTCAACTACTCATCAGCTGAAATGGCCCTTAATTCATGCTTGCACTATAAAAAGTTTGATTTGTCTAATCATTTCCTAGTAGATCCTTCCACACCAGAGACAATGTGAGGCAAGGGTTATTATTCATATACCAGAGCGTGACCCTGATTAAGTAATTCTCCTATTATACAAAGAAAGGTTGAAGACCCATGTTACCTGAATGTCAGTGCAAGGTCCTCAGCTGGAACCTTGCTTTGCGATTCTAACTGTCCATTTTCCGTCTGTTTAGTGGTGCCCAGTTTGTTTTTTATATCCAGTGAAGACTGGCTCTCCTTTAAAAAAAGGACAGAAGAAAAATTCTTTAACATTGTGTTAAAAGAATTTGAGACTTCATCCCTTGGGACCGATGGTGAAGGCCTGTAAATTGGAGTCATACTGCGTAATCCACAAAAGCCGTGAGACAAGAAAACAGACTCGGTAAGATACGCTCATCCTCTCAGGACATAGTATCTCCCAAAAGGAAGGGACGATCCTTGTAACAACAAGCAAAGACCATAGACTGTAACAACACACAGACTTCTGAACGCTAGCCTGTACCTGCAGATGATGTTCTCTATGTTAAAGCAGTTTACACAACTCATGGCACAGTGACCTTGGAGATGATTCATAGTTTTCAACAAATTCAGCGCCACACTTATTTTCAAATGGCAAAGTAACAACAGAATATTTCAAAGTTGCTAGAATTCAAATTCTTCACAAAGAAGAATCAAGAAACTTTTCAGGAGGTTTTGAAGAATAAAGAGGTGACAAGGAAGATGGATGACTCCAGCTGTGGTCATCCAGCAGAGAGCCTTTTTGCCAGGGTGAAAGGGCTGCAGCCAGCTACACAGCTCTCCACTCCACCTCTCTGCCTCCCACCCCCACAGCACTCACCATGCTCAGCTCACGGGTTCTCTTCCCAATTTCCCTTTCCACCTGGTGTAGCTCCAAGCTCAGCTGTTCACTTGAGATCATCCCAGGCCACTTGGGAGGTGGGGGTGGGGGCTGTGGTTGGCCTGCCAGGGTAGTCGCCTCCCTCTGCAACAGCAGCCTGTTACTAACAGCCTAAATGCATAAAGCCAAGCACATACACAACTGAGCACACAACACACTAAGCACAGAAAGAGCTCTAGGCCATAACTCTAGAGTATTGCTTATTTGCAAAACCAAGGCCTTCTCTCTCCATGTTGAACAAGGTCCCAATCAAACTCACTTCCAATGCAAGTTTAAACATTTTTTTACATGCAGACAAGTCTTTTCACTTTTAAACAAGCAGTGTTGAATACCTTTTACTGTAATAAGTTTGCATGAGTTTTCCCCATATACCGCTCCCTTCTCAAAACTAAGATTAAGCACATGAACAAAACCACTATTCTTTTTCTGCGAGCTATTTTTTGAACAAAAGATAACAGAAGATAAGCAAATCTGCTGCTTTATTTTACAGCAGAATTTATCAAATTCTACGGTAGAGGCAATATTATTACTAAATCATATAAAATATCTTGACAGATGTGGATGTCAATATGTAGCTGTCTACTGACCCAGATTAGAGAGCACAGGAGCAGAGAGGGGCAAGTGATTACAGTCATTCACAAGTCACAAGTTACTAGCAGCCAAGTAAAAGCGGTAACCATGTCAGCCACTCCAAAAATCTGCTAATACATGGGAATCAGTTCTGTAAGCGCGTGCTCTGCATTTAAACACACTATCTACTACTCCACACAACCGAACATCTGGCTGGTCTTCAAGTAGAAATGACGATTCATTTAAGAAGAAAGCAAAATAATCTAGTTCTTCATGCTCTGACTGAATTAAGCAATTGCTACAACCTTGTAACAGGTAAATCAATAAAGCCTCCTGGGTTTCAAATATCTACTTGCAGCTTTGAACATGAGATAAATTGAAAGCTCAAAATAACCAGTTTATTCTGACAAATTCAAATTATGGTAAAATGAAAGCTCAAAATTCAACTATGTAGGATTTAACACTGACACAATCACAATAGTAATGAGCAGGAGAGGCAGGCCACTTACGGGTTTTGCAACTTTCCAATACTCTTCTATTATGGCAAAGGCAGACATGCAAGGTTTAAAACATTTTCTCCTCTTGTTCCCAAACAAGAGCACAAGAACACAAGTTATGTTTCAAGTAACTAAGAAATGCATACTAATTGTAACTGCTGCTGCAACTTAAAAATTGTGAGGTCCTACAACTAATCTGCAATAATAATTCTCTATAACACATGTTCTTAGGTAACCATAGTTTCAGCAGAAGCTGCTATCGACTACTTACAGCAATTCCTTCTGGGAAAACACTAAAATAAATAGTTGCTGAAGTACCTAGAATAGTTTTCTGGTAAATATTTACTGATTTTTCCTAGGGGAGAAAAATCCGAGGGGATTTTTCCAAGGGGAAAAAAACATAGCTAAAGCTTTGCTAAAACAATTCTTTTATTATGCCTTGACATTTCTCCTTCTGTGTCTCAAAATACAAAGATCTCAGATCATTAATTCTTTTACAAATGCAGGCTCCTATCTTTCCTCATGTTGCAAGTGACTACGTTTCTTCTAAGCAAGGAGATAGAAACGATTAAGCTTTAATTTTTCAAGCTAAATATTTAAATATTTATTTTCTTGACTCTTGTGGCTTGTGCTATTTAGGAAGAAACAGGTACAACACAAAGCCAAACATGAAACAGATGGTCATAGCTTTCTGTACATAAAATCAGACATTTTCAACAGCAGTAAAGCCAAGAGGTACAGGTATCTAAACCACAAGTTTGCCTCTGAGTTAACAGATGAACAGAGAGGGGGAGTAAGTGAGAGAGAGAGAATAAAAGCAAACATGAACGAGCACAGAGTGCAGATTCAAGTATGGTGTTGATTTGCACATGAAGTGCAGCCAAGTTTCTGCTGCTAAGCAGAGAGGTTTACGCTTGTACCATAGTCCTGATGCCTGGCATGACAGAATTAAGTATTGTTACTGAATCATACAGTCAGAGAAAGATCAACACGTGAAAAGCAGCTTCACTAGCTTCATCTCTCTCCATACTACCCCTCACCACTCTTCCAAATGTTGGTACCAACCTCTAGTCCTCGCATTTGTGTCTGCTGGCTAATCTGATGGTCTACTTGCTGCAGCTCCATGCGCAGCTGCTGCTCTCGCTCCGCTGAGGGCAACTGTTTCCCATGACCAGCCACATCTGACATGGACAGTCTCTCCCTTTGGGATCAGAAAAGCAAAAATAAGGAGATTTCCAAAAAAAGCTTTACTCAGCTGGCACAGAAAGAAATAGATAAAGAAAATTTAGAAAAAGGCAAAGAAAAAATAAAGCAATCTTACCTGTCATTGAAACGTCCCTGAGAAGGTATATTTTGATGAGGAGAATATGGAGAGCCTCCCCAGCCACCATGAGTTCCATAAGGATTGTAGTCTGCCAGTGAACAGAAAGAAAACCATGTCGCATTACTACAAAACTATGCTTTAAGTAGTTCAGCCAACACACAGAACTGGACAGAAATTAAAGAGTAACCAGAAGGTCAGCCCTCTAAGAGTGAGGAAGTCTAACATCTCTTCTGCTGAAATGAGCACAAAAATACTATGTGTGACCAGTCTCACATGCATAATGCTTGACTCATCCTGCACATCCAACAAGATTTGCTACAACCTTCCAGTTTATGAGTTTGTGAAGGACTTCAGACACGCAGGGTGATGGGGACACAAAACCAAACTTACAGCCACTATGAGAGCAATTATTTTCATTAAGTTCCTAAAAGACTCAAGAGTTGATTGATAATTCTGAGATACCTAGTTAACACCAGTTTGAAGACTAAGCTTTCAGGGAAGCCAGAGTTCTACCTGTGATAAAGTCTAGAAAGTTACCACTTGAATTAAGCAAATGAGTTTTTGTTTTGTTTCCAGCAGTTAACTCCTGAAAAAATCTAGAAGGAAGTTTGGGGGAAATATAATTAAGTCTTTTCTTAAGATTATTCAGTGCACTTCAGAGACCATCTTTTGAAGTAAGATATACAGCCACACTATACATATGATTAGAAGATAGATGTGTAGAAAATAAACCATTCCCACTTTATTTGCTTCGCCTAACAGTACACAAAACAATGGCTGCATTAAGCTTGCAGCAGCAACTATCCATAAAGTAGGAGTCTAGTACAGTACTTAGCTATGATGGTTTTGCATTATATTTGAGAAAGCAGTAAGTTTCTGGATTCTACTACAACAGATTTAAAATAAGCCTCATCTCAGAGCGACCAGCAGAGCAATATAACTTTTTCCAAACAGCAACAAGTCACTAACACATATACTATGTGTGCACAAACCTGTCTGTGGAACAGGAAGTAGTGGCAGCCTTTTTCTTCAGGCTTCTCAGTGTAGCCCTAGAGTTATTTTTAGTGGCATAACATACATTTCATCTATATTTCTAAGACAAGAAACAAGTTTACAGGGGCTGTCTTCAACTTGCACTACACTGTAGCACTAAAGAAAACAGCAACAGCCAGCAAAATCCAAGAGAACACATCGTACCTGAAATGATTGATTTGGTGGTAGCTCCCTGAACCGCCATGGCCTGCATGGGACCAGAATTCTGGTACATCGCTTTGGAAGTACGAGAGATAGCCCCAAATCTCGACACAGTTGGTCGGTCTCCAAATGGAATGAGGTCATCATCACCAGTCTCTGCTGCTCGTCGCTGCATGTCTAATCGCTGGTCACGCATGGCTTTACTATCTACATTCTAGACAAGATATGGAAAAGGCAGTCAAAAACTTATGCAGAAATGAACAAAACCACATTCCTTTTACAACCTGGTACCAGTATAGTAAGTCTGTCTTGTATTCTCTATTCCCTTCATCCTTCAACTAGTCTTTCTATTCTTCAGTTTATAACTCCACTGTTAGTGATGTCTCTTTAATGGTCTAACTTAAGATGACCGTTACTACCACCACTGTGAAACAGCTGCACAATTAACTGCAAACAAATCAAAGAGAAGGGAGCAGCAGCACAAGGAAATTAAGACAGAAGGGAAATGGGACAGAAGGGAAAAAATATCGCCTCCAGAATAAAGTCAAAGAGGAGATCAGTGGGCATCTGAGAAATACATACTCCTTCCAAAGTCCAAAATAAATTTCTCTAAGCCCAGTGTTAAGAACCATATCATCTAACAGCCTGCAGATGATTCAAAATGTGAATTATTCAGTACAGCACTTACTTGGAGATGTCTAGTAAATATTTTCAGGCACATTTTTCATTAAGCAGTAGTACTGCTTGGAACATCCTAGTTTCTAACTCTGCTTCAGACTCACACACCTTAATGGGTCAGCAAACGAACAGATAAAATGTTCTCTCTCTCTACTCAAAGAACTTTGCCAAGTAATCACAAAGGAAAAGTTGTGCACAGAAAACAAGCTTGATTTAGCAGGATAAGTCAATTTGACTTAACTTACTTAGAAGAAAAACAACAGATTATCATAAAGATTTTTAACAAAGTTTTCCTGAGATACAGTTAGGCCAGTTATGGGAGAAGTCACCTGGAGTGAATAACTTAGACACAAGTCAATGGGTTGTTTGCACGAATAAAAATAAATTTTGAAAAAGCACCCTCAACACAAAAGAAACGAAACAAAAAAATACACCCACCCCCCAAATAATCACCACATCCAGATAAACACAAAACAGTGACAGAAATAAACAGACTCAATTAAAAAAAAAAAGGGGGGGAAAGCACTTAGTTAAATGGGAAAGTTACCTGTTGGCTGCCAGAAAATGTAACACAGTTAAGAATTGCCAAAATCAAGACTTTGCTAAAGAAATAAAACCGTAGCACAATGCTGTGTACAGCAAAAAGAACAAGGTAAGTGGGGCTACTACACAAAGAGGATTGGCTAAAGGCTAAAAACTTCAGTATGGTCCAAAATTAAAATAAAACTCTGCAAGCTTTCAATGAGGATAAGGATTGCTAGAAACAGACAAGATAACATAGCTAAAGCAGGAATTAAGGGATGAAAATGGCAGTCACAACTGAGTTGGAAGCTAAACTCAAGAAATGTAACATGTTGAAATTAGAAGAGGCATTAGACAGCATCTACTTTGGAATTATGAAAAAAATGACATTTTAATCTCAAGTCTGTAGGATGCTAGTACCAATTCTAATTTATTTCCATTTACTGAGTGGGGGGGAAGAACGTAATGAAGTTGCAATGCCATCTGCATAGAATCCAGCATTATGCGCTCTCAGATGATATTATTATTATCCTTGAAAAACGGAATCTTTTACAAACAATTTTAAAAAAAAAGGCAAGAATTAATACACTTGCCATCTGCAATGAAGGTCTCCTGAGAATGTTTTTCCTGTGAGGAGACAAAAACTGAAGAACAGCAGAGATCCTATTTGCTTATCTGAAAATTAGCTCTGGGGCAGAACACCACTTTGTTTAGCAATGAAAAAGGAGGCTGCTTCTCCAGAACCTTATTACACCTCTCTTAATTGAGTTCCAGTTTGTTTGCACAGTTTTCTAGCAGCAGGCATGAAAGACAAGAGCTGTTTGTTGGTTCCTGAACACTGCCACTTGGACAGCAGTAAGCCGATTCTGAGTAATCTCAGTACTTCCTCAGGTCAAACGTAACAGCCTTATGACTCAAGGCAAACAGACTGCGTAGGACAGAGAGCAAAAGGACATTTAAGAACCCAAAGCTGCAGATTAAATGCCTTTTCTTGCTCTGCTTTTTCTGGGAGAAAGCCTCCTTTCTGCTCCCATTTCACATAGTGCCCTTGAGGTCTTACAGGAAAGCAATTCAGTGGACAGAAACCAGACGCATTTAATTCCAATGAGGCAGAGGGGAAACAGGGAAGGCAGCTTATGGGCAAAGAGGACAGAAATATCCTATGACTTAGTTAAGTGGTTGCAACAGGTGAGCACCTGTCCACAGAAGAATAAATTCTGGATAGAAGTTTCTTCCCCCTCCCCTTATTGGCCAAAGAAAGGTCACCATGACAGTGATGCCATATATATAAAAGATGACAGAACACTTTTGCAGATGGGAGGTGAAGGAGAAAGAGCATCTCTGTAAAATAGTCCCTCAGACTAAACAGTCCTTTCTCTTGAAGACTTGAATGTCTTCCTATTTGCACGGGCTAACAGCATACTTCTTGCTGTTGAGTGATGCTTAAAAGTTAGGAAGAAACAGAATAGTGACAGTATTTCAGAATCCTATTTCTTTTCTTCTACATTCATGACTCCCAATAATGACACCCTGGCAGCCCCTTCTTTTTGCAAAACTGACCTAGCAAAAACGTAGCAGCACAAAATAAGATCACAGCCAGACACCCATGGCTTCAGTGAAGGACAGAATAAGCACAGCACAGAGTTAGAAATCGCGCTGAAGAAGAATCAGCCTAGTATTATGTTATGACTATGCTTCTCTCAAAAGCTTCATGCAAATTTTGGGTATTCTTGTGGTCACAAATCACAGAGTCCTTCAAGTAAAAACTAGTAACATTGTTAACAGCAGTCACAATCACCTTAAAAGGACTTAATAGCACAAAGTTAAGTTACAGCATCTGCCTGACAGAAAGTAGTGCAGGACGCAACAGATGGACATGTTTAATTAACAAGCTGCCAGTACAGTCATTTTTGGATTTCAAGTAAGCGTAAAGAATCATGGCAAAATATCTCTTGCTATCCATGGCTTTAGAGGAGAATGGTTAGCCTGCATCTATATCCAGTATTTTAAAACAACTACACAGATGTAGGACTGTTCATAACTTTGAAAACAAAGCACCCTGCACACTTGCAAATGCATTCTTTGACTGTAATGCACTTTTGAGCTAAATACAAGCACTGCTGTCACCCTAAACAGCAAATGAAAGAGTCCCTCCCAACCCACAGAAGTATCAACTTTACTTCTGTGTTCCCCTAATCCCTACATACCGCCATCTCCACACTCCTTGCTGCCACAACATCTTTGGGTTTTGCATCTTTGGTTCCAATGTAGGAGCCGATGGTGTCACAGGACCAGGGAGAGTACTGGCTATAGTCATTTCCTTTGTATTTCCCAGCTACCTTCAGGTCTTCATCCAAGTACTGTACAAACACAAAAATCTGGTTCTGTAAGTGAAGGGAAGAAGCAGCTTCACAGCCACCACTACTTAGTTCAACAGCAGTGAACTTGAAGAAAAACACCACCAGGATTATTTTTTTAATCAACTACATCACCATTTGGAATTGGGCCACGGCAAGCATGAAATGTGTGAAATTCTGATCACCTGGCTACACTCCCAGTGCTGACTGTTCACGTGGCCAGTATGAAAGTGATATTTTGACCTTGGTTAAAAAAAAATAAACTTCTATCAAGCTGTTACTTAATTCTAAACATGTCAGGAGCAAATGAAGCAAAGTCCAGCAACTGTGAAGACTGACTACTTCAATTAATAACGGTTCAAAACTAATTCTCTTGGTTGCACCAAAAGCAGGTAACTTGGGATCAGTGGTAGATCAGAGAATCAACAGCCAATTGAGAGACTGGAGACTGAACTATAAGGGCTTCCCACGCGGAGCACAAAATCTACTGCCCCCAACACTTGTCAACACTGTACTGTTCTAATTTTCTTGTTGTCTTCACCTATCAGCACACACAAACTCCAAAGTATTTTCTAAACATGCTAGTAAGTCACATTTTTGTCAAAATATGCTTACCTCCTCCGAATGAAAAGGATGAGGCAAGGTTGGTGACGGTGCAAAAGGAGGTGGAGAAATCACCTTCCTCTCTTCTAGCTGGGCCATGATCTCATTCCTTCGTCGGTGAAGTTCATCCAGGCTGGGATGCGGCTGAAATGAAGACAGAAATACGTTACAAAATATGGCAACCATATACTGTAAGAAAAGGAAAATACAGTGAATAGACAGTATCATTACAATAATAAGTAATGATCACTTTGTTAAAGTCTATCTGTTAACTTTCAAGTTTAATATAGGACATGCATGTTCCTACACTGGCCAGAGTGTTAGTTCACGACACTCCAAAGGCAAGGAATGTTATTTACCCAAAACTGATTAGATCCTCAACTAACCCAGTGTTTCTAACTTCTAACTTTACTAATCTTTTAACTCACAGGCAGCTCAACATGACACTGTGTTCCAACTTGGCAAAGCTTCCATTGGAACATGTTCCAGCATGGCAAGTCCCATTTCAGTCATATGGGGGAAAGTGGTAGAACGCTACAGATCATAACCTAGTCACAGTTAGTTTGCATTTATTATTCATTTTGCAATAGAATTAAACATCCCACAAATGTGTCAAATTCAAAACTGATAAATCTATAAGCTATGTTAAAAATGCTTCCTGGACTCAGCAACATGATTAAGAGCCTTTAATCTGAATGACAGCTACCTAAGTCCAAATATTCTACAGGACTCAATTCCACCTGATGATTTACCAAAACATGTTTGTGCACTTCTACTAGGAAGACCCTCCAGTTAGCAACCTTAAAGTAGAGAAAATTTGGAAGAGCAGAATTTTTAGTTCCCTTATCAAGCGGTGTATGTTTGCATATTTATTTATTTAGGCACAAAGATGGTCAGTCACAGATGGGCAGTACAAGAACACACAGACAACCATTTGCACATGCTATATTTAATCTGCACTAGAGAGTGGTCCTCTCCAGCCTAATCTTTGTTGGAAGGTCAGGGCCATATGAGACTTCCAAAATTAATTACAAGGCTTTTCTACTTTGAGGATTAAGTAGCAGCCCATTCCTTTACATGTTAACAGCATTACAATTGCTGAGTTGAGCAGTAACTAAACTGCCTTCCAGTTTTTGATCAGCTTTGTCAAATGTACCCCTTCTTAAAGTTCAAACTTCTAATTCCTCACAAAAACCATCACCTTACTGCAAAAATATTCAACTTGTCAAGTAGTTTATATTTTCTCTCTCAAACAACTGCAAAAACACAATATAAAAACCATACCCTGTGGCATGAAGGTCTTATCTGACTGATATGTGGAGCCACTGGGCAATAACCCTCTGTTTGCTGGTATCTGTCTCTGGATTCAGGTACGTAGGAAGGTACAGCTGCTTGTGGAATTTCAATGGGTACAGGGCTTCCTCGGACAATCTCCTCTCGCTGATATGGCTGGACAGGTGGATATACACGACGACTGTCGTAGTGTGGTGGGTATATAGGTTGCCCCATAGGAGGATACTGCTGTGGCTGCGTGTACTGTGGGCTCACCACACGATCCTGAAGGTAGGGTGGGTAATGGTCTAAATAAGGCGGACCAGGTTCAGGAGCTGATGGAGGAGGTCGGACAAAGCGAGACATGGACTGAGTGGGATAGTAAACTCCTGAAATAAGGCAAGAGGAAAACACACAAACAAGAAAGTAATTATCACAACTGTCCACAAAAATGAATTATTTCAAATACTCCAGTCTACGATCATGAAGAGAATGGTATAAATTAATTCACATTTGTTGTTTGCCCCCACTGTCTAACTGGTATTTCTACTCAAAAATTAACCACAGAAAACCTAGAAAAAGCAAAAGTTGATCCAAACCTCAAGTGACATAGTTTAATTATCTAAATAAGATACCAGCAAGGTATAAAGGTTACAGTAGCTGGAGAAGAGGTGATGGGACTGAGCCCACCACAAATGCCACAGAAGCCCTGCTAGCATACCAAATAGAAATAATTCACTAGAATGTCTCTGCAGATTGATATGAATGCTTTTAGCTACACAAGACCTAAAAAGTAAACTGAAGATTAGCCTGTACATCTTTATCCATGTAACTAAAATTCAGTTTGTCCCAACATATCAGAGCCACTCCTGTGTACAGAAACTTGGATTAATTACAATTTAAAGTTATCTAAAGATTTGTTCTACCTCTTGAACAGTAGAAGGAAATTTCAGTACTGTGAATCACCAGAGACTTCTAAGATCACACCTCATAATTACCTGAAGATTTTAGTAATCTATCTGGGATCTCTGGATAATTTAAAAAGATGCATGCATATGTGCACATCAACAACATGCGCATCAGATTTTGTGGACAACTCAGATCTTCATTTGCACACAACAATCAAATGCAAATGCAAGCTTCCCCCCCCCCCCCCTTCAAAAAAAGTTGCTTTGAAACTTTCTCAAAAATAGGTCCTGCCCCCCGCCCCCCCCGGGCTTTTTCTTCTTCTTTCAGTCTTTCATTCCTTATTTTTCTTTCATATTAACGTCACTTTATGTCATTTCTCTCTCCAATTGTATGTTGCATAAGAATCATTTCCCTGTCATTATATATAGCCATTCCTTTTTTTTTTAATCCCCTTCAATATTGTCTTTCTCCACTTGGTCTCTTTATACTTACAACTTCTCCTCTTATTTCCTTTTTCATTATGTTTTCTTTTTTGGGACCAGCCCTTCTCTAATTTCACTTGTTTCTACCCATCACATGCACATGCAGTCATTTCTGAAACACTCATACACTTTTAATTAAGGATGTAAGTACTTTCACCCCTCAAGCAAACACCCCTCTCTGCTGGTTAAGCTTTATTTCCATTTTCCCCGAGTCAAACTGAGTTAAGGTTTACCAGATCCCTGATCTAGCCCAGTTGGGAAGAACTGAAGAAAGAAGGATTTGCTACACTGGATGGATACAAACCTCTGTTTTCACTTGCACTGAAGTCCTCAATCAAAACATAAAAAGCCTGCCAATTTCCATTTTATTATGCCATCACCACATTAGTGCCTATAGTCCACATGATATGCAAGAAAACCCCACCTTAAGGGCTTAAGTAAACACCAGAGTAGGAAGAAAGAATAAAATCAGTATGAAGGTGAAAGATAGAGATCTTGGTCTCAAACTTACCTTGCTGGTAGGGCGCTGGCTCAAATGGTGGGGCAGCTCCTCTAGGATCTTGATAAAACATATCTGCTTGCTGAGTATTATACAACTGAGACCCTCGTGGTACCATCTGCAACTGCTTGGTGACAGACACTGAAGGCAGATCTGTTGGTGCCCGAGCGGGCACAGGATGAGGGTTCACTGGTAAGGCAGAAATAGAGCTCTTCGGGACAGATTCCAGCCTAAAAAGTAGAAAGATGGCACTGCTCATTAAGGCCTGATATAGCACACTGTACTTTAAAACACTGTTCTTTGTCCACCTTCTGAAGGCTTACATTACAATTAAAATATAAGCAAACAGGGAAGTAAAGCAGTTCAGAGTTTTAGCTTTAGTTTTCTACTCTACTATTTAATCACTTAAAAAAAAGCCACAACCACCCAAAAAAACCTGTTCTGTTTCTTTTCTAGAGAATGGGTTTACTTTGTTTCTATTGCATATTTACACACATGACACTTTGAACAACAGTTAGGAAGACCCGTACAAGTCAGGAGGGGATCCAGGGGCACTGCTACTCAGGTGGTCCATCTTCCCTGGCTTCAGAGTATTTTCGTAACCGGAGTCAGTCCCTCGGGAAATCAGTTGCGTCACTGTGCTGCCTGTTGACACAATTCCATTTGGCAGAGCAGAAGTTTTCCTATTGGGCAAGTCCACTCCCCCTTCCTCTGAGAGGATAGCTCCTGAAGGCAGGCCCACCTCATTTAGCTGGCCCAGGGAGGCACTCAGGGGTCTTCTGGGAACCAGACGCTTGTTCATTTTACGGAATCTTCAGAAAAAGAAACACACATCAAAAATTGAAACAAAAAAATAAAAGGAGTTGCATTTTCAAGATTTTTCAAACACAGATACTACCAAAAGCTTCAAGTTTGAATGCAAAGTTTCCTAAGGCCTTGTGAGAAATTTATTACAAATATCTGTTAGACTACAACTTCATGGCTATTTGAACTGTTAATAGCAGTTTCAATCAGAATAACAAGGATGGATTTTTAATGACAAGTACACCAAGAAATCACAGCTAAACTTCACACAGCAAGTTTAAAAATCTTATTTCCTGTACATATATGCATTTCAACTGTACAGAAGAAAACCAAAACCAAACGTCACATAAAATACTACCTATAGTAACAGAAGCTTCAGAATAGGAATCACAGACTATTCAAGTCTATTTTATTCAGAGAAGAAAATTAAAGTGACAAAAGACAAACAGATTCCCTTTTGCACCATTTGTCTAACGATAAGCCAAGTCAAGCCTTTATTGCCATGTGATATCTTTAAAGCACAGTTTACGATTTATGTTACTATACCAATATGCAGCTTACACCATTTGCGCTGTTTGATAAATTAAGTGATTGCAGAGATAAAAGCTCTATGAACACACTGTAATTCCAAAAATCTGCTTCTGATAAGTCTTGAACAAATATAAATGAGCCTTTTAATTAACATTCCACAAAAACCAGCAGACTGACAGTACTGGACAAACGAAGAGAGCAAATTCCAGAGTTGAAGGTCCTCCACCTAAACATCCTGCCATTAGCTTAGATACCACAATGCAAGTGGGAAGGCATATTTGTAGGCCTGAGCGGTCACACTGTTTATATTGCATGACAAGAGGCCATTTCCTATGCAAGAAGGTTTCAACAGGGTTACACAGAATCACAGAATCGTATAGGTTGGAAAAGACCTTTAAGATCATCGAGTCCAACCGTAAACCTAACACTACCAAGTCCACCACTATACCATGTCCCTAAGCACCTCATCCAAATGTCTTTTAAATACTTCCAGGGATGGCGACTCAACCACTTCCCTGGGCAGCCTGTTCCAATGCTGGACAACCCTTTCAGTGAAGTAAAATTTCCTAATATCCAGTCTAAACCTCCTCTGGCACAACTTGAGGCCATTTCCTCTTGTCCTATCACTTGTTACCTGGGAGAAGAGACCAACCCCCCCACCGCTCTACAACTTCCTTTCAGGGAGTTGTAGGGAGCAATAAGGTCTCCCCTGAGCCTCCTTTTCTCCAGGCTAAACAACCCCAGTTCCCTCAGCTGCTCCTCACAAGACTAATGCTCTAGACCCTTTACCAGCTTTTGTTGCCCTTCTCTGGACACGCTCCAGCACCTCAATGTCTCTCTTGTAGTGAGGGGCCCAAAGCTGAACACAGTATTCGAGGTGCGGCCTCACCAGTACTGAGTACAGGGGCACGATCACTTCCCTAGTCCTGCTGGCCACACCATTTTTGATACAAGCCAGGATGCCATTGGCTTTCTTGGCCACCTGGGCACACTGCCGGCTCGCGTTCAGCCGGCTGTCAACCAACACTCCCAGGTCCTTCTCTGCCAGGCAGCTTTCCAGCCACTCTTCCCCAAGCCTGTAGCGTTGCATGGGGTGGTTGTGGCCCAAGTGCAGGACCTTGCACTTAGCCTTGTTGAACCTCATACAACTGGCCTCAGCCCATTGATCCAGCCTGTCCAGGTCCCTCTGCAGAGCCTTCCTACCCTCAAGCAGATCAACACTCCCATACAACTTGGTGTCATCTGCAAACTTACTGAGGGTGCACTTGATCCCTTCATCCAGTTCATTGACAAAGATATTAAACAGGACTGGCCCCAACACAGAGCCCTGGGGAACACCACTTGTGACCGGCCGCCAACTGGAGTAAACTCCATTCACCACCACTCTTTGGGCCCGGCCACCCAGCCAGTTCTTTACCCAGTGAAGAGTACACCGGTCCAAGCCATAAGCAGACAGTTTCTCCAGGAGAATACTGTAGGAAACAGTGTCAAAGGCTTTACTGAAGTCTACATAGACAACATCCACAGCCTTCCCCTCATCCCTTAGGTGGGTCACTTTGTCATAGAATGAGATCAGGTTGGTCAAGCAAGACCTGCTTTTCCTAAACCCATGCTGCCTGGGCTTGATCCCTTGGTTATCCTCCACATGCTGTGTGATGGCACTCACGATGATCTGCTCCATCAGCTTCCCCGGTGCTGAGGTCAGGCTGACAGGCCTGTAGTTCCCCAGGTCCTCCTTCTGGCCCTTCTTGTCAATGGGCATCATATTTGCTAATCTCCAGTCAACTGGGACCTCCCCAGTTAGCCAGGACTGCTCGTAAATGATGGAAAGGGGCTTGGTGAGCACTTCTGCCAGTTCCTCCAGTACTCTCGGGTGGATCTCATCCAGGCCCCATAGACTTGTGAGTGTCTAAGCGGTGCAGCAGGTCACTAACCATTCCCCCTGGATTATTGGGGCTCCATTCTGGTCCCCATCCCTATCTTCCGACTCGGGGGGCTGGGTACCCAGAGAACAACTGGGCCTACTATTAAAGGCTGAGGCAAAGAAGGCATTAAGTACCTCAGCCTTTTCCTCATCCTTTGTCACTGTGTTCCCTCCCCCATCTGCTAGAGGCTGGAGATTCTCCTTAGCTCTCCTTTTGCTGCTAATGTATTTGAGGAAGTATTTTTTGTTGTCTTTTATGGCAGTAGCCAGACTGAGCTCTAGCTCGGCTTTGGCCCTTCTAATTTTCTCCCTGCCTCCTGTTGAAGCCAACATTTTCATATCATATCTAACAAGTGAAGTGAGATGGTAACACAGACTAGGAAGGTACACACATTATTGTAGAACTTTAAAAAAACATAAACTGCCCCCTTTAGAACATAAAAAAAAAGGGGGCAGTTATACTCTATTACTCAATCTTCAGATAGTCTTTGTTTGCCCGCATGCACAGCATTAACAGCAATGCAACAGATGCAAAAAGGTTTTTTGTTGTTGTGGGTTTTTGTTGTTGTGGTTGTTTTTCAGATGTGATTGAGTATAGAGTCAGACAAAGTGTAATCCTCCTATATAAATTTGAGCTGTTCTTCCATAAGAGTTCATTGATTATATTCTAGCCACCTTCCTAACTCTCCACCAACACCCCAATTTCCTGGCTGGATTAATCTTTACCCACATAATCAAACTATAAATTCAAGCTACATAGTGTTGACAGTGGGCATCATTCAGAATGCATTAAAATGGACAAACCAGGCTATCACCACAGTAGAAACACTTGAGTAGGGACAGACTACAGCCTTCTAAACATATGCTGCTCAGAAGTCGTTCTGGTATCTCACGTCAGCTATGTAAGCCAGCTGGACACATGGAGACGAGTGGAAGAGAGCTCCCCAGGCTGAACTTATGGCTTTACTTTGGCATCCTGCTCAATACCCAAACCAGTTTCTCCCCACAAAGCGGTAGCAGGAGGTTGGGAAACCACTGCCATGTTCTCCCTGCCAATTACTCTGGACATCTGCCTTCCATCAGGTCTCCCAGAGGTGCAGTGCTCCTGACTCTCTGAAGGCTTGCACACAACTTGCAAGATGAGGAGGACTGGCCATCCCTGCCCATCCATCTATAACACAACAGAACGCTCAAGAGACAGGCGCACGTGTATAGACACCCATTCAATCAAAGGTGACGGGAAGAGTTTATAAAGCACCCTCCATGATAAAATACTTAGAAAGAATGTAAGTTGCACAGTGCTGCCCTCTGGGTTTTTCTATACAATTTTATGAATCTTTGTTGCAGTCTCCACATGTGCAGGACACAAAAGTTATCTAAAAAAGTTTAATGCTTGCCTATGCATACTGGGTCTTTGTCCCATGCCAAGAGGGGAATCAGCTGCTGTTTAAGCGAGTCTAGATTATGATTTGCTATCTAAGGCATTACCACATACTTCCCCATAACCTTCCTGCAAACTTAAAGCTATATATAGAGATACAGGAACTACATAGCACAGCAATGTATATTATTAATACTAAACATTTTTAAAAGGAGGAACACTAATGCAATATCTACTCAAAGGAATTAAGCAAAGATAAAAGGTACAAGGAAGAATCAGAACTCAAAGTTCCCCAATCACCTACAAAAAATGCTGCGACCTGAAACAGAACAAACATTCACTTCACCCCACAACATTATCACTGAGGCATAAAAGCCGATCTGGATAAAACAGGCCCCTCCCACCTGCAAAGCTGATGAACAGTCCTTCATGATACATACAACTAGTTCAGAGGCACTAATACTGACTCACCATCTTTGTCAACCATCCAAACTAGCACTATCAATCTCCATTTTCTTAACACCATGACAAAAGGGTAAAACCCCCCACTGTTTCTGCAGAACACAAGTATCAAAGTCCTATTCTCTGTTCATCTGAATAACTGCCTTTGTCATCCTAACACCATGTGCTCTGCTCTTTTTTTTCTTCCTGTTTTGCCTATGCACTGCATGGTGGCTATACAGCCAATGAACTGCCATACTAATGCTTCAAGTTTTAGATTTTTAAGGGGAAAAAAAAAAGACTGCATACCATTTCCAAATCTTTGGAGTTTTCTTCTGATTAAAAAAAGTGCCTTTTCTTGAAAGAAGTGAATGATTTTAGCCCAAAAAACAAGTAGGAAGTTATATGTACTGCATAATACACATTGTATTTATTTCTTTTAACTCTTAAATAATCCATTTTACTTTAAAAAAAAAAAGTAAAACAACCTTCAGAACAGCAGCAGCTTGCTCTCGGATAACTGGGTGCCCCCTCTAAATCTGTAGTGAATGTAACTTATTTACTGCAGACTTCATACAACCACCATTTTTTAACTCTTCAACAATAGTTTTAACCACTTTTAGGTTACAGCATGTGCAATCTGTCAGAGTTTCAAAGAATAACTGTCGCAGAAAGAAAACTTGCGATGCTTGTTTTTAGCTCTCTGGATAGCTCTAGCAGCGCAGAACAAGAGAACCCCTACATCTGGAAAACTGCCAGCAACCTACTTCTCACACCTGCATATAAAGGCAAGATAAGAAATACACACAAATAAATGACCATAATGGATGCAGTCAAACAGCATGTTTAGTCACACTTAAGAAAAACTGCCCACCTCCAAAATCTCAAATAACACTTGTGTAAACATCAAGCTTTCAGAGCTGCATTACTGCTGAACAAAGGAAAATATCCTGTATTTAAGAATGAACAGTTTCAAAACCTAAGAGATGACTGTTACAAGTTTTTCACATTATTTCTTGCTAATGTAACAGACAAGTTATGCCTCCTCTCCCCATTCCTAGATATGATAAATAACTCTTGTGGATAAGACAAAACAAAGATTGGACTGATTTCTACCATAAGAGGTACACTTACTTTTCTAGCTCCTCCTGTGAATGTGCAAAGGTGCAGCTGGCCCCTCGGGGGCATCCTCCTCTCTGTTTCATGTCTCGGCACATATATGTCTTGTACTTGCTGTGCTGAGGAGGCTGACAAGGTTAAAGAAACCAGGTGAGATACCTGAATATAAATGCACTTAACCAAGAGCTGAACGCATCCTCTTATCAAAGGCCTGATGTTTGACTGTTGATAATTCCTTCAATTTAAATGTTCCAGAAGTACCTAATGTGAAATAAACGACTAGAACAGTATTCATGTTTGGTTCTTCAACAGAACTAATAGATTAAAGAGTAGACATTTTGACAACTAAGTCACTATAAAGTTTTTAAAACATTTTTATTCAAATTCCTTACTGGAGCTTGACTGGAACACAGCTGTATGTTTCAGGAAACAGTTAAGTGGACAAAACTGATATAGGCTGAAAAAAATTAACCAAGCTTAATCAGTAATTGCCAAATATTCATCAAGCTTTGTGGTAGATTGAAAATAAATATGATTTAGTCAGTTACTTTTCCCTCGCCTTCTGTTACCTCAAAATGGCACGTGAGTATCCCTTTGACCTCTATGAGAGTTAAATTTCATCAAGTTCCCTTTTACCCCCCCCCTTTGGACTAAAAATCTCTTAACTACCTACGATAATTATTTCCATCAGTAGTTGAGGATGCAATCTTACTCCAACACAGATCAGCACGGTATGGGTTGTCTTCAGTATTTTTAAGTTTCCCAAGAAACAATGACTTACTGCAATCTTGCTGTCTGCATGTACGCCCATTTGCCAGTCTCTCTAAACAAATTTTGACAGAAGGCCAGAGGTGGTCTCAAAGACATTTCAGTTCCTACAGTTTTTATGGCAGAATTAAATCAGAGGCAGAAATACCCTATCAGAGTTCCCACCAAGGGAAAGGTCTGTAAAAGCAAACTCTTGTTTCCGAGAAACTCAGCCAAAAGATGTAAATCCATAAGAAGCCATCTGCAAACTGATTTTTTTTTTTTTGGCCATCTACTGTAGTGAAAAAAGGAGTTAGGCAGGGTGTACATAAGCTGCATGGCCCTCTGCTGGCCACTGCTGCCAGCCAGGAAAACTCTGCCCAATACTCTGTCCCCTCTCACACTTGGGAGGCTTTGGGTTCCCTTCCAAGTGGCACAGCATGTACCAGGTCTAGGCGATGGTCTCACCAGAACAAAAACCTTCACTGTTTTTCCCACCCTGATTTCCACTTGCATATTCCTACTGCTTTTCCTTTTGCTGCTAACAGTGCTCATTAGGCATCGCAGTGAACCAGTGAATGCAAAAAGGCAGAACAGCAAAAATAATTCACTTTGATTTTGCCTTTTTTTTTTTGTAGAGATAATCTTCCTACTAGTTCAGCTTCCTGAACCAGCTCTCCAAGAGGATGAATGCCAAACCAAGGCAGGGAGTGGGAATGTGTGATAGGCAGCTCTGTCTTTCAGGAGCAGCTAGCATTTTTATCAACTTAGCTATACAATAAAATGAGACCAAAGGACCATGTGATAAAATAACTATGAGATAAGCTAATATATATTTTAGCAACATCATTTCATTTCTGAAACAAAAAAATTTTGCATCATGAACTTGGATTGCACCTTTATATTAAGTCTTCCCAAATCTTTAAACTTTGCACACCATTAAGCACAGGTATAAGAATAATTTCATTAACACAGAACCATGTGGCTGAAATGTGTCACATGAAAACAAACCCAAGAAAATTCCCACAGATCATACTGCTAGGCACCCCGGCTTCTCTTCCCCACCCCTCTAGTCAGGAGGGGTGTTTATTCACTTCCCTAAGCTTGCAGGTGGATTAGACCATTTTCTTCTCATCTTAGTGAGCTGTGCAAATTTAATACAACAGGTATTGGAGGGGGGTTGTGTTGTTTTGGGTTTTTCCTTTCTTGTTTGTTTCTTTTTTGATAAATATGACACAGTAGTGTCAGCTTTTTAATCAGCTCCCCGTCAAACCAAATCTCTCCAGATGACATTAGTAAACCTCTGCTATTGGATGCAGCCAATAAAATTTAGGGTTAAGCATTTCCTAATGATTTAGCTTTTACCTGTTGCTGATCTGTTCCTTTCTTGCTGTGATTCTGGATATAATCAACTAAGCCATGAACCACAGTCCTCACAGCAACAAGTCCATTTTCCAGTTGTTCCCATGTTGGAGGTGGAGCATCTATTACATTGACAGCAAACACAGAATATAAAAACAAAAAGAAGAGTCAGAAGTATTTTCCAAAACTATGTACAAAGAAACCATCAGTATCCCAAAACTTCACTAGACAACAAAAAAGATTTTACTGGAAATATGTGTCATTAGATAAAAAGTGATCAGCACCTTAATTCAGGGATATGTACCACTTCAACAATAAAGCTATCTATAGACTCAAGATTGAACCACACAAAATATCAAATGAGCCAGCAAGACTATTATTAGCATGTCAAATTATTTCCTTTTATCAAAGCTTTCATATCCCGCAAGAACTCCAGAGTAAATGCACTGTACAAACTCTGCACATAAAGAAAAAATTGGGCTGAAAATCCCTCTTTGCATTCAGACTCCTGTAGGTAAAAATCATTCTGTACAAATACCATAATCACTGGCCTAGATCACGTAGGCACAGTCACTGTACAACAGAAATTGATGCCTCTCACATGGAAAAATGTCACAAGGCAAATCTATGTATCAGACCACCATCTAACATACAGCAGTGTGAATAAATACTATAGTCTTAATTCCAAGTGCCAAGGGGTACTTGTTCTTTCTAGCCAATTTACTTTTCTAATCATTTAATCTGTTCCAGCAGATGACACTCCCACTGTGTGCCTACACACTGCTGCAAAACACAGGACCTCAAAGTGCTTCACTAAACACCTTTCAAGACCTTTAGCCCAATTACATTCTATTCCGCTCACAAGGACTTAATTCTTCCAGAGGAACTTCAACATACCTATAGAACAGCAGGGAAGCAACTAAACAGCGCAGAAGAGAAACATGAAGATCAAACTCACCTACTGAAATTGAGTGAGGCTATTAGTGATTCCACTTTATCTATAGTCTTTGGCTAACAAATTTGCAGTACACACACAGTTTTGTCCCTGACTTGTTACAGTATGAAAGATTTGGGAAGAAAGCACTATATCTCCTTTAACTGTGAAGTACAACTGGTCCTCATTTGAAAGGTAAGTTTATTTGTTTAAACAAACAGAAACTAAGAACTCCAACTTTTCATCTCCTGAAGTCAATAGTTTAGGCCTTCACATTATTTTGATATTAATATTGATTTTACAAATATTAACAGGTATAAAATAAAACTTCAGCCACAGCACACTCTGTTCTGTCTCTTCCCTCCTCCCTCAGGTGGTCCATCTTCACAGTGCTGCTTACTTTTTCAACAATTTCCATCTTTCTCTCCTCTGTCAACAGCTTATATTTTATTTCCCAGTTATATTCTTTCCAACTAACTTCCCCTTCCCAGACTTTCACACCTTTGCAGAATTACATATTAACAAAAAAATACTAAATACACTAGGATAACAAATCTTTCTTGTCTAGACTGATTTTTGCCCAGCTTCCGTCTATTAGATCTATAAAAGTCCTACTTTGGAATCCAAATTTGTTTACACAGAAGATGCCTTATGATTTTAAGCTGCCTTTAAGAGAGTCTCCCGAGCGCAATGTCTGCAGGCTAGAGACCTCAGATCAAAAATTAATACACAGAATTTCTAGAACAGAGAAAGAGACATACAATTTTTAGGTAAGTTAATGGAAGTCCTTAATCTGGTGAGTGTTTTATTGAAGACTTCCTCTAGTTTGTAAACAAATTATTTACTCTGGTAAAGAACTGGAGAAAAAAGTCATCTCGGAGTGACAGCTACAGCTCTGCATTAGGCATAGTGGTTCTATCAATCTTCCTGTTGCTTTGCAAATCTGGTTTCAAACAGCAGCATCTGTACTAAAAAAGGGAAAAGGAGGAAGCAAGACTGCTGCCACTCCCCACAGTTAGCATTGCCCAATATCAAGTATACACCATGTAACCTCACAGGATTATATGTATTCAACATCCTCATCCATGCTCACCCAGTGCTGTCAAATAAGGAAGCCCTCTTCAGAGAAGCGGTGAAATTATTCCTGCCATACTTTTGAATCTATTTTAGCTTCAGAATAGTTCAGTTCCTCACACAGACTACTGCTGTTTCCAGGCTGGTTATGAATACCATGCAAGAATCTTAAGTTTATGAGTGAGAGGATGTTTCCTTCCACTTGATGAACAGCTTTCAATCCTTCAACAGTGTTAAGCTCCTCTTGCTAAACTGTAAGTCAAAGGTTTTTATAAAACATCTAGACTTACCTGGACTGGGATCAATATTTGCCAGGAGCTCTAGGTGAGGTCGAAGACGATTCAGGTTAGCTGGATCTCCAGTCCTCTGAAGAGCAATAGTTAACTCCTGAACACTCTGTGCAAAAGAGGCTGGGGTCTGCAACTTAAAAAAATTATAATAATTAACTTTCTACAGGCAAAGCAATCCTCATGGTTTCTGAAGGTTGCTCCACAAGCTCACAAGAGCCATCTTCCAAAACTGGAGTAAAATGTTTTTCGCACAAGCCCATTTCAGTCAGCACCTTCTATTAAATTCCTTCTCTAGCATTAAGAATTCACAATTCTTTGACATTGCAGGTTAAAATACAGTTCTAAATAGGCTAACAATGTAACCTATTTCTGTGTTGTGCTGGCACCCAGAAAAAAAATACAGAACATTAGAAACAATTTAACTTAGACTTCTGAAGAGTCTAATATCTCCAATCCCTGAACCAACAGGTTCGCACCCTGCTTTAAACTGAGTACAGCTGACAATAAAGAGCAAGATGGTTGAAGGACAATGATAGCTAGCAACGTTCCATTTACTAACATCACACAATTTCAGTATTTAAAATCCTTTAATTCTACCTAGATCCTTCAGGAGATGTCTGGCAGGACACCTGAAAAGGTGGGCAAATGCATAAATACACAGCAGACTGATCTTGAAGCTAATCCTCCTGCACGGCAGCCACAGCAATTGTTTCACAGCTTTTGTAACCATTCAACAAGGTTCAGTTCTTCCCACCTAATTTAGGCACTTACATGGGAGTCCCCTAATTTAAAAGTCCATTTACCTTATGTTCCCTCTAAAGAAAAAGAGATCTGGGCATTCCCAGAGGTCAAGTCTTGCAGTATATTTACTTGCAGCATATTTACTCTTATTTAAGAAATGTGCTTCCACCTGTTTTTCTTACTTCAGGTATAGGCTAGGGGACTGATTTTCTTTCAACTTACGCACTAGCTTCCTGCCCGGAAACATGAACCATTAACCTCTGTTACTACATTGGCAGTTATCAGCTGTTCAGAAAGGACACATCCCAGCTGTGCAGCTAACCTTTGTGGCTTCCCATCTGCAGAAAGAGGTAAAGTAGAAAGAGATGGCAGGATGGCAGAGGGAGCAAGATTCATTAGGTTACAAATATATATTCTAATTATTTAGGCCATAGTGGGTTTTGCAATAACAGGGCAAATGATTAATGGGTAAGGTGAGTACACATGGGTGCAATCTGTAAATTCATGTTACAAGCATGTTACAAATCTACTACAGTTGCAAACAAGATAGACTAGGCTGATTTTAGGTGGCTTTACCTTGTCAATGATAGACTGCATGTGGGATTTGTGAGACTGGTCTCCGTATAACAGTGAGGACCACTGATCTGGTGCAATGCGTAAACCTGCTTCCATAGCAATTTGAACTATCTGGGAATCGTGTTCCCTTCTCAGAGCTTCATACGTCCGAAATTCCTCCTTCAGTTGCATCAGGGAGGAATCTTCATCTCGCTTTGTCACCTAGTGGGGAGAAATGAGCCAAATACAATTAAGCAGGATAAGCCAGAGATTATGTAAAGTCCAAGACAAGTGAAATCTTCAGTCAGCAACTAAGTTCTTCCTCCCAAACTAAACTGAACTACGATACTATGCAGTGAACACCAGTTCCTACTAAAGTAACACACTCTTCATAAACTGGAACCATGATGAAATGGATACCAAACATAATTTACTCAGACTGACCCAGATACTGGTGGAAGTGTCACACTTCCTGAACGACTTTACAGCATCCACACCTTACTTTTCCAGTGAAGGTATTTTGTTTGTATTGCAGAATTTTGTTTGAGGGTACTATTAGCAGCAACAAAGCATTTTTTTCCTCATTTAGCAAAAGTGAATGACATTTAAGTTGAGCACCTAGGAATGGACCATTACATACTGTAAAGTACAATAAGCAGCTTAAGTTCTCTTTATACAACTCTGATACCCAAGAACTTCATACTTGTTTCTAACCACACCACCACTCAATTAACAGAACTGGGGATTTTCCAGCTTTAAGTGTCTTCTAAGGAGGTAAGTTATACTGACTTACATACAGGTTTTGTTACTGTGCAACTATTAAACCTGGACAGAGTCAAAACCTAGCTTTACAGATTAAAGTTGCTATTATTTCAGCCTACATTGCCATCATAGCTGTACAACAAAGAACTCTCCAAACACGTCGGACTTAATGAGTAATATTTTCTATAACTACACATATTTTTAGGCACTGGTAATGTTACAGGACAATGAAAATTGAAAATGAAAACCAATAGTTTTCATAGAATCACAGAATCATTAAGGTTGGAAAAGACCTCTAAGATCATTGAGTCCAGCCATCAACGTAACACCTCCATGCCTACTAAACCATGTCCCAAAGTGCCACATCTACACATTTTTTTAACTCCTCCAGGGATGGTGACTCCACCACCTCTCTGGGCAGCCTGTTCCAATGCTGGACAACCCTTTCAGTAAAGAAATTTTTCCTAATATCCAATCTAAACCTCTCCTGACACTACTTGAGGCCATTTCCTCTTGTCCTATCACTTGTTACCTGGGAGAAGAGACCAACCCCCCACCGCTCTACAACCTCCTTTCAGGGAGTTGTAGGGAGCAATAAGGTCTCCCCTGAGCCTCCTTTTTTCCAGGCTAAACAACCCCAGTTCCCTCAGCCGCTCCTCGTAAGACTCTTCACCAGCTTCGTTGCCCTTCTCTGGACATCCTCCAGCACCTCAATGTCTCTCTCGTAGTGAGGGGCCCCAAACTGCACACATTATTCAAGGTGCAGCGCCTCACCAGTACTGAGTACAGGGGCACGATCACTTCCCTAGTCCCGCTGGCCACACTATTTTTGATACAAGCCAGGATGCCATTGGCTTTCTTGGCCACCTGGGCACACTGCCGGCTCATGTTCAGCCGGCTGTCAACCAACACTCCCAGGTCCTTCCCTGCCAGGCAGCTTTCCAGCCACTCTTCCCCAAGCCTGTAGCGTTGCATGGGGTTGTTGTGGCCCAAGTGCAGGACTCAACACTTGGCCTTGTTAAACCTCATACAATTGACCTGGGCTCATCAATCCAGCCTGTCCAGATCCCTCTGCAGAGCCTTCCTACCCTCAGGCAGGTCGACACTCCCACCCAATTTGGTGTCTTCTGCAAGCTTACTGAGGGCGCACTCAATCCCCTCATCCAGATCATTGATAAAGACATTAAACAAGACTGGCCCCAAAACTGAGCTCTGGGGAACACCACTTGTGACCAGCCACCAACTGGATTTAACTCCATTCCCCACAACTCTCTGGGCTCGGCCATCCAGCCAGTTTTTTTTACCCAGCAAAGAGTACACCCGTCCAAGCCATGAGCCGCCAGCTTCTCTAGGAGAATGCTGTGGGAGACAGTGTCAAAGGCTTTACTAAAATCCAGGTAGGTGACATCTACAGCCTTTCCCTCATCCACTAGGCGGGCCACCTGGTCACAGAAGGAGATCAGGTTGGTCAAGCGGGACCTGCCTTTCCTAAATCCATGCTGCCTGGGCCTGATCACCTGGTTGGCTTGCACATGCCTGTTGAGTGCACTCAAGATGAACTGCTCCATAATTTTCCCCGGTACCGAGGTCAGGCTGACAGGCCTGTAGTTCCCCGGATCCTCCTTCCGGCATCTTCTTGTAGATGGGCATCATACTGGCAAGCCTCCAGTCGTCTGGGACCTCCCCTGTTAACCAGGACTGCTGATAAATGATGGAGAGCGGCTTGGCAAGCTCCTCCGCCAGCTTCCTCAGTACTCTTGGGTGGACCCCATCCAGCCCCATAGACTTGTGAGTGTCCAGGCGGTGTAGCAGGTCGTTAACTGCTTCCTCCTCGATTATGGGAGGGGGGGGGGTTTATTCTGTTCTCTGTCCCTGTCTTCCAGCTCAGGGGGCTGAATACCCTGGGGATAACTGGTCTGACTATTAAAGACTGAGGCAAAGAAGACATTAAGTACCTCAGCCTTTTCCTCATCCTTGGTGGCAATGTTCTTCCCCCCCCCCCCGCATCCAATAAAGGAGGGAGATTCATAGCATTATGAAACCTCCAAGCAAAATCATCTTCATACCTTGAAGCACGAGGCTCTGTAAAGAAGCTGGACAACATGCCCAATGCTAGTTTTAGAAGCCTGAGGAAATCGCGGCTCCAGTCTCTGAACCACAAAGAGAACCAAGACCTTTCGTGACAAAGCAGATCCATCTTCCAGAGCCAGTAGAACCAGCTTTAAAGCCTCCTCTTGCATTGCTGGTGGGGGAGAAAATGCGAAGAAAAGAGACAAAAGATGAGAGAAGACCAAGAAAGATTTCTGCACAGTTTCTTGTTTCCCTACAAGTGGGAGACCAGCTACAAACTCAACACACACACGCAAGCCCACAGACAGGAAAGGGAGCTGAGCAAGAAGGGAGGGAAAAGAGGGAAGGAACACTTCCAGATTCCCAGACCGTGACCGGGGAAATAGGACTTTTAAATTTTTTATTATTATTTGTTCTATATTGGGTATCAGATGATAGGAAGATTTCTTTGTTCCTGTCTATACATCCCTCTTGATTATTAATATACGGGTTTTCAAAGGGCGTTACCTATGTCTCGCACCTAATCCATCAGAAAAAGCTGAGAGGCTGAGGAAGGGCAAGGTTGGTTCCCATGCAGGTAAAAGAGCAATTAGTGGCCACACAAATAAATTAGGTGCTGTAGCACCGCATATTTTGCTAGGTAACAAGCCTCTCTCTTCCCTGCAGTGGTGCAAAACTCAGCATCCCGAAGTTAGTCTTCCTTCCCTTGTTTCAGTGGGGAAAAGCTTCTGTATTTTTTTCTTTAAGAAATTGGCCTCATATTTCGAGGCATTATTTTTGTTGGTCCTCAACAAGTGAAGTCCACATTTTCATTAACGAAACTTCCTTTTTTTTTTTAAAGGCAAATTGATTGTTTTAGTATTCTATGAAAAGGAATTTAATCTCTAAGTACGTAACTTTTAAAAAATTCAGAGACACACACCCCAGATGTAACAAAGCTCTCTCCACAACTGTTAATGTTTCCTACCCTAGAGAAGGAAAAGAAGCCATGTCCTGTCACTTCTAGTAACCTTATTTTTTCTAGAAAGGTCTTACTTCTTCAAAAAATAGTGAGAAACTACTTTATCTTATTACAAGACCAAAAGGACACACATTGTTCTGAATTTTACAGAAGACTTGTAAAAACACTAAAAATGTGAGAAAGTCCATGACAGCAGCCCAACAGATATATCATTAATTCTGAAGACTTAGTATTAAGAAATTAAGCCATTGCCTAATAGAAGTCACTCAGGCAATTTTACACCCATTTATCAATCCTCCTCAATTGTGAATTGCTTCTAGTATAGAAGCAGTACTGTGATGTTACCTACCTGGTCCAAGGAATTGGCACCCTCTGGCTCTCACTGCAGCCCAGAGGTTGGAAGAGAGCTGTTGAGGATTTTGATGCTGAAGAATGAGCTCTGTGACTGTTCTTTCACCCAGTGACCGTGCTGCACGCATGGCTCTGATCCGCCCTTCTTCCTCCACTAGCTGGCAATGAACTAATGTCACAAGTTTCCTTTGCATGGGACGACTTAGCACGCTCTGAGTAGTACTGTTAAGACCCACACCTTCAAAACAAAGTGAAGCAGAAAAAACTACCTCATATCTCCTCTTCTTGTGCCAGCCTTCAACCGCTGTACTGTAGAAGTGCAAACCTAGTTCTCCTGATGTCCACTTTGTTAAACAGAACACTAGAGAAGGCATATCAGAAGTTCATTTTTGTCAGTTTGTTTTACTCAGCATTAAAAGCAAACAGTTCCCAGGTGACTCCTCAAGGGTAGGATCATACTGCAGTCCTTCCTTTATTCATGGGCTTGAAGGATCACTGCCTCTGACTGTTTGTCTGTTTTCACAAGACATTGAGTTTCTTATCTGTATCTGGTATCTGTGCTGCTTTGGCCTAGCCAAACTGACTTACACATGAGTTCAAAACTGCTTGGGTGATGTTTAATTATGTGCAAAAACTGTGATTCACAAATGTGCTGGGAGCCATGAAAACCAGGTTAAAGGAACAAGTGACTCGCTAGAGATATAGCTGCCATACTGAGTTTGTTCTACAGCACAGAGCTTGTTCATCGGGGCACTACTCAGAACGATACTGCTATCACACTGTACTAGTTGGAAAAGCTCGAGACACTTTTTGCAAAAACTCATTTTTTAAAACCTGATACCCATGATGCTCACCTCTACTACTTGGGTTGACAGATTTTCCAAGTTCAACATATGTAATATAGCTAAAATCCATACTCTTGAGCCCAGCACAGTTTTGCTAAATTAGAATTACTCAGATTGACCCAGCTCTTGTATAAGACCTTGTATACACAGAGTATTACTTATTTCTCTTGATATATCCTATATGCAGTAACTTTCTCATTTCAGTTTATTCCCCCTCCACAAGAAGCTGCATTACTACAGTTATGTCAAAGCAAAGCAGCACTCAAAAAAAACCCCAAACCAAACAGAATTATCTATTTTTACTTAGTCTGCAGAGGTCAACTCAACCTACAAAGTTTGTCTGAACTTACTATACTGCAGCCAAATACCTCGGCCTAATACCTTGGCCTTTTCTCAGTATTATTTTTGACACAATGCCTTTAAATTCCACACACACACCCCCCCTCCTGCCCCGGAAGACATAACCCTAATGCTTAGGAAACTTGTTTCAATTTGTTTTTAAACTAGGTTTATATCCATTTTTCAAACAGACTAGCTAATCATTTGATTAGTTCGTTTTGCATCTTATTTGTTTCCAGCTTTCATTTTCAAAGGAAACAATGCAGGAACTACCTCTTGCGCTGCTGAGTGGTTTAAGGTACAATGCTAATTCTTCCACACATTTCTTGCCCTCCTCATAATGCTTGGTATCTTCAGCTCCACTACATAAAGTAATTGGCTGCTGCTCAGGAACCTGAAAAGAGATGACATGTACATCTACGATGAATATACATAAATAAGTGGCAGTCATGCTTACAAACACCTCATCAAGCTTGTTAATATCAAGCATTTCCTGTTTTGTTCCCCTTCTGTGTTTCTTCTATATTAGTAAGCATTTTTTCAGCTTGTTTAATGAATAAATAGCATTAAAAAAAATAATCAAAAATGAAGACCAAAAAAGTAAAGAATTTATGGTTAGCGGATTTCTTTTATTTAGTGGCTGACAGGAACTAGCAGCAGAAGACTTATTCCATGACAAAAAAATATTACATGAGAATCATAGCAATTCTTATAACTATAAAACTTTGGCTGAAATAACACACATGTTGAGACATCCCCAAAGCTGGATGTCCAGAAAAATCAGACCACCCCTGGTTTGCAGGTAAGTACAGATTCATATCTAGGGCCTCACAGCTCTAAAATCATCCAGGGATAAGTGATTGGAGCTACTTGGATTAGTGAGAGAAAGATTTAGCAGCAAATATACTAGGACACCCTTGGAACATATTCTGACTAGACCCAATTATCAAGCAGCAAGACCAAGTTATCCTACACAGTGCATATGAACACAACCTACAAGTATTAATCTGACAACACAGGCCAGTTACATTCTTGGGTTTTTTCTTTTTTTGGTGCAGTGGTTGTTTGGGGTTTTTTTGTTGTGGCATTTATTTCTTCATACAGGCATTCACCAGAAATCAGGATTTTTCAAAGGAATGTTGGACCACCCCTCCCCCCAAGTTATAATTTTGTTTTTGTTTTCTTCCAGTTGAATTCTTAAAGCTTTAAACAAATTTGGGGGTGCAGTACAGCACTGTACTAGTGTTTTTCAACATCACTATACAGCAATCAACTCAATATATGATAGTATAGAGAACTGGAATTTCTCAGAAGCCTAAACACAAGCACTTTTTGCATATGCTATTGAAGTGCAAACAGATCTCAGACTTCAATTTCTATTTCCAAGTCAATCACTATCCCACTGGCAATAACAGCATGCTAATCCCACATAGCTGCTTACGGGGACCAACCCAGGCCCTCAGTCTAAAAGCAAAAGCCTTTAATGCTTGAGTTAGAGACAGCTACAAACCCGCTAACCTTCATGTGCAACCCAGCCACATAGAGAGTAGCATTATGGTGGCAGCAGCAAATACAAGCAGTGAGTATATACAAAATATATATACACACACACACATATATAGTTGCTGCCACCAATGTGGACAGGAGCTTTCCTATCAATTTTAATAGAAAGTAATGTTTCAATCATATGATCACAGTTCTCCTACAGGTTTAGACAGCTGTGCATGCTGAGTTGCTCATTTGACACACACTGCAAAATAAAAAGTTACTAGCTGCATAACTCTTGCTTTTACAGTAGGCAACAAAAAAAGTCTCCAAGTGTAACTTATCAGCTGCAATTAAGATAGTTGATACCACCCCAAAACTAACAATCAAGATAGCCTGGATCAGACACCTCCCCTTTTACTTCTATAAAACCAAAAAACAAAACTAAGTTTAAATCACACCAAGACAGCAAGGTTAGCCTGGATGCTTTTCACAGACTGCAGTTAAGTCGTGAAGTTTTGGGGGTTTGTTTTGTTTTGTTTTAATTTCGGGAATGAGGTGGTGTTGTTTGGGGTGTTTAGGGTTTTGTTTGTTTGGTGGTTTGGTTTTTGTTTGTTTGGGGTTTTTTTTTTTTGTCTGTAAGCAAGAAAGCTTTGAGCAAAAGGAGATTTTGCAACTGTGTTTTACAGTGGTCAACCATAACTGTTATAACAGCAACAGCCTCAGCTGGACTGGTTTCTTGGGATTTGGGAAACAAACATTAACACCTTCAATATTTGCTTTCATGTTAACAGAATACTCCACCTCCTTTTCAAAGCAACTGCCATTTTAGCAGTCTGCTTCTGCCTGAGAAGTTATACAAGCAGAACTGGCTTACTGATCAAACAACACGCATCTCATGCATTTGTGCCAAGACAGAGACTACACAGTCTCTGCCCTATTTACTGCTGTAACATATTTTGTGTAAATTTCTATTTACTCCTGCAAGCATTCAATCTGGCACTGGTGACAACCTGAAATACAACTACAGTGTCACAACACCCAGCAGACAAAGACGGCTTGGAACAGATGTGGGACAGGAAATTGTGTTCAGCCCCGGATTTGAATCTTGAATTAAGGTAGGTTTAGCAGACATTCACAGCAGTGGTTTGGAATGCCATACACAGCACAACTCCACCAGCGAGACACAAGGACTGTCTAGGCAACTAACAGAAAGCTTCCCCCTCCCCCAGGAAAAAGCTGGCATAGAAAAACTTCCATGAGTTAATCAAGCTATTGAACACTGTGTATCTGCGTATCATTCCCATTTCTTCTCTTTGCAAGGGAAGCTTCAGTGTAAAAATCTAAAAGCCGTGCACAACTGTACTGTTTACAAAATGAGCCCAAAAGAGATTAGAGTTTAACTTTCATCTTAAGCTAAAGCACATGTAGTGCTGAACAATAAAACACCATGCTTATTTTGTGGTTTCAGGAGTCTTCAGGAGAAGATAATGTACTTCTCCCCACACACACTTCATCTTCACTCATGTGATGCATCTCACAGTAAAACGTACAAATAATTTGCCCTTTTGCTAGTTCTATTATATGCACTTCCAAGACTTTTTTAATATTTTAGGGTTAGAATGATTATAAGAACAGCATCTACCAAGAGAAAAGTGGTAAAAATGTGATTTATAAAAGTCACAGGAGATCTGAATTTTAATTTTGGCTCTGCCATGGAATTGCTGAGGGACAACTGAGAAATAATTCAACTCCAAAGCACCTCCACTTGGCAAAATATTCTTTCAATAGCATGCAGGACCCTATGGTCGCTTCTGTTTACAACACCTCTTGAGAGCCTCAAAACAGATGCCCTGCAGAGAGAGTTCGTTACTTTCATCCTCATTCAATACTCCATTCTCTCAGACACCACACCCTTATCACAGTTTTCATTGCAAATATATTTACATAACATAATAAACACCTTCCAAGGGGGACTAGAACAAGACAGGAAAAATAATCTCAGATGTTTAATTACTTCAAATTTGTGATCTTTTTGTGTGCATCTGCCTTGGCAATGATTGCAAGTATCCCGGCAGTGGAATGCCATCCATTGGTATGACTACTTGTGGCTGTGGGAAGAGGCAGGTTATGACAGCATGAGGAAGGGGACCGGAAAAAAATCGCTAAAGCATCATCTCACACCAGGCAGTGATTTTGAACTGATGATTTAAGTGTCATTTGATGAAGGATGTCAGCTTGAGTTGTCAGTAATTACCATTAGACATATAAATGAACAGAATGAGAACATGTTAAACAGACCAAACCCCTTTTTGTCTGGTTTGAAAACTACCCCCCCCCCCCCCCCCCCGCAAACAGATAATTTGCTTCCTGCCAAAAACAAACAAACAACATGCAAACAAAACCCAAAACCTACTGTCTTCAGTTTCTCAAGAGTTTGCACAACTTCTTCACAGTTAATTCCTCTTTTGTGGCACCTCATTTCACCAAAAGTTACAATACAACATTATCAAACGTGCCACTAATATCTCTGCAATTGTAATCTTCCCCTTTTGAAAGGGCCGTGAGTTAAGATCACTCCACCAGTTCTCATATACACGATTCCGTTGCCTAATGACTAGCATTGTATTTATCATGTCCAGCAGGAGACTATGGAAGAAATTAAAGCACCACAGGAATTTTTGCCACATAATGTCACCTGTTTGGAACATGCATACTGATGTTTCACGTGTTAAAAAAACAGGAGGGAAGAGATTAGATGACAGATCCATGATTATGCACCTTCAAAACACTGGCTTAGTGAATGTTTAAAATAGTTGCACATAGTGAGTAATATGTGGATGCTTGAAATTCAAAACCTCATTCCCACAGAAACTAGCTTAAGGGATTTCTTTACCCAAGAAGTTTAAAAAGCAAGGTGCCCCATGAATGCCTTTTTGATTTGTGTTCAAGGCCACTGCGCCTCCCTTCCGTCACAATACACTTAGCTCCTGCTTAGGCACTCAGCTATTTCCAGCTCTCCCAGGAATAATAATTCTCATCTTCCCCTTACAATCCCTTCTCACTGCCATCATCTTATGCAGGTGAACTTATCTATAGCTGGGCTGAATTGCCCAACCACTGCCTTCCAGAACAGACTCTGTAACCACTGTTGATGTGTACCATGCTACAGTGGGGCAGCAGAAATTTGAGACTCTGCAACAGTTAATTTTCACATCAAGTGTGGCTATAACCTAGGCAACAGGTTGCATTTTTGGAAAGGGGTGGGGAGAGGGAAAACTGAGAAACAGCCAGTAATTCAAGTAAGAAACCAACTCTTTTCACCATTAAAGTGACAAAACCTACACAGAGAGAGAATACTACTGTCAGAGAAATAGCTTACTGCCTCCCCGGGTGCCTGTGTGACAAATTTAGTACATTTTCCCCAGAAGTACACTCCTGCTTATTTCACCCATTGTGGCTGCTCGAAGAAAGCCAGCCAACATGACTTGCCCTGGAATCCTATCCTTGCTGCCAGTCACAGCAGAATAGATTTGTTTCTTCAGACTGCCTGGTCTCCTCCTCTGCCTCCAGCAAAAAAGCACTTAACACTTATAAACGTGTGAACTCCTCAGAAGCCTCCCCAAAGAGAAAAGAACAAACTGTTCTTCTTCCCCCCAGATAAAAGCTTTAATTGTATTGCACTGTATCTCCTTCTAAAATGAAACTTGTTTTTTTTAAATTTATCATTTAAAAATAAAGTATTACACATCTCCATGGACTCAGGTTAAGGTGTACAAGGGTTTGTTGGAGATTAGGGGACGTTAATGACACATACACCCTCCTGAAACTAAACCAAGAAGAAGTAGAACAGGAAAATAGGCTTTGTTTCATTGAAGTTGTGGATACTACTCATGCTCCACAAGCTGGCTTGCTGCTCACAAAGTTCAAAATTACTGAAAGTACTCTTTTTTTTTTGTCCTTAACCAAGCCTTTTTCTGTAAAAAGGTAGAAAAATAGCCCTAGAGAGACTAGTGGAAAATAGCAACTGTTTCTCTGTCCTTCACAGCAAAGTGGCATACTTTTTTTCTAGTACTCCATAGTCTGGTAAACACTACAACAGGTGCCAGGAAGGGAAAGGAGGGTGAGTTATACTGAATGCTGATTTCGTTCACATGCTCATAGAAATTAGGAGCTGGGGGGGGGAGGTGGTGCAAATTTCTCTTAAGGGGAAAGTTTGTCAGTAATAAAAACCCAGCTAAGATCACCAATTATTGTTTAGGTATCAGAACGCAGCGAGCAGCATACATGCAGGAATGAGTGGCAAATGAGGGGGAAGGGAACACTGTCTCTTTTGGTGGCATTTGCAGCTTTAAGGTCACTGTGAAACAAGGTCCTATGAATCTTGATCACATAAAAGTTTAAGATATTTAAAAAAAGCACAAAAATTATGTCATTAATTCAAAGTCTGAACCTAGAGTTCAGAGCGCTAAGACAAATACAATACTATCATAAAGCCACTCTTCCTGCTTCATACCTCACACACATATGGATGAGGAAACTCTGGTTGGCTAACTAGCAAAACCAGAATAAAATTCTCAATTATCTGTAACAGAGGCAGGGTGATTTACCATCTTATTCCAGAGGATCTTGTTTTTATGGAAATTTTAATTCAGGCAAAGATCAAGTTAAAGCTATCACATAGCTTCTCACAAAGCTTAACAAATGCACACAAAACAACCAGAAAGATGCAGAAGGAAAAAGATGTTTATCATAAATGTGAACCTTTGGATATAGCTGGAACTATTCTAGAAACTCCAGAGAGGAAGGAAGGAGATACAAGAAAGAGAATCACAATATTTATTTATGGCATCACTCACAGATTTCACACTGCTGGGAAGCTCTTCAAAAATGGCAGCATACACATATCACAGAAATGGAAGTGCACAGTCTCATCACCCTCTCCTGCAGAGCAGGATGAGTCACTTAGCACAGCCAGAAACACAACTCAGTTTTAAAACTTCTGACATAACTTCTATGCCGTACACCGCAAAAGAACAACAACAAATCAGTCATATTACTTGATAAACCGAACAAAAAAAGAAGTGGCAAAAGCATGTTTGGATCTCTAGGTCACAGTACCTAATAAAAAGCATAATAGCATCTTTCTTCCACATCTTTTAAAGTTCCTCCAAAACATAACTCTTCCCTTTTCCCTGAACTATAGATCTCACTGAATTTTCTGCTGCCTCCAACTCTGCTGAGCCCGGGCACGGAAGCAGAACAAGGGAAAACAATAACCCCTCTATGATAACTGCATCCCATCTACATTTTTCTTCCTCTCCCCTAAGTTAGACATGATTTTCCCTCCTCTCCCCAAGTCTACAATCCTGTCCAGCCTTGGGAGGTATGGGTCACAGGAAACTACCAGTGATCTAACCATGATAAGCTTATGCCAATTTAAGTCTGTGTTGCAACCAAACAGGGTGATCCTGGTTTCCACACATCCCTGCCCCTCTCCTCCAGCTGCCGTCAGTACCAGTGCCACTGGAGTACTCATCTCCATCAGACCACCAGTTCAGCTGACCTCACGAGTACCCATTCCAGCAGAAAGGGGAGTCTTCGGCAGGCTCCCCCCATTCACTTATATGGATTTAGATTAACATATCAGCTCAGGAAGCTACATTTCCAGAGCACAGTCTCAAATTAAACATAAGGCAGTATAAAGGCTGCTACCAGAGGGGTCTGTCCCACTTCCCTTACTCTTCCCTCCTGCTTTTGGGACAACCAACCACAAGTCCATAGGGTGAATATGGTAAAGCAAGTAACCTACCACAGAAGAATGACTTCCCACAAGATAAGCTCACTGATCCAGTTCATCCTTTTGGCAGAGCATGGCTAGATATGAGTTAGGGAAGAAGGAAGGGAACAGAACAAACCTGTTCTGGTGACAGCCCATGGTTACACTAAATTAGATGTAACACAAAAAAATCACAGTCAGCAACCAGTAGAATCAAGATTTGAACTATTGTTCCAGGCACCTCTGCTACAGCATGTCAAAGGTCTAAAACCTGTATTCATCAAAGTCAGTCTACAAAAAGGTAGACGTCCACTCTACACACCATTAACACAGAGTCATATTCTTTGTTCATGACTTGTCTTACTAAAAGAAAGAAGGAAAACAACATAGAAACAGATTTAAAAAAAAAAAAAGAAAAAGCACTGATACCTGAGCACCCACTAGTTGCAGCAAGGCTGAGTTCACAGGAAGGAGTTCAATGTCCGTATTGATAGTGGTCTGGTCAAAAGGGCATGCCTTACGGTGGAGCTTGTTGAGGCACATCTTGCAGACAGTGTGGCCGCAACCCAAGCTGATGGGCTTCCGGATTGTTTCGTCGAAAGTCTGTGTGCAAATCGGGCAGGAGAGAAAATCCGTCCATTGTGGAGCTTGTACAGGCATTGCTTCAGGAGTTAATTGACAAGACAAAAGTCTAAAGCACAGATTCCACTGGAATCAAAATTTTTGAGAAAAAAAAAGTCCGTTTATTTTTAAATATCTTCTGTAAGTACAGACAGTCAGCACATAGTGTGAAACATAACCTAAAAGAAAACAGAAACAGGAAGTTAGCATTCTCTACTGGAACAGGCCCGTGAAATCCTTTGTGCTAGGTAAATACCACTTGTAGAAGTATAACTGAACTAGGAGTGCAGTTCCGACATTAAATAGGGGACTAAGTCATGACTTGCTTTAATTCCAACTGGTCTCTGGCACTGAAAAAGCCACTTAAAACCGTTTCTGCTGTTATGCAGCTTAAAAAAAACCAAACAACCAAGATAGATGACTATCTCATTAAAGTTGTAAGACTAATTAGCTTTTAGTTTTTATGTTTTTTTTTCTTTACAAATGAGCCAATTAACATTAACTAGATTTGAATAAGAAAAAGACAATTTTTGAAGGGCTGTTGTGCTTATTCCACTAAAACAATTTTTTACAGTACTTATTGTGAGCTTTAAGTAATTTTGCTTAGACAAGGCTTCAGCCAAAACAAGCAAGCTTTCTTCCGAGTTCAGTGGTCTCTGGACTGGCACACAATGACTCTGCCTAAACATCTGAGCTGCAATAGCCTCAAGAAGAAATGGATGAATGGCTCAGGGTACAGTCAGACACTGTCTGCATGCAATACAGCTCATGCACAATGCTAGGTAATACTACATACTGCTACTACAGTACCTTCACACAAACTGATCTGTACAGAGCTGCATGGTACCACGTGGACTTATCCAGTCACATCTCAGTTACCCTGAGAATCTCCATGCATTACTGGGTATAATTCAGCATTGATAACTTGCACTCAGTCTGCCTATCAAGCAGCTCCACCCCTCAAAAGCAGGAAGAAAATTTCTAGAAGTCACTTTGGACTGGAAGAGTGACAACTGTTTCTCAAGGACCCTTTTCTAACCCTGATTTATATCATTAATTGCCTACCTAGAGATTATACTGACAGAGAAAGTAAAATTTTTAATGCATTGAGAGATTACACTGAAACATTACAACAGAGAAGAACCTGGGAGGTCTTTATTACTTGGCACTTCTGAATCAAAATGCTAAGAGGATCAAATATTACTAATTATAAGGGAATGAAAGATAAGACATGTCTGTGGGACAAAAGAATTAAATAAAAGCAGAACTCTGCATGTGAGGAGAAATATAAGAGTAGACAGATGAAGTGATATGAAAAGAATTATCAAAAGGAAAATTGGTAATAAAAATATTTCTGATGTCTGGCTTACTTTCTATCACCAATGAAGTTGGCAAAAAACAGTGCAGCTCACATAGATTTACTACCAAATGATTTTTCTAAATCAAGCAGCAAAACAACAAAAAAACCCCACCCCAACCACCCAAATGTGTTTAGTTTCACTTTCCCACACATCATTGGCTTAGCTTTCATAACCAAGGAGTGTGCACTTGCTTGCTAGTATCTGTTCAGATATAAAGTTCTTAGGTCAGCAAAACGGCAACCTTTTATCAAATCTTAGCTTAAAAAACCCTCAAAATTAAAATCTCAATTCTAAGTAAAGGCAAAGAGAGAAACTTCAAGTTAGGACTTGTGCCATTCAGAATCAAAGCATTTTAAAACAGCAACAAAAATCTAATGCTAAAACAGACACTCTGAAAAGCCTCAAGTTTTTGTTCCAGAATTTAGTGCAATGTTGTTCACGGTTAACATTGTTTTGCCGAGGCAAATAATGAAGAGTTACTAGTTAAGCTTTTAGCCATGTTTAATCAACAAACCATTAAAACTTAGTTCTAAAGCTAATAAAAAAAATGTACTCCTATCTTCAAAAGACAACGTACAATGCCACACAGCCACTGTTTACCAGCTGACAAGAAATCAATAAGAAATCAATACTACCAGACAGGCTGGTACTGAGGAAGAGGCACTGCATGTGGTTAACACCACCATTGCACAACTAGAAGATCTGCCAAGGTTGTTCAGGGTGTTGTGTCCCCCTCCAAATTACCTCTTTAATAGCAAATCAATAATTTTTTTCATCTTGTCAGCAGACAGCCAAATCATTCCCATTACTACTCTATCATCATAATCCAAATGAAAACATTTATACTTGTAAGTAACTTGACTGAGCTAACTGCCTAAAACACCCAGAAATTTATTTCCAAGCCTTCCTCCCCCTCCCTGCCCCCTTTATATATTTTTAAGTAAATCTTGGTATCGAGTATTCCAGCTAGACTCATTCTTTGTAAACCAAATCTGTAATAGAAGTTACCTTGAAACTCCACAAAAATCCTTCTGCAAAGAGTAGTACACAGCTTGATAAATCTAGTGTAGGTATTGCTGTGCTATGAAATACCATCTGAGGTTCAAAATTTAAGAGCTGAATCATATTGCTTCCTTTCTACCACACTGGTATTAAAATATCTACCAACAATTTCCCAAACTCATCTGCAATTCAGAAACAATTTGAACAGTCTATTTGAAACACTGATTATTAACCAAGCATTAAGGAAAAGAGCAGTTCCGTACTAACTGAGGAAATCTAAACCCAGAAGCTAACACGAAGCTATACCATCAACACTAGAAAGTGGATGTGGACATGGAGACTCCACCATCCCAGGCTCTGAACTGGAAAAAAGGAGCTGAACACAACTTTAACACTAGTTAACTAATTTAAAAAAAAACAAAAACAACAACAAACAAACAGCAACCAAAAAATACCAGAGACATGTTGTTCCTACCTGTACCTCTGGCCACTCCAGACAACTGGCATAATGAAGTAGGTCATATTTATTTACAATCTCAACAGTTGAAAGAAGTCTGGGGAGGGAGGGAGTAATTAGTGGCATCCCTGATCCCTTATCAAGGCAGGTCTCCAGAGAACAACGGAAGCAAAGCTTACACACAAGCGCAACTCTCAGAAGGGTCCTAATGAGCCCAAGCCTGGCACCAAACTGCCAGAATAGAAAGGCACATCACATGTGAATGGAAAACCCACAGCCCTGACTGTGGATATGCAATCACTAGAGAGGCACGTTTCACCAGTGGGTGACAGTTCCCCCTCACCCGTGATGGGCTTCTCTCCTACCCCTCATTTCACCAGACACTGCAGTTCCTGTGGACACATACTGGTGCCTAAATGCCAGAGGAAGGCCACGGATAACGCTGACAATAGAAAATACGGCTGGGAGAAACCTCAGGAAATCATCTATTTCACCACGGTCTAACTGCTGGAACAGATGGCTAACTGGCTTCACCCAGCCAACCTTTTCCCCACAGGAGAAAAGAATAGCTGTTTGAGCAACAACCCTGCTCTGCTAATAAATCTCACAAGCAGATCAGCACAGGACTGTGGAATTCCTCCAGTCCCACGTAAGATAGGAATGGCATCACAGGGACTGATAGTTCATGAGCTGTATGCATAGAGGCTGGCACCAAACCAAGTACTGCTGCTGCTGCCACAGCTCGCCATGTACATGGTCCAGTTTTCCTGCTAGATCTTCAACCTTCAGACAAGGAAGCAGAATCAAGTGCTAAGATACAACATAAATCTCTCCCAGGCACAAAGCATACAGATGGGGAAAGATGTGTGCCTTTTTGCAAGGTTTGTGGCTTGCTGTGACCTTGGAAATAACTGGAAACAAAATATTCTCTAATTTCAAAGAGCTACTTTAAACAGGAGAGGTTACAAACGGCAATAAAATGATGGAAACAAGAGTTTCATTATCACAGACAGCTACTGGAACCATCATTACTAGAGAAAGATAACATTTCCTTGTAGAGATAAGGTAGGAAAAGCATATTCACACTTTCATGGTACAACTTCTTTTTTTTTTTTAATGTTTCTATCCAGCATTATGCCAGAGGTGAGCAAAATGCAAAGAATGCAAACATTTATAAAAGACATACCTATTTAAATAAAATCCCTCTCCCCATAATATTATGACATTTTAACCCACTCTCTCAATTCGCTAAGTATTTCATACCTGTTAGCTTCCAACACTTTAACTATATATACACACACACTTCTTTGTGCATGATTGAGGAAAATGAAGATATGCCAAAACCCAAGAAAACAAAAAACTAAAAAAGACACATCCACAGTACATAAACTGGAAGACAAGAAGCTGTAATTAAGAATGAAGATGCCCCAAGACATAGACCTTGAATACTACATTGGGATCAGAGACAGATTTATTCCATTTTTTTCTGAGTTTGAAGATACAAAAAACCTGTATGCAAGTCTCCTCCTCCTGCTTAGCCCTGCATAAGCTGTTTCTATCCACAGCTAGAACCACCTGAAAAAACTTCTCTCTTCTGGGCTCTCCCCCCACTCTCAAAAAATCCTTGAAATTCCATCCTTCAGCCCAGACTGAAAATGTCACGCTGTAATCAGATCAGTGACCTGTCTCCTCTGGGACCTTGCCAGTGCTTCAGAGAAAGACAGGATCATTCTATAAACCACCAGGACAACTGCTCAACGCTTTATTACATTACTTACTCTGCCATACTACAATGCAGAGGGGTAATGCAGTCTCCTGTCCAAGCTGTGTTATGTCTGTGATGGCCAGAGCCTTCCACACATAGCTAGAAAGCTTTGCAGATTCAATCTTCGAGAATAAAATGTTTTTAAAATGCAGAACATTTTGTACCAATATCCACTGGCATCAAGTTTCGCACATGACGACATACAGGAAGACTCTTCTGTTTTCAGTTAAAATTTAACTCCCTTTACAGAATCACAGAATTGTATAGGTTGGAAAAGACCTTTAAGATCATCAAGTCCAACCGTAAACCTAACACTACCAAATTAAATTCATTTTAATTTATTTAAATTAATCACACTCGCCAAATCCTTTGGTACAGGTACCAAGCATATACCGACTTCCTTCAAACATGTTATTTGGACCTAACATGTACTAGCACAGATGTATCACATGCCACTTCGTCATGCACAAGTTAGTACTGATCTTTCCCAGCAGCAGTCCACAGTAAGTCATGTTACAGTTTAAGGCAGATGACTCAGCACACCTACAGGGCACCCTCTGCTCAGTTTCTGCCATTTCAGTATATACAGCTCTTAAGAGCATTACCTGCTCCCATGTTTTTACGTATCTCTCTATGGCATTTCACTAAGCTTTTCTTACCCAAGCAATATCATCGTCATCATCTTGACATTTGAAGATCAAAATTCTGAATAATAGTAATTTTTATTGTCTGCTTTTATTTTAGTCCTGAAGCCACTTCATTTTTGCTGAGTCTTACTCAGAAATAAAACGAGCACAATCTCCTGTAACAGTTAACAGTGAACATAAGTAAGCCTATTTAGTGCAAAACTTAACGCTAAAGCAGGTCCTCGCTGCCAAAACAAACTCAGGCTTGCCAACTGATCTGCTCACACAAATACAGCTCTTGGCTATCTATAATTTAGTCTAATAAAGAAAATACCATTTTATTAATTCTTTTAAAGACTCTTAGTCCTTGGTAGTAACAAAAATTGCTGAGAAAAAGTAACCTAGCCAAAGACACAATTCTCTCTCCTGTAGGACTGGTTCTGTGATACACTAACTACTTCAAAATCTCTGACACATGAGATTAAAAACAAACCAACAACCTAAATGAAATGAACAGAAAATAACAGAACAATTCCTAACTAATCAGGATTACCAGATACCCACAGTGCAACCCTACCCAACAACTGGACCTCTCCATGCTTGCCTAGAGCCAGCCAGACACGACTAATTATCACCAGTGCTTCACAGAACCTATTTAAGTACATAAATTTTCCATTCCAGTGCGCTCTATGTAACAGCATTTCTGAGAACACTAAAGTATCTTTCCTCTCTTTCCTGTGGAGAAGTGCAGGACCTAATACTTTAAAAAGTCCTGAATTTCATTTTAGGGAAAAACTGACCTGATAACTCATGGGTAACCCTGACCAGCCAGAAGTAATGGGTTGTTTACAGAGACTCAACACTTTGTTCTCAAAAGGCATGCTGAAGCCACACACACAAACACCCCATACTGCCAACTTCACGGTTCACAGAAAATCATGCTAGCTGTGTCTTCCATATCCAGTTCTACAGAAAAACCTCTGAAAAAAAATGAAAAAGAGAGAGAAAGCCCATGCCTGATCAGAGTAGGTAGAAGAAAAAGCTTCTTACCTCCACCCGGGGAGCTCCATGAACACTAATACAATAAGCCCAGAGTAGTATTTCTGATAGATTGAAATTTTTTTCCCCTCCTGTTTGCTCTCTGAAACTTCGCTGTACACCGTCAACTGACGGCAAGTGCTTCAGTTCCTCATTCCTCCTCTGCGCTGCACGCATGCCTGCTCGCATGCACACTCCCCAACACCACTGAACACTCACCCAGAAGAGAGCTCTGTAACAAAAGAAATTCCCACCCAGCAGCAAATCCTGGAAGTTTGTGTGTAACACATGTTCCCACCCTTCTTTCAAAGTTACATAAACACCAACAGACTTCAGTGGCCATATAATAAGTCTCTTTAAAAGGAAAAAAAGAAAAAAAGAGAAAGAAAAAAAGAGAAAATCATGAACACCATAAAAATTCTGTCCCAAACTCACTGAAGCTCAGTAAAATACCATTCAAGATTTGCTTTCTTTTATCCTCAGTAATTTTTATTTTGACTGTGAAAACAAAGGAAGAAGTTCATCTACTTTCATGCAAAAAAGTCTTATTCGGTAGTCTGTAAAGTACCTTAGGAAAATGGGGCCACTTAAGGACAAGATGTTGTCCCTCATTTGAAACGTCCTGGCTTGTAACAACACGAGGGAAACAAAAAAAAAAACCCCAACATCACAACTCTACCACAGTACCTCCCCAACAGAGAATCTAAAAGCAATTTACAATGATTTAAGCTTCACAACATCCTGTGAGGCAAGAGCTAATGTTTTACTACAGAACAGAAAACTATTGAATAAAGTTACTTACCCAGTGTTTCACAGGAAAAAAAAAAAAGAATGAAAGCTAATACGTCATTTTCTTGCCCTCTTCTGCTCACTAAACATTCAATCACTAGCCTTGCACCATTAGGGCCATGAACATTAAAAGACTACATGTGTGTAGAGGAAGGTTAAAACCCTCAAGACATAAAATCTGCACATGGCTCGAACAGTAAATTTTCAGCAAAGATATACGTGATTACCTTCGTAATTTCTGGTTGATATTATACATCCCTTACAGCTTATTTAAAAGAAAGGGGAAGTGACTAACTATTAATACTAAATGGTTTCATGATCTATTCTACCAATCATAAAGATTCCCAAGTCCATAGATGATTAAGTCTAGGGAGTTAATAGCAGACAAGCCTAGAACAGGTTCCTTTCATTTCAAATTAAGAGTTCTTACATTTGTCAATGAAAATGACTATAACAGTAACACGATTAAAACAGGATTAAAAATCAAGGCAGAACCAAATAGATTAACAGAAGAAAGGCAGAAGGCACTTAAATATCCACAACAGTTTTCAGAAGAGAGACTTTGGTTCAACTGGTCAAATACTCAAGAGCTATCAATCCTGCTCCTGAAGAGGCAAGCAAATAATTTGCTTTTCCCAGAAGCAGTGTCATGGTTTAGCCCCAGCCAGGAACTAAGCACCACGCAGCCACTCGCTCACGCCCCCCCGGTGGGATGGGGAAGAGAATTGGAAGAGCAAAAGTAAGAAAACTCGTGGCTTGAGATAAAGACAGTTTAATAGGGAAAGCAAAAGCCGCGCACGCAAGCAAAGCAAGGAATTCATTCACCACTTCCCATGGGCAGGCAGGTATTCAGCCATCTCCAGGAAAGCAGGGCTCCATCACGCGTAACGGTTACTTGGGAAGACAAATGCCATCACTCCAAATGTCCCCCCCTTCCTTCTTCTTCCCCAGCTTTATATACTGAGCATGACGTCATGTGGTATGGAATAGCCCTTTGGTCAGTTTGGATCAACCTTCCTGGCTGTGTCCCCTCCCACCTTCTTGTGCACCTGGCAGAGCACGGGAAGCTGAAAAGTCCTTGACTAGTGCAGCAACAACTAAAACATCTCTGTATTATCAACACTGTTTTCAGCACAAATCCAAAACATAGCCCCATACCAGCCACTATAAAGAAAGTTAACTCTATCTCAGCTGAAACCAGGACAAGCAGATACATGTTTGAATGGTTGCTTTCTGAACACCCAAATAACCAAAAGAATTGCAACAACTACAAATTTGAAAACTAGAGCTAATTATCAAGCAATTAATGTGCCCCTGAATAATTATATTCTGACATTACTGAGGTCTGAGGCCTTTTCCAAGTGATTGGCGAAGTTAGAGAGGACAATTCCTTATCCATACTAGAAGACCAGAAAAAAAACAGGTTAAAGTTTGTGTGTCCAGGAGGACCAATCTCTCCTATCACAGTTTTTCAGAGTTTATACAAGAGCCTATATTGCAAAAAAGTTTTGTTTGGTTGGTTTAAAAAACAAACAAACAAAACACAACTTCCAGATTTGCTAGTGCTTGCCATAAGATCACCCATGAAAGAAGCCATAGTAAAGATAAACAGGACAAGCATGTTAAAGTCTGCAGATTCAAGGGTACAGACACACATTACCTCTTGGTGTCAGCTAGAGAAGTCACTGCTCTTCCTTACTCATTCCTTTCTAAGGTATTCCAGCCGAACTGTTTGCATAGTTCTTCCCTGGTTTAAGCTAGCAGTTTTAAATGTAGATCTTTATTAATAAACACAGGTAGGCAGAAATGTGGGTGGACAGCAATTACACAACCAATACCTCATTTTAACTGAAACAGGGCAACAAATCAGCCACACAAACAGCTCATCTAAAATAAAAATCTAAGTAGTAAACTTTAAGAAGAGAAAGCAATGGGAACCAGGTAGCATTCTGGAGACTGCAAACACTTCAGCTGCACAGGCACAGGTGAAAGAACAGGCATCTGAGTCCTAACCTACTGAAGCAAAACTTTTTTTTTCTATACACCTTTTAGTGATCTGAAGTATCAAAAGTATCATAGCAGTAATAAGACTTTTATCTGCTAATGAGAAACCATATTAAAGATCAAAATTACTAAGGCCAGTATCATTCTTTTTCATGCAGGAATAATCTACTGTTACCTGACTACTACTACAGGTGTTCAGTAGATGAAAAGTAAATTTAGGAAAGGAAGGGGGAAGATCTTGTTGCCACTGCAATGCCTTTATCATTTCTTAGACTGAGATAAGTAGACATGAATCATTTAGTTAAGACCCAGCATAATTCAATGAAAGTGAAAGCATAAAAAAAACCCCCAGCCTAACAAAAAATTAGAAAGTGTTGCTTGCCACCCACTCTCCAGTAAGAGCTTCTCTCCCAGCCTGATTCAGCAGCTGTAATTCTGCTTCGATGTCAGTGACACTACAGCTACAGTAATACTATCATTGCGATGTGAAACAATGAGACAGAGAAGGGGAGAATTAAAGCCTGGCTGGAGACACTGGTCAAAAACTGTCCGAAAAAGCTAATCAGCCTCCAACCTACAATACAACCTTTAATAATTCCACCTCCCTGCCCAGCAAACTTCTGTAAAAGAAACACTCTCTCTGAAAAGACAAAAAAAAATTCCAGAAATTGCCAAAGCTGGATCTTTTTGGGTGCTTTGTGTGTGCACACATGCTTTTTTGTAGTATACTGTGAAAATATTACTGAAAACATTTCTTTCATAGACTTACAAGACTAGAATCGAGTAATAGTCTGAAGTTCCTTGCCAGCTCATTCCCCTTATGTTCAAGAGTTAGCATTACACTGTTCACTCTCCCAAAAATGTTTTTATTTGTTTTCAAACTACCTAGTAGATTTTTAAAAACCCCTAAACCTCATGTGTCCAAAATTCCAGGTGCAATAGTAAGGAAATGCTAAAATACACTGTAAGAACAGTATTAAGTGAATACACCTGCTACTGTCAAGCACAGGAAAGAGGCGGCTTCTATTTCAATGAGTCACTGAAAGTAAAATGTAAATGTAAAATCCCATTTTACATAGAACTTCACAAGTATTCAGAAAACAAATATTTTAAGTGTCCATTTGAAAACTTCATCTCAGAAATTCCTCTTTAGTGGTGTGTGTCCCCCTTTGATTTGGAGGTGGTTTTTCTTGTCACTTGATGCTGCCCCCATTTTAAAAATAGATGTCAAACAGCTTCATGTTAATAACTGTTTACATAACAGTAGTCTCTAATAAAGCTTCAGTTATTCTATTTACCTTCAAAGCAGTTATTTTGGAAGACAGCACTTAAAACACCAAAAAGCTCTTTTAATAAAAGCACAAAGTCATCCAAGAGCCATGAAAACAGCTAATGAATTTTTAAACAAAACTACGGATGTAGTTGTTGGTCTGCTTGTTTTTTAATTCATGAGTTCATTTTAAACATACTGTAATCACAAGAAAGGATGTCTTATATGTTGCATACAAAATCTCTAGACTACTGTGATGTTATTTCAAAAGGCAGAGGAGCACCTAGTTTGCTGGCACATACATTTCACCACAGCAGGAGTTCACAATGACAAAGAAGTTTTTTCACCCCGAGCCTTATTATAATTATATACCCTGTTACACCCTCCTCTCAAAGATTTTGAGACAGAATTATTAAACTACATCAGCTCCAAAAATTCAGCTCCTCTACTTCAGGCACCTGTTCAGTCAACCATGTGATATCATTTCTATATTAGTAAGAAACTCTATGGCACCATCAGCTTCAGAGAAAAGATGCACATTTGAAAACAGCTGTCAAAACACTATTCTGCTTACCACAACACTGCAGTCATAACAACCACTTCCAATAAGTGGAGGCAGGCAGACTGAGGAGCTGCTAACAGAAGATAATCTAGGTTTTCCCCATTTCTCTCCCAGATCACAGCTTAAGTCTAGCTGCACTCATCCTGTCTAGAACTAAAAAGAGAATTGTTAAAAGACTAGTGAAAAGACCCAAGCTGTAAACAAAGACCAAATCATAGCCACTACCTACAAGCATGACACTCCAGATGAGATTTAATGCTGCAGCAACAGAATCTCATCTCTACTAAGACAGAAGATAACCACCTGCATTGCTTACCACAAGGTAACATGGGTTAACCATCTTATCCTTGCGAGGACTAAACATTCAGACTTACGTTTTCATTCTACCACCAATGAAGACCGATAATGAAACTTTACCTATTTGGCCTTTTCAGTGCAGTTTCATGCAAGGCTTACAGTGGGGCAAGTCAGAACTGCTTCTCAGAAAGTACTCTCGTGCCAGCTCTAGATCTGACATGTGTCATCCGCATGAGGGACCTAAGCCTGTCAAAACCAAATCCCTATCCTTCCCACATTAGCTTCTAACAGGCTCCAAAAGCTGTTCCAGATCTGTTAAATAGTCAAGCAGTCCTAGAAACATAAGGGAAAGAGTGGGGGAAGCACAGAAGAGGGAAACTTCAAGACAGCCTCTTTTAGCATCAACACATATTTGTCAAGTTTTTAGGTGTAGTTTCATGAGCAGCTTATTTTGGCACAACCAGGGCAACACAGATTTTTAACTATGTCTTCATTAATGGAAGCCATCTGTAAAGAATTGGCTAAATTTTAACTAGATTTAAATGCTATTAAGCAATCCTAGCAATGAGGATGACTAGGCTAACAGTTTGGTATGATGAGAGTAGGTGAAATGGAATAAGGAACTGAAGCAATAACAACCTGTGGAATTGTTCCTTTATACTAAATCCACCTAAAAATTTTCTATGTTTCAAAAATAATGCTTCACAGCTAGATTTAACCAATGTTTCTTGACAGTGCAAGTCACAAATACAGTCAAAACCATCTTTTCGGCTCATCATGGTTATAGCACTGAGCAAAGTGCTAGCTAAAGAAGATGAAAGAATGCTGTAGCAGTCCATAACTCCCAAGTTTTCCTACTGCTCCTAGAACCAGAGTTGCAAACAAAGAAGCAATCATGTAAATGCTACAATAGCTAATACAAAAATAGCTTACAGGGACCAAACTAAGACAGATATCCTCCTTTGGCTAGCCCTGTAGTAGCTTCACTGGTAATAATAGCAGGAATATTAAGATGAAAAATGTAAGTTTCACAGATGACTATTCTGCTTGTTTCCATGACACAGACTGCAATCTTGTTTTAATAACGTAACCTAGTCTACACTAAAGCTCTGGAGTCATCCAAGGTTAAGATGCAGCTCATTGCAGAAATGGCACTGAGCCTGGAGAGTTTCAGCTCTGTTGTAACAGTTGCATTAAAAAAAATTAGCTAGTCAACATACTATTCAAAATTTTCTCTACACCTCTGAGCATAGTTTTGTTGTAAAAATCCAAATACTATTCAGGACAGACAAACCTGCTCATCACTTTTAAGTAGTGTTAAATTACCACTGACACAGGGCTTAAAGTCTTTAAATATCAGTAGGAGAGGTCACACAACTGTTGCTGAAAAGCAGGTTAATTCAGGTACTTCTGACTCAGAACATAATTGAGCCTCATTTGCTTTAAATGCTACTGGCACTCGGTGATTCAATTTGTAGCACTCCTAAAAAGAGCAGTTCCAGAGGCCTGAAATAGCCTGGGGCAAGGTACTCCTTTTGAATGAGACTTTTCATGTAACCTTCAATTATAAGGAAAAAAAAAAACCCAAACCAAAAAACAACACCCCAAAAAACCCACACTTAAATATTTTGCTGCTTTGGTGTTAGTCTCACTTACCTTCGAGATTTATAAAAATAGCATCTTTCTTCACAGCTTTACAAGATCATTAAAAACAGTACTTGTGGTTTTAGTGAGTGGAAACAAAAGGCTCAAGTCTCACGGTTTCCATTAAACACCTACTCTTAACCAATAACAAACATCTCAGAGCTTAACCACAAAAATGAAAGCTTTTTTTTCCCTGCTTTTAAATTTTTTTTTTAAATATAGCAAACAATGCAAGACAGTCATGTATAAGAGAAAAAATCCAAACCTCCAACATCCCATTGATCCTCCAATCAGTAATGGATAAAAGCTATATATATTTTTTGCAGGAGCTTGAATTCAAATGGGAGAAAAAGAGTATCTTACTTCCTCTTAAGAGGTTTTGAATTACTTAAAAGTACTTGTATTGGCAATTAAATTATTTAAAGTTACAAAACTTGAAAGTCATCTGAGCAAGAGGGCAAAATATAATAATTCTGGGAAGTTACCTGTTAAAAATCCACTGCTGACTTGATGAATTTTGCTGCTCCAGCCTTGTAAAAGCAGTTCTACTCCAGACATGTAATTTTGTCTTTTCAAATAAAGTTATCTTATTTACTGCTTGCTTTGCATGAAACTTGTTCTAAGTGGAGCAGTCCATGAAAAACAATGTTCTCATTCTCAGTTTATAATGCTAAGTCTTAAAAGATGTATTAATCTCTGAAAACATATTATGACTATATTATAGCAGGATCAGCAACCAGAATGATGTAAAATAAAGGACACCATCTCACAGACTCTATTGCCAGAGTTCTATTAGTAAGAAGTATATAGTTCTCCACAGCATGCTGAACTAGTCTACCTTTTTAGCAGAAGTCTACTCTTGGTTTTAATGAAGCTTATTCACAAAAGATTAGATGTCACTCATGGAAAACTAAGGACTGGAAGATACTCAGAGAGAAAACAACAGTAGCTGCGCAGTCAAGCATCTTTGTACTTCAACTGGGTGTTTTAACTTCCATTAGCAATCCCCTCCTTGTAGTGGTCACAGCCCACCAAGAGCTTTTAACAGGCACACCATCACAGGCTGCTATGAGACTAAGTGTTTGAGCCTTCACATGCCCTGACTGCAATATTACCTATTCCAGTACCTTGAGAGTAAATCTAATAAATGTTTTACAGTTACTGTACACAGGGACTACACAGAAAGCTACTTCTATTTTTTAAATTTCCTTCTTTTAGAGTCTTAAAATAGAATGGATGCACTTAGCTGCCAATCACACCTCTATTGTTGCAGATCAAGCCAGGGTAAGTGACAAGTAAGCCTTGCACAGGCAGTATTTGCATGACTCAATCATTTAAATTCCCTCTGTCTTGAATTGTTTAAGCCCCTGATTAAACAGCAGGTATCTAAATACATGATAAGGCATAGGAAGGGAAAACTGGGCATTGAAACCATCTTACTACCCATGCAGTCAACACCCCTTTACACATTCCTGTATTTAGCCACTCACTGTTTTGGGAATAAAAGCAACGACAGTAAGATAAAGCTGAATGACAAACAATTCAAAAAAGAAAATTCTCAAAATCTGTAAGCCAAAGCCACCTGTAATAGCACTACTGAAGCCCTCATAATTGCACTGGGAGTTATTTTCTTTAATATACAAAACCTAACAGGAACAAAGTATTTAAATGTATTTATTAGCATACTGCAGTCACTGGATTTTCACAGGCTTACTGTCAATTTTCATTCTGTAATGACAGCTTACATACCAGCTTGTCACATCAACATGACTGATTCTATTCCCACTTCTCAAAAGCTACACTAATTCGTTAATGTAATTTCAGAACTTATCAGATGTGCTTGAAGGAAAGGATTGCCGTCACTCACTTCCCCTTCCTGAAGGCTGCCAATTACTGTCACATGAACTGGCAAATGAACCTGGTCTAAGGCTTTCTTTTTCCCCTGTCTTGGGGAAGGGGGTGGGGGGAAGGACAACTAACATTTTATTTACCAGGTGAATTCATATATTACTCACAGGAAGACACAGTGGAATGGTTTTTTTTCCCCTTCAGATTTTACATAAAAGAAAATAAGCCTGTGATCGTTTTAATACCTAGTGAGTAATACCGACACCACACCCCATTCTCATCTTGCAAAGCCTAACGCGATAGCCACACCATTACACCCTCAAATACCGATGTATAATTTACCTTACTGATACCAAGTATTTCTGTAGACGCCTTTCTTCCTGGTAGGTCCTGAAAACATCTACATCATGCCCAAGCTTCAGCTTGACAGAGCTCAAGTTGTTCTATTCTAAACTGGTCTAGCGAAGCTGAAAACCCACAAAAATGGCTGCGATCATATAATTCCTCCTCAGAAAAACACCCAGAGACATCCCCACCCAGTCCTGGTGTGCTATTTTGTTAGAAACATTTAACTGAGAAGTTCCACTGAGAAAGGAGTGACCAGAAAAGCTAACTACAGATCTCTCTGCTTGCTGAAGCCATGTAAAACCTCAGACTTATAAAACCAGGGGGGAGATATTTCATTTCTATGAACTACAGTGCAGAGACTTTGACACTTAATGTAGAATAACGCAACTGATTAATTTCTGATACACCTGGTACAGGAATAAATGCCAAAAAAAAAGCCTGAAAGCAACTTGCCAGTTTATGTCATCTTATTAGTCCTATTTTTATTCCTTCCTTTTTGCAAATGCTACAGAAATGAGACAGAACATCACACATTAAGGAGAGATGAAAATTTTGTCAAGCATTCCCCCCCCCCGAATGTATTCTGCAAAAATTACAGTGCTCAGTGAGAAGATGTCTTCTTAACTCTGGTAATAATTAGAGAAAAGGGATCAATTTAGTACAAGTATAACCTGTGAAATTTATTTTGCTTTGCAGCCACGAAGCTGTCAGGTCTCCGCTACCAGATCTCTCTTACTTTAACCAGAAGTGTGCCCTTCTCTACCAGCAGCCCTCAAAACAGGAGGCTGAAAGAGAAATGCTACCCTCAAAATCCAAGCAGGCCATCAAAGGTGACTTATCGCAATACAAGCCTGGAAAGTACCAACTGGGCTATGCCTTTTTGCTTTCTGGTAAAGTGTTTAGGAGAGCTTTGTCCGCAGCCTTTCACTTTATTATTTTAATAATAAAAGTAAGAAATATCCTGCACTCTGACAGACCTTTTATTTCTACATCCCAAGTCACCACTGAAATGTTAAGCAGCATCACTGAAGGGAAAACTGAAAAGCTACATTTCCCAATGCATTCTGACACAAGTCAGAACAAGGTTATTCCTGATATCTCCGGTCACCTACTGTTATTGATAGGCAGCCTCTTACTTCTACGAAAAAGCAGAGAGATGGATGATTTAGAGGGTTTCCAAACACACCGTCAACCCTTACTTTGAGCACATTTTCTGTGCACTAAATCATGTTTATCAATGCAAAACAAATTATTTGTCTCCCTGAAGATCCTTAACACAAATACATCCTTAAACTTGACAAATGCAATAGATGATTCAGAAGAGAAAAAGCAGAGGGAATCATGAAGTAAGCCATCTTCGAGTCAGGAAAAGGCTCTGTATAAAGTACAACACGGTAGATAAACAGCATAAAAAGGTATGACAGAAGCAATGTTTTCAGACAGCTGTCACATGATTTAGTACAGGACACAAATACATGAGACTAACAATGCGCACAAGCATTAGCAAGTCCAGAAGACACCCCTGATGGCTCACACCTTTTCTGTAGAATCCAGTAACAGCTGGCAACAAAACAGTCACATTTAAAATAGTCTGGACTATTCCAAGCAACCAAAGTTTAACTAATTCTCACTTTCCTGAACAACATTTGCTTTCCACTTGTTGTATGAATCACCTACAAAGAAGTTATAGTGTCCAGGCTTCCATCCTTAAAGACTGGTTAAACACGGAAGACTAGAATTAAAATTCACCATTTTAACTAAGGTTTTTTGCAGCACTACTAAGACCTCTCTTTTAATTAATTCTACAGGAGGCCTTTTCACACAATTAAACAAGAGAATGACTCACAAACAGGAAGGACAGCCTGAGTCGTAGCCTCTGGTTTAACTTACCCAGTCCATTCTATCAAGCCAGTTTAGCCTAACTTATTTTTATCTTTCTCCTTTCAAATTTACAGCAAGAGCCAAAGTAGTCACGAGGGAGTGCGCCATGAACAATACTCCCTAACTTCTCACCAGTTCCAGAGGAAGCAGTGACATTTTGCTAGTCCCCAGTAAAGTCCAAGAACAAAGAGTCCCACGGTTGCTCCATTATCCAAACAGCCCATCCTGCAAGTCTGAATTGTCAAAGCAACAAAATTAACAGGCAATATGCTGTCTCTGTTACCTGCATTAGCTAGCCGAATTGAATACTGGTTCAGGACAAAGTTAAACTAAAAAAAAAAATTTTCACTTAGAAGGAAAGAAGCTAATTAATACCAGAGAACAAAAGACCATTAAAGAGAACAGGAGAGGTGAATACACCCATGGATCCAGGAAAAAGAAATAGCCTACAAGAAAACAGAGCATTTTAGCAAGCAAAGAAATAAAGACTCCTTACAGAAAAATCATTTCAAGTCTGAAAAGATACATGGGAGAGTGGTATTTTCTTTGTAATTGCTTTGGTAATTTGTGAGACTTTGCCCTGTTCTCATCTATTTTTGAAACAAAATCCACATTCTCTTTACAAAGAGAGTAAGACTAAGAATTACTGTCCTCCTGGAGCTGCTAAATAAGAGCTAGTCATTTTCCAGCTTCCAAAAATTTTTGAATTTTAATGTCTACCCACACAATAATAAGTAACAATGCAGGTGACCAACGACAATTTCAGTATTATAATAAACAGCTATTTATCAAGATCTTTTGAATTTGACTAACTGGTTTTGTTATTTACAACGGGGTACTTGGACAATTTGGTATGTTACATGTAAACACCTGAGCTCCTCAGACATGTCTAAAAACAACTGCCCAAATGCCATGTAAAACAGACTTCTTAATTGCTCTAGAAGAGCTCAAGAAATACCTACCTAACCAAGCAAGAAAATACGTTGTACATTACTGGGAAGTCTTTTCACTTATAGAGGGGGGAGGCTGAGGCTTGCTTCACAGTATGTATGCACTCCTACTCTTTCTTCCATACCTCCCGTCTGAAGCAGGATAGCACTTTGCTGTTTCGTGTCTCCTCAAACCACTCAGAGCACTTCACTGTGGCACAAACCCCAGGCCTGATTTGTATAAAATGAACTGAAATAGGAATTTTAAATTGTGAAACATCACGAACAGAAATGATTGCTTCACCAGACTCATGAGCATGAGCAGATTTTTCAGGATCTCATTAGCACAACATTCACTTGTAAAGGCAGGGGAAAATTTCCTACTGAGCCTCCCAGAGAACAGCTTACAGTCAGAAACATGAGATTTAATTATCGTTAGGCCTGCATAACTGCCACAATTATTAATGGTCATAAAATAATGTTTATGCAGCATGCCACAATTTCAGAACACCATGTAAGCTAGTCAAATTCACTTTCTACTCTTTCTTTCAAATTTAGTGGCCATTAATTTCAAGGTCTCTCCTTTGGTTCTTGCATCTTGGTACAGAATTAAAAAAAAAAAGGGGGGACAAAACACTTTAGTCTTGCTGTACTGCAAGTACCAGATTCATCAGATACAAACACTGGATAAGGAAGTCTTAACACTTTCATTTGTTTGTACAGTTCCTAACATCAAATAGTACCTGAAGGATTTCCATTCTAAACTGATAACAAAAGGAAGGGGGGGAACAAACTGAAAGAATGTGACTTACAAGAAAAGTAAGTCAACAGTAAGAGTTCTATTTCACCCACTTTTGAAGGGCATTTATGTTACACAGTCACTCATTCAAGCATAACTGCTACAAAAAGTGAAGAGTGCTAAGTCAGTATGAATAATGTTTACTCTAAAAACAAAGCACAGATAAAGTTAAATGCTAATGAACATTGGTAATGTTCCACAGAAGCTGGTTTATTAATAAGTAGGTAATTAAAACCACCCCCCTCAGCATGGATTTCAGTTCATTCACTTTGTAATACCTTCGCTGAACCTCACTCCTTTTGCTCAAAAGATAGCTCTGAAATTTGAGTTGGAGACCAACACTGCCTGCCACAATTTATCAAAAATAATTACCTTGCGGGTCCATGAAGACCTTCAATGCATAATAAAGAGACAAGATTCCTGCTACTCTAGTAGCAGTCTCCTTTCAAAACAGTAGGTAAGTTAAAAGTTGTAACTGAAAAACCTTCCAACTTGCTCACCATTTGAACTGAAGTAATTGCTAGAAATTATTTCAGGGGGAAGTTCTGAGAAAACCTTTAGAACAAGGCTATAAGCACTACTGCTCCATCAGCTGATCAATCAGGATTTTATTATGAACAACAGGTTTAAAACCAACTATACCTCCACCTTCAAAGCTTATCCTGACATGGTCTGATAAACACGGAAGCATCCTGAAAAATAATAACATTTGGAATGCCCAGATTTTATGTTAATCTTCACATCCTGCTTTTAAACAGTAGTTAATTAGATCATTTTAAAGACACCTATTAAACTGGCATAGTAGAGGGATGAGACAAACCAGACTTTCCTTGTTAAAACGAAAAAACAAACCAAAAGAAATCAGGAACCACCTGCAAGATCTAGATTCTCCCAAACTAGCACATTTCAAGTTACTTCAGCTACTCCACACGCTTTGTTTCTTCAGTTGTCTTGTAGCTGAAGCACAGTCCTACTACAGAAGTCTGATTAACATAAAATGCACCCCCCAAACTCTGAATACTTGTGCAATTGAGAAATAATGCTTTATGTGAAGGATTTTAAAAAAAGTGGTTTTGCAAGACTTTTTGCAAGAAATCAGTAGGGAGAGGGCTCGATACAGCAAGAAGAACATGTCACTTATGGCTATTTTAGTCACTTCAAGGTTGGAATGAATAATTGTCAATAAGCCCTCCAGCTTTTGTAATGTTGAACTCGACTCACCTTACCCATCTGACACAAATACTCTCTTCTGTGTTCTTTGTCTCAAATTACATTGCAACCTCTGCCACAATCTATGCGAAGCAAATGAAAGATCTGTTCCTTCCTTCAGCCACGCTTGCACTACTTTTCAGTTTAACTGCATAGCCTCCATTTCTTATGTTGCAAAACAAGAAAAATTGCATGTCTGTCAAAACAATCCTCTTCCCTTGCCTCCTCTCTCCTCCTCCCAATCATCTCTCATATGAGGATTTTTCTCCATGTTCCTAATAATTCCTCTTTTTTAACAGTGTAGCTAACATTGTACGAAATAGGTAAAGGCACACAATCAAGTGATAGAGATTTTCTGTGTTATTCTACATGTGGCCCTTATGCTTCCTGAGATCCTTTTCTTTCCTCCTTTTCTTTCTTCACCTTCTTCCCCCCCTTTTGTTTGGGGGGAAAAAACCCAGCATGCCAAGCATAAGCTTTCATGTAAAAGTCTGCAAAGGATGTCCAGGTCCTTTTTCTATGTGAATTAACGTTAAAGTCTTTAGATTTTCCAAATGTCAATGGCTGCTGCTCAGGAGATGCTGCTAATTAAACAATATGACATTTTTCATCTGCATAATACAACAGTGTCTTGTTCACACCAAGTTCAAGCTTGAGGCAGAGCCAAGAGCGACCTTCTCAAATGTAACGGTAATACCTACTTGTGGTTATTCTATCAGCCTTACTGCAAAATATTGAAAGTCTACCTGCATAAGATTTCTGCAATATGTTTCTGATGTATATAATAAGCTATCTCTACCTGCCGAAAGTTGCCCTAGACCACATGTAGCTGCCTTCCCTCTCACTGTATTAGAAAGAAATCTCAAAGTGGGGACAGGGGAACACCTATTCCACTTCCATGAAAAACACTCCTCTACAAATTCCAACATAGGGCACTGTACAACCAGTACTGCTTCTGACAACATAAGTCTGCAACAAATGATTTAGAAATCTTGATATTTCTATCACAAAAGTCCCTTCCTTCTCCAGCTGGTAGCACACAACATGTTGCTACCATGCAGTAACAGGAAAGCTATTTCCTCAAGCACTCTAACCAGAAAGTCTTTTTAAATCAGAAAAATCTATTTACAATAAGCTGATAGGACTTTTGCACCTTCTTGCCCATTACACATTTCCACAAATAAAAAAAAACCCTCATTAGAAATCAGTTAGCCCTTTGAAATCTAATACCACTTCAACTTTTACCCTACTGGTAACCAAGAAAATGAAACCGATGCAAAAGATAACCATCAAGAGACACACTTCTTGAGAAAAACAAGTGGTCAAACTAAGTAATGGGAACTGCACCTAATTCAGCATGCACTGTGGAATATCTCTGTACAGAAAGGAAAGTAACACAACATAAGTAAATATTTGTGGTTTTCTTTCTCAGTTATCATGAGTCCGTAGTCTTCAGACTGTGTTACTGTAATATAGCGTACACAGAATCTTAAAGGTCATACTGAAATTTCAGCTGGTGCAGGATGTTTATATAATGATCTTTCACAACAGAAGCATACTATATCTTTATTCCTGTATGATAATGGTTTCATATTCATCACCAAGTGCAGTCCAAGGCATTAACTTCAAACTACAAATTCCCCTATGGCTTAACTCTCACGTACTTTCGAGTCAGATTTTTTTTTTTGGCCTAACAGCCAATATTACTTGGGATGCTCCAGCAAACAACCACCTGATTTACTGGGTGCAGGAAGAACAACCACAAAACCACACAGAGTTTCATCTGTAAAATGATTCAGTGAATCCACTGGGGAAAAGAATTTTAAACAATGAGCAGGCTTTGCAAAAAATTAAAAAGTTTTATAAAGGGTCATCTGCTTAAAAGGTACCCTATAGTGGCTGCTGCATAGGTATTTTGAGATGGTCAGGATGTTTGGGAGCCTAAATGCAGATGAGTTCTCTCCTTCTAGTTCAGCTTTACACTTCATACTGTTTGAAAGCTATGATTCCACAGGTTCTTTCAAATGGATGAAACATTTTTTCCAGGTATCCAGCATGTAAACCATATGGTTTCTTGGGTGGAATAATAATTAAAAAAAGTAATTATCCTTCATATTATTACATATTACAGAATGGGAAAGGTCAATTCCCTAAGTATCATGACACCCTTTTACAGCACTGGTTAGTTATGAGATATAGACCCTAAATAAAATGGGATGTCAGTCTTTGCCATCATTATCAAAGGGTGACCACCATCAGCATCACCCAAGACCTCCGAGCCACATATAAAGAAATTAAGTCAATATTTTAATATAAGCACTCGCTGAATCTCAGCTTCTGCAATGCTTAATTCAACAAGATTGATAGTTTCCACCCAGATTGCTGGTCAATCACTGGCAACATGGCAGAAGTTTCCAAAAGCAATCCTGTTAGTTTCTGTTCACCTCCTTTAGCACGACCACTTTTATATAATAATATACATGTCCTAAGATACCCATAAATTAAACCCCAACATATTAATGTATGCAGTTTCTGGATTTGTACATTCATCTGTTAATTGGAACATTCGTTTTTAAAAAAATCAGCATACAATAATCTCATCACAAATTTCTAAAATATTTTGCTTTAAACTAAGCTAGTTTGGATACAAAGCTGACAAAAATAAAAGCCCACCAGAAAACACACAAGTAACTTCCCACTCACCTCCATTAAGGTTACTGCTGCTCAAAAGTGATTGACAAGCACACCACTCAAGTCTCTGGCTGTCAAAACAGACTGCATTGATGGTACCTGTGTTTCTAAATTTCCCCTCAAAGCAGCCTGTCAAGCTGCCTGCTTTGAGAGAACCTTTTCTAGGACAGGAAAGTAAAGCGATAAGCTATTGCGGGGAAAAGAAAAGGAGCCTAACTGATAACGTCTGCTTCTATTTATGTTAGTGGAAACCATAATTTCGTATCAACAATGTGTATTAATGAAGAAAGCCATGGTGCTACTGGCGAAGCTTAGAAACCATCAATAAGGTACACACTCCTCCTAGGAACACTGGGCTACTTATACAACTATGAAGTCTCTTACTAGCTTCATTGACTTCAAACACAGAAATACAGACATTTATAGTTAATAAAATTAACGCCCTCCACATCCTTATAAGCCTGAAGGGGGTAAAAAAGGTAAGTTTAGGAACACATTAATTTCTGCTTCATAGTATTGCTGTGTTATCTAACAATTCTATAGCTATATGACACAAATAAGGTATAAATGCTGAATTTAACAACTGCATTTCTCTTCCAAGTAGGATCATTAGAAGATAGCATTGCTAAACCAGTTACAATTTTTAAAGCAGCTCCGCAACAGTCCAAGGTTACTTTGAATCTTTTAATCATTTTTGCACTTCCTCCCCCCCGCACTTCAGCCATTTTCAATATAGTAAAAACACACAGAAAATAGCAGCTACTGCTGGAGGAACAGAAGATTTTTCATTCATACTTGACTGAAATAAAAAAAAAGAGAGCCACTCTGAGGAAAAAGGCATACATGCACGTGGAGAAAATTAAACATTCCCAGTTCCTAGTAAAAAAAACCGCATCAGTTCTCTGTTTTAAAACGGCACAGGCCTCGCAATGGCTTTTGAGAACAAAAACTGACACCAGGATATTCCCAACCACCAAAGCACGTTAAAATGCAGCTATACCACCATCGCGCTCCTGGCAAAAAACCTTACCCATCCTCGCCCTGTTAACCCGACAGCTAAAACAACGCAAGGGTGAAAAACTACTGAAAGTAAGCAGAGTTTCTGTTTGGTTTTATCACGGTTTCTCCCCACGCAGAGGGAGCCCGGGGGCCACCTCACTCTTCCCTCAGACGCCACAGACAAAAGAGCGACAACCGGGGGGGGGGGGGGGGGGGGCGGGGGGAGGTGGGGGTCCCCCCACACCGACCACGGGAAGAGGGGGATTCTAGTCTTATTTCTTTCCCCCCACCGTTGTTCTTTTAGCTGTGCCGAGTGCAAGCCGGGAATGAGTTTTCTCTTCTTTCCAGGCACGCAGAGCCCCTGGAAAAACAACAGCAGGCGCAGGGCACACACAAAAGCCGCCTGTCCCTTCTCCGCCGTAGCCAGAGCCGGTGCCGCCTCTCCCCACCCCCCAGGCCTGGACCCAACCGCTGGGCCCTCCCCGCCCTCCTCCGCCTCCCCCGCACCAGGGACGGCGGCATCCACAGCTCCCTCCCTCCCTCCCTGCCCGGGGCGCTCGGAAATCGCGCCCGGCAGGAGCCTGAGGCCTAGCAAGGCAGGCAGCGGCACAGGCCCCACAGGCAAGCGCAGCGCCCGCCCCTCCACCTCCCTTCGCCGGGAAGCGGAGCAGAGCCCTCCCGCCAGCGCCCCTGAGGCCAGCCCCATTGTTCCCCACACCCTAGGCTCTCCGCTCCCCTCAGCCCAGCGGCGGGGGGCATAGGAGACAGCGCACTCACCACACGGGCCGGGCTCCCCGCAGCGGCCACCGGCCCCCTCAGCTGCGGCACACGGGGGCGGCCGCAGCGCCCTGCTCCTCCAGCACCCGCAGGCCCCAGGGCTCCCCTACCGCCGTCACCTGCCGCCCCTCCGCCGCCGCTGCAGCAACGGCCATCTTGTGCGTCGGCTGCCTCCCTTCACCACCTCCCTCCCTGCACCGCCTCGCCGCTGTCGCCCGCCCCTTCCTGCGCCCGCCCCCCCCGGACAGGCGGGGCGGGGCGGGGCGGGACGGGACGGGACGGGACGGGGAGAAAAAGCCGAGTCACGGCCTGGAGCGCGACGAGGGTTTTGGGGGCGCGGGCCGGCTGTCACCCGCTGTGGGGATGGTGCTGTGGGTTCCTGTCAGGGACGGTGTGTGCTCCCCACTGCCCTCTCTCGCCTTTTGGGTTGGTTTTTTTGCTTTTTCGCCTCATCTTGTCGCTAGCTATCATGGCGGGCGCAGCGAGGCTACGGGGTCGAGGTCGTGGCTCTTTATACGTCAAGTGTAGCCTTAGGAGGCCTCTGCGTGCTCGGAGCCTCACAAAGCCCCTAGCCCGCCATTTTCTCTTCCTCAGCGCCTAAAGCGGGGGGGGGGCTTCTCTGTTCGGGGCACAGTGTGGTTACCTTGTTCCCCACTGTGATTGCCTCATGCCATCAAACCTTAGAACTTGGGAGTTGGTTTATTTTCTTACTCAGAGGGGAAAAACACGAATGCTGTTACAACTTTGGTGGCCGTGCAGGGTGAAGACCCTATTGCTTTGCCCACCAGACTCATAGGAAAGCACCGAGCTGGGCTTGCTGCTGGAGAAGATCCCATGTAGCTTTCTTTGCTGCAGGATACATTTAATTCACCCTCAGCCTCAACCAACACTACAGGTAGGATGTGTTGGGGCCCCACCAAGCCTTCTTCTATCACACTATCTGAACTACAGTTGGGTTACAGAAGAAATTTTAAAATGAAGTTATAAAATATCCTACAAGTGTTGATGACTTGCTGCATTTAGTTAGCACATACTGATAGTTTTAAAATGCTTTGAGAACTACTTATTTAATATCAGGATATTTCAAGGTAGCATCAAATTGATTCCCATTTTATGAGAACATGAACTGTGGTGTAAAATACTAAGGAATTTGTCCAAATTTATTTCCAAATTTAACAACAAAAATAGGGTTCAGTGGTCCCATCCTGTTCCTCAGATATTTTATCATGTATATGCCTAGCTGGAGGCTCTGCAGGATCAATGCTGGTGTGAGGTCATTGTGCAGGACGCTGTGTATGGAATCACTGCAATTCTAAACACTGTAACACTGTAAGTAGCATGCACTGTATTATCGCTTGAACATCGGAACTGCAGAGGACTACCATGACCTTGAGATACAATTAAAATAGTGCAGTGTCAGGTCAGAAGTAACCAGGCCCAGAGCCAGGGGCTTGAGATAGCAACCTGTGAAAGGAAGATGGGTCGTGACATACAGACAGAAACCTAGAAACAAATAGCAGAGCTAGACTCCTAGACACAAGGGAAAAACTACGTAGGGCAAGGTTAATCTTCAGCTCCTATTTCTGACTCTTGTATTGCTTGTAGACAGATTTTCATGTTAACTTTAGAAGAAATGTGGTGATAGTAGCTAAATGTGTTATTTCTATCAGTTTTACTAAAGAAACTGTCTCTTATTTAGGCTTTCCACCAAAACAATTAAGCTTAATGCTTATCAAGGATCAGTGCTTGAATAAAATAATATTAAGAACAGCTATTAATTTCTGAAAATAGGGTTTTCTTGCCATATTCACAGGCATTTGGGATCTTAGGAACACAGAAGGCTAAGATCTTTACAAAGACCACCTTTAATTTGGCAAGAGCCTCACTGTGAGTTACAAAAGAAGTGTAACTCAGTGTAAATTGTGAAGCTTAGCGTGGAAGCTTGAATCTTAAGCATTATGGCTGTTTTATTGTTAAAGAGATCAACAGGAAAGATATAGAAGTCTACAAACAGAAATCTAAAACAGTGTCTGTAAGCATCAGAATCCTTAGGACCATCATTACACAATAACATATCTGAATGAATGATTTAATCAAGTATATCATCGTTAGCCAAATTCAGAAGTTGGGGATGATCACAGATTAGTACATTATTATATTTTTATCATTATTTTGGCATTGTAATACTTCCTACAATGCCCCAATGAAACATCAATACTTGTTCTTAATGGCTGTATAAATTATGTAAGAGTCTTTGTCCTGAAGCACAATCTTTCATATAACCAATTGGCAAATTGCAGCATGATTTGTTATTTAAAAAAAAAAAATCTGAATCATTATATTCCTATCTAACTAGTCCTCCCTTTTGGAAATAAACTACTAAGCAGTATCTCTGCACGTTATTCTAGATCAATTTCAATATCGTCTTCATCCTATTACTCTAATTTAAAACTGTATATATTGCAGAAAATTTTCAATCAGCAATTCCCATTTTTTGCAGACTCCTCTTCTAAATATTACACTAGAAATGTGAACCTTATTGAAGTTAGTAGTATCCTGTTCAGATGCAGAAGACAGCACTAGGAGCTGAAATGGTAGGTGTTCTTTGCAACCTTTGTTTAAAGTCACAGAAATTAGAAACGGTTGAGGGCTGAGGGCATCCTCTTACTTCCTAGTTTATAGCAGGTGATTGTACACAGTACATCATTCTGGTGTTTTGTTCAGTCTGGTTTTTAATACTCCAATCTGGAGACTTCTACCACTTCCTATACTTGGTTCCAGTACATGGTTCCTATATTGCAGAAAGGTTTTCAGTTTCAGGTGGCTTATCCTGTCCCTCAGCATTTAATCCTGTTACCAGTATTTACTTGCTAACAACAATTTTCAGTATTACAACATAGTTTACCACAGTACTGCACTGTTTAAATTTAAAGAAGTGGTATCTGAAATGACCTATGGTACTTATTAAGTAACATTGCAAGGATGAGTACTCTAAATCTCAAAACTCATTTTAGACCTCCATCAGAGTAACACTTTTCTAATGATTATTCTTTATTCTGGATTTTAAAAGCTCAGAAATTTGTAGATGAGCTTGCTGTCTCTTTGGGAACTGATCCCACTAGATATCTAGATTACTTTTAATGTTTACTTTCTCCAGTTATGCAGCATTTCTTCCTGCATGGCACATTGCTTTAGCACATGAAACACAAAACAGTATTTGCTTTTAGGATTACTGTTTTCATATCTCATTTCAGCTTATTATTAAATCTGCTGTAATTTATTTTCACTTGTTCACATTGTTCCTTCTTTTATGTCCTTAAAAACCTACAGGAATTAGTTTTGATTCTACAACATATCGTCTCAATTTTCCATTCCTTCTTTTTCTTTTTTTTCCTTCCAAAAGGGGATAATGTGTAGGCATGGTTCTAGGATTTTACATTTGTGGCCACTCTAGTAATGTTCTTCAGATTATACATTAGAAATGAATCCCCATATTAGCCTGTATGACTGAGAGAAATAGGTAAAATACCAGCGTAACTGTCAAATGGTATCATCTCATGATTCAATTTTTATATTACTCTTTCCATATGAAACTGGTATAAAACTGTGGTAACAGAATAGGTGTCTTCATAAAAAGAAATATATTTTTTTAATGCGTTGGCAATGTTTCAGTTTGCTATTTTAGTTATCTACGTGACCTGTGAAGCTGATAATAATGGAAAATTTCTCATTTTGAAACCTGTGATATCAGAATGAAAGGCAAGAATTAAATATTTTTCCAGCTGGTTGCAAGCATTTAAAAAATATGTCCTCATTATTTGACACAGCAAAGATTCTTGCATATATCATATACACCAAAAGATAACAAAAAAGAAAATCTTTAGCACTTTTTGTGTGCTTGTGTGCTTGACCATCACATTAACAAAACGTAAAATTCCTGCACTCTTATAAAATTCCACTGACAAAAGCAGAAGACTGAAGCATATTCACCCAACATAATCATTGCAAAAACCCCAATATTCATTAAAGAGTATGCTGAATATCATCCAAGCCCACGTAATTCAGATACAACTTTTAGAACTAGTTATATATGCTCATTTTAAAAGAATAAGAGGATGATAGCAAAACAAAGCCTTCCACTGTGGAAGGACATGCTCAGTATCTTGACCATAACATATAAAGTTTAGATTTCCTTTGTACAACAGAAGCCTGAATGATGTAAAGGAATGTGAAGTGCATAAGTGTAAAATTAGTATTCCTCCATGAATGCTTCTTTCTCAACCATTCAGTTTGCACAAGCAAATAATGCTATATAACCCACCAAACATTCAGATTTGTTTAAAAATTTGTAAAACTTTTTGCAGTTATTTGATGCTATACATAATAGATTTGCAGAATATCAGTCAGTTGTTAACATTTGTGTTTTCAGGCTGCTGGGAGCACAAAAAAATCTATATAAATATACCCTGTGGCTGCAGTTGCTGTGGTAAAAGAAGAAACGGTAAGGAAGGTAAGAAACTTCCCTTTGGTGACTTCTCATTAGAAGTTTCACTTAACTATCCCATCTCATTATTGCCCTTGTCCCACTGACACGTAGAGATGCAATATGCTGACTTAGTAGTATGTGCCACAAATTCTAATGGTACTCCTTACTGCCTTTTTGCTTACATGTAATTGCCTGGTTTGCATTAATCCCAGAGCTTCCAGTGTCGTTCAGCAATATCTCTCTTTAAGCATGACAAAAATTTGGAAGCATTATAAAGTACAAGAATTTGCAGCATAACAAGAATGCGGACCCACTTGGAGGCTGTGAGGATATTGGAGATTTAATGTTCACTGGGCAGAGCAAGTCAAAGTCACTGCCACATACTTGTTGTTCTGGTGCCCTCTGCTGAAATAACCGTCTGTTTGGCTTCTGAATCCCCTCCTGATGAGGGTCAAGAGCCTCTCTGCCAAGTGCCATATGCTGCTACCTCTTTATCTTGCACTTTAGTTCCTTGATTTATTTCCTTTTCTATTCTGTCTCAACAAAAAGCAGAAGTATGACCCTTTATTTCCTTTCCTTCCTCCAGTGGTACTTATGTTGAAATTTGTTCTTTTCTCTTCCTTCATAACATTGTTGCATCACATTTTACAACAGCCTTTTATTGAGCTTAGGAAGGTAAGATATGAGTTGAGGTGTTAAAGAATTAAGAAAATTACATTTTATAAGAATTCCAGGTCAGGTGTGTGTATAAAACTGAGAACCACCTAAATTAGCAATGTAATTTTTGTTTCTTTCTGGCAAATTTCCTCATGTACTGTAAAACTGGGGGAAAATGAAAGACAGGTAGGGCGATACAGTCAGCATGGGTTTTCTACAGCAAGTCAGTACCTTTTGTTTAGCTGCACGTAAAACCACAGCCTTACTCTCACTTTGCAGGGGAAGCTAAATTGTAGAGGTTAAGCAACTTTTCAGGTTCACGTAGTAAGCAGTGGCAAGATGAGGAATAAACCCCATGGTCTGGTCTTCTGTTCCAACCACTACACCTTATGCATCCTCCACACTTGTGCAAGTTACAGTAATTGCATTATGACTAAACTGCTATCTGAGTAATTTTTCCAATCAAATTTCCCAGGTAGAGCACTCATACTACAAGTAAAAAGTGGAACTGTTTTACATCTCTGTAGTCACATCACGTTTCTGCAGTAAAAGAAAACATGCAGACTATTTCCAGGAGTTATTCTTGCTTAGTATCACCTGTAAAGACTCAGTTTTGTGCTGGTTTGGTTTGAGAACAGCTGATACAAGACTTCTCCAGTGTACCTTCCAACAAATGGAACTATCAATTCCCATAGGAAAATAAAAGTAAAGGTCAAACCTTAGCTAATCCTAATGTATGAATAACTGCATAAAGCAAGTTTAGGTGTTTTTATATTAGTGTGGATCTCAAGTAGCTGCTGCTTATTCAGATCTCAATTCTAGCAGTTTTTGAAAAGTATATTGTTCAGGTAATTGCAGGGGGACATTTGTTATATTTCATCCCTCAATGGTTTTTGAGAAGAGACCTATAAATAAAAATCAATTTTATAACATGTAGCTGCAGCATATGCTTGATAAGCAGTTTACAAAAAGATTGTTTTCAGTGGAAACGTCAAATTTGTTTAGGTAGGCTGAGATTATTTTTCTGAGATCATAGCTGTATGGTAACTTCCTTTATTCTTTTACCAGATTCTACATATCATGTCTACTTTGACAGGCAAATTCTCACACATGCAAAACCTTACCTTTTTGCTAAGAATTTCCTCCCCCACTTTTAAATTTCTTTTCAGCACAGTATTCTCAGTTTCCTCTCTCTTGTTACTGTACTGGTAAAATGCTGTTACATACCATTGCAGCAATTCAATTTCAGCAGGAAACACAGAAATTTCGGAATTGTAAATGTACAGTATAATTTGTTCCTGTTGTGTACATTCATCTTTTTTTGGTAAATTGTCATCGAGAATTACATCATTAGTCCTAACCTTGAAAGATTTTTTAATTTAACATTCAAACTATTAAATTTATTTTTTAACTTGTTTAAAAAGAACGCAGGTTTTGTAAAAAGAAGTTGCTATCTTTTATTGTTAATAAAATAACAAGATTTTTTCAGACGTGGTGATTTGTTGGTTGAAGGCTATAGTAATCTGACATGTCATGTGATGCTGCCTACTCTTCTTTGATTCCAGCAGGTGAGGGAGGCAGCATTTACAGAAGAAGAAAAAGGAAATTCACTAAAGGGAATCAGTAAGTTGAAGGAATAATAGTAACTAATAGTGGAATTAGCTCTCATTACCAGACAGGAAGAGGTAATATTTGTGGTTTGGCTAGTTAACTACTTTTGATGTTATTTTTCTACATAAGCTACTGATATAATTGCTAAAGAAACAACAGTGAAAAGATCAGAACGTTCTGTGAGCACAGATGGAGCTTAAATTGTAGATATATTTTTAAGATGGTCAATTAATTTAATTTAAGTAAGAGTGACATCAGTTTCTCAGAGATTAATGGGTATTTATTATACACTCATTGAGGCACATGGCAGACTATGGTATAGGCAAAAGTTTTAGCCTGTTAACAAAACCAAAATATTTTGAGAAGCACACTTTCTGTTCTGTTAGGGAAGTTTCTCATTCTCATACATAAGGCCATAGTATCTCCAGTCTATTTGTCCCCAGTGCTTTTGGTGTTCTGGTGGCTCTGCTAGGCAGACACGTGCTACCTGCACGTAAAAGCAGGAGTCAGAAAGTAAGTTATTCATCTTCCTTGTAAAGTCTGCAGTCTTTACAACTTGACTGTAGTTGGACTTCAGTTCAGCAATTTGATATCGGAAGGTTGTTTATGTTGCAGTTTATCACTGTCTCTCCCAGGCAGCAGCTTTTCTTATCAATGTTTCCATTAACATGCAGTGCTCTGCAAAAAAAGAACAACAAAAAAAAAGTGTCCTCTATTTTCATACATAAAAGCCACCTTCTCCTTAGATTTCCTTCCACAGGATGCACATATGCATATATGCACTTACTGGTATATTATATAGACAAGATAAAACTGTTTCTACCCTACATAGGTGAGTCAAACATTGAAAACCAGCTGAGAGCAAGTATAGTCATTCACTGATCTCTCAGATGTAACAGCTACAACTCCAAGTGTCAGGAGGCAGAGACTGAAACAAACTGGCTTTGTCTTGCACTTCTCAGGCTCACAAATCTAAAGGAGAATCCCAAGAATGCAATATTAAAATTCTAAAAATCTGACTCTTAGTCTGCCTTTCAATGTTAGCTGCTAAAAGAACAAAACCAGAGATATACAAACTATATCATAGAATCATTTAGATTGGAAAAGACCCTTAAGATCATAGAGTCTGCCTAATCACATTATTGGGCTGTTTGGTGTCTTTCAGCTGGGAGATCCTTGTTGGTCTATCTAGAATGAATTTCTCCTGCTCTTCTTCAGGGCTCATGCCACCCAGTATTTGTTTTCTGGCTTCTGTGTACACCGCCTCCTTTGCACCAAGGATTTCACAGGAAAGGCTAATCTGCTGGTGGAATTGGGATTTCTAAGCACACAGTTTGTCATCAGCCTCTATAAGATCCGGATCTTCAGGGGAGGACCTGAAGGAAGGCTGTTGTCCTGAATCACAATCGGGGATTTAGGAAGAGATTTTGACTTTCTACTTTCTTTCTGCGTGATCTTCAGCTTCTTTTCGAACTGTCTGTTGGCACCCTCCTCCCAGCTCTTGGCGACCTCCTCCAAAAGAGTGCACTGTGACTTGGCTGAAGGAGAAGAGAAGATTTCTCCCCCCAGTGAGGGTGGGGAGTCAGCCCTTCAGCAGCCATGAGGGTCACCCAGAGCTCAAGCACTGCCTCCCTGGCAGCCACAGACCTAGAGTGGGGGCAAGAGGTAACAGTGGGCCTGGGTGGTAACTGTGGCCTGGGCGGGGGGGGGTAGAGGGGCAAACCCCTGGTTTGGGGCAGACACCCCCCCAGGGCTGCAGATGTTGGGCATCTGTGCTGTGTCTGTGCCGCCCTCCTGGCTGTCAGGGGAGAAATGCACCCTCTGGGGCAATGAATCTCCCTGGGGGTAAATGCACCCCTGATGGAGTAACAGTGGCTGGGGGGCAGTTCTGGCTGTGCCCTGTGGGGCTGGTGTCCCTGTGGGTCCCTGCCCAGGATGCCTGTGCCAGGGCCACTGTGGGGCTGGGGGGCAGATCAGGGGCTCTGGGGGGCAAATGTGTGGGCAGGAAGGAGCGGTGATGCCCCTCCCCCAGTGGCAAGTAACCCCCCCAGTAGTAAAGTTCCCCCCAGGGGTAGATACACCCCCAAAGGGCAGATCTTCCCCCCAGGGGAAATGCCTTGCCCAGGGGCAGATATCCCTCCCTAGGGGCAGATACCCCCTCCCCATGTGTAGATCCGCCGCCCAGGGGCAGATACTCCCCCCCAGGGGCTGATCCCCACCCTGAGCAATGTGTGGTGCAGCTGAGGGAGTAAATGCCCCCTCCCTGGCCTGAGGGGTGGGCAAATCCTGCCCCCGTGGCAGGAGCCAGGGGCAGAGCCGGGAGCTATGGGGTGAATTGTCACTGCAGGGCTCAGGGCCAAACTGTAGAGAAATTTTGAACAAACAGCGACTGTCAATAAATCCATTTGTATTAAATAGGGAATAATTTTCTAATAATGTTTAATAATTTACAAATACATTTAAAACAGTTTATAAAAATAAGAAATTTCTAACAATATGTAACAGCTTATAATACATTAGGGGAGTGCCTGGGACTCCTGGTTCCCCTCTAGTTTTCCTGGAAGAGTCCCAGCCCCACAATTAAGACCACAGCCTGGATGAAAAATAGCAGGATGGTGGTGCCTGTGGGGACAGAGGGGACATGTGGCGGGGGGTTGGGGACTCACTTGCCCCTGTTCCCAACCCATCCACAGTGGACCCACGCATCCAGACCCTCTTACCCAGGCACAGCAGGGCCAGGTCACCTCTGAAGGTGTGGTGTGGCTGCAGGCTGAACATGGCTCCAGCCATGAAGAGGTTTGTGGTGAATGAGACCTGGGGGGACATGGGGTCAGGTAGGGGACCCAGGCTTGTGGGGACTGGCACTCCCAGTAGGGCCCAGGAGCTTGGACAGCCCCAGGCATCTGGGGGGATTCCCAGGAGGACCCAGGCTTGGGGGGGTTCCCAGGGGGGACCCAGGTCTTGAGTGGGAGGAGGAGGGGGGGGGGGGTGGTTCCCGGGGGGAACTAAAAGACATGCTGATTTCATTGTGGGGATGGGACCCCACGGACAGGGGCTTGCTCAAATCAGCCACACCAGTACATATTCAAACTAAAGGTGGTAACTTGCCCTTGACCCAACAATACGCGTTGCCTACTGAAGCCGTAACAGGCGCTGCGCCACTAAGACGCATATGTAAAAAAGGGAATATGGGTAGAATATCAGTCCCATTGCAATGCTCCTGTCCTGCCCATCAGAAGTGAGCAGTTCTGGAAGCAGCATGGGTGTATAACTTTCATTGCAAGTAAAGTACTGAACTGTTAAAAGCCATACAATTGCCAAAGAAACTAGCTGTCATTCATCAGCCAGCCCACACGAGCAAAAGGACAAAAGAAGAAATAGTGAATGGTATAGCGGATGTTGCAGCTAAAGCCCAGCAGAACCGCTGTACAAACCACTGGGCTTACAAGCAGTGCAATGGTCTGACCTGGTGTTGTCCACTCCTGAAGAGATATATTTGACTGTTCCTGCTGAAGAAGGTGACTCCTGGAAAAGGAATGAAGCTACCAAAGACTCCCAGGGAATATGGAGAGTGGGTATGGAAGACCTTCCTATTTTACTGAAGCATACCTGATTCCCATAGCAAAAATATATCACCATCCAGGGTATTTTAGGACTGCTGCACTAGCCCAGACAGTGCTGAAGAATTGGTTTGTGCCAGGAATTTATTCTGCAGCCAAATAAATAACTATGTCTTGCACACACTGCCTTTAGCCTTAATGAATCTTTGGCAAAGACTTCAACAAATAACAAAACTGTGTCCCTATGAAATACTATTCGGAAGACCGATGCAACTCCCCAGAACTGATGTATCCACCCATATAAGTTTATTAGCAGGAGATAAAAACGTAACCCAGTATATTTTACAGGTTCATAGATTATTAAAATGCAGTTGGGCCCAGGCACAGCTTATACAACCAGTACCTCTTAGAAGGGGCTCTGCACTCCTTCAATCTAGGGAATTATGTTTGGGTAGAAGTACACAAAAGAAAGGATAACTTACCTCCTCGGTGGGAGGGACTGTTTTTGTTATCACTAACCTTTCTCAGTAGTAAAGGTGGCAGGAAAACTGAGTTGGATCCACCACTCCCACGTGAAAACTGCGACCAGTCCTTGTAATTCTATGTGATTATTAACTACTGAGCTGCAGCATAGCATAGTAAACTATTGCTCCTCAAGTTTTTGGAAGTTCTCTGTCATGGGAATCTACTATTTCATCAGACTAGAACTGCTTGGTTGCTGTTCATTTTTCAGCTTTTCTCTGAAGCTTGAAAGAGGGCTGTGTTCTTTTAACCTTGAATCCCATAGCCATTGCTGCTCGGCCGTCTGTTCAGGTATCAGATTTTATCAATAGCCAAGTGATGGATATTTTCCTCAGGAAACAGTTTCTCACACAACTTCCAATTTTCTTGTTCTTCAGAACTTGCAGGTGAAGGGGTTGCTTTGAAGGTCAGGGGTTCTCATAATAGATACACACTGTTGAGTAGACACATGCTGACAATAGGGAAGGCTTTATTTCCCCCCTGCCTATTGCACTGTGTAAAGACAGACTTCATTTCTTCGTCTTTGTAGGGCTTCCCTAATGAAGCCTACCAATTGCAGCTTACCACAGAAGGGCCTAAAGTTATGGAAGCTTTGCTGATGTTAAGATTCAGCAGCAGTGTTTTAAGGCAGCTTTTAGGCACATTCCTTCATTTTTGAAGGAGGTCAACACGTTTGGATTTATGGACATTTGGCTTTAAAGGCAGAAGTGTATAGATGTAGTGACAGAAAAGTTCTAGATACCTAGATCAGAGAATGTGTGCAATAAACATCATGTTTATGTGGGCATGGCTGTATGTTTATATATATATATGAATATGTATAGATATACTTAGTGTATGTATATGAACATCAAAGCACTTGGTGATGAGAGGGTAGCATTCCCTATCACACATTTTTGCACTTACCTAATTTTGTTTCTTATAGCTAAAACAAGATAAAGATCTACTAACTCAGCAGCACGAAATGTAAGCATTGGAACTATATAAGTTCCAGGAAAAAAATATTGTTGACCCTATAAAAGATTTTACTGTTTTTTTCAGAGAGAGCTATAATCACCTGAGCAACTCAAGGAAAGCGCAGTTATAGTCTGCCTTAATTGACTGATACATAATTGGCTACAGCATGTGAGTGAGCACCTCTGATGTTGTGTACTACGTATAACGCATACAACAGTTACACAAAATATATAAGGAAAATTTATCCGGCTTCCGCACACTCTGTTTAATGGTTTGGTAATTTTGATACAGATTTAGACCCAATTGTTGCTTTTTGATAATGCTATACACAAGAAAGAGAGAGAAAGATTAAAAGTCATAGTGATAAGACCTCTGTAAAACATACGTTGTCAAGTGAATTTATATCACATACACAGTGAAGTGATAGCTTACGTGACACAGCAGGTCTACAGAATATCAATATAATCCTTATCAGGTTTTGCATAAAAATGACCTAATTTTTCCAGCCCCATTTCATATAAAAATTCTACCCTGAGATACTTAAAAGTGTAAAAATGTCCCCTTGTCTCAGATTCTTCCATCAAATCTGAGCTCAATACTAATTAAATCATCAAATCCATGTTTCTCAGAAGGAGGCAGCTTCCTTGATACCTATTCTGTTTCACTCCCTACCCCAAAAAAGGAGAAGGGATGCTCCTTTCATTCTACTGACCATTTACTGAGTGGAGCCCCCCAATTTAGCAATGCTATTTGAAGCCTCAATTCAGATGTTACAGGATGGGGCCAAGAAGGCCACGAACAGCCCAGTCACTCTTTCCCGACACACAGAAAGGACCAGCACAATGCCTTCACATGCTTGCAGTCCTATATGTAGTCATACATAGTTATAATTGGCGGAAAGACAATAAAAATTTAAATTTATTATGAGAAATTTAAAAGTGAAAGGAAACCTTATTCCTGTCAGGAATCTAACAGCTAGAAAAATCTTCTGCTGAGCCTAGTGAGAGACAGGGACATTGTTTCTCATCACACAGGCACAGGACCTGTTGACAGGTGGCAAAAGGATTTTACATGTTGATGGTGTTACGCAGATGTCTTTAGCTATGTCTTGCAAACTACAGATCACAGCTTTTAAAAGTGTGTAGCTACAAAAGGGTTGCTGCTCTTTTTAAACATTTAGAATCTCAGCAGAAAGGATTTTGCACTTGTAATTAATATTATAGAGTTATGCATTTATATACCACAGGAGTCCTTCTGGGGGTAGTTTTCAAATGCTTCTCGACTACTGAATTGTGTCTAATTTACAAAATTGTTATCATGCTCTTTATCATTCAAGCTATCTCATTCCTTTCTATTGCTTCTCTGGATGCATATTTTAGGAAAGTTAGACAAGTCTTCTTTTGTGAGTAATTCCTCATAGGCCTTTATATTTCTGTTATTATGATATCTTAAGTCTATAAGGTATTAATGTCCTAAAGAGTAACTGCATTGCTAAATGAATCATGCAAAAGTAACAGGAAATTAAGCCCTAAATTTGTAAATCTGCAACATACAAAAAGATCATACGAAATCTCATTAAAATACAGCACTAATATGTAAGAATAACAAATAATTGATTTCTACAAAAAGAATGTTGGTAATTTTTGAAATCTCAGTAGACACGTTCTCACTTTTAATTAAAATTGATTTGTGTGGTTATGCATTTATATACTATCTCATTAAAATGTCAAAATACTTTATAGTTGTTCATTAGGAATCCAGGACTAAATTCCATTCTGTCTCAGTTCTGAGTGACTATAGGTAGTGTAGATCTCAATTTATTCTCTGTAAAATAGAATAATACTGTTTTTTGAGGCAGCTAAAGGTGAAAGAATTTGGAAATTCAGTCTATAGGTGTAACAATACAAAGGCCACATTTTCATCTTAAAAACTCTAGAAACAACATTTCTGTGTGTTTTCTCCCACTTAATACTGCTGAAAATAAGCTATTGCTTCAGTTGCAGCCAGTCAGATTCTTATCGATTCGTTCTGTCAGAAATAACTTGTAAACTCATTTCCATACTATTGAGCCACCAAATATGGGAAACTAACAACCACATTATAAAACAGATTATCTATATTCTGTTCCTGATTATGTGGACAGTGTGTTTATTTAGGGCCGTGTCACTGTTTAACTAGAATATTGGAATGTGCTGAACATCTTTAATACATCAAACTTAACTTCTTCACAGTTTTTATCTAGAAAGTCTCAATAAAGTGAAATGCTTCAAAAAGTGAAATGCTTCCCATAAAGTTCAAGTACTAATTAATTACCTGTTGAAGGGAATCTGACTCCGTTTTACTTCTGGCATATGATGTTTGGCACCAGCCCGAAGATTTTAAGGGTATCAAACCTCCCTAGAGAAAAGTCACTGCATGAGCTATTCCTAAGTATTTCCTTACAATTCTATTAGTTCTAAAGCTGTAAGAAGTCACTTGCTTTTCTGGATTTTAAAGCTTAGTGCAGCAGTGAGATCAATATATTAGGCTAGTGTGCTCAAACATACTGTAAAGATCTGAGGCAAGGTCCCTGGGATAATGCTAGTGCCCAAGCTGCGGGAGAAAAAGACCACAGCAGGATCAGTTACAAACTCTCACTAAAGTTTCATTTTTATTTTGGAAATTCTGATTTAACAAGAATTATACAAACATACAAAAAGTTGCTGGCACCATGCCATCCATACAGGTTGCACACTAGTACATTCTGAAATAGATGTGTAAATATGTTTTCCCAGCATTCCTGCCCCCAAATTTGGTGGTTTTATTCTGAACTACATACTTTCTTCCTATTATTTATGGGGATAGGCTTAATTATCTCCTAAATAGGAATTCTTCTTCAAGCCTGTTTTCAGGCCTCCCCAGACAGACCCAGTAGCTCCCTGGTTCAGACAGGTTCATACAGACAGGTCTCTGGCAGTGGCAGAAGAACTGATCGTGGGAGATGCCTATTCAGAGCACAGGCTGGACGACCTTGGCTTTCCATTATCCTTCAGAGAAGGTTAAATGGAATTCCCTCTATCAAGACAAATATTTATATGTGAGCTCTGTAGAGGTCAGGTTGTGGAAATTAATACACATGGACTTTATATCTCCAATTAAGTGCACAACTGGATTCCTTTATCACCATCTGTCCAGCAATACTACACTTCAGCTCCCTGTAGTGGATAATGCAGGACAGGCCTGGCATTGATTTATTCTTTTTCTTGGTGGATTTTAAAATAAGTGATTTTTTTTTTTTTCTCAATGTATGAATGCTCTACATCTTCAGGATTTTTACTACACCTCACAGGGTATTAAGGATATGAGGATTTAAGTATGCTAAAAAATAAAGTCTCATTAAGTGTTTCAGCTTGAGAGTTCATTTTGCAGCAAAAAATTATTTCCATTATCAAAGAGATGGGCTGGTATGCGTATTCACTTCTCTTGTGTATGTACAGACTGCTTTCTTTACACAAATTCTCATATTTTTCTAGGCTGTACATTCACATGTCTTTGACTTTTCAGATGTTCAGCTGAACCTCTTTCAGTCATACTTGAGTATGATGCAAGGTCAAGTTGTCCAGACTTCTGGGAGTTCTTTACATTCCCCAGAGAGATCTCTAATTGAAAGGAGGTGCCCAAAACTGAGAACCATTCTTCACTGAAAGCCTTTTTGAGCTCAGTGGAGTGGAAGAATTACTTTGCTCTTCTTGTGTTTGACAGCCTTTTTCTACATTTCAGTATAGCAGTCACATTTTTTGCAACACCAAATCACTGTTGACTCATTTTCTATTTGTGAACTGCTATGAGCCAGGACTTCTTAAGGTAAAGTAACTGCTTAGCTAGTTTGTCTCCAGCTTACATTTTTGCAGTCAATTATTCCCAGCTATATGTAATAGTTTCTCACCTTATTGAATTACATCCCATTAACTTCAGATCTTTGTTCCAACTCGTCATGATTTGTTAAATTTTAATTATATCTTCCAAAATACTTGCAACTCTCACCCAAACAGGATATCCTCCACAAATATGATAAAAATATTCTCTATCCTATTGTATCACAGAAGCAGTTCAGGACTCAGGATGTAAGTATCTGGAGATCTCACTTGCTACAAACTTACTTGGTTGTGAATCACTTGACACTACTTCTGAGTGTCATTTTCTAACCATTTCACCTAAGTTTTGTGTAGCCAATGCTCCTCTATCCTTCATATGAGAGTATTAGATGATACATCATCAGAAGCCTTGCTGAAGTCAAGATTCCATTATTTGTTTTTGAGGTATTATTGTTGATTATTATTAATCTTATCATCCAAGGCCTTACAAATAATTTGCTTAATGATTTTTTCCAGTATTTTGCCTAATACAAAGTTAAAGCTGACTGGCCTCTGATTCCCATCCTTTTCTTTCTTTTTTGAGGTAGGCACCATTTCCTTTTTCCTGGTCTTATGGAACCTCAGCTATCTTTTCTGAGTTCTTGAAGGTAATTGCTAAGAGCTTTGAGATTGCTTAGCCATTTCACTAAATATGTTGGCTGAAACTTATCTGGCACGTGTCTTTTGTAAGCATCTTACTTGAATAGATGCTCTTTCTTTCCTTAGTTTAGCTTGATCATTTGTTTTTATGTTGCTAATGTTAACCGTGTAAGCCATCTGATTACAGCTGATGTTTTTGAGAAGAGCAAAGCAAAAAAAAATGAGGCTTTGGTCTTCCTCACATGACTTGATAATAATTTCCTCACCCACCTGCGAGCAGGTCAGTTCTTCCCTGATAATCTTTCACATAAGCTTTTTGTTGTTACGTTCTATGGCTCTTTGATAGTTTTAGCTCATTTTGTATATTAACTTTTCTGGATTTTCCCTACATATCACAACAGCCACTTTGTTGTCAGTTTTAATAATTTAACCTAGATTCTGCTTTTTTCAAAAGGTGCAAGCCATCAAAATGGTTTAGATTTAGCCAGACTCTTCTCTTGCTAGCTTGCTTTCTCATTGCGATGGTCTGTTTGCAGCCTTCATGTTGATTCTACAGGAAACAGCAAACTTTCCTTAGATTTGCTACAGTGGGATTTGGCATTCAAAGGGTGAGTTTACTGAAACTTATTTTCTTCAAGTCTGTTGATTTTCCTTCCTTTTGAAGTGTCATTAACTTAGTTAATGACCGCCATCACCCGTATAGTCTCCCAGATTCCTTTCTGGGTAGTTATCTTGCTATTTCAAGTCTCATTATCACCAGTTCCTATGCTTTGGATGATTTTATTCAAATTAAAGTACCATGCACTTGATCTTTTTCGTTTGTGAGTTGCTCATGGGTCTTTGCTGTGACACTGTTCTTTTCCTTTCCTTTTTGCCATTATCCAAATATTTGCACTAGCTCTGTACCTTATGTTCCTTTTTTCCTACCTATGCTTCCTGAACAAACTCTACATTTCCATAACAATAACCAGTTATGACAATTTATTCATAATTTTGGTTATGACTATAATGACTTTCAGTTCCTCCTGTTTATTACCCAGATTCTTACATAAGTGTGCAGCATCTGACTACAATGCCAGGGAAACTTTTTTCTTACTATTCCTCTATTGTAATATTCAGTAAAATTGTTCCCCTTCTCCCCCTTCATTTTTCTTCTTTCCCCACGCTTGTGTGGTTTATCTGAACCCTGTAGTGTGATAAAAATAATCTGAAGATAATTGAATTTACACCAGCTGCAGACAACTAGGAAAGATATGTAACAGTCACAACAACAAAGTGGGGGACTGGCATAGCATACAACTGGCCAAATAGTCCTGCTTTTCTTGTCTCTGGGAAATGCTCTCCTTTGTCTGCTCGACTTGCCAGCTTTGAGACTGGTTTGTTACAGCATTACAATGCAAAAAGACCACGTAACAAATAAACCATCTCTCTGCCTGTTTGCATATTCAGAATTTGCTTTGCTTACAGCATACAAATGAGCATTAAGGAGAATTAAGCACTTGGACATATCAACTTTCAGTAGCTGTGCTCTTACAGTGAATTAAAGAGATCTCCAAAATCAGACTTCAGTGGTATTGCTGGTACAAGTAATTGTGCTTCAAGTTTCCCAGCAGTGCACCTCTGCAGCAGGTAGCACTGATGGGAGGGGAGGCTAGAAGCGCTGCGGCCAGCCTCCTTGCATTTCAACACCTCTGTCACTTAGACATAAGCTGTTGGAGCAGACGTGCTATCTTGCTGTCATCGTGAGGAGCACAGCGTTCCCAGCTCTCAACCCCGGTGACAAGAAAACAATGTCCAAACAGCGCCTGTACAGCGAATCTGGCTGTCTCAGGGTGACTGGACACTGGCTTTCACGCAACAAAGTTATTTTATTTAAGGCTGTGGTCTGACATTCCTTTACGCTTTTGCTGATCCGCATCTGAAATGGAAAGAACACAGACAAGCTGTACAAATTTTGTGGTTAATTTAAATGTAATTTGTTTCACACACAAGACAAAAAAAGAGAGAAAAGAAACCAAGAGGACAGCCTTTCATTATTTAAACATAAACAATGCTGATACTTATTTAAACATACTCATATATTTACTATTTAAATATTAAATATTTGTTTAACCATACAAAAACACTGTTGATAAGCAAAGACAATCTACTGCTTAGTGAGACCGGTACAAAATCAAAAGGCAAACGTAAACAACAGTCGTCGTTTTTTTTTTAAGGAGTACCATGATTTGTAGGTCACTTCCATTGTTCTTCATTTGTGGTCAAGAATTAGGACGCGTTTAGGCATCAGCCTTCCTGCGAGCTGGAGCATTTCTAAAGGGCCGAAGAGAAGCGCTTTCCAAAGGAGGCACTCCCATGAAGCCACGCTGAACCTGAAGACCGACTTCGTGCCTCGACGGACAACCAGCCCCGTCAGGATGCAGCAGTCCCACCGCAGGCCAGCCGCGGAGGCGGCCTGACTCGGGGCAGCTCGCACCCCCCGCCGCTCGCACACCGACTTTCCCTCGGCCACCAGATCCTCCCCACTCCGGCGGCGGCCGCCGCCTCGCCCGAGCAGCCCGCCCGGAGGGAGCTGTAGTGGCGGCAGCGGGTAACGGCCGGTCGCGCTCCACCCGGCCGCCCTCGGTGCCAGCGCTCGCGCCGTGTCAGCGGGGGGAGGGGGGAAGGGGGAGGGGAGCGGTGCGCGCGCGCGCCCCCGCCCGCTCCGCCATCCACCCGCCGCCGGAATGTGGACGGCGTTGGCCCGGCCCTGAGGCGGCTGCGCGGCCCGCCGAGCCGTTCTCGCCCGGGCTCCCCGTCTCCGCTCCCCTGAACAGAGAGCCGGTGGCGGAGGCAGGCTGGGGACGGGCTGGAGGCGGCGGCAGACCGGGGAGGACAGCTTGGCTGCCACCGGTGAGAGAGGGGGGCGCTGCCTCGGGCCTTCTTCGCTGGGGTGAGGGGAGGGGAGCGGGTGGGGGTCTCGTGAGGGGTGGAGGCGGGAAGCGTCGTCGCTCCTTCAGGAGAACCGGCGGGGCGGGAGGAGGGCGACGGTCCGCCCCACCCGCCCCGTGTCACGGGGTGACAGCGCCCAGTGACCTGAGGTGGCTTCCTCCTTCGGCGGGCCCTGTCGGCACGGCCACCGCCTCCGGGCCGGCTGCGCGGCCCCGGGAGCCGCCGGCTGCCTGCCCCGGCACCCCTCACGGCGGCGGCGGAGGAAGGAGGGAGGAGGCACGAGGTGCGTGGCTGTTCGGGGGATGGTGCCGCTTCTTGGTGTTTTCTTGTGTTTGTGCTGGGGGGGCAGTTCCCTGTGCGTGGCTGGATAATGCTGCTTCAGGAGAAGCGGAGCTGGAGGAAAGTGGGGGATTTAAAAAATAAAGTTGTTTTCGTGGTGAGGGAAGGGAGAGGGTTGTGGAAGTGTTAATCTCCCTTCCTCCTCCTCCTTGGGAAAAGTGAAGTCACTTCCCAGGAGCCAAAACTAGCAAACTACTGTCCTAAATCTGCTGTCTACATGGCTCAAATTAATCGATGTTTGGTTTTTCTGTGGGGTTAGTTTTTTTTTTTCTTTTCTCTTTTTCTTTTTTTTTTTTTTTTTCAAGCCCCCTTCCACAGTTAGGCCCTCCCTAACCGTGATCCGGTACAAAAATCCTTGTCTTTAGATAGAGTACTTCAAAACCTGCTGAAACCATCTGAAGTGGGTATGGCACTCTGAATGAAATGGACTTGGCAACTCTGCTCATTTGTAAGTTTCTGAAGTGTGGCATGTACTTTGCTCTTGCTGTCACTCTTTCAAAGCTGTGTTGTTAAGATTGCCTGTTTTTGATAGTGTTGTAAATAAATCATAACCTCACATTTCATAGCTGCATGCATGCATGTATCTGTTCTTTTGTGTAAGAGGAAAAAAAAGATGTAAAGTGTCGACTTTTTTTAAAACAGAAACAAATCCAGCAACAAATAAGAAATAGCTTGCTTAGGTAAGCGTTGCTTTTCTCTTTCACTGTCAAGCTGTAGTCTCACAACCATGTCAGTGACTTTTCAAATAAAACTTTGGAGAAGAGCAGCTGTCCTTTTGTCTCCAAAGAGAGATCTTGATGATGTTACAGGCAACATTTTTTTTATCCCTTTAAATTCTGGAAAGGTAATGTGGCTTTATTTGATTGAATTTCTGTGATACAGGCCAAAATCCTGAGTACCTGTCAGACTAACTCATGCTCCACGTCTTACTGGGGGTATAAGATTCGTTCTGCAAGTTATACCAGTGTCTAGGTTTTAAGTAGGATTGTAGCCACTAGTGTTTGTTTATGTGGGTTGTATGGTATTAACGATACTAATTAAGAGGTTAGCTTGCAGTTTAAATTTGAAGGAACTACAAATATAGGTACACACACTAAGCACAAATTGACTCTGGTGTTGTAAGAATTGAAACTAAATTGGAGCATTATTGGAAGTACTCTGCAGTGTTTTCTTTAAGATGGTTACAGTGAAATGTATAGCTTGGTTAAAAATAGCATTTGGTCCTTTAAAAAGTGATTCACAGGTTAAGATTTAGTAATGTTAGTAATGGGATTGCAAAAAGATCCAGGGTATAATGTGGGTTTCTGTGGAAACCAAGTTCCTGGTGTGTTTGAAGACAGTCTGAGTTGTGGCTGCTCCTTCCTTTGTGTCATCAATGGGACTTCCACATCCAGGAAGTGAGGTAAGAGAACTAATTGGGTCAAAAAGTAGTACTTTTGTTTCTTTTTTTTTCTTTCACGAGTTACTTTTTGGTTAGAACAACTTCCTGAACCAGCGCGCTTATCGGGTCATATGGACATTGTCTCAGTCCAGAGGAGGAAGTAGTGTGTTGTTGGTAGGGAGGAGAGCATAACTGCAGTCCTGATACAGTTAGGTAAGTTGCGATGGGTGATGCACTTAACCTGGGTCATGGTTTTATGGTCAGTAAGTTAGCATAAGAAGGCACTACTGCTAAAAGAAGCTACTCTGTGTTTTTCATTGGCTTATGCCACTTGTGGTGAAGGTAGCAAATGATAGTAAGGGTGGTAGGAGCTCTTCTTCTTCTGTCAGTACTGCCTTACATTGATTATGAAGCCATGGCGTAATTTGTCTTTTTTATTTACTTTCGGCAACATTAAACGGACTGCTGCTTTTTAAGAGCCACCTCTATGTCTCTATTTTTCTTCCATGTGTCCACAGAAGTAGCTGTGGTTTTCTCCTGCTCTCTCCTTTGCATATTCTTTCTTCTCTCTAAACTTTTTGTTGATTCCTTAATTTCAAGGAACGATCTAGGCATTGTTAGACAGGGGCTTTTATAAATTTATTCAGCTCTAATTTAAAAATAATCAGTTGTATATTGTTATTACTTCTGCTATAATTGGAAGGCTGTTTCAAACTTGACTGACCTTAGTAATTACACACCTTCTGATTTCCAGTCTAGATTAATTTATCATCGGATTATACCCATTTTATGTACCCAATGGACTGATATGTTATATTCGCACTTTTGATCTTGGTATCAAAAGCAGTACCACTCTTAAACAAATGGATGCAAAAATGTGTCAAAGTGCAACACTGGATTTTTCTTTTCTCTTTTGACTGCTAGCTATACTCATCTTTCCTGTAATAGCTCTCAGTTTCTCCCCATGAATTTTAATTTTGACCTTCTAAGTGAATATTAAAATACATGTTTCAAGTATTAACACTGAGCTTCATAGAGGTGTCCTTTTAATGGAGATTAAGATGTTTTCAAGTATCTTTTAGTAAGATGTGTTTTTTGAAATTTGTACCTTTGGCAGTTTGTTCCAGCTTCGACCTTACTCTGTTATACTGGTACAGCTATTAAAGGAGCCATTATTGTAACTCGGATTGCTGAAGGGGTTCGTTCTTCTTTGACAGAGTCATGGTTCATAAGCAAAGCCTGACATATTTGAAAAGAGTTTGAAATTGATTTATTTCCCCTTTTTCTGTACTCTTAACTTTAAAAAGAAACAAAACCTACGTATAGATTAATAGAAAATACCTCCATTGTTTTTAAGGTGTTTGGTTAATTTTGATATCAGAAATGTTCCAAGAGGGGACTTTGTGAAGCTGAAAAAGTAGTTAGTTTGGTGACTGTTTGTAAACAGTACATAAATAAAGAAATAAATTGTTTTTCAAAACCTGCTTAGTTAACTAGATTACTCTGAAAGATGATTAAGGCCCTTGTGGAAAACCTCTACTATATTGTTTATTTGGTGGGACATTTCTTGTTCTTTGGAAAGAATAGCGGGACAAGGGTCTTCCTAATGGTTTTAAGTGGACAGAGGAAAAATTAGTTTTTGCCACAAAGTCAGATGAGTCACAGCCGTCTGCTTTCTTACTCTTGTCATCCCTGAAACACGACTCATATTTCAGATGCTGATCTGTTGCAGTTGTCCATGCATTTGATAGGTTAACCTTATTTTTCCTTTTGGAAAGAAAAAGAGTGAGAGTTAAGGCTTTGTCTGAGAATCTAAGGATTGACTTTTAGTGCGAAATAATTGTTTAGTTCATCTTGATAATCTTCACTACTATTTACGCAAATAGACCCTTTTATTGTAAGGTTTCTATCTTAACTAGAAGTGCACCACCACCCCCTCCCCAGCAATGTCTTATTTAAAAAGTAGTTACATTTAAAAAGTAGTACATTGAAATACACTGCTTTTCTATTCAGCACAATTACTCATGTAGCATTATGGCCTTACAGTGGTATAATAGTGGCATGTCCCCAGGTATTTTTGAATGTTTTGATTATAAATTCTACAGCAATATGCACTTTCTGAAATTTCTCCAGTGGAAAACAGTTCAAAGTAATTCAATTTAGATATATTGACTTGATTACTGCAGTTCACAGGGATCTAGAGTTTTGTTCTCTACTATTTCAGCATAATAAGTAAGATGGTTCTAATTTGTGCTTCTATTGTGTATGCAAACTATTATTGTGTTTTTTCTGAAATTAGACAAAATGGTTTTGCTGAGATCCACAGATATGTTCCAATACACATATTGTATACACACATTTGTATTTCTAACAAATACGTTACAATAAAAAAAAGTATGTATGTTAATTTTTTCTCTTTGCTAACCCTTTATTCCACTCCCAAAATTTTAATTTAGGATGAAGGCTTTGCTATGCCTTTTCAGTTCTCAGGCCTTTTCAGGCAAATTGGTGTGAAAATAAAATGCAAATAATCTAATGCATTGTCTTTGTGTGTGTGTATTTATATATAAAATACAAGATCCAGAATTTTAATTTAGAATTAGGTGGAGAAATTCAATAACTGGCTAAACTTTTAAAATAAGCTTGCAAAAATAATTTGGAGTATTTTTCTTTGTACTTAAATAAGGTACTGGTATATTTCCCTTTATTAAGAGTTTGAATGCTACAAACTGATACTTTTTTTCATAGGAGCCTGATTTTTTTTTTTTTAGGTGTTGGTGAGAGACAAATACTAGATTATATGACTTAGACTGACCCATCTGAAATGCATGTGGCAGAAAAAGGATTTTATTTTTCCATTCTGTGAACCCTTTATTTCATTTTGTTCTGCTGGTGTATACTTTCACTATTTCCTGTTATTTTGAAGAGAACCCTTACAAGTAACTTCTTGGTGGCAGTGCTGCATAAGCAATAGCTGCCCCCAGTTGTAGCTGCTTGTTTTTGTCTGTGTTACATACATTTATTGTGCTAACATAGGTGCTTGTGTAATCCAGTGCTGAACTGGCTGAAGAAATGCTCTAATCCTCCTTTCTTGTTAGTTGTCAGTCACTTAAGCTGTCCGGTCTCTTTCAGTGTGTGACTGCCCAGATACTTGTGCAATCTTAGCAGAGAAGGTGGGAAGAGTTGCAGCTTTTTTAGGCAGTTCTTCACCGCCTGCTTCTTCAAGATATTAATGCAATATCTGTAGCTTGTAAGTATAAACATTTTCAGCTTGGATTTAAGTGTTTGAGAGCGTTGGAGTGCAAAACAGCAATGGAGTTGAAAGAGAACTTTTTGTATGTGCCAGCAGTTGGTCTGGGAGTAAAACCTGAATTGAAACTCAGATCAGGTGGTGTAGTGAAGACTAGTCCTTGGAGATATTAGTCCTTCCTGTTCATGTAAACAGAGTTTGTGTTTGCTCATAGATGTACACTTCTATAGTAAAAACGTATTTTTATTCCTGTTATACTTGTTCCTAATTGTTAATAGTTAGTGTTGGCAGTATAAACTTCCAAGAAATTGGGAACTGCTAGCTGGAATTATTCTTGGAGAGAACTGTTCAATGATTTTGAGGAAACAAGAATGAGGAATGAAAATGACTAAGGGCACTGTAGAAAAGTCACTAGGTGATTGTTTTGAATGTTAATTGTTACTGTTTATTGCTATAGGGATGTATAAAAAATGTGAGGGGAGAGGGGAAAGACTTGATCAAAATGTTCAAGAAAATACTTTGTCAAGCCCCAAAAGACTAACATGAAGTTGGAAGTTCCCCATAGTTGTTGTCTGCTATATATGCCTTTGACCCTTAGAGCTTCCCTTTTCTGACTCTTCTTTTCTTTCATCATATTGAAACATCAGAAAGTGAGACTGATTCTAAAGGGGTCAGGCTGAAGTGTAGTTTATTATCCAGCTTTTGATAGTAGCCAGAGAAATCAAAGTTTATAGTAAGACAAATACAAGTGATCCTTCTTCCAGCGTACTCTCCCAGTTTCTCTCACTGGCCTTTGTGATTCTGCTTTTTTTCTTTCTGGTAATAGGTGAACACCTGGGGTCTTATTGTAGGGTATGGAAAAAGTAGTTGCATTATTCTCTACAATTCCCAGAAAATTCACGTGAGGTGCCATAAGATTATGTTCTTACGCAGCGTAGATGTGCAGTTAGTATCATCTGTTTAGCTGGGGCTTCTGAACAGCCGACTTTTGATTTTGCATGGATAGGGCTTGGGTGCTTCACTGGGCTTGTTGAAGACTCAGCTTTGACTTGGATGTGTGGTGGAATGCTGGTGCTCACCTAGGTTGCACTTCATATTTTGTGTTTGGATTCCTTGTATTGTAAATGGTTTAATTCTTCCATGGGTTTTTCCCTGGTGGTGCCAGGGTTACCCATTCTAACACTTTGCCTCTGGGGTTGTTTGGGGTAGCCCACCTTTGCTAGTTGCAGTCTCTTAACTGTGTGTTTGTTATTTTGCTAGCTTGTACTGTGTTTAGGGACTTCATAACTTGACGCTCTCCCTTAATGGAGACCAAGCTAGTATGCTGAAAATACTGTTGTGGAAAGTGTATGCTTATGTAACTACTTAGTAGGACATGACCTTTCGTACTTCTTCACATTTCTGTGAATTTTCTATTTTAGATTACTTGCCTATAACTTCCTCCCTTTGTTTCCAGAAGTAAAAATGTTTTGTGGAAGTATTTAGTATGTAAACATTGATAGTAAACTTTATCTGCATTTTATGACAACCATGTATCACTTGTGTTGAAATTGATAGTAAAGCATGCTTATATTTGGGAAGCTATCTTAAACTTTGAGAGACAGAGATTGCGGTTTAAAGAAAAAAAAAAGAAAAAAGGTATAGCAATTGCAGATACAGCTTTTTGGCTTCTCAGGATTTCTTGTTTTATGCAAGCAGGTGAATTTATCAAATTAGAAGTATGATAAAACCTTTAAAATTCAAGCTACTCTGGATAGCCTGTCTCAACAGACAAATACTGGTTTTGTTCATGGTTGTTGGGTAATGTTAGACAATATGATTGCATCAAGAAAATTAATGGAAGTTCTGTCATAGCTTTTTGCAAGATTTTTGCAATTATGCTTGGTGATGATATAAACAACTATATTGTATTATTTTAGATACCTTTTCCCCAGCAAGAGGTTATTGTGTAATTTTTATAGACTGGTCTAGATTAGCCTGAGGCTTACACCAAATATAATCAATAAGAGTAATTCAATTTAATGAACAAGGTGCATAAGATCTAGACAATGGTGATCTGGCCAAGAGGCTAAAATTATTTATTTAAAAAAAAAAAAAATTGAGCTGTTTTTCTTTGAGCCCAGTCATAGTTTCACCATAAGAAGGATCTAAAAAGTCTTTTTGTCATGGTGTTTTTAACAGAATTTATCCTTTAAAGCAATTCTACTTACCAGATTTGATTACTGGAAAAAAGCTGCAAAAACAAACAAAAAAACTTTCTTTGGCAACCCCAGATTAATTTATCTATTGAAAGCCTTTCTTGTAATCATTGGTTAAAGGTGGGTTTTTGTGAGTCTATAATACCTTGAGATGTACTTGTTAGCTGTTTCAAGGAATTTTTGAAACAAGAATGTAAAATAGAGTGATCAAAAGATTGTACCTGTCTTTTGATTAGATGGGTTTAAATTTTTTTTAAAGTTAGGTTTTTCTTTAATCCTTTAGGAGGAAAAATAAATTCTGATCATTATGGATGTCTGGGATGAAAAGAAGAGAAATTGTGTCTTGGAAAAAGGGCACACGTGCTATTTCTCTTTCCCATTCCCCTTTTCAGGCAGCCTGTGGAGGAAATACAGAGCTTAAGAAATTCTTAAGCTTTCCAGGGCTTGGTATGAAAAATGTTTTTGGAAGGGAATGTTATGCGTAGCATCTTCTGAAAATCAAGGTCGTACACAATCTGCCAGTGTGAAATTATATATACACATATTGTTCTTGTGTTAGAATTTGAAGGTAACTTCAAGTAAAGCAATAGGACTTCAAGTAATGCAATAGAAATATCTTTCTTTGTGTGATTCCCACCCCCCACCCCCACCCCCGATACTTGATCATACAGCTTTGAATGATACTTCCTTTAGGTCAAGTAATTTTTTTGTCAGAATTAGAAAGTATTCTTAATAGTTTATTAACTGAATGAACAGGCTTTTGTATAGGGGTTAGCTGATTTTTTCATACTACCTTTCCAAGCAGTAGTTCTTCCTTGAATTATAGAATGGATTGGGAATAATTTGATTAGTGAAGTTGACCACACAGAGAAATATTCTCAAAGAACACACCGTCATAAAAAAAAAAAGTTCTGTTTCAATTCAGGAAGATACGCATTATTCCTTGTTATGTGTCTTTCAGAAACTTTCATACACACATCTCATAACAGTTCCTAGAAGAGTTTAGGTACTTTGGAAAACTTTAACAGTGATCTGCATTGAGGCCAAGCCTTGTTTTTCTCCTCTTGATCAATGACATGAGCAAATTGTTTTAATTCTTCAGACTTTAAATGGAAAAAGCAGAAAGTGAAGGAAAGCCTTTTTAAATTTTTTATTCCAATGTGATTAGGTGGGATAGAGTGGTGTATTAGTACCAGGTATATCTGATTACATACTGACCTGTTCTTACCACCCGAAGATAATTTTTCTATTAAGAAAACAGTTTTATTGTCTTTTATGAATTTCCATTCTCCATTTTCTAAAACCTCTCAAGGCCTTTGAAATTAGCAGTAGAGCTGGATCGCGGAATATATTTATAAAAACTTGCCCTAGGAATGTGGAATGCCAGCAGATTAGTTCTGGCATGCAGAGGGCGTTATGACTTTATTGGTCAAATAAAAATTAGAATGCTAGTTGAACCACTACATTTCATCATGCATAGGACTAAGAGAGGCAACAGTTACAAAGAGGGTCATTTGGTGTGGCTTTTAATTGTCATGTACACCTTTCTATATTTCTCAGTTTCAAGCAGTTATCTTAACTTCAGGAGGTTTCAGTTGATCTTGGTCTTTAAAATAACTGTGATTTCTCTCTCTATCTTTTCATGTCATATCTAAATATTTAATTTTTCAAGTGACAATTTAAGATCTTAGTTTGGATCCTAAAGGGTTTTAAGTGTATAACGTATGTGGAAGTATTTATTTTTAACAAGAAGCTTGATTTTGTTTCACATTATAAAGGAAATGTTTTTCTTCCTTATAAAGTATTGAGTGCACTGTTGAAACTGTACAGTTTTGATACAAAAGCAGTAGAAGTCTAGATGGCTGTCAAATCAAAACTTACAGTCCTTGAGATTTTGGAAAATCTGTAACTGAATAATACAAAAAAAGTCTGGTGTGGTTATTTATTTACAACTCATGATTGCCTTTGACCACTACTAGAATGAAAGACTTAAGATGAAGAAAAATATCTAAAGAAAATGAGATCAGAAGAGAGCATGCAACATTGTCTGGTCCATCCCACAGTGCAGTACTGGACTGACTACAGTTTAACAGTTTTTGAGAAATATTATGAGAAATAGCAATCTCATTGTCTGTGGTTGGTAGTATAAAGGTGGCTTCTGTGGTTAAGAACAAAACATTGTGATTTCAAGTTAAATCTGCAAAACCTAATATTCCCGAAATGCATGGTGCAAATCTCAAGATAACAATTGTCATAACCTGCAATTCTGGCTTTGAGGAACAAGGATTTTCCTAACTCTGAAGGTAGTCGGTGCCAGGCAATGAATCAAGATTTCTTGTGTGTTTCACTGATGTCAGAAGTGACACTTTATAAGATACTTGTTTGGCAAGGAGAAAGATTGGCACCCCAGAGCACTACTGCATTGTATCATACTGCTGTTCCATATGGTCTCTTTTGCTTTACATCATGTAATTCTTACTGAAATAATAGCTTGTAGAGAAAATACCTGCTTGAAATATTCAGTATATTTAATGGAGAGAGGTTGTTCCATTGGCTAAATTAGACCAACACTGTTATTTTTACTGCTAAGGAATAAACCATGAAATAATCTCTTTAAAACAATTATTGTATTATGCTACTGCTTTCCTCTGGAATATAGGTCATTGTATTTTTGAGTGAGTGGCCGTACAGTTCAGTAAATTGGCTGGTGCTCAGTTTCAATTTGAATGCTGCCTGCAAGCATGATGTAGCAATGAAAAAACATAGGAAACCCAAGTTTGTCAAACTCCAGCTATGAAAAATTGGATACTCTTTGTTGCTACTTTATATTTTCCAAAGTTAAAAATTAATTACTGGCTCAAGAAGCTGAAGTGTTAGTGCTTAGTTGATGACACGGAAACAGTGTGAAAGTGTACTAGAGTTGCTTTATTTGCATTGTTTGCTTTATCCTTGAGGCAGAATGAGCTACTGTGCTTAAGCTAGTTGTTGAAATTCTGGTAGGCTACCGAGTAAACCTGTTTGCCAGAACGTGACATGTAGGTGTGTGTGGGGTTTTTTTGTTTGTTTGCTTTTTTGGGTTGGTTTTTTGGTTTTTTGTTTGGTTTTTTTTTTTTTTTTTTAAATAAGATAGACATGAAGACTAATAACATCTCTAGAGTAGCAGAAGCCTTCTTATTTACACTTATTTCTAAGTTGTACTTTGTGGAAGGGGATAGGGAGGAGAAAGGTTTTTCTTTTAATTGGCAGAAAATAAAATGTATTTCCTTAAATTGGTTAAACACTAATTGGATTAGCTAGCATTGATTATGCTTGTAAACAGCATAAATTAATATGTGTCAGCAAGAGGCATGTATGCTAGTGTAATCTGTTCTTCAACTGATGTCTCTTATACTACTGACTTCTGTGTGTGGACAAATCTTAGGCCTCAGTAATTGTTTAAATAATTGTTAAAAAGAATTCCCCCAACCTTATTTTTAACTCTGTTTTGTCTAGGGTGTAGCTTGTCCTCCATGACTCTTACTTGCTCAAACTGCACAAATTTAAAAAAAAAAAAAAAAAAAAAAAAGGAAGTACCCCCCTTGATGGGAGGCTACCTTTGTAGCTAGCAGCTTACCTGATATTCTTTCACTTATCTGGACTGATGTTTCATCTAGTGTTCATGATGCTTCTTCCACCCAATATGTAAATTTTAGGGGGTCAGATCTGTGGTTTTATTTTGTTTTTAAATTTGCTTCTCATCTTCCTTCATGCCTTTGACTTGCAGTGATTGATGATCTCTGCTGAAGAGGAGAGATGGTGCTTCTCTGTTCAGCTGTAAATGTCAGCCCTTTCCTTGCCTGAGCCATGCTGCACTGAAGTACCAACCACATGCCTACCATTCCTCTAGAAGGGTTCTTCACCCTGATGATCTTGAAGTTAGATGAATAAACACAGTATTTTTCCCCGAGCAACACCAAACTGTGAATCTTTGTAATGTTTAAGTGATTCAGTGGTTTATGTGTAATCCAGAGTTTCAAGTCAGGAAATCCATTTCTCTCCCTCATAATAAATGTCTCAGTATTCATAACGCAATGTGTTTAAAAAGTGCTGGTTAGAATTTATGTGAGAAGATGTGGACTTAGTATGTTTTTGAGGGAGAGCAGACATTTTCTTGTTTATGTAGTTGTCTTTTGAGTCTTTTTCCTTAAATTATTATTCCTTGGCTATAAGATTGACATGTAAAACCAGCCTGCAAAACCTCTGTATCTAGGCACCTGGTACAACAATTAAAAAAGTTTGCAGTCCATGAACAGGCTAATTATTTGCTGTTGCCTACATAGTAGTAGTTTGCTTTCACAAAGGAGACAGTGTTGCCAAAATAAGCTATGTGGTTACTTTCTAGTTGTGTTTTTTGTTTGTTTGTGGGGTTAGTTGGTTGGTTGTTTTTTTTTTTTGGACACACTTTTGTCTTAACATTGCTTTCATGGAAATTAGAAGAATCTTTATATACATATAGGTTTAGGTATTTTAAAATACAGTGATACAGCAGTCATCTCTGTATTAGATTGATTTTAATCTTGGGAAACAGTATCAGTAAGCCAAGCTTGGTTGTTTGTTTGTTTTTCCCCGTATGTGCTTTACATAGTCTTTCACTTCCAGAGATAAGACACTGGGAAACAATTTATAGGTAATAAACCAGTAGTTAGTATAAACATAGAAACTTAGCTTCTTACATAAAGATTACACAATGAGAAGTTGAGATTAAGGATAAAATTATAGTGCTGTTGTTGTCAGTGAGATTTACACAAACTGATTTTATGAAACCTAGGATTTTCTTCTGCCTATGTGTCCACCCAATTAATAGAGAAGAAAAGGGTTTTGGGGAAGGTGGTTAACGGTACTGCTTCAACATACACTATAACAAGGAATTTTATAGGGTTGTTTAGTCCTTGAGTGCAAAAGCATGGAAAAGCTAAAGCTTTGTGTATTTGCAGCATTTGTTAGCTTTCTGGGGAGGATATGCCTCTCATTAACATTAGCAAGCACATAGGGGTGCGAGCTCTGTGTGCCTCTCGTTAACATTAGCGAGCTCATGGGGTGAGTGCTATGGTAACACATAGTTTTGACACATTTCTTAGACGTAAGATGCTGTGGTTGAGACACTCAGTTATATGTGTGTTTGTGTGTCTATAACTGTCAGTGTCTGTCCAGTTTCCTAAGCAGCAAGTTAGATTCTAACCACATCACTTCAGTAACCTAGAAATCTGAGTCACGTAGCATCTGTGATTTCAAGTTCAGTTAGCTTAATGCTCTTTTTGCTGTCATGCATTGTATTGTGTGGCTCAAAAAAGGGGAATAAACTATGCTTTTCAACGTACACTTGTACTTCAGACATCTGTTAGCAGAAGATGAATCTCTGCATAGGTGTATCGGACCTCCCTCTTCAGAAAGTTCCCAGAGATTCCCTTGAGGAACCTTAGTTCTGAAATAGGTAGAACTTATCTACCAGTAATTTGTTTGGGGGTTGAGAGCATCAGGCAAACTATATGGCTTTGAAAGCCTATCTTTAATACGGGACCCAATTTTGTTTGTCTGATAAAAGAAAGTATGAATTAGCCTGCTATTGATTGTTGTCTTTCAAGAAGGCAGGAAGCTTCCTTTTAAAACATGTTTCTTGTTGCTTACTGAAAATAGATAGATCAACATTTATATTGCTTTTCTGTTGTCTTTTCCTTTTATTACATAGCTCTACATCTTATCAATTTTCTTGTTGTTTTTGTTGGTTATAATGCTGAAAGAAAATCAAAAGACTTCCCTCCCCCGGCCCCCCCCCCAACGGTGAACTTCAGCAGTGACTTTGAAATGTTTGTTGAACACAAACTGGAAGTAAACCCAAAAATGTCTGGTAACTGCTTCAGAAGACTGGTTCATGTAAAAATTGGTATTTATTTTTGGGGACCGGTTTGATGAGGAAGTTTTTGAATCTAATTAGGTCTGCAAAACAGCTCCCCTCTGGAAAGTCAGTGGCCCTACCTTTGATTCTTTTTCTCCTGTGATAGTGAGTGCGTGTTGCCAGCAGTGCCCTGTCTTGAGCTCCTCTGCCCAGCAATCCCATGGACATACATCACTACCTAGGTATTTGTCTTTCTGTATGTGATGTGTTTTTGCAAGTTGGGATTCAATATGAAATACATAGGAGAGTTAGGGAGGGAAGGAATTAGGAACATTTCTGTCCTGTGTCCCTTACTCTGATACAGTGCTGAATCCACCTAGGTCTTCCAGGATTGCTGTTCTTCAGCTTCTCTTGCTCTTCAACCACTTAGGCTGCTTTATAAAGGGAGCTGCAGTGAACCTGGGATGCCTTTCTGGAACGAAGTGGGGAAGCTGCTAGGTTTGGGCCTCCTATGTACATATGTGTAGTAAGTTCCAGTCTCTGGCCCCCAAACCCCTATATTCCAAGTAGTATGGCTTAGATTTTGTCCAGGACTTTGTATAAGCAAAACACTGGGAACTGAAGTACAGCAGAGAGATGAAGTGACTTGACCAAAACTACACAATAATAATAAAAAAAAGCAACAGATTATCTTCAGTCATTGTAGTATCACTACAGCTCAAGATAATCTTCAGAGCAATCCCCCTTAAAACTAGGTAAGTCTGATTAATTACTTTGTATCTCCAGAATCCTTTGGTCTCAAAATCTGTTTGTCAGAAAGCCCTTTCTGAAATTGTTACTTTAAAAACTTTTAATCCTTTTATCATAGTTGGCTTTATTTAGCTGAGTTTAGGTCAATTTCCTCCTATGTATTTGTTGCTGAGTTTCTGGATTTTTTTTTTCCTGTGTGGTATTGTTCATCAAAGTGTGGAGCAAAAATTATCTTCTCTATAGGAAAGAGCATGACTGTTCAAGATGCTTCTTTTGTAGAAATTACTTCCTTGCAATAGTAGTGCATACTTCACAGTATTTCTTACTGTGAAGAGAACTTTCAAAGCACAATTTGTTGTCATCTTTCTGAAGGTGCTGTTGGAAGAGTAGTTTTGACTCTTGGCTCTGGTGATTTGGGAATTTACCATCTGGTCTGAGGTTTTAATCCTTGGAGCACTGTTGGCAGAACAGAACGTGTTTTCATACCTTGGCCACGTTTGTTCATTTGGAACTAAACTGCATTATGTTTGCTGACTTTCCTGTCCCTTTCTGCTGGTTACTACCCTCCCAGTAACTTTAAACTGATAAAGGAAATGCTAAACCTCTTTCATCAGTATTCTGAGACAGCATTCAGCTCCAGGATTGTCTCCTGCTAACTTCAGGGAATAAACTTAACATGATTGTAGACTGTGCAACTGTCTAATGTTCTGACCAAGGCAATCAAGAATAAATTCTTACATTCTTAACTTTCAGCTCTTCCATCAGAAAGGACGATCAAAACAAATGAGACTTATTTATGAGTTCAGTAGTAGGGGTCTGTTCTCAGATTTTGTATGTAGGTGATGCTGTCATTTGTTCCTTACCTTTTGTAGGAAAAAGGGGAGTTCAAGCATGTAACTCAGTAATGAGTAAAAAAGGAGTAAGTCCTCAATAGGACTAAAGCTAACGACAAAAGTGAAATGACATAACCATCTACTGACTGGAGGTGACTGGAAAGTCCAGAATGCACGCGTGTCTTTTCTTGTTACTAAAGAATAAAAAAACCCCTTCAGATGTTCTACTCCTTCCCTTCCCTTAATGCATGATTCTTTCAGAGAGGTTTTTATTCTTTTTACTGGTTTTCCTCAGAAGTGCTTAGCTGAAGTATTAGGTCATTTGCATTTATAATGTAAAAATAGAATTTTTTTTCCCTCTAGGTAGCTTACTACTTAAGATGGTACAAATCTCAATAATCTTCATGAGACTCCCAGTTATATTCTTAAACTCTGACATAAACTTTACTCAAGTTGTTTGATTTGAAAAATTACTTGATCATGATTTTTGGTACATAGTTTGTCTCTGATCAAAAATAGTTTTTAATGCCAAAGACTGATCATAAAATATTGTGTATAAAGCTTTTGCTTTCTAAATAGCATGTGACTAGAGTGGGGGAGGAAATGAACAGTCTGTTCACTCTGAGATTTTAATTTTTAGTACACACATTTTCCATGAATGATCTAGAGCACTGCTATTAATTTGTCATATGGCAAGTTCTCTAGCAGGGACATCAAGAGGTTGTCTTAACAGAACACCTGAGTGGTTTGTAGACTTGTAACTGTACCTGTGTGAGCTAAAGAGTGTGGAACTGCATTCTTGTGGTTGAGGCATTCGCTTCCTGAATGTCTGACCTGCTTGTGTTTGTGTTTTTACTACTAAACTGAAACTAATGTGGCTTTGTTTTGACTGAAATGGGATAGAAGGTATTCTTATGAATAATACCGATGGCAGGTTGGAGTAGGCTATAATGAAAGGCTGGAATTAGGGGTTCTGGGATGGTAATTTATTCAGCTAACATAGTTGTGTATGGAAAAAGGTATGTGTCTGCACTGGATATGGTGGTTTAAGCTGATTGTGAAGACAAGCTTGGAGTACACTCTTAAGGACATTAAAGGCCTTGCAACTCAAATGTAATTGCAAGAATGTGTGTGGTATGCTTTTAAGTATCTGATCCGAATGAGAAGCTCCTTGCAGTCATCTAATGTTTATAATATTTTCTTTGTCTTTCTCATTAAAATTTAGGAAGTAGGAATTCTTTTAAGCTGCCTTTATCCTCATAGGGCAAGAACAAATATTTTGTACATCAGTATGCTTCTCTAGTTGTATTATCATAATTTTCTCTGGCTTTACAAAGGTTACATTTTCCCTGGTTTTATTATTAACATACTGCTACAAAAAACTTTTCCTAGTTCACAGTGTGCCTGTCAGTTCTTACTTTGCTGCAGGAGAAGAACTGGTGATACACTAATGTTAGCAGCTTGCATTTGTCTTTTGATAATTCATATAGTAGAACCATTTTATACTGGAGTTCCTGTGTTATTTTCCTATAAGTAAGCACAAAAAATAAACTTAAATAGACTAACCCGCAAAAAATTGTCAAAATAGCATATCTTGTGATATCTCCTTTCTGCAAATGTGCTAGAAGTAGTGGTGAGGCTTCCTCTTTGTCATCTTCAGAAAGTCCGGCAATAGTAGGTGTGGGGTGGGAGGGAGAGAGACTTCTGGTAGACTAGATCTTTGCTCCTGATGAGGCCAGTAGGACTGACAGTCATCTGCTGCTCGTTTCTCCAGTGGTGGTGTAACTGCAGAGCTAATGATTAATCAGGATATGCTGTATTTGGGGAACCTAATTTTATGTCCTTTCATTGCCTTTGAAGAGTTCTGTAATAGTGGACCTTCACTTTTATATTCAGGATTTACTTTGAAATTAGTATTTATTTTGAGCTCGACTTGCTCTTTATTGCAAATAATACACAAGCTCTTCAGCAACATTTTTACAGCATGACATTTGTTAAAAAAATACATGGACTTAATAAATTGTTTATAACATACTTAAAATCTTGTGTATTAAAACTTTGTCTTTCTTTTGCCAGAAAGATCGTTAAAGCAAAGATGCTTTAAAACACTGAAACAAAACTTATTTCAGTGGTCAATCCATTACTTAGGCTTGGGTGGAGCTCAGATTGCATCATCTGTTTGAAAAATATTCATGCTTGTGAATTCATGCTTAGTCTGGAGATGTGAAAGACAATAGAGAGTGCTAAACTGCCAATCCATGTTTGTAATCACTCTCTGAATATTATAGCTGTTGTTTAGTGTCTTTTTTATAAGGTGAATCTTCTAACAAGTTTTTATGCTATATACAAGTAAGTTATCTGAAGAACTTGAGTTCTTTATTCTGGGATTTCTACGTATAATACCCTCACTGGGTTGATGGGTAAAATTGTGGCTAGGTTAGGGAGGGGGAAAACCTTTTTGTAGAGTTGTGTATATAAATGGTTATGACAAGCCAAGTCTTTGAAAGAGTAAAAGCATGTTGACTGTAGTTTCAAAAGTGATAGAAAATATTTTTGTATTGAAAGTAGTCTAGTTCCTGCATTTGTTTTTTGGTCCAAAGTTGCTGAACTGCCTCTTGTGGCTAGCATGTTAAGTAATGTCTGTTCAGAATGGTGGAGAACATGTATGTCTTAAGTGCTGTTTTTGTGGTTCCCTATAGTTAGACCTAAATTTGCATTCTTTTCTTGATCACTTGTTTTTTTGGAACTGTAGCTGAGATGCAAGCGTGGCACAGTTCTGCACCTTGGTACTGCTGTGAAAAGCAGTGTGAAGCTAAACCCGTCCTTGTTCACCAGTCACAACAGACATTTGGTTGAGCTACCCCTCTTTGGGCACTTTCCAGCCTTGCAAAGGTGTCAATAGCAGTTTTTTTTCCCCTTGTGCTATATGTGACTCTTCCGAACTCTGAGTCTGAAGCACAATAAATCCCAGCACTCAGCCAGAGTAGTATTTTTCAGGAAACTGAAATGGAAATAGACCATATCTGGAAGTGCATGCTATTTATAAAGTCTACCTGAAAATATATCTTATCTTTTTTAACACAGAAAATATAAAAACATAGATCCATTTACAACATAAAAAGTCTAATATACAGTGTTCTTCATTCCCTAAGGAATCAGGGAAGACATTCTGAATTAATGTAGGTGATACTGTCTTTATTTGGTGGATACCTACAGTAGCTGTCCTCATTCTGAAGTGCTAGGAATGGTTTTGGTTCTGTATTTTTATATGAACTTGTAATGTATAGGCTGGCCATTATTTTGGCCATGGGCCCCCCCCTCCCCCCCTTTTTTTTTTAATTGTTTCTAGATTTATTTTTTGCTGTGCAGACAAGGGAGAACTTGTTCTTGATTTCCATAATAGTTATAGTTTTGTTGTTTGTTTTTAAGTGGTGTGGTTAATTTTAACTCTGTTGCAGGTGGTTGCAGAGAAATTTGCTGAGAAGGATGTGATTGTGGTTTATTATCACCTTTGACTTCATCACCTAGAGAGATAAAGAATAATAAAAACAATTCTAACATAATCGATTGCTAAATATGTTTTCATGTGGAGAGCATACACTTTGATAAGCAGTTTTTTGAAAATTATTCTTCAGGTAATCTGTATCTTCACACAACCTGCGTGGCACTCTGGCTAAGAAATATACCTGTATGAGGGATAACAAAGGGCAGGAATTAGGAAGGCAGAGAGAGCAGATTCTGGAAGATTAAAAACAGGGGAGGTGGAAGCTCCAAGGTGAACTTTGTCATGTGTTATCTATACACATAGATAACAGCCACTGCTGTTAAATTGTAGGATTTTTAAACTCATGCCCTAAAAGTCATACTTGCTATTTAAAAAAAGATTCCTTACACCAATGAAACTGGAGTTTGAGGAATATAATATAATATTAAAAGTCATATAACTTTGTTATATTATTCCACAATAACTTCATATTACACCTATTAACATATTGTTTACAGCTTCCAAAGTAATTATTTAATATTTGTCCTTCTTTGTTAGGTTCTTGTAGCAGGAGGAGAATACTGACCTGAGATGGAAGTCAAAACATCATTTAGCAAAGCTAGTAGGATTCCTGAAACTGTATCCACATTAATTAATGAAGAATTTGTCCTGGTTCATCAGCAATCTGAGGACACCTCTGGAAAAGATGAAAAACCTCAGCTAAAGGTTTACTATTACTTTATTTTAAATGTGTAGTAAGATTTGTATTGATCAAAAGACTGCAACTTCTTTTGAATATTTAATTAAAGATACTTCTGTGTGCTTGAGGAGATTCTTAGACTGTAATTTTTGTCCTTGCTTATTACCAGTGAAATTAACAGCTTAGATCAAGCAAATCTGTCCAAAAGTGGCAGTTCAGTTTTTCTTTTAACAAGTTCTTGGGGGTCAGCTTTGTTACTATTCTGTGGATTTATACATTAGTAAAGGACTAAAAAGTTATTTTCAAAGAATGAACTTCAGATTAAAGTTTGGGAAATATTCTTTAGGGATCAGAGACTCTGAATGTTGTTATCTTAAAAGCACATAGTAGGCTGCATAGGAATAGACCACAGAGGATCTTGGTTTTTAGTTTTTAATTTAGTTTTCCTGCTTAGTGCTACTTTAGGCATGACTAAGACCTTTTCTAAAAGCTTTCTCCCTATAAATAGCAGAATATTTTAGCATTTGGGTGACAGTTGATTGGCTAATTACAAATATTCCCACTTGAGTTGCAGTAGCTGATTTACTGGTTTTGGTCCACTTGGAACAATAGGAATTTGTTCCCTTTGAAATGACAATAAGTACTTAGTCTGTCTTTGCATAACTGTTCAGTTATTTATAACCAGTGATTTCTGTCTGTATTGAACACTAGCTGCTTCTTTAGTAATTATGTCTGGAAAGAGGCAGGTGAACTGGAGGTAGAATCCATAATGCAGCTTTATTGTTGGCCATGGGTTTTTTTTGGTCTGAAAAGCTAGTACTTGTGAAAGGCTGTATTTTTTTTTTTTTTTTTCCTAGGGAATGTGTCTTGCCATTTTGTTACCTTAGACTTGCACCCCTCCTATGTGTGTGACAATTGGTGAAACAACTGAAATGGATTGGATATGACTAAGAAAGTAAAATTTTTGTTAAGATTAATCTATAACAAAGTCTGTTGATCTTCATTCTGAATGGAGGATCTAAACACACAAACCTGTTATTTTAAGAGAGCTCTGTAGTTTTTAGATGGATGGTTGTTGGATTAGCAGTGAGTGCACAAGTCTTAGGAGGAGCGGCTGAGGGAACTAGGGTTGTTTAGCCTGGAGAAAAGGAGGCTCAGGGGAGACCTTATTGCTCTCTACAACTACCTGAAAGGAGGTCGTAGAGAGGTAGGGGTCAGTCTCTTCTCCCAAGTAACAAATGATAGGAGAGGAAATGGCCTCAAGTTGTGCCAGGGGAGGTTTAGACTGGATATTAGGAAATTTGACTTCACTGAAAGGGTTATCAAGCATTGGAACAGGCTGACCGGGGAAGTGGTTGAGTCGCCATCCCCGGAAGTACTTAAAAGACATTTGGATGAGGTGCTTAGGGACATGGTGTAGTGGTGGTCTTGGTAGTGTTAGGTTTATGGTTGGACTCGATGATCTTAAAGGTCTTTTCCAACCTATACGATTCTGTGAACATGTGTGTTATATGTAATGGGATGGGGGGACATTGGATTATATTTGATTTAATTTTGTTGATTCTTAGTGTGTTGTCTTGTTCAGCAAAGTTTCTTAACTTTTGCAATGAATAAAACTATATGTTTGAAAAATAATAGTGAAAGTAAAACTACAAGTACCTGTGAAAAATGTCATCTCCTTCTGCTTACAGGTATTTTCAAATGGAGATGATCAGCTGGAGAAGGCAATGGAAGAGATACTAAGGGATTCTGAAAAAGACCAGAACAATTTCATTGCACTTCGAGAAGGTTCCAGTGATGCAAGCAGCCAGGCAGCTGGAGATGGGTCAGCAGATCAAACAAATCAGCCATCTTTGCACCTTGTTTTAGACCCTTCTACTACAGGTATTGTCAAAGTGCTTCCCCCCTCAACATATATGGCAGTCTTTTTCTTTATGCAGTTTCAATTCAACCTTAAAATGAATATAAAGCTTTCTGGAGCTTCATTCCAAAACTATACTGGAGAATACCCTGGGGCCTCCTCTCCTTCTTTGATTAGTTGAGGGTTATAGACAGGAATAGATTATCATCAGATTGACACCCTGTGCTGCTCTGTTTTGGTCAAGATAATTTGCATTTTGTCTCCAGCCCTAGATGAGTTAGGACTAGGTTGTGTAACTTGCTGAATGGACTACAGTTGAGGTAGAGATGCTACTGATGGAGTATGAGAAGTTTCAGGGCAGTGCAGTACTCTCTACAAATGAAATATACCCTGAGCAAACTGATAAACTTTTCAGCTCTGGTTCTATCACTAGGTATCAGTAAGGACAACTTTAGATTTGATATTTGCTAGGAATGGTTGTGGTACTTTTCTGGTATTTGAAGTTTTGGTGAAAAAGGGAGGACTGAAAGCTTTTTATGTAAACAATATTGTAGCTTTTAAAAAAATATATATTAGGAATACAGGGCTGTGGCCGTCATCGTGGGCCTTGAATTAGAATTCTTTTTCCCTCAGTAGTATGCAGAGCACTTCTGTGGCATTGTGTCAGATAATTTGCATAGCATCTGTTTGGGAAGTGAAAAAAAAGATGTTTTTGTGGTAGAATTAGAACTCTTCTCTTAATTACATGTATGCTGTATTTTTGAGAAACTTACCTTACTGGCTCCCTGTTTGACGTGCTTCAAATAGAACACAACCCTTGGCATGAATGAACAAAGGAATACTTGTAGATACATTCTCCCCCACCCCTGAATAATTTAATTTTGCAACCTTTATGATTTAACTATTATGGAAATATTAGCTATAGTAATAAGAAATAGAAATAACAGGGCAGATTGCTTGGAGAGGTTTGGAATGTCCATCTTTGGAGATACCAAAACAGCTGGACAGGGCCCCGAGTAACCTGATCCAGTTTTGAAACTATCCCTAATTTAACCTGATCTGTTTTTGAGCAGGAGTTAAAGCTAGATGACCTTTAGAGGTCTTTTCCAACCTGGATTACTCTGATTCCATACTTAATGAATTTTTCTACCACCTCTTCTCTCGTTTCTCAAATGTCAAAATACCTTAAAAAAACCCACCAGAAAACAACAACAGCAAAACTCCCAAAAGCTCCTCCAATCGTCCCTGTCTGTAGTAGTGTGATAGTGGAAAAAGAACGCTTCTCTTCTGCTGAGTGGAGGAACACACAGATATCCCTTTTCTTTTCTCCAGCTCCCTGATGGTTTCATGCAGTTAATATAGCTATCCCAGGAATGTAAACCACATTTAATAATTCTACACAAGCTGCAAAGACATGGGAGAGAAGAGAATTAGAGGCATCTTTATGCAAAATGATGAGTAGGAATTAGAGGGAGGTATAAGCAAACTAAAGTAAAGAACACCTGGGGAATGGAGCTTAAGGAAAAATTGTGTTCTAGCACTGCTAAAAAGAATCAAAAGGCAATTTATCCCTGCATCCGTGCATTAGAATAGAATAGACTTAACGTTAATATTAAGCTGCTGAATAGATTTCTTACTATTGGAGCTGGGCTTTTGACCTCCATATCTGTTCTTAGAAAAAGTGGGAGAATTTGCTATGGAACTCGTTCAGAAAATAGCGTGTAAAAATAAAACCAAATGGTTAAAGAAACGGTTTCTTAATTTTCAGAAATCTGTGCACCAAGGCCATCTTCTCCCAGTGAACCCCTGGAAGAGGACAGCGTATTGTTTAACAAACTGGCTTATTTAGGTTGCACAAAGGTGTCTGCCCCTCGAAATGAACCAGAAGCTCTACATGCCATGGCAAACATGAAATCCTCAAGTCAAGCCCCTTTGCCTGTAACACTCTATGTTCCAAACATTCCAGAAGGCTCTGTAAGGTAACATACAAATGTTTCTTCTGTTACTTGCACAGACACATAAAAGGTGGATTCCGACTTTGTTACTCACACAGAGAAGTAGAATTGCTGGATTTGTGCCTGAGGTCCTTGCTGAAGAAAGTTATTTTTGGGAAATTCCTCTGAAGCAACAAAATGCATGCTCAAATTTAACATGCAGTACATAGTTGGTGGTAGCAGTTGCCATACAGTGTCAACAAAAGCATATCTCTCTACCTGCATCTCTGTTCAAATATGATGAGAAGCCTCTTTGTCCAGATAGTTCATTCATGCAAGCTGCCTGCAAATTTGTGGTACCTGCATGTCTAGCTATAAGTGTCTTGGAACTTAAAGCAGAGAGAAATGTTATAATACTTTTTGTCTACATGTGAATGCCATTGCTTGTAGATAATGATACAGAACATGGTAGTAATACTACTTGTCAGTAATCAGGTACAGTGAAATACTTTGCCTTTTGAAGGGAAGCAGTTGACCAGTGGAAGTGCTGTATCAATGATCGCATTCACCTGTTTGTGGTTATTTGCTCAAAGCCCGTATGCCATGAAGGATTATTTGAACCATTTCAAACCAATGAATCCTGAAGATGAAGTGTGAGGCTGAATGTCATCTTTTGGGCGTGGGATTACTCTGAGGGTCAGTGTCTCTGTATTGATTATCAGCAAGTGCCTGTTTGTTAGCGGTAGGGCCAAATATTCTCAGCCATCTTGTTCAGTGATTTCTGATATACTGGAAAGGGAAAGCTGATAATGCCTGTTTTCTCCCAACCTCCCTAGTCTGTAATCACCTCCAAGGTAAATATGTTGAGACAGTAGTAGTCGTGCTGACCTTGGGTTAGCTGAAGTTTCAGTTCTAGACTCTTCCGTATTTGTTGAGGACTTGAGATGCTAGTTTCTATTTCCAGACATTGTACGCTAAAGCCAAGTCTCACCTGTGTCTGCCTCATGATGCATATGCTGATAGTATCTAGATACTAGAAAACATTTACTTGTCCCATGTGAGAAGGGTCTTCTAATTAGTGATGAGAGAGTCAAGGGTTCTTAATGAGGGTGCCCTAAAGGCACACCTGTAGCAGTCTTCCTTCCAGAAGTAGGGAGCATCTCAATATTCAAGATTTTAAATTTTATTTTTAAACTCTGATACCAAGATATCTGAAGGATATGGTTAGATTTCCTTCCTTTCCTGTGCTCTGCCTATGTATTGACTATCATCTTGTGCAGAAAGACAGAAGGGCCTTCAAGCACATATATTATTTTCTTCCATTTTGCTCTTTGAACGCAATTTAAGATTTTGTTTGATGTTATGGCAATATTTCATTTGAATTAGGAAATTACACTGCATGCTTTTATGATGGCAACTGTCACATGGACACTAGGTGTTAGGTGTGCTGTACCTATTTTCATAGCCATTGTGGCCATTCAGGAAGGTTGTTTTGCAAGTGAAACTGCAGGTTCCGTTGATCTTCAGTTACAGAGGACATCTTTAAGTGAAGGACTGCCTAAGAATCTGCACAGAACTGTAAAGGTGAATCCATGTGTGACATAATACACTCCACCAATGTTCAAGTGATACCAGTGTCATCTTTGCGGAGTGTTTCCATTCCTGGTATCTGAACACTTGTCATATGGGGTTCCACTTAACATGTCCCACCAATATCGCAGCATGCTGAATCCTCTCTGGGCTTTTCTTGCCTTTAGAAGATTAAAGTCCTTTATTTTTATTGTTGCAGACTTGGGATTCTGTTCCAGGCAACAAATGTTTATTCACCCTTGATGTGAATATGCATATGGACAAAGAGAGAAAAGACAGGAGAGAACTGTGTAGCTCTAACTATTATTCTTTAAAACTCCCTGTCTAGTAGTCTGTTCTGAGACCACCACCCCTCTTGTCTTTAAAGTTTCTGAAATATTTGTTGGGTTCTGAGTTTGAGAGGAATTTAAAATTTTGTATGAGCCCTTAGATCTGTGATTAATATTCACCTGAACATGCCAGCAAACATTTGCTAAGCCATATAGTCCTGTAGATTCTGAATAAATAATGTTTTCTTGATATTTTCTTAGAGATTTACATTATTTTAGAATGTTGAATTTTCTTTGATCTTTGTATGCAAATTGCATTTTCACGGTTGCTGTGGTTTCTACATTTCTACTCGTGTTTTTCACGAATGATTGCAGAGCAATGATGGTCATTGTTATTTCATGATATAGAGGTACTATATTTGTCTATATTATAGAGTATAAAAGAAATTAAGCCAATGTTACAACCAGAAACATTTACATCTTAAATTTGGAAAGCCTGACATTTCTGTTCCTACTGCCCATCTTGTGTACTTGAATTTAGTAGTAATTACAGTTTAGATATTTATCTAATTGTAGAAGAGTCTTTTAGGTAGGCCTGTTTGTTTTACTGACCTTTTTCTTTGATCTTCCCTGTTCCTTCCCTTGACAGAATAATAGATCAATCCAGCAATATGGAGATAGCCTCTTTTCCAATCTATAAGGTGTTGTTTTGTGTGCGGGGACAAAATGGGACTTCAGAGAGTGACTGTTTTGCATTTACTGAAAGCAGCTGTGGAACTGAAGAGTTCCAGATTCATGTTTTCTCCTGTGAGATTAAAGAGGCAGTAAGTATTGTGTTGTACAGTGACTTGTAAAAAGGATACGAGGAGTGTTTTAAGAAGTTGTTCCAGATGTGGAAATGGTATATAGTGCCTTGAAAAATATGTTAACACATATATAATGAATTTCACAGAATGTGCAGCTAGTCATATGTGAATATTAATATCACTTAAATTTTTTTTTTTAGTACTTCAGTAAAATTCCAAAGTGCACTGTAATGGGAAGATTTGGAAAGCCTAAGTTTAAGACAAATATTTTGTTTTTTAGGCCTCATTTGGGTAGGTTTCAGACTAAAGTTGCAGTCTAGACCTTGTGAGTTACAAAGAATCATTTTACGGTACTCTGCCCTGGATATTTTAGGAAGAACTATGTGATAGTTTGGGAGAAAAGGGTTTTCTACAGTGGAAAACAGAGGTTGAAAAATAAGAAATCACCTTGCTTTTGACATCTGCAAGAGCAAGCTGTAAGTTGTGTTGTTAAATACACAACTTGAGAAGTACATTATTCAGGTCCTCTAATGAGTTGCATTCGTAATCTTGTTATATAAACTTACTGGGCATTACATGAGCAGTGAATGTGACACAAATGGAAATAGATGATGTTGTTACTGAATTTGCTTGGTTATTAAACACTCGATCTGAATGTCATGTGTTATATGAGGCATGCTTTGTGTTCAGTATAAGAGGCAAGTGACAGTAATTTTAGGACCTTCAAAAACACATTACAATACCCCATTAAAAATACTCTTTTATTTTTGATAAAACTGTTAATTCTTTTGCTTTTCTGCAGGTCAGCCGAATTTTGTATAGTTTCTCAACAGCATTCAAACGTTCTTCCAAACAAGCATCTGATCATGTTAAGGACTTTGTTCTTCCTACTCCGGATAGTGATGTGTACACTTTCAGTGTTTCCTTAGAAGTCAAAGAAGATGATGGAAAAGGAAATTTTAGGTAATCTGAATGGAAAGGGAAAAGTAGAAATCTCTTTGAAAAAAGCATGTAGCGACTTGCATAATGTACAGCTGCTATGTTGCAGTAAAATTGATTTGGCTGCTTTTCATAAGTAGACTTGTTATTAAAAGGAAGCTGTTGCTTTGCTTTTACAATTTTCTTCTCTGTATCTTTTATGTAAAAAGATTAAGAATTAATTAAGAAGATTAACCTTTTTCAAGTTAGTTTCTTTTAAATACATGATTTCTGGTAGGGATGAAAAGATAGTAGGAAATCTGTTAAAAACGTTAGTCAAACCAATTTTCTTGAGTAAATACAGTCTAGTGGTCTCTTTATTTTTTATTTTTTTAAATAAGCTAATGAATTCCAAATTTATTGAAGATTTAGAAAATGTAAACTTCTCTAAGCATTACAGGGGAGCAAAGTCTTCTTTGCCTAACAGTTAATTACAAGATTTTTTTGGAATGGAAGAGAGAGTCGATTTAGAAGAGTTAATTCTGTGAAAATGTCCTATTTATTTTTTGCTTCATAGCCAGTATATAGCATATTTTCTATCATTTTAGAACCCAAAATACGCCATGCATTTTTGCATACATTTGTCTGATAAAACCCCCAGATGGCGTACTAAGTGTGAGCCTATAGTCTGTTTTTCTTGCGTGCTGGTTTATTAACTTGTGAATAAGGGAAAAGAAGGTCTCTCAAATGAGTTGAGCCATTAACAGTTTAAGTGGGCTGCTATTCTCTTTTCTGTATTTAACAGTTAATCTTCTGTACCTGTGCTAAAGAAACTTGTTTCTTTATTCTTTTAGTCCTGTGCCAAAGGATAGAGAGAAATTATATTTCAAGCTTAAACAGGGAATTGAGAAAAAAGTGGTGATTACAGTTCAGCAACTCTCAAACAAAGAACTGGCCATTGAAAGGTAAGATTATTATAAAAATAATGCTGGTTAAGTTTTTGAGAGAACAGTATTTAATGTACTTTTCCCTAGCTTTGCAATTTATATGACAGAAATACAACAATAACACAGAAAGTATTATTGCACAATATAATTAATTTATAGGTGGGCAGTTCAGTTTTAAATTTCTTTTTAAGTATTTGTGTGTGGTTTGTTTTGGGTTTATTTTTTAGGTGAAAACAAGAAACATAGCCTGTAATACTCAAACATTCTTGTTTTTTTGCCTTTTAATTGTCTATTTGAATGTGGTGTTAGGATACTTATGACATTCAAATACTTTTGATTTTGCTTTCTGTTGTTTTTAAGTAGTGCAAAACCATGCATTTATTGTAATCCTGCATTATGAGCATCTCACTGTTTAGTAAAAGTAACCAAGTTAGGTTGCCTGAGCTATGGTAAACCTTGCAGAACATTAATCTGTTAGATCAATGTACTGGAACACTACAAGTTTGGACTCAACCTGCTGGTTAGAAGAAGCAATGTTTTGGTGGAGTCTTCAGGATGAGTAGGATTCCATTGTAGTTTTGTTATAACATGGTTCTAATGTTTATCTCGAAGTGATGGTGAAGAGCTCAGGAATGGTTGATGACTCATGTTGTATTTCCTGGAAATTACATGAGAGGGATCCCTTTTGGACAGAATAATCTGACATTTTGTGCAAAGCATTTGCACAAGAAGTGGACCATGCATGTGAACAATAACAGTTAATGTGTTCATTAACACATTAACTCTTGTTACTACAGTAGTAGTAGGTATTGTATTAATTTAAATTAGGAAATTCCTTCTCAGTAGCTCTATTTTTAAAAATAGCAAACGCCACCAGATGGCAATCTTATCAAAAGAGTAACAATAGGAGAATTCAATTTTAGCGAACAGGGAATTCAGAATAACAGGAGAATCAAGAAAAAAGCCCCACAACCCTCCCAGAACCTAACATTGATTACTTTACTTGCTTTCAAGCTCTTATTTAAAAAACGAAACTAAAATTTTAGACAAGTAATATACAGCAGAATTTTTTGTCATCATTCTTTTGTGTTGTAAAATTGTGCTTTTGCTACTCTGGCTTTAAAAAAAGATAATCCTATTTTCAATGTATTTTTAATTTAAATAATTTTGGCCTCAGAATTCAGTTAATGAATGATGAACTCTTTTATGCATTTCTGAGTAGCATTTGATAGTTGTTTTTTTTCCCCTAAAAGTAAAGCTACCTTCCTTGGAAATTAGTTTTTATTTTGATGTTGTTTAGGATATCCAATTAGGATGTTACTTTCATCACCACAAGCTTTGCCAATAAAAAGTTATTTAATTGACATGACATACGCAGGTTTAAGTCATTTTATGTACTTACACTGCATAACATTAAAATTCAAAACCGGTATAAAAGATCAATTCAGGTTACATCAGACAGTGAGCTTCTAAGCAATTAAATGTCTCTTCAAATAGTATTTCTAAGTGGAAATTATAATGAGAAAAAATGTTGTTGCTAAAGAAATTTGGTCTCTAGTCTGAAGAGTTCAAGAATCTTTCTTCATGGTCTCAAAAGATTAAAGCTGGTATCACTCAGAGAAACTTGCCACCTCCTGGTGTTCAGATAGGGCCTATGGCTGTGTTAGGTTGATACAGCAGGTTACTCTCAGTTGAGTTACTTTGTCCCTTCCTACCTTTGTGGCCTGTTTGACCCGGGTTTTGCCTGTTTTTATCTAGCTCAAAGCAGGTAAAGAAATTATGTTCGTTCCTGTCTCCCAGGTTTGAGTCATGTGTGGCACTACATAGGTTCAGTCCCACAATGTGGGATATCAAGTCTCAGTTGTTTACAGGATTCAAGAAGAAAATTGTGGTTAATGATCAGGGGGCTTTAAGAAAGTTTTTCCAAAGAGTGAAGTAGCCTTTTGTTCTGAGAAATAAGAGGATTGACTGTTCTCAGTAGAGCAGTGTTTAAGTATAGTATGCTACCAGTCATACAGGAGAGTTAATACCAAGTTATGCAGGTATAGCTTAGGTTAAAGTCTAGACTGGTGTCCTTAGAACTGATATACAGAATATTGGTTGGTTGCTCAGTAGTACTGGAGTCTCTTAAAGATCATGTTTCCATGTTAACTTAATACCATGAGCCTTATCTGTGGGTAGCATTTGTATTTATGTAAATGGAAATATATATTAGTGAATAATAATTTCAGTTCTTTTTTTGCAGGTCTAGAAACTAGTTGAATTTAAACAGAGTAGTGCACCTGCACATAGCCACTTGGTAGCTAGCTGAAAGTGAAGAAAACCCAGTATGTCAGAATTGGCAAGACTGAGGCCCACAGTCTATGCAGGTCATTTTGAATCCTGGGTGCGTAGTTCAGCCTCCTCAAATCGGAGGCTGAACGTGTTGACAATTGTTTGTGTAAAATCTTGCTCCTCTGCAAGTGAGGGTCCTGAACTCATTTGAACTCATTTTGCTCATTGAACTTAGTGGGAAGAGAAGCCTTGACTCTTCTAGTAGCAGGATGCTGCCAGTCATCATAAGTATCTGCTTCTGTGAGAGGCAGGGGTTACTTATTCCTGACTTCCACTCTTTTGGAAACGTACTTCCCAAAAATTTTGGGTGGCATACATCAGAACTTGTGTACATCTGAGAGAAGCACAGCAACAGCTAGGATCTGTGAGCTGTTGTCTTTGAAAAGCACAGATATTTTGCCTGCCTCTGAATCTTAGCCTTACAGTTTGCTTTAGCAGATGTACCAGAAGCTAGTGACCCTTCTACTGTTATAAATTATAGCCCTCTCAGAGCTATTTCTGCCTCAGGACAAAAAGCAGCAAGTCAGTCTACTGTAACGTTCTGCCTGGTCTAATTAGTCTCACAGAGAAGCCTGCTTGTGTGGTTAAATATAAGTCCTAGCATCCTAGCTACCTTGGTTGCTGTACATGGCACTGCATTATGCTATATAGATACATAAAAATTGTTGTCTACTGTTTTATTTACCACTTTGATTTTTAAGATTCTAGTAGTGAAAGGGTATGGAGAAGGAAAAATACAAATGTGGATGTAAGTTACTGTTTTAAGTGTAATGAGGTGAGAAATGAAAATCATATTCCCAAAAGTAATAGGGGAAAACTTACTAGATGGTGTAGTAATTGCATATCTTAAGACTTACAGTTAATAGCATTGTTGAAATGATAGTTGCTGTTATATCTTTGTTCATGATACAGTGTGCTTGTCTGAAAGCTGTGAAACTATTCTGTCTTCATTGCTAACCTATGAATGTTCAAATAATCTCTTACAATTTATGTTTGCTGAAAAATTCAAATTTTCATTTGGACAAGTGGGTTGCCAGATGACAGAACTGCATTTGTTCAGACTTAGAGAAGGTGGGAATGGGGGTTCTTCGTGGTGTATTCAAATAACTGGTGGGAGGGTATGGAGGAGATGGAGCCAGACTCTTCTTGGAGGTGCAGGGTGGTAGGATTAGAGTCAATGGACGCAAGTTACTTCCCTGGAAATTCCTCTGTTGAATGAGGCCAGCTGTTGCCAATACAAAGGGAGTTGAGCATTGGAACAGGTTGCCAAAAGAGATTATTCATTCTCTGTTCCTGGAAATGCTCAGAACTTGCTTTGACAAGGCACTGGGCAACCTGATTAAAGTTGGTCCTCTTTTGAGTAGTGCCTTTAATATTCAGGAAGTTTGAAATTCTGAATGTTTTAAGAATGTTTTGGAATTTTTATTTTTTTACTCTTAAAAATATCAAGAACATTTTCTTGTTAAACGACTGGACTGGAATTCTGGAATTCAAGGCCCTGTATAATATAGAAGTTCAGTTTTAAAAAATAAAGAATGAAAGTCTAAAAATTGAGCAAATTAGTTTTTTTAAAGGGCCCATGATGCTGCATGATGTTTCACACCAGTGATATTATGGGTGATAGAATGTGTGAATTTGTAACTTTTCATATGATTGTATGAAAACAATTTCTAAAATAGACTGGGGAGAGTGAATTTCTTCTTGCCAATCTCTATCACTAATGTATAGGAATTGTTGGTATCTTTAAGCTCAATATTCTAAGTTGTCTTTAAGAATAATTGATTGTTCACAGGTCAGACACTAATTTCTGTCATCTTCATTCTGGAAAATAATTTCATTGTAATTTCTATAATATATATTATGATGTTTCCTGAGTGTTGCCATAACACTACCAAAAAATTACTAAGAAGGGTTTTCTTTAAATTAGAAGCAGTAGGTGGCTGTGCCATTATGTTCAAGAAAATACTTTTGTATTTTGAAAAGCTAATATCTATATTTTTTTTCTTTTTTTTTTTTTTCTTTTAAATAAACTTCACAGATGCTTTGGGATGCTACTAAGCCCTGGACGAAATGTGAAGAACAGTGACATGCATTTGCTGGACATGGTAATACTTAGCTCTAATAAAGTGTTTAGTAAGATAGAGGTGATTTAAAAAAACAAACAAAACCTAACAAAACAAGCCTCTCATCTGTTTGGTTTTGTTTGTTTTTTGTTTCTTAAATCGTGGGGTTTATATCTTCAAACTAGAAACAAACTTGTTACATGCAAAGGACAAAACATTTCAATTAATGTCAGAACCTGTGGCAGCTGTTTTTTGTTCACTTGGTGAAGCACTGATTAGGTCAGCTGACAGCTGGTTGTTACAAATAACTAAGCTTTCTGTATTGTGTTAAGCACGTTGCCTAAAAATTTAGAGCAAATAATTGTTTTTATATTTGGGTTTTGGGGAAGTGGTCTTATTTTTCCAAGGCACTGAAAACTTTGCCTTTATTTGCTTTATTTGAATTTAAATTCTTGCTCAACGTCTGAAGTATTCACTTGTCTTCCACAACCTTCATTTCTTATGAGTTGCTTCTAAGAGAACTTCAAAATAATATGATCGTTTCTGTGGTAATATCAATTTACTTTCACGCTGTGGATAAGAATACAACCATTTTCAAGTCAAGAAGTGCTTGAGTTAAACTACTCAGACATTTTGTGGCTGTACTGTTATCCCAGTTTTGCCTAGTCCATTTCTTTACTCATGTTGATGATTCCAGCTCTTGTCAGACTCTTCTATTTGCCTGTTTGTATCTACTAGCTCATTTTTTCTGGTTTTGTTTGCTGACGTTAGTTCCGATTTTCCATTTTTATTATTTGATTAGAAAATTTAATAAATTATAGTGAGTTGTGGAGCGTAATGCATTGGCTTCTATAAATCTATATAACACCTTTTTACTGTATGGACTGTATATTTGAATTCTTGTCTTTACTCCACCTATAATTCTATTTACATTTACATTCCAAGTACGTTTAACCGCTCGATGGCTTATTAGTTCATTTCTTGGCTATAGCACATACATATAAATTTGTGTTTTCCTTTCCACCCCCTTTCTCCCTATTTAAATCTGGAGAACTCGGTCACTCTTATTGCTCTACCACCAATTGGACTGCAGAGTGGAAATGTCAGTCTCCTTTCATCTATAAAGAGGCTACCGTACAGGCCTGTTGGATCCATAGGAACTGTCCTAGAAAACTTCAGGGAGCATGTACTTGCCTTATACTAGTAATAGTTCGTATGTGCAGGTCATGTACTCGGATTGTTCCTAGCAGGTCTATTAGAAGTATTTGTAGAAGTAACAGATGTATAGCATAAGATTATTTAACCAGATATAGAGGCATTGCTGTTATTATTAACTTTATCGTATGTGGCTGTGTTGACTTTATTTGCATACTGTCCTGAAATTTGGCTTTTTAAATCTCAAGTTCCTATGAACTGGAATTCCAGTCTATTGGCATTTACAAATGTAAGTCCATGCCTGAGCAACTCAGGGAAAAACTGGCAGAGGTATAAGTACGGAGTGGGAAAAAATCAGCCTGACCTTTGGGTTGGAGTTGTTAAAGTCTTACTCTGCTAAGATTATTTTTTTTTCTGGATGATTTCTGTGTATACTGTGGGGCTGGTTTAATTTTGTGAAGTCTCTTGTAACTCGTCTTCTCCTAACAGCCATCTCAGCTGCTCAGAAAGTAGAGTGACAGGTATCCCACCATGCTTTCATGCTTATAATAAGCATTAAAAAAAAATGTTGATAAACTGTCTTGTGTTTGGTTTCTTTTATAATGTTTCTCTTCTTCTCTTCTAATGTTTCTTTCTCTCCCATTTCCCTGTAACTTTTCTCAATCCATTATTTCATATTCTGTATTTAGATTGTGTTCTCTAGAGTGAACACAAAATTACTCTGAAGTTCCTAGAACTATATCCCCTCCCCATGCTCAATCTCTTTGATCTCAAACCGTGACTCTAATAGAATCCTGTATGTTTTTATTTTTAGGAATCCATGGGAAAGAGTTCTGATGGGAAGGCTTATGTAATTACTGGAATATGGGATCCTAATGCACCCATGTTTCTGGTACTTAATGAGGAAACTCCTAAAGGTAATTTAATCTAATTTGTAAATTTCTTTCACCTGGCGTGGGTTTGGTGTATGTATTTTCTCCTGGGAATCATGGTGTATATGTCTGAATACATACACCATTATGTTCCAAGGGTCTGTGGCTAGGAATTTTTCTATATAAACATATGCAACATAGAAATGTGAATAATTACTCATAGAGCTGTGTGTTGCTGATTTGGTGACGTTAAATTAGTGTTTGGGTCTTATGTGCCTGTTCCCTGGTTATCAGGAGTTTTTGGTTCTAAGCGTGAAGAAGTTGTTTTCCATCTTCTGTACTTGGCAAAGCAGTATAAATCCTAGACATTCCTATTCTGTGTCTTTTAGTTTTGAGGTGAGTTGATTACAAATAGCATTACATCCCCTTCATCTTGGGGCAGCTGGAAGTGATGCACTGCAGTGCACAGTTTCTTATCACTAGAATGGGTGTTCTCTGATATGATGTAAAAGGTTTGAATGCAAATCTGGAGTTTGTTTCCTATCCCAAGGCAGAGCTCATATCAGTTGCTTAAAGGCATATCCAAGTACATACAGCCAGCGTCACTGTTACTGCTGCTGGATTTTCAAACCACAGTATTTGTAGTAGCATATATGCAAACCCCTTGCTGTGCAGCTTGACAGTTTCCATTTTATGATATGACTTTCTGTGTGTATGGTGTGGTTTGGTTTTGTGGTGGGTTTTTTTTGGTTGGTTGGTTTTTTTTTTTTTTTTTTAAATGCCCACTTGCCTTTTTGGTCTGATAAGACAAGGGAACCTAGGGATCTGTAATGTCTGATTCTAAATATTTATTTTAAAAATCTGTGCTTCCTGCAAGAAAGATATTGGTTGTGATGCAACATGATCGTTACTACCTCTTTCTGTGGTGAATGTTTCCAGAAGCAGCAAACCTTTTCTTGCACTGTAAACCTGCAAGATACACTTGGACTGTTTCAGTCTCATCCTCTGGTCAGTTGATCCTGCATTCTTCTCTACTTGAAAATGTTGGAGTTACGCTTTGGTATCAGGAAGATGGAGCTATTACAGATGAAGTTTACTGATCCATGCTTTGCTTTAAAAATGCATTTTGCTGCTCTGAGGACTGTCTGACCCAGAGTGGGACAGGGAAGGGTAAAACATTTTGAGTCCTTGTAACTGACAGAGTATGATCACGGACATAAAAAATTATCTGAAGTGCTGCTTAGTGTTATGAGAGGATTTAGGACAAACAATGCTGTAGGAGATCCTTGACACTGATTTGCTATACATATATATTCCCTCAGCAGTAAGTTTACACTTTTCAATGTGACCTTATCCTGTGCACATTCCTTTTGTCTGATAGGGATCATGTATCCTAATGCTATTTTCTTTGCATGATGTTTTGCTTCTGTCTTTAAAACAAAGACATATTGTATCAAGTTATCAGAGTTACTTGGTACACTGTTTAATGCATATTCTCTTTCTATGCAGCAGGCATGTAGGGTGTAGAACTCTGCTAAATGAAACGGGTGCGATAGAATCAATAATTATATAGAAAGGGTTTTCAATTTGAACAACAGTTTACTACTGACATTTATTGTTTTGAGAAATTTGAACTTTGACTAATTTTTCCATATATGACTTATTTTTGTGTTTTAGATAAGCGTGTATTCATGACTGTGGCAGTGGATATGGTTGTTACTGAAGTAGTAGAGCCAGTCCGGTTTTTGCTGGAGACCGTTGTGCGTGTGTATCCTGCCAATGAACGCTTCTGGTACTTCAGCAGAAAAACCTTCACAGAAACTTTTTATATGAAGCTAAAACAGGTATTGCATGTTTGTTTTTTAAAGGAAAGTTGATGCTGGGAGCACTTGTTTTGTCTGTCTTAATTTGGCCTTTATAAATGTTAGTATGGCACTTGCACCTCAGTAGTTTGGGTTTTTTTAACTAGTTATTGCTGAGATGCTTAAATGCATAATGGTTAAGTAGCATATATAAATGTTCAATGCCTTTGTGAACTGAATTGTAATGAGTCATAAGTCATTTGCTTTGTGGTCTTAAACAATTTTGAACCTGCCTATTGAATTCTCTATAACTTCATACAATCTGACCTGTGTGCAGACATCTAAAGCAAGCCCATTTGACTGGTACAACTGGGAAATGACTCTTTTCACTGTAAAATCAACTAATATGTTTTAAAGGGAAATCCTGGCTACTGAGGTTCAAAATGTGAAGGTAGGTGGCTGTAAGAATATAATCAATTAAAGACAAAGGAACCTAATGCAGAAGAGTTAGGCTATTGCTGTTTTGGGTTTTTTTTTCAAAATATCTGAGAAGGTAGATTTCTCTATGTTTTCAAAAAGAGAGAAGTTTGAAATAAGATTATCTGGTAAAGTAAGTTCTACTGCATGGAGAAGTTGCCATGTTTTCACCCTCGTGGTTCCTGATGAGGGTATAAAATGAAATACATTCTTTTCCTTCGCTGTCTCAGGGCTTTTTGAAATGTGAGGCTAAGGGCACTATTGTTGCAATGATTTATTAAAGTAGCATTTTTCATGTGATTTCTTGCTGATGATTGTAACCTTATGAAATGTTCAAATAGCTGTAAAGAAATAACCATTTTTAGCAAGCTCTTCTCTGAAGTATTTCAGTTTGTCAGTCCTTTGGAGTTCGGCTTTTAAGTCAAGTTGTACAAACACTACTCAATTCTGCAGAGGGGAGGGAGTGGTTAAGATGAAGCTTAATGCATAGTTGTATATTCCTTTTATGTTAGCTTTCCCAGTCCTGTGCTTGTGTGATTAACGTGCATTTATTTCTTCCTCAAGCACTGAGAGATGATATATCTATCTCATCTGGTAATGTTTGTCGAATAGTTATCTCTTGAGTAGAATGCTAAAGTCTCTTCCATTTTTGGCATTGGGTGAGGTACGTAAAGTATGTATGTCTGCCCATTATCATTGTAGGATGATGAGTAACTGCATCGTCCTGCAGCAACTGTTGACCTGCTTTCTCCAAAGACTTATGTTGTGGTATTGGTTCAAAAAGTGAATAGCGGAGGCTAACTGTACCATTTACATTGAAATAGTGGTCCATTGTCTTTGCCTAATGAAACCAAAGAGCAGTGATTTAATTTTACTGAGCCTAATGTGAATATTTGAGTTGTCATCTTCCTGTGGGGCACAGTAATAGGTCGAAAAAACAAGCTATGTTGATATTACGTGGCAAAAGTGCTGCTGTGTTTAACACTTAGTAAGTAAATAAATCTCATACAGTGTTGTTTCTGTATTTCTTCTAGAGATTAGCATAGCAACTTAGAATTTAAGAAAATCTGAGAAAACCAACTGTTATATGCAAATATTGAGAATATCTACATTTTAAATTTAAAGAAAATACATTTGAAAATATTACATTCTTAGCTGTTTGATACGTATCTATAATCCATTAAGCTTTCTTTTTAAATTGCTTACAGCTGTACCGTTTTTAATTGAGTAATATGGATGCTTTCTTTTTTTCTTTCTCACCCCTGATAATGTGATAATATACATGTGCCTCCCCTCCCTGAAGAAACACATTCATTTGTTCCTGCTGTAAAATTCTGAGGAGGTGTTCTGCAGATTTTTGGAAAAGGAACGCTTTTAATCTTTGTAATCTTTCTACAAGATTAGGTCCTGATTACGGTTGACAGGATCTCTCTGGTTGACCTGTAGCAACTCTTTATTTAGCCAATTATCAGTTGGACAGTTTGTATTGCGATAGGTGTTCCTGCAGATACCTCTGAAAGACGCTGTACCTCAGGGCACTCTTATTCCTTGGAAAATAACTTTGCAGATGGCATTGGGATCAGCTGTTTATGAACTTTTGGGGAAAGCAGTTGAGCTTAAGTAGATTCTAGGGAACATAAAAGTGAATTAATATCAAAAGCTTCAGCTCCAAAGATAGATGGCTTCTCTGCGCAGGACAGTGAATCTTGTGGTATAATTTCTTGCTGATGTAAAATCATGACAATAATGCTATTGGTCATTGTGCAAACATAGTATGTTTGACTGTGGGTGAGAAATTCATGCATGGAGTCTGCCCAGTTCCAAGTTCTAGCATGCAGAGCCCTTGGCAGGAAACTTTAGACTTGGGCTGTCTCAGCAAGCTGCCCATTCCAGTAAAGAAGCATCCATTACTGATGTTCCAAAAGGAAGCAAGCAATGAAATGGCATTTTCCTCCAAGGGGTAAGTGGGACCTGCCTGCATGGGCAGAGGAAAATCAGAACTCTTCTGAGGAGCGATTCGGATAGATTTAATAGTCTGAACCGAGATTGGTGAGGTACAGTCAGATATGAGGAATGACATAAATGCAGGTTGCTGTGTGATTTAGAATTGTTCTCTCTCTCTCTCTCTCTCTCTCATGCACATTTTTGTCATTAGAACACGATCCTTGTAAAGGTGGATTCCTGTAGATAGCAAATTCATGCTTCAGAAAAAACAAATAACCAAATTATTTGCATTTTATAGAGATGTGTCTTGCAGTTAAACAGAACATGTGCAAGGAGCTGAAAACTTTTTAACTCTTGTAACATGCAACAAAACCCTTAGTACCTCATGCCTTACTCCCTCAAAAATAAAACCTGTAGATAGTGATGGCTAATAATATTGGTGGCATCAATACTTGATTGATGTATTGGTTTGGTTGGATTGGTTACAAGTACTTTGTAATTACTTGATAACGATGTTCTGTGAGAATAAGACAGGGATAATGGCTCTAATATCATCCTGCTAAATGTTCCAAAATGCAGGGTATTTGTGTCTAAACCCCGAAATTCATTAAGCTGACTTCATGAGAAGTCCAGTCAGCAAAACTGCCTGATAATTGGAGCCACTGCTTCCAGGGAGTATCAGCTGGAAAGGGAGCAGATCCGAATGACTAATCGAAAATACAGTAGGAAAGTTTTCTGAGTATAAAAGCATTTATGTTGTGTCAGTCCAAGCAGTCCCTATTTAAGCTACCCATCTGCATAATTTCACCAGCTTGTTGAAATTGCAAGTGCTGGCCAGCCATTCATGTGCATCTCTAGCAAAGGTGTCATGGAGTCTTCCAACTTTATCATAATTTTGTTTTTTAAATAAATGGAATATTATCTAACTGAAATTGTGTTCTTTTTCTTTTTCATGGTTAATTTGATGTTTTTAATATGTTAAAAAAATTACCTTATTTTAACTGATTAGGCAAGATGCACAAAGAACAGAATAGTGCAACATTTTGGGCTGGTTCATTTAATACAATCATTAGTTTGCAGTTTTATACAATTCTCTACAAATATATTAATCACTGCATGTCACTGAATAATAATTGTGTTTAGAACTGTAACTCAGAGGAGAAACTAATACTCCTTTTATTTTAAAACTTGCAACCTCATATCCAGTGCTGAAAGTATAGGTAACTAACTTCTTTTTCATCTGAAAGTCCATTGAACATGAAAGACTTAAATTTAATTCTGAACTTTTCCAGCTTAAAGTAAAAAGAAGACAAACAAATTCCCCCTGCCCCTCAACCTTTGACGTAGTTTGCCTTGAAAATTATCAAATTCCTAAAGAGACATATTTGGAAGAAAAACTGCTTTTACAGAACAAAATGATTTCCACTGAAAATATTCTCACCTCAAGTATATATAGTTACAGATACCATTCTCAAATTTCCAAGTTAATTTAACTGTTAGATTGACAGATATTCATGATTTGTACATGTGCACACACATGCACATATATAAAAGTAAGAAATAAATTAAACTTAGGCTACAAACACAAATTTTATAGCTAGGTACAGCTAATACATTTCCCCATTGAAAAGAGTATATTACAAATTACACTCACTGGAAGAAAGATTAATTTTTCTATTTTTTTAATGAGTAAAACACTACAAGGAGCTTTTCACAATTTACGGCCTTGAAAAAGCATGAGGTTTTGTTTCTTCTTTAGTCTTGTCTTTACCTCCTAAAAAGTCTTACCAGCAATTCCCCCCCCCCCCAAGGCATTCGATTCCTGTTCCTGTGATGTCAATTACTCCAGTATTTTTCCTGTTTGTTCTGTCCTCTTTTCTTTTGCTGCGGTTTCTCTTTGACCTCATCTTATCATAGCTATATTTAAATCGGAAATTTTTTTTATCATCATTCTGAACAACACTTAAAATGGTTGTTAAGAGGCAGCTTTGGAAATAATGCAGTTTTATTTGTATTTTCTACCTATAAAACTTAAAGAGAAACAGAGCTGTCAATTACTGCCAGTCTATGCCATTGCAAAGAAACCTGAGGGAGTCTTGCTCAAACTATTGTTTAGCCTTGATAGGAAATTTGTTTGTATGTGTTGGGGTTTGGTTTTGGCATACTATTAGAACTGTATTTATCAACAGTGGGGACCTAATACATACACATATTTTGTTTTAGTCTGAAGGAAAAAGCCACACAACTGCTGGGGATGCAATTTATGAAGTTGTCAGTCTACAAAGAGAATCTGCAAGAGAGGAAGAATTGGTCAGCCCAACAAGTGGAGGAGGGCCTATGTCACCCCAGGAGGATGAGGCAGAAGAAGGTGAGAACAAATGAGCACTTATAGTTCTCATAGATAGTACTGTTATATTTTTGCTGTTAATTTACTCATTTAATTCTTCCTATTTGTGTCTATTAGAAGTACAACTGTTTTGGACAAAAATATCACACATCATTTTCCACTAGCAGCAGTTCATTAATAATGGCATTTTTACCAACCCATTAGTTGGAGTTATCCCAGTAGCAGCAGCAGACAACGCATGTCCATTTTCCTCTATGCTTCAAAATGTGTTACTGCTGCACTTGTGCTCTGCTAACAAGACAGAAAACCTTTTTTAGAGGGATTTTCTTCTGATCAGAAGCCATTTGCCTTGAATGTACTGCTAAAGGACAGCATTGGAATGGGCTTTGAAAAGGTGGCCTTTAAATGCCTGTCTGTAAAGAAAAAAAAAAAAATCCCAAACAAACTGATATGAGGAATTCCCCCACCCCCAAACTGTCTGCTTAGCATGTGATTTGTTTTCCCTCATTTATAAGTAGGGCTTATCAAAGTATCTCCTGGTTCAGTTGGGGATTGCTGCTGTTCATGGACCCAGCGTATTTGCCTGCTCCTTCCAAAGCTAACAGTACCTCAGTGTCTTTTCCACTGTTTTTGTTTGTTTGTTTGTTTGTTTTGGAGGCCCTTGGCCTACTGTTGTCTCTTTGTACTTTGAGGGTTAGCCCATAGCATTCAGAATAGGCTTTCTACGTGCCATTTTTGATCAGGGTATCTGACCTACCAGAACTCGTGATAGTTCTACAAAGTTATTCTTCAGATTTCTGGCACTGTTCTGTCAGTACTATAAGAAGTCTCACCTATTACAGTGGAAAAATTCCTTCTTGATTCTTACTTATAGGTAAGTAGTTGGATATTAGTTTATGCAGTACAGATCAGATCCCTGTGACTAACACAGTCAGGAGCAGACAGGTATGGTTACATGATTACTCTCTTCCAGTTGCAAACAAAAGCCCCCACATATCCCAGGTGACAGCAGGCATACAAAACCCACAGCCAAGTGGTCTTTGGTGAATTGAAAACCTACTGATTCCTGGGGGGGAGTGGGATGGTCATTGACTATCGCCGTTATTCCCTCCTTTATATCAAGTACCACTTCTGAATAGTAAAAATACTGTTTTCTCTAAAGGAGTTTTTATATTTAATTGGTATTTGGGATTGCTTTACCGTTCATAGCAAGAATTATTTCAGATTTGACCTTTGGGTCTTGTGGTTCAGTGTAGTGTAGTTCAACTTCTGTGGGTGTTCTTTTCCTTGCTGGATGTTTGAGTTGTATAGTCAGAATGTTTGCTGGAGCTTGTTTGATAGGACAGGGTTTAAGTCATTACTTGACTTACTTTTTTTTTTTTATATTGCTTCTTACTGGGAAGAGTAAAGCACTGTTCCAGAATTTGATGAATGTAGCACAATTAGTAATAATGTGGATATTGTCCCCTTGGTACTATTATTATAGAATGGCTTTATTTTATTATAGAGTAAAAGTATTCCATTGGGGTATGAACCTAAGTTTAACTTTGGTTTAGTTTCCTAATGCTATTTTAAATGTAGATTACTTCCTAAGAGAAGACATTAAAAATATCATGATGTGACTCTGTTCTCATGGAAACTGCATTTGAATTTATCTGCCTAGAAGTTATCTATCCTAGTGGATATGCAGGTTAAATGAGTCATTTGCAGTTGTTCTAAATAAATCTCTTCATTCTTTTTCTTTCTTTTTCTTTTCAGGGTACTAATTATGATGATGGAAAAAAAACCCCTTGAGTTTACAATGTCTTGTCTTAGCCTTGGAAGAAGGCTTTTTCTTTAATATTAAGGATACTAGCTACCTGGCCATATAGTTTATTTTCTGCTTGCAACCTGACTAAGGCAGGTGTGCATTGTAAGGATTTTACTATTTCATAGGGCAGAGTCTGGTGTGTCCATTATAGATATCGAGGATTATTACCTGTTCTCTTTTTTTTTTCCTATATCCTCATATATATCCTACATGCCCACACAATATTACTTAATTTACTTCAGAAGCACTATACATTGCAGTTTCATTTGTATAATGTTGTAAGAATGCATGCCTCATTTGCACCTTTCTGATTTCTGCGTACTGTGTGTGTGTGTGCATACACACAGCTCAGTGGGATGTCTTATGTCATGAGTATATGAATAAAGAAGTTTGTAAGAAAGAAGGCATTTTTTTCAGTATTCCTGTTCTTTTTGTTTTAATGAAAGTCCAAACAGGGTTCCCTCCAATAATGATTTAAAATAATTACTATACTAGTGTTAAGCATAGTCCCTTTCAAATGTGCAGCAACTGCATATAGAAAATTTAGACCATATATTCCCTAAATAACATTCTTAGCTTTTAATATTCTTTTCTCATTTTAGCTTTATTTTTCATCTGAACAGCTATATAAAAAAATTAAGGTCTTTGTGCAATAGCTACTTAGAGATCTTTCAGATCAACCTCACCTTTTTTTTTTTTTTAAATTATTAATATTGTAATAGATATTTCTGGCAACCCAGTCATCTAAGGTTCCTTACTTTAGAGATAATAATTTTTAAAATATAATTAATATTAATGATTTCTTGTCAAAACCTAGAATGTAAAGTACACTCCTTGATAAGAAGTTTTCTATTAAATTCAGAATATACTTTTAAAAGATTAAAATATATAATGAGGAAATTCTTACACTTTCTGGAAAAGTTTCAAATAAAGTGGATTTAAGTTTCAATTTTTATCAATAAGCAGAAAAGTTCACTGTTAATATTTAATTTTGAGTAGAACCTTGTAACAAGGTGCAGAGCACAATTGGTTGAACTAATCTTTCTCCTTTTTGGAGCATTAAGAGTAAGTGAGAACATGTACAGAAGTGATGGTTTGTATATTGCATTATTCAAAAAAGACAAAGCTGCACAGAGGATTTTTATTGTAGTGTCATTCTATGACAGGATGAAGTGGCTAGGTGCATGTGTGAGCCAAAGGATTGGAGAAAATTGCTTTCCAGGAGAAGCATTTGCAAGGATAATGTAGTCCTAGAAACAAGTAACAAAGGAGAAGGGGAAGAAAAGGTTGGCTTCTTTTAGCAGCAGTGCTTGCTTAGACCATACATGAAATGATGACCTTCCTTTGGCTCTAATATTTTAATTTTTTTTTTTTTTAAAGTGTAACATTTCAGGAGAATACTAGATAACTCCATTGGAGTTTCTTTATTCAGAATAATGTTAGAAGGTTAAGGATCACTGTAAGTGGGAGTAATTCTGTTTAAAAACAGAAAGTAGTCTTTAAACTGATTGTAACTGAGTTGAAGATTTTTTTTGCTGAAGTTTTATGTGGTCCCAAGTGTCTGGTTACTAGCTCTTGTTCCAATCCATAAATTGCATGCAGAGTAAACACAGGATGTTTAGCAGACATCCTGAAACAGGTAATTAATGATAGGTCAACAATAACATGCCTACCAAGTCTCCAAAAAGAAGTTTCTGAGCGCGAGTTGTGGATTGCCTCCAGAACACTCTCAAATGACTTCCAGGAATGCAGTACTGTTTGGGTTTGTGTTTTTATTTACCACAACAATAGATTTCTTGATGGTTTAGATATTACTTTTCTGACAACTGGGAACTGAGCAGGGATGCATTTGACAGCATAGTGGATACTGATCCATAAACAGTGGACTTAAACCAAAAAGAATCCTATAGAAAAGTGTTTGCTATTTAGTTATTGGCCTTTAATAAGAAGAAATGATATATAAATATGAAGCTGTAGGAGTAAGAGCGAGCAGCAAAAGAGAAGAAATAATAAACTTAAGAGGGTAAAACTTTATCGCTGTCTAAGAACAAAAAGAAAGATATATTATACAATAGGAAAAAAATAATGTAAGAGGTACGGAAATTCAGTGTGGAGAAATTTGTCAATGAAAACAGAAATGAAAGGATAGAGGACCCTGAAAGTTTTGAAGAAATACGAGTGTGATGTATTGGACAGCACAAAAAGATGGTGCGTACAGTGGATAAGGAGTGGGCAATACTAAATGATTGAAGATGATCAGCCAGACTAAATTAGGATACTGTGTCAAATGTTGTGGGTGGGTAGAGGCTGTTTTCAGGATTCAGAAAAGCAAAGGAGTAGAGGAGGTGGTGTTTTAGGAGTCAATAGAGCTATTGAGAGTATTTTGTGATAAAATAGGGATTTATGATGAGGGATAGCGTGAACAAATGAAGATGACTGAGTGAGAAGAATGACATTAGTAGTGTGGAAATAGTCAACTCTGCATTTTTATCCAAATTAAAAATAGCTTTATGTAATTCATAGGAACTGTTTGTTATATTAATCCAATAGAGTAATGTTGGCGGGTCCTAAACAAGATCAATTAAATCTGTATTGGAATCTTTTTGTTATCTCCATAAAAATGAACTAAAACTTTATAAATCCTAAATTCATGAGGTCATTTGGCTAGTGGCTATCTTCAGACAAGAACCCTTTGCTGCAGTTCCGTAAGAGATGAGTTTTAAAATATAAGCAGTTCTGAAGAATGCAGATTTATACCTTCCAAATGCGAAGAAAATATTCTGCATGAGCCTGATGTCATCTTATGGACTCTACTATCCATTCTCTTGCATTGGATTATCTTCATGCCTTACAAGTTAACTTTTGTTATTAAAAATCGTAGAATAAATGCACTCAATTGACTTCTGCAGATATTATTGTGCTGCCAGAAAGAATATGATCCCTTCCTTAGTATATTAAAAAAAAATACTGAGTGTGGAAGACTGTGGGTTTTTTAATATGCCCTGAATGGTGGCAGTTCTTGTTGATAGTTGTATTTAAATTTTTTCATGCAAGTATGGCCTTTCTGTTAAAAGACAAGTATTTGAAATGTTTTTAATTTGAAGCACTTCTGTGGGTTACAGAAATATTTAATGAAATCACAGGGTTGTAAATGAAATGGAAAACTGGGGAGTTTTAAGGTTGTTTCTGTTCCAGGTTTATACAGAGATGGAAGTATGGGGAAGGTCACCTGCCTGGGGTGCAGGCTCTTTCCTGTCCTGTAACCCAGATTGCTGTTGGGAGTTCACTCCTAAGCTAGGTTTGCAGGCTAGGCCCTCAAGAAATGTGTGTGGCTTACTCTGAGCTGTTATATTCCCCTCTTGCTCTCCAGTGTCCGCAAGACACTCCTGCAAGGTGTGTCTGGGAACACATTGTAGGTAGGGATTCTTTCTTTGATAAAATCTGTTGCTCATGCTGACTTTGTGAAATTAAAGGCAAAATATAATTCCATAATTCTGGCCTGCGGCTCATGAATACTCCAGGGAAATCTGTTGACGACTTTGGTTTATTCTTGCAGAATGATGGGAGAAATTACTTTGAAATTAAGGGAGATTTCAGTTCCTTGGGTACATAGGTGAAATGTTTCTTTGATTTCAGTCTTTTTTTTTTTTATAGCTTACATAAAATCACTTCAGATTGTGGTACAAAATAGACATTTTTCAGTAATAAATGAGCATAAATTGGTGTTTGTATCTTGTCTGGAAGCAATTGCAGATTATTTTGAATATTTTGGATGCTTTATTTCAATAGTGGTCGTCTTTTCCTTGTCTGCCTATAAACAGTATGGTGGTTTGAAAGTAATTTGAAAAAGGATTTGCAATCTTGGTGGCTTATTAGGAATTAGAACTTCCTATTGCTAGAGGATCTTCTCAGGTTTCAGTCCTGAGTGCCATGGTTTTGTGTGGCCTCAAGCTGCCACTACTATGCTCATATAATTTCACATATCATTAAAAAAATTACCTTATTTAACCACCTTTATATAAAGGTGATTACAAAGACTTTTCTCAACAAACAGTTCCCCCTGACTTTTTACTAATAATTGTTAACCTCAAAGTGAGACTCTTTTTAGTTTTGGTAATTAGCTTTCTAGTATTTTGTAAGTCTAAGGATTTTATAATCAAAGTGCCTTGAATACTGCCTTGGCACTTTAAGTAGATGCCAGGCAATATATAGTTTTTATGTGTTTATAATGTTGATTTTTTTTTTTTTTTTGCATTTGGTTATATCAAATATGGCAGTAGATACTAATCTACAAATTTGTAAATTACTTATATGGAGTAAAGAATTGCATTGCCTTAGAATTGTGACAGCATCTCAAATTTTATTTTCTTGCGTGTTCTCAAAGATGTCAGTTTTCAGACAGCAGAGTACATGTGGAAGATGTTTATATTTACAAGAATACCTCCACTGTGCAGCATTTAGTTGGCTTTGTCATCTGTGTGGGAGCAAAACTACTGAAATGAAGCGATAATTTTTCTCCATCTTTTATTCAGCTTTAAGCATTTGTACATCAAATTTCGATATGTCATGGTGGCCCACTTGTATGCTCACTACATGAGGATAGAATAATCTCTCTGTGTGTGTTTCTACACTCAGATTTGGATGCACAGTTAAGGTTTATTGTTGTGACTTTTTTGTTATATGACAGTAATGCGGGGCATGTGTAGAAACTATATGACACAGAACTAAGATATGTTTTTAAATGCAGAAATTTTTGTTGTATTAAAAAGTCAGTTTGGCTAGCCATTTCATACAACCAACAGAATTGTTTCCAAGTAGAACTGTAGGTCCTTTGAGAGATTTTGCACAGACTTTATAATGTGTGAAAACCACTATAGTATGCAGTGAGTGAAAGATAGGCATCATCTAATCCCATGCTGTTCCACCCTCTTTCAGTGTTTATCAAATGTAGGGTTTTTTGGGATCCAGATTTTTGGTTATACAGAGAAGCAATTAAATTTGCAAACTGTTTGCAAGATAATCAAGATTTGTCAGCATTAGCTTTTGTTTGAATGATTGTAAGTGAAAAATGTGTATCTTATAATTCATAAAAAGGAATAATAATCAAAACACTATTTTTTGCTATTACTGGTTTGCTTTTAGTGAAGAATTCAGGTATCTTTCTTTTTTGTTTTTACTTTCTTTATATGTACTTCAGTAGCTGCCAAATTAATTTTTCTTCAGTTAATTATGTAACTTACATGTAAACAGAAGGTTCTTGTGAGCAGAATTCAATGCAAGTCGTCTTTGTTCATATTCATAAATCTGTATTTTTCTGCTCCTGATTATTGCTCTTCCCTCTAAATTAGAAAATATACTGAGGATTGTAATTTCATAAATATATTGTTTGGAAGGCATTTTGAAATCTTTTTGTCTTCATCAAAATATTTTGTAATGCATTGAAAAGTTGGACCTTTCTGAAAATTTACCTTATTTAATACTAGAATGAATTTAATGACTTAAACTTTGTTTCACTTTTGCCTTGCCTTGCAAAGCTATAGTTCATGCTGTATAATTTCCTGTTACCTTATACATGGAAACTTGCTTTTTTTGTGGCCTTTCTCACGATCCTCTTTTATCTAGTATGTATGGAATGATTCCATGTCAGTAACGTCTATATCTTGTTGCCCTGATAATATGCTGCCAACTTCAGCTCCCCCTTAATTTTTGTTCTTCTCCTACATAAAAATCGAACTTCTCATTTTTTAAGTATTCCAATTCTGTTCCCACCTATCTTCATGACCTAATTTCCTTCTCCTTCAGGCTGCTCCAACTATATTATTTTTCAGTTCCACCTACTCTTTATTTCACTTGTAACACCTTCTCAATTAAAACTCATTAAAAATCCCTTCTCTTCTTCACATCAATGCTCAAATCCCACCTGTTCATTTTTATCTGCTATATTCATGCATTTCTTCTCATTTTAGGATGTACTTCACTTATTTTATGCTTGAACTCTCTGAAACAACAGTATAGTTTTCCGCCTTATTTGCCTTTTATTGTTAACTGACAAATGAGTTTGACTTCTAAAGTATTGTCATATTTCAGGTGATCTAGTAGATTTCTTTAAGGAGAACTGAATCTGTTGGAAAAGTAGCTCTGTAGCTATATAATTGGTGTTTAATGTGGATGAGGGGAGTATTGTTTAAAGGAAAATTTTTAAAGTAAGATGCAAAAAAAGGCCCATTCAAAAAAAACCCCACCTCAAAACAAAAAAACCCCCCTCTTTCACTGTAAAAACAAGAAGATTAAAAACATTCAGGCATGTTTAATACCTCAATTTTTGTTGACGTGAGTAAGAGTTCTTAACTGGAATCTATTTCCTCAAGCCAAAAAAGGAAAATACCAATAAACATAGTTGATTACTTTTGTTCGAAAGAGTCTGTTAAGTACCTGATCAGAGAGGGACATCTGTGCTATCTGACTTTTTTCAGAGTTGGTTTCTTACAGCATTTTGTTACAGTCTTTGCACAACTTGTCAGTGCTGCTGTGAATACTAGTGTTATCCACTAAGGGTGCTCCATATTCTGTATTTGTGGGGTCAAAAGCCTTCCGCTATCAAAATAAATGAGGGGGAAGAAGAGGCCAAGATTTTGTGTCTGTGTGTGTATGGTTTTTTTTCTGTGGGGTATTTGCTTATAATAAAGAGTTACTGTGTGCGTAATTCTTCTGTTTTGAACACTTGATGCCTCAGTATTTTTTTTGAACACCTCTCATCAAGAAAAAATATAGACCAGCTGGAGGAAAAAATCAGAAATGAATGAAAGTCTGGAGAATGTGTCCTTTGAGGAAAGAAGCAGAGTTTTTTAGAGAAGAAAGAATAAAGACACAGATTTTTTTGGAAGTGAGATGTGCTAAAATTGTTCAGGAGGAAAAGGTAATTGACATAAATTGCAGGTAGAAAGAATTAGGTTCAAACTGAGAGATACAGTCCATAGAGTAAGAGTAATGAAGTTCTTGGAATGAACTGCTTAGGGAGGTAACTGGAGGTTTGTAGAGTTAGGTTAGACAGATATCTGCAGGGGACTGTATGATCAAGACCTGTGTTCTCTTTAGTCAAGTTAAAAAGTAAGAATTTGGATAACCTAGTGGAGCTGTGTCATAAGGCTCGTCTTAATCACTCTGTTGCTATCTTGGGAGATAGTCAAAGCCTGTCATGGTTTTACAGTGCTCTAAATGTGTACAGCCATTTTACTGCATAGGGTGGTCTTCTGTGGCACTTCATCAGTTGCAAATACTTTATTATAAAAAACAAACAAACAAAAAACTCAAATGCGTTCCTCCCCCCCCCCCCCAACCCAAAATAACCTTATTGCCATTTCATATCAAAGGTAATTCTTGTAATTTTGAAAGTGTTATTTGTTTTCCACTAAAAACAACCTTTCGGGCTATTCTGGATCAGACTAAATCCACAGAGGTGCCCCTGCTATGTGGAAGATGGGCCACTTTGGGAAGCATTTTCCCAATTATTGGTTACCAAGAATAATGAGCCATAGTTTATTTTGCTCAAGGTGCTGCTAAAGCACTAAGAGGTCATTCATACCAACAGTCATACTTCAGCAAGTTGGAGTCTGTTTTTTAAAGGGGGAGGAGGGGAAGTTATAATTGAGCCTAGTCAATAGAGTATTGTTACATAATAAATGTTAGTGCTGGGCCACTTAAAATACAACTCTTTGTGCTCTATTCTGAATAGTCTGCTCATATAATGAATAATTTATGTAATGAGTGTTTCTAAATGCAGTAGGCACAAAATTATATATATCAAATAAGCTGCCAATCTTCTTTTCAGTTAGATTTAGTTTGTTCTTGAACGTCCCTAAAGATTTTTGAAAGAGACCATTTTTTTACACGTTTATGTTTGTCTATAGGTAATATAGACAATAAAACAGACTATATGCAAAATCTATCATCCAGAGATCATCCCCCAACCTGAGTGGTGTCTGTACAGGCTTCCATATTTATCTCATGCAAATGGCAAATGTCCAAAACAAGAAAAGCAAATGTCATTGGGCCAGAAGGAAGATCTAGGTCAGTCTAACCTCAGTCTGTGGGACCGGTTATGGAGCAAATACTCCTGAAAGTAGTTTCTAAACATGTGAAGGACAAACGAGGTTATTGGGAACGGCCAGCATAGATTTATGAAGGGCAAGTCATTGTGACCAACCTCATTGGTTCCTGTGACAAGGTGACCAGTGCTGTGGACAGGGAATGGGCAGTGGATGCTCTATACCTTGATTTTAGCAGGGACTCCAACACCATGTCCCATAGTGTCCTTATGAAATCAATGAGACAGGGACTGGAAAAGTGAAAAACAATGTGGTTGGAAGATTGGCTGGACTGCTGGGCTGAAAGAATCAATCAATGGTGCAAAGTCCTACTGGCAGCCAGTAAGTAGTGCTATCTTTCAGGGATCAGTATTGGGATCAGTACTGTTAAATGTCTTTATTAATCATCTGCATGATGGGACCAAGTGCACCCTCAGCAGGTTTGTGGACAACAGCAAATTGTGGGGAGTGGTTGATAATGCTGGAGGGCAGGGCTCCTACTCAGAGGAACCTGGACAGGCTGGAGAAATGCACTGGCAGGAACCTCATGAAGTTCAACAAAGGCAAGTGCCAAGTCCTGTATCCGTGACAGAATAACCCCGTGTGACAAGACAGGCTGGACACTAACCAGATACAAAGTGACTTTTGCAGAAAAGTACCTGGAGGTCCCAGCGGGCATAAAGTTGAAAACAAGTCAGCAGCATACTGTCGCCAGAAAGAAGGCCAAGCACACCCTGGGCTATATTAGCAGGAGTCTAGCCAGCAGGTCCAGGGAAATGATCCATCCCCTCTATTCAGCACCTGTGAGACTGTTTGGAGTACTGGGTCCAGTTTTGGGCTCCTCACTACAAGATGGACACTGACACACTAGAGCAAGTCCAGTGGAGGCCACCAAGCTGGTGAGATGGCAGGAGCACATGACGTACAATGAGGGGCTGAGGGAACTCGGTTTGGTTCACGCTGGAGAAGAAAATGTGCAGAGGAGAATCTTACTGCTGTCTACAACTAGTACATCGGAGGACTCGGAGAAGATGGAGCCAGGCTGTTCTCAGAGGTGCACAGTAACAGCCTGAGAGGCAACAGATACCAGACACCAAGTTGGAACCTGGGGAATCCTGGTTAGAGAAAAGAATGGTTTTGGTGGGTTGGTTGGTTGGTTTGTTTTTAAACCATGAGCATGGTCAAGTAGTGGAACAGGTTGTCCAGAGAGATTCTACAGTCTCCTTTCTTGAAGGTGTTCGAGACTCTACCCTCCTGCTCAGGTTCCTGAGTGACCTGATCTAACTAGGGCTGCTTGGAGTAGGAGGTTGGACTAGATGATCTCCAGAGGTCTCTTCTGCCCCAAATATTCTGTGATTCTGTGCTGAAGCCATGCAGACCGATGCTTGCTGTGGAAATGCAATCCTTCAGGCTTGCTTTAAACAGAGGCTCTGAATTCAGGGAGTTGGTTCATGAGGCATCCACAAAGTGAGTTTTTTGTGAATTTTCTGAATCACATTGCAATTCAAAACAGACAAATAAAAAACACCTGAGACTTACTGTTATCTGCAAGTATTCTTAAAGGTTATTTGTGTGTACGCACATTTACAACCCAGCCCCTCAGGTTTGCTCCCTTGAGACGCCTTTCGTCCTCCTCCCGTTCTGATGAGGCATAAGTTTTATTGCCCACTTGAGAGGCTGTGGGAGGTCAGGGCAAATAAAGGACAAAGGGAGAAATACACAATACATTTAGAGGAAGGGATCTGTGGCTTTCCCTGCAGAATCAGGCTGGATAAAATAATGCTCTGGCTAATGCTGCTGGCTTATAGATGCTATAGAATGTGGAGGGAAAAAAAGTATAAAAGTACATCTCGGAGAAGAACATCTACAGTTAAATATCCCTCCCAAGGTGTCTCTTTTTTTTTTTTCCTTTTTAATTTATACCTAAGTGCTTACACAGGTTAGAATATATAAATAGTCTTTAGAGTGGAAACAAAGTAGAGATTTTTAAAGCTGTTTATTCTCTCTCCTTTGCCTTGTTCTATTTTGAAGTTTGATGTTAGTGTCTTTTGAAAGGGACCATATGGCATTTCTAATTAAGGCCTGTGATTTTTCTGACATACAACTGAATAATACATTCCAAATACTGTTAAGCCTTCCAGATGAAAGAATTTTCAGGACAGAAGCACGGTAGCTTTGTGATACATCTTGCTGGAATACATGTGCTATGTAACACTGATCTCCTTAAGAACTTTGAAGACTTTTACATAGAATACCAGCATAGTGAGAAAAGAAGGGATTTGTTTCTGTTTTGTCTGATGTTAGTATTCCTTGGCAAGCTCAGGTTTGGATCAGATAACAACTAGTGTGCTTTGTTCCTGAAAGTATTCAGTGTAGCTTCATTTTAATCATTTTGGTCTGGTTGGGGATTTGTTTTATTCATCTTTATCAGATTTTGTTTCAGACCACAAGATTTGTTTGTGTATATTTTCTCCAGTAGCTCTTGTAGAGATGCACTGTAGCTCTTCAGTCTCTCCAAAGTAATTCAAATCTCTCCTTTCAGAATTTTGTACCAAATTGTCTTCCTTTACCTTGAATGTGTGAAACCTTTCTGAAATTGTGGTTTATGATATTTTTCTGGTGTGAGGCAGGTTTCTTGAGATTCTTAATAGGTATCAGTACCATTAATATGTATCTTGTGTCTCTGAATGGCCAATGTATTCAATCTAGAGAAGGTTTCCTCAACATTTTTTTCCTTGTTTCCATGGGAAGTAGAAGTGCTGCATTTATAACTGATGTCTTTGATCCGGTTAGGCAAATCAGGAGAGCAGAGAATTTAAAAAATGTAATGCATTTAATTGCTCTAACTTAACTTTTTTTTAGTTATTACCAGGCCTGGGTGGTAAGTGAGGAGATTTGCCTTTGCAATATTTTTGGTAATTTTAAAATGAAAGGAAAGTTGAGTCTTCAAATACATTTCTTCCACTGGAACTTAATGGGTTCCTTTGGTTACTGGGATTCCTTTTATAGTGATACCAAATTTTAGTTAAAATGATAAATTTGGGGGTTTATAGATCTTCATATTTGCATCTTTAAATCTAGTGAATGTATGCAAAAGATTGGGAAACCTTAAAATCAAGTTTCCTGTAGGTTTATGATGAGTGTGGGTGTTTTTGGTTGGGTTGGTTGGTTGGTCAGGTTTTTTTAAGTTCTAAGGGGAAGTATTTAAATGCAGGTTTGTCTTGTATTTTGGGGCCTGTAAAGCTGTACAAACGGGTTCCAAGCTAAAGGGTTCACTAATCTAATGTTCAATTTGAAATACAAAGAGATTTCTGATATGCTTCTCTCTTCTCTCAGGGCAGCATTTTTGCTGTTAATTGTCCTTGAGATACAGAATACACTTTGTCCTTACAGTTCATTGTCAAATTCAAGCATTGATGATATTTTTATTAATGACTTGTATTTGACAATTGCTGAGACTATAAATTAGAAATGTGTAACTGAAGTGAAAATGACAAGGATGAAGACTTCAGAGGATAATTGTACAAGTACTGAAGATCCTCCTCTACCTGAACTACTACTGTTGCCTACATAAAGTTGGATGTGAAGTGTTTAATGTACCTGAGGAATTAAAGATATTAGGTCAGCAATTGGATGTGACTGAGATGTGTTGAAGAGAGTATCTAAGGCATTTTGGGAGCAGATGTAGCTTTGGTCCTCCTTTTTCTGTTTTATTTTAGCTTCTTGAGATGGCTCAGCTCATAGGAAAGAGCAACCTCAGAGACCCTCTAACATCTAAACTGTCCAAAGCTTCAGAGGCCTCTGAGGATAATGGGGCTGTTGCAGTGTCTCTTTTTAGGTTGTGCTTCATAGTAAAGGTGCTGAGAAGTGGAGCCCTGTCAACGTTTGGTGTTGTTGAAATTGTACTCATGTTTAATTTTTAGCAGTATTTTATTCAGATACAACTGGAAAAAGTGCAAATAACTGCAAAACTACATTCACATGAGGAGCTGCTCTTAAGAGTTAGACTGTTCAACTTACTGTGGGCAGCTGCATAGACCCATAAAGACAGATGGAAATTGGATTGTTACTTGGATTGAATGGTTATTTGAGCACACTATCCCAGGCTCACATTATCCCTTCTAGTTTTGTGTATTAGTCATATAATGACATATATACCTCCATAAGTGTTTTATTCTTAATACTTATGAGGTTTCTTTTCCATTTGAAGCGTTTTTTTCTGTTCCATGCAATATGACCTTTAATGTCACAGTGTTGTTTTTGCTGCTCTTCCATGAACTTGTTTCAGTAAAAAAAAATATTTAGTGGCTCTGAGTAGGCTTCTTGAGATCAGGGTACCATGTGAGAGCAGAATGGCGTGTAAGGGATGCAGTGTAATGAGGTAGTGTTATCTACTATGCTTTAAAAGAGAGTTCTCTTTATGTGAAGTCTGGAGTGGATGTGACTTTTAGATAATACTGCATTGTGAAATTTCATTAAATGGATAGTTGATAGCCTTGAATCTTCTCTCACATAATGCTTTTCTATCCCAGCCCTTTTTCCTGTAACAGTGCCGTGAATTATTCCCTAGTCTTGTTTTCTTAAACTTTATGGTGACTTTATTAATACAATTATTTTGTCAAGTCTGCTAAACATTCATTACAGTTCCTAATATTTTCTATGTCTTTTTGTGGTTTTAAAACTGATATGTGAGAAGAATTTGTCTGAGACCTATATGTATGCATCTTTAATGTCTGTTCTCTTTGGTAAATCTATGCATGCTTTTGATTTCTCGTTTTGCCCTTTTTTTTTTTTTTTTTTCAGAGAGTGATAATGAACTCTCCAGTGGTACTGGTGATGTGTCAAAGGATTGTCCTGAGAAGATTTTGTATTCCTGGGGAGAATTACTGGGGAGATGGTAATGCTTCATTTCTTAAATTTAGATTTTAAATACTAACCTTTTCTTTGTTTTGTGAGACTATGTGCTCTTGAGCAGGATGTTTGAAATTCTTCAGCTTACACGATTTAAAAACTAAAATACAAAACACATTGAAGTGTGTTTTTTAAACCTAGTTTAAAAGGGCCTGGTAAATCCTCTTATTTTAACTTGCAGTTATTTGACAAATCTCTCCCACAGCATCTGCAAAAGTCTTGTTTCATTCAGTGTTTGAGAATATGTCTGTGTATGCTCATGCTGCAGGTGTGGGTCTTCAGATGCAGAACATTCTGGCCAGCTGTGTTCCATGGGGGTGGATGTTACACTGTCATGAAACGTGGTGCCTCTCAGTGCTAGGATAGAAAAGACAGAGCAACTCCAGTCTGTCCTAAGCCATTTGTGCTAGCTGACGTACATTTAATTGATTGATTTGTTTAGAAGCACTCTTTTTTATTTTCTTTTTTTTCTTTTTTTTTAACGTGCTATATGTAAGCACTTCAAAAGGCATTCTAGAAAGACTGTGATCCTCACTGAAACTGTTTCTGTTGGAGAGTAAAAAGAAGAATATTTGTAAGCCTAGAGTATGTTCTCAACAGTGTTATTTCTGTGGTTTAATTAAGTGCTTCAGTAGCAGCGTCTGTTTTGTCAAGAGAGGAGAAAGCAGTGAATTTGCTACCTCCAAGAGACATACTATTAACAAATGCCAGAACCACTTACTTGGTTTTCCCTTTGTAAGTAACAGCTCCTGCTGCCCGAGACAAAAATAATCAGAGGCCCTTAACCTGGAATTGGCAAAGTTTCCTTTTCCCAACACCAAAAAGAGAGCTGAAAAACATTTTAAGGATTTATTTGGGCAATCCCCCCATTTACTTGGCCACTTTGTAGCTTTGGAAAAACACAGCCTCTTGCTGCTGACCTCATCTTTAATGGAGATCTCATGCAAAGGTTAGTATATGAGACATCACAAGATTTTATTGAGCTTAACGGAACCCTTTCCTCCAGAACTCTTCTCTCCTGATTGTTTTTAACTATTTTGTCATCCAAGTTTCTGGCCTTAATGAAAGATCTTTTTGGGGAAGCACAAATATTTAATGGAATGATTGTACAAATATTCCGGCTATGGACCCTCTGAATGATTAAGAAAATACTGAGGAAAAGTAGAAGCCAGTTGATCCCTATAGACAAGTGTGTTTTCCTCACCTGAGAAGGCTGTAAACAGATCCGCTCTGGGGCTGTTTAGAAGTTTCCAAAGCCTGTTCTAACGGACATCCCAAGAGGGAGTTTATAAATTGGTTGCGTTTTTATATCTGGCACCCCAAGGCCAATGAGGAAAGCCATCCTGAGTCCTTAAAGAACTGTGTGGCAGGTTTGTTTCAATCTGCATTGTGCTTGCATTGGAAGATGCTACTTTTTAATTTTATTTTTTTTTTAATTCATCTGTCAGTTTATTCTTTTAGTTTTGACTTTTGCCCTTGACAAATATCTGGACTCCTGTGGATAAGCATGCTGAAGTAAAGAACTGCCCATGGCTCATTCTTCTAGTTTCACATAACCAACTATTTCTTGAAGTTACTCAAGTATACTATTCAGTGAGACAAAACATTTAAGTCTTTTGGAGTAAACGCTTTTGAAGTCCTAGCATAACTTATACACTTAACTCAGAGAATCATTTAGTAGTTAAAACACCTCAGTTAAAATGAGTTAAAAATGGGATGAGAAATGGGAGATCCCAGCCAGCTTGAAGACTAGCAGTAGCAAACATTTTATTTAGGAGTGTCTCAAGCCATATTACCTTTTGAGATAAATTGAAGTGTATAAAATACTTGAATTCTTGAATAGTGTTATGTTACATTTTAAGAACAAAACTTAGAAAGAGTAACAGATGAAAAATGTTAACAATTTGAAAACTAAAAATAGATTGAAATAAAATCTTCTAGTGTGTTGAAAACTGCAACATATGCTAGTGGAATATCTGTGCACTTGTAAAAAAAGTAAATAAATATAAATTAACATTTCTACTTGGAGAACTGGTTTGCTGATTTGTCTCTTAGATGAAAAATTTCTTGCACTTTAATTGCTTCTTGTCATTTCATTAAATGTCACTGTAACCTAATGGACTAACTCAGCAGAAACATTGCTCCAATGTTTCTCCTTCAAACATATAAATAGGAATAAGAATAAGATAATTTACCAAAAAGATGCAATAAACAGTTGGAAAATAATGGAATATCTTTAAATTTATTTTACTATTTACTGCATCCTCAGTATTAAAGTTGTTCGCACAAGCTGAGCTAGTTTAGCTGACTACTTAACTATTTCTGATGTGTTCTTTTTTTAAAAAAAAAGTAGTAATGGTCAATAGCAGTCTTTAATCAGCAATATTTGTTTGTCAAGTTGGAGCATAGTCCATGCATCGCTGTTCTGTATCCTTGCTCTTTAATGTTTTGAAATTATGTCTTTGAATTTTGCGCAGGAGAATTACAGCACTTTGTAACAAATTAAAGATGTCAGCATCCATGAATGACCCATTTTTTTCCCATGTGCTGGAGGATAAGACTAGAATAAGACAAGCTATTATTTTACGCTTGTTTCTGTTATAGTCTGGTCAAGCAGGTGTCAGAAAGTGTCTAGGAATGTAAGGTGCTTGGGCCTCTACACAAAGGAGGGAAAAAAGCATCTTTGTTCATCATGGTAGAATACAGAGCAAGGATTATTAATGATCATGCTGTTTTCCAAACAGACATTCAGAAACTGCAAAGTTGTGTATTAAAGTTCCAGAGTTATGCTTTACTGCATGGACTAACGTTGCTGAAGTATTACCGGTAGCATAAAACTATCTAAATATACGACAAATCCAGTAAAATCTGGTGTACTGTAGGATGTTTAATTGTCAGTTGTGAATGTTTAGTAGTAAGGATGGTATTACAGCATGGAATGTGCATCTCTGTTAGTTGTTGACATAAGCCATTTGTATTGTTTTCTTGGTGTCACTGAAAAATTCCCTGTTATGTGTATATGAGAATGTACCTTTTTAGCTGTTTGTTTTATTTTATCTGCTTGCCAAGTCCTCTGAGAAGGCCTTCTGTGTTTCATATGTAATACATATGACCAAATCCATGTAATAACCAAATTAATGTGATTTGAAGTGTAATGTGATTTGAAGTGTGCTTCATTTTCACACAACTTGAGCTTTAAGTTTCTTGTGTATTCCATTTATTTATTCCTGAAGGTACATTTCATAATTTTGTAACCTCTTAAGAGTGTCTAGTCCTTTTAATATTTCTGTGGACATTGTTTTTTCTTTCTAGCTTTTTCCCATCACAAGACCATTAGTCTAGTTAGTGGCTTTGCAAAACATACTGAAGAAGAGAAAAGGGACTAGTTGGGTTTTAATTTGGCTAACTGAATGATAAAGTTTGAAATTATTTGTGTTGCACTACACATTTAAAATAATTATTGTGTTTAAAAGAATCAGGGCATTATATAATCGCACTCTTTTTTTTTAATTCTCAAGTCATTTGGAAAAATGGAGCCATGCTCCGAGTGTAGGAAAAAGAAACTTATTTGGAGCACCTTTTAAATTTAAACAGTAGTGGTAACCTGTTCACGTCTTAATGACCTGTTTCAAAGAATAAGTACTCTAAACATTTACTTAAAATTGAGGGTCAAATTGCAGGTTATTTAATTTAATCGCAGCTTGCTAGCATTTGGCTAAACTGCCACTCTCACTATTCTCCTACTCGTAGAGTTGGAAAACATAACAATGGTCAAAACAATAGGAGAGCAAAGCACTTCCTACATTAGAAAGAATAAAGAGTCAATTCATGCAGTCTTCCTGCTGCATTGCTATGAAAATTGCCATAATAAGTCAAAGCGAGGTTTAATCTAGATCAGTAAACACTATTATTTCAAAAAGGGTTTTTAAACATCTGTGACTGTAAGCTCTGCAATATTGTGCACGTGTAGTGATTTTTATCCTAAAGATATGGCCTCAGGGACTGGATTACTTCTGAAAAACACATCTTTAGTATTCAACCTGTCTGTATACGGCCTTTTCATAGTTCTATATACCAACTTTTATAGGATTAATTACGCAGTGTTGGAAAATAAAAAAAGTCATCCTGCCATTGTCTTCCTACATTTCTTGGTGTGTGTACAAACAGATAGTAAAACACCAGCTCAAACTAATAGGCAGGTTTATTTGGAATGGTGGGATTTTACCAAGGTATGTGCAAGTGTTACTGCTTTGTGGGACTTGCAACATACTCTTGGCTTTAAGTGTAAAACTGGAACTGCAGTCTTCGTGTTGGTACTCTTAAAACTGGCTTTTATTTGTTTTCCAAAACTTATTTCTCTATACAGCTTAGGTTATTTTTAATTTCCTTTTCTTAACCTAAGTTAAATATATATGTTGAACAAATATTTAAATTCAATTGTCTGCACAGATGGCATAGTTTTCTCTTTCAATTCAAATTGTTCTTTGTTAGCCAGTTTAGTTCAATTTCTGCAATTGTTTATTGTTCTAATTTTCATTAATTTCTCCAAACCTAGAGAATTTGGATATTACTACATTTTGCCATGGTTCTTACCATAAATCCTTGCAGAATTTTTGCTTTCAATCTGACAAGTAGTAATTAGCATAACCAGTGGAAGAAAACTTTATGTTGCTAGTTGCTGACTCTACTTTTCAGAATAACATTGGAAAATTGAAAAACTTTTTTTTTTTGTTTTTAATCTTGATTTCTATTCCTGTAGTTGAAGTATAATAGGCAAATGATTGTCTGTTTCTCAGGCACAATAATCTTGTTGTGAGACCAAATGGATTATCTACCCTGGTGAAAAGCGGTGTTCCAGAAGCACTGAGGGCAGAGGTTTGGCAGTTGCTGGCAGGATGCCATGACAACCAGGCAATGCTTGATAAATACAGAATTCTCATCACAATGGTAAGTAATCTATCTTTCTTTCTTTCATTCGTTTTCTTAGGTTAAAATGAATTCTACTGAGCAGGAGTTTTATTCAGTGGCAAAGTAGCAAAAGTGTGAAACAGTTTGACTTGTTTTAAGCAACTGAAATTGTGATTAGGTGACTTTACCTCCTGCCATGGGTACCTGCTGAATGGCATTAACAATAGAAATTGCTGACCTATATCTGTAGTAATGCTTGACATTTAGCTTTCTATTTACTTGCTGTGATGATAATAAGCACATCAGCTTGTTGTTCAGGTGTTTGTTTGTTTTTTTTAATAAAGTCATCGCTTTGCTTTTTCAACAGTTTCTGTTCTCTGTATGCCTTAATTTTCTGGTTTTTAGTTTAAAAAAAAAAAAGAAAAACCAACACAAAACCAAACAAAATCTCACAAAGTTGGGTATTTCTTGTTTTGTTGTTTATTTTAAAAAAGAATGTTAAAAACATTTTTACCTAGCAGGAAATAATTCTCCTTGCTGTATGGGCGATTTGAGAGGAGAATCCTGCTGGGAATCTCTTCCCATTCTGTATCCTAATGTCATCAGTGCAGTCAGTAAACATTACGAGAAGTTGTCTGTGTAGATGTTCCGGACTGCTTGTAGCTGTGATTGAAAGATTGAGAACCACCATTGTGTTGTAGTAGCAAAAACTCTCTGCAGTGTCAGGAGGTAAACTCACCATTTGGGGTTCTAAAATTCTTGCCACTGCAGGGTAGTTATGCACTCTGAGAAAAACAGCCATCTCAAAAATGGTCATAAGGCAGAAATGGATGAAGATAATTTTATAGGTTGCTCATAGAAAGTGTTGGATTTGTTATCTAGGGAATGAATCATCTGTCCATACAAATGTTCTGGGGTAGACGTAGTTACTAAAAGTTCCCTTTCATAATGTTGTCATATCTTTTTGATACTTGTCCTCTTAATTTGACCTACCTGCTATGTTTGTAAAGTTTAAAAGCGTCCCCAGAGTGAGAGCTGTCCTCATGGCTGCTTCTTCCTTCACCAATACAGAAGGATGTTTGGATAGTGTAAATTTTTCTTTTTGATGTTGTAGTTGGGTTATATTTTCCTCAGAAACCATTCACAGGACATCTGTCAACTGTATGTTGCATCAAAACCACCTCTGTTATTTTGCTTTTGCTTTTGCTTTCCAAAAGTGGGGAAGATGTTTGTTTCACAGCGGAGGAGGGAGTGGAAAACTTCTAAAATGCAAGCCTTATCTTGATGCTAGGGCCTCATGCCTTAAAAATACCTTGCTACACTTGGCCTTCTCATGACAGAAATATTTCAGTGACATCTATTTTGGAAGATGATATTGCATACAGTATTTAATATGAAATATTATACTGTTATGGATTAGAAAATTAAATCCTATTCTGAACTGGATCATTTATGTCAACTCAGATTTTTTTTTCTGAAGCAAATCACTTTTATTCCGAAATCACAAAATTTCTTCTATAGTCTGACTGTAAATAACTGCTGGTGATCACATCATTTGGCATACGTTGCATTGCATGAAAGGATTCATGAAAAGAAATGAACAGGAGAGAGTCTATACCTAACCAAAGCTGAGGCCCATTTTTAGGAATAGTTAATATTGGGTGCTCCAGAAAAACTTGTCAGCTATTTTTTTAATGAATTATTACCTGATACTAATGTCAGTAAACAGAACTTCTTTCAGTTTCATTTTGGTGTGTTGGTAATGTGAATGAAGCTATTTTAGAGAGAGAGAGAGGCAGGCATGTATATATTAATCTCTGAATCCTACTAAAAGCTTTGTTGTAGTGTTATCTTATGTGTGTCAATAATATATGCATGTTAAACTTCAGATTTATTTGGGTATTAATGATTGTTGACTTGCTTCTCCAGTATGAAAAAGCAGAACTGATTTATGTTTTTCTGCATTGTTTGTATGCTACCATCCCAATATACCAACATGTATTTTATTTTTTCCATAATTATTTATTCTTCCCATCAAATACATAGCTTTCATCTTGATTCTTTCAGTTTACGCATATGTTTACACAGATTCATTGTCTCCTCGTATTTTGGTGATTCTGCTTAACGTTTCTCTCTTGTTTAGGCTCACTTCTAGAAGCTGGATGTTTTTGTGGGTGTCTTGACCACTTTAGTAGTATATTCTGTAAGCATGTGCATCCCTGAGTGTATTTCTGTAAGACATTCCTAGGTTGTTAGAGGTGGCAGTGTTCTGCACTTGCAGTCCTGAGAATAAAGTGTGCTGAGATACAAGAAGGAGGAGGTGGTAGTAACATCTGCAAACTTGACCCACTACCTACGTACCTCCTCGTACAACTCCTCCTGGTACAGCTCTCTCCCTTAAACAGCTCCCCGCTACTGCCTAGTTCCCTTGAACCTTTCATAATGCTCTGTCCCATGCTGCTTTATCTCCTGGCTCATTGTAACCGCTCCTTCATAAGAGCCTACTCTCCCAACACCCCAGCCCTTTCCCCTTTCTGGTCATCCAGCCTTACCTGCACTGTTTGGCTAAATTGCCAGTTGCAGTACCTCAGTGAGAAAGAGGGCACCTGGAAACCACTAGAAAAATCTCTGCACCCAGGCATTTGTAAGAAAGTAAGTTTATATAGGTGCAGTTGGGATTTTTTGTCTGGTGACCAAAATAACATGGCTGAACATAGCGTGTAACGCTATAGCAAAATGCTGTAGAGTACTGTAGTAATTAATATAGTGTTAGCCAGTACTTACCAGTAAGGTAAGGAATGCTGGCCAGTTTTCTTGAATGGGGCTTGGCTTTGAAAGCATCTTTGACATCTTTGATTTCTTTGATTATGACATCTAAAGGAATTTTTTCCTAAAGAAAATTTCAGAGGGCAAACTGGAGGAACAAATCTTGAAAACTGTCATTTTACTATCATAGCTTAAAAGGTGAACCCGATAGCTGGAATTATTAGTATTGAGCTATCCCCTCTTATGGGGAACAGAGAGAAATCTGGTAAAAACTGGAACTTTACTACAGTGTTGCTGGTTAACTCCTGGTGAAACTGTGCTCAGTAGTGGAGGAGGAGAATTGTATTGTTGGCAGGCCAAAAACATGTTCCTTGTGATGAACTGAATGATAGCAGACTCTCAACATTTAAATTTACTTTAGAGGCCATGATATAGACACATTTGTTGTTCTACTCCAGTTGTGTGCAGTTTGTGCAGAAGTAGTATGGTAGATTGGCCAAATATTATTCAAATCACTTAACAGATCCGGTATGCATGTTATACTGTATATATCCATCTGTATGCAGAGCTCTGAAATCTACTGCAGTATTTTTCAGTTAGAGGAGTGTTTTGTTCAATGTGTTCTGTAGGAGAGTGTAATTTGGGCCTTGTTTTAGTGTTTCAGTTCAGCACAGAAAGCAAAACAAAATCTCTGTCTTATTTAGAAAAATCAATGCCGTACTTATTTTCTCCAAAAGGCATGTCCTCTAGTCCTCTGCACTGGAGGTCAATAGTCTGTCAAGAATGATCTAGTGAACTGTGTTTCCTTTCCCATATCAGAGCATTCACACGCTGATACATTTCCCATCTCTAGCTGAGTTTGGAGTTCCAGGAGGGAAGGGAGAAAGAAATACTTCTGCTCTCACAAATACTTTCTTACTGACAAGCACTATCTTGCTATATCTCACATCTCCTGCTGAGTTCCAGCTTGGTGATTACCATGAGCCTCTCAGAAATTTTGACTGGAGCACAATAGTAGGTCTTGCATACAATTTTAGAGAGTAGGAGTTGTGATTTGGCAGCTGCTTCATTTCTGACATATATGTAAATCTGTACTGTATGACAATCAAAATCTGCCTTAGGTACCTTTCTGGGCATGTGTGCCATAGGCTTTTGGCCCTGCTGCAGGTGGCACAGTAAAGAAAGGGGAAAATAAGAGATACACCAGCAGAGATAAATACGTATTTTTGTACATATATATATTTTTAAGGAAAACACAAATGCAAATCAGAGTGAGAAAAATCTGCTTGTGTGATGATAATGAAGGGGTAATATTGGTACTTCTATATAGAGCTTTTGTAAAAGTGTGTCAGATCCATTTGTTAAAAGAAGATAAGTAGAAAACCATGCATAAGCTAGGGTCACTTCATTGATAGTTTTTTCTCCTGCCTACTTGACATTATTTCATGTTCAGCTTCACTGGTTCCTTTCAAGAGACTCAGATGAATTTTTCCCATGACATGATATATTTTGAGCTCAAATAAACTGACCAGTGGCACGCCACAGTTTACCCCATTTACAGCTGAGGTGACTGGTAATCGTCTTCAGCAATAGTTATACTCCACTTTGCCCCACTCTGCTGCCCTTACTCCACACTGTTCCCTTCAGAAGAGGTGTCAGGCTCGGTCGATGTGTAAATCGTTAGAAATCAACTGTCACTTGACAGCAGTCATAAAGCAACTTACTGTAGAACACTTGTTGCAGCTGAATTGGGACAGATGTTTTATTTATTACACCTTATGCTCTCTATTATTAACATTTTGCTTTTGTGTTTTAGGTGGTTTCATTCTTGTATGTGTTCTCACTGCTGAATTTGTAGGGCAAGACTTCTTTCCATCCTTTTCGGTGTTATGGACTGGGTGCCTGTTTTGTAGTGCTGTTACTGATTCCTCTTGAAATTACCTAAGCTCAAGTCCTTTTTCCTAGGCTTAGAAAATAACACCTGTCAGGGTTGTATGTAGTTGCATAAATAAAATAATGAAAGCAGAAAAAGAAGATGGTCATTCACATTCTGTCATTTTAAAGCTTTTGTATGGACCATTTTAAGGTAGGATTTATGATTGTTAAATGTATAATTTCTTTATAAAAGACTTTCAGTTTACAATCTGATTTCCATTAAGAAATGAGCTGTATGTATAAAGTTCATCTAACAGCATATATGGACTTCTTTTAAATGCTGCTGCTGCTCTGGTTTAAGAAAACAAAACTTGTTTCAAATTTATTATTATTATTTTTTAAAGTATGATCAGAAAAAGAAACCTGGTTTCAGATAAAGTAGATGTTGGTAGTATTACGTTACTCAAACACAATGAAAGTTTGCATATGAATGTGAATGCCCATTTTTGAGATGAATGGTGACTTTGAGTCGAAGGTCTTAAAGAAAGACTAAATGGCTGTCCTTCCAAAAGACTTGTAAGAGAACCAAAAATAAGATTATTTGTTTATTGTCATAATTTCCTTTGGCAATATGAACATGTGCCCAGAACAGTTAGAGATAACAGTTAACTAATTAAAGGGTCAGGCTTCAGAAGAGTTGGCCAAAAAACAGTTTTGTCTGCTGACCATGTAATGGTGTTTTGCATCTGGGCCAATAACATTTCAAGCCACTCTACAGAAGAGTGAAAATCCTAAGAACTCTTCCAAAGTCTGAGGCAAATATGAGAGGCATTGATTTGGGGATTAAATATTGCTATATCATGAAAATAATGTATCTCAGTAATATAATAATTTGAAATTGGTACTAATGACACAGAGGTATAATTCTCATGCAGTATGGGCCAATTACGTGGAAGTACATTCCATTGCTGCAGAAGATGGAGCAAATGTATTGTTTTTTGGGCTGGATGAAATCTAATCTATTTAGAGATAATATATGTAGTTTATCCATTCTGTTTGGACCAGTATTATTATTTCTGATTCCTAAAAGACAAATCCTCTCATTATAAAGCAAAAAGAAAAAAATGAAAGTTAAGGTTTCAGATTTCTGGAGACCTCTTGGGTTAAGAAGTTTTGCAGGCCCAAATACAAAATTAAACTTTAGCACTTGTTTGCTGAAAAGAACAGTAAATAATGGCAAATGGAAGCAGTCTGCATACACTGATGGAATTACGTTACACATTAATTTTCTCGTATCCATGTAGTCACAAGCCCTGTGATGCATGTGTTCAGCTGCCTTGGCCAGGGTCAATTGCATGTGACATGGAGGACAAGGGATGCTGGCTACAAAGTCATCCCTACACCTCTTGGGTTCCTCTTGGTTAGTGACGACAAACTGTTTTTTTGAGAAGTTTTTGGTACTCTTTAGGAGCCAAACAATTCTCATGGTGTGGTCTTTTCCCTTGGAAGCTTGCTGGCTTCAGCCTGTGTAAATCTTGGACAGCATTGCTGCTCTTTGTCTCTGTTTCCTCATTGTGGGTGGGTTTGTGGCTTCCAGCCTGTTTTCCTGTTGGCAGAGGTGATGTGCTGGAGCTTTGCTGTGGGTCTCCGACTAGCTGGTCATCAGATCAATCTTAACACTTCTGTTACAAACCCCTACAGAAAAGGAACAGCTACAGTAGAGAAAAACCTTTGAAATTCTTTAACAGCTGCATTTCATTATTATAAGTACTTTCTGAGAACAGAAACTTTTTCCTGGTGATAGGACTATGATAAGTCCTACAAATGGATGTCTGTAGGACATCTACAAATCATCTCTTCTCCCAAAGGTGTAATAGTAGTCTCTTGTCCAAAATTAAAAGTTGGAAATAGGATAGCTAAAAATAGCAAGTGTTGTTGTTGAAGTTAATCATCTGCTTAAGTACAGCCTTCCATGCATTGAATTAACTTTAATTATCTGTTTTCCTTAGTACATCTATCTGCAGACTTATTTCAAAGGACTGAAGTAAAGATCAACTTTCATGTAAACTTAATGTAGAAATGTATTTACTTTTCACACTTTGAAATTACCAAAACTGTTCAAACAAGAAAAGGTATTTGCTTCTTTGCTTCACACTTAATATTTACTTGGCTTTTCTATTTTTATTGCTAGCTAGCTTGCATAGTTAGTAAATGGGAAGTGCAGGAGATTACAAATGAGCCACTGTGTCTATGCAAATAGGAGTAAATGCAGTTAACTTTGAAACTGGCACCTTGATGCTGTGTTTGTGGGGGTTTATTTATTTATTTATTTGTGTGAAACTTGGGTTGAAACAGTTTAGCTGTGGATTGAGAGAATTACTTACATAGGAAGGCTATTTTAGTTTGAGTAGAAAATTAATCAAGCTTGTTATTTGTAGCAGTACCAAAGGATATTAAGTTAGCACTAGGAAGAGCAATATTTTTTGTCCCAATGGCATCGTGCAGGGTTCCACTGCTCAGTGTTCCGAGACTAATTAATCAGTAAGGGTGTCTAATTAAAAAGATGACTGTTCACCAGCTGCCACAGCAGGTTGGTTAATGGACTGAAACATTAGAGTATTTTTGTAGCAAATATTTGTGTTCAGAATGCTGTGTCTGTTTGTCCTAACTGAAAATGGGGGAGTTTATGCATTTACGTAGCGAGGAATAACTTGTATGTTCTCTGCCCAGTACAGTGGGGAGTGACCCATTTCATCAGAGCTCTGTTAAGCAGTGTGGTCACAAACAATGTGAGAGTATCAAGAGTAGCACGTAGCATGTGGGTTTCTTCTTGCAGCAGTTTTTCAAAAATGTGTCTATGAAGTGAAGCACTCATATTTCTAAATAGACTGCTATCCTGGACTACAGCCAAAGCTGGTATGACTACCATCTTTTCTTTTGATGTATGTGCTTATGGCAAATAGCCTACTGAAAATTATAAAGGTCCCCTCTTTTGCAAGAAAGCATCCTGAAATCTTTGAAGATGGTACCTTGCCCAGTTTGTGATTACAAATATTAGAAACACAGCATGCCTGTCTTTTTGCATGGAGCAAATTTCCCAGCAATAAAAGTTAAAAAGTTTTGGAAATGCTGATTGATTATATTTTTGTTGTTCTAGTATTTTCTTTGCATCTTTATTTGTTCTCTCTACTAATTAGGAATGGTGTCCCTTAACTTTTAGAGAGATTGGATATCAAGAATGATATAGCTATATGCTTATCAATTATAAAAGATCCTACTATATAAGGATCAATTGTCATCATTAAAAAAATTTGATTTTTTTCAGTTGACTAAAAAGAGAGATTACTAATACCTCTTTTATTGCTTTTTGAATGAGATACTTGGATATTCAGCAAAATAATTCTAGAGGAACTGATTACTTCAAGATGTATGTGCAACTTTTCCAGTTTCATATTTCTTTTAAATTCAGTATCTATAGGCAGTTTCTTAAGTCTTACTTTTCTCCACCTTTTCTGAAAGGGTAAGGATAGGATGACTTTTACTTAACTCTTCTCTTAACCTGAGATTGTTCATTTCATGGCAAGTAGATTCTTGATATTTTTATAATTTAATGTGGTTTGTAGAGAAAACATGCTGGTTGGATTGATAGGATGCCTCATTTTTGGTATAAGTTGAGCTGTTAGTGCTGACAGTTACAGTCTTCCACTTGTTTGAATTATTTTAGTGGTGCTGCATACTGTGGAATAATAAAGTGTATATCAACTGAAAATACTTATTAGAAATTAGTGAAAAAATATTGCCTCTGAAGAGCAGAAATTGACAGAATTTTAATTCTTTAAATAGCTTCCTTTAAATTCAGACTTCAGATAAAAGGTTTAGTTTATTATGAATATACCAAGGTACCTAGTTTCATAGTAAATGTTAATATTAGTCTTACAAACTCGGGAATAAAATGTCCCTAAGGTGAATTTAATTTGCCAAGTTCTGATTCATTTAGAGCTCATCTGGAGAAAATCTTTCAATTTTGTGTGCACAAAAGGGAAAATCTTGTGCTCATTTCATCTTCAAAGAAATTCTTCAATTTAATGACAGTGCTTTTCAGGAAAAAAAGGAGTAGCATCCATTAGTAATTTTTATTTTTATGTCATCTTAATTTTAACTTTTATGTACGATATTTGAGGTGGAAAATAATGCAAATAATATTTTTTTCAGGGCCTGCATAAAATTATAAAAAGTGCTGCCACATTAAGAATTTTCCTGCAATTTCTTTTCTGTACCTTATGATACTTATGTACTTATGATAGCACTAAAATGACACTCACGATACAATTCCTGGCTCTTGGGGCACTGTATGACCTACTGGCTCTAAAAGTCACATAAACTGACACGTTTGTTCTGAAGGGTAGAGTCCAAATGAGATTTGCATTTGCCCTCTTGGAGACTGCATTCCATTTTTTCTGTGTGAATTTATAATCTGTAATCTGCAAAAACAGGGGAGTATAGTTGCCCATCATTTCAAACAAAATGGCAAAACATTGGGTAGTATCAGTATTATGGTGTGAATAGGTTTAAATGATGGTTACTGGAAGAATTTATATTAAAATTGATTGTCTCATAGACTCCGGATGTGTGTGTATTGATGTAGATAAGTGTTTTGTTAGGTAGGATGGAACAGGGATGTCTCAGTGTCTCGCTATGTCTTTACAGTAGAGTGAGTGGTAATAGCTGGTAGTTCTGGTAAATGCTTGACACCTCAGAGCTTGTTTAAAAATCCATGATACTCCTATGTAGGTAAAACATTAATAGGTATCCAAGTTTAATTTGAATATTCGTTTGTTAATAGGTGTTCAGTTTTCCTGTAGCAGTAATGATGCTGATGCTGAAAGAGCAGCCATAGTAAGAAGACGTTTTAAATAATGGTATGCTACACCACCGAGTAAAATTGGATCATTTCTGAAGTTCTCTGCGGTGTGTGTTGTCTTTATGTAATGCATATTCATTCTGTGTGTATGCATCTATCTGTTAAAGAGTAGGGCACTGCTTAGATGAAGCAAATTGTTATGTATGTGGACCATTGCAAGAGAGCTACAATTCATGAGAGCTTTTTTTTTCAAAAAAACCAATCAACCTTCTCTTGGTATTACTTTCTCATCTAAAACTCATTTCTTCCTAACCATCCCCTGCTTTCAAACAAAGGTTGCATACCTGACATTCAGGAGGCTGCATTACTCAAGGGCTGGAGCTGTTGAAGGTGAGAGGAAGAGACAAAACGTGGGGTTTTGTATGTTACTGTAATGGAGCAGTTAGTATGAGAGGAATTAGGTGATGATATCTGTATAACATCCACATTCTAGAAATCAGAAGACTGCACTGAAAATCAGAGTAATTGGTTTTTAAATGTTTTGTTTGTAAGGCTAATGAATTCCTGTTATTGCACATGTAAATAAACAGTAATGTTAGTCTTCAAAAGAATTTCAGGCCAGCCTCAGTCTGACTTTGAAATAAGAAGGCCGTTTGTGTGTCACTGGGTTGCTGAACTGCTGTGTTGGCATGTGCAAGTGGCTTGCATATGCAAATGTAGTGACTCTATCTAAAAATTACTATGTCTCTTGAAAATCTGAATTACTAGCTGTAATTTGCAATTGGAATGGTTTGTGTCTAAATTAAAGCTGAGGGCAACTTCCTTGTAAATTCTGTTGTGTGATTTTTGAAAGGTTGTTTCAAACCATCAGGAACTGCTTTCTCTGAAAGCCCAATCTGGGGTCTTATACTTGCTTACACAGAAAAAGATGCAGAAGTCAGTCTTTAAAATAAGCAATATTGCCTGTGACTATTTTATGAAAGTTAACGTTTCAAAAATCTTAAATACACTTATTTAAGAGAGCAAACCACCTTTTCCTGACTCTTAATTGCTGGTTTCAATATGTTAATGTTTGATGCCATAAGAATTAAACAAAGTGCTCTAAATGCTTAGAGAAGAACACTAAGAATCAAAGGATCCAAAAGTATACTTTATATCTAGCTTTTTTTATTTCTCCAAAGAATCACAGTTGGTGTTTAAAGTCTCTTAAAATGCCTTTATTAACAACAGTACTGGTGGTCAACATTTTATTAAAGCACGTTTTACCATAGCAGTGTACAGCTAGCAATGGGCAATTCACAGTAATTGAAATAGTAACAAAACCAGAAAGGCTTGAGCTGTGTGTGTAGAACAATTAAAGCATAGGTAAGTGATGTATTCATCACTTAAATTCAAACTGGAATTTAATATGGGGTAAATTCTGATACCTTTTGCTACCTTAATTTATGTATGACTTCTTTTTGATTACAACCCCAAATGACATACGTTCTTTAGGATATTCTTCTAAGGGGCTGTGCTAGTATTCAGTACATTTTACAGTAATCACTTCAGAAGAGATGAGACACCTATAGGTCTTCATTACAGCCTGTATCCGTTAAACATTTTTTCCCTTTATAGTGATGCGTATGCTCATACCAATTAAGAGTAATTTCCCCTATCAGCAAGCAAATTTGCAGCTGCTGAGGTAAACTAATGAAAAGGAGATCAATTGCAGTCTGCTAGTGCATATAGTCTTTTCAGTAATCTTTTATGTAGGTTTCTGTGGGCATACTCAAATATTTTGGCAGCTAAGAATTCTTTTTCTTGTTGTGAATTTTCGTCAGTTGTTTTTTAAGCTGACAACTGAATATTGATGATAATGGAGCTTCACATTTTTTAATCATATGCTGCATATGACAAAGCCATCTTCATATGGCTGGTTTGTCTCAAAAGCAATCCAGTTTCAAAATACAACCTTTTTTTAACTAGGTAATACAATATACAGCCTGAATCTAAAACTAAATTGTTGTATACGGGGGGTGCGGTTTCAGGCTGTGCCTTATCCAGGCTGTGTGCTTGCCAGAAGAGGTTTCTTTTACTGTGTGTTCTGTCTCTTCGGTACACTCTATCTAGTGATTGCAAGGCTGATACATCACAGTAATTTGTAGATTTTTATTTAGAAAACTTCCTTGCCCCCATTTCTCTGTTACAGCAATGAGATTGATTTGCTGTGTAGCTGAGTTGTCACTAGGTGTGGTGTAAGGGGTGTGAGATGGGAGCGTACAGCTGGGGCAGGGCAGGAAGGACAGGTGAGACCATTTTTGAGGCAGCCTTCAGATAGCCTTAGTTAGGTTAATGTAACACTGCAGTCTAATTAAGTATGCTTCTTGTTACCTGTATGGCAAAGGAATTAGAGGTACCTTTTGGAACGATGCCACCTTTCTTTCATTAATTTGTAAATGTAATTTCAGAAAGCACTTAGGTTCTTTGTTCTCACACCTTCCAGGATTTCCTTTGCCTTTCTATGAAAATGCTTGCTCTCAAATTATTCTTTTATGGAAAATTGAAAATATAGAAACACATGTTAGGAGTAAAATGTGCCTGCAAATGTTAGAATAAATATTCTTTTGGAATGCTTTTATATATTCATTCATTCAGTGCAGAATGGCTATCCTGATATAACAAGAAATGTGACCCCCGGATGCTGAATGCAAGCAATGGATTTACATAGCTGTCAGTTAAGTGGAGTGATATTTGGACTGCTGCACATTTTCTTTGAACTCGGAGACTTACATTTCAGGCAACCATGCACTTGATTAAGTTTAGAATATTATACAATGAGGAAACTAATTTCATAGAAAGCTCAGAACAGCATGTCTTTTGTCTTCAGTAGCTGGTTGAGTCAGCAACAAACCTTGAAAATATGCAGCTTGGCTCCTTTAGCCTAAGCATTAGATTAAATACTTCTAAAACTTTGATTTAAAGCCTTGATATTCATATGTCTAAGATTTATCCTGACTGATGAAAAGTTACATATAGTGACTGTTGTACATGGAGTTTCCTTTGCAGAACCTGTTGACTTTGTCACAGATTCATTAGTTAATGTATTTTCCTACATTATTTGCATCTCTAGAAATACCTGTGGCTTCATGTGATGCTTAAGAGGGAATGAGTTAACTGTGTATGTAGCCTCAGGGATTAATACTGAGGCTTGGGAAGCAAAACTACAAAAATATACTTAAATTTGTCTGTGTTGTCCTTGCTGTGCTCCCTTGTGTGTTGTTTCAATTTCCAGTGTACATCTCTTGATTTTTGTGCTGCAGTAAGGAGTTAATCTGATTCTTTTCCCTTTAGCACAAGTGAAGGAGGAACCTGACTCTGATCTGTATTCTTGGCCATGCTACTGCTGCATGCTGAAGGCTCTCGTGGACTGGGCTGAGAGACTTCTCATATGGGTCAGAAAAGAGTTACGAGTAACACTAGGAACGTTGATTAACTGCAGTGAAGACAAAATACAAGGCACATACTGTGTTAAAATATTAGCTTACGCTGGGGTGCTAGCACATGCTATGTGTACATGGTTCCAGTGCAGATATTTCCAGTATAAGTTACTGTTTCTAGTCATACTTCTCTGAAGTATCTGTTAAATACTTTGCTTAGTATTAATTAAGGCTTATCTGAGTACGGGCTTTGGAACATTTCACAGTGCACACAGTTCTGTTAATTTTTTAATAAAAGTAGCAAATCTGACAAGTGTTGGATGGGAGATGGCAAGTTCTCTAAGATTGTTGTGGAAGTGCTTGTATAGCTAGGAGCCCTGTAATGATGATCAAGCATGTATCATTTAAATATGTTATGATCTTGTAATTATAGTCATTTTTATAATTCCATACATTTAAAGGGGCAGAACTCTGCTGGTTCAGGCAGATGAATTTTGGTATTCCCTGACTTTTCAGTACTTAATTTAAAATCATTAAGTAACTTTTAGTTATATAGTGCCTTTTGATCATTGTGATGACGGACATGAATACTGTCCTGCTGTTGTTTATTTTAATAATAAGCTGATATATTTTATGGATCTAGGTAAGGTCACCAGGACATTAATTACAGTGGCATAAGGTGTGTGTTTCTTGTTACTGACTGTGAGAACTTCGAATGACTAATTTTCTGTTCACCTTGATTTCCTCCCTTGTACTCTGTAGAGTTCTCTGAAACTTGTACTAATTGTGATCTCCAAAGCAGAATCCAAAAAAACCCAACCACTACTTGTCTTTGAAGCTCTTTCTAAAAATTGAGTCATAGACGTTACATTTTAAGCCAGCAGAATGTTTGATTATTCTACTTTTGACTGCTTTAAAATTCTAGTTGCCATAACAACTTTATTTCTTTATTTTTAGCACATCAGTTGCCATAACAATAAAATATAGCTTTTTGAATGTAACCATTTTTTCCTCACTTTTTTTGCTTTGTTTTATAAAGAATCTTCGGGGGGGGGGGGGGGGGCAGGGGCGGAGAGAGGAAATATAGCAAAGCTCTTCCCCTGTGAGCACTTTGGTTAGAACATAAGCTGAAAAATTTTTTTTTTTTAACCTAGCCTTATTCCATTTCTATGGCAGTTTTTTGACTACTGAGTATTTTCATAACTTATGCAGAAAAATTAATGCAAGTCACTGTATACAGCTTTTGTAGAAAATTGCTGTTGGAATTTAATTTTTATGTGTTGTAGTTAGTGTATTAGAAAACCATAACTGTTACAGAGTCATTTCCAATATCTTTATTTCATTACATGGACTGGCTATAAATAAGGTACAGGCAACTGCTACTGATACGGGAAGCATTTTCTTTATGCTATTGAAAGCTGTCCCTCTTTCTGTTTGTTTGGTTGTTTTCTTGTTCCTTACTGTAAGATTGCTTTAAAGATTACTGTTTAAATTTTGCAGCAAGTAACTCCATTTTTGTCATGTCATTCGTTATCTTACATTTCATTATAAGTATGAGAACTACTTATGCTCAGTTTGTTCCTGCAGCAGACATTACACACATGCTGGGAAGGAAGGTGTTCAGGAAACATGCTGCGTGCCTTTTCAGGCCAAATTAATTCTAGTGGCCATATAAAAATGACAGCCACTAGCATCCTATGCAAACATAGCAGGTAGGACCCAGTGCTTCCATTTCTTCCTGTATGGCCCTTCCTAGGCATATTGTCAATTAGTTAGAGGCCAGTAGTTAGTTCAGTGTGTTGATATGCCGAGTTTTGGGAAGTTATATGTGATATATCTTAAAAATCTATGAATTAAGAGATTGATATCTAGCTTCAAACCATAATTTTCAGCAGAGGGGGAAGGTTTGTGTGTGAATTTAATATTGGTGAAAGAAGTTGGACTTAGTCTATAGACTTGACTTCTATGTTCCCTGATAGTGTCCTTTCCAAAAGGACTTGTAGAATCTCTCAAAAATGCTGTCTTTAGATTTAACCTATTTTTAGTGCTGATAAAGTATATGTTTAATTTCATTTTTTTTCATACAGATGGCAAATAATGTCAGGTTTGGTATTTCTTTTTGAACAAAAAAGATAATTTCTCAGCTCATGTAACATTTTATATGTGCCGATTTCTAGCTATAAATATAAACGTCCTCTGTATCTGATACAATCAAACTAAGTTAAGACAAAATTTGATAGTTATTGGAAGTTGAATGTATTTAGATGTTATTAATCTTGAAACATGGTTATGAGATGTGAGATGACTTTATAAATTTTAATTAGCTAATTTTTAACTCTGGGGAAAAAATAAATCAGTAACTCTTGCTTTCAGAGGCATTTTCCACACATCTATCATTGCCGGGTTCCATGTCTGTGAGTTAGCCAGGAGCCTACTTCAGCTGCTATTGTTTGCAAAATTTTCCCTCTAGACCGTTCTTTGTAGGAAGCTATTCCTGGTCCTTTCTCATATATGGTTATTGATGCGAGCGTGCGCTGATATAGACTCCATGCTGTAAGAGGATATAAGTGATACCTCTTCAGCAGTTCCAGCTGGGAGGAAAATTTGGTCTAAATGAAGCTGAGCTTAAAATCCATAAAAAGAAATTGTGCCACGCTTCGGTTTAGAAATAGTTTTCATGCCATATCCTTTCCATGTTCCCCTTTTCCATTTCTTCACAAAAGTGGTAGAATAGTAATACTGAGTAACACTTTGTTTAAAGATAGTCTTCTAAAATTCACAATTTACTTCGATTGTTTTCAGCTTTATTGTTCTCAGGAAATAGTGGAATTGGATTTACTAGTCCAAATTTGGGGTCAGTACCACCTGCTCCTCAGTAGATCTTGCACCAAAATAAATAGTGAATCTTTAGTTCTTAACTGATTTTTGTCTACATCAACAGTTGAAGCTATGACTTTTTCTACTAAATGATTCTAGTTGTTTGCTGTTTTTCTGAGCCACCTCTTGTCTCCTTGAGGAAGCACTATTTTTAAAAATCTATTAAAGGAAAAGTTTAGGGTGGAATGTGCCAATGATATACGCAAATAAAAAATACATTGTCCATGTGACTAGGCACATGTTTCCAGTCAGCCCGTCTAGATTAGACTAGATGCTCTGGGAGAATGTACTGTGACCATTTAACCTAAGCTGCATCCATGAAAAGTGGATTTGAATCTGATTCTGACATGCATCTGTGAATTTGTCGTGTACTGGTAGCTGCCAGTTCACAATATTTAGAAAAGAGAATTAGACTGAAGTGGATAATTCTGAAAGCTTTAAACTATTTTTGAGAAGAAGATAAATTATGCACACAAATGCTCTCTGTGTTGTAGCTTTCAGCACAGATTAAAAGTAAGTTGCCAAAGGTTACAGTGGGGAGTTTTTGTCACACAGGTTTGCTGTTGTGATGTTCAGAAGTACGGTACTGAGAAGGAGAAGGATTTGGAAGCGCATGCAGTGTTGGTTGTACAGTAGTTTATGGATGTGTGGCCTTGGCATTGAGTTCTGAGGAATGCTTTGATATGAAATAGAGGTGATGCTCTTGGGAGAATTTAAAGAAATAATATTGGGTGCAGCTGGTTTTGTTTGTCTGTCTGTTTTTAAAAAGCAATGAAGAACAGAAACCACATTTGTATGCACCTCAACTTTATTCTTTGGTGCATCCAAACTTGTGATTTTGAAAGACTGGCAGATGTATATGGTTTTGATCCATGTGTTCGTATATTAGTAGTTGCTTTTGCCCAGGCCTTAGAACTTGGCTTCCTAATCAAGGCTACAATAAATTATTCATAATTCGAACTCATTAAATCAAAATTGGTTGCCTTTTAAAAGGTCATGCTGTAGTTCAAGAGAACTCTTCGGCTTGCAGTATGTGAAAAATCAAAGTAGGTGATCATAGTGTTTGGGATTTTTTTTTTTTAGTAGCCTTAAAATCTGTTATTCTAGCTCTGCTGAAATGGATTTACTACTAATACTGACGGAGCTTATACTTCTGCCCAGTCAGCTGGAATCCTTTTGAACATACACTTTCTTGGTGCCCAGTCGTGATATGCTTTTAGAATACCAATATCTATGGAATGTAATTCCTGGCTTGTTAAAGACAAAAGTATTAGTAAAAACACAACTATGTCAAAACATCCCTCTAAAAAGTTTAAACGAATGCAGTATTAAAATAATAATTTAAGTATTATTTTAAAATACGAGAAATGATTCCCACAGGAAAAGAAAGGGTAATACTACCTGCACTGTTCATACTATTCTCTACATTTCAGTATTTCTTCATTTACAGTTCTCTTAATTGCTATCTTTTGTCTTGTGATTTAACAGGTGAAAATTTTAATCGTCTCTTGAAAGCAGTGTAATTAATAGCTAGTTCATTTCCATTCACTCTAATGTACTTCCATGCATAAAGGCGATGTTTTATGTTAGGATAGCTGCATGGATAGGACACGGGTTTGTTATGGTACTTGAAATGCAGAGGGACAATTTTGAATGAAATGCATGTTTTTTTAGACTGTCAGTATGCTTTCACAAACCACTAACAAAACATTAGTCACAAAATCAAAAGCAGGAGCTAAAGGAAAAGCAATACAAATAACAGCGCCCGTCATTGGGATGCCCAGAGCAGTGATAGGTAGAAAGCCTGTGTTCTTTTGCCAGTATACTTTCTTTTTAAGCTACTGCTAGTTTAAGGACAGATGGATTCATTTTAGCGGCAGCCACGTGACCCTGTCAGAGGGCATATGTCTTAATTTTTTGCTTTTTATACGATCCTAAGACACTTTTGTAATGTTTCCGTTGTCCGTTTTCATGCATTTGGGGGCTTTTCTTATCATGTGGGCTCAGTTAGTAAATAGCATCCTTATGTAGCTTAAGTGCTGTTTTTTAATGCAAATGCTATGTTTAATTCCTGAAAATGCTAATTATCACCATTCATTAGACTTCACAGCATTTCCCTGAAGTAAATTCACTTCTTGATAGATTATTGCACGGTGTTTTATTTCTATTGATTTGAGGCACAGAAGTTTGGTGGTATTTGTCACTCTGAATTGAGCTTGTAAAATGAATTCCATTTGTCACAGGAGCACCAATATAATCTTGAGGGAAGCTCCTCCCAAAGAAAAATGTTCTTTAATGTAAAATTCAGAAAAGTAACCATCTAATCCATGAGATCCCATGTAGTAATGTTTAAAGGGAGATTGTAGCAATTTACTCCGAAAACTTGCTTAGTATTTATTAAATACATGAATAACGTTAGTAGCTAATTTAAAAGTTTCAAACTTAAGACGTGTTCGATGTAATCGTACTGAAATCGTAATCGATTGATGAAATCGATGTAATCGTAAATGAAAGGACTGCACAATAAACTTGCAAATTTGAATGCCCATCTTTCTCTACTGATCCACTACAGCACAGAAAAAAAACCCAACTTTTTTTTTGCCAATTTCTTGTTCTGCATCACAGCATCCTAATTACCTAACATTTATATGATACTGGCTAATATTTACCTCATTAGAAATAGTATGGGAAAAGGACTGGGGCTGTGAGTCCAGCAGAGGAGCAGGCTGAAACAGAGCCTGCTGCAGTAGTAGTAAAAGGGAAAGCGATCACTAGCTCCCTTCCACATACCCCACATACCTTGACCATTTAGAAAGCTACTGTCCCCTTCCAGCCTCTTACCTGAACTTCCCCCACCCTCCACTCCAAATTATACCAGCCCCTTCCTTCTTCCTCACCTTATAGAACCTACTCTGTTGCTGCCATCAAATTCAGTTTTGCCTCTGATGCAGAAAAGGTTTATGTAGGCTTTGGGGAAAATTTTTTCCTGTAACAGTGAGGTAGGTGCTCCACAAGAGCATCTGCATTTCAAAAATGTAGCTGTGTAACTCGTATCACTTGATCTTTTTTGCAGTCACTGGAGTATGTGGGCCATAGCATTATAAAATGATTTATGGCATTCTTTATGATCATGGGGTGGGAGGGAGAAGGAAAGGAAACTGATCTGTGATAGCAAAACTGATAAATGAGACTATCAGGTGGAGAAATATTTCATGGGTTTAAACTTTCTACAAGATACTGTAGTTTCCTTGAGAACTAACACTTTTGGGTTTTTACCACTGGCCCAAGCTTGTTTAGTCTTGGCGATGATGGAGACAAACTGCAACAAGAAAAATTCTGAGCTGATACTGGGAGTCACAGTGAGAGTGGTCAAACATTGGATCAGGGGTCCACGCAAACTATGAAAACTCCAACCTTGGAAATGCTCACAACTCAGCTAGATAGGACCCAGAGCAACCTGGCCTAAATTTGGCCTTGGACCTGACTTTGAAGTTGGCCTTGCTTTGAGCAAGGGTGTTGATATCCAGGGGTGCCTTCCAACATAAAGTGTTTAAGAAGTCTAAGATTATTTTGAGAAAAAATAATGCTTTTATACATATATATGTATACCTTTTATATCTCATATTTTATGCCTGTACTCAGGTGAAAATGTCTGTGTAAGAGCTCTTCATGGCAGTTTTTTAAATAGACAACTGTAGTGGGTGGATTTGGGGAAGAGGCTTTATATTCCAAATAACAAATAAAACTGATTTCTGCCTTAAATACAGCACCAATATGACTTCAGAGAGCAACTTCAAACATTAGTCTGATGTAAAAAAAAACAAATCACGTACGCACAAACAAAATTTTTAAGGCAACTACTGATTTTTCTTCCTCCTCTCCCTCTTTAAGCTGCACTACACGCTGCAAGCTTTATAGAACAGAATTTTTGTGGAGGCATTAAAAACAAACCCGGGGTGTCCATAGGATGTGGTGGACAAGTAAATGCCAGAGGTAGTTAAGATAAAAATAAAGCAAACTGAAGAAACACATTTGTTATACAGGCGAAGGAGAAAGTGGATAAAAGAAAATGATACTTTAAAAAAAAAAAAAGAGTTGGGCAGAAGAAAAGAAGATAAGGAGCTGGTATGTATATCAATATTGTCATTCAGATCTGCATCTAAGTAAATAACTATTATGTTCCTTATCCCACACTCTCAGCTGCATCTCCCTGCTCTAATCAATGCCTTTTAAAAAGATTTTACAGAAATTATTGTTGTCCATTTAATCCAGCTGACCATCCAATATTTTAACAAAGAGAGTCCTGAAAGACTTCAAACTAGAAATGAGTGGTGTGACTGAGATGCTTCTTTGTGCATTGCAGGAATTGCTTCCATCAGTCCTGTTGCCTTACAAAAAAAGATTTAGAAAACAGATATTCCTATTCCTTTCCAAATAGAAGCAATGAGTAATTGTTTCCTTGCTTGGAGCTTCTAGATCTACCTCTGTATGGACTTGTTCTGTCTGAGCAGCTTTATCTCGCTTCCTTACAGGGTCACGCACATCACTACTGCTTTCACAGGCTTTCTTTTCGTACACAAAGCTCGAGCTCCTACCACATCTCCTCTGTTTTCAGCAGGATCAGATGGTGTGAGTCTTCTGTTTTAGATGGTAACTTCTGTTGTTTCTAGCTGATGTAATTCATAAAGAAGGTGTGGAATTGCTCCTTCTATTCAGCTTGAAGAAGAGTGCTTAGTCCTTCTGCTGGACATAACCAGCTATGGAATTTATGCACCATGTAAAATACTGCCTTGGTGACAGCCATTAAATTCTTCCACTATAACTGTTTTCTCTTTCTCACTTCCATTTCTTTACATGCAAATAAAAAAAAATAATCCTGAAGCACATTCTGTTTAAAACTGAAGTCCGTGTTATGTCTCTGATCTACAGATAGAAAACTTTTTCCATATAGCTTTTTAATGTGCTGCCTCTGATATAACCTTCCAGTATTGCCACATCTTGTCAAATTCTGTCCGTAATTGCATAGTTTTGTCAGGACTAGCTGATTTCTCCTTTAATTTTCACTTTCCTCCAAATATACGTAAAATACAGTACAAGTTAGTGCAGTCAGTCTGTTGCAGTTTGCACTGCTGCTGCTTAGCAAATGCCACTGGGAGTTGGGCTCTGGGAGTAGCTGAGGTGATAAAGCCACTGGCAGCTTGCAGCGTAACTTTTTTTTTTTCGGTGGTGAAGGAAGCCTGCTTATATTTCCACAAAGAAAGAAATCCAACTTCCTTACTTTTGAATCACTTTGTCCCTTTAATTATAATTCATGAAAGGGAAGCATTTTACCTGCATTGAAAACCAACCAGCAGAGGTTGCCATTGATTTTTCTCTTACCTGCTTAGCAGTATCTGGATTTCTTGTACAAGACCTGAAATATTTGGCTGACATGAGTGCTTGTTATCAGAGTTCGGTACTCTGAGCACACAGTAATAGGCAGTGCAGTTTTGTACATCAGCTGGATCTGACCTGTGAGCAAGGTGACTTAGTGGTCACCGTAACATTTGGAAGCTTTATCCACTTGTATCGAGCAGAATGCACTGAGCATGTAGTTTCTATGGTCTGCTTAATTTTAGGCTTTACATCTACTTATCTAACGTGCCCTCGTGTCTTTGAGACTTTCTGACATCCATCTTAAGATGTTTTGGCCCTTTGTTTCTCTGGTGCCCACCACAAACTGGCCCAGGGAGGGGAGGGAGAAGTACTGGTTGCTGCCATGCCTGTGCACACCGTTTTTCGTTCTCCTCCTCCTCTCCCACAGGAGGAATAGGAAGAGGAAGAATAAAAATTGCTTCCTATTGTTCCGCCCGTGGTATGGATAGCTATGGCTTACAGCTGTACTCGGGGACTAAATTTAGTCATTAAATCTGTTGTTGCAGCCATTTACAGTTCTGAGGTATTGGAGCGATTTTAATTTTTTTCTTCAATCCTTCGATGGAAGAATTTGGAATTATCACATGCCATTATTGCAAACCACTCTCACACTGCTGCATTTTATGCTGCTTCACATTTCTACAGACTTGTCATTCAGCCTTGAATATTTGCTCCAGGCTATACTCGAAATACAAGATGTTAACCCAGGAGCAGCTTATTAAAATGTTGCCTGTGGCTTGCCTTGGTACTAAAAGAATTTAAATCACTGTAGTTTCTAATGACTTAGTTTGTTAAAGCCCCCGATACCATTCTTGACACGTGTATTTTGCTGATCTACAGCCCAAAATACTGTTTTGTGGTTGGTATTTCAGTATCTAAATGTGCTGTTTCTCTCTGTGTCTAAGGACGTATGGAGTGCCAATGTAAGATAACTTTGATCATTGTACTTCTGTTACTGGTTTTATTTTTAGGAAGCATGAAGTAAACAGTACTTCTGAGTCCTTAATCAGGGAATAACAGCATCCATTTGCATGAAGAGAGATCAGTTAATTGGGTTAAAAAGTCTGTGCTTTGAAAAATAATGTTACTCACAAGTATTTGTATTAAAACCGATGTTTGCAATCGGTTGGAGCAATTAAAAATTGGTACAGTATTGAAAACAGTTGCAGATGAGTTTTAAAATCTGCCTTAAGCATGAAAAGACCTAATTTTTAGCGGCCTGTAATTTTGTCTTTTAAGCAGGACAAAATTTGTGTCAAACCATGGCAAATATACATTGTCTGTAAATGTTTAGCTTTGTAAAGTAAGAGATGCATATGAAATTAGTAATCTGAGAATAACTCTTAATAAACATTTTTAGTTAGGCAGTGATGGCGGTTTCTAAAATAACTTACACAGCTATAGTCAGTTGGGTGGGACTGATTTAAACGTTTGGTTGTTTTTTCTTTTTTTGAGGGGGGGTGGTGGTGGTGTATATCCTGTGGACTTCAAACATTATTTAATTCGTTGGCATTCAGTGCGGTTTGTCCGCACTGATCCGGAGTTCAGCAGTTTGAACGAGCAAGTCGCACACTGCCGAACTTGCACCGAGCAAACCCCCCGGCTGCTTTCACTCTCAAGCCGTCTCCTGGCCGTACGAAGGTCAATGAGCTTCGCGCGGTAAGTACCCGCTCCTCGCCGGCGGCCACCACAGCCGTGCCGCAGCCCTTCCCCGCCGGAGCAGCCCCGCGGCCGGGCTCCGGGCGCTCGGAGCGGCCCCGCGGCTGCCGGCCGGGGCCGGGGCCGGGGCCGGGTCCCGCGGGCCGGGCGCGGCGGTGCCCCCGCCGCCGTTCCGTTCCCCTGCCGCGCTGCGGGGGGCGCCGCCGGCCCGGCCCGGCCGCCGTTACCTAGTGACAGCGGCGCGGCGCGGCCATTGGCTGCGGGCCGGGGGGCCGGGGGAGCCAGTCACCTTTCCAGCGCCCGGCTCGTCTGCATCGGCTGGGGAGGAGGAGGAGGAGGAGGAGGAGCGGACTCAGGTGCAAGCAGTAATTTCAAGGGGGAAGGAGAGAAATAGCGACAGAAGCTCTAGCAGCACCACAATAACTAGGACTCCCCTGTCAAGCAGTTCATCGTAGCGGCTGATAAGGATGTGTGTAGGTGAGAAAGATTGCTATATTGCTTTAACAAAGAATTAGAGAAAGTAGTAATTTTGTACGTGCTCTGTTGCTTATAGACGAAGGGAGTGAATAGCCGGAAATATTCTGGGATGTTATAAAATCAAAAGGACTTTCTGTACAGCGTGGCAATGCACGACAGGAAATTAACTCCAAAAAGAATGCTTTCTCTCAAACTGCTGCAACAGAATTGAGAATTTTTCTTTTCCAGTATCTGAAATTCCTCCTGAAGACACAGCAAGGACTATCAAAATCATCAGAGAGATTCTGGTCCTTTTAAAGAGACTTAAAGCAAATGCCAGCGTAATATCTGAATGACCTTGGAGATCATTTTATGTGGATTCATTAATTCTCACTGCCAGTCTTCTAGTCTCAGGAACTCAAGGATTAAAGATGGTTTTAACATTTTAGGGGCCTTTCAAAAAGCAAGATTGTATACAATTAATTACCTGCCTAATGATTCTTGAACTAATCAAGCATTTACTTAAAACTGAACACAGAAGATGCTTTCTTTTAACATTTGCTTTCTCCATAACTGCGAGTAAAATGAACAAGGTAATGTCCTGCAATTAGAAGAACTTTTTTTTTAAAGCAACTATTTATTATGCTGATCATCTAATAAATATAGAAACCCTAAAACTACATAGAAGGTGAAGCTGAATAACAGAATAATGGAGTAGTAAACAATGGCAGCTTTTCTAGTCAAATCAGCATTTCATTAGCTTCACAGCAGAATGCAGATGGAAGTTTCTGTTCTCGTTGTATGGGGGTTTGTGAAATGATTCAGGTGTAGCTACAGAGGTGAGCAATATAATGGATATACCTATGAACTCCTGGGTACTGATCCACTGTAGCAGATACTGCAGAGTTTCCAAAGATGATTATTTTAAATTACCATTGCTGAAATTAAATGCAAAAGGATTTATTTTGCCTGTGGGGACCTTGAATTATGCTTCTGGCATTAATAATTGTAATGGACTATAACTGTTTGAAGGAATTGTGAATATTGACATAAGTCTCCAAATTCTATTCTTAAATTATTTTCATTTTTAAATGAATAGACACGATCTTCTTCATTGTATGCGAGATGTATGTTTTCTTTCTTGGGAGTCAGAGGACAAATCTGCCTTGTCCCCCACCCGACTCCCTCCAAATAAAATTCATTATTCATACCCGAACAGTGGTGAGTCTATTGGAATTAACCTTGACAAAAATGTTTTCCTTACCTTTACAATGAATAGCATGGATAAGACGGAGTACCATCTCTCCTGAATGGAGCCAGAAAAGACAGCATTAGATGATGAACTTTTTCCTTTACTCTCCAATCAGTCTGTGATTTAAATTGAGACATTAAAAAGATTATCTCCAGTAACTGCTGGTCCAGGAAACCTGAGCTGTACTGAGGTTCCTCCTTCCCTTCCTCCCCCTCACCCCATTATATTCCAAAGTAAATGACTTTCTCAGGAAAACAAGCAGTCAGACATTCCCCTTCTCCTTCCCTGGGAAATGAACGTGTCTCTTCAGTTTTTATTTCCATATTTCACAGTACCTGTTTGTTTTAGAAGTGCCTTGTGTTTGCTAAGGATTGGTCAAGAGCACTGGAGGAGCTGATCAGTGGCCTTTCTCTTTCTGGCTTTTTTTGGGTTTGTTTTTGTTTTGTTGGTTTTTTTTTCCTTTTCTTTCTTTCTTTCTCTTTTTCTTTCTTTCTTTTTTTCTTTGTTTCCTTAAAGCTAAGGTATGCCAGAGGTGATGCACTGATGCTGAAGAGGCATCAACAGCTATGGGACTGTAATCCTCTCAAATGTAAGCACTGGCAGTGTCTACAAAGAGAGATCGTGAGACGCTGAAGCAGAGTTTAGCTGCTGTTAAGCAGGTCATCTGTTCACTAAGGCTCAGATTGCAGTGTTCCCTAATCACAAAACATGAACCAGTCCCGATGGATTGAATGGAGGACTCTGAATATGAGCAGTAGTGTTATGAACATATCTGAGCATCTCTCCTGCCCTCTTGGATTTGGTCACTACAATGCAGTTGACATCTGTATCCTTGAGACAGTTGTTATTGTCTTGCTAACGTTTTTAATTATTGCGGGTAACTTAACCGTGATATTTGTTTTTCACTGTGCTCCACTTCTGCATCATTATACCACCAGCTATTTTATTCAGACCATGGCCTATGCTGATCTTTTTGTTGGAGTTAGCTGCTTGGTTCCTACTTTGTCACTGCTCCACTACTCGACAGGTGTCCACGAGTCCTTGACTTGTCAAGTTTTTGGATATATCATCTCTGTGCTCAAAAGCGTATCTATGGCATGTCTTGCTTGCATCAGTGTGGATCGCTATCTCGCTATAACAAAGCCTCTCTCCTATAATCAACTGGTCACACCTTGTCGCTTGAGAATCTGCATCATTTTGATCTGGATATACTCTTGTCTGATCTTCTTGCCTTCCTTTTTTGGTTGGGGAAAACCTGGTTACCATGGAGATATTTTTGAATGGTGTGCTACCTCCTGGCTAACTAATGCCTATTTTACTGGCTTTATCGTGTGCTTACTATACGCTCCTGCTGCCTTTGTCATATGTTTCACATATTTCCACATCTTTAAAATTTGCCGGCAGCACACCAAAGAGATAAATGATCGGAGGGCTCGATTTCCTAGCCACGAAGTGGATGCTGCTGGGGAGACTGGGCACAGCCCTGATCGCCGCTATGCCATGGTTTTGTTTCGGATAACCAGTGTGTTCTACATGCTGTGGCTCCCCTATATCATATACTTTCTGCTGGAGAGCTCTAGGGTGTTGGAAAACCCAGCACTTTCGTTCTTAACAACATGGCTTGCTATAAGCAATAGTTTCTGCAACTGTGTGATATATAGCCTCTCTAACAGCGTTTTCAGGCTGGGACTGCGGAGACTGTCAGAGACAATATGTTCATCTTGTATGTGTTTAAAAGACAGGGATGTACGGGACCCTAAACCAAGAAAACGGGCTAATTCCTGCTCCATTTAAAGAAAACTGGCGCATGTAATCAAATGTGGAGTTTTGATAGTATTTGCTGTATCTGGAAACTTGCCAGAAGAGAAATGTTTACTTGAATAGCTTGCTATGATGTTAGAGTGAGTTTAAAAGTGATTGTGGAAAAGGCTGCTGTAAGAGGGGTCACTGAGCTCGAATATAGCTCTTATGAAATTGTGAGGAGAGCAATTCGACAGAGACAATGAAGAAAGTCAGAACTAAAAATCTTCCAAAGGGCATGAAATAACTACCACATCAGAGGAGATTCCTCATAAAATAAGTTAGTTACTACCTTATATTTTTCCCCTTGTAGAAAAGTTGTCTTACTATCTTTGTGTCAGAATATACTGTAGCCTTCTGAATTTAAATATATTTAAGAGGAAACAATCAACAACACAGTAAGTGGCTATCCGTAAATTATATACCTGAGGACTATAGTAGATATTGCAGATTAATAATCAGCTCTATCTCTGCTCACATCTTGTACAATTTTCAGTTGTACAAACAATCCGCAATGCATAAAACTTACACTGGGCATGATGCTTTTGGATAAAATGGCACATTTTGGTACAACTTTCACAGCAGCTCTCCCTCTCATTTCCCCTTTTTTCCATACTGTGCATCCCTAGATTCCATCGTGTCCAAGTGGTTTAGTTTGAGGGCACTGACGAGGTAAACTGAGTGTCAAACCATTCTTCCTGCAGAAAGCAATAGCCCTTCCTGGCTGGCTGAGTAACTGCAGCTGCCCATGTACAATGACTTCTTCAATCTTTCATTCTCTTGATCCTGTTAAATTAGCACACAGTATCAATGTAGTGTCCTTTAGGGTGTACTAAAGCTTTTCCTTTATTGGCTACACAGATAATCCTAACGCAGATATGATAATCGCACACAGCAGTGTGCATCACTGCTTAGAAAATTAAAACTAACTAACCCTTTTCTTTGGGAAGTCTAAATAGCTTACTGTTGTAGCTGTCAATCCGTTGTGTGAACCTAGCTTGCACACACTGTATTTTTTTTAGAGAAAACGTAAATTGTGGTCTGTGCCTGATGTTTTCATAGCACATGGAATAGATCAATGCTACAGGATTAAAAAATTACACTTGCTTTAAGAGAAGTACTTCTGTGCAGTTGTTGAATAGCTGTTTGTTAGACAGGTGTTCTTGGAGGAGGAGAACAAGACAGTTTAGTATTAAATACAGTCAAAGAGCTTCAGTATTTCCTTTTGTACTGAACTGATTTTCAGGTCCACTGATGAAATCTTTTTTATTTTGCAAGGGCGCACATTAGGTTTGTGTAATAAATTGCCAGGGGTTCAGATGCATGCCAATCAATAAAATATTTAAATTATTATTTTGAACCAAATGTAATTTTCTTAGATGGTTATTGGCTTTTAAAAAAGGCCCAATTAGTGATTATTGGTGCCTTTTAACACTGCACTATTATTCCTTCTTTCACCAAAATGCATATGTAAAGATCGTGCCTATTACTTTTTGTAATGGAAGCTAACCACGCTTGCACACTTGTGGTTTGACTCTAGATCTCCCTTAATTATGTATTCTTTGTTCTGTTGAGGAGGTTCTGAACCCCTGTATGTTTTTTAAACCTGTAAGAAAGTTGAAACAATGGAATAAAGTAGTATTATGTATATCAAAACCCGCGTTGGCTTTAGTTCCCTGATGTTATGCTCCATTCTCTGTGAAAGTTCTTTTGGGTTAGGACTCAAGAGTGAACGATTTAAAATCCAAACCTCAAAGCTGCTTACTTGCCATCTTAAACGTTTATATACTGGTTTCTAGCATTGCACAATCTTTAAAGCAGATTGAAATATGACTTGAAACATTCCTCTAGCTAAGCTGAGCTGTTGCTGACAATTAGCGCTGATAGATGTTATGGAAAAATGAGTAGTAGTCTTTGCACATATCTTGTAATGCTCCATGCCTACAGGAATGTGTCTGCTGCCTTCTTTTGAAAAGTTGCTATTTGTTTTGGAAGGCTCTTTTTGGCTGACTGCTGCTCTCTAAGGTTGTGTAACCCTGCATCTTCATACAAACGCGACTTGGATTCCTTTTCTTTTGTCATTATTTTGTCATTGCTTCCTTTTTAGTAGGTCCTCAGTGTGCAAGACTTAGACAAGGAACAATGAAACATCTCATTTCTTACAACTCATGGGGTTGGTTTCATACCAATAAAGTAGTTTTATATCTGTGCTCCAGAGCTGGCCACTTACTGCTTCTAGTTTTTGTTGGCATTCCTGGTAAGAAGTTTCTATGGAACCTCCTGAAATTCAAGAAAAGTTCTAGAAAATGCTTGAACTAACCTTTTATTAAACACAGCCTGGAGGCAGCAGATGCATTGTTAGCATGGTACTGTAGCTACAAATATGTAGAAATAAACAAGCTAACTCATTTGTATCGGTAGTGCCTTAGTTGAACCCTGCTTGTATAACTTCAACAAATGGAGTTCATATACAGCAACTTGAAGCTTTATTGCCTGCAAACGGTAGGTCAGGAGAGCTTCACTTCAGAGGCTGCAGCACAAGGTTTACTCACCAGCCCACCAGCTTCTTGCCTTAAAGGGCAGAGTGAGCAATACTTTTTTCTCTGCCATTGTGTTGAGCTTGTGGAGTTGTCAGGCAGGACTGAGGATTTCCTTTTTCCTCAGCCTGTCCTTGGAGGGAGAGAATATAGTAGAAATCCAATGCCCTGCAAACAAATTGTAGGTTCCTAGGTTCTTTGCCCTTTTTTGGGGGGGTCGTTTCTTAAACATTGGCTTAACATTGTTGGTGCAAGAATGCTAATTTGCTTATCCGGACCCTGAATTTCAGTTGCTGTAAAGTCACACTTCAACCTGGTCTTTGTAAATCCGAGTCTTCTGGTCTCTGGGAATCTGTCAAATTAAACATCCTCAGCAGAGTTAAAGACTGCGTTTCTTCTTGCTGTTTGCAAGATGACAGGATTTGACCTGGTGGTCAGTCACATGAATTTTTAAATTTAGCACGTGTGTTTCATTTTTTGAAAGTATTTTCTAAACTCATGATTTAGAATTTTATTTGAGGGAGGTTTGTTATTGTTTTACTAATGCTGTCTGAGGATTCCAGCTGGTGCTAAATTTCCTTTCAAAATTATAAGGCTGGATGTTTTTAATGGATAAAAAAAGTCCAATAGAAATTCCAGTCACCCAGTCTGTCACTTTTGATTTTCATTCTGTCATTATATAATGTCTCATGTTCTTGTATGAAAATGTGATTAAAGAATTAGACTTTTAAAGCTGGCATCTGGAGTACATATTCCACTTTCATGTGCCTAAAGATCTTTATGATTTATGAAATACCTAGTAAATAGGTGACCAGATACTAACTAAAGAAATGGACAGGAAAAAATCATTGTTGATAATATAGGTAAAAATAAAGTCTCTGCATATACAGATACATTGAGGGAGTTGCAAAAACTTTAGGTTCCTTTAAAAAAAAACAAAGTAGCCATGAGAAGAAAACATATGTAAAATATTAAATAAAAAGGTTAGTGAAGAGATATGCTAATAAGTAAGCAAACCAAATACATATATATAAAAAGCTCCTTTGTGCAGGTAGATTATGTTGTGCCATTGCATTCTTCTTGAATACTTACGCTTGTAGTGTAACGGAGGCTATGTCAAGGTCAATTGCGGTACCGTTTTTGGAACCTCATGTCTTCAGCCTAAGGAAAAGTCAAACAAATTTGTGTAATGGCAGCAAAAGCACTACCAGAAAAGTAATTTTTTCTTCACCAATTTCTATGGGCTTCCTTATTTTCTGGAACAGCTAAGGGAATTTCTCCTTAAAATACTATTCTTTAAAAGGAAAGAAAACTGTAGTAATGAAAAGCACAATGCTGTCTTTTAAAAGTTTACTTATTGTCTTACAGTAAGATTTTTTTTTTTTTCCCCCCATTTCTGCTTAAGAATCCATTTTGTAATTGTACTTGGTAGAGCATGAGGTATCATGCTAGGTTTATTTTTGTGCAGAATCTTTGTGCTTCCTCTGCTGAAAAGTTTGGAGTGTTTTGCTTTATTGAGCCTCCTTTCATAGATACAGTTTATGAAGACCTTTTAAAAATTACATTTATATTGTTTTTATAAATATTTTTAATTAATTAGTGTTGACCACCAAATATCCGTAATTACACTTAGTTTACACTCAGCAAAATTAATAACATCTTGTTTTGGTAAAATAACTTACCAGTCAATATTAGATACTGGCTGTTGAGAAAAGCGTATCAATGTAATGATTAGCAGTTTCATTAGCTATTTCATCTTGCGTATGACAAATTAAGTTTAACTATAAACAAAATATAGTTGTTACAACAGGATATTGAGTTGATGGGAAATGCATCAGATTTAATACTATCTCCCAACTGGTTCTCAACATGAAACTATTTTATCTTTCCATATTACAGTTGTAGCCAAGAAAATAAATATATATATATATTTTTTTTTTTAAATGTTGGTGTTTGAATGCTAAGGATCTGTATCTCTAAATCCAAGCCGCTGCTCGTGGTGGGAATATCCCTTTAACAGATCTCAAACTCAGTTGCAGTGTGCCTAGCAACATGATGGTCCTGGAGCTGACTTTGCCAAGGAGCAGTGCCAGAGGTTCACGAGGCCAACGTTGCTGTGGAGGAAGAATGTCAATGAAGGTGGCAGTGACCTCCCCAGCCATCCTCTAGGATCAGCTAATTTGCAGATCTTTCAGTTTTATTGTCACTGTCACCAAAAGGAGAAGTTTAAGCCTTTTACTTCATCCCCCCACACCATTACCTCTGTCTCTCTTCAGGCTGTTTGATGGTTGGAGTGGTGCATCATCCTACTAAGGAACTGAATTAGATTTATTTTATTGGGGTTTTTTGATTAAAATATTTTATGTATGTCATTTGAATGGCAAAACCAAACATTACTTTGTTAACTGGATGCTGATTAATTTTTAGGCCTTTCCAGAAATGGAAGCATCACTGAGGTAGTGTTTTCCTGTCACTTGCAGTATTGCCTGGAACGTTGCTGAAATATAGTATTTTCTAATTATTACATGATTTTGCTAAACCAAATATGAAGCTCAAGTAAAATCTGTGGGTTTTTTCCTATTTAACATAGATGAGTTGAATTTTTTTTTAGTATATACTAAATTTATACATAAATCTCTGCAGTCATTCAGCATTTTTAATTGTTAACAAGAGACTGTGTCATTACTGTAGATTAGCAGGGTGAAAGCAATATAGAAGGATATTTAAGGGTAGCTTCCTACTCACAGATTTTTCTAGTCAATCTTAAATAAAATGACTCCTTTCTCCATCTGATATTAGGAAAATCCTTCCAGAAAATACACTCTGAGCTTTAAGTGCTAAGGGAACAGTATGCGAATGGAGAAGAAGCCGTTAATGGCTCTGTGCTCCAGCACAGCCTCAAGAAAATACTAAAACCCCCTCACTTTTACATCCATAATTTCTGTGGACTTTTCCTTTGTCCAAGTACTGTGAAAGGTAGGATGAATATAAGGAAACCTTAGTGCTTTCAGCTGCGCTGACAGGAGGCTAGGAAAAGCAATTTCAGGCAGTAAAAATGCCTGGAGATATTCAGGATTTTATCATAGTCTTATGCCAATTGCTGCCAAACTTAACCCTCTTGAGAAGAATGTGACAGCAATGCTGAAGGCTTTTCGTTTTAATCACCGTGTGACTCGGTTTGAACAAAGAGAAGGTGGTTTGGATCAAAATGAAACTTTGTAAGTGCAGTGATTATCAGGGAAAAGAGTTTCACTTTTTGTATGCGATGTTCATCCCTGCCTCAAAGCTTGCAATCTAAATTTTACAACTGGCAGTATTAGCAAAAGTGACAAAACACGAAGGTTTTAAGAAGGGGAAGCTCAGAGATGTCAGCATTAATCATGTGAGGGCATTTCTCCATCTTGACAGCATTCCTTTTTCTTTCCTTGTTTTCTTTAAATGAAGTAGATAATGCTTGTTGTCTTCTTTTTCCTTCTTCTATAAATTATTTGAATAAGCACAAATTCTTTTCATCATGGAAGAAGTCCATTTTATGAGATATTTAAATGAAGAATAGGATAGTGGATTGGGAAAGTATAATAGAGTGTCCCTGGGAGAGAACAAAATATGTTACTTGTGGAACATGTACTACTTTCAATTTCATACACTTTAGGCAGTAAAGTCATCACATACCTGTACCCGGTGAAGGTTTCTAGTTCTTGTATGATCTCTCCAGTGTTATTTATGCTTGTGCATGTATTATTTAAAAGTTCTTCTTGTGTGACATCTAAATTTAGAATTGTAAATGGACAATTGATATTTTCCATGATCAGGCAAACTTGTTCTGACCTAGGAAAGACACTTGCTGAACCCACAGGTTTTTGGCGTTCATTAAGTGATTATGGCATACAGGTTCTCATTAGCTGTTTTATTTTGGGGAGACAAATATGGGAACTGTGTATTGAGACAGAAGAGCTGACTGTTCCTCAGGTGGACTGCTCCTCATCTGTTGCATGAAACTGTCAGATGAGCCCAGGTGAGGTTGTGGCTTTGGCGGGCCAAACACTGAGAGCGAATGACCTTTATTTACTTATTTTGGTAGTTCACCTTAATGCCACTATGTTACCCTATCTCTGTGTTCACGTCTGTGCTTAAATGAGGATTGTCAAATACAAACCACTTTTTTTAGTTTGGAATATGTATACCCCCCTGTTTCCTGCTAAGATTCATGTAGGTCTCTCTCATTACGATGTGCCATTTACACCTCTGATTCATGTTCACTGACTAAACCCGTGGTGGTTTAAATTGTTGCTGTTCCGGCAGCAGAATGAAACATGCCTGCACCTCGCCTTGCCTCCTCTTCCCTTGGTTGTTTCAGGTCAGTACGGCAGCTTAGCACAAACCCGTTTTCGGCAGTGGGTAGGGCTGTACGGCAGAGAATGCTGGTGTGGCTGAAGCATGTGCGTGTCCTCTGCCTGTACTTTTACTACATGCAGTTAATCTTCCACAGAAGGGGTGGCATAGACAGCTGAAGGCAGTAATGCAAGCTGCCTCAACAGGGTTTTTGCAGAGCTTTGCTTATTAGGGTTTTTAATGGTAAGGAAATTTGTTGTAATTAAAAAAGAGGGATCTATATACTACGAGTAAGGAATTGTTATTAGGTCAAGAACAGATTAGTCTGTTTTTCATCTATGCCCTCAATAGGCGAACAGGATCTTGATAAGATAATTTTATTATAATCAGGTAGATTTTGGACACTACAATTTTTGTAATGAGTTTTAATGCAACTATACGTACGTAAGGGTTGTAAAGACTCATATAATGGCAAGGTTTCAGTGGCAGCTTTTTCTTCATTTCCAGGGATTTGGGGACCACTTTGTGGCTAGAGTTGGATAAGTGCTAAGTGTACACTAAAATTACCAAAGCCAAAACAGCAAACACAGGCTATGAATGAAAGACCTTTATCCAAAACTACTTTCTCTGTACTATTGGCTACTTAATATTGTCCAGGCAATATCTTATGTTGGCTTATGAAGATGACATACAGAAAAGCAAGAAATCTAATAAATATAAGCATAACTACATGCTATCATAATTAAATTATTTTAAAGAGTTTTGATTTTTCAACTCAGGACTTTCAGAGACCATATTTTCTGTGAACTCTTACCTTGGGAACTCGCAACTAATTAATTATTTTCCTTTGCTGGCTGTGCTTTACTTGCTCTCTGGCTTGATCTCTGTTTTTTTAAAGTTCAATTTGAAATTTGAATTTGAAATTCAATTTTGCTGTTATGTAGATGTGTTGTTCACTTGACTCATGTAAAAACCTTTATGAGAATATTAGAATGATCATGTCCTTGAAGGGAACTATATGCAGCCTAGATTTAAGACTAGATTTCATTGTATCTAAAAGAAGCTGTTGCTGTAGCTTGTTTACTAGATTTCAGGTGTCTTTGCAGCAAGCCTCATTGATAGATGACAAGTTCTCCAACCTCTTCTGTTGGGCTAAAATATTATTTGCCACTGATTTTATTTGTAAATGTTGCTAACTAAAGAAACTCTGTTTTGGTGGTGAATCAGCATTTTGCATGGGATTTATGGAGATACTTTATCTCTCTATTGTATTTCCTTTGATTCCGATAGCAGTACATGAGGGTTATTGCTTAAGTGCAGCTGGAAGTTTTGGCCATGTGATCCCTGTGCATTTGCAGCTCCTTTCTTCTGGTTTATCCTGGCTTGAGAAGCTTTTTTGGGGAAAAGTATGTCTGTGATGGTTGGTCGTTGATACAATTGTGCTTCGGTGATCATCTTATTTTATGAATTTCACTGCATTAGTAATGCCCGTATTTTAAAAATAAAAATCATAGCAAAGTGCTCTTGTAATAATGGTATTGATTTTGTTTTAAAATAAATTTATAGTGAGACGAAGTCTTTTTACATTGGTAAAAAGAGATTTGAAACGTGATGTACGTGAGGAATACCTGTTGATAATTTATTTTGGGAAAGATTTGGATTTCAGGTGGCAGATGAAATTCAAGAGATTAAATATAAATATTGTTTCTGAAGAAAAGCAGCTCTTAGTTTTCATACAATGACAAAATGAATTGTATCTGTTTCCTGTCAGGAAGAGGATTTTGGGTTACTCTAAGTTACCTTATGGAAATCGTAGTTTAGTGAGCCATGGCTTACCAAAATGTATTGAGATATTAGTAATTATAAAAATAATAAAGAAAACTATTAGAAATCATTGCTACCATCACCATGGCGTGCCTGGATCTTGAATACTGAGTGTAACTGGTCCATGGTAGCACAGCTGGAAAGAGTTCTGAGGAAGGACAAAGGAACTGCCCTTCTCTAAGGGAGAATTAATGTCTAGGATTTTTCCAATCCAGAAAAGGAATGATTAAGGTGCAGGGGAGTATGAGAGGTCTGTACGGTCATGAGTGTCATGGGGGAGGACTGGATATAATTACTCATTGTTTCTCTTCCAGTGTAAAAAAACATTAAAATCAAGGCAGCAGTATGAAAACAAACCGTATGTAGTGAATTGTGGAATACATTGACAAAAGACACCCTGGATGTCAAAAACTGACATGACAGATTAAAAATTCAGAGAAATTCAAAGCAGAATAGTGTATTAAATGCTGTGATCATGCTTCTGGCTTGGCAGTCCATATGCCACAGATTACCAGAGGCTGGGAGGCTACGATGGGGGAATTGTCACAGTATGTTTGTCCTGTTCTTATACTTGTGCTTAGGTGTCTGTTACTAGTTGTTGACGCTAGAGGAACTAAGGGCCAGTCTAAAGTGTCTGCTCTTACCTTCCTGCTCTGTTGCGTTGTTACATCTTTATTACTTTTCATATACTAACTCTGGATATTTCTTTTCATATTTGGTCTGTCAGGAAAAGAATGCACAATTTACTTCAGCTGTTTTTTTCTGAATAAAACTGTGAGTGAAAAATGAACATCTGTGGCTGTGTGTCTTTGTGTGTGTGTGGAAGGTGGCTGTGAAAGTAGAAGTGTCAATATGATCGACTGTCCCCATCTATTCTCACTACTGAAGCAAAATACCTTTTGGAAGAGCATCAACAAACCAGTCATGAAGGGGACTATATTGCTAGTTCGGATATCAAGCATTAGGGGATAAACTTTAACTTTTTTTCCAATAATTGTAGTAGTTAGGAGCCAAGCTATTATTGTAGGCAGTCCACAGCAAAAAGGGCTTCTTAACCCTATCTAAATATCACGATTTTTTAAAATAAAAAGTGATGCTGCAAAAGTAGGGATGCCTACACTACACGTGGCTGTCAGATACCCCTCCCAAGCTGCAAGTGGTTCAGCAGAGGTCCAACAAGTCCTCTACTTTATCATGCCATTAGAAAATGCGCGGTATGATACTGGTAGGAAAAACGATATGGAGGTCACTAACAGTGCAAAGGCTGCAATATTGTATTCAAGGAGGGACTAAATGCTTGAGAAAATTTCCTTGACAGCCTGTTGTGGCTGATGACAGTTAGCAGTTCCCAGCAACTAACTAGTATTTTCTCAAGTATTTCTGCAATCACCAAAGTTAACAATAAAGCTAACAACAAAGTCCTATAGTGAACAAGGTAAGTATCTTAATAAGCCATGATGAGGATTGAGTATGGCCATGTTGTTCCACTCCTAATCAGCAGCATGTTATCTATTTTCTGAAATAACGTGTTATCCATTGAGAAATAAAACCAGAATTCAAACTAGATCTCCATATAACTGGGGCTGATACATTTATAGAGTTCGAAACAGCATTTAGTTTGCTCTGCCTGTCAGCATATCTCCACAACTATGTATTCTCGTCAGTTTTTTTATAGAGGAGAGGTGTTCCATGCTACTCCTTTCATTTGCAATTAGATCAGTTAATGCTGGTTTGCCCCTAATAACATTTTCTCATTTTCTTCTAAAACCAGTATCAATATTAATGTTCTGTGAAGAAAATGCATTCTTGTCCTTTCTTTGCTAGGTGCTTGTTCCTTGTCTTTAAGTGGCTAAATCATGAAGTGGATTCTCTATGCTCAAATTTGTTTACCTGTGTTGCAGTTCCATGCACTACTGCATCTTCAGGCTAGCTTGAGTCCTGTTCCTTTTGTTCATGGATTCAGGATGTGGAAAAGATGGGAAAATGTCAGATGAAGTTATAGATTAGGATGTCAGTGTTGAAATTACTCTCATGACAGAGTATGTCTCGTTCATTTTCTTGTAGATTAATTTAAGTGAACTTGCAGAAACCAGCAAGACCATGGGTATTTTTATTTTTCTTCATTATAAAGTAATTATTGTTTGAAAAATGATGTGCTTGTGCAGAAAATTTTGAAATTGCAGGTGGATATTTTGTTTATACTGTGAGGTTTGTTTTTTTTCCCTATTCTTGGAAACATTATTCTTGTTACTGGTAATTTAAAATAATGAAAAATGAAGGTAACATTCATTAAAAACATGCCTGCTAACAATGTTTGCATTCATACATGCAGACAAATTTCAGTCTAGAAGGCAGCATGTCTTTGCAATACTTTAATCAAAAAGCAGTTTTGCAGCTTTTAAATGTGGTAGCTCATTCATATTATTAATTACATATATATTTTGGTCCAACCCTTCATCCCTGCTGCAAGCAGAATTCCCATTGACTTCAGGGGAACCTTGGAATTTTAAGGAAGTTTGGCTCAGTTTTCTATATTCAGTCTAGCAGTGATATGGAAAGCCCTACCTAATCTTCTGATTTGTCGGCAAGTACACAACATGACTCATGAGTATCTCCATTACAGTAGAAGGGAATGCAGCAGAAGCATTACTAATGAGGACAGGAGTCTCGCATGAAACAAGTGTGCATCTGTGTTTGTGTGCTGAACTGAAGACAATATGTTAACATATGTTCAAAAAATCACGTTTCTCATCTCTGTTAAGAAATATTGCTAAAAAGCACAGGCCGTGAAAGAGAAAAGGGACAGAATGCTTAGCTCTGGTTTGCTACACTGCACTTCATGTTTTCAGTCTATTTTCCAAATAAGCAAATTGACTGTCAGGATTTAAAAACAGTATTATTTTTCCATGTATGAAAAAATGCTAGTTGTAAGAATATTATGCTACATTATTTTACATTATTAAAATAATGGTTGTTATGAATGAATGAAGTGTAGATTGTTATGGTATTGATGTAATGAATGATTAAAATATAGATCATTATGGTAAACACATGACAGTTTAAAAAGTATAACTCTAGGATATTATTTTAGAACTTTTGTATCCAAACTCCAAAGAGTTTGGCTAAATTTTGTTATAGATTCTTTGTTGAGCCCTCCCCTTCCCCCCAGTTGCATTACATTGCTCTTATTTTTTAATTTAACAGCGTATTGGCCATTTTTCCTTGAAGTGAAATACGACCATATAACATAAAAGGCATTAAGATATTCTATGTCTAGATTAAAGATTAAGATTGAGTCAAGATTAAATCTTATTGTTTTGTTGCTGTCATCTGTTACTGTCCAGTTTGCCTGGTGGAATACTTGAACATTCAAAATTAGAGTTGAAATCTGAAATCCTGTGTGTGTATGTTTGTTTTTTGGTTTTGGTTTGGGTTTTTTTTTTTAAATGAAAAACATATTTTTCTATTTATATGAGACTGTAATCTTAAAAAAAAAAAAATTAACTGTTTACTGTCATGTAGAACTTTTGTTAGATATTTGACATGTTTCCTTGACTACTGCTACAAGAAGCCTTTTTTCATCCTGTGAGAACTTTCTGCATAACAGAAGGTTGTTGGTCACACTTCAATTTATTATTCATGCTGCCTTTATTGTCCACAACAAAATAATCTAATGCATATAAATCAAGTTCAGGTTATGTCTTGTGCTGTTATAACTGGACAAAATGATTTATCTTAGTTCAGTCTCTTCAGTTCTTTCTTGTTCTTTGCAACAGTATCTCTAGCTGTGTTTGAATTGACCTGCTTTCTTATTAATTGTTTTCTTTCAAAATTAGGGCAATATTAGCATACTTTGTATTATATTTAGATTTCATTGTTCTTGGAGTTCCATGAATTCACTGTTAGATTTAGAACGTGAATTTAATATTTTGTGCCAATGGAGTTGTAGCCTGTCTTGGTAACCATTTCAACCTCTTAGAAGTGGTTTCGAAGATTGGTAGCAAAATCTTGGCTCTGAACCCTAATAAAAAGACATATTTATAATAATTTTAGTGTTAACACTTAGAAAAATGTAATATAAATTTAGACCTGGTTTTTTACTTCTCATAATAGATTAGTAGTTTTGATAACCAGCTTGATTGTAAGCTCACTTTCAACAGTGATAGAAAAGATTTTTTTTTTCATTTTTATTTTGGTCTCTTGTTTGTAAAGACTTGGATCTTGACCAAATAGGTAGTCATAGGCTGTAAAATGGGCAACTTTAAATTCATGCTCATTTCAATATTAGTTAGATAAACACAGGAGATGGAATTATGTATAGGAAAAGACATGAATCCATTCTGAGGTCTTTTCAACTTGACATTCTGCAGTGCTGGTTTTAAAGATTTCAAATCTAAAACTCTTGCAGAACTCACAAAATTAATGCCTGAAGTCATGACTTTTTTAGGCTGCGTGTGCTTATGAGTTACGTTCCCTTGGACAAAGCTCGAGTGTTTGAGCACATACACTAAATTTCATACCAGCAAGGCAGAAACTGCATGCGTTATGGTCCAAATATATTTTTGGTGGCATGATATGTGATTGTCAACAGGCCTTTAATGCTCTCCCTGAATCAGAGAATCGGCCTGAAGGCACTGTAATTCTGTTGCAATTTTTTTGTTTGTTTGAACAAAGTGTTGTTGTTAGGGCTTATATAAAATCTGAGCTGCTCGCTCCTCAGCTGAGGTTGAAAGAGGACGTCCTTCCTCCCCACCCTGTCACATGCAGAGATACCATCTGGGTGTATGGGATGAACTCCAGATCGGACTTGGAACTAATCCAGTAAATGTTACAGAAACCTTGATGCAAACAGAACAAACCATAACCAAATGAAGCCTTTCATCAGCAGTGATGCATTCAATGACATAATGATTTTTTAATGTGTGTGATACCACAAAGCATTAGTTTCCTCCAGTCAGTGTGGGGACTTTTGGAAAGGTGTAAGTTTTAAGTGTTTTAAGAATGTTTTGCGTGAAACCTTATGCCTTATTTTTGAGGGTGTTTCTTCTTGTGGTGTTGTCAAATACTGGTTTCTGGAGCAATGGTTTCTTACACTTCTGATTTGTTAATTTATTTATCTCAGTAGGACTGAACATGAAAGAAAAGAGAAAAAGCTTAGACAGCCATCCTTACCTTTACTAGTTTTGATTTCTATCATTCTGATTTTTTTTTCTATTAAAAGTCATTTTCTTAGACCTGTGAAGTGGAAGATTACTTAGAAAAGCAAGAACCATTTTTCTGTTCCTTTTTTTTGGATTGTTTTAAATAGCTACTTTTTCTCATGGTTACACATCATTATTTTTTTATTTTAAAAAATACCTGAAGGTCTGAATTTGATCTGTTCTGGTGCATTCTCAGTCTCTAACTTTATGTTCTGTTTATATTACCTGAACTTCAAGTAATATTATTTCAATCCTGACACCAGGTATAAATTCTCTGTCCTGTAATATATTCTGTTTAAAACAAAACAAAAGCCCCGAGGTATTAAGATATGACCAAGAGCTGATCAGATGGGTTCTAACTGATTTTGCACTTTTGATCGTCCTTGTTTATCTTGGTCTCGCTGAGGTTTCCTTTTCCTGGCTGATCAGTAGCCTCACTCCTCTCTGTTTCTAATGCGCTGTGTCCAAAACTAATTCAGATCTCTACTTGAGATCTTTTTTCCAAGTTTAAAAGATCGTACGTGCTCTGAGAAGTTGTTAGAGGGAGCCATGGCATTCTGAATGGAAACTCTCAGGCTCCCACCCAGCCACAAATCAGTCAGTGTTTGTCATCTGCTCCATTTTCCAGACCTCAGCATTATACGGTAGATACCCGCAAGGTAAGACCTTTAAATTTAAAGGTCATTGTCAAATGGCTATTAGAGAGGCAATAAAAAATCAAGAACAGCTAGGGCTTTTTGAGGCAAAAATTATATCTCATGGCTTTTAGGGCTTTGCATATTGTGATCTTTTTTGAGGTGTAACAGAAAGAGTTAGAACAGGACTTGGAAACGTGGGGATTTAAAGTTAAGTTCCTAAATACTCATTTGAGGCTACTAAGTAGACCTGGCCTGATTTTTCAGGATTGCTGAGCAACCCAGAATCCCAGTCAAGTAACTCAACAACTGTGGATTTGTTAAAAAACAAGTAAATAATCTCCACAGACAGTCTGTAAACTTAACTGAGATTTAAAATTTGATAATTTTCTTCTAACTCATATTACACGATGATTGATTTTTAGCCAAGTTAGGGATTACAGATATTTAGCCTAGATCATCTTTGTTTCTGATTGTTGAGTTGTCTTTCTGGAATTAATGGTTATACCACTGACAGAAATACTATTATGAATTAAATTTAATGGATCCATCAACAAAATGTATTGTTTCCATTCCTCCTATTGTTCATTCATTGATATATTTTTAATTCCATATATTTGTCAGTCTTCTCTTTTTCCAATTCTCCCTTTTCCATGTAGTTGCAGTCAAGTGCTTTCAGGCTTTTCTAACAAGCAGTGCTCTGCATTGTACCGAGAGCATCGTGAATGGAAGCAGTGTGACTGGAGAAGAGGAGGAAGAGCTGTTGTAAGAGGGATCTGAAAGTAACTGGTCAGTTTGAATTCTTCTCAAAGCCATGTTTAGGTGATTCCTCCTGACTGATGAGGGAAGCACCTCACGCATACGTGTTAGGATACTATGACCTTGCCTTTCATATCTGGCACTTGTTTACAATTTGGTTGTGATCGGAAGGGAGCAGAAAAGTTAAGTAACCTTTCTGAATATGGATTAGAGTTATGATGTTGGTGTCAAATAGTATGTTTTATACTACTTTTTTCAGTTTGAATTGGGAACTGGAAGTCTCCAGGGCATGAACAATTAATACTTAATAGAGAGCAGTTGAAAACCAAGTAAGTTTTTGTTGATCAAAACATATGTCAAAGATTCAGAGTTGTATTCCAAAAGGGAGATTTTAACTGGATAAAAGACTTAGATGAGAAGTCGGGCAGTGTGTGGAAAAATGAAATCAAATGAAACAATTACTTGCTTCAATCTGTGTTTTCCATTGCTTTCACAGTGCGTAATATCCATTGCATGCTTACTGGAGAGCTTGATCTTGCTGGGCTGCGTTTCAGTGAAATTTATTTTTGAAGTGGGCTGCTCTCTTAAACTCAGCAGTCACACTTTTGTCCAGTGTCCAGGATGGGTGAAAGGGTGGGTGACTTACACTGTTCTTCATGTAATATATATGAGGTTGTTTTAAAATACTGCTAGGTGGTAGCAGGTGGGTAAGAATAAATCACATTTCTGCTCTGTTGGAACCAACAGCGTTTGTTTTTTCTATCTCTTTCCATCATCCAGTAGAGAATTTTTTGTAACTTCTTGTTAATGCCAAGGAGTAGACAACATCCATTCCTTCACTGTGTTTTTTTCCAATTCCACGGTTTGTGTAACAAAATAATTATGTTAGAAATAAGAGGTTTCTTAGAAGTTGGCACTGTTACATTTGTATGTGCTATCTTGATTTGAGCATTAATAACTGTAAAACTGGATTAGAAAAGTAACAGCTAAAACAGTTATTTGGCAACAGTTTGTTTGTTTGCCCCCTAGTAATTCTTGGTGTGAGGTGAAATTGTGCCGGAGAGATGAGCAGCATGCATTGTCTAAGGAATAAACTAATGTCTTTAGTGGGCTAGTGATGCAACTTTGTTGAGATGAATGATGCATTTTAGAAAATGTAGTTTTAGAACTGCAGTTCTGATAATTGTCCCCACCAGCTACATATTTTCAAAACTTGTATGTGAACTCTGAGTTACGTTCCTGCTTTCATGGGGCACTGTGCCGGAATTGGTATTATTATTTTCCTAGCCCATGTGGAGCTGAAACAAGAGCTTAGTGAAGGCTTTTTCAGGAAAGCTGTTAAGTGTGGTTCTCAGGATAGCTAGACAGGGTCAGTTTCCAGAGTTTGGAAATTTTCCTGGTTAAAGTATGAAGAAAACTTCTGCTTCTCATGAGGCTGCATTTTCTAGAGATCAAACCCAAATATACCTTACAACAAAAATAGTAAGAAAAATCTTATACTGACATTAGTGGAAAGTTTGTCTCCGTAAAATAATTTGAAAACTCAGAAGAGTGGTTTACTATTTTAGAAAAATTTATCACAGAGAGGTAGCACTCTTCAGAATGCAACTCTAATTTTTGTGTGAAAAAGAAAAGCATTTAGCAATTACTTCTGTTACAGCCAGTATTCTAAAATCTGATGGATGCTGTATCCTTTTGCAGAGGAAACCGTATACACTGTCTGTACTGAGTTTCATTCTGTTACCATTATATAAGAAATATTGTACAGTGAAAAATTAACAACTTTTTAATACCAACTTTGTCATGCTTCCCGTGCTTTCCTAGTACAGTTAATTATGGTATTCCTAGGTGGATAAGAAAAGCTGAATAATACCCAAGCCACATGGACAGAGCGTTAAAATTCTAGTAAAAATCTAGGCTGTTAGCTCAGAAAACCCCATGCCTAGGAAATAATGGTTCTCCACTATATTTGGCTTTCTAAAGCCTGAATAAAATAGCAGGATAATTCTAATACTTATGTGGATGTGACTATTTGTGGAATCTTAAATCACTAGTTTATAGGATTGTTGTAGCATTACTTATGGGAAGGTTATATGAGTGATAAATTGTACTGATAGTGTATTTATGGACAATGTGATTGGGGATGAATTATTAACAGTGTAAATAAATGTACTGTTTTGAAGCGCTGTTGTTTGTATTGTAAGTCATGATACTTTATTCAAAATAGGCAGCTGAGAAAAGATATTACTGTGAATAAATATCTCAGTAAGTACTGTAGTGATGTTCCTCAGGCTCTTCGTTGTGCAGATGATGCCAATTACAGTTGGTTATCAGATGCCTCTTACTGTCCTCTATGTCTGTGTAGAAGCAAAGGTCTCAGCCCTCCTCCCCTCCCCAAAAGAACAACTAAATACTTGATGTTATCAAGTGAAGAGCAGAATGGATTTGTTTTAATAATGATTAAAACACAGCTGACCCCAAAAGTAAAGAAAAAACACAAACCTTTGGACAGAGGAACAAGTGAAATTGTTAAATTGTGGTCCCTTTTGTGGAATAAATTGAGGTGTTACTATGAGTGACTATGTTAAATTGTTACTATGTTAAATTGAGGTGAGTTACTATGTGAGTAACTGATTTGAATGTTAGAAATTAACGTCCTTTTTCTCAGAGCGAACAACACAGAAGAAATTGATATGAGGACAACTTGTTCAGGATTACCTAAAGATCAAACAAAATGTGTGCATCATGGCGAAGAATGTTTTGGCCAAAATTTAAACAGGTGGAGAGAGATGTTGTGAAGAACATTAACCTCCCAATCTTCTCCTACTGAAGCCGTCAAAAAAAGCCAAACCCAAAAAACCCTCCAGATATAATGTGCTAGTCTTTAAGAACCATGAAGGTGGTTTTTGTTAAGTAACTAGCTAGTTATTCACAAATACAACAAATTATTGCCTCTATAAATCTATACTGCCCAGCAGTGATTGCAGAGGCAAGGAAGAATGTGATTTAGTGAAAATACTAGTTTTGAAATAATTTATTTTCTATTTCTGACCTACTGGTTATGAACAGTTTGTCTACAAATAACAAAGCAGGTATCAATTAAAAGTGTCAAGTGCCTTTGCTTTTTGAAAATCCCCTCCCACTGCCCCTCGCCATGGATATTGAAAGGAGATACAAACTGAGGGAAAGCTGGAACCCAGGGAGCAGTTGGGGAAGATTCATTTCCATAAGAAATGAGGCTAAAAATACATTTTAATGCATTGCTAATAGTGATGTATTGGTGAGAGCAAGTTTAATGAAAAGCTGTCTTATGCAGTTACAGGATAACATTGTTCCTGTAATTGGGTACTGAAAGCAGGCCTTGTTATTTGTTGCAACAAATGCTGGAGAAATGACAAGATAAAGAGGAGGTCACGGAATGGTGATGAAGCTTTTAAAAACGGAAACAATACACATGAACACTTTTAGTGACGAGATGGTGTATGAATGGTATCAGTGCTAATGTTTAGTCAGTGGTATTAAAGTTAGTGAAACAGAACATGTTTTCAGTAGGTAGGTAAAGTTTTGTAAAGCCTGCTCAACCGATTCAACAACATAATACTTGAGAAAATAAATAGAATGGATAATAAACACATTAAAAGCGAAGTGTATAATAGACTGCTTTTGTCTGAAGCAGTATTTGAGGATTTTCTTGCCTTCTGCACATTACTTTCTTAACTGTGGAGGCAAGTTAAGACTACAAGTTAAGACTACGTGTTGCTGAAGCCTGTTTTTGTTGTTCTACTAAGGGGAAATATCTGATAGACCATAGGTCTGAAGGAGGCGGTGAGATTGTTCGGTTGATCCTGCCTCCCGTGTCGCACTTGTCACATACTTGTCCATTTTTACAAAGACAGCAAATAATGGAGACTGCCAAGCTGCACTGGGCGCTCTGCTCCGGTGCTTTGCTGGCCGCTGCTGCGGGGAGAGTGGTTTTGATGAGGATGATGATGGCTATAGGTGGCTGTCCTATATCTGAGATGATTGTTTAGTTTGGCCAAGAAAATACAAAGAAAAGCTTGCAGAGTAGGTGTCACTCAGGATACTAGCAGGTTACTGCTAAGCCAAATGGAAATAGAGGCTGTGTGCTCGGTACAACCAAAGGAGGATCCTTTGTTGAAGTATGCTGAATAGTTTTCATATTGAAATATTAAACTTCAGTATAGAGTTAATTTTCTTAAGGGAGGATGAGAAAATAAAATTATTTCAGTTTCTCTTACTTAACGGTATGACTTTATGTTAGTAATTGTTTAAAGTAACTTCAGTTTTTCTCAGAAATTGGTTTATAATTTACACCATAAGAGTGTCAGTAGACTCTGAAATGTCTGTTGTTTTCATTTCTTGTTATAAACAGTCCACATTGCCAGTGTACCATGTGGCAGCAACGTTTCTCTGCCTCTGTAATTTTCAGCAGTGTAGGTGCTAGTAGGCAAAGGCGAATTAGAGAAAGTTACTTCTTCTGAATGCCACTGTCTAAAAAAAACCCAAAAACATTCTAGTTAACATTGGTCATATTTAATGCATGTACTTATTGCAAAGAGATTTAGCAACAGTTAAGTGGAAATGACACCTGTCTGCTTTAAGAAAGGTTTTAGCATAAAATGTTCCAAATCCTGTGACAATGTATAATGTTCTGTATGCTAAATGGGTATGTAGTGTAGTCATTTGTCTTAATTATAGTCAGTCATTTTCTTTTTAGAAGTGAAATGCTAATATAGTGCTTTATAATTTTTATACTGTACAGATTCCTTTAGTGTCTAACACATTATATATATACATATATAATTTAACTGTTACAACTGTTGCACGTATCTTAATAGTTATTGTTGTCATGTTTCCCATTTATGTTAAAAATTTTTCTTATTATGTTCATTAAGTTGCCTACCGATCTTGTTCTGTAATATATGGATCGTTTTATAGTTCTGATTTCCCATCATGCCAAGAAGCTAGGAAAATATTTTGTGATGGACGCATGGAAAACCAGTATTTTTTCTTAGCAAAGTAGTTGTATTTTGTGTTAAAATCAAAACCTAAAAGTAAAACCCAAGAGTAATGATGATTAAGAGCACTACTCAATCTGACTGTGCTGAGAATACTGACACTAAAACGGGGATGTACGAGTCGGAGCTTTAGTCAGAGTTGTGCTACCCACATGGAGCCAGGTACCATGAGGCAGAAGACCCATTGCCAGGCTGTTTCAGATGGCTTTGGGAAGAGCAGCGCTCCCTTCCTTGTCCCGGCCTGCCTCCGACCTTCCTTCTTGCTCTGCAGCCACCCTCCTCAGCATCCCGTCTGCCCTGCCAAGGGGGGTGGCTCAGTTTTAAGTGAATTTATGTTACTCGGAGGGGGGTGGTGTTTTACAATGTAATTTTCATATGGAACAATGAGGAATGAAAACTTTTGATTCAATTGCTTAGTAAGCGGGAATTAGTTCTTTGTACTGAACTAGGAATGATGTGATGGAGGTATGAAGGAGGGGTTGCTTATACAGCAAATTCTGGTGGTTTTTTTCCTTAAGTTTTGTATACTTGATGTTGTATGTGTGTTACTAATGTGAATGAGATGAGATCTAGATAGTATTTACTAATATCAGAGTTATTTTATTACTGACATAGAAGATTCACAAACAAAAGAAGATTTCAGTGAGCCTGCTCGATAGACAAGAAATAGACTTCACATGGCAAGCAAGTGGGTTTTGAGTAATGTACTCCTTAAAACGGAATGTTTTTCAGTAGAAACAGGCAAATTATTTTATCACATTATATAGTAAATTTATAAAAAGATGTTCCTTTGGTTACTGTTTAAGGTAAGAGATATCTTGAACCTTTATGGAAGTATATGCAAAAATATAAATCTTAAAATAGAGATGAATGTGGTTGAGTTGAGTAGTATTTTCTATTCAGAAAACTTTCAGATAGTTTTTTTAGTTTTCTAAACATAGGCCCATATTTTGTTGGTCATTAATCTGCTCAGTTACAGTACCCAACATAGGTCATAGTGTTGCTGTTTGAACTTAGGTATTTATGTTCGGTCCCAACCATTTGTTATATTTTCTGTGAAAGATACATTGAGTTACATTTGTACAAGTCATTGCATACTTAGACTCTGCTGATTGGGTATATATATTGTGGATCCCAGACTGTACAGGTACTAATAAATGTAATTAATTTACTTTGTGCAACTTCCTTACCAGCCCAGGCTCTTGCCTTACTCCTATTCCTTTATTCGGGATTTAGCTTTTCTTGGACGTACATTGCCGAGAGGAAGTATTGGTAGAAATTCTTGAAACTTAAAGTTTATAAACCTCCGAGCAACCACATCAGTTTAAAAAAAAGGGAGGGGGGTGCAGGGGAAGGTTTCAGGTGAGAGTTAAGATAATAAACTAACCTTGGTTTTGTTTCTTTGGTCTTCTAAAAATACCTTTCTCTTTCTCTTCACCATTGTGAAAAATTAATTCAACCCACTTGCCTGCCCCATCTCTAGTGTGGAAAAGTCTGTCTTGGTAGGATTTAATAGTGCCAATTCCATGTCCGCAATCCTTTGGACAGTGCTATTTGCCATTTCTGCTATTAGATATTTAGATGGAAATGTTTTTTTATTTGCAGGACTTAGGAGCATTCTCACTGCTGAAAAATATTAGGGAAAAAAAAGATAAATTTCTTTACATACCCATTTCAGTAGATACAGAGTGACTCTGAACATGTTATTTTGCTACATCTACATGCCAAACCTATTGTGGATATGATTATATTGCTAAGAAACAGAGGAATTGGAATCTCCAAGGTCTGAGCATTTAAGAACACTTTTATTTGTAAGGCCTTGATAGAATTTGTATTTCTGGAGTTAAAAATGAATAGTTATTTGATTTTTCTTAAACACATCTTCATAGGATAAACAAGATTAAACGTTTAGTGATGGAGAACCTTGTTCATAGCAACAGAGACACTGTCTTGTTCAGGAGAAATAATCAGTCACTATTTTGGTCTCTTTAATTGCAACAATTCTTAAATAATTACTGAAAAATAGCAGAACTTTGTATATAACTTTCAGTAAATGCTTTAATTTCACAAAATCCATTCTTAACTAAAAAGCAGAGCAGAAATATAAACAGACTATCTACTGTCTGCACTTTATTTGTGTCTGTTGGTTCTGTTAATGTCAAAGAGATGTATGTTGTATTAACAGGTCTGATGTGGATTAGTTTCAAATGCATTCTCTTTGTCCTGATTCCCATCTCCTGGGCCTGAGCAGTGATATAATTACTGCTCTTTCTCCTTGAAGAAAAAGAACCTTGAAGAAAAGGAGCCTGCAAGCTCCTTATTTTACAGCCTTGCTTTCTGTCTACATGATGTTATTTTCATGCATTTCAACTTGATTTAAAATGCTTTTTTTTTTTCAATTTGTATTTCACTTCTTTCTCTTAAAAATAAAATGTTATTTGTATGTTTGAGACATATAATTTCTTTAAGACTTTCTGTGTTGGATTTGGAGATGCTGATTTATATTTGTCTAAATTTAGGGTTGAAATACAGCATATTGTACATGCCATTGTCTTTTAATTGTAGGGAGTGCTGAACAATTTTTAGTTCTTACAAAATCAGGTTCTTATTCTTGAAATGTGACCAATTATCTAATACAATTCTTTGTGGGTGTGGGTTTGCATGGAACATGGCACAGCAAGCGGTGACGTGTAATCTCCCTTTTGAGGAATATGTATTGTATTTCTAAGATACCTGCTGAGAATAGTTGCCAAAATTAGGTAGAAAATTGAGAGTAAGAAGATATTCAAAGCAAGAACTTAAAATCTTACTTGCCACAGATTTGTAAATGAGTATCAGTTAAAATCTTAACATGGTGGACACAATCATGCATATTCTTTTTCCCCATTTTTAAGATTGTATCTGTTCTTGGTTTATATCTTTCTAGCAATATTTTGAAAGGCTGCATGCGCTCAGATTTTATTTTTTTAAGACTGAATTTCTAAAACATAAACAAAAATAGAAAGTCTAATGTTTTCTGATGCTACCTTCAAGGGCATATTCACGGTGAAAAATTTCCGTATGAATGCTGCAGTATTTTCAAAATACTTCTGTGAAAGGAGAATCCAGCTATTGGTAGCCCTAGAGGCAGTGTGGAAGAAGGATGCAGCACTGCTGATGCATCACGCTTCACTGTGGGTAAAATGCAACTTCTACTCTGTTCTGGTTAAAAGTTTCAGCATTGCTTTTTCTGTCATTTCTTTCTCCCATAAAATCAAGATGTAGTTTTCCATCAGAAGCTAAGTAGTAATGTCTCAAGCCAGCATGGCTGAAGAATGGCAGAGCTCAGGTTCCTCTCTAGTGCCTCCCCTTCAGTTTTTTCTTGTCCTTCACAACTGCAAGTCAGGTTCTGTTTTCCAGTATGAAGTTCAAAGTAGAGTTGTTTAAATATTGTGTTAGAAACTAAAAGCAGCATAAAAATGAGGAAAAGCTTTTAAAATGCAGTTGTACCTCATAGTGAACTACTAAAAGCTGCTCGGTACTACATGTCATGAGTCTTTAATTACAGAATTTAAAAGGTTGGTACTTGTGATTTTCCAGATGATTGAAGGCATTCAAAGCCTTTCAAGTCTGTGCCACTTCTTAACTCTCCTCCCACCTCTATTTGTTCATTCTCCTTTGGTCGCCTCAGTGTGTGAGTCAGGGAGAGATGAAAAGAAATAATTATCAAAGCAGAAGAACACAGAATGAACAAATTAGGTATTTTAAAAAATACTGTCAGGATTTGAGCTATACTTAGCACTCCTTTAGCTTTCCAGAACAATGGAGAGTTGCATTATATTTTGAGTTAACACATATGTGCAAGTTACACAATACTAAGAATATTCCTAAAAAGCATTTATTGATCCAGCTCAAAATGTGTAAAAGAGAGAAGCCTTTTAAATCAAATAGCATGAATTTTTTATGTTTTGGGATCTTTGCTCCTTCTTTCTATTCTTCGCCTTTTAAACTTGTGTTAATAGACTCTCTACCAAGATTTTGATTTATTACAAATAGTTTTTCATGATAATATATTGATTTTTTTTTTTTTCTGTTGGAGGAGCGCTCCCTACTTTGTCAATCATTTGACCCCTCTTGTGATGATAGTCTGCTTTCTTTGAATGTTTGAGAAAGAGCTTATAGAGAGCTCTTTGAACCCTCGCTGGGGATGATATGGAAGAATTTTATTAAATTTTGTCCTTGGTCTAAGAAGGATTTAAACAGATGTTTCTCATGTCTCAAGGTCCCAGCTTTGATGTAAACAGCACATGTGAGATGGGTGTGCTCTGCCTCTCTTGGTGTGGTCTGCCATTGCGCATTAAAAAAAACCTTAAGATTTGTTTGGCCGGCAAAAGCCAGCCTGAATGTGACTCTGAAGCCTTGTCATTTAGGGCACTTTCCTGGAAAAGGAAATTTTCAAAAGACTTTTTTGACTCTAGTTCCAATTCAGAGTGCTGCTTGTGTGTGTTTGTCCCATGACAGTTTACTCATTCTGCCCCCCCCCCCCCGTATGCCTAGTTACTCTGGTTTAATTTTTGAAGTGTTTGATGTAATCACTGTGTCAGTTTTTGCTGGGCTGCATCTCCTTACAGTTGTCAGCAGGCAACTTCTCCCTTCTTTCCAGTGGGCTGTTCTCCTGCCTTTTCTCAGTTTCCAGTTTGCCTATCATCTGTCCTCTTTTTTGGAGGGGTTGTGGCTTTCTTCTTCTAAATTTCATTCAACAGTTGAGTGATGAGGGTGGTTTCAGTGCTGGGCACCTTTTATCTAGGGCCTCTAGAAAGGCTTGTCTGTCTAATGTCTAGCTCAGAATTTAGATTTAGCTAAGGTAAAGAAACCTGCTTAAGAAATTGATGATAAGTAAAAGTGAAAGTTTTTAATATATATAATTGTGATCCAATAAAAGTATTTAATAATCTCTCATTTCTTCTTGGCAAATATTACATTTTTTAGTGACAGATATTACTCTGCAATGCAGAGTAGAGACAGAAAGTAATGATAAATGAAAAAGAAACTGGTATGTTGGTTTTCATTGTCCCAATGGATGCATAAAAAATTATACCACATAAGTAATAATAAACAACACTGTGTCAATTTGTATTTCAATGATCACAAATTGTATTTCTACCTCATAAAAGCAAATCTTTTCATGACCACTTGCCTCTGCTACTGAAGTGTTTTGTAGTGCTAAATCATTTCAGTCTATCACTTCTGCTTCCCTTTTACAGAGTTTGTGTTTAACTGACAACTTTAACCTCAAGTTGTGTCTGGAAGTTGCTGTTTTCAGATTGATTGGTGTGTAAATATCCTATGGTACTTTCTACACAAATATATTAAGTTTTATTTAGGATAGAGCTGTATAAGTAGGGAAGAACAAAATCTGTGTTAAGTTAGTATAATTACAGAATCAGTGGAGGGGTTTAAAAATAGCTAGTCTCAGATGGTATTTGATAAAGGTAATTAAAGCATGAAGAGTAATGATAAAAACCTTTTGTTCTGCTGCTCTCCTGTAGTGCTTGAGGCTTAATGTTTTACAATAAATATGCTAGTTTCTGTCCTGGAATCCTCACTGTGATAGAAACTTCTTGTCTGCTGTAGAAATGGAAAAGATGTTGCTAGTCTCCTCTAAATATATACATTAATAAAGAAAATATGCTATTTTAAAATGTATTGGTTTGTCAGCTTGATGTGTTTTAACTGTTCATAGCAACTTTGCTTTTTTGGAAGGAATACCATCCAGGCAGAGTGACATGTTAATTAAAAAATGACCCTTTATTAACTGCTCATGTATATAGTTTTAATATTAGTGGCATATAAATAGAAAAGGAAAGTGATGCTGGTTACCATAGCTCGCTAAATGGATGTTCTTGTGTGAAAGCGTTGGTAACCAGCTGTTGCCATGAAGGTCTACAAGTGGTACTGTAGGCAGATACGTCCTCCTTGGTGCATAAGGCAGAGCATTGCTGGCAGGTCAAGGGAGGTGATCCTTCCCCTCTGCTCAGCCCTGGTGAGGCACAGTGTCCAGTGCTGGGCTCCCAGGACAAGAGAGACATGGGCATGTTGAAGTGAGTCCAGCGCAGGGCCATGAAGATGATTAAGGGCTTGGAGCATCCATCATCCAAGGAGAGGTTGAGAGCTGGGATTATTTAGCCTGGAGAAGAGAAAAGAAAGCTCAGGGGGGATCTTATCCATGTGTACAAATACCTGGTGGCAGGGGATGTTAAAGAAGACTGAGGCAGATGCAGTGTTAGCCAGTGACAGGACAAAGGCAATGGGCACAAACTGAAACACAGGATATTCTGTTTAATGGTAAGAAAAAGCTTTTTACTGTGAGCATTGTGAAACACTGGGACAGGCTGCCCACAGAGGCTGCTGAATTTCCATCCCTGGAGATATTCAAACACTGACTGAATGTGGTCCTGAGCAACCTCCTGTAGCTGCCTCTGCTGTGAGCAGGGGCTTGGACTAGACAATCTCCAGTGGTCCCTTCCAACCTCAACAACTCTGTGATTCTATTTTAGTCAAAGAACTCTAAAATTGCAGGAGAATTTGGCTGTATATTTCTGTACTGATAAAAATTTTTTAAGCTATGTTGATTATACCTCAAGTTTTCCATGGATTAGTATTTCTCTGTGCTTAGAAGAAATACCTTCTGTGCTTTTTTGCTTATTCAGGCAGGTGAATTTATCTTTTCAGGGATGAGAGTAAAGTTTTACAAAGAATGCGTTTTATCCAATTTGGCAGTCTGAACATATAATTGAAACAAAATCATTGATAGAGTCACTTATGAGAAACTATAATTCTTCTAGCTGCCTAGAAAGAGGGAATGAATGTGCCTGTTTCACTGGCTCTGCTGCTGAGGCGAATTCCCATGTGAAGCAAAAGTGGATATTTAAAGTGTCAAGAGTGTGCAAGTTAACAGTATGTGGGTTAAAGTATGTTGGAGATTACCTTGTCAGAAAGATTACCTTGTGAAAAGTAAATGTGAATATTTGCTATCTCCTCCTACTGACTTGCTCTGTAGATACTAAAGTGACTACTACTTGCTAGGTACCTCACTCCACTTGCAAACTAAGCTCCTTTGCGTGGAGGCAGCCTTCGTGTACACTTAAGCAATGGAAATATGAAAGTTTTGGAAGATCCTGGCTGCTGTCAGGGGAGAAAAAAACCCTGATCACCAGGTGCTGTCCTTCTGAACCAGACAGCTGAGCTGGGACAAATTCTCACCACAGCAGGTGACTTTCAGCCAGAGTTAGGAGCCTGATTCGTGAGTGGGATCTTCATTTACCAATTTCTTCTTCCCTTCTCCAAGTCTTCTTGGAGAACTCTAATCCTTATAGCAGAGGTCCTAAATAGAAGCAGAGACAGGACAAGCTACAATTATGTCTGAAGGGTCCATCCAGGAGGCACAGCCAGAGATGGGGAAGGGATGTCTAGAGGTCACCTAGTCAAGCCTTTCTCTCGTAGCAGGATTGTCACTACCACTAAATCAAGGCAGCTACAGCTTGGTCTAGCAAAATCTTACAGACTTCCAAGGAGCGTTTCTGAATCTGCCCTAGGTAACCTGTTGTGCTAGTGCATTGCCTTCCTGGTGTCCCATCAACACACAGCGTGAGCATACATGTATAGAACACATCTCAAAGAAAAATAGTTAGAGGTAAGTAAGCTTTCATTATTCTTACATCTCTTTCATGAAGATGAGTGGTAATGCTGTTAGTGTAACCATGACCGAGCTGGCAATTCACTGTAGCTTACCTGGCACTAAAGTCCCAGCATAGACAGATCTGAAACTCCAATTCCCAAGATCATTCTGCATCTGTTAGATTTTATAGGTAGAGGAAATATGTATTTTCTTTAGAACTAGAGAGATTCTAAAAAGCTGGAAGACTGCAGGCTAAATTGAGCTTATCATGCATTATCGTAGAATGATGCAATTAGCATGATTTTTTTAGAAAAATATTAGGAATGATTTTGCTTGATTTGATGGCGGAACACTTGAAAAGTAGGTTTGAGCGATGCTGGAGACATTTATGTGCAGGCTATAAAATTACTCAGCTCTTCAAAGATCTTCATATAGTAAACAAAACAAGGTTATCACTTTATGTTATTTTCTAAATGAAAAGGCTGTAGGCAGTTATGGCTTATGTCAAACCTTTTTTTGTATAAAAATGATAGAAAAATAAAATTTCCTGTATTAAAGGAAATACCAGTGTACCAACACAAACAACCCATGTCCTAATTGCAGGAAAAAATGTTCTTGACTTAAATGACTTTGAGATTTTATAAGTATAGAACATAGAGAATCATAGAAAAATGTAGGCATCTGCCTCCATCTTCCCCATAACCTCCCTCTCAATAGACTACAATTAGCTTGCACTTTAGCCTTCTCTTTCTCAGGTTAAACCAGGCAGCCCTGCCCTTTCTTCATGTCATGCGCTTAAGCCCTCAAGCCATCTTGGTGGACCTCTACTGCACTCTCTCCACTTTGTTGATACATCGCTTGTACTGATGGGCTTGACACAGGACCCGCAGTATCACAAGTGCTGAGTACAGAAGACTTACCACTTCCCTTGATCTGTGCTATATAGGATGTATCCATGAACGAGCAGGGAAATGAAAGATCTGTTTTGAAAGCATTAAGAATATTGGGGAACCAAATATGTGGGATATAACAAATGTACTCAAAACTACACTTTTTAAAAAAAATAAGCGAAATGTGTTTGCTCAATCTATTGATAACAACTCTACAAGCATAGATTTATAAATATAAGAGAAACATTGCTGAATTTTATGCAACTTCTGAATAGCGATGTCAAAATCTGTATGTAGAGACAGCTTTTATTTTAGAACAGTGAAGGCACAGCACTGCTAAATCAGTAGTAGTTCTGCTTCTGACCACAGTGAAAGCAGAATCAAGCCCCAAAGTATTTGATCAGGAAAAACAAAATCAAATAGCATGTCTTTTTCCCCAATTAGCAACGTTATTTGGGAGTGCCAGGCAGTAATTTTGTAGTCAACTTCATTGCAATCTATTTTGTGGTGAAATCAGCCGTGGTGGTCATGTATGCTCACAGGGGTCACATCGTTCCATGTGGTGGGTATTGCATGAAAGATGTTAAACTAAAGGCGTAGCAGTAATACGATGGTTTGCTTCTGAAAATCTGAGCTGTCTGGGTTACACTGGAAGTGAAAAGATGCTTTCTTGTCATTCTTCGGTCTTGAAACAGTACTAACAGGGTCTGTCCCCAGTGTCTGGGCACTGGTCTGGTGATGATGGACAGAACTGAGGGTCTGGGGAGGAGAGGGCAAACCGTTGTGTCTCAACTCACTCCAAATTCTTGATGCTGACTCATTCAGAAAGTTCAGTTTGGCTCCCCAACTGGATTATTTTTGGCTACTGCAGTTGATATTTGGGGTTTATTTTTATCTATTACTAATTTCTATGAAACTGAAAGCAAGAATGGTGTCATCGTGAGGAACTGTGTCTCAGTGTTACAGTAAGAAAAGTGCCTGCAGACTGTACACAGAATTATTAATTATGCTTTTTAGGGTTCTCTTAGCATTCATCTGATTTCTTTATAGTAATGAATATCAAACCAGCAGTTAATTACAGCGGTACCATTTTTGTTCTTCACCTCATTATCTCTGTCTTGCACTCTGATTTTGCGTGGCTGCCGGCTCCCCAGCCACAGGCCTGGCAGCACGGTGCGAGCCCAGCGCCAGCAGCGCTGTCGGCACAGGAATAGCATGGCAGATGGCAGCAGGCACTATTTATAGCTTCGGCCAAGCTGCCCGAGGTGAGCGCTGCTGAAATAGTCTATCAGGATTGTTTTCAGCTATTAGGGGACTGAGAGGACAGTTAGGGGGTGGGGGTGTGCGTGTGTGTGAATTCAGAATTTGCATTCCTCAGAAGCCACCCTGGAAATGCAAAAGTCTCGCTTAGTATCGATTTCTGCATTTTCTAATCATTGGAAGCTATTTTTTCTTCTTGATTTCTACCCTATCTCCACCAGTTGCCCCGCAAACCTTCCAAATACAGCCTTCCTTGCAGCTTTGCAACACTGGTTGTGGCTGAGCTGGAAGAATTTATTGTTCTGTGGAAGTTGTGCTGCCATGGCAACTCAGGCACACGGAATTTTAATTGCAAGGCACAATATATGTTTATGAAAATAATTAATAAAAGTGCTAACAGGGATGTTTTTATTATATTGGCGGTACCTTTTGTACTGCATTTCTCACTCTTTTTGCACAAAAGGAATTCAGTGGGGCAGGGTTTTTAAAAATTACTAATTTTACTGTTTTAATAATGAAGTTTGGGTTTTTGTTTCTGTTGTGTTTTGTTTTTGTTTTTGTTTTTTAAAATCAGATCAGATGAACCATTGTTTTTTCAGTGTTTAACCTAGATATGTATGGTTGATTCTGGGTTTGATGGCATTCATATCAAAAGGTGTAAACAATATTTCATACCAAAGCGGTGGAACTTGTGCAATCAGATGCATGCAATCCTGAAATCCAGGCTTCAGGCTGATAGGAGTCTGTGAAAAGGAAGAATAAGGAGAGATGATTTAAAGTTTTGTATTATCCAAGAAAACTTATCTTACCTTGCAGTTACTATTGCCTTTTTGGTGTTGTGCAAGTGTTTGCCAGGTGCTCAGTCTGGCGCTTGTGCTGCTGTGCCAGTACAGTGTGTGACAGAGCCTCCCTCTTCTCCCCTCAGTGCATTGTGCAGGACAGCCATATTCATAGAATAACATAGAACTGGAGACACAGTACTGTCAATAACTCGAAATGGAGGCGTAATGCACTGTGCGTAATCTGTGCTGGAGGTGAATTTTCTTACTTCATCTTATTGACAATTAAAGTCTGTTGTATGGTTTTGCTATTGATTTTTTTTTTTTACTGTAAGCCATGCACTAATTCTGTCTTCTTGTGAGTCGTTAATATTGTTTGTTATGAAGTATTTTATTTTTTTTAAAAGAATTAAAGACAACCTAATAAAAATACAGGGTTTTTAGTTTTGAATTGAATGCAGCACTGACGTAGTGATCTAGACAGGATAAGTCTGTTTAGTTATTTCACATGTTTTCCTCGTTTCTCTCTGACCCTCAAGCATGAAGATTTTAATGCTGTAGCTGCTAGTAAAGTGAAATGTCATCTAACTCATTACAGTGATTTTTGCTGGGTATGTGCAATATATGAATTTAAATGCTAATGAGTGGATTTTTTTTTAAAGTGTGTTGCCTTGTAAAGTTTCTTTTAAAAAATAACAAAACTGAACAAGACTTCTTCCTTTAAAGATTAATTGTATGTGATACCAATTAAACTTTATACTGGGACAGGAAAGCCACCTACAATTCAATTATATCTATATATTTCATCGTTTGCTACTAACTTTCTCAGCTGTTCACAAAATACTACCTCTATTACAATACATTGTGCATTTAATGTGCTAGCTTAATGATTTCATTGCTGTGTGATAGCTTTTAAATGGATAGGAAAACAAAAATACATTCTGCTCATTAAAGGGTTGTGTATCAAGTTCAACTTCATTAGTTTTGATTAGGACTGAGTTGGTGCCATCTGTGCTGTCAGTATTGTACATCTTTCACAGAAAAGATGGGAGATTTGAAATCCAGTTCTCTCATGGTGTATTGCCCTCTTATTTTGTGCGGTTTCGTACAAAATTAACTTGGCTGGATTCCATTTCTTTGTAGCTGAGCTTTTTATTTTTGGCTTCAGTTACCTGGCAATGGAGTCTTTGGGCCAGGTTTTGATCTTATGTGCCTGACTGGTTACCATGTAAATTTTTTAAGGTTCAAATGTGTTGGTTTCAATGCATTTTCAAAATTAAGAAATACCACAGTATGTTATCACTACGCTTAGAAATACATTAGACTACTATTGTCTGAGATTATACTGAAATACATTTTAAACTATTTAAAGGAAGAAAATAAAACAATATTGATTGCTAGAGATGCAGACAGCTTTCTTGAGTACAGAGCTAACTAGTGAAAGAAGAGTTATTACCGGGAGCACTGGGTGAAGGTAGGAGGCACTTAAAACTCGTTACTAACTTTTAATAGATGTAATCAGGTACCAAGACTCAGGCAAACCTGATTTCTTTATTGTTTACAGATGATCGTTCCTACAGTGCTTCATAAGATGGAATTCTCTGGATTTTTTTTTTTTTTTTTGTTAAGTGATAGAAGTGAACGTAACAGATACACAGGTAAACTGTGAGATTATGTGTCAAACCTACTAATGAATCATGCCAGGTCCTGCCTGAGCTCTCATTTTGGGAAGCAGCTTCTGTGCTAAGCGTTCTTTCCAGTACTTTCAGTTGCAAAGGATCTTTCAACTTTGCCCTATATGAAATACTACGTGGCATGGAACTGCTGCTTTTTGAAAAGCTGATAGATAGAGAGTTCCTTGATAGCTTAAGCTGATCTAAATTGGATGGCTGCAGTCCTGACCTCTCGCCTGCCCTGGCTGACCATTACTACCTCCTCTGCTTTTCCACTGCCACTGGAGCTCATGTGAGCAGCCAGGAAGAGACATCAGGGAGCTGACCTGGATGGAAATAAATGATATATTTTCCTCTGGGGGAGCTGTGGCCTAGATTAGTTCAGCGTATGATCAGATAAGTGCTGGTACTGGCTTAAGCGAGTGTGTGGGGATGCATAGCCAAAGGGAGGAGCAGCACAAGGCTGTGGCAGCCTTAAGGCACATACAGTGTGATTCCTATGTGCTACAATACTGTGATACAGTATTTTAGAAGTGGATGACTAATTGAGGCAGAGGTTAACTTGTCCTTTGACTTGAAGTGATGCTCAGTATGCTTGATCCCCTTAATTTCAAATAGGATTACTATTTCTTTTTAGGGTTAAATTGCCATTGCTTGGCCTCACAAAATGAGTTCCGAAGTATAAAACATGCTGCTACAAGTTATTGACCCTAGTTTTTGTGAGTGACCATGCAGGTTGGAGATGCACCCTTTTCCATAATGGTAATTATATAATTATAAATTAAAATATTACTTTTCATCATTCGTGTTACACACACCCCTTGAGGTCTTGAAAAAATGTAGTAGTTTTGCTGAAAAAAAAGTAACAACAGAACCCAGGCAGTATCTTTAGTGACTTCAATCATCCCTTGGTGCTCTCTCTAGTGTTAAAAACTTCTTAAAATGTGAGTTTTAGACAATTCCTGGATTCAAAGAATGCTGTTACTTCCATTTTGTTTTGGCTAGCTGGAATAAATCCCTTATTTGGCTTTCTCCTTTTCTCTTTGAAGTTATGGGTGGTAACTGCTGTGTAGTCTTGTGTGTTCACAGTGCTCAAGCTGTAATTGTTGCCTGTCCGTTTGTAAGAGATTCTCTCCTCCTCTCTCTGGGAGCCAGCTGTAAAATAAGTAGTAAGCTTAATGAAGCATGAAGAATTATTGGCCTACAAATTAACAGTTAAATACTTCAGGGTATGGGTGGGTTTTTTTGTTTGTTTGTGTTTTGGGGTTGTTGTTTTTTTTTTTTCCCAAAGATCCAGAAATACATGCTTGTCTTCTTGAAAAACAACTCCGCAACATCATTGACGTGTTTCTAGGTAATCCACTAGGAAATAAGTGTGAAAAATACCTTTGAAAAATGCATTTCCTTTGCACCTGCAGCGAGAATAATGCACTTCAGTCTGTATTTAAAGTGTCTGTCAGTGTATTTTGAATGTAACATTTTTGTGTCAGTTATCAGTTTTGTATTATTTCACGAAGGTAGAGACCTCTACCAACTCTACACATCGTGCCTGGTTTACTACTTCACCCTGTGATCATCACAGTGCCAGGGATGAGTGGGAATGTTATCTTAACCCATACCAGTGTAGTTTGTGAGCGTTTTCTTCCTTATTTTTCTTCAGAGGTTTCCCAATACTGTTTGTTTCTCTCTTGCAAGATTCCTCCTATCATTCTGTCAATTATTGATGAGATCTGCTCTTGGAGCATTTGTTCATAATGAATAATTTCAAAGACAAGTAAAAGACCCCTCTGCAAATTTAATGTATTGCCCTTTTGTAGTGTGTTATATTGCTTTCTTGGAATTGGTGCACTGGGAAAAACAATCCAGAGCAAAAGCTATTTTGTTTGAAGTTTTATGCATTATGTATATTTCTTCTATGAGGCTACAATATGTGACATATCTAGGATAACTAAGAATGATAGGCGATTGTGTGATTTGCAAATGGAATGACAAATACTTCTTTTAAGTTAGTATTTTATATATTAGTGTTTTGGTTTTATGTGTTAAAGGATATACAAGAGAGGGTAGATCAGGCACAATTACAAGAAATTCTATGCTTAGAAGTAGAAAAGCCTAGTTTAACAAATAGTCTGAAAAGAAAATGCTTTATTTTGAAAATGTGCCTTTTTTACTTGTTAAATTATGATTGACTTATTTTCACTGCAGAGAGTAATATTTTCTCACGAATGTAATTACAATCTAAAATGTGGATTGATTATAATTATATTATTATATGAGGGGCCTGAGAATTAGGGACAATGAGTGCTATTGGATTGCAGACCTTTTTCTTATTAAAAAAAAAGTTTTGATTCGTGGCTTTATCATGATGGATTGTTTTTTTTCTCTTTGTAGCCCAACCTAAAATGTGCTTCATGGAGGAAGGGATAATCATTAGGTCAGCTGGGAAATACACTGTGTTAACATTTCTCCTGGTCATCATGAACCTGCAATTTTTGTGTGTGTTATCAGAGGAAAGGTGGAAACACCACCTGCGCTCTTCTGGGTTTGAGTTGTCTTTGAGACTGAAATCAGGAGTACTAAATTTGGAGTGCGCCCTTTCTTCTCTTTCTCCCCACCACTTTGATTTGAGATGAGCTCTTTAAACAGTAGACTATATGAAGTAACGTAAGGTAACTTAAAAATTACAGTCATGATATATTAGATTTGATAGATCCCTGGAGTTTTAAACCTGGAACCTTACCTTCCCCACACTTTTTTTTTTAATTTTCATATCACTTAAATTTATCTTTTTTTGATTTGTAACTGACACTACTTCTCAGATTGGGCAGAACTTTTAGATAATTTTTCTACTGCTTGCTTTGAAACGGCAAGTTTAGCTTCAGGAAAACTGTAGAGATAATTTTAAAATCTGTCTTCAGGCTGAACTTCCATATTTTCTCTTTTTTCCTATGACACAAAGCAAGGCTGAACTAAAAATAGCGGACTGTGAACTTTACTGTTGTTAACTGCTGATTGAGCCACTGTTACACTGCATGATTTTAAGACCAACAATGTGCAGAGAGATTTAATGGGGTTAAAAAAAGTTGGATAAAAGCATTTTCAATTATACAGCTAGCATTATCTATTAAATGAATAGCTCCCTACCTTACGCTGAGATGTATATTGTAATTTGTTTATTTAAATTTGCATTATTAATAAGATACCATACTTTTCTGATAGCTTTGCAAGAAATTATGTGTCAAGTCAAATACTTTTGCAATCTTTGGAGATAAAATATTTTCCGATTAAGAGAAAACTTGGGAAAATGGTAGCTGTCATGTAGAAGAGTACTAAGCAGAATTGAAGAGTGAGAGACTCCAGGTGTTTCCTGGACACACATTTTTGTTTTGCCTATAAATAGCAATCTGTGTTTATGCTTACTGATTCTTTGCAGCAAAAGCTGCAGGTACTTAATGGAAAACTTTGGACCATATTCTGTTTAGAATCAGATCTGGTTTTATATATTTTCAGTGTTTTCCATCTTTTATATTCTATCTTGACACACATTTATATAGTGGGACATTAATCTCTTCCCTCTGCTTAATCCCTCCGTGAGAGCCTGTAACCCACTTTTCTGTAACAGCAAATTTAGTTTTCTATGTTGATCTTGAGAAGGTGAAAGTGCTGGTAAGACTCAATATTGCTAATGCCCTGATCAACATTTGTTCTGCCTGTTAAGATAATTAGTCTGGTTTTTGTAAGAATACAGTCATTTAGATGGATTGCTAGATCAGGTACACCTGCCTTTTGGATCATAGTTGTAAAGCAGTTTGGGGAGTTTTACAGTGCCAAAATCCACATGGAGAATGTTTACCATAATGCTGCCCCGTGCTAGTTAGCATGTCCCAGAAGAAATGTGCTAATTTTTTTTTTTTTTTCTAAACAGGGGTGTGTTTTTATTCCACTAAGCTGGTCCTTCGGCTGGTAGAAATGTCCCTCTGACTGTACTCTGAGCATGTATGGGCTATGTGCCCACCAATAGGTTTCTGTGATTTGGAAGCCTCTGTGCTGTACTAAAGCTATTAGACAGGAATTGTAAGATCGGAGGGGTAAGTGGAGGTGCAAGGGTTGTATCTTTGAAGTTTTAGAATAGAATGGAATAGAGTAGTTCTGTTGGAAGGGACCTGCAACAGTCATCTAGTCCAACTGCCTGAATACTTCAGGGCTGACCAAAAGTTAAAGCATATTATTAAGGGCATTGTCCAAATGCCCTTTTTACCATCAAAAGCATTAGATACCTGTGTAAGGCAGCAAAATGAGATGCCATTCACAATGGGTTGTGCAGCTTTATCACTCTTCTGCTCCAAAGATCAGATTTTATTACAATAATGTAGTGGGATAGCTGCGTTACAGTTCTTATGATGACTTATTACAGTTTGGTGTTTTTCTATTTTTTTCCACTGTTTCTTATACATGAACTAAAGTTTCAGCAACTGCCAGCAGCACATGCAGTCTTCAGTAAGCCAGTATTAAATATGAGACCTCTTGACTGAGGAGAGATTTCTTCCTCCACTGAACTGAACTGCTCTGCAGGTTTTGCCTGACCTGAGGTGAAGACATTTCCAAAGTAAGGTTTAGCCACTCTGCCATAATCTATGTGAGAAGGGTCCAGATTTTGCAAATTTGGTACATAGGGTTGTTTGTGTCTAAATTTAGATGCACATCATATTTTAAGGAAAGGATACCAGCTGTCCTGTTTGTTGGTACTTCTTTTTTTGACATTAACTTGTTTACATTTGTCAGCAATAAGAATAACTTTTGTAAAATAGTTTTGTCCTTATAGTTTAGTCCTTACTTTGCCATTGGGAAAAGAATGTATTTGAGAAGTGTGTGATGTTCTTCAGGACTTATTTAATCCTCTGACCATGCTATATGCTCCTTGAAAGTGATGACATACACATTCTTATAAACCTATGTGGCATTTAGTTTTGAAACAATACTAAATACCAGTTTACAAAAAAAGAGCATAATAAATTGCTTTTTACCTTCTAGATTGAACTTTCCATGTGGAACACTCTAAAACTTGGATGGATGTAATTTTTATGAGCCAAATTATCTGAAGTAATATTGGTAATAACCAATAGCCTGTAAACCCATAGATACCTAAAGGCTACTAAGTATTCCAGAAGGAACACCCTCTGAAAATAGAAAAATATAAACAGTATGCAACTCATAAATATTACCTACATGGAAATACGGATATTAAATACAAATGGATGGAAATGGATATATAAATGAATGTGTGATGTTATAGAAATGTATATTCAGAAGTAGTAAGAAGCTATCTTTATTTGTAGTATTCTCTGATACACTTTTAAGTAGATCTTTCAATTAATATTTCCTTCAATTTGCAAGTTAACAATTGTACATAGTGGTAAAAGTGGCAAATACACTATTAAAACACTGTAGGTTAAGCATAAGTGAGCTAAGGTCAAATAGATAAGGAATTACACATTATAACCAAATGAGATCTGAAAGTGTCTATTAAGAAATGTGATGGTTAAGTATAATGCAGGATACAGTAATGCTTGTCGGAAAGAGTAATGAAAACAAGACTGAATATTTGTTATCTGTATTCTTTTCAGTAGTACCTGCAAGTATCCAGATTAGAGAGAGTATTGCAGTGAACACAATGTTTTCTTCAATCTTCCTTTCTAGCTGCTATAATTAAGTACAATAATTGAGCGGTAGTATCCAAAAAAGCCAACATCCACTTAAATAAGTACAAAATAGATAAGCAACTTTAAGAAGTTCAAATTTTAATCTACATCCCCTGTATATTGTAGGAGTTCAAGAATTCTTGAAACAGTAGGATTGTTTTAATAGTCTAGTATATGTTTATAATACTCAAAAAGGAAAAAACCCTTTCACCTATCTAATAGCTATAACAGATTTTATAAAGTTCTGTAGCCTGCATTGTATTAAACTAATTTGGATTTTCTTTCAAAGTGATTTTTGTCAATTTAAAGGAAGATAAGATATTTGATTTATAGCTTCCTTTTATGAGTCAGAGAGAACTAAATACAATCTATCTGGTACTTCTCTCTTGTCTCCCATCCTTTATCTTGTTTTATTTCTTCTTGGTCCTCTCCCTTTCACCACCTCTTCTTGCCTTCATTTCTTCCCTTCTGTTTAATTCTGTTTCCCTCTCTCCCGCTTTACATTTTTCTCTGTCCTGTATGTCAGTCCCTGCTTGCTGCTCATTGTCCGTTGACTCTTTTGCACAGTGATAGTCTGATAGAACTTTTTTCCCATTTTGCTGTTGACCAACCTGTTGTAATCACATTTGTAAAGTACTTGTTGTCATTTAACCACAAGTTGGAGCCTCCTCTTCACCTCAGTCAAATACACATGTAATGAAGTAACAAAATTTCATGAGAAGTATTTTGTCTGGAAAGCCAAGAGGAAGAAAAAGGAGGAGGAAAAGCTAAATCAAGGTTACCCCTTCACTGTAACCTTGTCTCTATATGTTATCCTTCATTATACAGCAAAAACATGCTTGCAGTTGCACGGCTCTGGGGGATGCCTTTGCAGATCGCAGCTTAACTTGATCTGTCTTGATTTACGAGGAGTCATTTTTGTTGGCAGTTTTGAGAAGGCCTCCAAAGTCCCAAGTACCTTCCTTTCCAGCCAGACCTGCTGAGCCCTGTGGGAGGTACCTTTTGTGTCTTTCCAGTTTTCTGTCATACATGATTACAGGATGCCTGTTTTGTTACTACTTCTGCCAGTATCTTTGTAGATGTTCTTGGAGGTGAAAAGGATATGATGACAAGGAAGTTACTAAGGCAATTTAATTTTCTGTTTTTTTGTAGGTGGGTTGTGGGTTTTGACAGACTTTGTGGTAGAACTTGCTGTGTGAGAATTAACTGTCTGTGTAAGCATCCTTATTTAAAAAATGGGGAAGTGATTTTCTTTGTGTTAAATGTAATGATCTAGTAACATGGTAATCAACCCTCCACATTACACAATCCTGTTTGATGGTGACCCTTGAAAAGTATTGTAAGAAAATACACTTGACTTCAATCCAGCTGTGGGGTATTTTTTTGGGGTGGGTGTGTGTTTAAACTTCACCAATTTAGCTTTACTTAAAGGTTAGATTGTTGCTGGCTTTTAATGTAGACCTTAACATAACTGAGTAATATAACTGAGACATGTTATGACTGCAAATGCATGGAAGGTGCTTCTGTAGCATTAAAAAGCATGCTGTCTCATGGTATTTTTTCAGTAATGTCCTTTATATGAAGGGATTAACATCTCTTTGTGGTTTGTTTTCATTTTATCATTATAACTTTGTTTTATTCTTCCATGCCGGAGGGTTTATACTGAACTGAGTTAATTGCATCTTATGATGATCAAAGTAGCTGTTTTCATGTGTCTCATGGTTATTCCTTGTTTCTTATGGGATGGGAGATCATCGATTTTCCTATTTGTATTGCTCATTGGCATAAATGTCAGAGGTGCCAAGAAGGGCACTGTGGGTTCACTTAGAATTAAATTAGCATATTTAAACAGATTCACTTTTGTTTTGTCATGGAGAGTGTACGCATAGACATTGACAGAAATTTTGTTCATGTGTTACTTCTGAAAATGAAGGGATTCAGTAAGAGATCATTGTGAAGCAACAGTATTATCTGTAAACTCAGATAACCTCCCCATCATAATCAGAATAATTGGAATAACTAAACTTAATTAAATAACAGGTGGACATAGGCTCCCTTGGTTTCTTCCAAGGAAAGTGAACAGCTGAAGTATCCCAGAAATCTGCTTATTCCTATACAGTGCCTATATAAAGTGCTTGTGAAATGTTCAGATACACTAAAAAGTAGTATATAGAAAACTGGTAACATTTGAAACTAAGTTAGGATTATTTTTGTGCACTGTGCTGTCTTTGTGCTGTCTGGTCTTTATTGTTATGACCCATATATGTCCAGATAAATACATTCTGATGTCAGTACTGTATTGATCTGAATCTTAGGAGGCACTGAATCTGAAGTGAATTTTAGTTTTCAAACAACAGGAATAAACTAGATCAATATACAAAGACAAAACTTGAGCTTCTCTTGATGATCCACGCACAGCCCTGTAGGTCCCAATTACACGCAGAGCTCTATAGCATGGCCCTTCCTTTGTCATATGCAGCGGTTACACTGCTTTCTCTCAGCTGGGAAGAGTGGGACTTCAAGGCTTATGCTGAATTAAGAAATCTCTGTAGCCTGAAAATGCTGGTTTTGCTTGACAATGAGAGACAGAGTTAGAATGAGATAGTTGACACGCTAGGTTCTAGCACCTTAGAAACTGACTGGCTAGAATGCAGCTTTGCAGAAAAGGACGTGAAGGTCTGGAGGACACCAAGTTGAACATGAGACAGCCCTGGGCCCTTGCTGCATAGAAGGCCAGTGGTATCATCCTCCTGCATCAGGAGGAGGGTTGCCAGGAGGTTGAGGGAAGGTATCCTTCCCGTCTGCTCAGCACTGATGAGGCCACACCTGGAGTGCTGGGGTCCCCAGTATGAGAGACATGGACATACTGAAGAGGTCCAGTGAAGGGCCAATGAGAAGGTGAAAGGACTGGAGCACCTCTCCTATGAGGAAAGGCTGAGAGAGCTGGGACTGTTCTGCCTGGAGCAGAGAAGGCTCAGGGGGATCTTATCAATGTGTATAAATACCTGAAGGGAGGCTCTAAAGAAGACAGGGCCAGGCTCTTCTCAGCAGTGCCCAGTGACAGAAGCAGAGACAATGGGCACACAGGAGGCTCCATCTGAAGATAGGGAAAAATGTTTTTACTGTGGGGGTGACCAAGCACTGGCACAGATTGCCCAGGGAGGTTGTATCTTCACCATTAGAGACATTCAAAAGCCATCTGGACGTGGTCCTGGGCAACCAGCTCTTAGGTAGCCCTGCTTGAGCAGGCAGGTTGGACCAGGTGACCTCCAGAGGTCCCTTCCCACCTCAAACATTTGTGATTCCCTTCCTTCCAGTATTTTTCCTCATTAGTTCATCTAAAATTGTATTAAAGACTTTTACTAATAAGCTCAGGTATTGACAAGTCATTATCAGCCTAGGCAGTGTCTGCTTAAACCTACTTTGAGCTGTACGTAGTACTGTTAGGAGGTGAAAGCCCCTTTGTGCTGCATTCCCTCTCCTTGTAACTGGGAGAAGATTTGAGGAAAGGTTTAAAGGAGAGCTGCAGTCTCCCCTTGTCAGCATCTCTAAATTGCTTATGTCTACAATTCATTTTGCAGCAAATTCCAGAGCTGCATTAGCAGTATGTGCCACCTGTAGTGGCGGTGGTTGCTCAGCAGAGACCTGGATGACTGCAGTTTCAGCAGCTGTCTTCAGTATCTCGTACACTCTGAAGGATCCAGTGAGGAAATGTACATCAAATGTTGTCCAAACTGTAGATGAATAGTACTTTTTTTCATAAATTTATTTAAAAACCAGCAACAAAATAGAATAAAACCTTATGGGCAATGATGTACTAGCCTTGTATAATTTTTCCTTTTAGTACAACATTGTGGCATCTCCATAATTACTTCTATGTTAGGCATAAAAGTGCTTGACACATTAATTGCTTATTTGTGGATATTATCACTCTAGATTTACCAATGAAGGACTTGATGCTCAGAAATAATACACACTATTCAGTGTATCCACAATTGAATCAGGTTCTGACAGAGGCAGGAATGGAAACCACGTGCTTGTATTTCTGTCCTTTTCCCTAACCGTCTGTCTAGCCTTCATCTTCTGCAATGTACTGTTTCGTGCAGCTGGCGTAAAGACTTTTAAGATGTTGTCAAAAAGTGATTTTGGTCTTATATGCTCCCAAAGAGCCAGAGTCTTTGGTCTTATAGTCTGATGTCAATGCTGAGTGATACAAAGGACTGTCAAGTCAACAAAACCACCAGATTTTGGATTTTTTACATAAAGAATAGAGAAGATTACTCTAATGGGCTTGTTGATCTTAATAGTTCTGGAAGATGAGTGGTTCACAAAAGTACATACTTCCAAATAACAGGGTACCTTCACAGTAAAGAAAATGTAAAGGTGGTGGTGTCATAGCAAGTATTAAAATGAAAGCATCCAGGATATCAAATGATTGCTTGAATTATGTAGCTGTTGTCAAGGAGCGGATCTGGGAGGTAACTGAGTTAGTGTTTTTTACGTATTGTAAACATTACAGCTGACTGTAGGTCTTGTTGAAGTGTTTCTGTCTGGATTATTGTAAGAACTCCATTGTTTAAGAAAATGAGGGACAGATGTTTCCTTTTTGAAGAAATAGTCTGTGCACTTCGACAACTACAAGCTTAAAAAGCTTTTTAAAATCAATTTATTGGTAAATCTTTATCTGCATAGTGCTTCAAGGCATTTCCTCCTTGTTAAAAATCAGCATCACTGAACTAGATAAACTTCCTTGATATTACAGCATTTTCTCTTTTTATTAACATTTTGCCAGCAGCAAGCAATACAGATGCTAAAGGTGTGCTAGGGTGTGCTAGGAGGGTGTGCTAGGAGGCCCTACGTAGCTATGAATTTTGTTACAAATCTTTCTTAGACTTGGAATCACTTGGCTTGTAAAGGAAAAGTTAAGCAACTCTGGAAAGCAACGCTTTCTTTAAAATCTTAAATGGACCAGTTACATTGATCATGTCATCTTTTGATTGCCAAAAGTAGGTTTAATTTCAGAATTCATAAAAATATGTTGAAATAAACACTGACTAGATGGACATCTACTTGGCCAGTGACGCTGCAGGAAACTAATCTTTTAAGACCTAGGTTTTTAGAAAAGTTTTCTTTTTAAAGATTTTGTTAAAGCACTAGCTGTATTTTTCTTTTTTATGCTTCTTGTAGTGAAGATTTCTAGGCACTTGTTTAAAATGGAAGTAAGTTTTGTAGCACCATCAATTAAGGTAGATAAATATAAGTCAAGGATTCAAATATGCCACCTTTTCCATTTTCTGTAAACAGTTTCATATGAGTTTTCCACAGCCATGTGATATGGTGCTGTTAAGTATTGTTTGTTAGAAGCAGGCCTTACCTTTCCAACTGCTTCTGGAAATTACCCAATGAGTTGGCGGTAGAGTCAGAAACATTTGAATTTCAAATTACAGATTAATCACAAGAACATTTTTTCCAACCTTTACAAATGCAGTTGTGTCTCTAACAGAGGAGAGGTAATCAGAAACCTAATCTAAAAGTTAGCAAACCAGAAGGAAGTTGGGCAAAATTAACTTGCTACATGGATAAATCTGTGAGTTACCTTTTTACTTGTCTGTTAATGAAATAGTGCCTATACACATTTCAGAGAAAAAAAAGGTGAAATCATGACAAGTAAACTGAATAACATGCCTTTTACTTGGTCTAATATATCTTCATGTCCTCTGGAGAGGCCAACCTTCCTAAGTAATAGCTGTTAAAAACAAGAGCAAACCTAAGACAAAATCCAGTGCTTAAAAAATTCTCTCCCAACTTTTAACAAAAGAATGCTGGATATCATATCTGCTAAAGATCTGGTGACCCAAATAAAGCTCCAAACAAAATAAAATGGAAATTGAAATACTGTGATACCTACAAACAGATGTGCATGGCCCTTCATGCCAACTATACATCATATGGGAAAAAAAAACCCAAACCCCATCTGCTAGTGTACAGAGCACCTTCTCTCTTCTGGGAGATCAGGGAGCTTTCAAGATAAGTGTTTAAGAGTAACTCTGAATTCACAGCGTACCATGCCAATGGCAAAAAATTGAGCCTGGTGCATTCAAAAGTTGATCTCTTGCCCAGTAGCACAAAAAGCATTTTTCTTTTGACAGCATATTTCAGAATGGATATGGCAGAGTAAGGGGAATAAATTATGTATCAGTAGCATACAACAAAGAGGGGTGTATAGAATAGGAGAGGGAGAAGGAAAACAAAACACATAGATAGTAAAGGTCATGGATATTTTTTGTTTTTCAGAACAAGAGAGTGTATGCAGAATTGATCGTTTTGTGTCTGATCTAGTTTTGCTGTGATTTTTTACCGAAAAATGTCATCTCGTCTGTTGCTGATTGATGGCTCAACCCTGTTAAGATCTGAGCTGTTTCTGCCTTACCTCTGTGACTGCTACAAAATCACTTTCTTTTCTATAGCTACATACAGAATAATATTTACATAGGTATCGTTTTTATTCTGGTACTACCTTTTTCTTCTGTGCAGTCTTTAAGAATCTCGGAGTTGTAATTCTCTGTGGTCCAAGCCTACCTTGTCCAGCATCTTGTAGCTTAAAACTATCAGCACGAGCTTCTGGGAGGGTTAAAAACCTCATGCTGGGCAGTTGGTCAGTGTGTCCTCCTCAGGGCTCCTCCTCCTCCCAAGTAGTTTTAATATTGACTTAAGTGTTGAAAGAAATACAATGACAGCCTTTCAAAATGAGCATCATTCCCCATTTCTTTGGCACTCATATGGGTGATCATATAAATAATAGAACAGTTCATAACGAGCTCTTTGCCAATCCAGTCCCAGTGGTACTGTATCTAAAAGGATTAGGGTACCAGCCCACAAACTTTTTAACAATTAGAGAATTGGGTATTTTGAAGTGATTGGTAATTTTGCGTTCCTAGTCTAAAAAGGGGCATGTTGTAGATGCTTTTCTGAGGATCCTGTCCTGGGAATTCTCAAAATTTGAGGCATGAGCAGCTGTCCACTGCCTTGTCAAACACAGCTTGAGAAGAATGGGAGATAATTTGATAAAAGAGGATGTCTACTTCCTTGGGCAGAGCTATATTAGTAATCCAAAATATTATGCTGATGAGAGAAGAGAGCCTTTGACACTAAATTTAGATCCAGGCTTGACCTGCCAGAAGCCCAGGACTGCTCAGATTTGAACTATTGACTTGGCCCCGTGTCCAGTAGGACTGTTGTTTGTTTCTGCTTCTAGAAAGTAGTTTTGCCCAAGCAGCAATAAATACAGCTGATAGTGAGCCAGAAATTGCAAAGTTCAGCTGACCAGCGTATTTACTGAACTAACCTCAATATTATGTTCACTTTAAATATCTTGATATGTAACTGTTAAAAAAAAAGTCTCTAAAGAGTAATCCCCTGCTTTTTTCTCAGTTTCTGTTTCTGTGTTAATTAGTACTCTTTGAGTATTATATGCTCTGAGCTGAATAAAAGCTGATGATGATTGAAAGAAAATTCATTTATAGAAAAGAGCTGAACTACAAGGTATGTATTACAAAAATGCTACAGAAGAACTGAGCGTAAGCCAAACATCTTTTATTCAATGTTTTTAAAAGGAAGAGCTATTGAATTTTTTTTTTTCCCCAAAATACCGATTGGTGGGGAACCTGGGATTTTCTTGGATCACATATTCTACTTGGAAGGTTATAATGTGTATGGAAAATGATGAGAGAGGAACGTGGTTGATGATGTGTATACATATGCTGGCACAATGTGATGTCAGGCTTCACTGAAAGCATGAGTTTGGGAGGATGTCATTAATAACGAGAGGCAAAGCTACATGCCAGTTATGCAGATCATTTCAAACCCATACTGACTGACCTCATCTATTTTGTGTGTTTTGTATTTTCTGCCTATTTGTGATTGTGTTTTAGAGAATTTTAAGTTATTATTCATATTCCCTTGTGCACATGTGTGGAACTGTACAGGACCACAAAGAACTTTAAGGAACAAAATAAGCAATACACAAAAAATCTGTTCCTTCAGCAAAATGCTTAGGGTACTGAAACAATGCCATAATGTCTAATAATGTGCACTTGGCAAGTCAGTATTTAAATTTACAGCTTTTCAGGATTAAGAGGCATGGATTTATTGAGGGTATGTCTAACTCCTGCTATCAGCAGATGGTGTGTTTCCACATCGTACGTCTCTGGCTAAACAAGAGTGATGAACACCTGTGGCAGCCTGGGAGTTTTTGCTTTCCGTACATGTAGAAGAGTTTCAGTATCTAATCCTGAAGGAGCATGACACACCAGATTTCCAGGGCATGGTAATTTTAGATGTTGAAAGCCCGTTTTGAATTTTTTTCTTTTTTTTCCTTTTCTTACTTTCCTTGGTACCCTGGTTTCTGGCTATTTTTAGCTAGTGAAGAGATGAAGCATGGGCAGGACAATTTGATGCAAAATCAGCTGTTTGAACCTCACCAAAGATGCAGACCTTTTAAATGGGTCCAGTCAGGTGAACTTGTACTGGGTCTCCAGCACATACAAATCATATTGTTTTCACGTGTAAAGGTATGTGATGAAACCAAACTTGGATGATTTAAAATAAGATTAGAGATAAGCCTTTGGAAGTTAAGAAGTAGAGTATGAAAACTGCCTGCTCATATACATGGTGGTATATTCTTGATCACACATAGTTCTGTGGTTCTGGGTTGTCTTCTTCCCAGGATCTCTGCATTGTTGTGTGCAGAAGGAATAGTACTTCTCTAATGAGCAGCTTTTTTGTTTTGTTTTCTTCTCCCTTATTATTTTTCATTGTGTAACCCTGTGCCTTACTATATACCATTCAGATCAGGATTTGAGGATGAAGTTATTAGTTTCCTCTTTGGCATTTCTGTAGGACTCATCGCTACAGTATTTCAGTGCTTCAGATGTTAATTGATTTTCGTAACACCCTACTGAGATGGGGAATTATTATTAACCAGGGAAATAGAGCACAAGGAGATTGAGGTCAGAAGTACTGCTCAGTTTTAATGCCAGGTTTGAGACACCTGTGTCCCTTTTTTTTTTTTAAATTATTTGCATAAAACTCTTGGATTCCTTTAATTGCAACTGTAAGTAATTCTACATTTCTCCATATTGAGTTGGCAGCTGTATAGTAAGGAAAACTCAGGTGACCACTCGTGGAATTTTTTGCTAAGTGGTGTGCCTGGTTTCATGTAAGAACTTTTGGGCAGAAGTGGGGAAAGGATCCGAGTCTTAACACCGCATTGAGATGTTATGACCCGAGAGATATTTCTTTCTTTATTAATTCTTCTGGCTCATACCATACTTATCCTCCAATTCTTGTGACAAAGGGAACAAGGCTCTACCTACAGGAGTCTCTTCTACTTCCTAACCATAATTCATCACCAAAATGGGTACACTCAGGATGACAAATGAGCAGAGGCTCTTTCTGGAATGTCTGTGAAATGTTCTTTAATTAAAAAATAATTCCTGATGTACATGCATAAAGATTGCCCTATATTTCTTAATTTTGAGTGCCTATTTATCCTTAATTTTCTTTTAACATTTATTTAATATAAACAGTTTGTGGTTCTCTTCTGTATTTCTATGTGAGTCTGCCTTGTGGCATCAAATGTCCACATTCAGCAGCATCTTAATAGTTTAAAATGGCAGCAATGTCAAGAAGTTAGTATCTCAGTACAGTTGCTTCACAGTTGCAAAAGTTTAGCTGTTTTAAAAGTGAGACGACTCAAAGTAGAGAGCTTGTTCAGTAGGATGTCAGCTGTCATATAGTTGACATATGAAGATAATTCTTTTCCTCAGTAGAATATTGTTTCTCTGAGCTGGCAGCACAGAAATGATTATTAGAAGCGAGAAAGATCATTAAAACTCTGAATGCTTTGATAGCCATCTCACCTTAGCTTTATTTCATAAGAAATTAACTAATCATGACTTTCAGAAGAATAAAAATCCTCTGAAAACGTGAATTAGAATAACCGTAAACTCATCTGCTCTGGTACTCCTGAGAACAGCGCTATCCACAAATTCTATCTGAAAAAGATGGAAACTTAACCAAAATATTTTTTATGTATTTTAAGAAGTAATTCTACATTTATCTTCAGTCTAGACTAATTTCTTGTTTCTCTTAGATTATGGGTTTATTGTATTTCAGATGGATGTTGTCTTTTGAGCAGGAGTTAATCCTCCTGTCTTTCAGCTTAAATTGTATTTTGGGTTCATTTAATTGTTTTCCTCTACTTTTTTAGAAGCATCTGTTGTTAATAGTGCCGAATGAAGACTCTGCTTCAGGCTCCTTTTAGCTCAATAAAAGTGAATTTGCATTTGGGCCTTTACACAAATATTTTTTGGTCTTACCTTGGATATCTAACTTGTCAACTTCTATGTGCTCAATTATATGTTGGCCTCTCAGTTCAAGAAAAGACAGAAACAGAGGGAAGTCAAACACAATCTCCCTGCTTGACAGAAAAGCGATGTATGTGCTGGATGTGGTGGCCTTCCTGTAACTTTCTTTAAAATACCTGAATCTTTTCAAATTTGTGCTGAAGAATTAATGTAACAGATTTTTATAATGGACTTGGTAACTGTGCTGTACTGGTAGATCTTAAATGCTGTTTGAGGCATTTCCTCACAATGTAACTAAATTGTCAGATCAATCTGGGAGGAAGACTTCAATTATTTAGCCTCTCTTGTGTTTGAAAGCCATGTAAATTAAAATACTCATTAAAGAAGTCTGATTAGAGAACTGCTTATTATTAAATTTTTATTATTATTCTGTGGGTTTTTGCATGTGATTTAGACTGTGTGGTTAGTTTTGGTCACTAACAGTTGCATGATGCTTACATATCCTGAAAAACATGATGATAACCTGGTGAAAGCACAAAAGTGTGTTTATTTTCTCCAGCAGTACCAGTTAGCATAATAAAAACATCACCTCTTTTTGTAAGCTTTCCTTTTCTTAGAACATAACAATATGCCTGGTATTTGACAAAATACGGATTGTGTTACTGTCTTGTACTAAAGATGTTATTGTCAAGCAAAGGGAAAGCAACCGTTGAGATCACTGAAAATTAGGACATCGTAAATGGATAAATTAATGATGGAAAAGATTCAGAGAAGCTGTGAACTTTAGGGAGAGATTTGAGAGAGACGGTAGAGGAAGACTTCTATGTGCAAGAACTGGAAGATTGTGCTAAATGCAGACGGATGGAGCTAAGTGCAGAGGAAAGATGAAGCCATAGTTTAATATGGAGGGTTGAGAGAATCAAAGGAAATGAGAAGACAGATGAGAATAGAAGAAAAATAGATTTAAACCCCCCCCCCCCAATATATATATATATTTTTTTTTTACTTATCTGTGATACTCAACTGAGTGCTGTTAGAAAACATTTACATTTAAAGTGATGTTTATGCCTGTTGTGACTATAGCTATTTTCTTAGCTGCCATTGAAGTGAATGGAGAAATACAGTGATGGGTTTTCATCTCTGAGGTAGCCTGATATAGTCCAGAGTGATGTCTTTGTGTGTATTGGTTATGGATATGCCCAAAAGGAAACCGTAGTTGGGAGTTGCTGTGGACTTCTGGCTAAGACCCTGCAGGCAGCTGCATTACAGTATGGCATAGTCTCACCATATAGAGGCTTTATGGGATTAGGGAATCACCTAAATTCCAGAGATTACCTGGTTGCTGACTCCAGCAGGTGTAAAGAAGATTTCTTCTGGAGGGTCCTGGATTACAAACTGCAATCTGAGGGTTTAGAAGCTTTTCTATAACAGAGATATTTTGTTTTCAAGGTAAAAGTATTTATAAAGCATTTATTTTCTAAGTTGCAGGTGAGGATTCTGTTGGTTTTTCCTTTAGGATTACAGAGGTAACAGAGAAAGCACAGTTTGATATTTACCAGCCTAAAGGTACTGTCTCACACTGAGGGTAACTGGAACCTGAAGATAATTGATAACTGTTGTAGTTCCAGCTTTGACATTTTGATAGCACTTTCTCATACACACAGTGGTATTTCTCAGGTCTGATTGCAATGATTTCCATCTGTTTATAGAAATGCAGTATCGTAAGCAATTGCTTCTTTATCTACAGAGCTAGGTGTGTCTAGGGAGCAACTCAGTTGCCTAAACGTGGGCATTTGGTGTCATTTTAGCTGTCTTTGGATATGCAGATCATCCACATGGAGCTTGCAGAGATGATGCAGCACTTACAGCAGACTTGTATCCTTCTGCAGTAGCAGCTGCTTACCAGACAAGATTATCTTTGGGCTTCTAAAATGGCATTTGACACCAATGTTTAGGCACCTGAACTCATCCCTAGTTGCTAGTCAGTGTAAAAATGTAATTGAAATGGAGATGGTAGCAGGGAAAGATACGGGATTTATCTGAAAGTATAACATTTTCTGGTGGTACTTCTGTTTTTGTTCTTTTAAAAACCACTTAATGGTAAACTTTGAACATTTCTAAATAATAGTTGTAATTTGTAATGAACACTTTTTATAGTAGTTTGATACACATTTTAAATTAATACCTCTGAGCTTGCAAGAGAGAGACAGTCTAATTTTATTTTTTTCTTTTTTTTTACTCCAAGAGAAATACACTAAGCATATGTTCTGTGGTAAAAATGCACCTACAATTAAATAACTAGTCATTTCCTGTGAATGTTAATGTTGAACTGTAAGCCTGAAGGACAGAAAACATGCCACGTTGCTCTTGTTAAACTGTCAAATTATTACTGCGTATGCGACTAGAAGATTTTCAGTTTCTTCTCAAAGCATTTTTAGAGGATGAGTCAGTAAAGCAGTTATCTAATGTATCCATGTTGACTGCACATAGAATTTTATATTGTTATGTTTAATTACACTGTTACCAGGCTAATACTGCAGGACTTTTCTCTCTTTTTTACAGGATTCTGCTCAAGAGAGTGTCATTACACGAGATATTCATCGTACATTTCCAGCACATGATTATTTCAAAGATACAGAAGGAGACGGTCAGGAATCTTTATACAAAATCTGTAAGGTACAGTCAGTACTCTGCATTTTAAAGTGTGTTCCATATTTTGCTATGACTGTATTTTGCCCTGCTAACCCTGTTCTGATCTAAGTCACTAATCAATAAGATTTTAAAGCTTTATTTAGATTGCATGTGGGGAGTGTAGTGTTTCTGCAGTACTGGATATCCTGAAGTAGTTTTTGGAACCTTGCATTTCATATCTCCTAAGATGCATATGAGGAGAGCGAGGCTCAAGCTAGGGCAGTTTGATATCAGAGGTCCACTTCAGTAGAAGTGTGGTGTAGTAGAATGTTTTTTGCTCTGCTGGTAGAGAGGTTTGCAGGGGAAGAGAAACCCTCATGGCAAGCTCTGCTATGAGGTTAAGCAAGAATGTCTCTATAGACAGTTTTCTAGAGAACAAGTTAGCTGACCTTTCCACAAGCAGTGTATATGTATAGCTTTTCACTCATAGCTCTCAGATCACCTGTGATCAAAGAAAAATGTAATGTTTTGCAATTTGCACATGGGCAAGTTGAGGTACTAAATGAACAGATTTGTCCAGCTTGTACAGACAGACTTTTGTTGCTTGGGAGGGATCCAGAAGGTAGAATATTGCAGCTAGATAGGGAGTTCTTTGGCTGTCAGCTGCAGATTTTATTATGTTTCTGGCAGGCAGTTTTTGTTTTACATTTTTTTCCTACATGTAGAATAAATGATTGCCTTAGACAAAGCCATTTCCACTTCCCCTCCTTTTCCTTGTTACTCTGTTTCCACCTCCAGTTGATTAATAGACAGAAGTGATAGAGTTGTCATAACAAGCAGAAAAGAGTGTCCTGCCTTTGGGGTATAATGATACATATTCCTGTTCTCCAGATAAATTCTATGGTGATACATACACCTATTCAAACAATAATTTGGATGACTGTTAAATATAGCTGCTTAGGTTACATATATTGAAGTTCATTGTCATGAGCAATTCACATTTAAAAAAAAAAAGGTAAAAAATAAAGGAGCAATTATATTGAACCAATTATATTGATTTCTCACTAATCTTGGAGGGCTCTAGGTGGCTACAAGAAAACTGTTCCCGTGCCAATCTTTGAAAAGAATAACTAGGACAATGCAGGTAATTGTGGGATTGTCAATTTGATATCAGTTAAGTGAAAAATGATGGAATAGCATTCAGCTTATCAAGAATTAAATGTGAGAAGTATATTATAATGAATGCTTATGAGTTTACTGAAAATAGATCTCGACAAGCTAATACAAAAAAAACCCCAGGTTTCATTGGTGAAGGTAATTTTATTGGAATTCTGTAGATCATTTAGTCTGCCATGCAAAAAATGTATAAATGCTGGACAAGTTGGAACATGAACAAGATGCACATTAAAGAATTAAAAACTGTCTAGCTAGGAGGTTACTAAACATCAGCACTGAATAAATGTATTTCAAACAAGGTGTCATGAAGATCACTTGTTCATTCAATGTACTCTGGTTAGTCACCTAAAAGAAAAGAGAAAAATCATTTCTGATAAAGATATCTTGATGACACAAAGAAAAAGGGAGTGGTAGATAATGAGGTGTTAAAGGATGTATAGATAGATGAATCTTGTGTAGGAATAGAATGACTTGAGTAACTCAGTATTTTACAGCTGCTGCAGCTGCTTTTGATTACCGTGTCCATGTCGTGGTTTAACCTCAGCCGGCAAGTAAGCACCACACAGCCGCTCACTCACTTCCCCCCCGCAGTGGGATGGGGGAGAGAATCGGAAGGGTAAAAGTGAGAAAAGTCGTGGGTTGAGATAAAGACAGCTTAATAGGTAAAGCAAAAGCCACGCACGCAAGCAAAGCAAAACAAGGAATTCATTCACTTCTTCCCATCGGCAGGCAGGTGTTCAGCCATCTCCAGGAAAGCAGGGCTCCATCACGCCTAACGGTTACTTGGGAAGACAAACACCATCACTCCGAACGTCCCCGCCTTCCTTCTTCTTCCCCCAGCTTTATATGCTGAGCATGACATCATACGGTATGGAATATCCCTCTGGTCAGTTGGGGTCAGCTGTCCCAGCTGTGTCCCCTCTCAGCTTCTTGTGCACCCCCAGCCTGCTTCAATGGTGGTGTGAGAAGCAGAAAAGGCCTTGACTCTGTGTAAGCACTGCTCAGCAATAATGATAACATCCCTGTATTATCAACACTGTTTTCAGCACAAATCTAAAACATAGTCTCATACTAGCTACTATGAAGACACTTAACTCTATCCCAGCTGAAACCAGCATAGTCCAGAATTAACGACGACTACTTCTACATTCGAAAGAATATGTAGAAGTTCCATGAGGATGATGAAAGGATTTGGGAACATACTTCAGAAGCTTTATTTGGAAAGTCTTCCATGGAAAGGAAGACTCTTTTTCTTGAATGATTATCTGTCTAGCAGGCAGCTTTACAGAGGCAGAGATCTCAGACCTTCCCAGGTTTTCTGTAGTAAAAGTGAAGAATTCTACTCGTCTTCCAAAGCTGGGAGCCTTCCCTGCTCTTAGAGCCTCTACTGATCCTGCAGAGAAAGTTGCTGCAGATGTTGGTCCTGTTTTTTTGAACTATCTAGATCTGAGGTCTGTCAGTGTGTACATCAAGTTGAGAACTGCTTTTCCTGTGAAGCATTTTGTATTTATCTACAGTTGAATGACCTCTGCCACTTTGCTACTTTCTCTTGATATGAACACGTTCTGCATAGCATCTTTGCAGTCAGCATTTAATTTACTGCTCTGAACAGCTTTGTCTCATCAGCAGTCTTTGTTACTGTGCTATTTTTATGTGTTCTGTATGATTTGTGAGTATTTTCAACAGCATCAGCCCTAGCATGTCTTTCTGTAAGGTTCTGTGGGTGACCTCACCTTGATTCTGTGGGTGAGAACTGACTGTTTATTCCTACATTTTGCTTTCTATCCTTTAATCAATTATTTGAGTGCATAAGAGGACCTTCTGTGACAGCTTAGTTCCCTAAAAACCCTTTGGGAAGGGATCTTGTTGAAGGTTTTCTAAAAATCCTAGTAGACTCTATTGATTGCCTCATTCTTTTATGTGCTCATTGGTTCAAAGAAGGATTTGGGAAGCATTGCTTCCTGGTAGAACAGCCATATCCAATCTTCAACGATGAATTATTCATAAGTTTACTGATTTTATTCTTGATAGTTTCTACCTACTTGCCAGTATGGAGATCAGATGCAACTGCTTTGTAGATTTCTAGGCAGCTCTTTTTCCTTCATCCTTGCACTGTTTTCTTAAATGACTATGGCTCTGTTCTACAGATGACCTGTCTGTGGCCAGGTCTAACTGGACCTTGAGTTTATGATTGACATGGTGAGTTTTAGAGATATATTGTTAAAAGCTAATTAATTTGCTTTTAAACTTGTCATTCCATAACAAAAAATAAAAATCAGTGTTGAGAGTAATATTGTGGCTGTTTTGTTATTAGTATAACTTTTAACAGAGGTGCTGTGCACTCATGCCTTTCTTCTAATATGAAAGCAAGATATTTCAAAAATGGGATTATTGAATAAGGCTAGAAAAGGTCTGTCCTCAAGTGAGAGGGTAAAAAGCTGAAGAGCATTTTCTTCATGCCCCACTGAAATGAGAGATGATCTGAGCTGTCAGATAAAAAGGAAAACCATTAAAAGCTCACTGCCTCATTTTAACGGGTCTGTCAGTTTTAGTTCCATCTCTTAATCTCTTCTTCAGAACAGTAGGAAATCAGGAAAGATGGAAACTTTTTCAGTTGCAGAACATTTAAGTGACAAAGTATCTAAAAATAAACTTCAAGGCTGACAATGGTGATAAGGAACGAAAAGAGTTCCAGATTCTAGATTGGAGATTTCACTTGAGGACATTGCATAAGCTAGATTTGCACAGAGCAAACATCTTTGGAAAATAGTTCTGTTTCTTGCACACTTTCTGTTTAAACACTATGCGAATTCTAGGTCTATTTAAGGAGCTCATTCTCTGCGTTACAATGCATAACAGACTAGTAATCTCGACCTACTTCCATGCGTGCATATGTAGTTAACAGCTCGATGCTCCAGGGAATCAAAGCACTTGGCAGAAATAGTCCTCTCAACTGTTTGGAGTGTATGCACTGCAGAATTTAACGTGAGCTGTGTTTTCTCTAATTTTCTGATTAAAATAACTCCTATTCGACAAACAACCACTGTGACTTTAATAGGAGAAAGAGAGTATGTTGCAGGCAAATCAATCAGGTTAGCTCAGTGAGTGTTCTTACTGGGCAAACTGGAAAAATAGACACAATGCTTCCCTGTTTTTCTGAAAATGGTTGAATTACTTTTCAGAGATTCAAAGTTGGTGTTAGTGGTTTCCAGTAAACAAAGGCATTATGGAAGGATATGAATCATTTGTATCATGACATATTTTGTCACTAAATACTTATCTCCTTGGTTGATCAAATTTGTAGTTTTTTCCTAATCCCAGTCATACTTGCCTGAAGGTTTTATGCGCAGTATCAGTGTGATAGCTGGTTTACTGTGAAACGAAACACCCTATTTTAGTCATCGTTCCAATGTCTGTCTGTTTGTTGGTACCCACATTAGTACAGGGAATAATAAACTGTTTTTCTAGCAAAGGTAATACTGAATGGGCTCCAATATGGATTTTTTTTGGCTTGCTTTGCTGTATAATTGAAATGTTAAAATGTCTTTGAGTTGCTCTTCTGTGACCAGTAGCTTCTATACCGTGATAAGCTGTGAATGATGGATTACTCTTTGGCTCATCCTTCAGCATGGCAGAACTGCTGCTTAGTGCTGTCCTGTAAACTAATTGTCTAACTTTCATCCTTTTTTTGTATTTTCAGTTCCATTTCATTGCAGCATCTTTTTTTCAGATGATCACCTCTTCTCAGCATGCATGTATTCTTCCACATTTTTCAATCCTTAGTATCTCCTCAGATTTACAAATGGGAAGTTTCAGCATTTGTTCACTTTGGTTTAATTATTTGTCAGAGAGCAGATCTCTCTCTTTCTTATAAGAGTCTATTTGCCAATTTTAGAATAAACATAGGAGCATAAACTGAATCAGTTAAGAATTATTTTTAATCTGGTTTTAGTGGTTTATTTTCTTTGCCCCTGGATTGAAGAGCAATTTTAGTAAATATTGTTGTCTTGTTTCATGCAAAGGATTTTTAATGTTATCTTGTCTTCTTTCATTTACATATTAATAAGGTTCCTTCTATGTGCATCTGTGCTCAGCGAGGAGGCAGTAGTACTGTTCTTGCATATGGGGTTTCTGCTGAGACTGTACTAGTGAAAAGGTCAGGATTGTGAATCTTGAATGCTGAAAAGAGAGTAAAGGCTGCAGTATGTTTGGAGGCCTGCCTGAATAAATGTGAAGATTTCTTCATTCTCTCGGCCCTTATAGCTCTGGAGGAGGCATATTGTATAACATACACGTGCCTCTCCCTGATACTCAATAAATGAGTAACTAATTTCTAAAAATACAGTTTTCAGTTAACACAGAAATTCCTTGTGTAATGTGATACATCCTGCAGTCATAGGAATATTATTACTTTCAGACTGTTAGCCTTATAATAAATTTAGGTATGGAGTTTTAAATTATACTATCACTAAAATTATGCGGCGACCAAGCGTGTCATAAAATACCTTGTTGCATGAGAAGTCCAAATCAAAGTATGGATGTTTTCTTGAGACAGTCTGTTTTTCAGACACCATGTAAGTCTTTTAACTCCACTGAAATAGACTTCAGCACAAAGCTATGTCTGTATCAAACATTGAGTAGATTCCCTAGATCATTTCTATCATTTTGGTATCGACACAAAGGTAAGTAATGAGAGCAAATCAGGCTTGTAATTCTCCCCCAGAAAACTTGTATTCAGTTCCCGTTACATTTTCCTTTTTCCTGGGATACAGATGCTGGATATCTTGTATGGCTTTTAACAAGCATCGTGCCAGTGTGCCTGTCTCTTTTTCAGAGAAGTGAGTGTTTCCTGTGCCAGAAAACATTATTACTGACAAGAGAGATACTGTTATTGCAGATGAGAGATGGAGATCTGTAGATCCTCTGCTCATACCTTTCCCTCTGCATTGCCATGAACTGGGGGGGCGGGGGGAATGAAAGCTCTGGAAATATAAGATCTTTGTATGAGGCAGACACTAGATAAGTATTTTTCATTAGTTCTCTTTAGTTTCTAATGTAATTGTAATGTTTAGTTTCTAATGTCATTGAGTTACTGTGGTAAAGGCAAATTGGCAACGTGATTGTAAGCTGGTATTTGCTAGTTAGTGTTTTGTGTCTTGTTGTTTTAAGTACATTTGAACCTTCAGCAAGTATAAGCAATCATTTTAATGCTTATGAGGATGCAAAATGATGAAAAACATTTCATTCTTTAATTTGAGATGTACTCCCTACTACTTCTTTTTTAAAACTGTTGGGACTCATACACAGTAGTTGCAGAAATCCCAAATCTGAGGTTTTCAATTCAAATCGGCAACCTTTCCATTCATCTTTCAAATGCTAGTTACTTGGAATTTTTATATCTACAGAAGATCCTGATCTTGGGAGATTTTCCTCCAGTTATTATTTTAGAGAAGAATCTCTGCATTCTTCATTTGCATCTCTGGATTCTTCATTTACTTTCACAATGTGCAGGTGGATCGCTATCATTGGCTTTATTTGAGGAGACTGTTGCTTCCAAAGTATTCACTTTCTAATGATGGTGTGCTAATGACTGCATAGTGGTTCTTCTCTTCAGAAGACAGATAACTATTAAAAAGACATTTTAATTCTGTAGGTGAGATCTTCATTTAGTTAAAATGAATGAAATTAGGCTTCAAGTCAGAATCTTCATTAAGTCCCATTTATGAGACAGAGAATATTTAAGATCTCAGTTAACTGGAGAATTGTGATTGGAGGTTCCCCAAGACCTTAAGAAAACAATAACTTAAAAGACTGCAACATTGTCACAGGTTGTCATGGGAAAAATCTGATTCTCTTGAAATTACAAAGTTAGAATGACCGCAGTGGCAATAGGGGATTTGGGATTTTGCTTTGTTTTCGTATTTCATGTGCAAAGACAAAATTAATGCTCCTCAGTCCCTTAAAAGGATACATTTTAAATAATTAATCTTAGATCTTTTGTTCATCATATGATATTATGGTGGTATCTGTAGGCAGCATCCTTATTTTTGAGGCTATTTTGGTTAATTATATCCTATTTCAGCAATATCAAGTCCCATAGGTTACTTAAAACTAAAACAGTATAATTGGAAATGTAATATGCATAAAGCTTCAAAAATCTCTTTGCTTTGGGCAAATACAATGAAATCATGTAGATTTTAGAGACTTAATTAAAAAATAAACCTTTAGTTGCCAGGATTATGATTATAATGCTTTGACTTAGCAGCAGAATCTTTCTCAGTTTGATCTAAATCTCACGCAGAACTGAAGTTAGTATCCAAGTATCTGATGACAGCTGCATGTGAAGATCAGATTTTGGGGAAGGACCTAGTGGAGATCAATTTCAAAAAGAAAGCTGATCTTTTTACACATGTTTCAGATTTGTCATCTATTCTTCTGATTTAATCAGCCAATCAATGGTTTACCAGTTTACGGCCCCCCCCCCAGCTTTTTGGGTGAATACTGTCTGTTCTTAATACATTCTTAGTATTTTTATTCTTTTTAATTTATCATCTCTTCTGATACTCAGTTGGAGACAGATCCTTCAACACATCCCTTGTTAGAAATGGTTCCAGCAGGATGACAACCCCTGTGATTCTTCTGTAATGAAACAGACACAAGGAAAGTTCATGCGGATTTTCTGCTATAGTTTAAATACAATTTTTCTACCTTGATCATATATTTTCCAAGTAGAGGCTTTGCCTTCCTGTTCTGGATGTGTTTGAAAATGGATTTATTACTAGTTTTAATGTGTTTAGGAAGTTGATTATGAGAACATTTTTTGGTCTTCCTTTGTATTTTTATCTTTAACATGCGGAGTGAGGATTTTTTTTGCACCCTCCCCATTTTACCTCTTTTGCCATAATTTCAACTTCTTTCACAATCTCAAAAGGAGTATCTTTTTATTTCTGATAACTTTCTTTACTTTTTAATCTATGTCAGCTTTGGGGCAGTTCGTTTGCTCCAACGTGTTGGTTTCTCAATAGTTATTTTAAAACTTGTTTGGATTAATTTATTGCTGTTTTCAGCAAATTATTAGCTATTGTGCTAGTAATGGTTCTCACAACAGAGAACCCCCACGTGTTGGTAAGTTGCTATTAATTTTTCAGCCTGGATTTTTTAATAATAAAGTAAAAATGTTGTTGTATAGTATAAGAAATCATAAATCAAATTAATTATTTGTAATTCTGCATATCTGTTTCTAAGCAGAGCTGGCCTTTCAAAAGCAGAAACAATACATCTTTTAGGAATGCTACAGATATGAAATATTAGGCATCCATAAACTGATAGATTTTAGGAACAAATAGATAAAGACTCATGATGATGATGATTAACCAGTGGATGGTTCTAATTAGTCATATGCAATATTAATTTAAGTGTTGAAAGTAATTTCTGTTAATTCAGTGCTTAGTAGCTAAAGAGTAATTTTAAATTAACTTTTTCCAAGAGAGCATCCTTTTTTTCCAATTCACAGTTTTGTGTCTGCTATTGTACACTTCTGCAGTTATTTTTTATATTTTACTTTTGTGGCTAGAACTGGTTAAACTAGTAAGCAGATTGTAATGGTTCATTCATTTTTTTTCAATAACTTACGTGACTAGTCTTCTTGTATTTGCTTGACTACTGAAACTGAGCAATGTATTGGGATTATTTTCACTCAGATTCTAACTAATCCCATCTAACATACTTCAAAGGCATGGTAAGCAATCTAGACAAATGGCAAAGAGCTGTAAGTCACAGTTCAGTTTTTCACAAAGCTACAAATGTATTAGGAAATGTATGGATGAGTTCTTTATAAACAGTGACCTTTAAAGGAATATTCAGGTTATATGCTTTACAGAATTCTTCTCTTCTGGAATAATTACAGAATTCCTTATAAATATTTCTTTCTTGGTTTTTGCCCATCAGAATGAAAAAGGAAAGGTGGTTAAAAGACTTTAAATATGTTTTCGCCTCTATTTCAACATTTCTGGCAGAAATTATTTACAATTACATTAATACTGTTGGCCGGAAAGGAGTCACATCTCTTTTTGAGTCACAATTCTTTTCACCTTGAAGAGGCAACTTAGCCACCTTTGAAATATTGTATGATAGACCCACGGGGGTTTGGTCCCCCAGCATACCTGACATCGTTTATTCAGTCTCTCTGTGCTTCCATTCAGTGAATTTGCAATCTTGATTTCATTCAAAAAAGAAATAAGCATGGTGTTCCAGTTTGAAATGTTCTCACCTGTAAACAGTCTCGGAGGTGGTGTGGAGGCAAAGTGGATTTTCTGATTCATGTTGCTTGTTCCTCCCCATAGCTCTGACCTTGTGCTTTTGTTTTCCCTGGCTGTAACCTTAGTACCTTGCTTAGTCTCTCAGGATGTCTCTCTCTCCAATGTCAATCCTGCTGCTGCTTATACTTTCTCAAGTTTCCTCAAATTCTTAACATCCTCTGACATGTCTTTAAAAACAGTATCTGTCTTCTCGTCTCAGAAAAGTAAGGGGAAAGGAAAGGTTGGTTATTTTAGTTTTGTTTTTTTTTTTTAAGAGTAAGAGAAAAGTAGTATGGCAATCTTACCCTAGAAAAATGAGTCTTGTTCATTCTTCAGCATAACAAGGACATGGAAAAACAATTTCTGATGAAATTTGCAGGCTAGAGTAGTTCTCGGTGGTTTTCTAACAACCAGCCTCAGGTCCTATATTTTCATGATGTAAAAATTTGTTTTTCCAAAACCAAACAAGCACTTTCCCCACAACACAAATTAGCCTGGTTCTTATATCATATTTGTTATATCATTAAAGTTATATCATTACTGACCTCAGTGGAATTATCCCTGGTTTAGGTGAAGGGAAATTGCATTCAACTCTTCTCACACTGTTCGAAAAATAAAAATAAAAATTTACAAATATCGCATCTATGGAAGACTGAGGGTGACCGGTAGATGTTTTCTTAAGTGCCCTGAAAGCCTATGCAAGAATGGTTACAGTTTCACTCCCTTTATTATTTTAGCCTGCATAGTATTACATATTCTGAATAGCTCATTGATTATTACACATTTTGATAATGCCTGCATGCATTCTAAATATATGTTGACTTTTATTTTTTCTAGGCATACTCTGTCTATGATGAAGACATTGGCTATTGCCAGGGACAGTCTTTCCTTGCAGCTGTGCTTCTACTTCATGTGAGTTAATTGCAAAATGAAAGCTTTGATATTTGAAACCAAAGCAGCTTTAAAATCAGTAGTACTGTAACATGCTATTTGATGGATATTTACTGTTGTTTATTTGTCTGTATTAATTTTCCTCTTGTTGCTTTTTGGCAAATAGTGACTAATGGCTTCTATCTTTATGAATGTAGATTTCCTTTATTTAGGAGAAATCCATTAAATTGTCAAGTACTTCTGTGTCAAAACCTCAAACTGATTTGTTACATATTAATATTTTCTTTTAATTTAGTTGTCACGTAGGTGAACTACCTTTGTGTTTATAGGGAATTTAACTTTGGGAGATATTCTCAGAATAGCTAACCAGAGCAAGCAGTCTCATTAATTTTCAGTGAGACTTTTTCTCTTAGGGACATTTTATAACATCTTTTGAGTGAAAGCTGAATTCAACCTTGATATTTTAGCCTGTAGCCAAAAACTGTGCAAACTTTGATCTGTTGCTTCCTATATATACATGTGCGTGTATGCATAGAGATAGATAGGTAAGTATACAATTTTTATATTTGCAAGATGCTTTAACTTTGATGTATCAGTGGAAAAGCTGCAGATTCAAGTAGTATAGATATCGTAAAGAATATCTGAATAAACCACCCAAAACCCCAACAACTCTCACTCAACAACAACTCTTACTCAGGCTCTCGCCTGCTTTTTCTGTCAGGCTTTAATTAATAAATTATTAATCATGGTTGAAATACATTTCAGACTGTGGTTTTGAGTCAGCTGTTGGTGGTATATGTTACACATGCACTTCCTAAGGCATCTGGAACTCAAATTCAGAGTAATTTAAGTTGTAATTCCTAGTGAGAGCTATGACTCCTTGAAGACTTAAGGAGCATGATACACAGTGACAGTGTTACAGAGAAGCTTTAGAGTCTTTAAGGATAAACCTGAAATTAGTCACATTATTGCAATCCTACATATACTGCAAAGTAGCTTATCTAACAGTTATTTTGCAATTAAGTTTTTACCCAAAGAAGGATTTTTAAGTTCCACTGGAAGAATAAGCCATTTTCAATACCAGAGTTGTTTAGAAATGAGTGGGTGTCACATTCTTAACATTTGACTAATACTGCAGCTCCTCTCACTTAGTTGTATGCTGTCATTGCTATAGAGAATAACCTCTGTTTCTAGCGTTTCTGGAGTTAGAAGAAATTGCCCTGTACACAAGGAATACTAAATGGCAATTACACTCATTTTAATATGCCCTTTATAACATTTGCTTTCATAATAGGATATTAAACTGAAATAATCAGAGAAGGGTGGGAAGGGAAGCAGTGTCAATGAGCTCATGTAAGTTGGGAGCTTCCCAGGATGTCCTCAAACTCTTGTTTTTCTCAAATTCTCCAGCCAATCTGTATGCTGTGAATGCTTGTAAGACCCTCCTAACTCTTCTATCTTTGCATAGATTTCTAGACCCCTTCCTTTCCCTTTTTTTCTGGGACAGGATATCCTTTCTCTTCAGTGTAGATATGTTTCAGCGATGGTTGGGTAGCCTGAACCTCATCCTGGCTTTTTGTGATTTTGCTACTTTGATAAAATTCCCATCAAAGGTGAGCAGGTAACTTCTAATCACAGGGGGACAGTGTTGCCAACTCTAATCGTTTTACTGTAAGTCTCACAGCATTTGACTTTTTTTCTTATTGTCTACCTCTTGGAGTCATTGCTATGTGAAAAACTAAAATTTAATTTTAGAAAATGGTAAATTTCTGGCTTTTGTGATTCCAAAGAAAAGATAATAAGGGGCAAATATCTAAATGCTAAAAATCAGAACGGAAGCACCAAAAATGTGTTTTGTTTAAAATAAATAAGAAATGAAAACTTGACTTATGATTTTGAATTCTTGGGGTTGGTAATACTGGAGAACTTCCATGCACTGAGAGCGAGGACTCTGTGGCCTCCGCCTGTAAATTACTTTGGCCTAGTACTCACCTCTGTTCCCTCTCCCTGTCTTGGGGGAGGAACGGTTGTCAATGCACGTGTGTCTGATTGAGCATGCAAGGTAGGTGTGCTTGTGCATGAATGTCTGTCATTTTATTAGAAATAATTGTTACCTTACAAAAAAAAAAGAAATTTGCATTCATCTTATAGAGCAGATTCAAGGCTTTTGGTCAGGGTAAAACTATTTCTTCCTTTTGTTTGCAGATTTTACCTGCTATCAGTGGGGATCATTCCATCCAGATAAAATTGTGATAAAGAGCTTTGAGATTCCTAAGAGCTTGTCCTAGGTGAATCTAGCCTGGACAGGTAGCTAGCAGCTGATCTGGCAGTTCTTTATGCTAACTAGTTACTTTCATATATGCTATATGAAAATGAAAATGAAATTGTCTGCCCATGGCCCTGGAGACAGGCAATAATCATAGGCTGAACCATAAAAGATGAAACTCTGGAGGTAAATATCAAGAGACTAAAATTCTTTCTGAAGAAAATACTGAGCTTTTATCTGTTGCTGATATTTGATAGGGGGTTGGCATGAGGCTGAATGAGTGAATATACTCAAAGGTCAAGAGTTGTCATTCTTGATACTCAGTAATAGTTTTCATTTGTTACAATCTCGTGCCTGCAAAAGAAAGGTTGTTTTTAAATGCAGTTGAAAACCTGATTTGGGGTCTGCAGTGACTCTGCATGTGCCTATCTTATTATTGTGTTACCTGGAGGCATGGGGGAGGGGGGCGAGATGTCTTATCAGTGGAGGTTTGATGACACAGGGCTTCCCACAAACTCAACGTTCAGTGGGCTCAAGCCAACAAATGTAACTTTAGAGTGGCTCACACAGCTTGTCCTTTAGTACCACCTTCTAAAACTCTGTTGGATGAGAAATTTTCGTCAAAATGAAATAGACTATGGAGATAGGGCTTCTGAAAAAGTCATGATGTTAATAGATGGGATCAGCCCTCCTGAGCTCACAAGTAGGTTCTGAAGGCAAAATTTGTTATTTCCTTATTCATCGTGGGAAACCTGACTTGAGAGAGTTTGATGTCCTGGGGTTTGGATGAAAGTAGATAAGCGTTATTCTGACTAAGGGTTGGTTATATCTTAGTTCTCCTGAATTTTTCCCTTTTAACCAAGTCTCTCTCAGTAGAAAGCACTGTCATGAATTCTTGTCTTTTTCTTTTCTTTCTTTCTTTCTTCTTTTTTTTTTTCTTTTTAAATTGTTGTTCTGTAGCTGAGAGTTGTGTACTAGTTGTTCTCATATCTATTTGGCAGAAAGAATACTGATGACAGTTGTGCTGCTGTAGGGATGTATACTTACATGAACCTATGATAGGATCGCACATTTTCTTCAAAGAAGATCCTACAGAGCCAAATCAAGGGGCTTATCAAGGAGAATAGTCCCCTTGAGATTTTAGTTGCTTAATTCTACATTCAGAGTGCTTTGCTGAAAATTTTAATATACCCCTAGTTCTGAATTCACCATGCATAAGGTATTTAAGCATGTTGTATTTGTGTACAGAATTTCCAGCCTCAGCTTAGTTTTTTAAATTATGTTTGTGTATTTTTCCAAACAGATGCCAGAGGAGCAGGCATTCTGCGTATTTGTGAAAATAATGTATGACTATGGCTTGAGGGACCTCTACAGAAATAACTTTGAAGATCTCCATTGCAAATTTTTCCAGCTGGAGAAGTTAATGCAGGTGGGGCCAGGGTAACAAATTCTACTACTTTCATAAATGGAAATACTGGCATGAAGAAGAGATTAATGCTTTGCTTCCATAAGTTACTGGACAATAAAAACCCTCTCCTTTTAGAGGTGGGGTGGAACCAAAGCAGGGAAGTCTAATATCTGGATCCAAACATTGTGAGTGAGATTTATTTCTAATTTATTTTGTCTTTCATATACCAATCTTGCTGCTAATCAAGCTATCCAAGCAGAGTAGGTATCTGGGTTTTTTTTCCTCTCTCTGTTTGCTTACTCTCTCTCTTCCCTATTCCGTGATGTTGCTTGGAGAGAATGTCTCTGTTCTATTAAGGCCAAAATATCTTTTGGACTGCCACCACCAGTGTCCTACTTCCTATGAATTACGTTGGTGGTTAAGAGGTCAGGCAAACCAGGACATCCTGATGCTTATGAAATATGAATCAAGTGTAGGCAATTTTGTAGATTTTACTGTGTTTTCAATACCTTGCTCTTTTTTCAGATGGAATTATTTCATAGTCAGAGCAATTTAACTTAAATAAACAGCTGCAAGTTTTACACATTGTTGTTCTGACTAACAAGCAATTACTAACAGTCCATTAGGCTTTGACCTGCACTTCTATTAGCATAGTGAAAGCTAGCTGCTGGAGCCAGTTACCATATATGACCATATATACCTCTGTGAGATATATTAAAACCAAACAAAACAGACCACAGTTAATTTAATTATCTTTTTTTTCAGATGTCAAATTGTGCGTATTTTCTACTCAATGAAGTAGAATTGCATACTAATTAATTTGATACTTAACTTCAGCATATGGTCTTCTCAATATTTACATATGTTAACAAAGATTTTTACTTTATTAACTGAATATGAATATATCATCAGTGTACAGTAGGATTATCAGTTCTTATTTTGTGTTGCTTATATATGCTCCTAGTTAGAGAAATTGTCTCATGCAGTTGTGGGCTTTGTTGCTTTCAAGCTCTGCAAGGTGAAATCCTTGTTCTAGTATCCATTGTTTTTTTAGCAGCAGCATTTATAGCAAGACACAGTGAAGGAATAACTTTAAAATATACACTGTGCGTGACATTTCAGAACTGCTCTGCCTTTCAACCGTTGAAGATTTTGTAATTTCTCAGTATAATCTCAGTACATTATTTGATACCGTGATAGCGGATATCTTACTAAAAACTGTAACCACGGGCACTGAAATTTATGAAGAAACGTATTTCCATTGCTCAAAGGAAGCCAGGATTTCACTTTGTTGTGTTTTTCAGTGTTTAGCAACCTGGTACTTACTGGCAGTGTAGATGATGAACTCGGATTAATACTCAAGCATTTATTTTTTCCTTTACTCTAGGAGCAGTTACCAGACTTGTATAGCCATTTCTCAGACCTCAATTTGGAAGCTCATATGTACGCATCCCAGTGGTTCCTCACTCTTTTTACTGCCAAGTTTCCACTCTGCATGGTCTTCCACATCATTGACTTACTACTTTGTGAGGTAAAAAAAACTTGAATCAGAAAGCCCTTCCTCCACTCCATGAATGTTTCTTTTTTTTTTGAGTCACTTACCATTTAATTTCAAAATGCCTGTAACTAAATTATGTAGAAACCATGGTTATACTGAAGAGATGATGTTCAGTGAAACGCTGGTTTGGTTTTAAAATTAGAATTGTGAATTGCCTCATTCTTTGCTAAGGGATCTAATTAAGAATATCTTATGCACACATCTGTTCTTCATTTAATTTGTTAAATAATTTATTCAAAGTTAGGAATTCCAATTTCTTGAAGATACCTAGTAGTAAAAGCCTAGCAGGCTTTTAGTGGAAAGGCTCTCCAGATTGTCTGACTGAGGGTGCCCAAAGACAGTAAGGGTATTGCATGTTGCTTTGATGGCCTGATATTAAACAAATAGTGAGAACTGCTAAACAGCACAATTAAATGAAGCTCTTTCCTTTTGTTTTTTACCCTGCTATTCCAACTAAGGAACGCATTACTCCAGATACAAAATGGCATGTTTCTGTATTGTAGATATATCTTCACTTCCCTTAAAAAAAACAGACAGAATAGATTGATAGTCTGGAATGTTTATTTTGGTAACATACTAGGATTTCCTTTTGTCACTGGGAAGTCAGGGCATCCATGGAATTAAACCTGGTTTTGAACCTGCTGCTGATTTCCTCTCTGATTTAAATGGGTCACAAACATTAAAAAATATAAATAAATAAAGTAATTGAGAATTTTAAATGCAAAGGGCTTTATGAGTATGAAACACTGTTGACTCTAGTTTGTTCTGTTAATTTTTATTGTGAAGTATTTTACTTGTGAATTTTCAGGCTTGCTGCACATGCCTTGATAGCATTCATTATTAAACAAATATTGTCCACCATTCATAACTCAATATTTTTTTCCTGAAGAGTATCACTTGTTCTGCATATTGGTGCTCAGTTATCAAAAAGAGGTAGGTTAATACAGCCAGGTATCCAAGTGAGTGTGAAAGGTAGTAATGGTGAAGTGATTTCACATTTCCATATAAATATCTGAGCTCTATTTCTTTCACAATGTCTTGTTTATTTTAAGTAAGCAAATAGAAAAAGCAGAAAGATTTATAGTTTTTCTGCTCTTTGTCCTCTTCTTTGGTCATGCAGTAGATGAACACAATCCCTTGATCACTTTTGAACTGTTAGTGAGTTAATTTTCAGAGTGAGCTTCTGGTGTGGATTTGATCATTCTTTGTCAGTTCAGTTTATTACTTCATTCTGACCTTGATGTAGAGCTGCATTCAGAAATTACCATTTTAAGAGTTTGTTTGTCAAGAAGTACAGAACATAATTTCATAGTGGTGATTATTGTTATAGAAGCATAGTTACATCCTGTCTGAAGCTCCTGTACTTTTTATTATATTAAGGTTGATGATAAAATGTGCTGAAGAAGTCTTTTAGTCATGGTTAATATAGATTTAATATTTAGAATGAAAAAAGAAACAACTCTTAAAACATTTGCATTCGTCTCACATCTGGCAGTGTTTGTCTCAGCATGTCTGAAGGAATTGCTCTGGGAAAGAAGGTGAAAGAATCTAAGGAGAAAGTGAGAGAGTGCAACACTAGAGTCTGCTAGAGAAAGGGAAACTTGTTAGCATTTATGGAGGGTAATCACATAAGGCTAAAGGAGCCTCTTTTACAACAGCTAAAAATAAACCAGAAAGGGTAAGAAAATTGATTTCAAGTGAGAAGATACATACAGACATCTTGAGAAACAGTGGGGCAGTGTGCAGCCAATGTACTGAGGCAACAGTGTAGACTATCAGAAAACTGCTCCTAAGATTCATGAGTCAACCAGTCTAAAATAACAGGCACTTGTGAGAATTTGTGGGAGGAGCATAGATTAAAATCATATTAAAATAAAAATCCAGTTGGCCCTCATCATAGAAGGAAAGTAAAATCTGAAGGCATATGGCCATAGACAGAATAAAAAAGAAACCATTCCTTAATGGAGGACTGAAATCATATTGTGAAGCTCTTTGTCCAGTCAGCCTCAAGAAGGAGTAATGGAGCAGTCGAAAAATAATTTTTGTCTGCGTTAAATTATTCGTTACTTTATCTCTGAACAAACAGCATGCCTGTAATTCCAACAACTGGAAGGAGAAAAAACAGTTGCAGCTGCTAAGTGGAACATATTCTTCTGCAAAAAAAAATCCTCAAAAAATCAAGAAGCCTTTAAAGTGAACTGTCTTGTGTTTTTAAAAACAAGCTTCCAGCCTTCTCATTAATTTGTCATAGATACATATGAATTTTAGCCTTCAACTTCCTTCCTGACTGTGTTTTCTCCACATCCCTGTCCTGTCTGTCATTTACAAAATGTTTACATCCTAGGCAACTCTTTTATGAAAGAAAAATATTAGGGGAAGAAAAACAGTTAAAACCATTGCTGAATGGATGCTGCCAACTAGTCATTCCAAAGGAGCTTCTCTGGTCCCTGTGAAAATATTTGAATTATGGATGAACAATTTGTGTCAACCAAGAGTTTTTGGATGGGATTTGTCTTTTTAGTTCTTGACTGTGGCTGGAAGAGTGAAATCGGTCCTTACAGATATTCTTTAACTCTCAATCCAGAGAGGAAAAATACCTGTTGGAAATTCTGTAGTTTTGCAGCTAGCCAGGGAGGCACGTTTCCTTCCCTTGCAAGCATGGTGGAACGGTAGCACTCAAGTTGGGGAGTGAACGTCCTGGGCAAGAGCATATCCAGCTGTGTGGAAGCCTATGAAAAATTAGTTAAATTTATGGTGGGAATTAAGTTCTATTGAGAAATTTTTAAAATCCCATCAAAGTGTGTGCCATTACAGCTGAGGCCTTTTCATCATTCTCACATTAAATATGATTTGATAGAAAGAACAATTTTATTTAAATTCATATGAATTTGGGACTTCCCGTGGCCTCTATGTGATTGAGTTCTGTTATCCTGTTGTCCTCCTCTGACCTTTTTTATTTTTAAGCTGTCTTCAGGCTGTTGAGGATGTGATTTAATGTCCAAATTACCCAAATTTCCAATGGCCTTAGAATATTGCCTCAGTAACTGTAGGAGAGGATCTGTCATCCATCCTCACCTAGAAATGAAATGTTTTTGAATTCTTTGTATTTCCTATGACAGAAGTTGAAGAACATTTTGGGCTTGCAGGCAGGTACTCCACAGTGCCGTGGTACATATTATAAGGCTTAATACTTTGCCTGTAATAAAAACACAAACCTCTTGATCCAGTTGAAAATTTTCATGTGATTACAGCAGACTGCGTGGTTTTGAGCCTGGCTATGTAGATAAATTTTAACATGTCAGCATCAGCTGAAGATCTTTCTGCAAGGTTCCTTTCCGCTGCCTTTTTCAACTCCTTCATTTGCCTCCTCTCCTTTTGCTGTTTCTGTTTGCACTGAAGAACAACTTTGTTGATGAAATTCAGAGTTGTATTTGGACTTGTCAGTCTTATATATCAGTATGACATTATGTTATTGAACACTTTGTGAGCCTGCTCTGTTTTGCTGTCTCTTTTTCTTCCACTTTAAATTATTTATTTAAGGTCATGCTCAGAAATAGCGACTCATCTAGGTAAAGCGCATGTTGCTTAGAGCTGTCCCCAGTGCAACAGCTGCACCTGGGTTACACTGTAGAATATCAGAGTTAACATTTAAGTTCATTTTGCATTTTAAAATTTACTATTTAAAATGAAAATATGTGTTTCAAATGCACTAAATAAGTGACCTTAAATATGCATTTAGAAGAAAAAAAAACCCAAACCAGTTGGCAGACAATTTATAAGCATTTTTAAAATTTTCATGATTTTTTCTGCTTAAAAAAGAAAATACTTTAACTGGTTGTGATATAGACAGTACTGCCAAAACTAAAGGAGGTTCAGAGCTCAAGCTGTCATTCCATTATTAACCTAGAATTTTGAGACACTACTGGTAACCCCCATTTTAAGTCAATCTGGCTATTTTTGTGTGCAGTTCTTGGGGATATAAAATACTTAAGGACTGTGCTTCTCTCCTTTTAAGGAGTATATATAAAACCCTACATGCTGCCTTTTCTGGGCTGGTACAGATATTTGTCTATTTTAGTGTCGGTAATTACATAGTGTTGTTACAAAAATTAATGGTGTGACTACTAAGCTGCCATTCTGTGATCAAGACTGAATAGAAAGGGATGCAACTGGTTATCTATCAATTTTGCATATGAAATAATTTAATGTTTTGTAATATATCTAATAACAGAGAAGTGAAACTACCTTTCACAGGACCGCACAGTGGAAGAAATCGGAATTGAAAGCTAGATACCATCATTCCTTGGTCTTTATTTATCAACTATTGCATTCAGAACTTTGTATAAAATAAGTTTTATAATCAGTTTGTAGAAACTATCTGTGATAATGAAGGCTGATGGGTGTTTTTAAAAATCTTTTAGAATGCGAGTGACTTGGTGCTGGTAAATGAGCACCTAGTGATAGTAAAAATGTGGCACCGTGTTGTGTAGATGTGCTTCCTGGGAGCGCTGCTTCATAATGAAATAATGAAAATCTTAGAAGAATTATAACTATTGGCGCTGAAGATTTGATTTCTGTCTTACTCATGTCTTGCTGAAGAATGGATGTGCCAGGAAACACTATGCCGTATGGTATCACTCAGACGATAAGACAAGTTGTCTCTGCATGTTAGTACTAACTGAGTAGTAGATACCATAATAGCCTGCTATTTTTTATCTGTCACTGTTAGATACTTCTGTAATGCCTTCAACAGAGTTGAGAAAGAACAGATTAACATTTTAATTTATTAAACTTCCTCAGGAATTGAGTCAGGAACAAGCCCACTTCCTCTGTAAATCTACACTCAGATGAAATGTGAATTAAATAAAAGATTGTGTACAGTTGTTTATCTTCTGTAGATCTATACGGGAAGAAAAATTGAACTTTTTGGAATTACCTGTTGTTGACATGTTGTCTGCATTTGTTAACCCTTCTAGTTATGAATGTTTTAATAAATCTTACAAAACAGCAGACTGGGCTTGCTAGAAATAAAATCTCTTTTAGTTAACAGCATATTAAAAGCTAGGCTTAAATTCTAAGTAGGTATAGATCTGTACTGAAACTGCCTGCATTATTTCAGTACTATTTACGAAAGTGAAGTCAATGTCATACATGTGAGTTGGAAAAGGCTGGGGGGTGTGTGTGTTTGTTTTCCTTCTTATGAATATAGGCGATTAGACTTTGGCATTTAGACTGTCCCTTCCTGTGTCCTCCTGTCCATTGTTCTTTGCATTATACCTACTAGAGAGCTAAGTCTCTTTCTGAAGTCTTTATCAGCCACTGCTGTTTCATGCAAAGAGACTGGAAAGGATTTCTTTCCAAGACTGCTAGCTTTTAATTAATTTAAGAAGAAAGAGAATAGGTTGTCTCAGACTCCAGATGGAAGACTAGAATTTGAACATACATGTCCAATGGTAGTGCTGGTTTGCTACATTCAAGCATCTGTTGATGTGTCAGCCATTATAAACTTTTTTGTTGCAAAATCTTGAGATCTGCAATGGAGTTAGCTCAGGTTCTCTGACCCTGGATGTTTTGCTTTTATGTATTTAGATGAGTTCCTTAAATCCGTGCTAAAGTAATTGTAGCGTAATTTATCTGATGACTACAGCTGAATTCTACTGTGGGGTTTTTCAATACTAGAACAGAAATTAAAGTAAAAAGAAAGGAAAAAAGATGTAGTATTTGATTGTGAGTTTGATAGATGAGGAACTTTCTGAAGTTTTTGTATATGTGTGTTTAAAACATTCAGATTATAATGATAAAGAATTTTAAGTTATTTTCAAACTGAAAGTCATAAGAAGTATTAGGTGTTTGGATATAAAATTTCACTCAACAGCAGAAATACTGGGGGCATGTAATAGTGTTCTGTATTGCCACAGGCACAGGGGAACACAAAACGTTCTACTAACTTCTAAAGCTACACAGAATTTGTAAGAAATCAAGCTTGGACTGAGGAGAAGAGTATTTTAATAGAGTACATCTATGAGGTTCTTGGAGAGCCTCAGGGTTTAACGTAACCCTTTACACTATGTTGTCCAGCTGTTCCTGTGAGCATCCATAGTTTATGTATCTTCATTCATAGCTGCAGCTCGTTTATCCCCAAAATAACAAGGCTGATGATAAATACTCAGCATGAGCAAAGAAAAAACAGTCTCACAACAATCTGCAATTCAAGCTAACTTATGTGAACAGAAGGTACCTTTTTGGTGATGTTGATAAATGTTGGGGTCCTAAAATGTTGAGGCTGATTCTGTTTCAGAAAATGTTCCAAGATACAGGTAAAAAGTTACTGAAGATGAGGGACCTATTTGAATGACCTAGTTTGTGCCTTAGAGGGAAGATAGATCTAATGCCATGTCACAGTATGTCTCTGAATTACTTTCCCTATTGCGACTGAAATATTTTAGCCACTTACTAGTTGATGTTCACTTGGTTGATTTTTCTAGGAATACAGTAAATTTCCATAATGCTTACTTAACACCAGTGCCATCTGCTGTATTTGAATAGCAGCATATTCTAAGCAGTCTTGGCAGTCCTCAAAAACGCTTCAGAAATAACTGAAGGAAAGTATCACAAATGGGAGAGTGATATTCCGTGAACAAATCCAGGAAGCTAAGCTAATTTGGGGACTGTTTTTAAAAAAGAGGGTGGCGCAGTCTGCCTCTGCCAAAACACTTTGCATTACTTCGTGCTTGGAATCTGAGGCCGTACTGAATTTTCTAAGTATGTAAAATCAAAACGTGAACTTTGCATTCCAGTTATCGTTGGGAAGGGAAGATGAATGTCAAGGTGTAGAGAGGCAAGGGCCAAGACTGTGTTGTGGTAGAGAAAGGGAGAAGATGAAGAACACTGGGAAGGGAGATCAGGTGGAGTGCAGGGAAGCAGGACATTGATTCAACAGGGGCAAGCATTTTTCTTTGTGTTACGTGACCACATGTAGAGGAGGAAGGAGATATGGCACTCTGTCAAGAGATGTTCTGAAGCCCTCATCTTGTCTCCTCTCAGGGATCTGGAAGATTAGTGCTCCTCTGGGCATTTCTAATAACCATTCCCTATTTCCATATGAGAGCTGGAGGACCTATCTTATCTACAGACGTATGAGCCCTCTTTTTCTGTCCTCGTTTTATGTATGTGGTAAGGCCCTTGATGCCTAGTGTGGATTCAGGCCCCTTCTTTGTCCCCATATTAATCAGGTTTGAAAAGAAGGAAAGGAATGTCTAAAACCCCTGTAATTTAACCCTCTGAAAACCAGAAAAGTAATGTTAGTGTATGGCTTGGTCAAACAAATGGAGAAAGCATGCTGCCGGCCCATACCAGCTGCTTGTGAATTAGGAGCATGCCACTGCAGAAATACCAGATGTCAGGGAGCAATTTGATACATAGAAATGACTTAAAAATCTGTGGCTGTAATTTTTATTCTTTGAAAACAGTCACAGAAGCTGGAGAGAGAAAAGTGCTAATCTTATAGCACTCTTTACCGTCATTCAGCCATAGCAACATCTCAGCAGCAAATTACATGAAAATCACCCAAAACATGTAAATATTCACTAGCTCTCCTAAATCCCATTCATTTCTGTTAAAAGCAATGAAACAAACAAAATTTCATGCAAAATCATACTAATACAGGTTCATGGTTGCCTGGTAGTATTTATCATGTGCCTTTTCATGCTGCAAAATACAGAAAAGTGGCACAATAAATACAGAATCTCATGGTGCCATTTTTACCATCTCCCTGGTACCTGCTTGTCTAATAATTCAGTCAACTGGTTTTAATTGGGCTTGTGTATTATTCACAGCATCATAGTATCAGGATGGAGATTTCTGTATTTGCTTTTCTTCTTTCTTGTGTTACAGCATTTCCTGTTGTGAGTTATTGTAGTAGGCAATGTATATGGAGGCACTGGGGGAAGCCCAGTCTAAGAAGTCGACTACACCTCATAACATTAGCAGTAAGATCTTTATGCAATTTGTTTGGGTTTTTTTTCCCCCTCTGTAATATTACTGTTTAATAAGAAAGCTGGATCTGTTGCTTATGCAAAGCTTGCTATTTTACGTTGTGCCTTATTTGATTGAGAGTTAACCTTTCTTTTCCTTAGTTGTCTTGTCATTGAACTAGAATAAATGTACAAGCTATACAAACTATATCTGAGTAAAAGATGTTAATTAACATGCATATCCCTGCAGAGCGTGCTCCAAGTCTGTATTACTTACAAAGAGAAATTTGAGCTTCAGACCGTATATTTATGTTGTCAGCAAAATAAATACATTTGTGACATTCCTAAAGTTTATTGTGTGCTCTCAACATATTAGAGTTGCCAAACAAATGTTTTGCTGGAAGCAATCCAAAACATAAATAGAATTTTAATTCTCCTTTAGAGTTTGTAACCCCAATTACCCTCTGTAGCTCCTCTGAAAGAGTGTGCAACTGAACACATAATTATGAAACACTTTCGAATTACAAAACAATGTCAAATTAGCTTCAGTTGAATAGCTAATCTCTCTTTAAAAAAAGGAAAAATCCGTTATTAGAAAGCTGGAACAGATTAACTGGTTCTCCTGATGGCATGTCACGTGAGTCTTGAGACTTCTCAGACCTCAAGGAGGTGCTCAGCTGACTTTCATGTATATCTTTACCTGGTGCTGAACTTTAGAGAATATTGTACCAGTATCTTCACTGTTTCCTCCTACATGTCATGTGTATCTAGGAGCAAAACCACAGATAAGGACACTAATATTAAATTAATTTTCCATATATTTTTGAAGAGATTAACTTCCTTTTATTTGTGAAAATGATGCAGAGGGCATTGCCCTATAACCAGAGGAAGGTCTGTCAGGTGGTCTGGGTTGGAGAGGGAGAGATGCTAGTATTTAATATAGCCTACCTTCTCACAAGGCTTCTGTCATTAAAGAAAAGCTTTAAAACGGGAGATAAATTCCAAAGTTGTCCCCTATGCAAATGTTGTCCAGATACTACACCATTAAATTGTTTGGCCTAACTCTTCTGCCAGCTCCACGCTATGCTCTTGAGCTTTGCCAGTAGCAAGTGTTAGTTTGTTGACCCCTTAACTCCCCTTTTTTCTGGTCTCTGGGTAGATTTTCTGGGTCAAATGGATAGATATGCCTCCTCCCTTCTAAAGGAAGCCATGAGCATCCTTTCTGTCACACAGATCTCATTGAATACAAACTGGATCCTACAAAATCAGATCTTTATGATTCTCTGTTTGTTCTTTGTTCCCAATCTTCTTTTCAGGCCTTTTCAAAAGTCATCTTGTTTTGAAGTGCAGAGGGACTCAAAGTGAGGACTCCTCAAAGAGTTCTTCTATCTGCAGAAGGAATCTTGGCCTCAGAGAGAGTTAAGGGACTGTGAAAATCTCTCAGTAGAAGAGAGTTAACATAATAAGATTTCCACTTATTTTAAGCCAGCCTTAATTACAGTGCACATGTATCATTTCCAGTTTCATTTTTACAGTCTTATGAGAGAGAGTTTCACTGTTTTGCCCATGAGAATGTTACCTACAACCTCTGTTGGAAATTATGGTCTTTTGACATATAATTCAAGTAAGCGGATGCTTCTATGAAGGGCAATCTTAATGAGTTAAACGGTGGCCTACCGGATGGTGAGTGTTCATCCCAGCACTATCATCCCAGTAGGTATGAAGAGTTCTTCTGCAAAACTATGCTTTTTCTTCTTGGGTAGGTGCTGTCCTATGGAAGTCTTTGTAAAGCAGAGAACGGTCAGCATGGCAGTCAGCAGGAGCCATAAAAGGAGGCTGTACGATAGCACAAACTCTAACATTTTCCCTTTCCTGACCCTTATTTTACCATCTTGACTGCAGAATAGTCAAGAGTTGTCTGCTATGAGATGGGCTTGTTCCTTCTCCAGAACTCCTGAGCTTAATGAGATCTGTTAAAATGCTCTAGGATTCTACACAAGCTTAAGAAGGTTCTTAAATAACACCTGTTGGAAAAAAGAAGATACTGTGCAGATGCTTAACTAGGTAGATAAGCCTCCAAGACAGGCTGTCATAGAAACTGCTGGTCTTCTGCAAAAGGCTAGTTAAAAGCTCCTTGGAGGAGGATATCCACATGTCTCATTTCTGGGATCCTTGCCTGTGGGCTTAACGTCTGTGAGCTGTGCAGGCAACACGCTCCTCCTTCGTTTACTCAGTAGCAGCAAAGCCTCTCAGGTTGAAAAACAAGAGAGTGGCCACATAATTGAGAAGCGATATGACATGATGATAAGCCCCTAACCATTCCTGTGCTCTTATAACAGTTCTTATTTAGTAATAGTGTATATTTTTAGTTTTGACTGTTTTATATTAAAACCCACAAGTGTTTAGGTAATTATTAACAACTTTCACATTTGCAAATTTTTTAAATATTAAGGTGAGATCTGCATTATATTAAAGCATTTATTTCCAAATGTCTAGTTTGGAATGTCTAGTTAAACATATGACCTTTGGTTTTAAAAAGTAATTATCCAAAGCTTATTTAATATGGGCTCCCTTCTCTTTCCCCCTGTGGATGATTTGTATGTACTTTCATGTTTCCATTATAAAATTGCTGGAGGGATATTGCTAGCAATGATTTATATGTCTGGTGCACATTGGTATTTTTGGTCCTTCTAAAATAGATGGAGAAGTTTAAGCTGAATCTTATAAATCAGTGTGTGGTAAATGAAGTAGGATTTTAAATAAGAGATTGTGGAAAAATGAGCTGAGCCTTCTTTTTCATAATCATAATCATAATCATTAAACTTGGCTATGTCAGAATAGTCTTGCATGCATTAGGAAAAAATAACTCAAGTATGTAGATCACTGGTTATAAAATGTATTGTTAAAATGGGTGGGTAAGGCACTGCATTTGAAATCTAAAGCATCTTGCTGTAAATCCAAACATGAGTAGAAGCCTTACTGTAGATTGTCAGATGCCACCTCCAATTCACTCACCTATCAAGGGATATATTAGTCCTTCAGGTCCAGCAAGTCCAAGCTGGTCAGCATGAAACTGCAGCAATTGATGCCTCAGGTCTGAAATACTGCCTTGATTTGGGAGTTACCTCTCCCTTTGAGGAAAGGGGAAGGTGCAGATCGTTTTCTGTTGCCAGGAGTAGTGGAGTGCTGCTCAGGAGAGCCGTATACAAAGTTTTTAAGTCCTTTTCATGTTCTGATTTTAGGGTGCTTGTTCATTGAACAGGTTATCTCAAGTAACATGAGGGAGTCTGTGAGCTGCCCCTTGCCTGGTGGGACTAGAAAGAGAGCTGGGGATTCTCAAGGCAGGAGGAAACCTACTTCTGCTGCATTTGCTATCCATGTGAAGAGTGATCATATAAGAGGAGTACGAGGAGAGAGTTTGATTAGTTTGAATTCAGGAACAATGTGAGTTTCAGGCAGATCAGAAAAAAAATATTTAGAAGATAAATGAAAACTGGTTTGGTTTTCTTTTGGGGTTTTTTTGGTAGTGCTAGAAAATACACAGGACACTGATTCCTCCGTAATCCATCAATTAGACATAATACTTCTACTCAGAAAATAACAAAATCTGATCAGTTAGTTAAGAAGAAAACACTATGTTTGTGATGGCTTGTAGTTATGCCTCTCATTTATAGATTGTATGTTAATATCAAATCCTCTCTGTTAGGAAATAAAAATTGTTAGTATCATGACTGTGTGGAATGAACTGTTGACTTCAGATTGATATTTGGAATAAAACTGAGACAACTATGAACTTATTTTACTGCTGCTGGTGCTCTAGTATTATCAGTGTTGTGACTGAAATTCATGGCCAGACATTTTTTCTATTAAAAATAAGTATAAAAGGCAAAATAACTGTTGTTGTACTTGAAATATTTCTTATGCCATTTGGAAGAAGGGTTTCCTATTAATGAAGCAAGGTTCAGTCCTGCTACAATTGTGACCTCTAGTGGAAAAAGACAGTTTGTTATCATAATGATTATGCATCAAATTGCAAAGTAATTCACAAGAGTGTTGCAATATTCATTATGTCTAATGTCATAGCATTTCCAAGACTCATTAATGGTAAAATCCCTTCAAGGCAATACTATCCATGTGAAAAAATACAATTTCTTCCCAAGAATGCCTCTGAAAAGTCTCTGCAGATTTTTATAAAAGCTAATTTTTATAGAAATATGGTCTCAGGCTTGCAGGAAGAGGCCTGGAAAAATAAGCAATTGCAGAAGCAGAAATTTCTTGGAGAAGGTTCCCTTATAAAAAGTCCTGTTGTTATCCCACAACAATATGTATTGCAGTGAAAGTATTACTTGTGTGCAAATCTATTGAGACATTTTTAGATATCAGCTCTGAAAGACATTATAAGAAAAGATTTATCACGCCATTAAACAAGCAGGCAGAAGATTTGTAAAATATAATCTAGGAAAACAGTCTGAACACAAAGTACATAGTACAGCAAATGAGAATTGCATATGGTATTTTTCATATTTGGATGAACACAAAGCTATTTATAATCTTAAATAATCAAGATATGTAGGCTACAGACAGGAGAGTCTCTTCCATCAGCAGAAGCCATGTGTGCACTGCCAGCAAGGCTGTTGCCTTGGGTCCTCTGGCCTGAGCTGCCCCTGGCTAGTTTTCCAAGCAGGACCCCAAGAGTAGTTTCAGTTAGGCTGCTCCAAAGGAGCCTCATTTAGCATATGTGTTCACCTTCCCCCAGGAGAATCTCAAGGTCTTGACTGTCAAAATGAAAAGGTGTTGAACAGAAGTGAAGGAGTGATATTTCTTATTTTTGTATACAACGTAAGTGGAAATGTAGCCTTTTTCAGCCATCTGTAGTCAGTCAGTGAAGTGGTTTTTACTTTCCTTGGTTTTTAAATAATCGGATGTTGTCATTGTGTCATTCACTGAATGAATGTCTGTACGCTTGTATTCCAGCTTTTGCAAACCAGAAAGCAGACTATTTGATACAGACATGAATTTGCTTACCTATGAAATAGTTTTGATTTTTGACTGATAACAGAAAAAAGGTGTATTTTATACTTGTGGGGGGTTTTTTGTTTCATTTTTGGTTTTTTACAGTTTAAGCATGAAAGATTGTACATGATTAATCATAGCTAAGCTCAGTTACTTGGCAAAAATCCTGTCAACTACAATATTTATTACATTTTCTTGATACCCTGCTTGTTACAATATTCTGCACTGTTCATGAAAACCATCATTGACAGGTACTGAAACAGTGCACGGATATCTTGTCACATCCATAGCACCTGATGAATTGAACAGTGAGATTCCAAAAGCTCCAAAGAGCCGTCATCTTCCCCAGCCGGGAGTTTGGAAACTGCCTTGGGGCTTTAATGATGAACTTTGAAGTGTAGCAGGGAAAAGGGAAGCATTCCCTAGAGATGTGCAGCATCTAGTTATGATGCTACATAGTGATAAGTAATAGAGAGGAGAGATTTGTATGCTGGGACTGATTGAAGTCTTTTTCTTCGTATTTTCAGGGTATGAACATAATCTTCCACGTAGCCTTGGCTCTCTTAAAGGTAAGTCAGTCATTGATTAGAAGGTCTTTTTTTAAATTTTATTAAACTTTATGGAATATTTTCTTAGCTTAATGTATCATGTCTAAAGGAACAATAATAGTGGGACTTCTGGAGGAGGGAATGGAGGAGAAATATCATCCATTTGGGTAGAGATGTCTTCAAAATTGTACTTATGGTAGATCTGTTTTTATTAAACTTAATCATGTCATAAAGTTCCTGGAACAAGTAGTGCAGTCTAAGGATTTAAATGTCTCATGTAATTGCTATTAAGAAAACAATTCTGATTCATTTCACAGTGTATTTATTTTGTGGCTGGGTTCTTTCATATAACTATTTAAAAAACATGTGATTGAATATTATTTGGTATCAAATATATTTGTATTGTCATATGGTAGTGTCAAGAGAGGAATGGAAGTCTTTTATAATATGGGGAACTTCTGTCTTTGGCTTGGACACAGAATTTACCTAAACAAGCAAACCAACCAACCTGTAGGTAAAGCATTGGCCCTTTTGATGCCAGTGAGAGAGCTCAAAGTTAACTTACATTAACCTTCACAAGTTGGCACTAGTTCAAATCCAGTCCCCGTGCAGGCACATGGTATGGAATTTGTAATGCTACCTTTGAATTCAAATGATATTCCCATCAAATAATTTAGGCTAAAGCTCAGGGTAGAACAGTCTGTCATTCCTAACACAACAACCCCATAACATGGACACAGGCTAGTATCATTTGACTGTTGCTAGTCCTCCAGTGTGTTTTCCTTACCATTTACCTAGAAAGGGCAAACAGCTACTAGTTGAGCTATTCAGTAAAGAGTAACTCTCAGAGGCTCAACTTCTGTGGCACAAAGTCCTACAGCAAAAGTGCTCCACACCAGGAATATATATATTATGCTGCTGTGAACAGAGCAATTGAAAATTTCAAAATGCACATATTTTCACTTGAGTTTGGGTAACTTTGTAGGTATGAGATAGTATGTAGCATTATGGCAAGGAAATGTCCAAAATAACTTGTGTTTTACACTAACACAGTTAATGTGTCAAATGGTGTTGTGACTTTCTACATGAGTATATTTATTAAATAAAGTCACCTATAAGCAGGAAATTTGTTTAATGTACATTTCCAGGGAAGTGCTCCTACACAAATCTAAATTTGTAAAAAGGGGGGAGGGAAGTGTGTGCTCTTTTCTTCCTGTTTCATATTTTATTTGCAGCTATGGGGGCTTGTTAATTTTCTGGGTTTTAAGGCCAGTATGGATAAATGGAAATGTAGTAGGTTATGGCATGATAGATAGTAAAAGAAGTGAAAGCAATCATCCAAGTGACACCCAACAGGTATGCTGCCATGGTAGTAGGAACAGGTTCTGGAAAGAGGTAGAGATACCAGCTTATGGATCTTAAAACTGAAGAAGAAGAAAGAAAAGGAGGAGTACTTGTGCTGAGCTGAAAATGGCTGGGAAGGTTTTCGGGAAAGGAGAACTTGGTTCAATTGGATTATGAAGGATGGCTTTGAGACCATGGTTATACACCCAGCAGTCTGTTTTCCTTACGTTTCCTGCTGCTGCTAGTGGGAATGGTTGAACGAAGGTTAGCAGCAGAGCAACTGTTTAGAAAATGTGATAATGTTGTAAAGGACTAAAATTCTTAACCACAGATGTCATACTGCAAATAAGGAATTTTTTTGTCTTGGATAATTAACCCAATTTCTTTTAACAGAAAGTCCTCAGTCTTTTCATTTTCTATATATTCCACAACATGCTGCTTATTCAATTGAACATTTCTTTTTGACTGTTCCAGAAGAGGAAAATTCAAGGAAGTATTTTGTCATTCTTATTATAACTATTTTCTAAGTTTAAGAGTTTTAAGAGTTGGTTTTAATTCTGCTTATAGCAGTTCTTCATATATATATATATATATATGTGCATATATATGCAATGTGCTGTATCTGCCTGTTCTGGCAGTAATAGGCTCTAAATGGTAAGGGAGGTGTTATCCTAAGAAAGTATTTCTATATTGCAGCCCAAAACAAGTACAAAGAAAATACAGGTAAGTAAGATAAGATTCTAAGTCAGAAACATTCAGGTAAGAGCATAGTTCCATTAGTGGTACCAAGATGGAGCTGGTGATTATATACAATAGAATTAGCATATGAATTGCTTTCAGCAGGAATTGCTGTTCTGTTACGGAAGAAAATAATTTTGTACTCTGAGACCTGAAATAATTTTTTTCCTATTCAAACGTCTTCATAATCTCTGCTAATCATTAGAAACAAAGTGGTTTAGTGTACCGGTCTGTTTAAGTTACAGAAACTGAATGTGCATGCTGCAGAACAACCACTTTAAAACCTGTGTGTTTCTAAGGTCTTATTTGTCTGATTCTGAAGCGAATGAAAACAACTCCTAAGGATTTGATCTTTGTTAAAACAGAGCAATTATTCTCTCATCCACAATCTTTTGGATTATTTTTAATTTGGATGAGGGAATCCTTCATCAATGGAATATCTGAGTCTTTACTGTGTAAATGCCATTTTCCTCACTTCTTTGTGAAGCGTGTGCCTCACAATCCCTCATTAAATAGCAACAGAACAGAAGCTTTCATCTTGCACTCCCTTTTACTCAATGCAGTTTCTCACTGTTACAGCCAGTTGCTAGTATTCAAACTGAATGCTTGTTAGTTTTGAATGACAGTACTACTTCTGTGACCAATTACCCGAGACATCTTGATGCAGTAATCTTTGGAAAATAAACATGTATTTAAGACACGAGGGGAATCCTTTCCCTTTCTTTCTCCTACATTCTGAGTATGACTGTAGCAATGAACAGCTAGAGGATTGAAGCTCTTTAGCTATGGAGGCCATAATTTGTAATAGGGCATTAATCTGATTTCTTATCGAAGGAAAAGCAGAGTCTTTTTTTCTGTAGCATCCAAATGGTATGCTTTCCGATGCATGTCAGTGCTTTTCATGTATTCCACAGTACGCTCATCTGTCAGGCTCTCCAGCTGGTGGCAGTATTTTACAGTTTGACATTAATCATTTACTTACGTCATGTAGAGACTGCACCTGAATTAACATTTAGTAAGCTGAGCTGATAGAAAATCAAATCCCTCTCCTTTCATTTTCTGAGCATCAGAAAATACAGTGAAGCACTGGGGTGTGAAAAGAACTCCAGTGTTGAAAAAGGCAGTGTAGAAAACTGTGGTTTAGAACAACTCAACAAACAACATTGATATTTTCATTTTAAAAATCCCAGTTAAGACCATTGATTGAAAATGACAGAGTAAAATGTACCATTCCAGCACCAGCATGCTTTCCAATCCCTTTTGTCATCAACTAGTTAGTTTCTTTGTTGGAAATTACAAAGTAAACATTAAAATCTTCACATATGCTAAGAAAAAAATATCAATAATAAGCTTTCTTTCATATTTTAATATTTCAGTAATTATTTCTTTAATCTTCTGTTTCTGGTCTTGCTACCTTAGCGAAAACAGCTAAATGCATGCTTTATTTTGGAATTAGCAAACTGAGGCAAATAATAAAATATGTGATTGTGGAGAAATCAGACTCTAGATTAACTACTGATGTAGTTGCTAACTACTAAAAAGGCAGGGAAGAGTACCTGTTAACTGGAAATGCAGGAATGAACCACAGGGTTTTAAAATAGGTCCATATCCAGACTTTCTTTTTGAGGGTTCATCTGCTCATGGAGTGTGATTCGTAACAACACTGAAGGTCACAACACTTAGGTTGTTGGGCTTTCATGTGGGTGACCGTTAAAAACATGTTGCTTAATGCCAGAGGAAAGACATAGTTTTGATCAGGAAGGTGTATAATATTCAAATTGAAATGGGTAGAAAATAGTGAGAAACAATAATGTATTTGTTACTGCTTATGTTTCCCATTATTATCTTGCAGAGATTCACTTCAGTACATATATTATCTTAAAAACAGTATTTTTATATAATTCCTTGAACTCAGGCGAATGTGAGCAGCATTTCTAACAGTGCTTATGAGTTCTTACACTCCTTCTCACTGCACGTTATCAAGTGATAACTATATTACACAAACAAGACAGTTGTATTTCTTTGTTATTTCTGTTGCCACCTTTCAGTCTCAACACTGTTTATGTCAGTCTGTGCCCAGCAGATTAGGGAGAAGCATACCAGTTACAATGGCAGGGAGAGCAGATGATGCTATTAATTCAAGTAGTTGATACAGAGGCTCCCTAGATTTAAAAAAAAAAAAAGTGTCAAAATTACCTTGGATAAGGAGGGTTATTTGTTATCTTTATATCATTCTGTATCTGGACTGAAAAGGACCTCCTGGGCCAAAGAAATGCTTCTCTGCTATATTATGCCATTATGTGACATGGCATCCATTTCATAAACTAGTAACAGCAGCAATATTGCTGGTGGAAGGCCATTTCCCTTATTCTGGTTTAAATTTATTACTGATCATTTTATACTGATCTACTCTTACATCAGCATTGTCCTTTATCTTAAATAGTCCCCTTCCAGCAACACTCACACTGTTTATCACCTTGAAGTATTTATAGATATTATTAATATTATTTACTAAATAAACCAATATTCTTAGTGTTCTTGAACTCTAGAGCATCTTAGTAGTTCTCTTTGCATCTCCTCAATTCTGTATTAATCTTTTTAGAGGTGAATGACTGGATCTTTAAGAGAGGTCACACTATGTTTTCTGTATTAATGTTGTATTTCCTTATTTCTAAAAAATCTGCTTTATCTGATAACTATGAGGATTGTATTGTTCTCTTATGTTTGTATGAAATAGTATTTATGACTAACCAGAGAGTTCCACAAATACTGTTTCACCACCTTAGGTGTGGACTTCTGTAAGAGCACAAATTTTGAATAAAATTATGCTGTACTTCTGCATACATTCACATTTCACTTCTTAATGAACATGTAGTGAATTGCAGGTTTTCTTTTTTCACTTTCAAGGCATTATCTTCTTTGGATAGACATCTGACCTAACCTGTCTCGGATTTTGTCCATCATTTATCTCCTGAATTACCACTTGCACCAACCCAGAACTTTAAAATCAGATCTGAAATTTTTTTCTGTGTTAAAAGGCATAGCTCAGAAATTTATGCTTATGAGAAGTGGACATACTCAAAGATAGCCAGAGCAGTCATCCATTTTTGTGCACCTTAGATCCTGCTCTTCATGGGTAAGTTATACCTATTTCTGCAGGGAGCTCTGTGGCTTGCAGTGTAAACCAAAGTGGCCAATGTGACATCCCTTAGGATTACACCCCCTTTTATCACCCAACACGTCTGCTTCTGAAATTATCACTTGCCACTATCTAGCCTGGGGCATTAGTGTTTAAAAAGTACTGTAGTCTTGTAAGAAAACAAACAAGGAAAAAGCCAAAGGGTTCAAGTCGTAGCAGCAAATAATGAAATAAGTTTTATCAGTCAGATGAAAACAAGCAGTATAAAAGGAATAGTTAAGTTGGACAACCGAATTCTTCCATATCTTACTGAAATAAGATACTGATATTTTGTATAATCTTACTAGCTAAACTTCTGAGGATGTCAATGAAGATGGGACAGGTGCTTATTTTAGGCAAAACTTGCATATTATCAATGCAGATAATTAAAACGTGAATTGTCTTTCAGTTGGGGATGAAATTGTGCCAGTTATTGTAACTTTTTGAGAGGTATCACATGAAAAGTGCACTGAGTGTGTAGGCAACAGGGCTTAGGCCTTGTATCCAAGAGATAAAACAGCTATTTCTTTCTCTCTCTGCATACAAACGCTCTTACTTTGCATTTGCAGTGGCTTAAGGAGCCTCAACTGATTTTTAAAGTAGCACTGCTTTAAGCTGGAGGTTGGATGAAATGACATACAGGGTTCCTTTCCAACCTAAAGTGGTTTTGGTTCTAGGTGATCTGGTATAGTCCACTCTGCAAGTGTATTAAATCTTCAAAAGGCTATTTCCAAGATAAAACAGAAGTGTCCACATTAGAATCTAAGGCAAAAGAGATGTTGGCCTTTATATTTATACCAATTTTTTTATAGCTTCTTCACATAGCTGATCCCAGGATCAGAGCTGAAGCTTCTGATACAGAAGTGGATCCTAACGCTTTGGTGCTAGAGATCAGAACCAACTATTCTGTTTTCAAGGTCTTCTCCATTAGGCAGGGGACAAGAAAATCAGTTTTTAAGAGGCTCTCAGATAACTCTTTTTATATTTCTAGTTCCTAAATCGAGGAGGTCCTTAAACTGTAGGTTTTGCTGGGCTGAAGAACTCCTCCCCCAGACACACTCCCCCTACCCCAAAAAGCAGTACTTGGTGACTTGTTGGAGATTATCTCTTTAAAAAGAGAAATCTGTACCTGAAAACATCCAGAATCATTCAAATTCCAGACTACTGATTTTCCAGCCCTAATATAACCAATTTTCTATTTTTAAATGTCCACGTTTATCTGCATGCTAAAAATCCATCCTGTCCTGACTAGTTACTTAGCCCATTTGATCTCCTCCTCACACCTAAAGTCAGTTCAATTTCTATTAGGTGAATATTCACCATAAATTTTGAATTTTGAGGGAGGAAAGGTGTTCTCTCTTTAAAGGAATAGAAGACTGAAAGCAGAGAAAGTAACATGAAATTTGTTGGACTGCATTTCTTTAGCAGGACTGAACCCTGATTTATATATTAATGACACCTCCCCATTATATTGTCTGTTCATAATTTCTAGATGTTGGAAACGGAAGATGGTGTTTTTGGGACTACATATAGTTCTGATTTATATTATTATTTGTTATTATTAATTATTGTTATTTAAATATACTGTATGTCTCTCATGTACCTAGCAAATCTTGTGATTCTATATAAATTTTTTTCTTAAGTATGTAATTGAAGTAAATAAAACTATAAAAATAGTCATTCCAGATCAGACTTGTAGGCTTATCTACCCCAGTATCTTGTTGCCAACAGTGGATACATGGGAAAGACTGCAAGAACAGGGCAATAATATTCTTTTTTTTTTTTTTTTCTCTATCAATTTGTGTCTTGGAGACTCTCTGAGAAAGAAGTGGTGTCTCATGTTTAATAACTCTGTATGGATTGTTATTCCATGGGTTTGGTGACATTTTGAACACATGTAAACTAGTAGCCACAGAGATTTTCTCAGCTTAATTATAATTTTGTTTGCTTTGAACCTGTCACCTATGAGTTTCATGTGAGGTTACTGGTTCCTGTGTTGGAAGGCATTTTGGACAGCTGGTACCTCTTCACTTTCTCCACATAACTCATAATTTTATAAGTCTACATATCCCTCATCAACTGTCTATTTTCCAGGCTTAATATTCTTAGTCTATTTTTTGTCTCCTCATCTGGAAGCTTCCCATGAGCCTTATTCCCTCTATAAATACTTTTCTGTCTCTATTATCTCCTTTTGAGGTGGGAGGACCAGACTAATGCATAATATCAAAGATGAAAACACATCATTGAGTTATATTGTAGAATAACGGCATTCTTTGTTTAGATCTCTATTCCTTTCCTATTAATTCCTACCATTTGATTTATTTTGTTGACCTCTGCTGTTCACTGAGCTGATACTTTCATAGAACTGTCCACAGTAACTCCAAGATTCATTCCTGAGCAGCAATTGTCAGCTCAGAGTCTATTATTTGTATGTAAAATTGATACTGTTCCCCATATGCATCAATTTACATTTATCTACATTGACTTTCATTTATCGTACTATTGCCCAGTCATTCAGTCTCTTACGGTCCTTCTGCAATTCTTTACTGTAAGTCCCTGTCTTTAAAACCCTGAATAATTTAGTAGCATTTGCGAACAATGTCACCTCACGATTCATGCTCTTTTCCAAGCCATTTAAGAATAGTCCAACCAGCACAGACTCCAGCACAGATCACTGGTGGAATCTACTATGAAAAATGGTTTTATCATGTTCTCTCACAGAATCACAGAATCATATAGGTTGGAAAAGACCTTTAAGATCATCGAGTCCAACCGTAAACCTAACACTACCAAGTCCACCACTATACCATGTCCTTAAGCACCTCATCCAAACGTCTTTTAAATTCCTCTAGGGATAGTGACTCAACCACTTCCCTGGGCAGCCTGTTCCAATGCTCGACAACTGTTTCAGTGAAGTAAAATTTCCTAATATCCAGTCTAAACCTCCCCTGGCACAACTTGAGGCCATTTCCTCTCGTCCTATCGCTTGTTACCTGGGAGAAGAGACCGACCCCCACCTCTCTGTGACCTCCTTTCAGGTAGCTGTAGAGAGTGATAAGGTCTCCCCTCAGCCTCCGCTTCTCCAGGCTAAACAACCCCAGTTCCCTCAGCTGCTCCTCATCAGACTTGTGCTCTAGACCCTTCACCAGCTTTGTTGCCCTTCTCTGGACATGCTCGAGCACCTCAATGTCTCTCTTGTAGCGAGGGGCCCAAAACTGAACACAGTATTTGAGGTGTGGCCTCACTAGTGCTGAGTACAGGGGGACGATCAATAATAATGATAAAGATGTAAACTTCACTAAATCCATATTACACAGTTGTGATTAGACCTGAAGAACAGAAAGGACAAAGTAATTTCTGATAAGATAAGAGGTGAAGCTCTTATTGTGGGCATGAGGTAATTCGTATGGATTTTCAGAGCTGTTCTGGTGCAGAATTTGTGTTATCCTTTCATAGGAAGAACTTGAAAGAGAACTTTCTTTTTTGTTCCTCCAGTTTTAGAATCTGTTTAGCTTTTCAAAGTCAGTAATTTTTGCCACTAAAATGTTAAAGGCAATCCAATTCCTTTTTTTTTTTTTACAGTTGACATAGAAAAGAGAGATGCTACATCAGCATTGATCAATTAGCAATTGATATAGCAATTATGAAAATGTTTAGTTTATCTCAGTACTGACCTTTCAGTACTGTGCCCATTATCATAAAAATTTGATATTCTTGTCAACACAAAGCGCAGGATAGGAGGCAAGACTAGTGGTACTTTTTCAGGAAAGACTGGGCAGAGGGAGGACACAGAAGGCTGGGCTGCTCGCACAGGGAGAAAGTGGGCAGGCAGAGGAAGCAGGGGGGGAGAAAGGAATCTATAGTGCTCACATGGGGTCGTAATTTTAAAATTATGCAAGGTGGGCAGGTTGCCAGTTTTTACAGCAGGTTGTCATGCCTTGTTCAACATGCAAGTGAGAACACTGTTATCTGGGAACTAAACCAGTATGAACACCTAAAACTAACACATTTGTGCTAAGGCTTTGTGCACTCTTGGCAAAATATTAAAGATAGAAGCTGCAATAGTAATGATGGCACATACTTTTTTCCCCACAGAAAACAGTACAAGAAGCACAAAGCTCACACTTTGACTGTCATAAAATGACAGATAGAAACCCATAGTTTTTCTTGGAGTCCCATGAGCTTTTCCCAAATATTTTCTCAGTTTTTATATACATATATGTGTGTGTATATACATGTATATATAGATTTATGTTCTATAGTGTTCCATATGTTCTTCTAATTTGGTATATTTTAAAGTACAGAGATTTATAAAGGACTCCCCATCAAGATCCTTGGTATCTTGCTACAGAATTCAGAAAATATAGATAATTTCAAGTTATATTCTATATGGTTTTATTTGCTTAGAGAGTATTTTGCCATTAGCCACTTCTGAGTTCAGTGGACCTCAGCTGTGTATGTCTGAGCAGATCTTAACTGCATCAGTACCATGTGAGCAAACAGACATTTCATGGATAGGAAGGCCAGAAACAGAATTTAACTCTACTTAAAGACCAGCTAGTCTATGACATGGAAATCAAAGCATGAGTAATATGTGTTTACTCTATGACATTCTACTTTAGTGTGCAAGTTACTGCCTTTTGGGCCATTTTTAGTTTTTAAGTTGACTTCAGTCAGGCCCTTCTGAAGAATGCAGAACAGTAATCTAATGGCATGGATTAAAGTAATGAAGTCTACATGAAGGAAAAATCGCAATTCCTGGTCAGACGGGTAAAAATAAGATGTAGTGTTCAATGAGGATGTAGAAGTATTTAAGAACGATAGGGAGTGTAAAAAGTCTCAAACTGCAAATCTGAATGATGGTTCACTGTTATGCTGTGTGAAAGGAGTTCCTGAAAAACACAGAGCATTGGATTTCAGCTGATAATTAAGGGTTTTTTTGTCAAGCCTGGGAATTTTTCAGATTTGAGAGACCTCTTTTGAAACAAGAAATCTAGGCCTGATGTAAAAATCATAATGATGGTAGTAGACCACATCTCTTGGGAAGCTAATCCTGTAGTTAATTTTCCTCATTCCTTAAAATTTGCACCTTATTTCTGTACCTGAATTCATCTGGTTTTAGCCTCTAACTATGGGATCCTATTAAACTTCCTAGAATTAAAGACTTAATTTAATAATCACTTACTCCCATTTTTCAGAAGTGCAGACCTTACCCAACATGAACGAAACCTGAATTTCTATAAGGATGAGAGTTAGCTATCAGCTTATTAAAGTCTGATTTATGCAAGGAAGAATTTAAGGCTTTTTACATGGACCGTGCTCTGAATTATCTGTCCTCTTGCCTGTTTTGCCCCCAAGTCACAAGTGACTCTACCCATTCATCTCTGTGCTTCTAATCAGTTCTGTAACTTGCATCCCAATACACACAGTATAATGCTCTCATTTTTTCCTTTTTAATGTTTTGAGCAATGTTTTCATTCACATGTGGAAGATAAACCTAATGTTTCTAGAATATCACATTTACTAGCGTGTGTTTAGATTAGATGGAAACACTTTAAAATTTCAGAAAAAGTACGAAACGCTACTTCCTTTCCTTTAAACCCTTTCACCCTACAAACATACAGTCTGGTAAGCTGAAAATTTAACCCGTGATAGATAACTGATCAGCCCTGTGCTGTTTAAATATACACATAATAACAAACTGGATAATAAACCAGGATCTCTGGAAGTGCATGCTGAGGGAGTTTGGAAAGTATAGGAGAGTTCCCATGACAATCTTCGCTATAATCTTAAACTGGAATGAAACATGTCTTGGTTATGGTTTCTTTTTTTCTTAAGAGAGTTGTGCATAGCTTCTCTTGAAAAGGACCTCAGTAAATACCCCTAATCTCAGCCTAGACAGAATTGCTGTAGCCTCCACCTCTTCAGAACCCTGCTCTGTGGACTAGTCTATACAGAAGATTTTCATCTGCAAAATAGTGTTTCACAACCTGAGATACTTAAATCAGCTTTCAGAAGATGACCTGTATTAAATTCAGTTCAATACTGGACAAAATTTGCAGGTGCTTTAGTTGACTTAAATCCCATATCACCAGAGGATAAATCGTTGAGGCCTCATTGTCATCATCTGTCATCTTTGACCTATGACTTCTGCTGATTCTGCTTTAACCATTTCCCCACCTGCTTCATGAGCCAAGGTGACCTGTGTGGATGGGGCTATTTTTGGTAGTAATGTCCTGTTTTAAAAAAAAAAAATCCTCATCCAAGAAATTTACTTGTATTTGAAAGGCATCCAGTATGGGTGGTGTATCACACTGAATGCAATTAGTTGATTGTTCTAATTTTCCTCTGCTTTTTGTAAGACTTATCTAGGCTTGTTCATGGTAAATTAAAATTATTTTCATATTTTAACTACTCATGAACTTGTTTATTATTTCAATTCAGCGACCCCATGCTATGGATTTTTACTTTGCATTAGTATTTTAACTAAGTATGTTTTTTCTTGACATGCTAGACAAATGATTTTTAGAACTTAAATATGCATTTGCAGAAGTGTTTGCAATTAATGTTTTAGATCTGTAGAGCTCCTCACTATATTTTAAATTACCACCTTTCTGTATGTTAGGTATGTATGGGATATTACTGTCTGTTCCAGTCGGAAAAGTGTATTGTTCTGTTACATAGCCCATTTTATAATTAGGCAATTCAAAAATGAAGCAGCATAAAAACATGCTTTCTAAAACACAGACCTATGAAATGGAGTAATAACTGCTAGGCTGTCTTTACCCAGATGGCAGAGGCACCTGGCCTGTTCCCTGCATAGGAGTGATGCGAGGCAATTTAAGGTGTGAACATCATAGCATTGTCCTTACAAATGTGCAGTTAATTTCTAGAATCAATTCACATGTGTGTGCTGACATCACTCCCTCCCTGCCCATAGTCTCCAGATTTAGAAATGCCTCCTGAGAACACAGCGCTGGAAATTATCATTATTTAAATTATTTAATTCAGTGCCTCACAAGCTGTGCAAAGATGGGCTACGGCTTCTCAGCTCCTCAGAAGCTGCCTGCTTCTCTCTTCTCACCAGCAGTCCATCATGATGTCCTTGCCCCTCTTCCATTCATCACCCAGGAGGGATGAGTGTCTCCTGCCCTACCTGCCTGTCTCCAGGTTGCACTGAGTCTGTATTTGCATTATTCAGAAGCAGATCGAATACAAGTCATTATATCAGCTGGCAGGCTGGTTTCTTCCTAACCACTGAATGTTAGAGGATGCAGTTCAGATAATGTAAGCCTGGGATTCGACAGCAAAAGCCCCTCACAGCTGAATTGATTTAAGGTAGATGGGGAGGGGAGCTCAGCTGTCCAGCCGCTCACTATTGGCTTCTTATTACGGCATTCTCCCCCGAGACGCTCTCTGCATGCTCATTCACCCCCTCCTCCTCCTCCCAGCCCCCTCCTTGCCTACCCCTTCATTACTGATTCACAGCGAGAGGCAGCAGCGGCAGCCGCCACGCTTGTCACGAATCAGAGATTGCAATGAGCTCATCCTTTTCTCTTCGCAGCTTCAGAACTGCCCTGGCTTTATTGCTCTTACTGCTGTCTGCTTGCACACACACCACAGACACTGAGCCCTGAAAGCTCTCCATTGCTTTTCTCCGATCTGAGCTTTCCTGCACTCATTTTCTGCCATTTTCCTGCTTTTTAGGTACATTTTTAGATCCATGTTTTCTCTGTCTTGTTTTTCAAATCTGCTTTGGACTTTGGCTGAGCCAGAACAGTGGATCATATTTTTCCTTGATTCTTAGCAAAGATGTTTTTCTGAGAGACTGACGGGCGTTGCTGTAGGCAGCCATCCAAGCCCATTTCAAAGATCTGAGGCTGGCTCTCCTAATCTTGCACTTTTTGAAATTACGGTTCAAAGCCTGTTCTTCTCACTCTGGATACTTACTACTTACTGCTCATGGAAGAAGGGGTACCTTGCAAAACCCCAGCTGCCAAGCTCACACCACCTGTCAAAAAGTCCCAGGACATGCATGACGAGAGAAGCAAGCTGGTGAATGAGTATGCATGTCGGGTGCTGGAACTTCTGGGAATGGGGCATCGCCTATTTGTGCCTCGACTGCTTGCGGTGAGATCACATTTTCTTGAAATTAATTCATTGCAAATTTTCCATCTTCCCTCCCAAACCTGCTTCCCCCCCTCAGGATTCTTGACACTGAATGGAGGTGTAAGAGGTCTCTTATTTTTTCCTCTCGGCTTCTCATAATCCATCTCCTAAGCACTGAGTCTTTCTTTTTCATGTTAGCTCAGGAGGGCTGGAAACTAGTCCTGCTAATGGGGATCAGTGCTACTCCTTAACTAGCTTGAAGGGTTCACAACCAGGGCTGCGTTGTAAAAAAAAAAAAATCTTTCCTAAAGCCATGAATGCTTTTGTTCTCAGTCCTGTAATGATTCCAAATAAGCAGCATGCCTGGTCTACTTCTAGATACTGATGGAAAGTGCATTAATGCTCAGCATTTCAAATTTTATACTTGTGACATCAAAGGTTAGTTTTAAGCATTCATAAAAATTCAAGCTATATTTTTGGCTTTCTACTGTTTCTGTGTTTGATTCTGAAAAGGCACTTGACACCAAGTAAAAAAGTTTAAAATACATGTGTAGAATTATCTGGGAAATAAATTGTTAAATGTGTTTTTATCTGTCATAGCAAATGATGTCTGTATGTGAAATGGCCTGAAATTGGTGTGGCATGTTAGAGTACAGAGAAGTACGCTTTTATAATTTCTACTGCTGTACAAAGCAGACTCAAACCCACAAAATAGTGGCAAATCCAGAAGTCAGTACCTAGTGCTAGCTGGATCTGCTCTGGGGTACTGTAACTAAACCTGGCTGCAGCTCAGAGGTACACTTGGTTGATGGCCTTGTACACCAGAATGTAATTTTTATGTGATGCATGTGAAGACAGTTCTTTACTGATCCCATCCCATTTTCTAGTGGGATGGTGCCTTTCCTTTATTTCCATACCCTGTGCAGTCCTGTACTGAGTTACATATAGTGACCTGACTTGCATTTGTGTTGTCCTACTGAAGCCTATCTCCGTGTTCTGCAGTACACTCACTTAAGTGAATGTGCTCTGCGTATTATAGAATGTTCAGTGTTAAAAAAAAAAAAAAGTGGGTGGTTGAACCGGTGTGTCCCTGCGCTGTGAGACGTTAGATAAAAATAATCACAAACTCTCTGATTGCTAGTAAAGTGCAGATGAATTTGGATATCTACAGTCACTTGTAGAATTGAGTATAGTGGCTAATAACGTATGGTTGAATCTGTTGTATGTGTAAGCGTTATTCCAGTTTACCTCCAAGTGTACCTAAACACTCATCCATCCCATCCTGCTGATGGTCTCTTGGGCAAGGACTGCCAAATCATTCTGAATTGTTTTGTGATGAGCTCTAAGGAAAGCAGAGACAAAACCGCTAAGCTCTTTTTCACTTGACTTAATCAGGCTTTGTATCTGGCCCTCCAGATGGAGAATACCAGGAAATTTAGCATACTTCATCACCCAGGCAGCTTAGCTTTGCTGAATGACATAATATTTTTTATTCAAAAAGAAAAAAAGAGGGGAAGAAAGGCAAAACAATACAAATAATGCTTGTGTTAGTAGAGAGTCTTGACTTGTGGAGTCAATGTGATTTCCTGTCAGGTTTTATTAGCTAAATATACCTCTTCTGACATATATCCCTTTTGATATGTACCCCTTCCATAGAGGAGGAGAGACTGTGATTCTGATAATTTTTTAAAAATGAGAAATCTCCGAGGACCAAGAATTTGTACTTTAATCAGAACTGAAGATACTTCAAAACCTCGGTGTTTCATAAAATTAAGAACTAGATTCTTTTTTACGTGCATAACCTTCTCCCTCTGCTGTGGTTTTGGGAATAAATGCCTAGGATGGGCAGAATATATGCCATTGTAGTGTTATGTGAGAAACATAATCTGTAACCTTTATGCCAGCCTTACAAAAATTCAGATCACCTACTCCCTGCATCAGCTAACTGCGATGATGGGCAAGTGAAACAGCACTAATTCTGTGTGGGTTTATCCCCTTTGGGACGACTGTGGGTGAATGGAGCTAGTAGTTTTTGTGTCTGTGCTTATCCACATTTATCAGTATTTTATGTGGCAGAATGAACGTTGCCTTTCTAAGTCTGGAGCTACATATAAACGCAGTGGTGAAATTTTAAGTAGAGGGATACTACTGGGTGTACACAAGATTATTGCCATATTTATGGATGCCAACTCATTGTGCACAAAACCAAAGCTTTTTTTTTTCCATAATGCTTTTGTACCAAACAGTGTTTTACAGAGAGCACAGATTTTATTTAGGAAAAAATGTGTTTGACAGTATAGCTTTCACAGTAAAGAAATGGACATAAGCGATGCCGGTAAAAGGAGTCTTTTGATGTATTGTGCTAGAAGTGCATGCCAGTGTAACTGTAGCAGCATAGCTTTACCCATCAAACTTTCCCAGGCCTGGATCCCAAGTTTATCCACTCTCATTCTCCTTGGCAGCACAGAAGGTCAACTTCATCCTCTTGGAGTCCTTTAACAGATGTCACATCTGTGGCTCGTGTTTAAGGGCAGCACAGTGCACAGTCGTGCAACATGCAGCGCTGCAGTCTTGTTGCTATCAGTGGAAGAGGAGCTATCAAGTTAGAAAATATAGCTCACATACCTTGATTTTACATTGCATATCTTCTTAAAAGAACTTAAAACCACATCTGTGTGTGTTATAGATTAAATATTATGTTCTGAAAAATTAGTTTGAGGATACTTGTAAACATTTTGAATTTACCAGTAGCAAATTAAATAGTGGAGTATGACCAGATTCTTTTCAGCCTTTAACTTGGTCTTGTTCCTGACACATGTTCATTAAAGTGTAAAAAAGGCAGTTTATGCTCACTGACATTCTATAGAAATTCTAAACGTATATACTGTATACATAGAATTCTATAGAAACTTGTAATTTTTATCTGTTTGTATGAAAGAGGAAGGATTAAATTAAGGAAGTGTAGTGTGGTTGGTCCGAAATGTCTTCTGATGTATTAGTTCCCAGGTGGGAATAGGAGTTCTAGTTGATATAGTCAGTAATAAGTGAGACTGTAGAATTAATAATTGAAGACAGAGAAATTAAATTAAAGAAAAAAGTCAAGGCTTTGTCCTTTGTCTTAATCACATTTTCCTAAATATTTTGGGGAAAGTAGTAGTAACATTATTTACTTAAAAAAAATAATCAAAATTAAGATCATTTAAGCCTCTCAAATTCCGTTCCTGTCTTTTGAACATTTGCAGTTTTCCAGAACTTTACCTTTAGATTTGAAAGCTTTGCTAGTACTTCTAGCAAAGGGCTTTCCCTTAGTTTTAACTAATCCATATAAGATAATTTTACGAATATATTGAAATACTTAAGTGATGTGGGAAGGACATTTGAGGGCATATTTAGTCAAACCCTAAAAGGCAAGCTGAGACTTTTGGTTATAGTTCTCAGTGAGTTTCCTCTTTTGCCTGGTTTTAAAAATATATTTTAACCAAAAATATGATTATTTGGAAATTACATCTAGAATAATAAAAAATGCCCTGAAGTCCCAGGGTGCACAAAAATGCAATACACCTGCCAAACTTTAGTTATTGGTTCATTAAACTTACAGATGGTTTAGTGAAATAAGTTGTTCATGAGTTCCACAAGCTGAGTGATGCAAACCAATGAATTTACAAATCTCTGCCTGTGAAACAGCTGCCAAAAGGTTCCTGAGATGTCTTTGTGATTTATTGATTAAAATCACAAAATGTCAAGAAATGTGAATCTTAGGATGCCAACATTGCTTTTTTTTAAGTTTTTCTGGTACTGCATATATATATATATATACACACACACACACTGATTTTATGTTGCTTCCTGTTTTTAATCAGTACCTGAAGAGGTTAGTTTGCAGAAAATATACCAACTACGCAACCCAGTTAATGTTGCTCTCAAAATATTACTTTGATTTCTTGTGATTTTAATAGTGAAACTAATTTTTTGATCAACAGGTTATTTTAATGAAATTAAAATATTCAGCGAAGTAGAAAGAGCTGAACAGTATAGGCTCTACCACTCATTTTATCAAACCATACAATGTGATGGTTTATAATTTTTCATTACTATAATCTTAGTTGAGCAAACTCTGTCACATAAGTTCTTATTTCCATGATTCACCATTATTCTTATGGGATTTTCATTGACTAAAGATTTTTCAGGGTTGAGACCTCAAAATTCTCAATAGTTACATTTTTTTGAGAGTAATTTGTTTGGGGGCTGTTAAAATATTATTGTAACAGTGATTCAAGCAGAAGCCTAGGAGAATTAAACATGACTTTAAATGTTTTACATGTAATCACTGTTTTTCTGACATATTTGCCTCTGTCTGTTTTTGTATTTATTTTTATATGAAGTGCTATGGACCTAATGGGTAGGTGCATCTGCTTTTCTAAAGTTTGGCAGGGTAATTTAATTGTTGATTATTACTTTTTTTTAGGGTTTTTTCTCCTCTGATTTCTAAAATAAATTCCAAAACACTCAGTTCATTATGTTAATTTAAGAAAAATAAATTAAATACAAAGTTAAAATAAAAATGTGTAGCCAGAACCTCTAGGAAGAATACTTGTTTAAAATTAGGATAGCTCAGCTCCTAATAAAATGCTAAAACTTTGGCAAAAAGTGTGCTTGGTGTTTGTTTTGTGCTGGGAACAACTGTCCGGAAGTCTTAATTGAAAACACCCTCCCACTCTGTTGGAAGCACGTACCAGTCAGCCTGTCTTGGAGATTACCCCGTCTTTCAGCACTGCAGTATCTGAGCACCTTCTGTGTAAAACCAAGTACAGCAGCAAAATGGGTTTTACAGGTTGGCTGGTGTCCCTTCACACCTGGGGTCAGAGTTGTGTTTGGGGCCGGGTTTCCAAGGAGGATGGGAGAGGCTGCCACAGCGTGAGGAAGAGGAAGGGACTGGAAATGCAGGAGAGCTTGTCTCCAAAGAAGGCAAATTTGCAATGTAATAGGGAAATCTATTTGAATTGTATAGTGATCACAGCTGCTGGCATCACTGAGAGGGAAGGAGAGAAATCACTTTCAAGTAAGCTGGTTATCAAACCATTTACTGCTTTTCCAATCAACATTGCCCAGCTGAACTTTGCCCAGAAGCAGCTTGGTTGCCAGCGCGGGCTTTGGCAGTGATGCTGTTTGCTGCCTGTGTGACAGGCTGCTCCCACAAACGTTCCACAATTGCAGGTAATCTTAAATATAGCCCGTTGTGGATATGAAATGGTGATCTAGTCTCAAGTGTGGCAAAATCATATCTAACCTCAGTAAAACTCATCCAGGAGAAATATGACATTAGGAAGAGGAAACGAAAGCATTGGCCATAGCTGCATTCATGAGTGGGTCTGATTGATTAGATACCCAACTGCACCAGCTTTCTGTCAACACTACATGGGTCTTGTCTGATTGAGTCTCAGCCAAATAGTCCTTCTGCCAAATTTTTGTGGACAGAATCAGATGTGATAGTTTGTAAAGCTGAACATTTCTCATGAGCATCCTGAAGGCAACTTTTCTCAGTGGTGATGACCCAATGTGACTCAGTGATGACCCAGCAGCTTCCTTGGCTGTGAACGAAGGGAGGATCAAACAGATCTTGGGAGAACTCTGGGTTTTTGATGACAGAAAGTTGTCTGCCTTAAAAACGCTGCAGTCTTGGGAAAACGGATACGCTGAAGCTACTTGAGTTGTATTTGGAGTTTTCTCACACTTTTTCCTTTGATGTAGCAAAACCTACTACAACAGTGCCCATTAGGGTATACAGTATAATAATCTCCAGAAAGACACAGGTTGATAGGTAAACATGCACAATGTAGATTTTGTCCTTATAGACTCTTGATTGAGGACATCAAAGGAGATACTGCTATGCCAGTTCCCCAGGTGAAAGATTGGACACAGCAGTGATGATTATCAGTGTTGGGGTGGCACACCTCTGGTGTCAGATCATGCTCTCCGCTATCAGAGATGCTGGATAACCATGAAAATACCCCCTTAACTTCTGTTGCTCTTCACAGTTTGGTACATAATTTAAAATCCCCTCAAAAACCCTTCTCCCTTCCCCCCACCAAGTAGAAGTTTGGGTAAATTGCTAGTTTTGATAGACCCTGTGGGTAGGGTGCTGTAGGATTTTCAGCAGAAATGTGGAGGAATATGTCAAGCTAGGTTTGGGTATTACTGTTAAGTGCTTCCAATATCTGCAGTACCATATTCAAGTTCAGTTTGCTTTGGGAAACAGTATTTTTGTACTTTTAAGAAGGACTTCTACATACTTTTAATTATTTTCATGTAAAGGAACTAGTGATGCTGGTTTGCAGGGTGTGTAGGGAGGATTTGTAAATAAAAGTAATTTTTTCTCTGCATTGTAGTGAGAATTACATTTATTTTTACTTATTTAAAATGAATTTAACACCCAAGAGAAATAATAGTATCATCGAGCCTCACCTCTTGCATGTCAAAGGCTGCACAGTTTCTCCCAGTTCTCCCTGTGTAGAGCCAAATCTCTTGTTTGGCTGAAGTGTGTTTTCTGGAAAGACATCTGAAATTGGAGACAGCAAAGGATTTTGAGTAGATGACAATCAGTTAAGAATCAAAATTTGAAACTATGTGTATGTAATATACCTACTGCGTATAACAAGGCAAAAAATAACAAAGGGCATTACTCATGAGAAAGCAGAGTATGCACATGTGAAAATGTTGTTGGTGGTACTTGAGCAATTAATTCAGCAATTAACCTTAACCAAAGGTACCTGTGCTGCTCCTGAGGTATTTGTAGTAATAATACTATGATACACAGTGCTGGTCTCCATGATACTAGTCTCTACATTGACACATTTTTGTTCACTCTTTCTGGGTTAAAGATCTTGAAATTCACATTTTTGAGATGATGTCCTAAATGTCTTGTCTGGACACACAGTTTCTGAGAACCTTTTAAAGGAACTATCCCAAGGCTTGGTATTTCGTATCTGCTAAATCTCTTGGCGTACTTCTTAGTATATCTGAAGATGAATACATTTGTCCCTGTGAATCATATTACTCCATTAGTAGCAGAACTGGGTTAATGTTGAATGTTTAACATTTTCTGACCTGTTAGGCTTGATACCACACTGAGAGGTACTGTATTATGAGAGCTATAGAAATAAGCATGTAAAACATTTTCTGGCACACTGTTCTTTGAGAAATTGTGTCACAGACTTCTGCACATTGACTTGCTGATGCCTCTTATGAGTCATATGCATTTCTGCTTCTGCTGTTCATGTCTGCAACCATATATATATATATCTATATATACATTGTCTTTTTTAGGGCAGCATTATGAGAATCAGCAATGGTCTAATGCACAAGCTCTCTAGAAAATATTATAAATTCTCCTAGGTTTTTGTTGTTTGCTTGTTTTGTTGGGTTTTTTTTTTCTCCTCACTGAGTGACATCTTGACAGGCTGAGCCAGAATCCCTTTCTTACCCTGCAGGTATAGAAGGATAAAATACATTAATATGTTACAGTCCTCTGATTGCGCTGCTCTGCCTGGGATTCCTTGGATGTGCTTTAGCCTCTGTTTTGTTTTATGAGGTAGGGGTTAGAGAGCTGATTTCAAGGAGGATCTTTTTGAGCTAATGTGAATATTGGTGGTTTGGAGTACATTCAGTAAATGACAAATCCAGTAAAAGAGCATGACTGCATGTTCTCAGTGTTTACTGTAGTTCCCTGTGTTTAATTGCAGACCTCAAAAGAGGACCTTCTACAAGCTGATTTTGAAGGAGCTTTAAAATTCTTCAGGGTTCAGTTGCCCAAGAGGTACAGAGCTGAAGAGAACGCCAGAAGACTGATGGAACAAGCTTGCAACATTAAGGTAAGGATCGTCTTCATTTCTTCTCATTCACCTGGGGTTTTTACAGGAAAAGTAAGGTGCAATGTTAAGAATGGCAGTAGTGCGTGGAAAGTAAAGTAATGAAATCATTAGTTTATTACTTTTTATATGTTTGTATATTTATACACACACACATGTGCACACTTTTTATATTTAAAGAAAGTAAAGCTCTGAGCTTTTCCTTCTTTGTTTGCTTTGGTACAAGCTAGTAATTAAAATAGAAAACTGATGCATGATTGAACAAACTGAATTATCAGAACTTGCTAATTCATTAATTGATTTATAAACAGTGACACTGTATAAACACTAAACCAATAATCAAATGTATGATAATCATGCAATCAAAGGTCTGATACTATTTGTTTTGCCCAGAAGCTATTTATTTGCTGAGTGCTGCTGTATAATACAATTGTATTGGGGTAGAAACTTAGTTTTGTTTGTATATCAAGCTTACCAAGATAGAATATCTTTTTATATTCTATCCTATCCAAGACCATGCTGTCAAAAGGTAGGCTTCTGTGAGCATCTGGAGCAGAAGTGTTGGGCTTGTAATGAATGATGGCAAGTTAGAGGAGCCTGACTGTAAGTTTTTGAGGATGGAAATCTTCTGTTAAAAATGGCCACAGAGGTTAATAAAGCTGTCATTTGAAAAGTGTGCTAGCTTTTCTGGGACTTCTTTGTTGCAGTATGTATAGCTATGGATGGGCTTAACATTTGATCTTGAAAAAAAAGTGCTTTTGTTATTTCTTGGAGTGGGAGTACTGATGGGAAATGTGTGTTTGGTGTGGCCCAATGATGGGCTGAGAACATCCCATCAGAAAGAATGCTCCTCTAACACTCCACCTTTTTTATATCTCTCTCAATATATTTATTAATCTAATTTTGTGCTGCTTAATTTCATCATTTATTAAGCAAGGGCTTTTTCCATACCGGTTAAAACTCTGATCTTGTGAAAGAGTGGGGCTTGCTGTACTAATGTTTATTCCATCCAGAAAAAAGAAGATCTGTGCAAAGGTTTTATTAAAGTTGGACTTGAGATTTTAGCTCTGCTACCGAAAGAGTATTTAGGAGTAAAAGACTACAGTTTGACTTTTGTTTGGTCCTTTGGTCAGTTCTTGAAAATAAGCAGTTTAAGGACTTACCAAGTACAATAAAACTATATTGTTTACTCAGTGTGTATTTTTCTGATAAGAGGTTAAAATAGAAGTCCTCGTAGTACTTTTTGGAAGAGGTATTTGTCAATTTTCTTGGGCCTACCTTTCTCATTTTCTTGTGTAATACATTGTGTGCCACATGATGATATTTTTCACTAATTTTTCGATTTATATTGGGTATGTATCTATATGATGTGTTTTGCTGGGAAACTATTTTGCAATGCGTTTAAGGCAGATCATCAGTGCATAGTGCCTCATATGAGGTCAGCACATGGGGCCTTTCAAAAGCAGAGTATAAAATTCTGAACTGTTTGTCGACGTGAATGGGAAGGCGGCTGAAGGATTTGACAGTGAATCCACTGCCTATGCAGGATTTTGCATGTTCTAGATTCTGGCCCATAAGAGAAAAGCTCAGAGGAGTACAGCAGACATGGAGTCAAGGCACTCTCCTGTGTGTTACAGAAGTACATGAGGACTAGTAGGAATAATTGGAATGGAGGGAGAATTCAGGGCTGAGAACTGGGGTTATCAGGGATAGGAAAAAGTAGAAGATTTAAGTTACCTTCTGCTGTGTTAGTAACACCCCACCCTTGTAAGGAGTATAGTTGGGAGCTGGGTTCTGCTAACTCACTGGGCATGTGTCACGAATGAGTGATTTAGATCGCTTAAAAATCACTGTCAAAGGTATTAGCAAAAGTGGTTTTAATATGATGTTGTAAAAGTGTGACTTAACAAAGTTCAATGGCAAGGTTCACTCTATTAATTACTGCATGGAAGAAACATACAAAGGAAAATTGGGTTAGACCAGAGTTAGAATGATTCACAGAGAGACCGGGGATACAAAAGGGTATGGAGGACCCTCCCGTTGAGTCATGAGGTTCAGAGTAGACCCCCTTCCTTTCTAAACTCCTGATGGAGCTTAGGTGCGGCTAGGTCCAGTCTTAGTCTCAGACTTGGATAACGGTTTATGTCTAAGGGATCATATATGCAAAATTTATCAATTCAGCATGCGATCAAAGTTACCAAGACAAAATCAAAGTTACCATACTACAAGGTTATGTGCAATATTGGTCGCTTACCAAAGATCTGCTGTTGGAAAAAGGTCTCTGCCTTGAGGAACAACCTTGAGAGGTGTCCCAGCTCAAGGGGAGATCACCACCGTGCAGTCATGCTGCCTAGTAAGGAGAGCTCAAAAAAGGCTCACTTAGGCTGTCATATTTATGGGATAAAGTGGTTGTCTCATAGTCAAATGTCAGGCAATGGAAAAGGTATGCATGAGACTCCTTGTACCCACAACTTTCTTTGTTCCTTGATAAATGAGTCTTGGAAAAGCCCCCCGCTATTCATGTGTCAGTCGCATGATTGGTGTTCCAAACTCATATGCATCGATGCTCACTGTGCCACTTGGCTTCTTTGTGGATTCTCAGAGAACAGATTGGAACGAGAGGAGTTTTTGGCCCAGCCACAGCTCAGACCTTTACCTCCTTTGAAGCCTGTACCAAACTACTGCTAGTTTGGTTAAGAGGTCAAGTGCATCTGTCACAGCATATGACTCATTCCTCATTCAGGTATAAGATCAGAGGGGATCTAAACTGTGTCCTGAACAGTCTTTTGATAGTTAAGCTAGGAACAACTAAGCCCATGGAGAGGAGTGTTCTGCAGCTCAAAGCCTGTTAGTTAAGGTTGTTATCAGGATTAATGGCATTGTTAGGAAAGTTAATCTAAAAAGGGAAAACTCTGAACCTAAGGTGGTGTATTTAAAACAGTAAAAATGTGGAAGACTTCAAGAACTTAATGTGAGGAAACATAGTGCAGGATCTTATTGGAGGGGAGGGCGGTAATTACTTTAAATGAATCTGTTTTCACTCACTTGCACTCCTTCTGTCATAGATGCCACTCATACTGATAACCATGTGCTCACCAACACCAAGGCTTCTGTCTGGCCAGGATCACTTGTGTGCGATGAGGATGAGAGGCAGTGGCTATAAAGTCCTCATTATGTCTCTTGGGTTTCTCTTGATTAATGACAATAGACTGGCTTTTAGACAAAGTTTTTGTACTCTTTAGGAGTCAAACAGTTCTCATGGTGTGATCTTTCCCTCAGAAGCTTGCTTACTTCAGCCTGTCATTACTGTCCTTTGTCTCTGTTTCCTCATTGCGGGTGGGTTTGTGGCTTCCAGCCTGTTTTCCTGTTGGCAGAGGTGATGTGCAGTAGCTTTCCTGCGGGTCTCCGACTGGCTGGTCGTCTCTAGTACGGCCTCACCAGAGTGCTGGCCTTCTGATCTAGATGTAGCAAGACATTTCTCATTGTTTGCCAGTTTGACTGCTGTCACTCGTGTCCTTGCTTATCAATACACGCCATTCTCATAACCCATTCTCTGTATTGTTTCTTGTAGTGCTTTTGCGTGATGCTTCCATTCATACTTCTTTCAGACTGATCTTAGCATTTCTGTTACGCATCCTGCTGAGTGATCATGTGATGCCTTGACTCTGTTAACTCGATGTCCCACATTAAATTAAAACACACAAGGATTGAACTGACTTCACATCCACAGTTTCTATTTATTTGGATCAACTTTTCTCACTTTTGCCAACTAGAATGTCCTTAGAGAGCCAAATCTGAATCACAGGAACGTAACCACTGACTGGAGATGGCACATTAACTATGTGATAGGCAGAAAAAAAAATCGGCTCATAAAGAAACAGCTGACCAGGAGTAATCAACATGGTTTTATGAAGGGTAAATCATGCTTAACCAACCTGATAGCCTTCAATGATGAGATGACTGCCTTGGTGGATGGAGGGGAGAGCTGAGGTTGTTGTTTATCTCCAGGACAGCAAGAATAGACATTGTCTCCCATAACATCCTTCTAGACAAATTGATGAAGTATGGACTAGGTAAGTGGACAGTGAGGTGGATTGAAATCTGGCTGAATTGCTAGGTTCAAAGGGTTGTGATCAGCAGCAGGATGTCCAGTTGGAGTCCAGTCATTAGTGTTGTACCTCAGCGGTTGACATTCTGACCAATAGTCCTTAGCCTTTTCATTAATGACCTGACTGATGGAGCAGAGAGCACCTTCAGCAAGTTTTCAGATGACAGGACGCTGGGAGGGGTGGCTGATAGACCGGATGGGTGTGCTGCCATCCAGAGGGACCTCAACAAGCTGGAGAAATGGGCCGGCAAGAATTTTGTGAAGCTCAACAAAGGGAATTGCAAGGTCGTGCACTTGGGAGGAACAACCCCATACACCAGTACCTGCTAGGGGCCAGCTGGCTGGAAAGCAGCATGGTAGAAAAGGACGTGGGGGTCCTGGTGGACACCAAGTTGAACATGAGCCAGAAGTGAGCCCTTGCTGCAAAGAAGGCCAGTGGTATCCTGGGCTGCACTGGGAGGAGTGTTGCCAGCAGGTCAAGGAAGTGATCCTTCTCCTCTACTCAGCACTGGTGAGACATATCGGGAGTACTATGTCCAGGCCTGGTCTCCCCAGGACAAGAGAGACATAGCTACAATAGTGAGAGTCTGGTGAAGGGCCATGAAGATGATTAAGGAACTGGAGCATCTCTCCTGTGAGGAAAGGCTGAGAGAGCTGGGTCTGTTCAGTCTGGAGAAGAGAAGGCTCAGGGGGGATGTTACCAATGTAGATAAATACCTGGTGGGAGGAACTTAAGATTAGGGAGCCATGCTTTTCTCAATGGCGTCCGGTGAACAGACAAGAGGCAGTGGGCACAAGATGAAATAAAATAATTTATTTATTTAAAAGCTATTTATTTATTTATTAACTTCAGGGGTGATCAGACACAGGAACAGGTTGCCCAAGGAGGTTGTGGAGTCTCCATCTGTGGAGATATTCAAAACGTGTCTGTCCCTGAGCAACCTGCTGTAGGTAACCCTGCTTCGAGGGGGTGGTTTAGACAAGATGTTCTCCAGAGGTCCCTTCCAACCTCAACTATTCCATGATTCTATAATTAGATATTATAATCATGGTATTTATTTATAAACAGGAGCTAATAATTACAGGAGTTGACATGCTCAAATAGGAAATTATAGTCTTGATAATCAATCATCACTAGAAGAGGTCCCAAGGAATGCAGAGGTTATATGAAGAGTAGTTGTCTGTCTTGTTGAATGCAGCAAAACTTGTCTGAATGCAGCAAAAACCAAACAAGACCCTTAAACATGTTTTCTTCTGCTGTATGAATGGGGCACTGTGTGTCTTTCAGCTGCTTCTCACTTCTGTATTAGTATTTGTAGACTAAACACCAGATGCTTTTAGACTAAGTATCACACAGTAAGTGCCAGGAAGTATTTTCTTTAGGTTTCTAAACTAATTATTGAGGCATAGAAATGTGAAAACAGAATCATGGTGTGGCCAGGTTTCATAGTCTGGCTGTATCTTTTCCAGTGTTTCTTTTTATTTTGTTCCTGTATTACTGCAAAACAAAACAGGAGTTTAACATGTAATAATAATCCACCTCTCCTTGCTTCTTTTTTTTTTTTTTTCCTTGAGCTTTATCTGACATGGTTCTAGAGAAGGCAAATGAAAAAATATTTGGTGTTTTCTCTCCTTAATTTCACAACTTTTAACTCATGAGTTCAGAACCTAGCCCTTGGATTTTGAAGGTGCTGCATTGGAAATAGTTTTATCATCCTGTTTTTAAAACAAAAATAATTAGCATCAATCTCTCCCATAAGAACAGCTCTGCAAATACAAAGGAAAAAGCTCCTATTAATTGAAACTTGTGTATAAAATGTGGTAGAGAATGTCTTATTCACTTAAGGACTATCCATGGTGATTACTCACCAGGTCTGAATTTTGATCGTTTACCACTAAGGAAATCACTGTGAACTAAGTCAGTGGAATTAGAAATAACATTAGTATTTCCAGCAGGTGATTGTTGGGTAGTATTCCATGGTTTAGGAATGTTTTGAACTAATTCATACCATGAAATAATATGGCCTAAGAAACTTCCTGTTGTTTTTGTCATATGCATGTTACATGCATATATGCAAAGTTAGGGTCCCATTAATACCTGGCTGATGGATTATAGCCAACATTTGCAGAGTACAAGGTATATTCAGATGGAAGAGACTGAACCTATGAAGACATCTACTGAGACTCTTAGGGCAGATAGAGCCCAATATTGCACACATTTCCCAGCTCGGGAAGAGTCAAACAGGAGAAAGACATTAATTCTCCGAGTAGGAGATGCTAATGTAAGGATTAATGAAATTTAATAAAAGATGAAAATTTAGAGTTAATGAATGGGGGATTGTCCTCCTTTGTTTCCTGTTAGTTTTCTAATCTATAGTGACCATACCTTTCATTTTGCAATGGCCTTTACAGAGGGAGGGGCATGTTTCTCCTAGAGTAGTCAGTAACAATGACAGTTGTAAAAATGGGTTCCGGAATGATAATTTTCTACCTGACCAGAGCAGGCTGCATATTATGTCTCTAGAATAAGGAATTACCCTAATTTCCTACTTCATAGAATGATTACCAATGCTTTTTGTACTCATGCTTTTAAGGGGGGGGGTGCCTTTTTTTCTAATTTTTCTCTCTTTACAAGGGATTTCAGAGGTTTTTCTATGTCTCTGGAAGCCCAGTTTCATAAACGAATGAAGAAAGAGCCTATTCTAGATTAATGAGGGTTAAGCTTAATGATGCTATTTTATTAAAACAACTAACACATTCTGCATACTTGCTAAAGCTGCCTCAGTTGCCTTTTGCATCTCATAATGCAGTTTCTCTTGTAGAGATCTGTGTATGTCCTAAAGAAATTGTAATGTCCTTTGATTTTAATTTAGGAAGCCTATCACCTCTATTCTTACACCTGACTAGTTAGTTGAGTTGTAGAATGGAAGAAAGTAAGTCTCATTGGGAGATTTTTTCCATATGAAAATTCCCTGGTTTGACACTTTTCAAGTGCATTCAGGGATTTGTGCCCATTTCTCTGTGACTGTCCTGTGATATTTGGAAAATGAGCAGAGCTAACATTCAAAATGTGTTACATTGCAGATCTGGAAATGCCATGAAGTTGAGTGTAGCAGACAGGTAGGTGGAGAGATACTGGAAAGTTAACTGTGGGTTTTCACCCCTCATGCCTAGTGAAGGTGAGGGGAACTCATGGGATGGGCTATACAGGAACTGAGTAAAGGAACCTGCAGGGAAGATTTTTCTGTTTATGGGGCAGCATCTGTAATGATATCTTCTTTTACGTGGCTCAGGAATTACAGTGACTCCTTTTCTCATCTTCCATCATCACCAGTGGCAGGAAGGACCTCGTATATTGAAGTTCTTCTAAGAGAAACTTCTCCCTAACCATATAAATCTCTCCCCTCTTTGGACGAAATAAGGTTCCCCAGCAGACCCAGCAGTGTTACAGGGTTGCTGCACTCAGCACCTTAGGTGAGAGAAGCAAATGGCCTCGGGGAGAAAAATGTGCCTTTTTCAATGCAAAGCAAACACACACATTTTTGTCACCTGTCACTGTACTGACAAGGTTATTGATCCCTCCTGGGCATACCCACAGTTGTGGCTTGCACCAGGACCCTTGTATGGCTCATGGAGAATAGCTTTACTAGCGGAATCAAAAAGAAAAGGTCAAGGTAGCAGGAGCTCTGCTAAGCTTTTTCTTACTTTGGAATTGTTCTTCGTGTAGTTTTAAAACAGATTTACTTTAATAATGTTGCTATTTAAATGTTTTGAATTCAAATCAGTGTTTTGAAGCTCACACCTTACTGATGTGGGTGAATTACTTTATTCACACCTCTGTTGCTGTTTTATCTGGAAGCAATTTTTTGCAGGCATGGTTTAACAGGGAATTATATATTGATTCATGTGAGTTTCAATGGAAGGGGGTAAAAATAGCTCACTTGGTCTCTCTCATCTCTAGTGCATTCTCTCTCTTTGTGTTTATATGTTTATATTTGTATTTATCTAGATACTCGGGGGTTTTTGCTGTTGTGAGAGGTGGTAAGACAACACAAATGCAACAGAAAAGCAAAGGAGATAACTGCAGAAAGGCCCTGAAACTGCACAAGCCTTTTATTCCTTTGGTTCTGCCAGTGATGTATCTAATTAATCTTCCAATATAAAGGACAGGAAAAAAATTGCTCGTTTATCAACCTCTCAAGAAAAGGCCAAACCAAATTGAAAAGAATTGTGTTTAGATCTATAGAAAACCCTGCTGTGCCTGTATGTGATTTCTTATTAAAAGCCAATGATCAATTCCACTTACTATGTCTGCGCCTTTATCTCCAAAGTGCAGGATCCTATTGTCGTCGTAAGGAGGGTCATGTTTTTTAATGCCTGCTCTGTTTTCGGCTTCAGCTTCCTTCTTTCTGCTTGGCTTTGTGGTATAGTACAGCATAATGAACTGGCACCTGAAAATCAGATTAAAGTGCCTACAGTGGAATTGGACGTTTAATATTATTGTCATCTTGGTAATAAGTGTTAACAACATAGAAAGTGTCATGCATTTTAAAAATCGGCTTCAGCCATGAAATACTTATTTATTTGAATGCTTCATATCTGGCTTTCCAGTGAGCAGACATGTTGCCTGGTAGTGAGGTTATATTTTCATGGTGTTTAAGCATTAGTAAAACTCTTCAGTTGTTTTGGTTTTGGTTTGTTTGTTTGTTTGTTTACTTTTTCATTCGCTCTGAGTTGGCATTGTAAATGAAATCAGGTATATGGTTAACTTTTATCAACTGGGAAGGAATATGACTTTATTATTAATAATTAAATATAATCACATTTTAACCATCTAAAGTAGCTTTGCGACCTGACTGAGTACAAATATTTTGGTGTTGTCGTAGTAGTCATTTGTTGGCATACGTGCTTGTCCTTCCATGAGTAATGGCATCAACAAGAATAGTGTTGACGGTAAGGATCTTTAAAGAACTATAAAAGTTTGAGGTGAAAAAGTGGATAGAAATATTCATTGTCTTTATCCCCAGCAACTGTATCGCAGCATATAGCATGATGAGATTTGCCCTAAGTATCAGCAGTTTAATTCAGTAAGGTGAGGGTGACATGTGAAAACTGTTCTATGGTCCAGCAGGCCACCTCAGCTTGTTTTGTTCAGCTTTGTGCTGTCAGGAGTCACAGCCTTCCAGGATGACAGATGTTTTCCTGTTCAGAACCAAAGAAGAAAGGCATACTCGGAAGGTCTTTTGGCTTAAGCTTCTTGAATCTTTCTCTTTCCTCCTGGATGAATAACAACTCCCTTTCATCCTTGATTCTGAAAATAGTACAGAGAGCAATAGATGAAGGTGACAGGGAGTCGCACTGTTTCACAGTTCTGTCTTCTGCCATCTTTACCACAATTTGTCTAAAACAACTCAGGTCTATGAGTAAGAGGAAGTGAAATTTTTTCCCAAGCTGAATTGGACACATTTGAATCCCGGATGCAGGTTGGCTGGAGGATTTATGAACCTTCTATAAGGTGACATGTTAAAATGTTCTATAAAAAGTTTTCTACCTCCCGTGGTCTGTATGTCAAGCAGTAGCAGAGTGTCTAGAGTTACTATTGTCAGCATAGTAGTCATCTTAGTTGTTCTTTAGAAGAGAAAGTCTAAACTCTCTCTTCCTTTGAAGGAAACAAACCCAGTAACTTGTAACCGATTTTTTCTGAGGGATGCCTTGAGTTTGAATATGGAGAAGGACTGCAATGATGGTGCCTGGCAGGTTTGCAGTACCTCTTGTTCACAGTAAGATGCTTTCCTTTTGAAAGACACTTCTGTGATGCAAAAGAGGCTGTAGAGGAAAAAAAATGTATCCCAGGATCAGCACTTATGACCATAATGAAAAGGAACAAAACCACAGGCTTTCACATTTTGTGGAGAAAGACATGTAGGTAAAAGTATAGATGCAGAAATGCCTAGAAACAAGCTCTGTGCCCCATATTTATGTTGGCCAAGAAGTATTCCTTGATACTGTCTTCAGCATCAACAAATACAGAGAAATACAGGTGTACGTTCACTAACGTAAATATGCTGTGGCTGATATAGCTTGGAAGGGCTTAGAGGTTAAGGTTTTGACCTCCAAAAAAAAATTAAACTATAGCTAAAGTTCTTAGCAGAGTCAAGTGATTGTCTGAACAGTTCTTTTTTAATCTCGGAAATCCTTTTGTTAACCCATAGCTTAGAGCACAAGATCAATGACCTTATCGTACATCCTCATGAGGAACAATTTCATGGCAGTCTGAGTAAGCCACCTGATTGTGCTACCTGGGATGCTCCGTCTTTACACAGTAGGGAATATTGGTTATATTTCAGCTAGTCAAGAGCAGTGGAAGAAATTGGAAATGGATCAGGGCTTTGATTTCTAACTGCCTAATGAGAATACTTTGTTCTGCTTGCTCGTGCGCTCCCGCTCTCCCCGAAGGTAGCCTGTTGCAAGTTGCTGTGTTCAATAACGCCTGCGCCTTCTGATAAACTATTTTTCCCACTTCAGGCTCTTTTCTTTTCCCATCGTCAATGACACATGAAAAATTTATTGTCAGGCTGTTAGTTTTGACAACTTTGCAATCTACCTGACCTGTCAGAAACAAGAAAAAAAAATTTCATCGCCTTGTCACCATGGCATTACTTTCAAATTTTAAATAGTCCTGAAAACAGTAAGTGCGATTTCTCTCTTCGTGAGGTAGAAATGAAAGGCTCTCATGCTAAAAGGAGCTGCAATTTGGTGCCTGTAGAATATAGATCCTGGCACACAGTTTTCTCCATTACAACAGCTTGTCCAGACCGTCATCCTCACATAGGCCTCACATACAGACACAAATCCCATTGTTTTTAATAGCAGCAGAATCTCAGAGGCAAATTTGGCCATCGTTTCTCTTGTAATACAAAGTGAAATTTAGGTTTGTGTTGTAATGAACTTCCTCCAAGAGTACTTAATTTGTTTTTTCCTTTTCTAAGCACAGCTTGAAGCAGGGTGTGTTCCTTTCTGAGGAGAAAGGACATGGGGTAAGAAAGCAGCATCTTGCTTGGGACAGTTTGTGTTTCAGAGCAGGATGTTTTGATGAGGGGCTCTTGCAAAGGCAGTGACTCTAGCCCAGGCGGATCTATTTTTGCAACATGGTTTTTTACTCTACCCTGAGATGCACCAGAGCCATCTTCTCCAGCCAACGTGATGAACCCAAGCACTTCAGGACTTGACAAAGACACACCTGGTCAGAGCCAGGGGAAGTGGCCCTGTGAGGGTGTGAAGGGGAAGGAGGCACTGCCTGGGCTTGGTAACCCTTGAAAACCTCTTCCTCTTGCTCTCTGACAGCAGAGGACCTCCTAGCTTGAAACAAAAGGGTTCATCACAGGCACAGCACTAATTGGTGAGGTGAATTAGGAGGACAGGTGGTTGTGGGCCATGCCAGAGTCCATCTTGCATTCTGCTTGTGCTCATCAGTCTCTCTCCATCAGGCAGCATCTCCTCCGGAAGCAGGCTGAGGCCCTAATGGCTGAAGCAAACAGGAAACGAGCTGCACATTTATAGATCCAGCGCTGGGCTGAGAGCTCACACAGGGGCTTGTGGGGAACCCTGGCTCCCCTGGGAACAGCCGAGTCCCTCTTTATTTTCCTTCCATCTTTCGTTACCGTAACATCCACAAAATGTCAGTAACAACAATGTCTTGTAGAAGGATTTTGTCACAAGTGGTGTTTACAGGCTACCTGTATAAACAAGGGAACTATTTACTTATATGCCTTGCGGATTTTCAACCTTGATCCATCACACAGGAATGTTATACAAGATTATGTACTGTCATGGGAATTTAGGGGCAGGGAGAGAGGTGGAAAAAACTGAGAAATGTGGCAGGGGGAGAGGTGGAAAAAACTGAGAAATGTTTTTGAGTCCCTGATGTAAGGGATTTCACATGTCCTTACTCAACAATGAGGGCATGTGTAGAACAAGAACCTGGCATAAGGTTGCGTGCATCTGGGTTTCATATTTGTTTCCTTTTTGTTGCTTTTGTGATATAAAGTGAATTGTAAGGATTAGCAAGAGGATAAAGATGTCTGTGCTCTGGTAGGCTTCTCGGAAAGATCAGTAACGATGGCTCTTAACTTTCTGATATGCCTTACACTACACTAATGGACGTTAAACAGCATTTTATTCTGAAGGCATATTTGTTGACATCAGAAAATGGGACTTGGCTGCTACAGGAGTGTAAGGAACATACAGCAGACCGTAATGTAGGAAGGTACCGAGCTTTTATTTTGTGACCTTGTCCAAATAGGAAGTAATTACAATATAATTAAATTCTGAAAGTCTGGAAACCATGACAGTTGACAGAGAATGACATTTTAAGAGAAATAAGCATATGTTTTAATACATCTTCTCTTTCCAACTCCTAAGCATTGTTGATGCTATTTGCTTTTCCTCCTTCTCCTTCTTTTCCACTCTTAATACACAATCAGAACGCAAGATTCAGGCTTGTCTGCACCTTCGCTTATTAAATCTCTTCTCCTTGGTAATTTCCAGTCCTTATGATCTCCCCTGGCTCTACTTCTGTGCTCGGTTTGTGTCATGGCTGAGCAGCTGTCCCATCTGTCCGTCCTGTGAAGGGAAGGAAGTGCTTTTGTGCTCATCACTCTGTAACTTCTCTTTCTGACCTGTGCTGCTGGTACTGACGGTACCACGGCGAGGGAGCCTGCAGCCCATCTGTATTACACTGAACCTTAGCCTGGCATGTACTAGTTAGCCAGCTTCAACATGCGATGCACACAGCTACTAGCCCTGTAAGCAATACTGCTTCCCCATAAAATGGGGCTAAGCACTGGAAAATATGCAGTATTGGGTAATAGTTAACCTTTTAAATAAAATCCTGTGTGGCAGAGAGTGATGAGTCAGTTGCTGTATGCCTGGTAACCAGTATATTTGTATTAATATAGCAGTATTTTTTAATCTCCTTGGGGAGATTAAATCCTGGGATGCACACCTGCAAGGACTCACTTAGGAAAGTAGAGAATAATATTCCTTTTGAGTTTTGATGCAGTCTTTGGTTCTTGTAACCTAGACCAAGACTATCTCCCTTCAGTCACTCATTTTGCTCAAGTTCAGGGAGCACTAACAGATGCTTGACTCTCCAAATACCCCAGAGGTGAATGTATCACAGCAGCTCCGTGAAGCAGGATTTTATCATCTCCTGTTCGGAGGAGGAGAAGCTGAAGCAGACGGTGAAGCTGTATGGTCAGGCACAGTTAAATCTGGCCGTGCAAAAAGGAAAAGTGTCAAGGTATTTTAGGTTGATTTACTTCTCCAGCAACAGGATCACATTGGTCCCAATTAACTATTGTAGCCTATATGTTGTTTTCTTGTGTACGTGTACTAGGAATATCTCAGGACAGTCAGTTATTTCTCTGTGTTTCTTTCCTCTGAGACCTGTAGTTACACCTTGAATAGATTTGTTTAATAGGCTTATTAAGGAAATAGAGGGCATCTTGCCTAAGTGTTTGCCACATCAGTGAGCCTCAGTTTGCCCTCTTTTCAACCCCAGACAAATAGGAAAACAAAACAGTGCTGAAGGCGTCTCTGTGTGCAGCCCCCAAGGACGCAGAAATAATTCTGAAAATTATAAGGATTGAAAACAGCCAACCTGCTCTACAATGTGTAATTTACTGCCTGTGGAACTGGTGATGGCTTGTATATGCTCTACCCTGTTCACAGGAATGGTTAAGTGCTGTGTTGGGGCACTAAGGAGGATGAAATGCAGGTGAGAAGTTTCCCTGCTCCAAGCAAATTTGGTTCACACGTAGGCCCTCAAATAGGTCTTACTCTGTTTCTGAAGTGCCACACAAATATAAGCTACTCTGTAAATAAGGAGTAAAATAAGGTATCGCTGTTCTGTGTGTATGTAAAAAAGCAGGGAAAAGGGACACTGCGTTTCCTCTCTTCTCCTCTAGTTTAATGCCTGGACAAGTCACTTAGCATCTCTCCTGACCTGACTGCCTTCCTATACCACCTTCCAATGGACTATATGCCATACAGGTCCCTGGTTGTGTCTTGCTGCCAGGGATCAGCTTCACACCCATTTAGTGGTGGAAAACAATTAACTGGTACAATCTGGCCCCAGATTAAGTTATCCAGAAAAATCTTTCATTCAAAACTCCTGTTTAAGTCCTCCATGAAATGTGTACACATGTTGTTCTTGCTGTTCTCATTACTCAGTTCTGTCTAATAGCAGCCGTCTATATAATGATTCTCCGTGTCCCCATGGGGTTGTTCTGGAAGGCCAGAGGAGCAATATGATTTAGAGGAATTATTTGGCCAGAACAAGTGGATCTATGCAGCTGACATTCAGTTACTTGAAGGATTCACAGGAAGCAAATTCCTTAAGTGAATGCAGAGATGGCATCGAGATAACCTAGAGCTGAAATAATGGAGAAATATATTAGATAACTGCAACTGAAAACATGGTGTCAACTGGCACTAATATAGCACGGGTAGTCTGGTATGATTGGTTTGAGCTATTTAAGATCATTAATAAGTCATTAACCCATGAGGTGACTGTAACAGCCATCATTTTAATCAAGATTGAATTATTAAATTGTCAGGTGCACTTTGGAATTTATCAGTACCCAGGCAGGACAAAGCCCCTTGGCCACATTAATTAAAGATCCCCCGCACTCAGGAAACACTCCTAAAAGATGCCCACTGTATCAGATTCACCAGTTAATGCTTTTCTCCTTGCTGCTACTCAATGGCCACCTCCCCAGTTTTACATTCAATTTGTCTTTTGCTGAAAAGCTGCTAATTTCATGCTACTTTAGCCCTGCAGCAGCCAGCCTGTTGCTAAGCAACCTCCAAAATACTGAAGGGGCTACAGTCTAGCTGCTTTCCTGCAGCCCACCCTTATTCTTTTTTATTTACGTGTACATCTTATTTATTTATATAGCTAAACAGATTTCTTCTATAATGTGGAAGCAGAGCCGTAAGCCTCCGAGTTGCAGCAGGGTGCCTTTACTTGCATATGTTTGTCTTCTCTCCAACACCATCCTCTACCCTATTTTTACTGGTGTTCCTGTTCATCAGCTGAGCAAACTCCTCATGATATTTGTCGAGCTGGAGTGGCATCCAGAAGTGTGCTGAAAGTATACTTTAAAGGCGTAGTTGGCCATGTTGGCTGTACTCTGTGTGAGACAGCAGCCGGGAATCTGTTTGGTCCCAACAGTCCTTGACGGAAGAAAAAAGGGTCAGAACAAAGATGGCTTTAAGCTATTTTTCTGCTTACTTTATTTCTGGCTGCTTTAACTTCAGCTGTGCCTGCATTCCAGGCTTCTTGTAGCCTAACTAGATCTGCAAAGAGTGAAAAGACGGTTATGCTTCACCTGCCCAGCAGTGCTGGGAAAAGCCCTGCTGTAGAGGCAGTTCTACAGGAACAACTGCATTTTTGTGGGGTGGGGTTGGGATCCTGGCCAGGGCACAGATTTGCCTTAAATTGTATCAATAAGAGGAGCAGGTTGCTGATGGAGTATTTGGTGTATCGATAAACTGGCAGAGCGTTTGTAGTGGCTGCACAAGGATAGAGGAGGATAGCAGACAAGTAATAAAGCTGTTACCATGCTGTTTGTTCTAGACGCGCTCCCAAAATGGGGGAAGGTGGAAGTGGTTTATGTGCACTGTTACATCTTGTGTCACCCAGAGAATCTCCTTGCCAAGCAAAAAATCAGGACCACCGATTGGAATAACTTTTCACAACCAGGAAAGCACTAAGTGGATATACTGTAACAGAGCCTGGCTGGGTTTGTTGTGGTAGCGTTGGTCACATCAGCATTGGTGTTAGACTGCGATGATAACTTTGATGAAAGAACTGCCACGCTCTTCAGAAGCTCTCACAAGCTCCAGTATTTTGTACCTTTTCTCCAGCACAACACTGTAGCTTGAGAAAGAACATGATGAATCCTGTAGAGATTTATTTGGAACAAACAGGTACCAAACTGTCTTTTTCCCCTTTTTCCTTTTATATTTTTTTACTTTTTGTTTCAGCAAGCAGAGGCACTATTCATGAGCTGAGTCTCTGGACTATACTTCTTCCACAGCTGTTGCCCTTTGGTCCTCTCCTTACTGCCTTTGGCTGCCACTGACTGACAGCTTCTTTGTCTGTCTGTTGTAGTTTTCATTGTAGACCTCTTTTTGGTAGAAAATAATTTTTCTGCTTTGATGATCCAACCATTACCTGACCCTCTCTGGAGAAGAACAAAGAGAAGCACGTGAACACTTGATTTTGTACATGCAGTCCTGCAGAACAGGGGTTGTGCACAAGGCTGAATGTAATTTTTTTTCTATCAAAGTGAGATGAGGAAGGTGATGTTTTAAGTCCAAATTGAATTTTCCCCTTATTTGCTTTAAGCATTCAATTACCCATTTGGAAAACTAAAATATTTCTGAGAGTGGTTTGGCATGCTCATACAGTATTCTGATTTTTTCAAAATGAACTCTTGGTCTTTTTGTCATTTATTACGTGTCTGTCACTGGGATGTCCACTTTTTATGTACATCCATTGTAAAACCTTTGCTGACCTGTGGCTCCATGTATTTTTTTAATATGGTTGAGATTTCATAAGCCAAGCTGTGCTATTTGCGTTAGCGTGTACATTTTGGCGCTGTTATTCACATAGAGCTCAGAAATGTGCTAGGTGCTTGGACAAGTATTTAAGTTATCTCAGGTATTCTCTAAGCTGAGTTGTGAACAAAACACTGGAGGCTTAGAACCAGCTCAAATGCCCGGGAATAACTTACTGCCCTGAGAAGTTGTTCGGGTACGTTTAAAAAGATTGAGTTAACAGATCTTAATTTCATTAATTGAAGATGGGATCATCTTCAATTGATCCCATCTGAAGAAAAGGAAGAAAAGGATCTTTCATACGGGAAGATGTCAGGAGTTTGAGGGAGTGGAAGATGATGATTAACATCTTGAACTACACCCAGAAGCAGGCAAGTGGCTAGTGTGGGTGGGGATCTCTGCGTTTCTTGTGGCTCTTCCCACCTGATATACTCAGCTTTCGCTCTTGAACTTTCAGAGCTCTGGCAAAATGTAGGGTGGTCTGCAATGCTGAGAAAGGATAAAGTATACCTGAGCTGATAAAGGCATTACAGGAGACATAGCTGTCCTACTGCTGTGTCTGATCACTGGTTTGTGCTGCTGCCTCTTGCTGTGTCTTTGGTGTTGTTGCACCCAGCCAGCTGTCTATACCTTAGAATCCCATAACTCTGAAAGATCCAAGAAGAGCACAAGAATGCAAACAATACTGATAAAGGGAGCACAGGTCATATGTTCCTAATAGAAAAATTAAAAAAAAAAAAAAAAAAAGAAAATAAAAATATAGTATTGCCCAACAAAATCACCTGAATTTTTTGGAGTGTACTACTGATAACAGATGGCCAAGGTTGGGCACTCCATCTTTAGCTCACAGTAAGCTTTTTCTCTTGCCGCTCTTACACTCCATTATGAGAGATAAGAAAAATCTGACTCAGATGTGTCTGACTCTGGTCTTTCTCAATTTCATAGTCCTAAGTAGTGTTAAGGAAACTATCCTTTTGTTTTTGTCTTTTTCCCCAAGGTGGTTCAATACAGATACCGTCTGTCTCAGTAATGTCAGTACTGTGCAATGTCAGGGATACGTTGAATCACAAGAATCACCAGTGTGACTCATTCATTTCACTCTCCTTAAAACTGGGGGGAGCTCAGTTAATGTACTGCTAAATCAATTGCCAATCCCCAGGCAACTCTTCTAGTCTCAGGAGTGTTGCTAAGTCCATGTTTAGTTCTCCAGGTTACTGTGAAGTTCTGCAGTGAGATATATCTAGAGAAGAAAAAAATGGTGTGGCATTCCAAGAGACAACCATTGTACGGCTGAGAAAGCTGATCAAATCTTCACCGCTTTTAAAGAGTAATTAGTTTTAAAGAGTAATTAGAAACTGAGTTATTCTCCCACAAATGCAGCAGAGAAGGACATCTATAACCTTTCAAACCATTACATAGATCACCTGGATTTACATTACATATAATATCCATATGGAGATGGCAATATAGCTTTTCTTTTTCATGTTAGTTATTAGTTTATTATAAATTGGTTTATTTTCCTTCATTTTCAGATCAGCATCATGTTGACACCATCAGATTAAATGTTGCAGTTCACTATTGTTGTAGGCAAAAGAACAAACCCCTAGGGGTTCTTGCAGTCTCCAAATGAGTCAACAAATGTAGACACTGATTTCCCCCCTATTAATTTGAACTGTAAACACAGAGTTGAAATTTGATAGATAGTATCCTTTCTGAATACTAGTGGATGGTAGGCTGAAACTGCTGCCTTATCATTCATAACCAACATCAAAACTGAGAGAAGCAAAAGTATCTCTTATTTTTTCCTGGTTATATACCAAACTTTCTCATTTTTTAACGCACTTTTCCTGTTTTGCTTAGGGGATTGACTTTCCAAACAGGGAAAATAACGATGTTCATCATATAAAAAGTATGATTTGGAAATACATTGAGGAATTTTATGGTATAAATCTCTTTTTTAAAACTTCTTTTTGCAAATCATCCTAAATTTTATTGCATCCTCTGTTTTTCTTTGTTTGCTGTTGTGGCTTTTTTTCCTTCAAATCAAGCAAAAATACTCTCTCAATCCTTCCAGGTACTTCCCTTGCATTCCTTGCAGACGGAATTTTGCTTAAGCACTTCCCCTCTATAAAAGGCAGATTAGAAGTTATGTCTCAATTTTCTCTCTAAAGATGACCCTTTATTTGGGTGTTGAGGGGAGTCAACAGGAACACTGGGAGTGAGTGAGCTTCCAAGGGAGCACAGCCCCTGCACGCATGGCAGAAATACTGACCTCAGCTTGAGCAGTCCATTGAGCAGCCTGAGCACATGGATACAAGGAGAAAATGTTCTCTTGCCCTGTGGACATCTGTGCTAAGCTGGACCAATTCCTGATATTTTTTTTTAGGGAGTGTCTCATTTCTTTTAGTTGCATAGATATAATAGTAGCAGTAATACAAGACCTGTGGTCCAGATTTTAAATAAAAGACAAACTTGGAATAAGACAAATGGGGAGGGTAGAATAGTATGTGGAAATATCTCAGGTCTCTGATGTCTGAAGAAATACCTCATTATCACGTAGAGAGCTCTTTGATAACTTGTGTAAGAACCTGCCTTGTCTCCCCCTCCATACCTACTATTTGAGCTCTTAAAATAAGCTTATTAGCAGTCAAATCAAGACAGGTTAATCTTTAAATCATATGTAAATACAGAAGCTTTTCTCATTGTGGTATATTGAAGCATTAGACATAGATGCAGATTTTCACAGTAGGAGACTGGATCAGCACAGTTAAGCACTGAAATAGTTTGTCTTCCAAATCATCTTCTGAGAATAGAATTTCCCGTTCACTGTACTGTATGATGGTGAATAGGGATTTAGCGGCAAAGGATTATGTGAAGCTTAGGTTAGTGGATGCTTCTGGTAGTCTTATACAGCTGATCAGTTTGCACAGTCCTGAGCTTCTTTCCTCCTCTGGAGTTGACCTGTACAAATTCCAGGGGAATTTGTCCAGGGGAGCACTGAGACTTAGCTGCCTCCTGTCTTTCCCAGCATTTTCATTTCATTTTACATTTCATGTAAAATGCTTTCTGTATCAGATTGCTGTTAATCATCTTTGGTGTAAATATATACTAGCAAGTGCTGTTTTCTGGACTTTTTTGGCTGCATTTAGTCCTTTGACCTCCAAGTTAGTGCTTTCATTTTTAACTCCAGCATTGTGGGGGACACTGCTCTCCTGGAAAGTATCAGTAGTTTGTACTTTTAATGTACAATGCATGAAATAATCTTATTTCAGAGTCTTCAAGCATGCCTCAGTCTAGACTGTGTCTCACAATCAAACTCTCTGACTTCCATAACCTCAACCGCTGAGATAGGTGGACTAGTCTGTCTGGTTTAGTCCAGTTTAGCTGGCACCATGTGCCATTTCCTGCTCACCCACATAATTTCAGTCTTAATTACTCTTTATCTCATCTTCCAAGCAATCATACTGCAGATTTATTTTTTGTTTTGGGAATATGCCATTACTATTGTACTATCTACACATAGAAATGTCTCACCTGTTCCATGAGGCTTCTGTCAGGGGGTTGCCGTGAAAGACATGGCTACAGACCTTTCTGGGGCTTTGCCGTGATGCTCCAGGGGTACCAGCACAGCAGCCCCTGCCTAATCATTGCACAGCAGAGTATTTTATGATGTGCCTGGCCAGCTCCAGTGGTTTTGATGGACAGAGGATGTGCTGTGGTCCTGCCTTTTTCTTTCTTTCTTTTATTTAATTGCAAGAATTTCTCATAGTGCCTGGCTCTCCAGCCTTTCAGTCTTTCTCCTTTTTTTCTTGTCCCAGGCTAAAGGTCAGGTGCAAAGTGACCATCAGTAAAGATACTAAATCTGATGTGATATAGGGCACTTCAGACAGGTCATCCAGGTAAACATGATATTGCACTCTGCTGCAGAGTCTGACCTTCCTGTGCAGCATGGCCAGTTCATAAGACATTTAACAGCACTCTGGAGAAAACTTGTCAGACAACATAATAATAACAACAACAACAATAATAATAGCACTTACAGTTTTGCATTTTTCATAAATTTTACCATTATTAATCTTTCTCTGGGTGGTAGATAAGGACTGTTAATCCCTCTTTGGGGAGGGAAAAGTAAATATGGAAAGATGCATCTACCTTGAGAAGGTAAGTCAGCTGTGGATTTAGAATGAGAAGCCCCAAGTCCTGGGCCCCAGTCTGAGTCTCTTCATGTGACGGATGTCCCTATTTAATGTGCTACTTGATGTTAATTAATGTCTTTTGTTTGCTGATCATATGCTCTAAATGAAAAGCCAGTAGACCATGTGTGAAGGTAGCAATACAGATACATACTTGCTGTATGATTGTTGTTTGTATGAAGCCTGAACTAGCTCTGTTACTCTGGTGAAGTTTTGATTGATAAAATTTGACTCTGCTTGCATTAGCTTGTGGGCTATTTGGGTAAAATCCCTAAATCAATCTATACTGAAATCAAGCCAGAAATCCATATAAATAATTATAAGTGCAAAGCACTCCTGTGCTAATTTTCTTGAAAAATATGTTTGACCCCATTTTTTTTTTCTTTTCAATACTAGTTGAAGTGATAAATGCAACAAGTTTAAAATACACTTCACTGGTAGTGGTGGTTAGGATCAGTTTATTCTGGAACTTAGCTCTCAATAGCATTTGCATGGTCTAAATGCCATACAAACATTATTCAGTTCTTGGATTAATAGCCCCAGGGAATATATATCAGAGACATTTAGAATGGCAAACGGATTGTTAATGTTTGTCCCTTCAGCAGCTTGAGGGACTTGTTTGTATTGATTGGACTCTGGGGGCATAGATTCAGGAGACAATGGCCATAGCCCTGGGGCAGATGTGGGGAGGTCCCTAGTACATGGCCTTGCTCTTGAACTGCTGCTGCCTCCCTCAGTTGTACTGTTGAGTTGTTTATTGGTGTCTGCCGTCACTGAACTGGGAGGACATTAAAAATAGTTCCCCAAAGAGAAGGGGTGAAACATGAAACAGGTGGCAGAAGCCTGTTGCTTTTCAGGAAATTATTCTCTAAGTCAGTTTAGGAATTTCTTCTGCCTTTTCATTCCGAATGGTTTCTGTAGGGAAGCCTGCGTTGCAAACTAGCGTGGCCCCTCAGAGTGCATTTGCCTCAAGCAGCTGTTTGCATGTCGTGGAGCTCACCTGTACCACACCTTGCCTTTGCAAATAGGAAAAAAAATTCTCCTGTTTTGCTAAAAGAAAAGGATGGGTAAGGAAGAAATATGCTCAGCTCTGTTTTAAACGTCAGTTGGTTATATTGGGTTCTGCACACAATGTATGCCCTGAATATGCTGTTAAATCTGTTTTTTCAACAGCCAAAGGCTAGAATTTCCAAAAACTTACAGTAAGATTCAATATTTCTTTTACTTGGTAGCAATACTGGCTCAGGGATATCTGGCTCTTTCCTTGTTCTTCTGCCCCACTGCCTCCATCACCCGTCACACCACAGGTCTTTGTGGGGCCATGCAATAAACTGCACCGGTAGTTTGGACTGGTCGGAGCCCTGTGCTGCCTTTGCCTCTGGAAAAACACAAACAAGCAAAAAGTCATCCCAGCTCTAATGCAAATTCTCAGCAGACAAAAAAGTTCACGAAGTGAGGTATTTCTGCTAGACAGTTGACATCTAAAGGAAACTTAGCTGAAGAGAGGAAATAACTTCTAGTGCCCTTAGAAAGTGAAAGAGGCAATATGGAAAAGAAATATGAAAACATAAATTAAAAATGTGAATTTAATTAATTAAAAATCAAAAGAGAGTCAGGAGTTAATTTACAAGGCTGCAACATAATCTGGAAGGGACTGAGCTGAATAATAATGAGTATGTACCTGTAGGCTGGCATCCCAGCTATGCTGCTGTTTAATCTTTTTCAGGTTCGTATAGTTTTTAGAAATCAAAAAGAACGGATTTGTTTTAGGCAGCTTCATGCCCTTGTTTAGCTGTAGTTTCAAGTTAATGTAAAACCTGAAATGAAGTGCAAACTTGACCCAAACCCTTTAAAATTGCAAGGATTAATAACTGTCTCTTTGAGAAGCAGAACAAATACACAGAATAGAATTAATCAAAAAATATGCTTTTAAAAATACAGAGAGTGACCTCCAACAGGTTGGGGATCTATCAGCTGGCCTGCTCTTCCACCCTTTGTAGTTTCACAGGTGAGGCTAATAAATAATTTTACTTCTTTTCATGAGCTTTAAAGATCATCTAGGAACTTTGTGGAAGAAAATCCTTACACAGCAGTTGTTGCATGGGAACAGGTCTAGCCTTTTGTGTGGCACGCAGCTGATTTTGGAAGGCTGGGAGAGGGGCGTTTGAGTATTTTCTGCTACATGCTTTTTAATCCATAAAGAAGCACTGAATACATTTGTAAAGGTTCCTCCTGCTTTTGCAGTGACTTTGCTGTTAGTGCTTTCCTGTAAGACTGAAGGAGACCAGGGCAATAGTACTGCCCTCCTTTATTATCTGTGCTTACAGTAAATAATTCAAGAGGCAGAGCTCGAAGTCCCAAGCTTTTCCCTGCGGTGGGCTACGCGTTTCCATTGAGGGGGAGCGCCCGACCGCGTCACTGGTTTGTCGGAAACGCCTCTGCCTCAGCAATTCCAGCCACGCTGACCTCTGCCACCGCTGGGAGAGAAACATTCGCTCTCTCCAGCAGGATGGCTTTGCTGGCTTTAATCTGCGAAAATGAGTTTACAATCTTGCCTGCTTTCAAATCAGGAGAATGCGGCGTAGCTGCAAACTGGGAGGATTTACCCGTGTAAGTACATATGCTAAAACACATCAAGCCCAGATTTTTCCACACATTTGGAGGATTATTTTAGGAGAAACACAGGTGCATACACCCTCTTCTTTGGGGAAAAAAAAATAGGCCATGTTATGTTATTTGACATTTTAAATAATAAAAATAAAACTTGGAGAAGCAATTGCTGAACTATAGATCAGCTGGAGCTGGCAACTGCTTTTATCAAATGGTATGGGGCATTCCTGCGAGCAATGGCTTAACATTCAGTGCTCACTTTGAATCCAAAAACACATCTAAAGGTATTTACCTTCTGATGTCTAAAACTGGAACAGAGTTATGAATAAAATTGCAGCCTTCTCGAAGGCTGCACCAGCACAGCAGTAAACGCTTTGCTTCTTAATTCACTGGGGTGACCACCTGTGCGAAGGACGGGCAGCTGCTCCCCTGCCTTTCGCTCCAGCACAGGTGTCTGGTGTGGCCAAGGGTTCGGCACAGCAGGGTGGCTTCCCAAGGGCAGCAACTATGCTTGGGCTTTAGGTTTCCAGGGGCTTTAGGTGGCACTGCAGGTGACTGAGTGTGCGGACTGAAGATCTGGGCTATCTGCTGTTCTCCGATGGTCAGCAAGTCCTTTGTGGGTGAGGAGAGAATGTAACTGTGCTTTGGGATTCACAGCGTGGAACTTGTAACTAAGTATTTTTCACGTGCTGGTCATGTTCAAAACAGTTCTTACAGGTCATTAAATGGGTAAGGGAATTGTGAAAACAGGGTGATACTACCGTTATTCATTCCCATTTGGGGAAAAAATGCTGTAAACTTATCTTGAAGGCTGCCAAATGCCATTCCAAGTGCTATGAAAGGAGTTCTATGTTTCCTTATCTGAAGACTGCTGTGATCTTCCCGCATTCATTAATACACGAAAAGCAAATCACAGAAAACGCCTTTATGTTTCAGAGACGCGGTGGCAGGAGGGGAGCGCTTAGCAAGAAGCTGCACATACCTCACATACGTAACGCTTTCCCGTCTATCAGAAGATCCTATCCCCGTCAGATAGCAGCAAGACATTCCTGGGGGTGGAGTGAGAGTGAATTTATCTTGGGAGTGAGCAGGATTTTGCTTTGCTAAGCTAGCTGGTTTGCTCAATTCGGGAATTTTCCATTCACCTCTATTATCCACCAGCATATAAACCCCAACAACTGTAATTAGGGATACTTACTTTAATTAGTTAACAGTTTTGTGCAGCTCACCTGTCCTTCTGCTGGCTCTCTTCTGTCTTCCTGACTGCTTGGTTGAGCTGCTTCTCCAAAAATTCCTGCTTTAGAGGTATGCTTTCAAAACTATGCCGTGGAGGGGACTGCATTCCTGTTTCTTGAGGAAGGCTGATGCAAGGTAGACGCGGTGTTATACAGAGAAGCGCTATTTGATTTAAAGAAATATGAAGCTGTACTGCATGGTTTTTATTGTCTTTTGATAGATAATTCATCACTTCAGCACTCGGAAACCCTGGCTGAGGGGAAGGCTCTGTATTGAAATGCTGGGAGGAGTGTGTAGTGTGGCCTGAGGAGGTGGTGAAGGGCATCTCTCTGCTTGCCTTTTCCTTTCCAGTTCCTCTGGTGTTAGCATGCCATGACTATGCCTGGGTGGACATACTTGCTTCAGTCAGTTTAGTTCAAAAGATTCAGTTTAACTGGCTTGATACTTATAATTTTGTGTGCTGATTCAGAGTATAGCACAGGCTGTTAACACAGATGTAAAATGCAGGTTCGTAGGGATTTGTGGGCAGCTCAGCTCCATTAGCTTGAAGTAACAGCTAAAAAGCATCCTTTTCTAAGCAAAGATATGCATTAGCCAACATCAAAAATCAGTTGTTAGTTCTTGTGATTGCTAGTTAGAACATGCCAAAATTACAAGCCCTCTGTTAAGAATAGATATGATAAGAATTATTCGGCCAATAATACAATAGTAACATGTAGATTCAGTTCTGTTAAATCATCGCAACCCTTCTGTTTAAGATGAAAAATAAAAAGGAATATAGGTTCTGGTCGATAATTCCTTATAAATAGAAATGCCTCTTGGCTAAATCAGGGAAGGGATCCGAGTAGCTGCAGCTGTGGCATACTTCTTATCATTTGTATTCTCCACCTCCTGCCCTTATTGCAGAATTAAATTGGTCTCTCATTAACATGGGAATGTTTGTTGTTACACCGCCTGCTCTCTCCCCTGCGCCTACATGACTATTTCAACGTAATGTCAGTCCCTGTTGGGAGCCTCCGGAGCGGGTGCCAGCGGGGCAGGAGGGGTTGTGGGAAGGGACTTTCTTTACCTCTTACAACAGGTGCCTTTGTCAGCACACCTCGGAGGCAGCCAAGGTGGAGTCACTCTTAGCCTTACCCTTTTAACTTTTGCTACAAGAAAAAAAAAAAACCCACCCCACAAGGCAATGAAAGCGAAGAGGAAGCGGTCATTTAAAGTGCTTTGGAAAACCTGAGTGGAATTTAGCATAGCAGGTATGATTTTTGTATAGGTGACATGGAGAGCAATCTTGTGAGCTAGATATTGCTTCAGGATTGGAATCTAAAGTATCTCTGCTGTGGGAATTAATTGGAAAAAATTTTGCAAGCCTTTGAAGAAAAATTAAAAAAAATGCACTATAGGTGCATTTCAAGGAAAAAATACCGTTCTTCCTCCTGCAAGGGTTAAGCATGATCAGAATCTGCTTTAGTCTCAAGGATTTAACCTCAAGTGCTGCATTTTTTGTTTGCCATAAGCCTATTAGAACTCTCTCTGTTTCCTAGCAATAACATGTAATTTCCCACCCTATTTAAGTGAAAGAGATGTTGGGTTTTTAATCCTGTACGCTACAGCTGTTGCTCAAGTTTCCTATTCAAATGCAAATAGCACCTGGTGCTATTTAGATACCCGTGTAATCTTTGATAAAGATATTCCAGGAGCACAGGAAAAAGAGAAAAGCAAGGTGGATCTGACCCTGTTTATTCTGGAAAGCAACAGCGTAACCATATGCTACCAGCAACCTGAACTGGAAATTTCTACCAGGTTTGCAGCATCCACCACATACTCTTTCTGGAGACAAATGCACGGCTGAAATGATTTATGTTTCTTGAGCAGGTATGATTTTTCACCAGGAAGAACAAAAGGCTTCCAGAGAAGATAAAAATGTAGAGGATGAGTCTAAGCAGAAGTGCTGATTTGATTAGGTGTTTTACCTTGCTTGAGTATCCTGAAAGGAGTTTCCTTTTGGAACATTTTGTTTGTTTCTTCAAATCACTTATTTTCTAGATTTTCATTTGTAGTTTTGAGAATATTGATTTTTAATGGTTTTTTTCTGAATTTTTTCCTTGTGCTGTTTTTTTTCTGTGTCAGGTAGACATTACAATAAATGAATTGGGAAGTCAGGAGCAATTTGGAAGGCAGCTATACTGTTTAGGACTCATAGACAAGAGATACCATGTCACTTCTTGATTAAAAGCAACCCAGTCCCAGATTCAGGTTAAAAACCTTCTACTGTAGAAACTTTCAATTACATAAATTGGTTTTATTTCACTTGTGGAGGTGTGAGTTTATTCAAGGAAAGCTTACAGCCTTCGTTGCATTTTGCATGACTGTTTTACTCTGTATTACAAATGAATAACTGAAGGACCTTTTTGGAAGGTTGTGACTTGATGCCATCATCTTCCTGCTAAAATCAAAAAGTATTTACATGGCACAAGATACAATTTGGATCTACATAAAAGAGAAAGTTTTTCAAGAGTTTAAAGGAGAGATTTAGAAACTTGTGGAAAATTCCAAGGAATGTCTGAAAAATCATCATTACACCGGTCTCTCTGAATTTACAAATAAACCAAAAGAAGTAATTCATTGGAAAGCGAGACTCTGCTAACAAGAATATCAGCTTTCCGTGGGAGAAAACTGGATATAAAGAATAAACAATTGCTACAAAGCTTGAGAAGAACAGAAGTGATTCCAGTCCTGCTGTCAAGCACTGACGGATCTTTTCTTGCTTAAGACTAATCTGGTTTGGCTACTGCTTTTTAATCTTCAGCCTCATACTGGAATTAAAACGACTTCCCCAGCTTTCACCAAACTTCAGTAAATGCCTTTTGCAAGTGGGGTGTTGGGAGTGGGAGCAGGTGTTTCATGTGTGCTTCCCATGACAATAAAAAGCACCCTCGAGAGGAAAACCCACACGGGAGCTGATTTGCTGGGTCATATTTTCTCTCATGACACTCCTTCCTCATTAGCTTCTTCAGGTGGGTGTGAACAACTGACACGGAACTGAGCCAAGGTTCAGCCTTGGATTGTCAACCTGCTCTGGCCGCTAACGGCAGCTTTCCGGCAAAATGATGGAAGAAATCTCCATAATGGTGGCTTACGATGCCCATGTTTTTAGCCAGCTGTACGATGAAGACTTTCTGGCCAATCTGGTGGCAGTCAGCAAACCCAAATCTGTGGTAGGTGTTACTCTTGCTCCTTTGCCAATAATGCTTAGGTTATACTCTTTCCAGTTGTTAAGTCCTTCTGCTGAAAGCTATCATTTATTTGTTTTGTCTTTTTATTACTTTTTCAGAAATTTGCTTTTGTGCATCAACAAAATTAAAATAAGTATTTCAGAAGAGATAAGATTATTAAAATAATATTTTTCTGGGTTACTAAGTTTAGAAGGATATTTACTCAGTAGGATAATAGTTAAAATAATATTTTTGAAATAATGTTAAAATAATAATTAAACTGGAAAATGACACTAAATGATATAAACACTTTCTGTGGTTTAGCATGTCAGCTAAAGGTTCAGGCCAGATGCTCAGCGTACACCCAGGGTCTGGGGTGTAGGTCACCATCATCACTAAATCTAAGAGAGTCTGTCCCTTGTATGGAAATGGGGATTTAACACTTTTACATGCTCTTTTGAAATCAGCATAAGTATCTGTAAAACCTTTTTACTTAAACTACCACTTCCTTTTCTCATAAAATAGTCTACATATTTATGTAAATTACATGTATAGTGTAGGCATCTTCCTCCTTCATGGAGGTCCCAGCACTTGTAGGGAGCTGCATTGAAGGCACTAGTTTTGACTCTGAAGTTTGGTGCCAAAATTCATCTTTGGTCTCAAATTCTACAAACGGGCCTGTGTTGAGTCAATCTGCCTAGAATCAGTCAAAATAAGTCTTTGAAAATAGAAATGAATGTATATATATTGAGCTTAACTTAAACAGCAGATACAGTTAAAATTTCAGTCTTAATGCAAATCAGGCTAATTATTTAGCAATCCAATTAAGCATTTGTATTTGCAGGTTTTGGTCTGTATATGTGTCTGTATCCAGGTAGTTCACTAAGCTATGACAAAGGAAGTATTCTCAGAAGAGGAAAAATTTGCTTTATTGCCATCTCATGTAAAACCTCTCTCAGCCTATTTCCTGCTTGGGTTTTTCTGCCTGTCCATGCTCAGGAAATCTCAGGTACATGAACTCATCTCCTGTGTCTCCCATAGACCTCTGGAGCTAAACCAGAGTTCTGCCCAGTCCCTTTTATTATGATGCCTTTTTCTGTCTCTGGCATCCTCTAGGCTAGAATTTACAAGGCCCATTAGAATAGTTAGATAATAAATACAGAAATCCAGTATAGACAAAACTGTGTACTTTAATATGACCTGGTTGGAGATTGGGCTCCAAGTAGGCTTTAACTTAATCAGCACGTTAGGAGTTGCATACTTTTTCCATGCTGAATATTTTTAAATACATGGTGTACCTTAATTCATTGTCCAGCCATAACCTTTCCTCTTTTTCTGCCTTAGCTGATGGCTGTGGTAGCATTTATTATTTTGACTGGAAGCCCAGAGTAGTATCTTTCCTTCAGACAGGTACCCGTGTTGCAATAGGATTAACAGGAGCCAGGTGCCTGCGGAGAAGGTACCTGCCCGATGGGCTCTGAGAGAGGCCCTTCTGTTGAGTTTCTCTGAGCAAATGATGACAGTGGGGTTTCCTGGATGTCTCCTGTCCTGAACTGCTTGCATGCTCTAGAGCCAGTACTGCAGTTGTTTAAATTAAAATCCTTGTGGTAAGAAAACATTTCATGGATGGCTTACCCTATAATTAAAATCTTTAAGAAGTACTGCTTAAATGCGCTCGTTGATGGCCTCTTAAGTTTTGTATAGCTTCAGAGCAAAAGTAACAGACATTGCATTATGTATCTCTAGATTCCTCCATATCAGCAGCGAATGACTGGAGGAGAGACTAACTGTTGTCAAGAGCACCACCTTACAGCTCCACCTGATTTTTGCCACTCTGAAATATGATGAAATAACATTTAAAAAAAAAATATTTCTCTATGAAGTAACTACTTATCTCCTAGTAAAGAGAGATATTTACGTGGAACAACTGTGGGAGGGGAAAGTATCATTACTACTATTGTTTATAAGATCTGAATGATTGACTTCAGTGTAAGCACATGTTCTCATCAACTCTTTTTTTTTCCTGAATCAAAGGTTATTAACATGTTTCAGTACATTATGCACTAGGATAAGTTAAGAAATGTGTTTTTTGCAGGGTTTACATAGGAAATACCTAACTACTCTTTTAAATGGCTTTGAAGTATGTTAAGTAAGCAAATAATGGTGCAAACAACCTGAGGAGGTTTAAGATGAAGCTCGACAGGGTTATGATAGGATTAGATGGTGCGTGGGAGCCTGCGCTACTAAGGGACAGGACCTGATGACTCAGAAAGTTTCTTTCGGTTCTCTGCTGCTATGTTTAATCATGGGACAAGCTGCCAGTTGGGATAAGTTGGGGCAAATCCTGTTGACTCTCTCCTGGTCATTTTACCAGATTGCACAAAGGTACGTACTGTACATAAACTAAGATTCTGCAGAAAGAATTTGCAGAGTTTTCATTTATTCTCAGAGTTCATGTTAATACCACAGGTATTTTTGCAACCTGGTATTCATCTGTTTGTTTGCAAAATCCAGGCTTCATTTATTTTTAAAGCAGCTTCTAATATGCTGCTCTTGTTGCAGAGAAAAGTTAAAAAAATGTTCTTTAAAGGCTTTCATCCTGTTCTGCAGTTTGGATGCCAGGATGGCTTTGTTGTAGTTCCAGAAATCTTGCAACTAGTAAGTAACTCATTATAGTTCATTTGGATTGTGCAATAGGTCAGGGTGCACAGGAGTCTGTCTTGCACGGAGGAGAGAGCCATGTGTTATGAAGTCGCAAAGGGTTAATACTGAAACCAAAGACCAGGCCTGGATGATGTGGGTTGCATATGCTTAAGGCCAGCCCTTCGTAACCTTCTGACATGCCCAGTGCCCCATACGTAATGAACTTTGTGAGGAAAATCAGAATTATCTGCTGTTTCCCAGGTCCCATCAATTCTAGTCATATTTTTCAATGGAAAATGTGAATTTTTCAGTGGAAAGCATAACAGTGTTTTTTTAGTGTTGCTCTGATGCACATAAATACCAGACAATTAAACAGGATGTAGATGATCTGAGGTAAGATTTTGTTAAATATGCTCCAGAGCAACACTGTATGATAGCAATCCTCCAAAATATATTTTAATAAAATTAGTCATATTGCAGTGTGACCATGACACACGGTTGTTTTTCTGTGTGGTCTTGCTTTCAAGATTTCAAGTTATTCTGAAACTACTTCACACAGACATGCAAAGCAGCCTATAAAAGTGAACTGCTGTGTAGTTTGTGCAAGAATTGAGTAGCTTTACTCTAAGGAATTCCAGTTCTCAACTTATCTGCAGAAAACTTGGACCCAAGGGGTTATACAAATGGTATACTAAGTGGTATAATCCTCTTAATCCAGAGTTGAAGGACATTCTTCTGGAAAGCTTCATTGTATTTTCATTTGCCTGCCTGCCTTGTTGTGTTTAGCTTTCTGTTCAGGGGAATTATCAGCCATTTCACAGAAGTAATTTGTTGTTACATGCCAGCAGACTCTGCCATAATGATTTCTAGGCTCTCAATTTCCCATCAAAGCCAAACTGAGGAGGTTCAAAGTGGATAGGTGAACTGCAAAGTGGGTGATAAACAGGGTAGCCTGGCAGGAGCACAGGGCGTAGTGGTCAGTGGGTTGAAGTCTAACAGGCAGCTGGCTAAACGTTGTTTTTTGGGGTTGGTAGTGGGGCTGATACTGTTTAGCATCTTAAGGCCTAGACACCAGAAGAGGACGCACCCTGTTTTTCAGATGGCAAAAACTTGGTTTTCAGGTGGCAAAAACTGGAGGGTAACTGGTGGACACATGGAAGGGCAGGTCTGCTGATCAGAGGAACCTCAGCAGGGGTGGGCTGAGAGGAACTTCCTGAGGTTCAGCAAAGGCAAATGCAAAACCCTGGGTTCCTCCCTGGGTAGGAATAACTCCATTGTCTGTGCAGGCAGGGGACCAAATGTCTGGATAGCATCAATGCAAAAAGGGTGCTGGGAGTCGTGGTGGATGACAACACAAGTGAGCAGCGTGCCCCTGTAGTGACGAAGGCTAGGTGTGCATGAGGCGGCGTTATCAGGGGCACAGACAGCATGTCAGCTGAAATGGTTATTCCCTTCCACCCAGCAGTTTTGAGGCTGCATCTCACACACTGAATCCAGTTTTGAGCCCCCACAGAGAAAAGGGATATTCACAACCTAGAGCAAGTCCAACGGAGGACCACTGGGAAGGCAGGGAGCTGACCGCATGAGGGAAGGGTGAGAGGGTTGGGGCAGCTTAGCCTGAAGAAGAGAGAGCTCAGGAGGGATCTAATTGCAATCTCCTGCCACCGAAAAGAAGGACCTAGAGAGGATGGAGCCAGACTCTTCTCAGAGGCATGCAGGGACAAGACAAGAAGGAATGGTCATGATTTGCAGCAAAGCAAATTCTGGCTCAGCATAAGGGAAAGCAGTTCTGCCCAGGGAGGCCCTGGCATCTCCATCCTGGGAGACTTTCATGAGCAGCATGCTCTGACTTTGGAGCTATTCCTGCCTGAGCAGGAGGTTGGTCTATATGCCCACTGGAGAGCCCTTCCAATCTAAATTTTTCTGTGAGTCTCTAATTCTGCCTCGTGGAGTCTTGCAGTAAGGAGGAGCTGGCAGCATTTGAGCTTTTGAAGACCATCTTTCCCTGGGTGGTGTTACCACTGGTGTGCTGCTGCTGTTGCTACTGCCAAAGGAGGAAAAAGGGACTTCGGGTGGTCACTGTTATGAGAATTGTCTCTTTCCAGCAGATATAATCCTTGTCTGTGCCCTTCCCTTCCCAACAGAAGGATGTCTCTAGGATGTGCTCTCAGGATGTCTCTAGGAGCTGTCTCGCCTCTGCCCCCCCCCCCCCTCCCCGAGGGGCAGGAGCAGCCAGATTCTGCCCTGATCCTCTCAACTTGTCTTTGGAGCAGGAAAAATTTTCTTATATACATGTATAATAAAATAACAAATTTTATTTGTTGAACAGGTGATGCATAAAAACAAAAGCTCTTAATAGTTTTTGTCTTTCCCTTCCCTTGATTGCTCAAGTTCTTTGTCTTTTGTGATTTCAGGACACAGATGCTCTTTCTTTAACTCTTTCAATTTTTAAAGATTTTGTGTGTTCCACTCACACTTGTCATCCTTCCAGTTTCATTAGCTTTTCTGCAGTTTCTTTTACCAGTACAAATCTTCAGTCTCCCCAAAAAAGCAAATGAGCCATGTTTATATGGAATAGTAAAAATAACATGAATATCACCTGAATTTTTGTTTATAAAAATTCTGTGGTTTTATTCTGCTTCAAGGAGTCAGCCCTACAATGTTATCTTCTTCCCCTGAAATTCATCAAGATTTGAAATCAGTAAAGGAAACTGCTTATATAAAGCTAATTAAATGGATCATCATATCAGGCTGTAGTTTGCTTAGTAACTCTTTTTTCAGATTTGACAGTGTAATGTATATGAATATTAGTTTGGTTGCAATTTTTTCTCATTAAGACTTGGTTGACACCTTTGGATGTTAAAGCTAAACACATTAAAATAAAATCTCTTCCTTCCTTGGATTTCCCATGCTTTAAAGTCTTGAAGTTCCAGCGTATTTAGGAAAACTGACACAGCTTCTGCAGCGACAGTGTGAAACCTCCGTATGTCCGCTGTCATATACAAATCCTTGTAGGCCAGAGAGGAGGTTATTTCCCCGCAATGGGTAAGCTCCTGGTCCCTTTTGCTACTGAAAACAGACTTGATTATGGAGCAGTCGCTTGTCTAATAAACCTCGCAGAGTGCTTGTTTAACGTACACAAATCTAGCCCTAAATGTGGAACTCGTAAACGGTGAAGCAGCATGTTTTATATGATGGTAGTGTGTAGCTGGCATATAATTTTGACTCTTGTTCATGCTTATTTGACCTTCCTCACTCATTTGTTATTAAATATGAAAATGGGCAATTAGTACTAAAATGCTTTGGGCTATTTATTTTTATAGCGCACCCCGTTTGTTTTCTGCTGTCCTAAACCTTCAATGTGCAGCACATTTTTGCTGCTGTGTTATTAATGTGGAGTAGAAACTGTCAAAGGTGAAGCCATAGCCTTTGGTATCGGGGCAGAAGACAGTCATGGCATTTGGCAGGCGGGAGGTCATGGGAGTGCACTCCCCACAGCATGAGAAGCCATCAGCTGCTGCTGGGTTGCACCCAGCCCTGGTCTCTGGTATGGCATCAGTGCACGTGGGTCTAATGGTTTCTGTTAAATGTGCTGTGGTGCAATCTGACAGTGTCATTGTGTAGCCCATGTTTGGCATCGTGGTTCAATTGCGTGGAAATTAGAGAGGTGGTTCATCCTGCCCACTGATTCACAGAGGTTAAGGCTAGGCAGATCTTTATCTTTCAATTATCTAAGCTTCATCTCTTTCATCGAACTTCATTCCAGTAGTATTTTTTGAAAATTAAAAACTCTATTAAATGCTCTTCTGGAGAAGCATCCACCTCTCATTTGAGTGTAACAGGAGGTGGGAAAGGTATCATTTTCCATGGTAATCTGTTAATCTCTCGCTGTTCAAAATATGTTTGTAACTTCTCATTTAGATTCATTCTGGTTTCAGCTTCCCATCTTGGATCTGGTGTGCATTTTTGTGCAAGAGTACAGCATTCTGTACCATTATTTATTTTATCCCTATGAAGGTACTTACGTGCTGTCACCAACTCAGCTGTCTGTGCTCTCTTGTACAAACTGAGGAGCTTGAGCTCTTAAACCTCCTGCTGTGAGGCATTTACACCCTGCACAAAACAGTTCAGTGGCTCTGCTCTGCATCCTCTTAATTCCCCCCGACCCCGCATCTCCCAGGACTAAGTGCAGTATTCCAGTACTGGCCTCAGTGACAATCCAGGGTTAAAACTTCCCTAGTCATCTTGCTTTTTCCTATCCTTATGCATCACAGGGCTCCCATTAGCCTTTCTGCTGCAGCCTGACTCTGATGGCAGTTACATTTTTCTCGCTGCAAAGGTGGTCTGTTATTTCCTGGCTTTTCCTGGTGTAGGTTATTTCCTACACCAGTTTGTTCCCAGTCGCACACCACAATGTATGGCCTCTTGAGTGGTGCCAATGCAGCTACTTATGGGGCTGTGTTATGAATGGTACTGATACAATTAAAAATAATTTAAAAAAATAAATTAGCATATTTTTAAAGGATTATTTTGGTCAGCTTGCCATTGAGCAGTGAGGTGGAAGGGAGAGGGCTGTGGAGGAAGAGCTAGGTCTTGCCCAGCCAATGGCAGGCTGCTTTCACAGTGTGTGCCTCCCATTCCTCCACCCCCATTCTTCCCAGAGAGCAGAAAAGTTTCCAAACTTTTCGAAGAGTCCAGATGGTGCTTTCTTGGGACTGATCCCATCTCTTCATGGGATTCAACCCCAGACAGAGGTCTGCTGCTCTGTGCTGTAGTAAAGCCCCGCATACATTTGGTCTGGAGTTGGCACAGTGGTGTGTTTCATTTGAGTAAGCTATTTCCAGGAATTCAAATATATGTATACAATTTCCTGGTCGTCCTTCTTGTTCTTTACTGCTCTTTCTATCCATGCATCATCTGCAAATTTTATTAACAGGACTGTATTTTTTCACTTCCAGGCCACTGATGCGATGTTTGATAGTGCTGGATCTTTTATGAGTCCCAGAAGACACCCTTTAGGATGTCATTAACCCAAAATGAAAAATGTCATTGAATAATGATTCCCTTTGACAATGGCTTTTTGACCCAATTCCTAAGCTTTTTAAATTCATGCTTCATGGCTATTGGATGCTCTTCTGGGGATTTTGTTTTGTTTTGTTTTTTTAAATCTATCATGTGATAGTGAATCCAGTGCTAGACAAGACTGTTATAACTGTGAAGTTACTTTTATCAATCAAACCTGTAGATAAAGAGTAAAATGAGACCTACAGTTCATAAAATCATGTTGCTGTGGAACCAGTTACATTCCTACACTAGTTATCAGCTGGATCCTTATCAGTTCTGCAGAGCATGTGTGCGGGTTTCTGGGTTTCAACTAACCAACCAAAGTCATCCAGATGGTTTGATATGTGGTTCTTAAATATTGGTAATACAGAATTTTCTTTGAGTCTAAGTGAATCTCTGCTGTGTCCAAGGATTTACTAAAAATGAACACTGGGGGACTGGAGATCTCATCTGCTAGTTCTGTCAGTACTTCTGCTCTGCATAAAAACCTGCAGCCTGGTTTCCAACACAGCAGAGCTGTTTTCTGGACAATTCTGACTCGTCTGAATCATAATTATTTTTGAGTTCTAATTATGAATGCATATGAACAACACTTAGGAATCCTCTTGTTTTCAATATGCTCTAGAATCAAGTCCAGCCTAATGAAACTCAAGAAAGAATTTAAACTTTTTTTATTCTGCATTTAGTTTTAGTTATTGTTTTATTTGTCCCTAATTAATTACTTGTATTATTTTCCATTTGTTTTCTCTTTTCTTCATGTTTGAAAGCATTTCTTCTTGCTGCCCTTTTATTGTCATTGGATCAAGAGAGAATTACTTAAGCAATGTCTCAAATAGACATTTTATAAATGAGAACAGAATCTTTGTGTTTAAGCGTTCAAAAGTGGGACATTTCAGTATTTTGGAGTTTCCTTGTTTTCTTCTTAAAAATAATTCCACGAAAATTGACACAAGTTTTTCTGGGTACTTGAGACACTCTGCTTCTGTTTCTGTCATTGTTACAAGCCCATTTGGAAGAAGAAATTTGAAATAAGTTTCTAGACATTATTGGTTCATTAGGTCTTTAGCTTTAATGACCTTGAATGTGTTGGGTATCAGCATGAACCTTTGCAACTAAAGAAGAGCAGGTGATGAGTTACTTTGTAAGCCCGTATTTCAACGTTTAAATGCAGAAATGGTTAAATTAGAATAAAGCAGCATTTAACTTATTTCTCTCCCCACAGGTGAGGTAGGTCAGGTAAGATTGATACAGCCACTTCAAATCTGTTAGATACAGTAGTCATGATGTTAAGATGAGAAAGTGAAGTGGGCCAAATGAAAGATTTGAAGCTCCTGAATTCTAAGCCTTCAGCTTTCTTACCTCACTTGTATTTTCTTGCAGATTGCCATTATATATAATACATTACACCTTAGTAAAGCTTTGTGTGTAATCATAGCAAATGCAAAGTACCTGTATTTATTGGTGTTGTGTCAGTGTCTCCATCATCAGTATGTTCATCGACTTTGAAGGGAGTGCTAAAACTAGATGAAAAGGCAGTTAATCTCTTTGTAGAAGCCTAATTTCTTAATTACTAGAAGATGGAATAGAAAGTTTGTGTAGCTGAATGTTAGTTAAAAATATTCTGTCTTCATCATCTACAACAATTTTCACTCTTTTTGAACCCAGTTCTCAGAAGAATTTGGCATAAATTCACTGCCAAAGTTGGAAAATGTATTTCAGTGTTTTTTATCTTGTTCAGTTTGTGCTTTCATGCCCCATTCAATATGCACATTTTTTCTTTATTGCTTCCTTCTAGCTGTGTCAACATGAACTTAGGAAAAAAAAAAATTGACTAGAGTGTTGGTTATGCTGGCCGCTGATGTTTTAAAGCTGTAGGCTTGTCTTTTGTGCTAAGAAAAATCCAGTTGGTTTGATTTCAGAGTAGCATTTTAGCTATGCCAAGACAAAGCTCAGTGTGTATACAAAGCGTTGTACTTTTGCTACAAGGTAAGAGTCACCACAGTAATCCCAAGTTAAGGTATCACGGCATTTGTTTGTCCTTTACCTTGGAGATCACAGAAGCTAAGTGTGTAGGGAAGAATAAGCACACAGAAATTGTCCAGACTCAGGTTGAACTTCCATAGCAGGTCAGGCAACACTGAATTCTGTTATCCCAAAACTGAGAGCCTCCTTCTTTCCATGGCAAGAGGAATGGAACAAAGAGCTCGGAAAGAAAATTGGGCTTGCTTCTTCTTTGTGGCTGTTGGTACCGGAGAGTGAAAATAGTGGGAGCTTGATGTTGCTGCTAATACTAACTGGCTTCCTTTTCTGCAAAAAGTGGGTGTTTTCCCTTTGTAGGAGCCCTTTCTTTTGTAGGGCGCTCTCTTCAGTGGCGGCAGCAGCTTGGCTTTCCAGCTGAAGTTGGCAGCACGGCCACATTTCATCTTCTGCCTTCAGCCCCTCCTGCCTGATGCAAATGGCTTGCTTTTGTCAGTGCTTAAGATGCTTTTGGGATTTTCCCTGCTAGATGATAAAGTAGAAGGTCTCAAGTTCATTGGTAATTGATTAGCCTGACAGGGTCTTCAGCTAGACGTAATGGATGAGTGTAGGTCTCTGCACAGGAGAAGTAGCAAACTCAGGTGGTAGTGCTAGTGGTGGTGATGGAACCATAGCTGGGGCAGTGAAACAGCAGAAGGTTTAAAAAAACAAAAAGCAGCCTGTATATACAGGTTTGCAAATCAGTATGCCTGCTTTGTATCTCTTGGGGCTGACGTGCAGTGCTGCTGTGCATTCCCATCCCCAGGGATGCTCTCCCAGCTGCTTACATTAGATTAATGGCTGACCAGTGGTTTTAAACTCTCCTGGCCTGTCCTTCCTCCAGTTACCTGCCGGCTCCACACCAAGACATTTTGCAGGTACCACAGAGGCTGAAAGGTGCAAATATGGCAAAAGCTGAAGCCTCATTAAAGGCACTGAGGAAACTTTCTCGGCAGATGAAGGATCAGAGAGATAACAGAGCAGGGCAAGGATTAGCTGTTGCAGTAAAATGCCTCAGTGAGCATTTCTGATACCTTGGAATATGGACACTGTCCCACTTGTATTTTCAAAATGCTGATCGTTTAATGTGCGGTTTTAAATAATTTTTTTTTATTTTAGGGTTTTAGCAGTTGTATTTATGGAACTGGGCAAGTAGAAAAAAGGCAAGGCTTTTGAGAAGATGTGGTAAAAGTTGTGTTAGTTGCTGGAATACAGATAAGAGTATTTGATATAACAGAAGGGGTTGTGGAGCCCTGAATGTAAGTATATAATGGTTCAGCTTTAATATAGAAAAGGTATGTATTTTCTGCTAGTGGAGTAATGCACTAAAAAGTAATTGCTGTTAGTAACTTGTGGGTTTGAAATATTTATAAAAGTAATGAAAGGTGTTTTAGCATCAAAGACAAGAAAATCAAGAAAATCACAAGAAAATCACTGGGGACTTTTTCCTGAATTTCTGATTCTGTTGTCACAGGGATGGTGGTGAAGACTGCACCTGTCTTCCCACTCACCTTTCTCTTCTATTGCTGTGATGTGCCAAGAAACACAACCAAAGCTCTAAAATTGTTGTGGGCATGGGTTAAATCTAAATCAAAATGAATGAGGTACCTCTAAATGGAGGGGAGCTGAGGGTCTGATTTTGCATAGTCACCAAGAATATGTATAAAACTTTTAGCACCAAATGCTGTATACCAAAAGGTGTATGTATGTGAGACACACAAAATCACATGGAACTGTTATGAGTTACAAACCAATGAATAAATTCTGTGCTGGAAAAACCGCTGCTGTTCATAGTAACTGTGTTGTCCAGCGCAGGGCATTGTCCCAGATGGCTGGTCAGACTGTCAGTTCCCCCAGTTAGCTGATCCTAATCTGTGGCCTTGGGATATATGGGTAGTTTCATTTAGCCTATATAGTCTTTTGTAGCAGAGATCTCGTTGTTCAGGCATTCTTTAAGTTATGTCGGATAATAAAAATGACCTGTACACAGATATTTTCCATCTAGAATGTTTCAAATATTTGTATCCTTAACCACAGTATTCCTGTTGACCGGAGCCAATTAAAATGCAAAATGGGTGCTCGCTGACAAAGTGGACATAGCTGTTTCCTTTCATGGTGTGCATCTCAATGCTAAAGCCCTTATCTGTACGTGAGAGGAAGCACTTTTTGTCTGGGTGAGCTGCTAGACATCAGCTGCAAGTATATAAAATAATCAGCCATTTTCAAGCACTGCTTTTAAGCCACTCAGGGTGTCTCTTTTTTGCTAAAACAAATAGAGTTGAAGTGGATAATAAGCCCTCCATATCTGAAAGTGAAAATGAATTTTTGAATGCTGAAAACCAATTTGGGGATCTGCAGAGGAGTGTTTTGAAGAGTCTCTGCCACAAGGCAGAACATGCTTTCCTTGAGCCTTTTTTTTTTTTTTTAAAATGCAGATTCCCCTGCAGTCAATATATGTGCCTCTCAAACACAAGCATTGTGGTGAGTGCAAAAGTACATGCCGGTGTTTAGAGCTACAGTTCAGGGAATCTGAATTTCTCATTCTCTTTTCCTGTGTTGCCACTGGATTGCTGCACAGTGAGGCTTATTGAATATCTCTCGATCTCAGCTTACTCTTTTAACTTAGTTAACTGGATCACTAACTGAGCCTAACTAAGCAGATCTTTAAGGAGCAGGGCTATGGAAGAATAATCTGTTATGCTGGGTTCAGCAGGTTTAGATGAATGGAAATACATTCTAGATATTAAAATCTGACAAAAGGATATGGTGTTGGAAATCATCCAGCGTCACTGACTGGGGACACTGCCATTTTGAATCACAGTAAATTGTGCAGGTACTCTGTAAATTTTGCAACCTGCCTTTCCCCTCTTTTTATAAATTATTGTGGGTGTCTCAGTTGCAATTGAGATATTTTGATAATGAACAGATGTGGAAGAATTAAATAAAAATTAAAATTCACAGCAAAGCTGGTTTCCTTTGCCTCCAGCCAGCTTTCAAATTGGATTTGTGTTATCCTGAAGACTCTCTTCAGGAGGTCTTACACCTACAGAGCTGGCAACGAGGTGACTTGCTGAAGGAAGAAAACTCTCCCTCTGCAAGGAAGGGATACTTAGGTGTGCTGGTGTGGAGCAAGCTGCTTTGCTGATATAAAAAGAGCATTTCTGTAAGTTGTTCTTTTTTCCGAAAGTGAGGTGGAGAGAGATGCTGTTCTGCAGCAGGCATTCAGACAGGCAAGCATTAAGCAGACAATCTCTCCAACACAATGTACGTTTCCAAGGAATTTCAGGGAACATCTCCTTCCTGCTGGTGGAGATGATAAAATAGCATCTGACATTCAGGGCTTTTATTGTCCTGCGTGCAACATGGCGAGCTCGAGCAGAATAACGGCACTGTGGACCTACCTTCATCCACTTCTGTGAGAGGTGACTAGTCAGCCCAAGCACTGCAGGTTTCGTGCTGTAAGCTTGCCCAAAGCCAGGCTGTGATGAGGATAATGCTAGAATCAGATGATGTACGAGAGGCTGCTTCACAAAAACTTTTTTATCATGTTGCCCCAAAACCAGGGGTTAGATGATGTTTAATGAGATATGTGGTGTGTTTGAGTTGGGGGATGTCTGGGTCCTGAATGTGATGCTGTAGCTAGGTGAAACACTGATGAGGGCTGTTCCCCTTGGTTTTAAACCTGCAGTGAAACAGCTTATTATCAGCGAGCACTTCACTGCACGGTGACAAAAGGAGAAACGGGAATTCTTCAAGCTGTGTTCCAGCTTGTGAAATTTCTTTAGGTAGCAGCTGATTTAATCCCTACATTTTTTTCTGCAAATGAATGCTGCAGATTTTCTTCTCTGCAGACTTCCCAGTGCAAATAGAGTTTTGTGAGAAGTTATGATTTGCCCTTTTTCCTCTCAGATTTCGTGCTTGTGGCCAATATCTCATTGGAGATACAGTTGTTCAGATTGTATTGTGTAATACCTAAATACGGCATCCCACTCACCCCCTTTAAAGTCTAATCCAAGAGACGAGTCTGTTGTGTCAAGATGTTACTGTGGGTTTTGTTCTTTCTTTTCCATCACTGCGTCCTCCCAAAAGAAAAATAAATTGCTTATCTACTTCTGAATCTTATTTCCAGTGACAGATATTGCAGGATACTTCTTTATGCCTTTTGGCAACCACATTTTAAGAAAAGGACCATACAGTCATGCGTAGCAATAACTGCACAGACCAGGAGAGCACAGAGTTAGTTTCTTCATATGTTTTTGTTACATTAAAGCCTTAATTTGGCCTAATAAAGTGTTTAAATAGAGCTATATTATCCTTCCTTGAACCTGATTTAGTTGTCTTTTAAATATTAAGTATTAACTAGAACAAATGGATACAACTTTGAGTGTGAACTAAGACGATGCATGTGATCTGAAATTTGTTGTCGCTAATCTACTGTCTGAGGTTCTGTTTAAAGCTGACAGTCTTCATATGACACACTTCAGAGAACCAAGTGTTATTTTGAAATTAACTTGCTTTTAATATTGTTTTAAAACATAATGTGAAGAAAATTAAGTATGCGCAAGCATAACTCAGATTTCCTCAACAGGGGCACATGTAGCAGTGGTTTGTGAGAGCCACTTGCAGCCAGCACTCGTGGCTGTGTGCAAGGGCTGAGCCAGGTCTGAGTGAGCTCCGGCTGGTCCCATCACCTCTGAGCCGGGCTTCCAGGCATCCCGTGTGCTTGGAAATGGTCCTGCTTTGCAGCAGTGGGAAGTGGGCTTATCACAGGGATCGCAGCCCAAGATGTGTGTGATGGATAAATAAAAGGGAAGCTGGGCTGCAGCCAGTGTCTGTGGTTGCTATCTATCAGTGCTCACCCAAAGCAAGCTCGGGGTCTCCCACATCAGTCATCAGCACACAGTGTAACCCTGTCTTTGGAGGGATGCAAGTCCCCCACCTCAATCTTGAAATACCAAGCAAATCCATCGCCAGTCTCCTGCTTCAAAGAATGGGAAAGGAAAGCATTGCACATTTTGTTAAGTGGCTTTCTTTTTTTCTTCCACTCTGAGGTGAGAACTAGAGAGGAAAAATATTAAGAGTGCAGACATCACAGAATATTGGCTACATTGTTAGTGTGTTGGGACAATATATTTTTGGAGTGTTTATGCAGTGCTAGATAGAGAAAAGAAGTGGGACTCTGGGAAAGAGATACTCTGCTCAGTCTGGCATTGTGGTGGTGCTGGAAATTAGAAATCAGGTAATAGGATTTTTCTGTCTGGATCAGCCTCTGGCTGCCTTCAGTTCAGGAAATCACTTTACATCTCTGCTTCCATTTCCTTGGCTGTCAAACGAACATAATGATAACTACCTCCTCTGAGTGCTCGTGCTTCATTAGAGCAATAAAATATTTTGGAGGAAGGAGTCATAGATGTGTGATTTATTAATCCAGCAAGGTCAGACTGAACTGTCTGTAAACAGCTAAAGAAATTGCAGAATGAGGGAAAGGTCTCCTGGAGCTGAGTGGATGCCGATGCTCGGCACGCTGCCTGTGCGCAGGATTGCCAGAGAAGGTGAAGCAAATCTTTCCAGCCCTGTCTGAACAGGGGGGCAGCTAAAAACAAAGTATTTTTGTTTCTCACCTGCCACGTATCACCTCACTGTGGTGAGTCCTTGGAGTGTTCAATGCAGTAGTCTGTTGGGTTTTTCTCAGAAAGAGGGTTTGCTTGTTCAGTTCTTCTGCGTGGATGTTTTATTAAGATGCTCTGCATGGCTTTTTCTGTATGTACGACTAGTTGTGACATGATTTTATGCTTGAACACAATAAAATAAAATGAGTCAAGGAGATAAGATATTGAGATAAACAGATGAGCAATGTTTATAAACTGTAAGAGTTTCCTAAATTTGATAACCATCAGTTCTAGCCAATATACCCCTTGGTGCTAAAGAAAGAAGAAATCAATACTGCAGAAGCTTTTACAGAAAATTTATGAGCACACTTTGTTCAGGAGCAGTCCATGAAAATTGAAGCATAGCTAGCACTATGTACTTACTTATGAAAGGGCTTACAGAGAAGTCCCTTGTTGAATTCACAAACTCTTTCAGGGAATTCAGTTGGGGAATATGGAAATGGGCTTTTAAATTTTTTTTTCATTTATTAGTGTATAACCAGAAGAAGAAAGTGCTGTAATAAATTATCAAACTCCTTTGAGTAATGTGGCTGAATAGACAATAACAATGAAGCACAATCCCTGCCAAAGTTATTAAGCATACCTGCTCAAGTTTGTATTTTATGGGATAAGTGGATTAGTATGGACTGGTTTTCTAATAGGAATTTCCCCTACCCTCCCACCCACCCCCAAACCCTTAAAATAGACTTTCACTGTATTTAGGTACTACTTTCCAATTAAGAAATAGATACTAACATGCATAAGTCAGGATATTCTTTCAACGAGCTTGGAAGCCATTTTCTGTGTCACAACATGATGTTTACACCCTGATGCTTATACCTTTCATTATTTGATCCCTGTTTCACGTATTATTTACTGTTAACATTGCTAAGAAAGTGTTGCCATGCTGTTCACTTGCTGGAGAGTATGCCAGGCACATGGACCACCCTTCATCCCAGGCCACGGCCATGGATAGCTCCTGTAGTGGTGAAAGAGGTACCTTATCCCCCATAAAGCCACAGAGGACCCATGCGTGGTCCTAGTCACAGCTGTGAATTAAAATTTAAGTAAGTAAAGGAGAACATATAGGTAAGAACAGTTAGTGGGAAGAGTTACCATGCATTAAGAAACGGTTGTGAATTGTCAGGGAGTGGAAACAGGGACTGTGAAGACAGTGGAGAGCAGAATTAAACAAAGCAGCTGACTCTCGTTTTCCCCTGCTCATCATACAGTTTTTGATGTAACATGTTCAGATTAGTTTCTGGTGTTGTCAAGGCAGATGATTAAGTGCCAAACAGACTCTGTGCAAGTTAAATTCTGCCTTATCTCAATACAAGGTGAAACCAGAGAACTAAGGCTGCTCTCAAGCAGCTTAAAAAATTAACATTTAAAAAACGAGCAAGGAGAGCTGCACGCTGCTGGCAGCTGCGTGTGAGGTTGTGTTACCAAGAAGCAGTAGTCATCTCTTCATGCACAGGCTCAGCCTGGTGAGGGACAGCTATGGCATAGTGCTCAGCGTAGGCATTTGGGTCATAGCAGTGCTTTATATCCCATTTGCTCTCTTGGTAAGAGTTACTTACTCAGATCATTACCTTTATGCTGTATTTTGCCTGTATCTTCTGGATTATAGAGAGAACTAAGATTTCCATTCACAAGTAATTTAAGCAAATCTCGTGGTTAAGGCGAAAAGGGGGATGCTGCTCCAGGCAGCTGTAACGGTGAAGCCGTTGGTGGGTTGCTGCAGTGGTCAGTGGAGGTGGTCCCCAGCGCTGGGCTGGGCTGCATATGGCACCGCTCACGTAAATGTGAGGGGCTTCCCTGCACATCGGGGAAATGGTGGTGGGGGAGGTATTCGTGCAGCTGCGTGGGTGGGAGGTTTGTCTTGCTCTCTGTGCAGTGAGACTTACTTCTTATGTGTACTTTAAAGGCTTTATCCAATTGTAGTGAAAAGCATCAAAAATCAGGACAATCTTTGGTTGAGCACATAATCTTCCAAGTTACACCTATGTTGCACCTTTTTGCCATACTGTGCCACAATGTCTCCCTCATATTTATCTTCATTTTGTGCTGTTAGCATATTGGAGCACAAAACTCCCCAACAGCACAGAACTAGGTTTGGAGGGTGTCCAGCCTGGGAGCCTTGATCTGCTTCTCTCTGTGTAAGATCACAGTACGAATCGTGGAAAGAGGGAATAGATCAGGCTTCAGATGTGTGATTGGTTCACTTCATTTAGAATACTACTTTGAAATGGTTTCTTATTGTTGAATATTAAGTAGTCTCAACAGTTTCAGGCTGCAGCTAAGACAAAATGGGCTGGGTTTGCATCTTGAATGTTGGTCAGTTGAAACGTAAAAAAACACCTCTGATTTAATAATTTTCATTTCATTGTGTTTGTGCTGTTAAGCGGCATCAAAGTGAAATTCTCTTGTATGTTTGTCCAAAGGGCTTCGTGGTTTTATGTTTACCCTTTTCTCTTTGCTTTCTTTAGGGGGCTTGGTTTAAGATTTCATCAGTAATTGTAGGCATTAGTGCTGCTTTATTAGTGCTCCCTGTGCACTGTGCTTTGCAGATCATGGATTTCACATTTCCCACCCGTACCTCCCAGAGGCCTCTGCAGTGACACTGAGGACTTGCTTGGTCCCTTTCTGTCCTGCAGAGGAAGGAGGTATTGGGCTGAAAACCAATAAAGGGAAAACACCACCAAAACTACATGTAAACATGTTATCTCTGCTCATTGGCAGTAATTTTTTGCCCTAAGGCAAGGTGACGGTGGCATGTCCTCACACCGGGAGTCAGCTACACACGATCAATATAGGCAAGAGGAACAGATATATACGTAACAGATCCAGGAAAAGCATATGTTTACAAGTCATGATGGTACATGGTGTGAGGGATCTCTCCAGCTGCCAGCAGATGACCCGACACTTAGCAGGGCCGTCGTCTTGTTGTTGTATGGTGAAGACAGAGTAATGCTATCAAAAGTCTCCAGAGAGAGATGGGATCGCTCATATAGCACAGTGTACCCAATTAAAAGGTGAAAGTAACGCAGAGCATCTCCATGCTTTGTTTAAAAAAATACAGGTGTTCTTTGTGTACCTTGTCTTAAGTTGAAGCTGTGGTTTCCCAGAAATCAAGCTGTCTGGAACTTGACCTTTCTGGATGGTTGTTTACCGCATTTGCTTGCGATTTCTATGTACTCGCCTCACTGTTTCCCTGCTGTGGCTGGAGGCGGGCACTGCAGCGTCTCCACCTTTGCCTAGGAGTCTGATGCCAGACTTCATGAGGGCATTGGTCACAAGCCGTAATTTAGACATTAACACTCTTTCAGCAATAAAAAACATTACTCTGATCTCCCCCAAGGAATTGTCCAGTCCTTTTGCATGCATGCTCCTTTCTTCTAATCTCACTTTAACAGTCTTCTTGCTAAGGCACTGTTTTGTTGAGTCATACCTATGAAAGCCTGTTTTCCTCTTCCCTGTTCTCTCACTCCTGTTGTTCACGCTTTTTTCCTTCTTGTTACTCTTATTAAAATGTCTCTACTTTACTCTTGTTTTCCTTTAAATATTTGAATAATTAACAACAGTAGGCACAGAGAGATTTCTGTCAATGTGAACTGTATTGGTAAGTGTTTGACATGGCTTGCTGAGTAGGGAAGGGGGGGCAGTGGGGAGCAACTTTATTCAGCAGCGGCTTTCCAGGACTTCCCTGGCTTCCTGTTTGCAAGGAGAGCTTTCAGTCTTTCCGGAGTTCCTCTAATCTTTAAATCCGTGTTTTCCAAATGTGTTCCACAGGTGCCAACAAAAAAGCTGAAGAAATATGAGAGAGAGTACCAAACAATGCGAGAGAGTCAGCTGCAGCAGGAAGATCCTATGGACAGATACAAGGTACGGGAGATGCTATATGGGAACCTGTTTCATTGGCTAAATCCCGTGGGGAGTGACCCGGTTCCAGTGGTTAAGCAGAGGTGCGTGTACTGCGCTCACCTCTCTGGGATATGCTGATGCAGATCTTAGGAAAGTTAAGTGGCAGGTGAAACCCATCCCCTGTCTTGAACAAGCACTTTGAACACTTGGACTTAGCATTTTTTCCAGGAATACTTCAATCACAATTTGTAACTCTCAAGACATCTGCAAGTAGCCACATATAATATTTTTCTTCTTTCAGTTTATATGTTTGTAGGTAACTCTCCTGCTGTTGCACTTTTATGGGAGATCTTCATGAGACGCAGAAACAAAGGGTGATTCTCAGCTACAGACACAAAAAGGAGAAAATACACATTGTTCTAGCACAAGCTGTGTGCAGTGGCATCCACAGAGACTTTTGGAAGATGAACTCTTCCTTGACTGATATGATCCTTGTTATTCATCTCTGTTTATACCAAGCGTTAGTAATTTTTTGTTAATAATAAGCCTAGTACAGTGGGACCCAGAGCTCTCCTGGGTTCCCAAGGTACTACTGCAATAGAATTAATAGTGATAAATACCCTGCTTTAAAGCAGCAGAGAAATAAAGGTTCAGTTATTAATATGATAGCTTAATAGCTCACCAGAAAAAGAATAGTTCTTTAATTTTGGATCAGCATTGCTTATCTTTCCAATGTATTTGCTTTTATTGTCACTGCTACATTCTGTTGCCATAGGTTTTTGTGTGATGGAGGCTCTGCCTCTAGGCATATACTTCACTTAGTGTTCAGGTTACATTTATTGCTTACCCTGTTTTGAAAAATTCCGTTTTCTTCAGGTGAAGCTGCCAGAGATGAAGCACTTTACTGCCCATTGCCCAGGTTAGCTGGGGACTGATATTGCTTACATATATACCTGTACTGTTTTCCTGCTGTTCTTCATTGTGCCTTAATATGTTAAGTGACATTGCAGCTGGTACGGAGTCTACTAGGAGTGTGGAGTAGTAAATAGTTATACAGGGTGCAACAGGTTTATGTGGTCTGTGAACATAAGGAAAGTGCACCATGTTCAGAAAACCACAGTATGAAAATCTGTAGTGAAAGACTATACCATAATTCGTAAATGTGACGAGATAGAGTTACAGGTACAGACAAAGTAAGACTGACTTTTTTGTTTAAAAAGTATTTACCTGTGAAAATTTATGTTTTGAGTGTAGTTCTTTTGACATCAAAGGGTGTAGATTTTATTGTTTGTGAGAACTGGGACTGCTGTAGCAGCCAAGAGCCAATAGTGAGTATGACCTATTTAGAAAAAACCCACAACTTGCTCCTAAGTATTTTTCCAGTGGTTCACTTATAGTACTGTGGAATTAAAATAATACTTAAAAAACAAATAAGGCTTATTTAAAGCTCTGTGGAAACATATTAACTAGTTAATCTTGGGCAATGGACGGTGAAGAACATTATCCCCGAGCTGCAAATAAGTATATAGAAAGTGACTCTTTGGCCACTGTTTATGTGAGTCACTGTCACAGTCAAGATCACAGCCTAGGGTTTTGGCTTGCACTTTTGCAACTCACCGTGTGATTTTTTTATTAAGCCAGATTGGGTCTGATCCTCTTAGCGATGCTGTGATGAGAGAAAGTCCCTATAGCTGGTTAGTTGCACATTAAGTTCAAAGTTTGGACGCGTTCTTCAGCTAATGGGTGTCATGGAGGAATGCTTGTAAGTGCTCTCTGTTCCTTGTCTTGCTTGTTTGATCTTATTAATGTGTCAAGCTGAGGTTGGTAGGAATTGACATTTCAAGAGTGTTTCCAAAGGGCAGCAAGAAACACAAATTGTGTGGGTCCTCGCAGGCAGAAAGTGGAGACCCAGCTTCACTTGTCCCTTAAATGATCGCTCTGCAGCCTGTGTGTTTAGAAATGCATTTCATTTTGGCAGCATCAGTGCTAGACTTTGCCCAGCCAGGCTTGATTGGGGAAAGGACTGAGTCCACACTGTTGAAAAGCCAGTATTGCCTCTGAGTGCGGCATTGCTGTTAGCTCCCTCTGGCCTTCTGTGCTCTCTGTGTGGGCTGTGCCCTAAAGGCCTACATTGTTGTAATTTTTACAGTTTCTCTTCCCAGAACAAAACGAGTTTTTGGTTTACTGCCCAGGAAGGGGATGTTTCTTGGATGGGATTGCTGGAGTGGAGATCCCTGCACAATATTCCTCTTATAGGTCAAGAAGGAAATGGGCTTTCAGTCTGTTGATAGTTTTTCGTTATAGTTGTTAGAGTTTTTGTTGTTTGCAGCATGTTACATTTTTTATTGTCAGTAGAGATTTGTCAGGACCACAGAGACATTGGCACTTCTGAGTCGCAGTGATGAAGGATGTCTTGAGTAAGACACCTACCTGTGACCTGGCCCTCAGTGGAAATGGCTTCATGGACTGCTGAGAGAGTAGGAGATGGGCTGTGCACTGCCCTGGGGTGGGAGCAGCCGCTGCAATGGCAGTGGGGCCCCTGCTGCACTGCTGTCTCCTCCCCCTGGTCCATCCCTGCTGCCGTGAGCAGTGGGAAGGGAACTTGCTGGAGCTGGCACAGCTCTTGCGTGCGGGTCTGACTTTCACCCGGGCATCCAGGGGAGACCAGGACCAAACCACAGCAGTGTGAGAGCGTGGCGTGCTTCTTCCTCTCCTCCCCAGCGCTTGGGTCCTAGAGGTGTTCCCGAGCGCCAGAACAGTGGGGCTGAGCAGCCTCCTGTGAAACACCAGGAAAGAGACGCTTCCTGCCTGAGGGCAGCTGGGTATGTCCAGGCAGGGTGCTCCTCCAATCCCACCGACCCCAGACTCTCCATAGGCTCCAGAAAAGGGCTGTTTTTGCAACATCTGGCCTGCCATTAACCAGTCACGTTTTCTTGACAGGTTAAATTCATATGCTACAATAAGCTGTGTTACATGCCACAGGAGTTCCTGCCCAGCTCGTATTTTACATGTTGATTGTGATTTGACTTGCCAAAAGAACAGTATTAAAGAGTGACATTATTTTTGGTGTTTGTTTCCTTCTGTATTTACAAGTATTATATAGGAAAAGTGTATTTTTTTTATGGACACCTTTTCACTTTATTTTCTATTGCTTATAACAAATTATCACATTTTTGTCAGATTTTTAAAAGGTGCAAAAGTAAGTATGTTCTAAACTGCTGTTTGTCACTGAATTTCATTACATTTGGTTAAAGTAAATTACAAATCGCCCATAGAAGCCAGGAGGAAAAGTGAGTTGCATGTGCAGAAAAAATAGCAATATAGTTCAGACAGATATTTTTCTATGTATTATGGGGTTTTTTTCTGTTTTTGAGAACATCTCATGTAACAGGGTTTTGGTTGACTTGATGAGAAATTGCCAGAGTTGAGCTTGGGACTTCTTGATTTAAAATGAAGAGCATATAACCATACAAAGAAGGGCTGGAGTTTTTTAAACAGACCCTGCTTGTGCACACAGTTCTGTTCTGAGGGTAGAAACGCCTTTTCCTGTGAACCTTGTTATGCAACGGAGAAGTTGTCTCTCTGAATAAATGTGTAATTTGGACATAAGAGCCTTTTGCGTGTTTGAAGTGGAAGCAAAAATTAATACATTGGTCATTTTTATTCGGAGTCATGGTAACTGAATGGTGACCATCATAAGGAAAAACTCTTGATGTGGATCGTCGTTTGTTTGTGGTTTTTAAAAAAAGTGTGCTGGGGCACTTTTGGGAACGCTTCTTCAAAGTCAACAAACAGAAAACACAAACCACCTCCAGGAGCCTCTGTGTTGCTTCCCATGAGAGGTCTTCCTGGATAGTTTGCTGTAAAAGCCTTTTGGGTTTCTAGATGGAGGTTCACAGGGTTTTCCTTCAGAGCTCCTCCACAATCAAGAGCCCTTTTCAATGGGCTTACAAAGGCTTCAGTTTGCTCACATCCAGAAAAGTGAATTTTAATCAGTGTTTTCATTCCACCATTGCGGATCTGTTCATGCCCAAAGATCTGGGGTTTGGGTGTTTGCTCATCAGAAAATGTGACACTGAATTGCTTAACAAGGTTTGTGACTCGTTACACCCCGCTTGAGTAGCAGCACAGAGAGGATGCATCATCGCCACTAATCTTGTCAGGAATTGCTCCTTGGTGCTGGCTGGAAGGGAGCAGGGGGTGGAGTTCAGCCTTTCAGTCTTCCTGAACTGAGGCTTGCCTACTGCTTTCAAATTTGCCTTCTTCTTTCTGTCCAGTGTGCGATGGAAGCTGGAGTATATACTCTTTAAAACTCAGAACCAAAAACTCACTGAAGAATCAGCAATATTTTTTTTTTGGCTGTCTTTGTTGGTATTAAAAATTATTTTATATCCTGTTTTCACTGTCTTTACACCAATGGTTGAAAGCAGTATTTGGTCTGTGACTTTACAGGAGGTAAGTTCATTTGTGTTTGTATGTATCAGCAGTGTTTGTCCCTTTTGGAAATGCAGTATCCTCCTTTTAAAAGCTAACCAGTGTTCACCAGCTGCCTTTTGAAACCGGAAGGAGGAATTTGGGAAAGAGGAATCTCTTATTTTACTGATTGTAGAAACTGAGCAATGCCGAAGAGAAGGAAATCGTTGTCATAGTAAATTGTTAGTGGTGCGTAGAGAAAAGGCAGGAAGCTGTCTGTTTACACCAAGGACAGCTAGCAGGTCTGACGAGTTGGCTTATGCTAGGTTACAAAATGCTGTCTGTGATGCGAGTCCTGCTGTAACGAACCAGCTCCATCTGTTGAACTTTATGCCATTGCGAATGGTATTTTATAAAACCCTGTAAATATTTCAGAGCCACTGAAAATAGTGTGCTACATATGAAAAGCGCTATTTGCTATATTTGTCTTTACTGTATAATGTTAGGTTTTATTTAGACTTAAGCAGATTAAGAGTTTCCTGCTGAGGAAGGAGGCAGTTTCTCACTGCTAGATCTGGGGGGAGGAGCTGGAAAAGACAAACCATCTAATCACGCATACTGCCCTGTGTGGAGGAAGAGTAAAGGTGGCTCTAGAAGAGACTTTCAGCTGGAAATTAAAAGTATGGTGAACGAGATAAAAACATCTCTTAGCTATTGACTGGATGCCCAAGGTAAGAGATCTTTAACTTACTAAGAACATGCCATGTAAATTCTAGTTTAAGAGGAGGATAGCGCATTTCCAACCACGTAGCTTGCTTACCCACTTGTCTGCGAATGCAAAGCAGGAACTTCGAACTTCACATTGTGTGGCTTGCTTTGTGGACACTGAAGCTTTTGGCAAAAGCATAGCAAAAAAGTTAAAGCAAACTTCTTTCTGGATTATTTTGTGGAAGTCTTTAAGAATTTCCTGATTTCTCCAAGCAACATCCCTATGAGAAGGTATTGGTGCTGCAGCAACTGGCAGCAATACCAACCTGATCTGGTCCCAGATTTTAGGTGAAACCAAGTCACTTTCTGACAACTGCTCGCTGGCAGAGCTGTGTCTATAAAAATCCACGTTTCCAAGATGGTCTGAACAAAATACAGAAATAAAGACACATTGGAGCCTATTATTATTATTATAGACTGCAGTTTGGTTTTTCACTTTAAAGTTTATATTATCCTTACAGAAGAATTTTACTTTTAAAAATTCCTTGTCCCAAACAGAATACAGTGCAATTAAAATAAAAATATCCCCAACGTTATGCATCTTTTAGCAGTGGTTATTTAAAATGTGTTAAAACAAAAGTATTTTACTTACAGCTTCTGTAACAAAACAAGTTATTTAAAGTACGATCTTTTGGAAAGGAAACAAACTTACTTTCCTGTACAGGGCAGTGCATAGTCTAGTTGCACAATAGGGTCACATCAAGGAGAGAGTATTTGCAGAGGTTCTGCTTCCTCCCACAGAGGAAGCTCCCACACAGAAGAGACCTTTTTAAGCATCCTCTGAGAGCTGTAGTTGTCCTTTTTTGCTTAAGACAAGCATGCAAAATCTTCTTGCAACAGAAATGAAAATTGCAGTTTCATGGTGGTGAGTTTGGAAAGAAAAAAATATCTGGGCGTAGCTCTTGAGCAGGAGGAAGTGCAGACAGGTGAATAATGTGCTTATGCAAAGAAATCACATTTCGTAGGAAGGCATTCACTGAGCAACTCTTGGAAATTTTTTGCTGTCTTAAGTACTGATACATACTCACTTTTACTGTTTTTTCTTGGAGAACATAACCTACCTTTTAAGTGAGCACAGGTCCTTTTTGAAATCTCAGCATGTAGGTTATTGTTCCTCCACCTATGAGTTTCCATATGAACTTGGTATTTTTCCTTGAGTTTCCATAGTGCATGGATTCCCTTTATAGTCTCTTTTGGTATGAAAGATACATGGTCATTGTGTGACTGAAGGCCAGCACATTTTTTTCTCTCTTAAAATCTGTTTGAGGAGGGCACCTCTATCTGTCCCGCCTGGCTGTGTTCTTCTGAAGATGAAGGTGTGCATTTGATGTGGACTCCTGGAAATCCATTGACCCACAGACATCTTTTGAATATGAGTCTTTCTCAGCCCTAGAAGAACAGTCACTGACACTGGTTTTTAAAAAACATGAATTACTACAGTTCATTCTTCTCCTGTGTACTTTCCTTCTCTAGTTAGCACTCTCATCTAGTGATTTCTGCCTGTGCGGAGTGGGTAGGGAGTGCCGTGCAGCGAGGACCAGGGCCTGCAGTCTCGAAGTTCTGCATTTTGTGTTGCTGTGCATTGCCCGCCAAGCAGGTTCAGGGCCTGTGCTCAGAGATTGAGGTCCCCTCTCCATCTGGCACCTTTTCTCAGCAGGTATCCTGTAAGGCGGCACTGTTGTCACTGGCGCAAGTTACAGAGAAAGTGCACAAGCGGCAATACAGATTATACGAGCTGTAGGGAGTTCCCTGCTAAACACTGTTCTTTACTGGTCCCACAGAAGATGGGAAGTTGGCACTACATCATCTACAAAATGGACTATTTTTATGGATTCCTGCAGACAAAATTTTGTAAAATGGAGCAGGACAGCTTTCTACTTTCGATTGGAAACGTTACTATGAGTATCTCTTAATTGGTCCCTGTTCACTGCTGCTGGGTGGGATTTTATCTGCCTAATTTCTTTTGATGATGAGCAAGCAGAAACCAAGTGCTTTTGTGGAGAAGACTGTGTTTACTTTGGACAGAAAAACCCCGCAATCAATGTGTCACTTATGTGACACAAACGTAACCATTGGGATGTAAGTGGAATCGCTGCATTTGCACTGCTGGCTTAATTCACTGTTGTTTCCCAGAGCAGCAGTCCTGTCTTAATGTGCACTCTTGCCTTCTTGGTGTTTTACACACACAATATACTTGCTTATTGCTCTTTAATATTGATAAGGATTAACTTCCTTTTCTGGTTGTTCCTTTCTTTCTGCAGAGGGAAAACCGCAGGCTCCAAGAAGCAAGCATGCGGCTGGAGCAGGAGAACGATGACCTTGCCCATGAGCTTGTAACAAGCAAAATTGCCTTACGAAATGACCTGGACCAGGTAATCCTAACAAAGATGGGTCCCAGCTCAGGCTTGGCAAAACCAATTTTAGCAGCCCTGCTTTGTGCCTAAGTGAAAGCATGAACACAACATTAAAAGTATAATTATTTGTGCTTTTATTTTCCTGACAACCTCGCTCCTAGTTGCAGACAGAAAGCTGGATTTCCACATGCATGCAACTGTAGGCATTCACAGTGGTGTCTTGCCAACACTGACTGCACCTTCTCTGCTGTGGATTGTTTTAGAAAATGTAAGCCATAACCTTTAGGCAGATAGCAAGGAACATTTACTTGAAAAAGGTATCACGTACTCCTTGAAAGACTAATTTCAAGGGAAGTTGCCTTGCAGAATGTCTACCACCTTACATGGATCCATTTTTCACACCAGTTTTAGTACAGCCAACAAAATTCAGGGATAACGAAGTGGCATGGCATCAAAAATTAGAAGGGCTCTTGGGTGTCCTTCAATAACTGCTTTTGTTTCCTGTGAAGACTGGAATGTGGAGGGCAGCAGCATTCAGAGCCCTTTATCTCAGAGATGACTGTCAGAGAACTACACATTCAACACTCCTCTTTCTGGAGTGTTTTATGTAGTATTGATAAATGCCGTAACAGCTATTATTAAGGTACTAACCACAGGAGGGCCATACTCCAACACACCTCATGATTAGTCCCTTGCTCAGTGAGGGCTGTAGTGCCTTTTCTAATGTAAAATTTTTTCCTGCAAGGGCCTCTCAATTTGATTTCCCATAGTTATTTGGCTTTCTTTATCTAACCTCAGAATTGTAAACACCATTGACCACAGTTGTGCTATTTGTATTTCTGTGGAGGCAGATCCTTTCAGGCTCTGCTGATTTGGATCCATGTGATTCTAAAAATCTGAGCTGTCTTGGTGAGCAAACGCAGGCAAAGATGCGCTTTGCATGATGGAGTGGGCAATCTCGTGTGAAGGCCAAAAGCAATGTGTTGAGGTCCTCTATCTTCGCTGGGAATAGCTGTACATAAAGCAGCTTTATGTCTGCTGCTGCCCATGTTTGTTTTTTCTCAAGTATCATAACAAGGCTGCCAAGCACATACCTTTGCCAGTCCCATTCCTTGCTCTCCTGCATACAAGAGTGGCTCTATGAAGTTTTCCCACACCCCACCTCAGTTCACTGGCACTGAAAGAAAAGCTTTGTGCTACTGCACCCCTCATCTGCAAGGACAGGTGATATCGTACACCACTGCAGGTGCTTGGAGAACCTGGAATGAACACATAAAAGGAGGAAAGATTTGTAGTTCTTTCAAAGCATGTCTTAAACAGGTTTTTCATCAAAAATGTCGGTGTAATCCCCGAGTTCTTTTGTTCTAAGATGTCAATCTTACCAATTTTCCATTCTTTCACTGCTTGTTTTCCTTTCTCCCATACAGCCATATACCCACTAAGCAATGCAGGAATCCTCAATCCATCTCTTCAGTCATGGCCCTGGTGGAGCTGCTTTTGCTACCCACAATCGCCACTAACACCTCATTAATAATTAACACTGTGGCAGATAGATAAGCTAATACCACCAGTAGTGGTAGAAAACCAAACTGCAACTCGGAGACAAGTTCTGTGCTGTTATTTGTTGTTTACAATGCCATTTTCCCTCTTGTATTTTCAGCAAACTAAGTATTATTTGACCACAACCATTGCCTGTTCTAGCACCTAGTTACGGAATAGAAGGAGTGGTGTGATGCAGTGTGTATCTCCCAGTTGGGGAGGTCAACAGAATATATCCAGGCATTGAGAAATACATTTCTCTCCTGGTGATCGGTGAGGATAGTGCTCACAAAAACAAAGCATTTCCAGTATGTTTCACCATAAGCTCAGCGCTTCAAAGAAAGGAGAGAATTCATATTCTCCAGTACACACACAGTATCAAGTTTCCCACGGTAATACTTATTTGCACTGATAAACAAACGGTTTTATCTGGTGGTCCCCTTTGTCTCTTTTATACTTGTCTTCACCCAGACACTTTGAATGAGTTATCTGAAGTTACACAGGAGCTAAATCATGCTGCCCTCGCTTAGATTAATATTGTTTCCAGCAAAAATATTCTATACATCATTGTTTGTGTTAGGTTTGTATTAGGACATAGTATCTATGTTTACTTGCCATCTGGGCATAGGTAAACATTTGGCAAAAGGGTCCTTTTGCACAGTTGTTGAAACACAGTGAAATAACTTAGAAAATAGCTACTTGAAAAGGGAATTTCATATAAAAAGTAGGTTAGGTGAGCCATCAGAGGGCAGGAAAAGGCAATGTTAGAACCTGAATCTGCAGTATTTCTGAGATGTATGTACCAATACATTTGTATTGGCACAGATAACATCTGATTTACACCAGTGTTTCTAATTCTAGGCTGAAGACAAAGCGGATGTTTTGAACAAGGAACTTCTCCTGACCAAACAAAAGCTAGTGGAGACTGAGGAAGAGAAACGGAAACAGGAAGAGGAAACTGCTCAGGTAAGGCATTCTTCAACTTTTCCCATTTAGCAAGGAAATGCAAGCAAAAAGATATGCAGAAAAGCAAGAATGTGTTGCAATTGCGGAAAGGACTTTGTCTTCAAAATGCAGTCACAATTAAAAATTTACAGTGCCAGGGTAAATTTTTTTTTTTTAAAGTATGTTTTTCAGTGTTTTCCTTTACTTTAGCTCTGAATGTTCAGTTTTCCATACCTTATCCTCTTCCCAGTATTGCAATAATCATTTTCACTGGTGGTGAGCAATTGCAACTAAGGAGAAATGATCAGACCTCTTTTAATTATCTAAACAAGAAGCTGGAGGAGTTGTTGCCTCATTAGAGGCCATTCTGGATTCAGCTGCTCGTTCACTGAAATAAAGCTGTGAACATTCCTGTCTGAAGCTAGAACCAACAGCAGAAGAGTTGAGGGTTGGGAAACTTTTGCTGACTAGACCTGACCTCATACTTGTTTGGAAAATGTTCAGTCTTAGTTTTTTAATCCTAGGTATCTAACGTGATGAATACTGACACACACAAAAGTAGGTTTCAAAAGTGATACCCTAATTTTTATTTTTGCCATTTGACAACAGTGACTACAACAATAAAACAGTAATTCTCTGTGTCTCTCTAAAATGGAGGTTGCCAAGTTCTCTGTTTGCTATAAACCAGGCAGCGGAGGCCTTTTTCCTACTGAAAGGGCTCTCAAAATTTAGTGGTTCTGAACGGTGGAGGAATGAGTTAGCTGTATTTTAACGCAGCACCACAGACCAAACCAGATTTTCTCCTGTTATGGAGATGAGAGTGATAGTGCTGAGAGATTCTTCTTCCTGTTCCACCTCCAAACAAACAATCTGTCTGCCCAAACCTGCTGTGACAGTGCACAGATAAACAAAAACACAATCAGTAAAGCCCACTTAATAGTAATGCTCCTGTTTTGTGTTCTGTGCACCACGCTGTACCACCATTTAATGCAGAGAAAGAGAATTAGCCTACAGGAGAATTCTCGAAGCAGCGATACACTGTATCACAGTATAGACTTTTTGGTTGTAACCGAATATAAGAAGTATTTGTATACTGAGTAAATCAGACACTTGTCTGAAGAACTGGAATTTGGTAAGAAGAAGCTGTAGAACTGTTGTAAATACAGCAAGACTTTGAGAGAACAATCTGGTGAAGCATTTTGAGAACTTCTTTCAGTGTACTGTGTAACTCCTCTCCTTCGATTCCTAGCTGAAGGAAGTCTTCAGGAAGCAGCTAGAGAAGGCAGAATCTGAGATCAAGAAAACCACAGCCATTATTGCAGAGTATAAACAGGTACTGTTCTAGAGACGCTTTCTCATATTTCTTTCAACCTGTTCTGAGCGCTGAATTTTCACAGTTGCAGATCTCATCCTTTAAGAGAGATCTACACTACATTTCAGGCTTTCAGAGAGCAAGCATTGTAATTTGTCATAAATCTTTTTGTGGTTTTCCTAAGAGTCTCCTAATTTAGGGAATCAGGAATAATCTGTCTTTCAGGTAATTCCAGTACTGTAGGGTGAATGCTCCTTTACTCTGTGACATAACGCAGTATAAACATTACAAACCAATTAATCCATAAAAAGTTCCGGTCTCTGTGTTCAGGTTCTGTATTGAATACTGCCATTTTTTTCAGTCTCATTACCAGCAGCAGTGGATTTGTTAAGGGGGGATGCATATACCTGAGTGAGGCAGAATTTAAGAAATGTTGGCTCTAACAAAAATCACTGTTAAAAAGCACAGGTTGTATTTTAGTATAGTAAACTTTAGCTAAGAGACTGCTTTCTCTGCTCCAGATTTGTTCCCAGCTGAGTACCAGGCTGGAAAAACAGCAAGCAGCCAGTAAAGATGAACTGGAAGTTGTGAAGGTGAGAATGATGCCTCTACATATGGGACGTTTCTAACACAAGTATTGGTAAATGCCAGGGATAGAGGACAAAATGTGAATTGAAGTTTAAGGTAACAACAGCAGTGTCCACCCAGCTGTACTGATAGCCCCACATGCATTTTTCATCAGATGTAAACAATGAAAGGGTTTATTTCCTTTCATGGTTCTTTATCTTGTATCAGACAGGGTGGAACTCTCAAACTGAAGTGCATATAGTACTTGGCTTTTCTTTTTCCTGCTGAAATGTATACTTTTGGCAAAAAATGTAGAGAGACAGTATTTGCTTGGATGTTTTAATTAAATAATAATAAAAAAAGGCTCTCTAGAAAATGTGTTGCTTCTCCAGTGCACAGTGGAGGGGTCAGAATTGGCCAAATTGGACACTGCTTATATTCGGGTTTCTGTCATTTAAGCAGAGTTGGTTTAAGTAATTGGCACAGCTTGGGCCACCCCCAAAATTTCCATAGCAGTTCCTCTCCCTTCTCTAAACCTCCTTGCCAGGAACATCTGCACCAGAGGTAAATGTTTCCTGATCAGGTAATAATTCCATCCCTCTGCTTTGTCACTACAGAGTAGGCAGGATTGTTTTCCCTCTGCTATAGCTTCTAGTTGTTTCCTTAGTACTCAAGCTGAACCTGATTTGTTGCTTTTTAGTGACTTTTTAATGTTATTGATAAAAAAAATAATTCTAGGATTGATGTTCCTATAATCTGCTGAAATAGCTCAATATCCCATTTTAGTTTGTGTGAGCCAGGCCAGCTGTGCTGCATCTTCAGCCATGAGTAACTGGTTCACCTCTCCAGGTAGCACGAGAACCTTACTGTTGTGTGTCAGGCGTTGCTGGCAAAAAGGGCCATCCCCTGCGATGCTAAACAAGCACCAACGGGACAGTATTGGCCCTTGCAGTGAGCACAGGCTGCTTGCTTGTTTCTGGAAATATGGAAAAGCTGCCTGCCATTCTTTAAAATATCAAAACCTGTATTAATTTGGTCAAGTGCTTTTATGGAAGACAAAAAGCCCCTAGAGTGTAATTTACTCTTCTGAATTGTTCTGGCATAAATACGGCAAAATACTATAAAGCTTTGGTAGCAAGAAGGCTTGAGTAATTCTAATCTAGGAGCAAAGTCTCTGTGCTTAGACAGAGCATGCCAAGTAGATCTTAGGAATTTTTATACTGGTTAATATACCCTGGAAATTGTTAATGAACTTCTCAAATTCTTTTCATGTCAAATACGAAAACTGCAGTACTAGTTCGAGTATTACTGACAGAAAGGCAGTCTAACATAAAAATGGCTCTTCCAGAAAGCACAACAACTCCTGTAACATGGATTAAAAATGAGCTTTCTGGGTATTTCAGGGTAAAGTGATGGCCTGCAAACACTGCAGTGAGATTTTCAGTAAGGAGGGGGCACTGAAGCTGCCTGCTGTAAGCACGGAGAATAAAGGCATAGAAACAGATGATGAGAAGGATGCACTGAAGAAGCAGCTGAGAGAGATGGAGCTGGAACTTGCACAGACAAAACTGCAGCTTGTGGAAGCCAAGTGCAAAATTCAGGTAAGTGGAATCCAAGTGCAGCAGGGCAGTCTCCTTAACCTCGTTGTGCTCAGTCCAAAGTAATTCTGAGTCGTGCAAAAAATTGTTCCAAAAAGGAGCATATACCTGTACCACTGTACACCTGCGAACTTCCAGAACAATTTTCTGTCTTAAAAAAAAAACAAAAAAACACCCCCCCCCCCCCCCCCAAACCCACAAACCAAAAGAAAGAAAAGAAAAAAAGAAAAGAGGTTTTCATTCCACAATTTCAATGTCTTCTCTCCCCAGTGCCTGGGAGGTTGCAAGGAAAGTGCTGGATTGCAGGGACTGAGTTTGAGGATGCTTTTTTGTTAATTAATTGGGTTTTGATCAATACTGACTATTCTGCTTTCTTAGGAGCTGGAGCACCAGAGAGGAGCCCTTATGAATGAAATCCAAGCTGCCAAAAACTCTTGGTTTAGCAAAACCCTGAACTCTATCAAAACAGCCACAGGCACACAGCCACCACAGCAGCCTCAGCCACCCCTGCCACCCAAAGAGGGCAGTACATAGTTCCAGCCAGACCCGATACAAGAGCACAAAGAACAACACAGCTGAAACCCTGGAGGATTCTTCCAGTGGTCTCCTCTTGGGGAAAGGACAAAGGGCAGGAGTGCAGGCTTGAAGTGAAATTCTTCGGTGTTTTTCATTCATTCTGATGTGACCCTTTTCAGAGGGGAAAACAAATAATTCCTGTTTTATGTTGAATTCTTACTTCCCAAACTGCCTTGCTGAAAGCCACGTTCTGGTACCTTCATACTATTACACTTTATTTTATATGACTAGATGTTAAATAAACACTTCAAAACTAGGTCTTTAATACATGACTAATTATTCAAAATTATTTTTATCTTGCATAGAAGGTTTTTTCTTCTTCTGGAGGAAGAGAGAGAATGGAAAATGTAAAGTACTGAAGCATAACCTCTTCGTAGAAAGCACAGTGTATTAAGTACTAGTGTGTGTGCGGGTGTCTAGGATAACTTACGCCCTGGAACCATCTCAGAAGTTTATCGCAGTGACTGCGTCCTGCAGAGAAGCACTTTTTGTAAAGCTTAGGCCATAGCAAAGATAGTCTTGTGCTCTCTTGGCACAATCGTTTATCAGCTTCCCTGATAATTTTTTAGTTTTGATTGTTTTTTCTTCAGAAATGTAAGTAGTGCAGTTCTTTGTAGCACTGTTGTTTAAAGGCTATTTACAGCTGAACTGGAATTTAACATAAAGTTATCTAGTTCCCTTTTTTATTTCATGTTTATACTAAGAATTCCAAGAAATAATTCCTTCCACTGGGATAAAGGGAAAACTGTTCAACATTTATCTGATGCTTTTGCTGAGAAGCAGAGTGAAGACCTTGCATAGTTTTGACCTTTTGTGAATCCTGTGCAATAAAGGGTAGGTTTTATGAATAAAATTAATGAAAACCTTTCCCTGGGTCTATATTCAAATTCTGAATTTGGCACATAAATGACATATCAAATAAAAAAACCAAAAGGCTTGTGCTGCACTGATGAATAAAACATTGCAGAAGCAAGATCTGTTTCCCAGTAGTATTTGGTTAGGAAATGCTACGTTGGTATTACTTATTTTTATAAAAACAAACATTTTCAAGTGGAATACAAAACCTAGACTTTCCCGTGGGTAGACTTCTCTGATGATTCACAAACCTGTCTGTTTTTTTTATATCTCTTAAGGTAAGAAAATTCAAAAGCATTTGTTTTGACTGAACATAAGGTGTTTATAGAAATACTTATTTCATGGAAAATTAAACTATTGCTTGAACTGATGGAGTATTTTTTTAATTATACCTGTCATGTCTAAAGATGGTCTTGCAGGTAAATACCATTGCTGGACTAAAGGTTGTGTATTAATTGTTCTATTTACAAAATTGTTCCAGGGACATTAGTTCTGTTTTGATCTTTTTTTTTTTTTTTTAATTCTAAGGAATGCCATATCTTGTCAGTTTTGTATAATAAAATTTAATGATACCCATCTTGTGCTTTGTGGTCAAGCATAATTGTGAATTATTTTAAACAGGGTAGTACAAATTTAATGTTACCTGTGCCAAAGGAATGATTCTGAATGGCAGTCAGCTGTTTGAAGTAGAGATCAAAATATAATCACTATCCTGACACAACTATTCTGCAACGAAATTCTCTCTTCTTAAGAGAAAGGGGTTAAAAATTTTTAATATTTTAAAACGTACCTGCAAGAACAGTGATTATCTGGAAATATTAATACAGTGAGACAAAGGGGAGGAGAAAGCAGAAGGAATTTCTTTTGCAAATATTAACAAAGATCTTTTTCTCTGGTCACTTTCTTGCTAATAATATTTGCATAAATATTTCTATTCTCTTGACTGTCTAAACCTAGCATTAGTCATTCACTTACCAGTTCCGCTTCACACTCAGAATGAACTGCATAATAAATTTGAAGTGACATTAAAGAATACCTGGTGAACATCTGATTGTTATATTTGAGAGTACTGTGCCGATGAGTGACACTGACTGTTTGACAAGTGTGTGAATTTCTCATTTCATTTATCTTAAATCATACTTAGAAGTGGATTTAAAACTTTGATTGGAAGAATGCAGTAATAATTTTTTTTAAAAAGCTAAGACTGGGATTCCGTGAGCAGATGAGTTAACATAACAGCTCACTGCTGCTCAAAGATCTCACCCCTCCAACTCCCCGTTGTACAGTTGTGTCCCTTGTCCTTGTTGTGGCACTTACTGGAGATGATTAAAAACAAACAAAAAGAAGATGTGGGTGGATTTTCCCCCTCTGGTTAGTCTTTTGCCAAGTTAATGAGTTAAATCATCTCAAAGGGTCAAATGAGCGCAAGCGGATCATGGGAGTGGGACTTCACATCAAAAAAGAACTGTTAAATAAGCTCACCATGCTTCATGGAACTAGCTTTGACACAACATAATCTTTCTCAGTGTAGCAGCCCTCTGACTTTGGAAGTTGAGTTTCTGTGACAAAAACATGTTTGCTACCTGCTAGACGTGATGATTTCAAAACCTTGTAGGATGGAAGCTGGCTTACATCAGCAAAAAAAGTTACAGAAGGCAATGGCTGCATTATCACTCTTGGCAATGACATAAAGGCAGTAAACAATTTTCACCTTGCATCTGTAGATCCAAGGTACCGTTTGTAGCAGTGGCATTTGGAAGAGTAATATTTACGTGCAAACTGTGTCTTCTCAAAACTGCTGAAAAAATAAGAAAATAGCTCTATGGCATTATCTTGATGAATAAGCATATTTATATTCAGAAACCAGGAAAGGAGCAAGACTGCAGGATTAAACCCAGGCAAGCTAAAATTCTACCTGCTGACTATACATGCTATTGGGAAACAGCTTCCTGTGAGAAAACAAATGGGTTTTAATTAGCCCTTTCAGCAGCATGTGACAGAGCTACGTGCACACGTATCCCCCACCGACTGATCTGTTGGGGATGGCTGGCTTGTTGTGTAGCTTTTCAGCAGGAAACATCATCAAAGTCTCACTGAAACTGTTATTTTCATGTGGCACTGGAACACTCATAAGTCTGGAGTGATTAATATTTTTTTCCTGAGTCAGTATTAAAACTATTCATCCACATCAAGCTTACATTAAAAGTAATTTGAATTTTATAAATATATGTGGAACTAAATCTTATTTTTTAATTTTATTGAGAATGGACAGTTCTGAAATAAAGCCTTTACTTTGATTAGGGACAAACCTCCAAAGAATATTTTCAGTACAACTGTTTTATCTTGTTGGATTCTAATCTGTTCCTGAGATGCCCAATATGGAGGGGAAAAAAAAAAAGTACCTTTTTTTCACTTTAAAAAGAAGTTGGTTTTACTTTGTAACACTTTACAGGATAAATGAAGCAAGGCTGATTTAGTTACCTGGTACATCTGTGAACTACTCTTGTATTATCTTTGTGAATCAAACTTAATATTCTAAAGTAATAGGACTTATTTCACGTAGTTTAACAAATTCTAAATGTACCTGGAGATAATTAAAAACAATAAAATAGAAAATATCATGCGTGGTGTTAATCCAAGAAACTGCAAAATCCCTGAGGTCCATATGCATTAATGCTTAGTAAAACCAGTCTCAGGAAAGGTAGTCAGCCATGTAATCAGTACTGGCAGCTGACAAACACATCCTTGTCCTGCCCATTAATGAGTATGTAACTTGCTACAGCTAAGTTACATTGCCACAGCTAAGTTAAATTACTTATAGAGGCAAGCAATTTTTTTTCCTTGTTAGACATTTTGAAGGACTTCTCTTGGCTGGCCCTTGAAATTTCTTTTAAGATAGATGCTTTAATCTGTGCCATTGTGTTAAAAATAACTGAAAATACAAACAGCCATTTACAAGGGGAGAGGGAGACAGAAAGTCAAGAACAGCAAGAATTCAGCCCCTTGACAAAGCATGAAGTATCTCATTGACTTCAGAGTCACGATGTCACTCACTGACCGGATGTGGCAATTTAGGAGTAAATAAAAATCTAAATTTGCTGGCACTGAAGTGTCAAAACTTGGAAGCTACATAAGTCATGCTTTCTCCACAGGATAAAGGTAGGGCTGTTCCCTTCCTTCTATTAAGTAGTTGCAGTGAAACCCATGAAACTACTTGTATGTGTGGGAGAACTATACCTCTTATTTTGATTTACTGTTAGACTCAGGGATAATTGGCATACTTCTGCATAATCTAATAAGCCTAAATACCTTTGGCATTGAAAACAGAAACACTCTTACCTTACAATGCTGTTTTTCTTCCAACTGCTAGAGAGAAAACCTTAGTATATGTTATTGTCAGAATGTGAAGATCAGGGCAGAGATTTGTCTCTCAAGACTGAGGGACTGTTCTGGCTGACAAGCATGCCTCTGTTATGGCTGAACCCTGCAGAATGGGCTGTTGTGCAAACAGCTGGCTGCACTAGACATGTAATGCTGTGTATACCCAGGGCAGTGAGTATACACAGTGCCAGGCATCATGTTGTTCTTGCAAGCACAAAAGCTTGAACTAAATTATTTTTCTGTCTGGAGATGTCCCTTTACCTCCTTCCTAGTAATAATACTAAGGGGAGACACAATGAAGCACTCGAGTTTGGACCTTTCAAGTTAGGTTAGGCATACATCACAGCAGCCTTTAGAACTGGGCTAATCCATAGATGGGTTTTGGGAAATTCAAATAATTTGCAACCAGATAAATAATACTCAGCACTGATCAAGATCCTACCTTTCCCAAGTCAGAAGTCTACATAATTTATTTCAGGATCGTGACTTAACACATACAGGTTAATCGTCCAGGAATACAGGGCTCTCCATGTCTCCTGGATTCCAACTGCTTTGCTACTGAATGTATTTCATGCTATTTTTACCTGAAAAAGAAAAAAAGATATGGGTAGAAAATTAGGACATTACTTCCTCTTATTTTCTTATTCAGTGGGACTTGCTTTTCTTTAACCTGTAAAGGAATATATATGTATCTTTGGAAAACTATATCTTATATATAGAATAATATATAGGAAACTGAATCACAAAGGGATAAATACATCAAAAGGATTTGGTATCATAAATTTCATTTGTGATTTGATACCACCAGAATCCTGGGCTGTACTAATTTCCTTTCAGTTTCTCTTATTTTTGTATTTTATGTAATACATGGATGGTACTACCGATGCAAACAGGAGCAGATGTTCTCAGACTTTTCTCCAGATCCCAATTCCCTCCTTCCAGTAATTCCTGGACTTGCACTGCTGCTGCTACCACCTTCAAAAGCTGTGCCAGGAGCTCTCTCAAGCTTTGGGAACTGTTGCTTTCCCATGGAAGAAGATTCTCTGGCTTCTCTGAACTGGGAAAAGATGGCACATGAATGCAAAAAAGGGTCTAACCAAGCATGATCCAGATCCCTCAAGAGTCTGCCATTCAAGGTGGATTCGCTTCAGCACATTGACAACAGAGAGCAGCTTCAAAGCTCTCACTCCATTACAACGAAGTTTTCCAGGTTTGGAGTTGCATTTGTTGTCTGGGTGTGTCCCAAGTTCGTAAAATATATTTTCCTAAAGAGTTCGGAAAAAAGAGCATCACAGTGATATCAGACTTTTAACTGAGAACAATTCAGTACTGCCAGTTCTTCTGTAACAAATCCATGTATTATATAAAGTATAATATGGAAATATAAGTGTAATGCTTGTTATTAAAAGTGCAATTCAATGTACATGGTCACAACAAATGTTTACTTTTTTAATTGTTACAGAATTGTTTGGATCAGTACCTTGTTATCATTGTGTGAACAATGCCTTGTAAAATAAATGGAAACGCAAACAAAATGGGAATAAGGTGCTTATTTTCATAAGCCATTTACTTAAGAAACAGCTTAAATCTGTTTGCAATAATAAACAGCTGCTGTGCCAGGTTTTCTGATGCAGGTCACTCCAGCCGGTTATTCTCAAGCAGCACTATTGCACTAAGACACAGTGACTTGACAGACTAGCTGTCCAAAACATGCGCATGCTACATAGCTAATTCCAACCTGTTCGTTAGGATAATGTACTAATTCACAAGGGGTGACCTGTTCCGCAGGAGTCTGACAGACAGGCACTGTGCTAGAGAGCTAACGGGTCACCTTGGTCCTCTGCTCCAAATGCTAGTCTGAGGTTTCCAGCACAGAGAATGTACCGGTAAATGTGCTTTTCCTAAAGGTCGTTGATATATAGCAATGGGGAAACAGAAGTTGTTGTTAAGGGCTTCAGGCTTCCCTGGAAGTACACAAGAGAAACAGGCAAGTTAGCCTTGAGGCTGCATGCCTGAAGGAAGAGACATAGGGAGCAGAAGGAGCCAGCAAGAAACTGAAAACTGACTTTGGTAACAGAGAAGCATGGATGAACAAGAACAGGACAGAGTGGCATTTAGGGCAGTCAAAAGTATTCAAGTGCTTTATAAAACCATTCTTCCATGTGAGCAATTGTTCTAGGATTTCTTTTTTATTGAGATGAACAGCCATTGTTCCCAGATAACTGGAAAAGCACACAGCACTTCAGGGGAAGATACGAAGGCATAAGAGGTAGAAAAGCTGAGGATTAAATACTTCCAACTAGTTAATTTACCAGACAAAACATTTTGTATTGATTTACCTCCACGTGACTATCCAAAGACTGTTCGCCATCAGTTGCTATCAATGCCTGCAGCCAGAAGGAATGGCTACTATCTGCTAGATAAAGAGGCCACATCCTTTCAAAGCCTTCTCACATGCTTCTTCCCCCTGTCCCCAGAGCCGATGAGTGCTGAAGATCATGCTGCACTGTATTTTGTCTGCCAGACAGACTAGACCAGGATCTTGCAGTTGAGTTTCAGTACTGCTACTAATTCTAACCTAGCTCCTTTTCCCCCTCCTGATGCAGGAACTGTTCTGATTCTTCTCCCCCGAGAGAAGGCCTGCCACTTGGCTCCTTGTCAGGATGTGCAGAAGAAGAAAACTTGGCTTTCTCCAGCTCTCTTCTGTTTCCAGCCGGGGAGGATGCAGCATCCAGATGCTACTGCAGCTTTATGCAAAGGAGAGCTGTGTGGAACTTGTTTTTACATTACAAGAGTGACAACTCTTCCACGTGGAAGCTGCCACTCAAGTGCAAGTGCCACAGGCACTGAAATGCTCCTGATTTAAGGAAACAAAATAAACACTGGTTTTAAAAAAATCTCAAGAAAAAAAAAGCAAATTACAGGCTCACTTACAAATGCATTTATGTATTAGTCAAAGCATTTTCTCCTCTAGCCAGAAATTAAATTATAAAGCAAAACGAATTTAAATTCTAAAACTATGAGCACTTCCTAATATAAGACCACAACTGAGAGTGGAGAAACTCAAAGATTAGTAGCTAAGGAAAAAAACACAGAAAGTTTTTTCTTGTCTCAGTGGCTGCTCAACAGAGAGATCATAAGGAAACAATTCCTGAGTAAGCAACTGCCCTTAACCAATTAAATAACCATGCCACCGAAGTAAATTCCAGATAAAATTAGAAAATTCCGAAGTATTTTCCAGATAAAATCAACTAGCCCAGCTTCAAATGCTGTTGCTGAAGATGCACAGACTGAAGCTCAGTCCTATGAATATTAAACATAACCACAGAGTTAGTTACACAGATCTTTCCTGACCCTTTCTCAACTGCAGATCTTGACACGCTGGACCAGAGTGTTAAACACTTCACAACGTCTGTTAAAACTGCTTTGTGGAACGCAGACTTGAACATAAATCCTTGGCCTCAGATTTTCTACAAATTTACCTTCATCTGATCTATTCTTCCCTCTGTACCTCTGCAAATAAAACCTCTTTACAGATTAATTAATTCCTGGATGTTCACTTTAGAAGAGAAAAAAACCCTAAGCCAATAAATCAGCAAATGAGCTGGTATTCCTCAATTTAGTAAACCAGATGTTATAACTGGCATCCTCTTTTAGATAAATCTATTTTTTAAACGCTGAAGGGCTGTATCCTGCCTGGGTTCCATTGTTTATAAAAGACATCTGGAAGCAAACGCTGACTCTTCCACTTACCTGCTTACAGAAAGATTGCCATTGCCTTTTTTTTTTTTTCCCCTCTTGGAAATTTTAATGCCCGACTGGGACCTGGGGATAGAGAACCTTTTTTGTTGTTGTTCAGTGCGCTGGTTTAGTAACGGTGGTGAGAAACGCCTCACTATACTTTTTTTCCTGGGCAACTGCAAGGTTGCAGTACTCGGGAAGGTCATGTCAAATCTTCTCTAAAAGAGTGACGATCGCGCTCGCATAGGAGACCCACTCGCCTGCCCGCCCGCCCGCCCGCCCGGGCACCACCGCCGCCCGCCTCGGCCGCCGGCTCCCAGACGCGATCGGGGGCGGGAGAAAACCCGCCCGGCGGCGGAGCCTGTCAGTCACCGCCCCCCGGCCGGCTGCCGCCTCAGCCACCGCCGGGGCGCCGCTCCCTGGGCCCAGCGCGGGCGGGCCGAAGCCCCGCTCCCTCAGGGCGGCAGTAACGGCCCGCTAACGGCCGCACGGCCGAGCGCCCCGCCCCGCCCCTCAGGGCCCCGCGGAGGCGGGAAGGCACGTGGCCCCGCCCCTCGGCCTGGCAACGCGGCTGCTGGCTGCGTGTCGCCATGGCAACGCCGGCGGGTGACGGGGGCGGGGGTCGGACGAACCGTTCCGCTCACCCAGCGGAACGGGCGAGGCTCGCGGCGCGCGCCTGGTGGCGGTGGCATTGCGTCACGTCCGCGGCGCGGGCGCTCGCGCGGTGTGTGGGCGGGGCGGGAGGCCGGAAGGTTCCAGAGGGGCCGTGGGAGCTGCTGCCGCCGGGGGGCCGCCGCACGCGACATGGCCGCAGCGCGCGAGGAGGTGAGCCGGCTCCCTCCTCCCCCGCGGTTTCTGACTGGAACCGGCGGCGAACCCCGCTCCGCGCCGGCGGAGGCCGCGGGCCCGGGCTGGAGGGGCGCGGCGCGGCCCGGGCTGGGCCGTGCGGTGCGGTGCGGTGCGGCGCGGCCCGGCCCGGCCCGGCCCGGCCTGGCCGTGCGGTGCGGTGCGGTGCGAGGGGCAGTGGTCTGGCCGCAGTTAGGAGGCGTGGGCCGGGCAGCAGCCGGGGGGTGGCAGGGAGCCTTCAGCCTCGGCGTTCGCTGAGCGCTGTAGGTGTCCCTCCCTGAGACGGTGCTGTGGGCTTTTAGCATAATCCAGAACCTGTTGAGGACCTGTTCCAACTGTCGAACTTTTATCGGTTTCTGTTGTTTTTTAATTGTTGAAAGCTTAAACCTTGAAATATATGCTGGTCGAGAAGTAAAAACATGAGTGGCCAGGGAGTGAGGAACGGGTGGCATCATGCTTAATGGCGTGTAGAGGGAAAGGAAACTACTGCCTTGATAAACCTGAAACTGCTACATCTGGGAAATTTGAAAGTTGCCATAACTGAAAGAGCTCAACTGTGAACTTTGTGTAAAAAGCACCATATCTAATATATACATGTGATCTTTTATTTTTGAACCAGTTACAGAAAGATTTGGAAGAAGTTAAAGAATTGCTCACGAAAGCCACAAGGAAGCGACTTCGTGATGTCCTGATGACAGAGAAACACAAGCTAGAGACAGAAATCAAGAATCAGCCTCCATCGAAGCCAAAAGTTGCGGCAGAGGAAGAAAAGTTGTCACTGGGAGGGTACACAGTGAAAATAAACAATTATGGTAGGCTTACATTTCTGAACGCTTAGAAGAGCTCCAGCATCTCTCTGAAGAGAAGGCAGGGTGGCATTAGTATGAGTTATAGTTGCCACTTAGCATTATAGAGACGCCTTCTTCAGTGTATATTTCACACTGGAGACCCCACTTTAAAAGCTACTATGTGCTTACTGTGCCATCCCAACCATGGTGTGTATTAATTCTGTTTGTGTGATAGTACTGGTGGGATGCATTAATGATCCCTGGTGTATCAACTAGTATTTTTACTATTGCCTAGTGCTTAGCAGGAATGAAACAGTGAGCTTTGGCTTCTCTGCTCTCCATGTAGGTGAAAGGAGAGAGAATTGCTCAAGATATTTGTCATGCGGGGAGCAGGGAAAAAAGTGGGTCAAGGAAACTGCAGCAAAAGCAGACAGCTACCTGACTCCCCCTGCACAGAGAGAGTTGCTCTCCTTTTCCCTGAGCTGATTCATGGCATTTCTCAGAATTTGCAGAAATTAGGGAACAGGGCTACATGTGAGGACCTCCTTTTGCTCTCAAATTATTCTTGCATAATTCATGTCTTTCCCTTATCCCTCTGAAGATTGTTTCAGTAAGGCAGAGGTCCTAGTCATTGCTAGGGGACTTTGCAGAGGGAGTTGGAATGGAACAGATGAAGTTTATGGAGGAAAGGTAGAACTTAATCTCTTTTTTTCACTTGCAGGTTGGGATCAGTCAGATAAATTTATTAAGATTTACATATCTTTAAATGGAGTCCAGAAGCTTCCAGCTGAGAATGTGCAGGTGAATTTCACAGAGAGGTGAGTTCATCTTGTTGCACCATGCCACAGGGGAGAGCATGGGGGAAAAACATGATTTGAAATGCAGGAATATGTTGAGTTCTGTTCTGGATCAGCCCTTACTCCTCACCCCCTTTTTTCTTTTCTTAAACTTGAGCGGTATTAGCTTTTAGTAGCACTTAGCACATACCCTTAAGTATAGCTCTCCTTAGAGGGTATCAGAGTATTTTCATTTTACAAATGCTTGTTGCACCTCATCACACTTGACAGAATATGTAGTGTTAGCCCTTTTTTTGATGGTGATAGCACCAAAGTGTACATTAAGTAAATCTGCCTTTCTAAGGTTGTAGGAGATCAGTGAGGTAGAAACAACCCTAGAGATCTTGATTTGTTGTGAAGTCTGGACAGGTGTTTTTAAGTCCTCAGTCCTTCCAGCTGAAGATTTGAGAGCCCTGGGAAGAAAGTAATTCAAGCCTGTTAACATGCTTTCCAAAGAAATATGTCCGCTAAAGGGCTTTCGGACATTGTTTTTGGTGGCAAGGCACAATAGTCTTACAATGATCGGAATATTTGTGCCCTTCTTCCCCCACTTTCTGGTTCCAGGTCATTCGATCTGCTAGTGAAGAATCTGAATGGGAAGAATTACACCATGACATTCAACAACCTCCTGAAACCCATCTCTGTGGAAGACAGCTCTAGAAAGGTCAGTGCACCTCAGCTGTTAGAGATGTTTAGGTCCCTCACAAAGTACCATGTTCATTGCCTGACTAGTTCAAGAGACCCAGTGCTAACCTTCAGTCCCTCCCTTCTGTCTGTAAAGTCTCTTCACTGTGAATGTGATTCTTATTGATCTGTAATTGTCATAACTGTGGAATTGTTCTCTGGAATCCATGGGCTTCTATTTCAAAAGATCATGTCTGAATATTGTATGCTTTTTCTAATAGCTTTCCAACAGGATTTCAGAAATAATTAAGCAGAAAATTCCACTAAGCATCCATTTGCATCCTTGTGCTTTTAAATACCTCTGAGAAATTCTTTGCAATTTTAAGGTCCAAGAGACTTGTCAGCAGACCAAAATCTTGGGAAGCTTAAATAGGCTTAATACACAAAGCAATGTCTGAAACCTGCTCTGCCTTTGTAAGGGGGTGTTGCTCCAGAATTAAACCCTAGTAACATTTCACTGCTGATGACTCTAACTGGTGATAGCGTCCTTACTGTGCTACTTGCAGCACCTCTCCGGGCTTAGGGATGTGTCAAATACCTTGTGCGCTGCACTTAGTGACATCAGAGGTAAAGAAATCATGGTTCAATTTGAAATTGCCCTAAAACTAGGAGAGTGTAAAATTTAAAAAACTGAAATAAATGAGGGTGATGCTCTAGTGATTTTTAACATGGCATAAAAGCGAGCAGTGGTCACGTACTTGCTAAGCTAAAGCTCCAGCAGACTCTTGTCTGCTGTGGCACGCAGGAGTTCTTTGCAAAATTTAGGTCAGGGTTGCAATTAAACAGGCTTTGCTTGTAACTTGCAAACTTATTGCAAGATTAAACAATGCCCTAAAACTAGTTTCTTACCCTTGGAGAAATAAATTGGGAGAGCCTCTACCTGAACTTGGTATTCTTGGAGAAGTCTAGTAAATAAAGCCACCCTTTACCAGATAGTCCTGGGTACTTTTAGCATCCTGAGAATCACTGAATGGTGTTTCTGCAGCACTGTATGTTCTTCTTTATTGGTACTATAGTTCTGTACTAGTAGTATATTAATCACACCATTTAAATTGGCCACAACGACGTTAATACTTTGTACCCTGAAGCTGAGTAAGTACTATAATTTCTATATGCTACATAATAATCAATAGCTGAGATAAATGTTACAGGAATTTGCGAGTATAGAAAGAGGTTTATGTTATAAGCTAACCTTATTCATTGTGGTTGTGACTAGCATCCCTTTATGAAGCATTCTGAATTCATGCCTTGCTGTTCACCATACAGATAAAGACAGACACGGTCCTTGTGATGTGTAGGAAGAAGCGGGAGGAAAAATGGGATTGTCTCACTCAAGTGGAAAAAGAAAGCAAAGAGAAAGAGTAAGTGTCTCTTCAACCCTCCATCTTGTTTTCCATTTCTTGTTCTCCAGATTGCCTTAGGACTGACTGCCAGGAGAGCAGATCTGTACTGTACTGACTGGGCAGTCAGACTGAGAATTGCTATTCTGGGGAACAAGCCCCTGAGATGTTTGAGAATCATTAGGTTGGGACTTTTTTGGTACTAGTAGGACTGGCAGTTGGAGGAGATACTCTTTGAGTAGCTGCTTGCCACTCTTCTACTGTTTCATTGCTAATGGTGAAGGCTGCATCATAGGAAATACAATAGACAAGACCTGTAGTGAGAGTGCTAAAGGTAATCAACCAATTAAAGATTTGTTTATATTTTGATGGCTGCATTCATTGCAAAAACTGTTCTAGTGAGGTTGGCTTTTTTTAGGTTAAGTGTATATTATATAGAAACACATATATATTCCCTGCAGCTATGCTGGTTGAAATAATTCTTATTTTGTCACCTGTCTGTGAAGTGCCAGCACAAAAACCCAAGCAGCCTTTTGGCAAAACAGGTCTTTGTTTACCTAGATCATTATACAAAGTCTCAAGCTAATTTGTATCACTTCAAGTGCTTGGGAGCAATCCTACAAGCAGCTTAGGCACTGGATATGTAATATAAGGGTGGTAAATTACAGCAGGAAACACCTGGGTACAAGAGACTTTTTTTATATATATTTTTTTTTTAAAAGTTGTATATTATATAATAATTTTATATTATTTTACAATATGCACACATGTTCTTCTCCAGGAGAGAATGTGTATACCCACTGTGAAGCATGGAAACACTCACTTTCTCAAAAGTTATGCCCGCCAACAACTATTCATTTTGTATATGTTGATAGGATGATTTGCTAAAACTGATTAGTCCTCACTAACCATCTCTGAATCAAGACCAAAAGTACCTTCCCTGCTCAAATGACATCACTGGAGATAAAGAGGTGACTTGACTACTAATGCACATTGCTGGAGGGACAGGGTCATTTTGTTAAACCTGTACCTTGTGCAGAGAAGTCCTGCATGCTGCCCAGCCTATCGCCATTAGTGTTGCTGCCTTACTCCAAGTGTTGAGGATTTACAGGACGACAAATGAGTCGCTTCAGAAATACACCTCGTGCTCAGGTCCATGAGACTGGTGGTTAGCCCCGTGCTTGGGGAACTTGCTCCCTCTGCTGATCTATTTTGATCTGCATGTTTTTCAGGTAGCCTGCAGAAACCAGGAAGTACCTAAGGGATTTTAGAAAACAGAATAAAAATAAGCAATTTTGCCAGAGGGGGCATTATGTATAGTCTGGTAATGTGGGGCATGTCACACCCAGGTGTTTACCATGTGGGTGGCACTGTTTGTCAGCTGGCTTCTTGAGAAAATTTCTTTGAAATGCAAGGTGTTAGAAAACCAAGTTGGTTAACCTCTGGAGATAATCTAAAAACATGGGAAGCAGAAAACGCCTTTTGCATTGTGAATGCAGTCACTTCAAAGAGCTCAGTGTGGTCATGACAGCACAGACAGATGTTGGCACTTTGTGTCTGTTATATTCCACTTGCTGCTTCCTAAAATTAATTTTGGGTGGTGCTTCCAGGGTCATGTTTACTCCAAAATGCTTCCCGTCATCCTTAGTGGGACAGCTCTAGGTATAATACTCAACTTGCACTTAGTTTAAGGGTACTCTTTAGGATTCTCCCTACTCAGAAGCTGACTGAGGCATGACTGAAGACTGCCAGGGTCTATAGACTTTGCCAAAGCAAATCCTCACTGCTAAACCAGGATGTTTCAAACAAATATTAGCGTTTAATTTTTTGCACAAAATTGTTGGATATACCTGATCTTCTCATATGTATCCGTCTTGCAGGAAGGCTGCCTATGACACTTCAGATCCTAGCGAAGGGCTTATGAACCTTTTAAAAAAGATGTATGCAGAAGGGGATGATGAAATGAAGCGCACCATCAACAAGGCCTGGGTTGAAAGCAGAGAAAAGCAATCCAAAGGGGACATACCAATGGATATTTGAAAGTACTCTAAGGGCCGCCTTAATACTGATCTTCCATGTGAGACACGCTGTGCTGCAAAGATCATTGTTTACACAACCTTCCTCCAAGCAAAGACAGTCATTTTCCATTTCAGGTTGGAGAAAATATTTAAATAAAGTAGCTTATAAAGCATTTCCTTCAGTCAAGTGGTTCACCATTTCCCGAAGAGTGAAGCATAGGTATATCCTTTCCCCTTCTTGAAAAGGCATCTCAGATAAGTGGAGAGTTGTGAAACTGAGAACAGAATCTAAAAAAGGAGTCCTAAACTAGGATGGGTCATGGCCTCTCTGTTGCAAGTGACAGCTGTACCCACCTGGTTGCTGGGGTTAATGTCATGCTCGCTACATGGGGTGTGGTTTTTTGATTAGACGTGGGGAAAGTATGTTGAACTGTAAAGCACGTCACAAAGGGAGAAATGCTGAAGAACCACTATCTCGAGCACTTGCTAGTTGAGCAGTGGTGTTAATCCTGTGGTATTAAAATTTAATGATTACTCTCAGAAACTAATTACTGGCTGCTTAACCAGTTTAATTTTGAAAATGAAAGCAGCTCTTGAGCGCCTATGCTAACTGTGACCTCCTTGGGGTGTCTTTGAGGTGGCATCAGTCACAGGAGGGCAGTGAGCTGCTGATGCTGGATAGTGAGTTTGCCCTGGCTCTAGCAGTATATGAGGAAAAGAGAGACAAAGCTCCACTTTCTCCTATCAACTTCCAAGGGGTTTAAGGTAACAGTAAGAAGTATATTGACATAGCTTATACTCCAAACTTTGACCCAAGTGGGGGTGATGGGTTGCTGTCAGTTTGCTGCCTGTGTGCCTTCCATCTGGTGGTAGTACTGTTTTACTTGGCCTGTTTATTGCAGCCTCTCAGCCCTACTGCTGGGGAAGGGGACAGAGTAGCCATCTCCCCTTTATTGCCCTGCTTTGAAGAAGAGTACAGGGCAAACATGAGCTTAGCAGCAGGCTTGTTGCTGTTGTTGTTTCCTTCCTGCTTCCTTCTCATTTCTCTCCCAAGGACAGATTTGTTTGATGTTCCCTGATGAATTCAGGAAGCCATTATGCTCCTATTACAGTCTGGACTAGGACTTACTTGCTATGTTGTTCTTAAAGCATTGGACCAAGCACTGCACTATGAGCAGGAGATAAATACTAGCATGTTGTCATTTCTAATATGTCCTTCATCCACTTTGTCTGCTTGTTAATATGCATATATTAAGTTTGCATGGCAAGGGTATCTGAACTTGAGGCCATGTTTTATTTTCAGTTCATGCTCATCCTTGTTCATGGCAGGATACTACTTTTCCCTGTTGTACAATTTCATTTATGCTTTTACCCACATTACCATGGTGAACTTACCGTATGGTGGCAAAAAAACTGCTTAAACAAGCCTTGTGCTGTATGTCTTTATTTCTGACAAACTTCAGCTTAGTTCTGCAACAACTAGGTAGTGATTATTTCCCCCCCCCCCCCTCAAAATAAAACTGCCTTTCATACAGACCAGCTTAGCACAGTTATGCTGCTTCTTGTCAGTCAGCTGATACCAACTGCAACCCAGTAAGAGAGTTTAATGAATCAGCATGGCTTCTCATCCTTTCCTTAATAGTTTGGTATTGATGCTGGACTCTTAGACAGGACAGTCTTGCTTTCATTACTTGAACACACAAACTGAGCCTGTTTTGTGTTTTCTGCCTGAATGTATATCCATGCAGTGATCTACCACATAGCCCTCTGTATCCCAGACATCTGAGCATGGTCAGCAAAATGGCGGAAAACAATTCTGCTGAGCCTCCAACGCCGCTTCACCCCCCGAGGGCGGGATGTCAGGACACACCTATTTCGGATCCTCACAGGGCAGCTGTCCCGGGGCAGGTCAGCAATCTCTTTATCAGCCACCTCCTAAAACAGAAGACCACAGCATAGAGTTTATCTGTGTTCCCCAGGATTCTGAGGGGGCTTATTGCCAGACCTCAAACTTTAGCTGTAGAGTAGGTACCACCACAAGCTTCTCTACCACCTCATGAGCATGCTTTGCTATTTGATAGGGAACTTGCACCTGTCTTCCTCACTTGACCCCTTCTTTCTGCACATCCTAACAGTGAACATAAAATGATCCACATGGAGACCCCCAAAGTTAGCCTTATCACACAAACTAAACAACTTAATGCTAATAATTATCGTTAGTCAAAATCTGCTTGGCTTTGTTGATGTTGCAAGGTGGGCTAGTCCTTTAAGATGAGCTGAACTTAAATAGATGTTCCTTATTAACTGCCTTCCCAGGTAATACACTTTGATGTCAGTAAAAGGAATCTCATATAGTATACTTGTGAAAGAGCTACAGGCAGAGGAGGGCAAGTCAAAGTGTCTCTGTTCTAATGAGAAGACTTAAGAAAGGTCTTTCCATGTACAACAACAGAGCTCAACAGTTTTCAGGAAGCACCAGCATCTGAAAATGGAATTTCAGCAGAACAAGTGAGCTCAGCAGGGAAATGCAGGCTAAAGAAAGTCGCTTGAGGCTAGGTAAGCATCCCTAACTGCAGCATTCTTAATATATTATTTTCCAAAGGACAGAAGGGCTCAAAAGAATCCTGTGTTCAGTCATGGTAGGAGGTCACATCTGGAGGTAAAAGGAAGGTCTGAGGCTGGACGACAAAAACTCCCATTATGTTGCAGGAGTGCTGAAAAGCAATAGTGTAAGGCTATCTTCTAAAGGGATGTTTGCCTTCAAAGGAGGATGGCATCAAGACAGCAGCAATGTGACTTTCAGCTTCAGTAACAGCAAGGTCAGTAGGACTTCCTGTCTTCAGAACATATTTCAGTTACTGGTTTTGTCCAGTTGTGCATCTCGTGCATATATAGCTGTATATATACACTATCTAGTACAGCTAAACATTTGTAGTATTTTTTTGGCCTGTTTAATTCCTGTGATTTTTTTTCAGAAAACAGCCTATACTTTCAGAGACGACGTGTAGCTTAATTTTTAAGACTTTAATTTTGGAGCCCAAATAACATTTTGTAGAGGAGGAAAAAGCTACTTTCCTGGAATCTTTCTTCAATCTAACTGCTTCTATGACCTTGTGACTTCAAAAGGTGACAAAAGCAGCTGAGGAATACCAAAAGCAAAGCCAGCTGCAATTCTTTCCCCTGTCCCATAAGGACATCCAACGCAGACTAGACTTGCCAAGAGCATGGTAAAGTCAATATGTAAAACCAGATTAATACACTTTCTCTCCCAGAATGTTTAAGGGTGAAAGGATCTGCCCACAACTAGGCATGGCCAGATTGAATACATACAGGAATATTGTAAGAGTATTTCTGATACTTGCAAATGTTTTTAATGCTTAGTAAGGAAGGCTGAGAGCACGGCAGTGAATATGTGCATTTTTAAGAACAGATGTAACACCCAGATCTGATGCAGCTTTTACACGCTTGTAGCTCAGACAAGGAGTAAAATTAAGTATTTCTAATTGAACAAATTGGTGGCTTTGGCTGGATCAGGCTTCCAGGTTTTTAAATAAGCAAAAAAAATTTAAAATTTATTTAGGAAACTATAAAAGTAACCATATAATATCCCATATTATCGGACATAAGGAAAATAGTTTTCTGAATGTACGTTAGTGACAGCTGTAAGGGGAAAAAATGAGACTTTATCGTACGTAGTCCTACATACACTGCTTACATGAGAAGCACTGGTTTAAAAAAAACAAACAAACAAGCCACAACCCAACACGCAAGCTCTAGTCAGGAGAATACACTGTTTTTGTAAACACCCCCAAAAGGCAGAAGCTCTGAAGATGCCTGGGCGCCAGCAGTAACTGTGCAATGTAACACGATTCTGTGCTCAATGAGTTAGGGAAATGCAAGCATTTGTGACCTGTCACGGCCGCTCGGGTCTGCGAAGCGGCTGCTGTGGCCCGGCACACGTCACGGCAGTACGAGCCACGCACGGGCTTGTGCCCTGCCCTGGCCGGGCACAGCTGCGGGCTGGCTGCCCGGTACCTGCAGCTCCTTGGGAAGGATGGTGTTCTTCCGGATGGCGTTGATCCGCAGCCTCTCATCCGCGTACTCGTACGCCAGTTTCCTTCTCTTGACGTCCCGCAGCATCCTCCAGTCCACGTAGTAGCTCCGCACTTGCCTTGTGCATGGTGAGGGGAGAACCTAATTAAAAAAATTAAGTTTAGAATACCCACCGGTTGTACGTAGAGTTTGCCCAATTCAAGTATGAATTATTCTCATAAATGTCTCTGTCAGACTTTTTCAAATTACATTCTTGCAGTGCAGCTCCTGCCCAAGAAATGCAGGGTGTGATCCAGTTTACTTCACAAAAGCCAGCAAGGAATTTACGGTATCGGAGACACAAATAACCCCGAAGTTACATCCATCCCCCCCGCGTGCTTCCCGCCGCCGGCGAAACCTGGGGCTCAAGCGAGGTTTGGGCTGACGCGGGGCCGAGCCGGCCGCCGCCGCCCCCAGCGGCCTGACAGCACCGCGGCATCCCGGCCAGGCCCTGCCCGCTCCCCGGTGCCTCGGCCGGGCGGGACACGGGCCCGACGGGGAACAGGGGAGGGAGGCAGCCAGGCTGACCTGCCGAGCGGCCCGCAGCGCCCAGCCCAGCGCGGAGGCCGCCATCTTCTCGGTGCGCAGCGGCGGGGCCGCGCATGCGCCTAGGCCTGGCGGGAGCGGGGGGGGGGGGGGATGCTGCCGGTGGGGGGTCCCGGTATGTCAGAGCGTCCCCTGCGTGCCGCCGTGGGTTCCCGCCGCGACGGGCAGGTCTTCGCTCTCCGCGTCCTTCCTTTGACGGTGAAGCTGTATTTCCAGTGCCTTTGTGGGCGGAAAAAAAGGAGAACGTAAACCGCTTTAGAGGGCTGTGCTGTATATCCCGGTGCTGGTGTCAGCCTCGCTGGCACCTCCGTCATTAGAGGGAGCTGGTATCTTCCACAGAAAGCTGAGGATCCCACTTTGGGTGGACCAAAAGGATCCCAGGTTGGAGAGGAAAGTCTAAAAACGACAGGGGAAAGAGTCCCACCAGGAGAATGTGATGCAGAGACATCACACCGCGTTGTGTGGTCGCTATCCAGAAAAGCACATTTGTCCTGTACGCCTGTCATTGCCGTGTATTCGGTTATCTGCCAGCTGCTTTCCTAAATGTGGTTTTAGTTTTGTTTCTTAAGAGTTTCTTTGTCTGCTGGCTTATCTACCTAGGACTATTCCTAAATTTATATCAGCGTTTTGCATTTTTTTCAACTCATGAATTTTGGGTAAGTTACAGCATTTTACAGACAGAATAATCATAACCCTGAACAATGAAAAATGTATGGGAAATTCTGCTTCTGTTGTTCTTAACTGCCCTATTGTTTTGTGAGAGAAACTGTCCTGTTCTACTGCTGAGACTTCACTTAGGCAGTGTTTAAAATAAGTCTATGTCCTGATTTTAGGGAGAACATCCATTAAGTTTTTTATGTTGAGTTGATCATTTTGATTGATTTTTCTATTCACATGAGCTTGTTCGCTACATCCAAAAAGTCATCTGAGAAGCTGGATTCTCTCTGTTTGTCATGCTGCTTGTTGTCTGTGTGCCAGCCATTTTACTTAGATGCCTGGTGCATTACAGCAGTCCTGAAGTACCTAGGTATAATCTGGAAGAAGTGGCTAGATTGGCAGGCTAATGCAGTCAAATTTTATTATCCATGCTGCAGTCAGCAGCAACAGGTTCCACAACAATTTACCCACCTAGGCTGATGGTGCAGGTGATGGTGATCAGTGAAAAGAGGCCATTTTTGGTGCTGATGAAGTGGTTAATTCTCCACAGCCTGTTCAGTTTCTGGCTGGCTTGCCAACCCAGGTGTTAACTACCCTGAAGGTTTTTGTCCTGTGGATGTGCCAAGCTGAAACCACTAATGTCTGTTACACAGAGCATTAAACTGGCATAAGGGGATAGCTATTTTAACTTCTCCTTGCTTTAGATGGGTCTTGTGAGCCACAGAGAGGTGAGATGCTCATCACTGGCCTCATTTTCCATCTCTCTGTGCTCCCTTCATACTCAGAAAAGCCAGAAAGCTGCTCTTAAACTTGCGTGAGGGTCTGTCTATGGAGGGAAACTGCAGCATCAGAAAGGGCTCAGTCTGCAAAGCCTGTGGTGCAACCCTCCTGTGAGCATCCAGTCTTCAAAACTCAGGCTGTTTGCCACTGTGCTTCCCCATGATGTGGTGTGTTGATGCACGACTGGCTTGGAAGTAGGTTTTGGGTGTTTGCAGGGAGAGAATTTCAAGCTCTGTTCCCTGATGTTATTGTCTATAACTTGCTATTTTTGCAGCTTTCCAGCTGGTAAAAGCAATCTGTAGGATATCAGCAGAGCAAATAAAGTAGGGAGCCAGATGTGATCAAAGGGGATTTGGATGTTAGAGATGCATTTGTTTCTTCAATATTTTGTTCAGCTTCCCCTTGGTCTCTCTGTGTCTGTTAGATGGTCCAGATGAGTGAGGAACTGGTGAGTGTGGGAAGGAGAACTATTTCTTGGGCCAGGACTGAATCCCTCCCTTGCTCAATAGCATCACCTGTGTAATCAGCACTTTCCCAGCTGTGGAGGTGGGACCACGCGTATTGCTTTGCAGCACCATCTTTCCCTTTCTGTAACAGCGTTGCTCAGGACAGTGTGTTTGGTGCTTACAGCTTTAAAAAAAACAAACTAAGTGAGAAAGTGTGGAGCCCCAGTGCAAGTTAGTGGTGTTTGCAGGGTTTGGTGCAGTACGCATGCTGTATTTGACTTCACCACGCTGTTGTAGCAACTGAGATTAGCAAGGGCTAATGATGCAAGTTGATAGCCCTTAGGCTGCTGCTGTCTTCAGCTCCCTCAGCACAGCTTCTGGTTGCAGTAAAGCAAAACAACTGGTCAGAATCTGAGGCAGTTTGTTAGCTAAAAACTAGGCTCAATAATGTACATGGTTAAAATGATCGTGTGGGTACCTTAACAATGCCTACAACACATAATTTGCTTTCTTTTAAGTTCTTGAGGGTTTTTTTAAGTATTGTGCTGCAGTGTTGTGTTTAATTACTGCTGGTCTTATAAGGTGTTTTATTTTCACTTTCTGTATTACTCCACCTGAATTTCACATCATTAATACTTCAAAGGTGCTTGTCAATACGTGGGTCTTGGCGATAATTCTGAGATGTTTGCTGCTAGATTTACAGGGCTGGAAAGGCTTTCTGGCTTTTGACTAGAAGTGGAGCATAAAATGAATAGGAAATGGTTCTTCCTGCTGGTGTGCAAGACTGATACCAAGTGGTGGAATTGCTCCCAAACCCAGCATGCTCCTTAGGCAGTTTGTGGGAGGGAAACACCCCGAGGTCTCTATTGGTTCCTTTCATCTGTTCCATGGGGACTTAAATTCACCACAGGGGCTGGTGCTGGTTTGCAGCTGGACTGGGAAGAGGAGAGGATTTGGTGACCTTTCAGCTTGCTCAAATTATCTTTGCAAATGGTGGCTGTATCTGAAGGGCTCTGAACCAGACAGCTGAAAGTACTTGAAAGGTAAGAGAAAATTATTTTTATTTCCTTTGAGATTCCCGTTGTTTGTTCTGAATGAAAAACCCAACCAATTTTTCTCTGACTTCCTATAGCAGATGCCCTCCAAGGCTTTGAAAGCCTTACACAAACATCAATAATTCTGTATTATGGGCATGTATTATTATTGCAAAATGTATAGTAGTATTTAATGTCACTCCATTTTGAAGGGCTTAAGCTTTCCCTGTTTGTCTCCTCCAACCACATAAAACCACGTATCTGCTGAAGTAAATGGGAGTTTTGCCTTTGGCTTTAATGGAGCTAGGGTTTAACCTAGAAGGTAATTATTTTAGAATGCTTGTTCCTAGTAATTTCCATTTTAGGCTCTGATTTCTGTGTGACGGTAGTTGTTTTAAAAGCCCTTCCTTTTGTCATGAGATCATGCTGGAATTCGATCACACTTACATCCTATAATTGCAACAAACACTCGATAATTTTTGAATATTTTCTCATCCAAAAGTTCTTCCTATGCCTTCTAGTGCACCTTTTCACAGACTCAGTGGTGGAAGCCAGTAGAAGTTCTTTACCACATAAAATGAAATATATCACTATTTCCACAATAAAAGTACTTTATTGATTATACTATTTATAATAAAAATGTCATTCATTGGATAAGTAAAATTGATCAAATACAGGAGTTACAAAATTTTTGAGCTGTGCAGGCAACAGAACAAGGATTTGCTTCAGGAAAGACTGACTGACTTAAACTGGCAGCTAATGATTTAACAGAAGGGAGCTAGGCCATTTGTTACAAAATGCATATTCATATTAACTAGCAAATGTGCAAATGCTATTAAGCCTCTTTGCATTTTCTAATGAGCATATAGGATTTCGGAAGCAGTCTCTCATTCACGTATGAACAGTTAATACACCTTGCTTATCAGACATTGCAGAAGAATTAGCATGAAAGAAAAGGTAAATATAAGGATGACTCTAGAAGCACAGTATCTACCTGGCTGATTATAATTCTGTTTTTCTATTCATTATTGCAAATCATCCCAAACTTCTGTAGTGTTAGGTAAGGTTCATTCAGTCTGGAAGTAAAAAAAGGTAGATATTGCAAAAGAAACAATCTTGCTAAATTAATGGTTGCATTTTTTTTGTTGGCAGTCATTGATTGCATTAATTGCAACCATTAATTGCATAAAGATTGCATAATATTGAAAACAGAATGCTGGCTAGGTTATTACAGCAGTTGCATCAAATGATTTCTATGACCAATACCAGAGAAGAGGAAGTCTGATGGAGAGCTTTCTAAAGCAGATGAGGTCTGGAACAGTAAAATAGTTTCACCACAGAAAATAAAGACAAATAATCCAATTGGTTAAACTAAATTATACTTATGGAAAGTCTGTAAAATTAGTACCTTGTCTCAGCTGAATGCTTCACTGAGAAAAATACATAAAGCAGAAGGAAAATGGGCTAGACTTCTTAGCAACTGAGTAGTAGTATCATAATTTTGGCATGTTTTGACCCTCCCTTCATTTTTGTCAGGCTGCTAACAAAAAATAGTAGCCCCTATGACTCAGTTCTGCTCTTTGGTGTTAGTGACTTGTGTCATTCTTTACATCTTGCAACACTTTTTTAGCAATAAGGAGCGCGACTGTATTCCAACTTAGATGAGCTGGTTTATCGACTTCTGTGCTGCTACATCATCTTCTGTATCTAAGAACACAGCTTTGCCACGTGCCTCTGTGCTGGTTTTGGTTGGGATAGAGTTAGTTTTCTTTATAGTAGCTAGTATAGTAGTTAGAAAATTAACTCTATCCCAGCCAAAACCAGCACAACCTCAGCAGATGCATTTGCTTCTCTCAGTAGAGGCTGATGCTACGCACTCCCCTGCTCCCACATTGTCATCTCCATGCTTTAAACAGTATGGCATTCTACAGTCAACATCCATTTGACGGCAGAGCGCATGATAAATATCCATCACTGGTAATGCTTGTGTCTCCTGAGCCTAAATGCCACCTTCCTAGTGTTGGTCAGACAGGTCTGTTGCTGCTCTTCTCGAGAGTTATTCAAGTAAGTGATGGCTGTTTGGATATTGGCAGCACTTCTGTAAACTTGCTAAGGACTTTCTGACATGTCTTCTACTACTTGTTATTCCTCTTGTGTTCCTCAGGAAAGCCCCTTGTCTTTAGGATGGTTAAACATGCCAATTTTCTAACTTGGCAGTTAGGAAACTGCCAGCTCTCATGCCTCTAGTACTGTGGTACAACTTGGCGGCTTCTGTTCTAGCCCTAGCATGCAAAATGCCATGCTCAAAAAATCGCACAATGTACTGTCCCTCGGTACTTAGAAAGCACAGGTCTCAGCCCATGGCTCCTTTCACTGCATCTCCTTTTTTTCTGGCTGTTTTTCTTCAACTTTAATGTGTGTTGCTTATAGTCTTGTATTGTATAACTCTTTCTGCTTGGATATGTACATATTCTACTCTGCCCCATTTCTCAATCTTTGATCTTATAACTTTCTCTCTCCCTCTCCTGCAACCCTGGAGCTGTCCTAGACCTGCATTTCCTTTTTCCTGTGACTACAAGTCCTCCTTTCTCTCCTCAGTCCCATCTCCACATTGCCTGGGTGGCACCCTGCTAAGTATCTACATCCATGTCTTTATCAGATCTTGCCTTGATAGAAGCAACTTCCAGTCGTGCATCTCCTATGGCTGACTGGGCGCTAGCAGAAGATAATACTGCAAAGGCCTATACCCCAAATCTTCAAGCACTGACCTGTAGGATGGAAAAAAACTTACAGAGTTAGATCATTGGAGTCTTTCACATAGCTACTGTAGGTTCTCTCCAGCTTTGACCATCCCATGCTTTCCTCTGCAAAGGTTGAAAAGATGTGAGCAGGGCTTCTTCCATCCCTTTCCTTAGGAGAATATTCTATGCCTAGTAGATCTGACTTAGGCATTCTTTCCTAAATTAGTCATTTCCCTAATCTGCTGTTATTGCTAGCTATATGTTATGACGTGATACTCTCCACGAAGAATCAGTTAAACCCACTCTTTTTAACAGCAGGGGAAAATCTCTTTATTACATGATGGGGAAGCCAAAAAAGCTGTCCTCCTCTTTCATTATGCTTGACAGTAATGCTTATGTTCAGGGGTTTTTCCTCCTGAATGATCTCCAGGCCCAGGAAAATCTGAGATCAATTTGTGGTTCCCATGAAGCCTTAATTAGTAATGACATCATGTTACAACAGAATGCTATTCAGCACTTGGTGCTGAGAGAAGGGATTTTGTGTGTGTCTGTGTGTGTGGCGGGGGGGGTTGGTTTGGGGGCCTCATCTCGAGGGGGTTGGAAGTAAACCCCGCAAAACAAAGCCATCGATACGGGATGACCTACATGGCACCAGGCTTGCTGGTGTCAGATGGGATTCACCTTTCTCAAAGGGGGAAGAGGGTCTTTGCTTACAAGGTGATGGGCTCGTTGACAGAGCTTTAAACTAGACTTGAGGGGGGAGGGGGATAATATCAGCCTTGCCCATGACAGGCTGTGGGATGACACGCCAAGGTTAGAGGGACGGGGTGCTAGCGAGGACCCTCAGCCTGTTGCTCTGAGACGTGCTGCCTACACTGCAGCACACTTGAAGTCTTATGGAGATAAGCCAGGGGCTCCTGAGGGTAATAGGAGCCAACAGGGAAACATCAGTGAAATACCTCAAAGGAATTAAAGGGTGTTCCCCTAAGAAATTGACATGGCCAACAGCCCAGCTGAAGTGCCTCTACACTAATGCATGCAGCATGGGCAACAAACAGGAGGAGTTGGAAGCCACTGTGCTGCTAGAAAGCTACAACCTAGTTGCCATTACTGAAACTTGGTGGAACAAATCCTACGACTGGAGTGCAGCTATCGATGTCTGCAGGCTGTTCAGAAGGGACAGGCAAGGAAGGAGGGGCGGAGGGGTTGCCCTCTACATCAAGAAATGGATAGAGTGTGAAGAGCTGTCTCTGAAGAGTAGGTTGAAAGCTTATGGGTAAGAATTAGAGACCGAGGCAACAAAGGGAACCTTGTGGTTGGTGTCTACTACAGGCCACCCGATCAAGGGGAGCCTATTGATGAAGCCTTCTTACTCCAGCTACAGGAGGCATCGTGCTCGCAGGCTCGTCTTGCTGGGGGACTTCAACCACCCTGACATCTGCTGGAAAAGTACCACAGCAAGCTGTAGGCAATCCAGGAGACTCCTGGAATGCATTGAGGATAACTTCTTAAGACAGGTAATAGACAGTCCTACCACAGGGGATGCGATACTGGACCTGTTGGTCACCAACGCAAGTGAGCTAATCAGTGACATCAAGATTGGAGGCAGCCTGGGCTGCAGCAATCAAGCACTGGTGGAGTTTGCAGTCCTGAGGGATATGGGTCAGGCAAAGAGTAAAGTCAGGACCCTGAATTTTAGGAAAGCAAAATTCCAGCTGTTCAGGGAGTTAGTCAATAGGACCCCCTGGGAAACTGCCCTCAGGGACAAGGGAGCAGAACAGGGCTGGCAGATCTTTAAGGACACTTTGCATAGAGTGCAAGAGCTCTCAATACCCAGGTGTAAGAAATCAGGAAAGGATGGCAAGAGACTGGCATGGATGAGTCAAGACCTGCTGGTCAAACTAAAGGGCAAGAAGGAAATGCACAGGCAGTGGAAGCAGTGACAGGTGTCCTGGGAAGAGTATAGGGACGCTGCCCACTTGTGTAGGGATGGGGTCAGGAAGGCCAAGGCACAGCTGGAGCTGAACTTGGCAAGGGATGCAAAGAATAATAAGAAGGGCTTCTACAGGTATGTCAGCCAGAAAAGGAAGGTCAAAGAAAGCGTATCCCCCCTGATGAGCGAGACTGACAAACTGGTAACAACGGACGAGGAGAAGGCTGAGGTACTCAACAACTTCTTTGCCTCAGTCTTCACTGGCAACCTCTCTTCCCAAACCTCTCTTCCCAAACCTCTCAAGTGGATGGACTGCGAGATGGGGACTGGGGGAGCAAAGTCCCTCCCACTGTAAGAGAAGATCAAGTTCGTGACCACCTGAGGGACCTGAACATACATAAGTCGATGGGACCTGCCAAGATGCATCCCAGAGTCCTGAGGGAATTGGCTGATGTAGTTGCCAAGCCACTCTCCATGATATTTGAAAAGTCATGGCAATCGGGTGAAGTTCCTGGTGACTGGAAAAAGGGAAACATTGCACCCATTTTTAAAAAGGGTAGAAGGAGGACCCTGGGAACTACCGACCTGTCAGCTTCACCCCTGTGCCTGGGAAGATCATGGAACAGATCCTCCTAGAAGCTATGTGAAGGTACATGGAGGACAGGGAGGTGATTCGAGACAGCCGTCATGGCCTCACCAAGGGCAAGTCCTGCCTGACCAACCTGATGGTCTTCTATGATGGAGTGACTACATCAGTAGACAAGGGAAGAGCTACAGATGTTGCCTATCTGGACTTCTGTAAGGCCTTTGACATGGTCCCCCACAACATCCTTCTCTCTAAATTGGAGAGATACGGATTTAATGGGTGGAGTGTTTGGTGGATGAGGAATTAGTTGGATGGTTGCATCCAGAGGGTAGTGGTCAATGGCTCAATGTCCAGATGGAGATTGGTGACAAGTGGTGTCCCTCAGGGGTCCACATTGGGACTACTACTGTTTAATATCTTCATCAATGACATAGTGGGATCAAGTGCACCCTCAGCAAGTTTGCAGATGACACCAAGCTGAGTGGTGCAGTTGACGCACCTGAGGGATGGGATGCATTCCAGAGGGACCTGGACAAGCTCAAGAAGTGGGCCCATGTGAACCTCATGAGGTTGAACAAGGCCCAGTGCAGAGTCCTGCACCTCTGGTTCGGGGCAACTCATGGTATCAATACAGACCGGGGGATGAAGGGATTGAGAGCAGACCTGCAGAGAAGGACTTGGGGGTACTGGTGGATGAAAAGCTGGACATGAGCCGACAATGTTTGCTTGCAGCCCAGAAAGCCAACTGTACCCTGGGCTGCATCAAGTACGGCCAGCAAGTTGATGGAGGTGATTCTGCCCCTCTACTCTGGTCTGGTGAGACCCCACCTGGAGTACTGTGTCCAGCTCTGGGGTCCCTAGCACAAGACATGGACCTGTTGGAGCGGGTCCAGAGGAGGGCCACAAAAATGATCAGAGGGATGGAACACCTCTCCTCTGAAGAAAGGCTGAGAGAGTTGGGGTTGTTCAACCTGGAGAAGAGAAGGCTCCAGAGAGACCTTATTGCAGCCTTTCACTACTTAAAGGGGGCTTATAAGAAAGATGGGGACAAAGTTTTTAGGAGGGCCTGTTGCAATAGGGCAAGGGGTAATGGTTTTAAACTAAAAGGGTTTTAAACTAATTTTAGACTAGATATAAGGAAGAAATTTTTTACGATGAGGGTGGTGAAACACTGGAACAGGTTGCCCAGAGAGGTGGCAGATGCCCCATCCCTGGAAACATTCAAGACCAGGTTGGACGGGGCTCTGAGCAACCTGATCTAGTTGAAGATGTCCCTGCTCACTGCAGGGGGGTTGGACGAGATGACCTTTAGAGGTCCCTTCCAACCCAAACTGTTCTATGATTCTATGAAAGCTTCTGGGGTTTCCTGCAGAGGACTATGGTGAGAATCTGTAGAATTTAGACATTAAATTTGTTCAGAGCTTTGAAGCAATCCCTTATGACTTGGTTTGTTTCAGAAGGCTGCACAGCAGAAAAAGAAAGGTGTAGTTAGTTTCTGCAGCCCTTTGAGGGAGAGGAGTCTTGGGAAACAGAATAGCATCTGGGACTGGGTGGGAAAGCTGCATCTTTGGTCACAAACAGGCATCTGCAAAATCTCAGGAGACAGAGATAGAGAAGAAGTCCTTCCTCCACAGAGCAACATACTTTCCCTGCCTCCTTTTCTCTTACTGCAAGTTAAATGTAGTAGATCAGTGCTGAATGGATGAAAAAAACCCCCAAACCAAACAAATTACTGCTTGGGAATGAACATTAGAGATAACGCCCTTATTTTATTTAATTCATATGAGATAAAGAATTGTAGACTGAATCTTGAAATCCGTACCCTATTTTGCTTGATGTCAGTGATGATTTTGCTTGAAGAGAGATGAGCTAGCACTAGAGTGGCCTGTCATATAGGTATAATCATGTATAATATGTATTTCCGATGGTGGTGTGATTTTGTTTTGGCTTTTAGTAACCAAAGCCTCATGCTTCTGAGCATGAAGGACACCTTCCTGTAGCTGTGCTGCCAATGGTAGGCCATGAATCTAATGGTAGGGATACTTCTAAAGTTTTGGGAGACATTTAGGACGTATAATGTTGTTTCACAGAAACAGTTAATTTTCATCATAACCCAGGACTGTATGACTTTCAGAAATGTGATTATAATGGAAATAGAGGAGCTCAAAACTTAGTATGATTCTTCAGGAGTGGAGTCCTCTGTTACTTCAAAGAGTATTATCTGGGGCAGCACTATTAATCTGGGTTCAGATGTGCTGTTACTATGGATACATATTGGCCAAATGGTTTCTAGTTATCACATTACCTAATTTAGCACTTAAATCATGTTTTTTTTCTTCTGCTTGTGCAATGAATAACATGACTGCTTAGTAAGTCACATATGGTGGCATTTTGTATTTGCATCCTGTGATATGAAATTCTAAGTATTTAACCAAGTATATATCACCTCCTGTACAGATTGACATCTACCATTAATGCCAAAATTCAGTTCGTAACGTTGAATAAGCCAACTGATAAATTTAGGTTTCTAACTTTACATTTTATCCTTCCACCCGTGTTTGTTCAGCTTCTTCCTTCCTGTTATTCTTGCCTATGAGGTGTTCATTTCTTAAGTCCAAAATTTTTGCTTGGTTGACAGCATAAAAATTTTACAGCAAACAGTCTTGTTTCTGTTAAAGACTACCTGAAGACTTTAAATGTTTGGACTTCAGTTTTGACCTATAAGTGTCAATGCAATTAAACAGTACAAATTTATTATTTTTAAGTCTTAGTTCTGAGACTTAATTAGCCTGAAAACAAGCTCTTCCTATTTATGTCTGCAGGGTAGGAAAGAAGGAATATTTTTGAAATAAAAGTATGGGTTTACAACAAGTCCTCTCACTCCATGTGTTAATATATCTGCTCTAGTAGCTTCTAAGTGAACCTTGCCAATGCTGAGATAACAAATCAGATAACTGAATCAATGCAAAATAAACTTGAAATCCCTCAAGTGAAGCCAGTGTTCAGGCACACAAAATGCCAAAACATTAGTTTCAAACGGAGGAAATGTTTTAATTCTCCCCAATCCAGGCAACAGTGTAGGCTATGTGCTATATTAGAAGAAGAGGATGGGTTTAATTTTATGTATCATTTGAGTCACATGGCTAAAACTTGATAATTTAAATCTAAAGGGCCTTTTTGAAGTGGTGGACTAAGTCAGAAATCATCAACGCAAGACCCTGAAGCTGAAGACAGCTGGTTCAGCTCTCTGTCAGGACAGTTGTACTCAAAGTGAGGGTTTTGTGACACGTAATCAACAACGCATGTGCAGCCAGGTGAGGATCTCAGTCCTGCCTCTACAGAGCAGATGTCCTCAGCTCCCCTCCTCTGTCTCCAGTGGGCAGAGGCAGAGATGGGGACTCTAAGGCTGGGGCTGACACTTGGTCAGGTTCTGCAGTCCACTTGTCTTAGCTGATCTCCCTCCTTGAGAAAGTGTTCTACACTTATAGTCCCTGTAGAAACTGACTCTTGGCATCCTCTTCAACACCTTCCTGAAAAAATTTCCACCCATTCCTGAAATGCAGCTGTCCTGGGAAAGATATCTCATGTCGTGATGCATGTAAAGTCAGCAAAACTATCTCCCAAACTTCTTGTACTGAAAGATCCATGTCAGCTCTCTGAATTTTTCATGCACGCAGCATCAGTACAGTTATCAAGCTTCTAGTTGAAAACCATGCAAGGTGCTGGAGATTACCATGGCCAGAAAGATGATCAGTAATCCAGATCATAGCTGGGAGACTAATACAGTGTTTATTGTAACTGCAGGAGAATGAGAAGTGCTATGGCATAATTAATAATTGCAATGGATCATGATACTACATCTCACTTGAAAGTTGCAAACTTAAAGCTCCTAGTTGGGGGGTCTAGAAGCTCTTTTGTATCTAACTCGTCCAGTGTGATTCTTTTCCAGGTACAGACCAACCTAGTATTAAATCAGGGCAAACCAGAGAATTTGTCCTTTAGGAAATCATGAAAACCAGCTTTATGATCACACTTCTTACATTTTTCTTCTTCTTGAAAGCAGCTGTGCTGTTTGAGGGGTCAGTGCTTCCTCTGAAAGCCTACCAGATGGATTTACAGAGCTGGCTTGCCTTCCCAATGGGGGTATTGCTGTGCTGTGCTCTTCAGACATCTGCCATTCAACAACCTGCATCTCACAATTGCACCAGTGATGGTCAAAGAATATCCTTCAGCCACTCCTACAAGATTGACCTGCCCACGTCCTCCCAGATTACAGTGGAGGCAGATCCATTACAGCATGAAGACAACAGTGAGGTGCAGCTAGATCTTGGGGAGGCCGAGGAAAATGAAGAGCAGAATATCATTTTTAGGCACAACATCCATGTGCACGCACCCAAAGGGGACTGTGAAGCTTTGACGCAAATTAAGGGTCTGCTTGAAAGGATGGAGAAGCTTGAGAAAGAAGTGGCAGAGCTGAGAGAAGTCTGCAGCCCTCAGAAGCACTGTGGGGGAAGCCAAGGTAAGTAACAAATGCAGTATCTGTTCTTACATCCCAGATACAGCCTATTTTCTGCAGAGATCTGGGGACTGGAATCCATTTGGCGAGGTTATTGGGGGTTCTCTGAGCAAAATACTTGAGCCCTACAGATGGAACAGTTCTCTGGTTTCTGTGATGTGAAAGGAAATCTGAAGGTCCCAAAATGTGGTAGTACATACAATTTCTGGAACCAGCGCAGGGGAAATCTCCCCAGGCATCTCCCAGAAGTGGAAGGGAACAGTTCCTGAGTTTCACATAGGTGGGAGGATTTAATGGAGGAATTTCTGGGGGAGGGTGGAAGACAAGGGAAGCACTTCTTGTTGCTGACTTTTCCTTTCTCGTTTTTGCCTCCAGAATTTTGCAGTTGTTGAGAATTTGGGTTTTTATTTCCTCCTTGATAACTGCCTAAAAGAAGAGCAGAGTTTATGATGATGATGTTTTGTGGCAGCCACTGGCTCTGCCTGTGATTGAAGGTTTATACAGCATGGCCTCTAAGAAAAGATTGGACAAACTGATGTTGTTTGGGGAATAGAGACAAGGAAAAGTGCTAAGTCTTTGCTTACATGAAAAATACAGGTGTATAGCAGATGAGAATAATGTGCTCTCCATCTTTATAATAACTGTGGTGAGAAATGGTGAGCTTAAATTACAGCCAGGAAGATTCAGGTTAGAGGCTGTGAAAAGCTTTCTAATTGACTGTGTGGGGGTGGTCATGGAATCTGCATTCCTGCTGACTACAGACAAATGTGTTGGGAAAGGCAAGGGTGGAGCTGGTCCCTCCTGGGGCCAGGGGCAGATGGACAAGATAATGTTTTCCGGTCTTTTTCAGCCCATATTTTCCAGTGGTAGTTATGCTTTCCTTTTAATGACCTTGAACGTGCCTTTGCACTACCTGTCCATTGCTATGTTCCTAATTTTTTCTTCTTTTTCTTTTCTCTCATCTGTGTGTCACACTTATTGTCGTGCATCCTGGTACTGCTCTGGCCAGGTCTCTCGCATTGCAGTGGCCATGGGACTTGTAGCTGTAAGTGTGCCGAGGGCTGGGAGGGCAGCGGCTGCTCCCGCCCCACCTGCCCCAGCCACTGCAGCAGCCATGGGCGCTGCGATGGTGGAAAGTGTATCTGTGATGAGCCTTACTTTGGTGAGGACTGCAGCCAGCAGCTCTGTCCTGAGAACTGCAGTGGCAACGGCATCTGTGACACAGCCAAAGGGGTCTGCCAATGCTACGAGGAGTTCATCGGAGAGGATTGCAGTGAGAAACGATGTCCTGGGGACTGCAGTGGCAGTGGGTTCTGTGACACAGGAGAGTGCTACTGCCACGATGGCTTCTTTGGCCTTGACTGCTCCCAGGGTAAGACATGCTTGTGAGTTATTTCTCCCTCTGTTCTTTTATTATAAGCTTCCCTCTTTACCTGTCCAAGAAGTGTTCGGCTAATATTGTAGGTAAGCCAAGCCTGGGGTCACCATGTTCCTCTCTGAGTTCACCATGTTCCTCTCTGAGTTCACCATGTTCCTCTCTGAGTTCCTGCTGGGCTAGGGATCGATGACTGGTCCTTGTCTTCAAGAATTGCCTGGAAAACATTTCTGAATTGGGGAAAGGTGGAAATTCACTTTAAGGTAGCGCTAGCACAAGCCTGTGTGTAGCTGAAGGAGAGAGCAAAACTGGGTACGGAGCCTGTAATTACAGAGGGAGCCAGAGTCTGTTTCTTGACATACAAATGAGACAACAGAAGGTAAAATCATGTTTGCTGCAGTGTGCACTGCTTGCTGATAAGGTAGTGGATTTGATAAAACCTGTGAGACAATGATGCATAAATCCTTTAAATAACCTCCCTTTGCAGTGAGATCTTTGGGAAACTCTTCCTTATCTTACTTTGTTACAAGGCAGTAGGATTTGCCTGAGAAGACCTGACTGAGCTGACCTTGAGGTGTATGTCCAGCAGTTTCTGCTTAAAGCTGGATGGCTTGGTGCTTATTCTGAAAAACCTATGGTCTCCCTACAGCCACAAGTTGATACTCCAGGCTTCAGCACTCAGCTTTTTACCCTAGAAGCTGCCTTTCCTTCTCTGTACATCACTGCTTAGTCTGATCTTTCACAGCTCCTCAGGAAGGAGAAGTAGGTAACAGCCACACGCTGAGCACCAGGTATTGCTCAGTGAGGGCTTGCAGTGACCTTACTGGCAGGTCTTTTCTGCTACAGATCATCCCTCGCCTCTCAGGCCTGACCTATCTGCTTAGACTCACCTTTTATTTAAAAGATTATGAGCTCAAGTCCTTCATCCAAATGAGAGCTCTGCGTCAAAACTTCACTCGTCCTACCCCTTCCACACTATTCAGTGATGTTTCTCTGTGGCTCCAGCACTCTTCTCTCCTGTCAGTAGACTGGGATTTGCTGCTCAGTAGGCAGCACCTTTACAGAAGTGGCAAGCAGAGGAGTTTCTCCCAGAGCAGAAACAATTCTCCCAGAAAACTGTTGCCCAGCCAGCCTTTCCCAAAGGGCTGGCTGGGTCCAGCCTTGGATCCTCTTCCTTACACAACACCTGCAGCTGTTTTACAGGCCATGGAAGTGGCCTCTGCTTTCTGAATATACAAGTGAGCAAGCACTACAGAGTTAATACATATTTCACAATACATTTTGCTACTGTTTCTGCGCACTACACCTCCACTCCTACTTAAAAACTATTTTAAGTCCAGAGGCAAATGGTTCCCATCTCAGTATCTGTAGCCAAACACTCCTCTCCCATAGCTGTCAAATTGCCTTTTCTGTTCCAATTTGGAGTAGATTTCTGCATCCTGGGAGATTTACACCAAGCACTGGTTTTATTTATTTTTTTTATTATGTTTGTGTGTCTCGAACCATGAAATGACACATTTTGTTGCATATTGCCATGGTAACTGGAATGTCTGAACATCTAGAAGTTACTATCAAGCATGCAACAGTATAATTAATGTCTTGCAATTCCTTGTGAAGGAGAACTAGAGGACAAGAACACATCGAACAGCAGGTATTTGCTTGTGCTCTTTCTGGACTTTGTTTACTGGCACTCCAAAATAGCACTGTGGGATATCTGAAGATGAATAAACCAGCAGTTTAAAACAAGGGTATCCACAAAAACAGTTGTTTGGTATCTCAGCACAATATTAGTTTAACCAGGAAGTCTGTGTGTTGATGCTGTAATCGGGAAATCGGAAAGGAAAATAAAGAGGGACTCGGCTGTTCCCAGGGGAGCCAGGGTTCCCCACAAGCCCCTGTGTGAGCTCTCAGCCCAGCGCTGGATCTATAAATGTGCAGCTCGTTTCCTGTTTGCTTCAGCCATTAGGGCCTCAGCCTGCTTCCGGAGGAGATGCTGCCTGATGGAGAGAGACTGATGAGCACAAGCAGAATGCAAGATGGACTCTGGCATGGCCCACAACCACCTGTCCTCCTAATTCACCTCACCAATTAGTGCTGTGCCTGTGATGAACCCTTTTGTTTCAAGCTAGGAGGTCCTCTGCTGTCAGAGAGCAAGAGGAAGAGGTTTTCAAGGGTTACCAAGCCCAGGCAGTGCCTCCTTCCCCTTCACACCCTCACAGGGCCACTTCCCCTGGCTCTGACCAGGTGTGTCTTTGTCAAGTCCTGAAGTGCTTGGGTTCATCACGTTGGCTGGAGAAGATGGCTCTGGTGCATCTCAGGGTAGAGTAAAAAACCATGTTGCAAAAATGGATCCGCCTGGGCTAGAGAGTCACTGCCTTTGCAAGAGCCCCTCATCAAAACGTCCTGCTCTGAAACACAAACTGTCCTAGGCATTGTCCTAAACTGGTTTCTTATGCTACATCTCTCCTCTTCAGAGAGGCAGATACAATCCTATTCTGAACTATGCTTAGATGAGGGATAAAACACATCATATGTATTTAGGTTCTTTATTATTTTACTGCCAAGCGGGATTATTCAAATCCAGCTTCTGTATCACAAGGAGAGTCAGGATGAATGTTCTCACATTTTGTACAAAGTCTTCATCAAAAGCAATGGCACACTTTTACAGGTGGAATTTGGTGAGAGCTGTGAATTACACAAGGGAATGAATGCTGCCTTTCAAGTGAGAAGAATCTCATTATGTTATCTGACCTAATGTTGCTGATGCATGCCTTTTTACAAACACTTGCTATCTATGTTTTGCAATTTGTTAGTGCCTTGCTAATGAAATACAGCTGGTAGACGGTTTGATCAGTTTATGATGTGCTTACTTGTAATTAAAATCAGGTAAGCTCTCTGATAGATGTCCTATATGACTGCTTTCAAGGGCTGCTTCAAGACACTGATGAGCTGTCTGTCTTGTGGCAAAACGGTTAAGGCACCGCTGGTGTCCTGAAATATATTATGTGCTGCAGATTTTCCCAGGTCTCCTCCAGGCACCACGTGTAAGTTTCCATCAGTATGAAAGCTCAGTTTTGTACCTCTGCCATGGAGAAGCTGTGTTCCCCATTTCTGGGGACTAGGTAACATTTTGTAATAACTCTGACAGTGATACAAAAATAAGGTTTTGGCTTTTCTTTCTGTTCCTAGAGGCATTGGAAGGGACAGCTTTATCAGAGAGTTTTCCTCATGCCAGTGTGGGTTTAGAAGCTGGAAAGAAGAGCCTGGGAAATTAATTGTATTTGTTACTGGCTACAGTATTCATTTGTATTTGATGATATGCTGTTGGGCAGAAAGAAATGGACAAATCCAAGATGACCACAGACTGGGAGTTCCAGTTCTGCATTCTCTCTGTATTCAAAATAGGTTTGAAAAAATTTATTGCTTGGCCATGTGAGCCCTGGACCAAATGCTAAGACATCATTCTCATGTTTTTCTTTGTTTCCCTTCTAGTGCTTGCTCCTCAGAACCTGCAGCTGCTGAACTCCACAGAGAACTCTCTGGCTGTCAGCTGGGATCAAATGATTGATGTGGATAATTACCTCATTAACTATTATCCAGTAGGGTATGAGACATTGGTGAAACAAGTCCACCTGCCCAAAGAGCAGCTCAGCTATGAGATTGTGGGTCTCCGCCCCGGCACCTCATATAATGTCACACTTCATCATGTGAAGACGGGGATTGCCAGTGAGCCCAAGCATCTAGAAGCAAGTACAGGTAGGAGCAGCCAGTCTTTTTCTTCAGGGTCAGAAGTTGTAGGTCTTTTAAAGTTAGATTCAAACAAGTGGAGCGAATTGTTTGGCTTTGCAGGTTTGTAACATCCTGTCTAAGCACTGGAGAGGACTTTCTCCTCCCAGTCTCAGTTGCGTTTTTTTTGCCATCGTTCTGTTCTGGAGAATCTGTTTCCAGATACATATCGTTGGGGCTGAACATATTGAAAATTTCCTATCTCTCCCTTTATCTTGTCCAAATCCTACTTGCATTGACGCCCCTGAATTCCAGGGAATCCATAACACTGCCTACTTCAAGAAGCAGGAATGGAAGCATGCAGGATAAGGCCAGCACGTTATTAAGAATAATGCACTGTTCAACTGGATGCAGGAGGGACATTAAAGTAGGCAGGATGTCATTCCTAGGTACTAATTTGCCAAACATGACTGCAGCAGCGAGTTTTCCTCATAGTGTCTTCCCAGGACTGAATGAGCCTGATGCTACTGAGGTTAGGAGGCTGGGTATGGAAAGACTGCGTATTTGACACATTCTCTCTAGAACTGAAATGGCATGTTGTTAGCAGCTGATAGTATGTTGTCTGCTGGCACTTGGCAAAAACAGTGAAAAGTTTGGTTATTTTGACATATTTCTTCTAGCACAACAGGTGGGAGCTGAGAGCCAGAAAACTCTTGAGTTGGAGTGTTACCATGGATAAAACTAAGCCTGGTGAAATAATGATTGTGCTATACTTGCTTAACTCTTCAGTTTGGCTCAGGAAAATGTCTCAGGTCTCAGAGCAGGTGACTGCGGAGGAAGGGGGGCTGTTTAGCAACTTCCTGTCTTATATTCACCTTTTGGTGCTGATCCTGCTTCCTCACGGCCCTCTGCTGTCCTTTCCAGTCCTGTCTGCACTCAATGCCATCTGGGTGATGGAGGAGATGGAGCACTCCCTGGAAGTGGAGTGGGAGAACCCCCCAACAGATGTGGATTATTACAAGCTGAAGTTCAGATCCCTTGTGGAGATGGATGAGAAGCAGGTCACGGTGCCCAAAAGCAATGACCCTAAGAGCAGACACATCATGACTGGTGAGTACTTGTGGGTATTCCAAACTAGGCAGGGGCAGGGAGAAGTGGCAGGAGCAATTGACGGTCAGACCATAGTCCTGAGACGATTCTTCTCTCATGTGTGGATGGCCAGTTTTCCTTCACCTTGTGCCTGCTGTAGGACAGGGTAAGATCTATTGGGGTTCCCCTATCCCATAATGATGGGTGTCTTCACAGGGAGAAAGCTTCTATGCCCTGTGGATAGCAAGTTTCAAGGCATATTCATTCAGCTTTAATTCCATCCTTGTTAGGAATAAAGCATATTCTATTTCAGAGCTGGTAACACTCATGTTACGGAAATTCCCGTTTACTGTGTATGTCAATGTATGCCCTAATGGCAAGCCTGGACCAAAAGTGCTACCGAGGCATTCTCAAGACAAAAGGAAGTTCAGATAGAAATCTAAACTTTAAGTTCCTCTCTGCTGCAAACTAAGAACTGGGTAGACTAAATAAAATAGCTTTCTTTAGGAAAAATTACTGTCTTACCTAATTATTTGTAATGCTCCCTTTTGCTCTTTGTAGGCCTGAAACCTGGCACAGAGTATGAGGTCACCGTCATACCTGTGAAAGACAATACAGAGGGGAAACCATCCTCAGTGAGCGGTAGGACTGGTACGTGGAAAGTTTCTTTTATGATAGCGATGTTACTACAGCGTGCAGGGACAGATCTGTCAAGATGACAGCATGAAGTGCATAGTTGGCTGCTTCTTCATGCATGACCTGCAGCCAGGTCTGCTTATATCTTGTTTAAGCTTGTCTGCACCGTATATTAAACAGTAAACCTAGCCCTAGCTCAGTCTTTTGCCTTGGTTTTAAGTCTACAGTAATTTCACCCTTAACTTGACTAATGGCTCCAGCCAGACACAGGATAAAAGCATAGTAAACTGGCCTCTGTATGTAATAACAACCCTCAAACGAGCTCCGAGCTAGGTCCAGCAGTAGCTCAAAGTTTTCTGGTTCATGACTTCCCTAACTAGATCATTGACAGGATGACCTCACTTAAACCTAGCACACAGGATTTGCAGTCTGGATATAGCCCTTCCTTATGGATCCTCTGGGCAGCTGCCGCTGACTGCCTTGCAGCTGTTAGCTGCTGCTGATTTGTCTGGTCTCTGAGCCCAGGAGCAATAAGGAAGAGGACAAGTTCTTCTTCCTTCCTCTATTGCCTGGCTCCAGCATTATTCTTCTGTTCACCAGACTGAACGGAACAGTTGGACTAAGGAGCAGATTAGCATAGCATTGCGAGGCCTGCATTTCCACTGGGGGCTATAGTCACAGCCCACTGTGTGGTCTGATACACCTGTCCCTGTGGAAGTGAAGCTGTGCTTGTCCAGTGGGATGCACAGTGGCACAGCCCTGGCATTTCTGTGGTAGCTCGAGTCTTTGCCTCTTACATGTGAAGTGACTGAAGAGGCTTCAGCTACTTGCTGGCCCTTAGAGGTTGAAGCTTTGGACTGCTTTATCTTGTAACAGAGCCCGACTCAGACGTAGTCATTTCCAGCATGGGGAGAGCACAGAAGCATCTTGAAGCTGACTTCTGCTCCGACTGTGTGCTCAGTACAGCTCAGAAGGTCTGGCAGATGCTACTGTTACTTGACTGTTATTTTCCTGTAACTGGCAGCCTAGCCATTCCAGACCTGAATGTTAAAGCAGATCTGGAAACCCTGTTGGTTCATTGATGCTTCAAGCTCTTCAAAAATGTGGCAGAATATTTTTGAGCTATTATATTGCAAAAGAGAGCTTGAAGAATTTTGAACTCTCATTCTACCTGTAAAATTCTGGAAACTCTGAAATTCAGCTCTCTTATGAAAGGGGAGGCGTGCTGCACCAAAGACTGAAAAATCCCAAATCAGGCCTGACATTCCTGAGGTTGTCTTGTAAATTATTCCATTAAAAGAAAACTGATTTAAAACAACAAAACCTACAGCCTCCACACTGCCATTGTAAGGCTGCTCTTCTTCCCTGTGTAGATTCTGATTATTTGGAACACCCTTGGCTTCTGTTTTCAAGCTGTTCTTCACAGACCCGGGGGCTGCAAAACTTCTCAAAAAGGAAAAAAAAATCCACAATGAGTAATCCTGCTCATATTCTTATGTAACCCCTGGAACTTCGGAGCTATGACTAAGACAAATACCAGCTATTGCAAGAGCTACCCCTAACTCTGATTCACCACCTAAAATAGCAGAAGCCTTGGGGGAGTCTGAGAGACAGGTCTGCAGGATAGGCAGAAAGGGAGGAGTAACAAATGGCTGACACTGGAGGCAGAGAAAGGATGGGGGCCTAATACTTGGTGCTGTGAGGAGGGCAAGTGAGAAGGTAATACTCAAATTGGTACCCATGGAAGGTGAGGCAGGTAGCCTGCAAGCTTTTCCTGCAGAAAAAAATTGAAAGTTTCATTTAAATGGTAGAACAGTCCTGCTTTCTCCCCACTCTGACCGTGCTGGTTTGTCATAGATGTGTTTCTTTCTCAAGGGGCTGTAAGGGGAACCTAGGTGACTCTCTGTTTTAGCTGGCCAAAGCAGCAAGGAAATGTGCACATGCCATGACAGGTATTGTAGTGGTTTAATTCAGCTGGAGTTTCCTAATCCTGCACTTTGAAATGTTCCCTCAGGAGTTGATAGCCCAACCAATGTGGCAACTGACCGAGTGACAGAGGATACAGCCACTGTCTCATGGAATAAAGTTGAGGCTCCCATAGACAAGTACATGGTGAGATACACCTCAGCTGATGGGGACATCAAGGAAATAGAGGTGGGGAGTGAAAATGACATCATCACCTTACTGGATCTGAAGCCAGGCATGGAATATGTCATCCACATCTGGGCAGAGAAGGGACCCCAGCGGAGCAAGAAGGCAAGCACCAGCGCCGTGACAGGTAAGTTGTAGCAGCAGCAGTGGAGGGACCTGAGTTTGAATTTCAAACTCCTGCATCAATTTTATTTGTTTTAGTAAAGCTTCTCCTGATTTGCACAGGTTTTCAGTGAGGCAAAAAATTAATGTCATTCTTACTAGTGTGGCTGAACAGGTCTCCAGCTCAGCTTGAAAACTCTTTGTTTTGAGTCCTGTTATGGACAGGTCCTATGGCAAGGCACCAGTTACTATCAGTACAGAGAACAGTGAAACACAGCCAAAACTGAATCCTCATAGCTGGAACATGTAATTCATGCCTTGCCTTTAAAATGCCATAAGCCACCTCCAAGCTTTTCTTTGGGTGACTGTTGTGGCCTTTCCCAACAGGACAGAGGGCTCATATGCATTTTGCACAGATAGCAATGACAGAGTGTTTGTTAAAAACAAAACCCAAATTTATTGGGACCATGGCATAAAGTAAGAATCATGTGGAGAATCACATCTCTGAACAGGACATTTGGTCACTGTCCCCTGGGAGTCTCCACTGGAAGGGTGCTTGCAGCAGGGTCTGCAGCTAAACTGGGAAACTCCTCAAACCACTGTTTTGCTCAGTTTTTATAATCCAGCCAGCCACAGTCCAATGTGGCTGTGTGTACGGGAGCAGTTTCTGCTGACAATTTACAAATGTCTTATCTGTGTGCAATCTGTACTTCTGCAGCAGAAATTACCTAGGGGAGCGTTTGGGATGCTCCACTCAGGATGTTAACCAACACATTTAAGCATATAAATTGGACTAGACACAAGAGGAGCTGCCTCTGAGAATTTGTAGGACTGTCTGAAGTTCCCACCCAGAGGGGATTGGTAAGGATCAGTCAAGTGCTTAATTGTGAAGTTCAGTCAATCACCTACTTTCAAGTTGGTCCATTGTCTCAAGCCAGCCCATGTTCTCACTGATACAAGTGACTGGCTGGGGAGCTCCGGGACCACCCAGGGAGTTAAGGAGTTAAATGCACTGCATATGCATACACGCACAGCCCATACCCAGCTGCAATGAAATTATAGCTAAAGAACAAACTTGATTTTTCATATAACTTGATTTTCATATCACACAAGAAAACAATTAACTTGATTTTCTTGCCACAGGTGAGCATCTTATACTGCTAACTAGCTGAGCTGTGATTATTCAGATCCCAGTGTGTGCCGCTCTAGGGTGACACAAATGAGCCTCAGCATCTTTCATTAAAATGAGAACTAATTTATTTTCATCTCACAAAGGAGGTGAGATTAGTACACACAAGTAGAAAATCATAACTTTTACTATAGCTAATGTGTGGTCAATCATAGTGCAACTAAGCTGGTGTGTGGTAAATTACAGTGTGGCTGTCAGGTGGTTGCGCGTTTGTGCCCTGGAGCTTAGAGCCTGCAGCAGAATAAACCAGAATAAGAAATGCTGTTCCAATAATTTGGGAGGCATCTGCAAGTCCTTCATTGCTCAGGCTGCTGAGATGTATTTAGCAGTTCAGTGAAAAACAAACAAACAAAAAACCCCCACAAAAACCCATGCTCTCTGTATAGGTCATGGGCTGTTGGGCTGTCCTTGATGGGCCACATTCCCGCAGGCTGCTTTGTGATAGTGACTTAAGGCTCATGAAGTCTAGCATCACGTTTCTGTCTGTGAAAAGGGCAAGGGAAGGACTGTGATAATGGGAGGAGATTGAAAGTGGCTTTTTTTTTAAATGGAGAATGTGAACATAGTTCTAGCTAGTGTTGTTGCCTTGTTCTTCACCTTCAAACCTTCTCTTAAGAAATGGCCAGCGTAGTGTCCATGTAGCGGCCAGATGGCTGACAGAAGACACAGTCACAATCTCCTGGGATAGGGTCTGGCCTCTGATAGACAGGTACTTGGTGAGATACAACATAACTGATGGGAACATAAAGAACATGGAGGTGGGGAAGGACAAGAGTGTCACTGCTCTGACAGGACTGATGCCAAGCAAAAAGTATGCTATCAGCCTCTGGGCAGATAGAGGAGCCCAGCAGATGTCAAATCTGTGACAGGTAGGAAGTTTTGCCTTAGTATGAAATAAACGTGTTCCAGAAGAGCTGCATTTCAGACAGATTCTGAGTAGGTGATTTGTTTTTTGGGTTAATTCCCAGAGCAACCCAGACAAGAGGTTGTGATCTTTGGAAAGCAAGAGACAGCAACACCATATTCTGCACAGGCTCTCCTCTCTGCCTGTGCAGGGTTGGCTGTGCTTTTGTTGCTCCCCAACAAAGAGCCCTGCTGTTGCAGCTGTGAGGAGGAGACCTAGACCCCAATTGAAATACCTCAGAATCGGGCACCTCCCAGCTTTGTAGTTCAGGCCCATCCTTGATAAGCAATAAATGATGAGAAGTGGAAGAAATTGGCTGGGCCCTCGAGGGGAAGGAGTAAGTGTAGCTTCACTGGGACAACCCATGTTCTTCACTCCTAACTGTTCCTGCAGAAATCAGCAGCCCAGCTCACCCAGCACAGGGGCAAAGGGCTGACTGGCCCTGCGAAGGCTCGGCCACCTCGGCACTGACATACAAGTGTGTATACCAATGCGTCAAGAATGGTAGGACTTGCAAGCAGTTATCCCCCTCATTTTATCTACCTCGCACTGTATCCAACAGTACAAAATGATTTGGGGCCACAAATGGTGATATCCAATGGGACTTGGTTAAGTGTCAGTTATTTACACTGCATGATCAAAGTATGGTTTGTAGCTAAAGATGAACTTCTATTAGATTTACCAGTTTGATCTGGAGAATAAAACAAGCATGCTTTTGGACACACAAGCCCTTTTTAGGTCTTTGGGCATAGAATCACTTCCCAAAGCTCATCTGTTTTTCCAAATATATTTGATATTCTAATAAAACATACTACCTCTGCCTATAAAACTTGTGTTGTCTGTGTCTTTAGACCATTGTGGTTACCACAGCACTATAGAAAACTTCTAATAATTATGACTTTTGCTTACAGAAATTGACAGCCCAACTGAGCTGTTGACTGACCAAGTGACAGAGGATGCAATTACTGTTTCCTGGAACAAAGTCCAGGCTTCAATAGACAGATACAGAGTGAGCTACACCTCAGCTAATGGGGACACAGAGGAGAGAGAGGTGGAGAAAGACAAGAATGTCACTACCTTGGCAGGACTGAAGCCAGGCATGGAGTATGTCATTTACATCTGGGCAGAAAAGGGAGAACAACAGAGCAAGAGGGCCAGCACTAAGGCTGTGACAGGTAAGAGGGAAATAGGTTGAGTTAAGGGTATAAGTTACAGCCCAGCTTTGCCTTAACACTGAATAAGTCCATCCCAAGGCAGTTTCACAGCAGAGGGAGGTTGAGGCTTAACAGATCAAGTCATCAGGTTAGTGCATCTTGCTGTGAAACCTATTCAACTCATCACAGAGAGATTCTAATTACCTGTATGTACTACAAGTGAGCTGTGTTGTGATTACTAATAGGGATTAGGGAAAATGAAGCCTTTGCAGCAGTGTCTCTTATGTATTTGTATAGTCTTGTTTTATTTTAGTTGGTTAATTTGTTTATCCTTCATCATGGAATAGGGAAATGCTCAGTTCCTTTTTGCAGATTAAGAAATTGAAGTGCAGAGAGATTAACAGCATGCAGGACACCTTTTCTTGCGATAGGATGATTAATCCTTGTTCCTCAGTTGTTCTTACCAGGACTTTTTCCCCTGTGCAGCCAGTCCTGGTTAAGAAGGTGTAGTGATCTGCCCAGTGTGAGGGTTACTGGTTTATAACAATGTTGTAAAGCTGAATGTCTGAATCAATTGCAAGCTGTTGCAAGTGTTTACAAGACCCATGCTCTAGGTCAGGGACTTGCTGAAGGAAGATGAGTAAATGCATACCTGGGTCATGCTGGTCTCTTAACAGAAGAACTTTGGTTGTTCTCTCACTTTCTGGACAGATGACATCTATGTGAGCTTCAGAGGCTTGTGACTGTGAGAAAATAAGAAAGTAACAAAATCTTGCTTTGCAAGGGTTCTCTTCTGTCCAGGTCAGGACTGGCTGTGCTGTTCCCTCGAAAAGCTTCTGTAAGGATTAAAGACGGACCCCAGTCAAATCACCTCAGACCTTGATATCTCCCAGCTTTGTGGGTCCAATCAGTGTGTGATTGGAAATAGGACTTGAAAAAGGAAGAAACTGGCAAGGCCCTTGAGGGGAAGGAGTGTCACAGTACAGCCTGACTATGACAGCCTGTGCTCTTCACTTCTGACTGTCTCTGCAGAAATCGACAGCCCGGCTCACCTGGTGACTGACCAAGTGACAGAGGACACAGCCACCATCTCCTGGGACAGGGTCCAGGCTCTCATAGATAGGTACATGGTGAACTACACCTCTGTTGATGGTGACACAGAGGAGATGGAAGTGGGAAAGAACGAGACTACCGTGACTCTGACAGGACTGAAACCTGGCATTGAATATGTTGTCTTCCTCTGGGCAGAGAAAGGAACCCGGCAGAGCAAGAGGATCAGCACTAAGGCAGTGACAGGTATTCCAGAGAATATTTGTGCTTCTACATGACACTATGTTGTCAAGGTGATCTCAATTTCTGTCCTGTTTTCTTCTGGCCTGCTGCAGAGCATATAACTAGACACCGGTTTGTCTTGTGGGTACCTATGATGTGGGGACGTCCATGCTACAGGCACCTTCAAGCTTCAGACAGAGATGGTGCCAAGTCTAGAGAACTTTCAGGAACTAATGACTGCTCTGTTAGTTCAGAAACTATCAGCCCAGTGTGAGCTTCACAGCACTTTGCTAAAGCACTGTGGTCCTCACTTATCAGCTTTGCCTGCTCTTTTTGGTCTTCAGGTATGCTAAGCTTTGCAGGTGTGGCTGAGCTCTGCCCCACAGTATACACTACTGCTGTTGAATCCTGCCTAAATTTAGGATGGTTCAAGTAATGTCACTGATGAGAATAGTATTTATCAATGAATAAAGACTTGGAAGGAGGCACCCCTATTTTAATCGTCTTCTCCCAAAACATGAAAGAGTAGCAAATGGTTTGAGCCTGGATAAAGTCTCTTAACTATCCATAATTCCCTTTCTATAATCAATGTTTTTGCTTACAGAACTTGGCTGCTTAGCTAGGCTGAGGACTGACTGTTTGGCAGAGGACACTGCTACTGTTTCCTAGGAATGAGGGAGAGATGGGGTAGGACACAGGTCTCGCTATCCTGATTAGTTTGAAGCCAGATGTGGTGTACATCATCTGCATGTGGGCAGGGAAAGGAAGCAGGCAGAGCAAGCGGGCAGGCACAAACACTCTCATGGGTGACCTGTGGAAATCTTGGGTTGTGATTTTGCAGCTAAGGAAGCAGAGATGTAGCTTCACATGGTGAATTAGCTATGATTATGTTCTCCTTTGGCCACCTCTTCTGCCAAGGCCTTCTTCCCTTAGTCATACCGTAGAGAAGTGTTACACCTTGCTGGCACCTCGCAGCTCAGAAAGAGGTATTTGTGGGGGAGGCTGATAAAGGGGAGCAGAGTGTTGGTGCTGCCTCAGTCTCTCACATCTTTTTCTTTGCCTCAGTGTACCCTGTGTTGGCCAGGACTCCAGGGCCGTACATGCTCCCAAATAACTGGTCTAATGGATCTCTCTTGTGGCTGTGTCAGACCTAAATTCTCATGAACCTTAAATTTCAGCTGAACGTTCTGCACAATCATTCTTCCCTGTATCTCTGCTTGATATTTTACTCCCAAGGCCTCTGTCTGAAGATGGCCGTGCCTCAGTGCCTTACCTTGTGTTACTCCAGTTCTGCATTGTCAATAGCAAGCATGGTGATTAGCCACTGAGACCCAGTAAAGCTACAGATGAGTTTAGTCCATGTCATCCTTTGCTTCCTGAGGGTAGGATCATGGGTCTTTAGAAAGCAAAAGTTTTAAGGGGAACATGTATGTCTCTTAGTTACCCACACTTTCTACTCTGCACTTTATTTCTTAGAAATGGACAGCCCAAAGAATCTGGTAACTGACCAAGTGACAGAGGACTCAGCCACCATCTCCTGGGATAGTGTCCAAGCTCCCATAGACAGATATATGGTGAGCTACACTTCTGCTAATGGGGACACCAAGGAAATAGAAGTGGGGAAGGACAGGAGCGTTACCACCCTGACAGGACTGAAACCAGGCATGAAGTACACCATCCATCTTTGGGCAGAGCTGGGAAGCAAGCAGAGCAAGAGAGTGAGCATTGGCACGCTGACAGGTAACTGTGGGCAGGAGGGAAGTGAAACAGAGTAGAAGGACCCTACTCCCTTGTTATTTTACATTTCATCATCTCTCTTTGCGTTAGTGGGTAATGAAGCTCTACAGTGGTAAACCCATTCTGGAGATTCAAGCGCATGAGTATAGACTACCATAACAGAGACTACTATCATAGAAGAGGCAGATGTCATAATACAGGAGTAATGACAGTGGGTAGTACCCAGCTTATTTCACTAGTCCTTAATCAAAAACATGCGGTGCTTCATGTGCTGTTATCAAGCTTAACGATAACAGAAGTTTAACAACTGAAGTTAAACCATTTTAGAATTGGGGACAGTTAAAAATAATGGCCTGCCCTTTGACTCGTGACCTTAGACTGGTCCTAGGAGACTGCCAAGCAGGCTTAAATCTGTCCTGTTCAGTCAGCCATAAGGATTATGGTGTTCTGGGAACATTTCAGGGTCACTCCATATCTATTGGCTTTGCTAATGTACTTTTCTTAGTTTACGAATCAAGCTGGTGTGAGAGAGAACAGTTGAAGCTTGGATTTAGGGCAAGATGCCAAGCAGTTCCGCAGTGCTTACAGAGGTCGAGGGCAGGTGATGGGGACAAATGGAGATCTCCTGAGGCCAAAAGACTGAACCTGTCTGGAACTGGAAATGCAAGGAGAGTTTCAGCAAATTGAAATGTTGTTTTTTTGAACTGGAATGAAAATGGAGACACCAGGAAATTTCACATGAAGTGAAACTGCTGGGAGAGGGAATGCATTTAGCATTACTAGGGATATTTTTGAAATATCTGCACAAAAAAAGTACTTTTGTGTGTGTGCGTGTGTTTGGTGGTATATTTCCAAAAGTAACGACACCTCTGCTAAAATAATACAATTTCTGAGGGGAAAAAACCCCAAACATTTTCTTACTCAAGGTGATGGCTGATTATTCCCTAGCATTCAAACTGGCTGTGGCAGGGAGCTGTTCTGCAGTGGTCTCCTGCACCCGAGGAAACTGCTGACTGGCCTTCAAGAGCAGTGCTGTGAAACTGTAGGACCCTCTCTAAGGCTGCCCTTCCCATCCCTTGCTTCTCGTGATGGATTTGGTACCTTTTAGCTCCCTCTCCTGTCCAGCGGGAGGTATACATGTAATGAGCTACTCTGAGAAGATTTCTGTGTCGTTTTATTTAAAGCAATCGTTTAGTGGTCTCCCAAATGAAGCATGAGTTCACTAGGTAATGAACTAATGCTTAACTCAGAGCCTAGTGAAAGGTGGTCTTCAGTTATAATGAACAGGCAGTGTTTTAAACAACATGCTCTGTGAACGTTGGTGTTACTGTCCCTGTTGTTCTCCTTATATTTGGTGTTTTGATTTCTTCTTCTCTGCCTTTGTATCTGTTTTAAGCAGTAACCCTATATACAAGGAGTGCAGTGTTTCCTGGGAGAAGCCACAGTGTTCCACTCTTCTCGTTTATCTAAGACAGACATAGCTTGGCCTTGTCTTCCTCTGTGGCCTTTTCACAACTGTAATATTTCACTGATGCATTATAATTGTTGTTATGATTATCCTCATAGCACTCTTCAAGGTCTAGGAAATGTTGTTGCCAGGTTTATATGGAGAAGAACTGAATCAACATACAAGTTAAATGACATGCCCGTAGTCCCCCAGGCAGGTCTGTGGAAGAGCAGGGAATTGAGATGAATTATTCAGTTATAGTTCGCTATAAACTCAGGTGTACTTCAGGGTTGGAGCACTCCTCCCTGAAGGCCAGCACTGCCCACCAAGAACCTTCTCTCTAAAACTTGGAAAGCCAGACAAACCTTCTCCTTAAATTGTTTTCCTTAAGATGTTCCCAAAACACCAGAATATTGGAAGCACAGGATGAAAATTAGGGAAAGGCTTCTTCCATTGTTGTTACTTCCAAATGAGCTTTAGAAATTGTTTTTATCCTGAGGGTAGCGCTGCAGCGCTATTGTGGGTATCTCATAAGACAGATGCTTTTTGACAACTGCTGTGAACTGGCATTGCTTAAAAATAATTCTGTTCTCCTCATGCTGAACTTGGGCAGTCTGATTGCACAGGAAAAGTCTGGCTAAGTCTTTGATGTCAGTGAAGAAACTCATGTCCCATATACAGCACAGACTACCTGTAAAGCTATGGGCTTCTTTGTATTCCTGCCTTTACTAAAGAAAGGTGAGGCATGACAACAGTAAGGCCTGTGAAGTCATTCTTCATCTGCAGTAGGGAAACAAGGGGTAGGGGCTCTCAGCAGGTCACACTAGGGCCATGCTCCAGGACTGGGGCATAGACCCCAAACCTGACCTATCTGAACGCTCCTCAGAGATGAGCCTGATGGAGACTTCTCAGGCAGACGTGTCAGGAGCTCCTGGGCCCTGTACTGTTGAGCCAATTGCAGGGCTCGCAAAACATCCCAAACCAGATCTGTAGCAGACCCTGCCATGTTTGGCCTAGGCTTCCGCTGCTTCTTGCTAGCTGTGAAGGTCACTGGGTGACTTCAGTAGCTCCCATTTACCAGGATCAGGCATTGAAAGCTCAGCCCAAGCCCTGCACTGCAGTTGCTGTCTTTCATTTATGCAACGGGACTTGAAGTTTCTTTTTCAATAGAGATTGATCCTCCCAAGAACCTCCTTCTATCAGATGTGACTCATTCTACTGGTGTAGTTACCTGGATTCCTCCTGCAGCACAGATTGATGGCTACACTCTGACCTACCAGGGTCAAGATGGCACGAGCAAGGTACAGTGAATTCCTCAGCCCTGCAGACTCCACTGAAATTACCCCTATGATTGTGGGCTCTGCCAGCTGGGTCTTGTAGGTATATGGACCACAGAAAAACCATTTTGAGGGGGAATCTATACTATCCACGGCCCAGGGAGGGAGAGCTTAAGGAAGGAGATATGCTACTGTCATGAGTAGAAGTTGTGGAGGGACATGTGTGACAGTGGAATGCCTCTTCCCAACAGATCTCCAGGTGCAGAGAACATGTTTGCTTCTTCACTTCTCTTTTCTAACTTGATATTCCCTGGAAAGGCAGCACTCACCAGGGATAGAGTGTCCTTGGTGTCCCAACAGTGTTTCTTGAGACCTTGCCCCAAATCTTCCTTCTGAAGAGATTAAACTCCATGTCTCAAGAATGTACAGTGAATGTGCCTGTCTGAACTCTACAAGAAAGGCTCGTAAATGCATATAGAGTATGAGGCAATGTGGTCCAGAAAAGCTAAATGCTGTTCAGAGTTGGGTTAACCTTTGATTTGTTTTATTTGGCAGGAAGTACAGCTGGGTCCTAGTGAACAACAGTTTGTTCTGGAAGGACTGGAACAAGGAGTGAGGTATACCATCTTTGTGATGGCCTATAAAGGAGATCGCCAGAGCAGAAAGACAGACGCTACCTTCTCAACAGGTAGGATTTGGCCTTGGGTATTGCACTTTTTCCTGTGCTCTGCAGCTGTGGTGCTTTATGGTAGAGGTCAGAGATAGAGTTCATGTTCTACAGATGCACTGGGAAACTATGTGATTATAAGCAAACCATCTAGCAAGTCAATGATGTGTCTCCTGGGTGGGAGTCCATTCTAAGCCACACCATCTGCAGCCTTGGAAACACAACGGGATGGTGTGAGTGGAGATTGCCCACGCTGGTCAGTGCTGCTGGCCAACCTTGCTAGCCAAGTGTGGTACAAAGCCTCCTGATGAGCTGCCAGTGGACAGGAGAGATGATGATATGCTAGAGATCTTTCTGCACCATCCTAGTAATGGTAGGGCACAGCTGTTTAAGTACTGTTGTGGCGTTGGGTAGGTGCCCAGGTTGTTTTCAGCGGTCAGGAAATGTACACCAGAATGGCAAAATCAAACAACAGCTTACGCCAGCTTGCTGTGGGAGCCTCTCATACTGTGCCAGTGCCCACAGGGATTGTCAATTGTGGACAAATTGTGAAAGGCAAAATTGTGAAATTAAAGTCCCTGTTTACGGGCACTCCCACCTTCACAAACAAGGGCTCCTCTTCCTGCTCTCATGGCAACCCAGGACTGTATCTCTTGCAGCCTGTGGGGACCCCATCCATGTGCCAGCTCCCAGGCCGTGGGGATGGCTGCCAGCAGCATCTTGCTGATGCAGCTCACAGTGGGGATGCATGAGCACACAGTGGGGACTGCTGATTTCTTTACTTCTCTTCCAGTACCGTAGTCCTTAGGAGATTGCTAAGAGTGTGAAGTGCCTCCTCCAGCTCTATGGCCTGCTTTGCTGATGTGAAGTTTTGCCGTCTCTGTTCTCACAGTCAGCTTTCTCTACCCGTATCCTGCGGACTGCAGCCAGACGCAGCAGAACGGAAATGCCTCCAGTGGCATGTACACCATTTACCTGAACGGGGATGGCAGCAGGCCGATGCGAGTGTACTGTGACATGACCACTGATGGAGGCGGGTGGATAGTGAGTGATTCTCTGCTCCTCTTTGGTTTTTTTTATGAACGTAGTCAAGTGGACCTGGTACTGGTGTTAGCTGAGGCTCCCTTTGCTCTACTGCACTACCTGTGTTTCAGCTCCTGCCTTGATGAAGTGGCATGTTTTAGGAAGGGTGGTGGATGCTGATGTACCCCCTCAGACTGTCAGTAGGAATGCTGTGGGAGGCTAAATGGTTCAAAGGGTTTTTCATTGTTTGGTCATGAATGCCACACAGGCTTATATTATTGCTGATCAAGGGCAATTACTGAGTTATGACAGCTTAATGTGTTACCTCTTGCCAGCTGGGTCATGGGAGTTGTATATGAGGGTGCATTCAGCCCTGTTGTAAGATGAGGTAGTACAGCTTAGCTTAACTGGCTTTCATAATGAGTTAACTAAGCTATATTATCTCATCTTGACCACAATATCAGGTTACATGTATGGACAGTTAATGCAGTTCAGCTGATGCCTGTTAGTATTTTAAATGCTAGCACTGTGAGCATGCACCTGGACCCTGACCACACAGTAGTTGTTGAGTGGGTCAAGGGAATTTGGAGGCAGAAGCACGGAGGCTTTGAGGTGAGTAACATGTATGAACATGAAAGAGCAAATCAGAGGTTCTCTGATAGCTGCCTCCCTAAATGACCAAATGAAAATCTCTTTATTCCCTTCTTCACCTTTCATTTTCAGTGATAAGTGATTTTATTCACTGAAATAAATTGCTGCATGTCACTGCCCAAGTCCCTCTGATTTTGGTGAAGTTTAGAAACCCACATGTCTCTGTGGATCTTGTCCTTAAGCCTGTTTTGTCTAAGTGTTTAGATCATGCTTGGATTTGTGCTATCCATAGGCATTTGTGGAAAGTAAAACTGTAAAATTTGCACAACTAAGTATTCACCCCAGGTGCTTCTGTGCAGTGAGAAAATGGAAATGGATTCCTGTGTGTACCCTGCTCAGGTGCAGTGTACCATCAACTAGAGTTGTCTGTTCCTGAATGCTTCACCTTTTTGTTTGCATTTGAATCGGGATGAGCATTTCTCACCCCCATCCTCCTTGTCTCTCCTCAGCCTGTCGTGAGCTCTCACACAGCAATCTTTGCTTTGCAGGTGTTTCAGAGGCGGAGCACTGGCGAGCTGGACTTCTACAAACGCTGGAAAAATTATGTGGAAGGCTTTGGAGATCCCACTGGGGAATTCTGGCTTGGTACAGTACAAGGATGTGACCAGTGAAGAGCTGAAGATTAGCTTTGTAGAAGCACCTAAATGCTGAAATATCCAACCCCCTGAGCCTGCAGTCTGGAACTGTCAGCTTTTGTGTCTTTCCTAGAAGTGCCAGTGAAGCACTGAGGGATCTCTAAAGGCCCACTAAGTCTTTCCACTGGCATGTTTGGGCTTTGGAGTAGTCTCAGAGCAAGCCAAACTCTGGAAAGGTTTATTTCAGGCTCATGTGTTCCTATGAGAGGAAAAATAAAGAAATTGCATTTGTGAAATTGCAAAGTCCAGGATACTACACAAAACTTAGTGTATTACATCATTTTTTGTCTGTCTTGTTCTGTTAGAGAACTCTGCATGATCAGAGAATCCAGCACTAAACAGGTCAAGGTCTTTGGAGCAAGAGTCTTTAAATATTCTGGGAAAAATAATGTTGCACTACAGCCAGTCTTGCGCTGGTTTAGGCTATTTGTTTTTTCTGATACTGCTGTCTTTTGCCAGAAAATGAGATAAGACAGAATAAACTTGGCAAAATGTCACGAGAGCATCAAGCATGGAAGGAGGGAGGCAGGAAATAGCTGATTTAACCAAAATGGCCACAGGGTGAGTCTCTAGGACTGCAATGGTGAACAGGCTTTCCCTTTTAAGAGTAATTCTTTTCTCTTCTAGGTCTTGACAAGCTGCACAATCTCACAAGCAGCAGCCCCATCCGCTATGAGCTCCGGGTGGATTTGCGGACAGCCAGCGAATCTGTCTATGCTGTCTACGACTTCTTCCAGGTTGCCTCGAGCAGGGACAGATACAGGCTGTCGGTGGGGAATTACAGAGGCAATGCTGGTAAGGAGTGCCTCATACTTGTGCTGTCTCTGCTTTGCACAGGGAAGCAAATGCTGGACCTGTGTATTTGTTTTGCCAGTAGCGTGGGAGCTCATTAGGTCAGGTTAGATCAGATATGGCTGTCTTTGAGGAGAGAAGTCTGTACTTCCAAGGAATACTGAGGAGGGTGTGCCCACAGGCCCATCTCCTGCTGAAGACGGGAGAAAGAGTTGCTTTTTCACAGAAAAGAGAGGGCTCTGTAACCCAGTGAAACACCAGCTGAAAAGGCAGACTGGGAAGCATTTCCATGAGGTAACCTGTGCTGATGGGGGAGCAGTTTCTGGGGCTCCGCAGCTGAGAAGTGCAAAGAAAGTGGCTTTTGTTCAGGATGGGAGTTTGCTCAACAGCAGTAGCCATTCTGGTGCTGGCTTCTGCCACTGGTAAATTCTTACCATTGCCATTGTGTCCATAGTCTTCCACTGATCCTTTAATCTCCTCTTGCCATAAGGTTTAGATCTTCAGCTGGGGGGATCCAGCCCTTGGACAGGCCCTCTAATAGCAGCCCTTTAGAAATTATTGTTCCAACCCATCCTGTGCTGTTGCTTTTCCCCCGACAGGCCTGCTCTGTTCTGCCTGAAGTGTGTATAAGCCCTCAGACTGAGCAACTGTAGTCTCTTATACCTGTTCATGTCTTTAATCCCTTCCCTTAGGGGATGCAATGACCTACCACAATGGCTGGAAGTTCACAACATGGGACAGAGACAATGATGTGGCTCTCAGCAACTGTGCTCTGACACACCATGGTGCGTGGTGGTACAAGAACTGCCACTTGGCCAACCTCAATGGGAAATATGGGGAGAGCAAGCACAGCGAGGTGAGTGGCAGAGCTCTGTGTGGTGGCTAGCTCTTCTCCCTAGCTTTGAGAAAACACACGGGGGGATGTCTCTCCTTGGAGCAGGAGATATTGCCCAGGCTATCTCATTTCATTTGAAAGGAAAATGACCCATAAGGAAGCTTATAGCTCTTATGCTGTCCTCCCTGGATCCAGAGGACGTGAGCTCATGGCCCCCTGATTCTTGTGGGCAGGGATACTTGAGGTGGAGCTGTCTTGATTTCTGAGGGCAACACATAAAAGAACACTCACTAGGAGCCACATTAGGATGCTGGCTCACTGTCTCACATAGCCTGTACCTTGGCTTTCAGTGCATGCCTTGGTGTGCATCTCATTGTGCAGGCTTATTTTGGGCTTGAAGATGACTCAGTCCTGTTGTGTTCCAAACTGGATAGAGATTTGATTTATAACAGGAGTGTCTAGAAGACTGATTATAATTACAGTCAAAATCTGGTGAACAGTAGCGTCTCTGTTTATTGGAGGGTTAAATGGTATTAGAGGGGGGCAGTGGTAGGCTCCTAACACCTGGTCTGGGTGCTTTAATAAAATAAATTCCTTGGTCTTTTCCCAGGGGGTGAACTGGGAGCCATGGAAAGGCCATGAATTCTCCATCCCTTTTACCGAGATGAAGATCCGTCCTCAGTCTTCCAGTAATGAGCCAATCCTTGGGAGGAAGAAGAAGTCTCTATCAGGGAAGAGGAAGAAGATCGGGGCTTAAATCGAATTCTGTGCAGGACCGTACCCAAATATAATGATTCAGTATTTCTTAACAAAGTTAGATTCAGACAGCTTTCTCCAATATATTGGAGACAATAGCTGACTGATGTGTATCCGGAGACCTCTGGATATGCAGCCCAGCCTCCTTCCAGCCTTTGGAGCTCCTGATGGATGATCTGCCAGAGACTGGGAGGGGGCTTGTGGGGAGCATCCAACTTGTAGCTCCCCTAGTTGGCTAAATATGACAAGGACCTGCTTGATCCAATGTATGCAACTTCTATGAACTTTACATAAAACAAGTTTTAACACATTATGTTGTTTCTCAAAACCCAGGCTGCTAACTCTTCTGAATTCTGTCCTTTTCTGGTGCCATCCACTTCAGACTTCAAAAAATTAAACTTGATCCCACTAAAAATAATAGCTCCTTAATTTACATCAGAGAGAGCTTTCCTGAGACCATCCCCTCTCCCTGTCTTGGTCTGTGGTCCTCTTTTTCCTTTTTCCTCATAATTTGGGGCACATGCCCTACTCTTCCTGCAGTCAAAGGGCTAGGTTTTGGGAAATGTCAGGCTGCTGGCAAGGCTCATTAACCCAGGTGAGGCCTGTAGTCCTGGGTTCCTCAGCCTCCAGTATTGCATCTTTCCAGGTGACTTGCTCTATATTTTGCTTGTCTATTCTTGTCTTCCAGCCTAAAGTAAAGCCTGAGGAGACATGCAGTGAGTTAATGTTCACACTCCTGGGTGAGGCCCAGAACAGGGTGAGTGTAAGAGCTATACTCCTCCAAGCTCTGCTCACCATCCCAAGCCTGTCTCTGCATACTGCTTGCCTAAGAGGCCACTTACAGACCATGAACAAAATTCTCTACAGACGACGAACAAAATTCTCTATGCGACTGTCCCATCTGCCACCTTCTGCTTTTTCATTAGCAGTGTGGTAGCTAGTGATGCTGAAATAATAATGCTTGTCATCCACCTCTAAAATGAACATCTCTGAGTTAAACTGATCCTGCATGCTGTCAGGCTTTTTTCAGGCAGTCTGCAGATTCAGGTGGACCCCAGTGCATGGTTTCACAATTGGCTGCTTTTTTTCCTCACAGCCATAAAGGTGAGTTTATTTTCTTTCCCTGAGCAGATATTAAAATTCTGGACCACCAGCTACAGCCAGGGAAGAAGTATGAGCTCACCAAATGATGCTTGCTCAAAGGCTTCCTTGTCTGAGCAGATTGGAACATGATTGTCTTATGTCTTAATGGCCTTTTCTATCCCAGTGCTAAGCTGAGTAATACATTTTAAAGAATCCTTCCCAGACTTTGGGGAAGCAATAAAATTGCAAATAAAGGAGGTCTTAGAAATATTTCTGTCTTCTTTGCTTTGGGTGGCAGAATTATTTTTTTCCCCCATTTAAACTAAGCCTTCTTTAGGGGGATGGAGCAATACCCAGGCCCTTAGCATTGCCAGAGCAATGTGGAAAGACTGGGGCTGTGAAAATCAGGTCTTTGGAATCTGCTCCAAAACAGGGATGGGGACTGTGATCTCTTCATGACTGAATACTGCAAAGCATTTAAATCTGTGGCTGCTAGGACCTGGCTGAGGAGAGCTAGCTAGAAAGCCACCTCAAAGGTGAGTACTAAATTCTTCATAGTACTTTCAGGGCTGTGCCTCTTGCATGGGTGGGCAGGCAGAGACTCATCTGAGCTGCATTAGGATATCCAAGCCCTGGTATGGGGGAAGGAGGAGACTAATGGAGGGAGGAGAGGAAAGGAAAATTGCACTTGAAGTGTTTTGCAGGCTCTGTGCTAATAGCATGAGAAGGACACAGGAAAATGATGAGCGTTCTGTCCTGTGGTAAAGTGATTTCCCCCCACTGCCTGCTTGTCTGTAGGCAAGAACAGGTTTCACTGTGTTGCTCAGAGGGCACAGTGCAGACATGAGGAAGGTGACTGAGGGGGACCAGAGGACTAGCCTCACACACAGCCACTCTAAAAGTAAGCATGTGCTCTAAAAAGCAGCAGGTGTGATTGTGCCCAGCAGCTCTTTCCTGTGCAAACCTCGGAGGCAAAGCATGATCCTCTTCTAAAGCTGAATCTTACCTGCGAGCAGGGAATATTCTCTTAAACGGTATGAGCTTTGTATTTCGGAGATGAAGGCAAATGAGACACCTTATTTGCAGTTTCTGAGGAGCGTTTGCTTGTCCCTCCTAACTATGGGCCCCTCTTCACCAGGAAGGGCAGTCAAAGTGGCGGCTGCTGGAAAGCCATTGTGGGAAGTCAGTATTTCCGAACAGCCACAGGATGGCATAATCTCTTTGTGCTAGTGCAGGAGAAATTCCCTGTATCCACCGGGCCTCTGTGGAAAGACCTTTTTTGGGGTTAACCGGAGTCTGTGCTACAGCTTTAGAAGCTGGGACTGCTCAGATAATGCGGTTTATTTGCCTTCAGGAACCGGCTGTTCTGGTTTCAAGGCTCAGGCTGGTTGAGGTAGTCCCGTAAAAATTTCACACCCTCTTACTGCCCTTGTTTTGCTGCTATACCCAGCCCTGTAATGGTGATGCCGCAGGGCCAAAACAGATTCTTGAAACCTCTGCCTTGCCCTGAGGTCACTTAAATTTTATAGCCATGAGGTTTGCAACATGCCCAGGGGCAGAATTTGAATCCCAGAAGGATCCTCTCTGCCTTGACGTCGCTGTGTTGATGGGGACTGTCCTGTTGCTGGGCCCCAGGAGCCAGGACCTATCTGTTGTGATGGATCTGGGGTGCAGCATGGCCAGTGCTGCTGTGGGGGACCCCGCTGCAATTTCCCACAACAGGGAAATGCCGCTGCAGAGGGACAGACGGTGGATGCTTCACCCACCTCCCCACCGTCCCAGCACTTACCCAGGAGGAGCAGGGAGAAGGCATGCCTCTTCCCAAAGACGTTGCAGTCTGAATGGTGTAATCTGGAGAGAAGACAGGAGAGTCTTACTGCACTGGGTACTTGCTTGGAAAGCAGCAATGTTACTTCTGGTCACTGCTCTAGGCTTCGTTGGCTGAATAAATAGAGGAATAGTCAGTGAAGATCCCATTATCCCTTCCTAGTGGGGTTTCAGGGACCTGTGGGGGCAATTTTTGCATCCCCTCAATCCCTGGACTGCTCCAGGATGCTCAACTTGACATCAACCCCTGCCTGTTTCTAACCTGGGACCCAGGAACCTCCCATTCTCTCTGCAGCCCACACTACGCAAGAACGCCTGGCCCTGAATACGGTGTGCAGGGCTGCCGTCTGAAGAGAAGCAAGGTGTGCATTGCTCATTCCTTCCCCCAAAAAGTGTGTCTGCCACTTCCAGCTGCTTGTTGCTGCAGTCCTGTGTGCCTCTTACCATCAGTCTCCTCCACAGCCTCAGCTCTGTAAGCAAGGTGCAGCTTGGCGCATTGTCCAGGTGAGAGGCAGATTTATTTTTGTTCTCATGGAGGGAGAGCCCAGTGGTGCACAATTTGGAAAGGCTCTGCCCAGCAGAGGCGTGTGCCTGGTCCCATGATGTGCCCAATGCAGACAGCTGCGAGAAGCTGCAGACGCTGTCAAATACTTGTCTGATCAGAACCAACTGGGGTTAACTAATCCCCACTGCCGACCCTCTGCAAGGAAAAAAACCCCTCTGCAGCCCACCTCCTGCAGCACAGAAACGCTGCTTTTCTTCTTCCCACTACTTTTTGCCCTTGGGGAGAGGCGCTTGACTGTGTTCATTAACAAGGCGAGGCCATTTAACTTGATTAAGCTAAGCTGTTTAAGAAAACATCTCTCCGAGCTGCGCAGCTGGCTGTGGGCAGAGACTGCACAGCCTCTGCCCGCTGAGCTCTCCCTGTGTCTTATCTATGGCCAGGATGCAGATACAAGAAAGATTTCCCCAGGAAAATAAACACAGGACTGAGAGCTAGAGACACAGCATTTGTTTGCAGTTTGAGAGTAATTTATTTTTGTTTTTAAAAAAGAAACATTGCAAAAAAATTGGTTTTTGTTTTTTCCCTGTTGCATGGACTGTTTAGGAAAATAAAAGGTTGATACCAAAATGCAGTTGTGGGGAGGCAGTGCAGATGTGTCTGGAGAGCGGGGACCCATGCAGTGGAGTTTCTGTACCATGCATCTGCTGCAGCCTTGTTAAGTGTGGGTGCTGCAGGATTGCTGCTGCCTGGCTGATGGGTGACAGATCCTGGTGCACCTCAGGCTGTTGCTGCTCTTTTGCTTTTGTCTCAAGAAGCAGGTGATTCAGTGGATAGTTTGGCTAAAACAGCAGCCCTCGAGCGAGTCAGCCCCCACACTTTATGGGGTACAGAGGCTTGGACCATCCACTGGTCAGATGGATCAGGGCAGGGTTGTATCCTGGTCCCTCCCCACCCAGCCCAGGTGTGGTGTGAATGATGATTTTGGGGAGCTCTTGAAATTCAAACCTGGCTCTGAACTCTCAAAAGCCTGGATCGATGTTGTGTGTGACACAACACAGACATTTTCTTGACAGCTCTCTGGTTCTTGTAGGAATCAGTTGCCCTTGCCTGAAACATTACTAGCTAACCCTTCCGCAGAAGGACAGTCTTGCAGGGGAGCCATGCAAAGCCCAGCAGCTCTATACCAGGTAGGCTGTACTCTGCCAGAGCTGGCTGCCTCTGTGCCCTGCTTGTTCGGGTAAGCCTCTGGCCTCCCATCATGTTTCCGTTCACTCTGACTTTTTTTTTGATTCCTCCAGGCAGCAGCGCCCTTCCTCCAGGGCTGTTTGTGCCTCTGGAGTGCAGCAGGAGCACCTGCGTGGGCAACTCTTCTGCCTGTGGAAGGAGGCTGCTTTGCCCACCTGGTGAGCTTGGAGGCAGGAAGGCTGGGAAAAGTACCTGGATGGGGGAAAGGAGGGAAGGAAGAAGGAATAATACAAGTGCAGTGCTGGTTCTCCAGGATCCTGGCTGGACTCCGGGTTTGGGACAGAGACCAGAGTTATTCCTGCATGTTTCTCTCTAGGATTAGGTGTGGCAAATCCTAATTTTTTATAGCATTATATGTTGCTTCCTGTTTTGGAGGAGAAGGGATTCACTTATTTCAATGCTAACAAAGCAAGCTGGAAAATAAGGCACATATGGGGTCAATTTAAAGGGCTGTGTGAGGAGGAGCCTGGCCTCCTGGCTGTTACCAGCACAGCCGCACGCAGCCAAACCCTGTGATGTGATGTTAACATCACCGCCCTGTCCGAGTCGGACAAAACAGGCTGCGCTGGGACTGGGTGGCACAAACGGCTGCTTCTAACTGGTGGCTTTGCCCCCCCGCCACTGTTGCGTGCCCCGGGAGCTGGGGGAAGGCGGCATCGCCCTTGCCTGGGCTGGAAGCAGTTGTGTCTGGCAGCTCCGTCCAGGCTTGCCCACGTGGGTTTAGCTGCTTGTCCCCCAGATGTCTGGCTCTGGCTGGCAGCTCCAGTCTGCTCCAGCAACTTAAGAATTGGAAGAAAGTGGGAGGAAAACATCCAGTGTACAGACGTGGGCAAAACCCAGATGTGATGGGGCTTCTCATCACATGTGTGCATCCCTCGCTGGCAGAACAAGCTGGGGGAGACAGAGCCTGGCAGGGCAGAGAGCAGGGGGCAGAGAAGACCCCCAGCTCCTCCGGAGGTAGGCTGGGCATGCAGGTGTAGGGCAAGCAGAGGGTCAAAACCAGAGTAGGGGTAAGTGCTGTGTGTGGTCTCGTTAGCTGCTATGCCTGGCCAAGCTGTCACACATCCAAGGGAGATGAGGATGGAGAGGGATGCAGGGTCCAGCTGTATGATGCATCCCTGGGTAAGGGATGACTGTGGGCATGAGCTTTACTCCCCTCTGCTCCTACAGCACAGCCCAGAGCCGGCCGGCTTGACAGCTGTACAGAAGCCCTCTGCATGGCGTACAGAGCTGCCTGCGTGGCATCAGCTGGCGGCAGTGCGTGCTTATGGTCTGTGTGTGTCTAATGCGTGGCACAAGGACTGCAGGGAGAGGGGATGACCGAGCATGCCGGGAAAGCGTGTCTGCTGCTTCAATACTGCTTTGATGTGCCTAGCCCCACAACAGAGGGGCCTTTGGTCCTGCTCTTCTTTAGTAATTCAATAAATAACTCTAATGCCCGTAGCCAAGCCTTTACACAGCCTCAGCTTGCGTTTCCGCTCTTGCAATAGCGTGGTGGGCTCTCTAAAGGCAAGTCTGTATAAAACAGTCTTTCAAGGAAGACCTTTTTTTAAGTGCTGGTGCAAAAGGGCCGGTCTTGCAGCCTCCTCTCTCCTCCCTGCCTCTAGCCTGGGTGGCAACGCATCTTTGTGCTTTGCTGCTTAAGATGGTGCCTTGAGGTCTCTAAGGTTGGGCTGAGGGCATCTGTCTTCAGGTGCTCTCAGTTGCCTTTGGTTTGGTGGCCAGGGAGATGGCACATCTTTGAGCTGTGGGGTAACTCTGCTCTCAGCTTTTTTTGCATCTCCAAAGTGAGCTGGGTTTGGACAGAGCCTAGACAGTCAAATTGTGCCATCTCCATGTCAGGGCAAGCAAATGAGGCATGCCCGTGCTTGCTTCACACGCGGCCGTCTGTGTTTGTGCAGGGGGAGCGTGCGGGTGGCTCAGTCTTTGAGTGCACATGGTCCTGCGTGCCCTTGTCTGTGCAATGGCACGTGTGCTTGCACACAAGTTCAGAGGGAGAGCCTTGCACCCAGTTCACTGCGTGCCAGCCCGGTGTGTGTGCGTTGTGCTCGTGGCGGGAGGTATGTATGGCCCGGTGGCAGATCACCTTCGCGTGCTCAGCAGGGGACATGTCTGCATGCGCGCCTGTCCTTTGCAGGGGTTTCTGCCCTTGGGCACGCTCTCTTGGTGGGGGAGAAGGGGCCTGTATAAACCTGTGCCCAACTGCCTTGCTCTCTGCTGGCCCTTCAACAGGCTGGTTAGCTGCTGGGCTCAGCCTCTTTTGAAAGTCACCATAAAGTGGTAGCAGCTTTGGCATCTCCTCACCCCTCATAGCGCACAGCTGAAAGGACTGGCGGCATCTCAGAGGGGAGGGCCTGAACGCCCTCCTGTCCGCTAGATGGGCAAGGAGGGTCTCTTGTCCAGCAAGAGCAGCTTGGGCTGAGCAGAGATCCACAGGTCCTCTTCATCCTTCTTCTTCTTCTTCTTTTTCTTCTTGTTCCTCTCGGCGTGCAGCTGCCCATTGCTGCTGGTGCCACCTTTCTTCCTGCTTTCTCCCCTCTGGCTGCAGAAGCAGCAGTGGCAGCAGATGAAAATGAACGCAATGAGGACAACGAAGGGCAGACCCATCAGCACGGCCAGGCAGACGGTGTTGAAGATGCCTTCCTCATGCTTGGTACGGATGAGCTCCAAGATGGAATTAAAGAAAGAGCTGATCTTCTGCTCCATGTTGACTCCCGGGCAGGCTGTCTGTGCTGCTCCCTCTGCTTGAAGGCCCCTTGGAGTATGTTTAGCTCCTGTAAGCAGCTAATGGACTCCACAAGTGTCCTTGGATGGTGCCTGCAGAGACAGGAAACCACATGGATCAGGTGCTTGCTCCTTCAGCAATTTTCTCCATGGAGCTGCCAGCACAGCCAAAGCCTCAGCAGGGTGAGAAGTCTGCTGCCACAGGGGACCAGGCCATGATACTGGCCACGTCCCTTTGGGTGTCCCTATCTGAGAAACACAGCCTCCCAAACTCTCTTGGGGTTCATTCCTGGTGGTGGGGATGGGCAAGGAGAGTTTTGGCTGGGCATCCCTCCTTGCCTTGGCATCTGGCCAAGCACAAATCCTGCCCCCCGGATGTGCATCTCAACCCTCGCTTGGCAGCCGGAGCGGGGAGCCTTTACAGCCCTTTGCAGGGCTTAGTTCTTAGCAGAGAAATCCTCTGCAGGGGGAGCTTTACTGTCTAGGAAGTGACTTGCATGGCCCGGGCAGGGGACCACCGCAGAGAGCGGTACTGCTGCAACCAGAGATGGGACTCAACATGTCATGGGTCTCTCCTTACCCCCGATCACCCTGGGACAGGGTGTCTGGCTTGGACAGACTGTTTCTCATGGCCCACCATGGGTCATGCAGCAGGCCTGTCCCAGGACAGGCAGTGCAGAGGCAAGGTGCGCCTATCCCAGGCACCGCTGGGGTCCAGTCCTGCCACGCTGGCACCCAGGGGCACCGCTGGCAGGTTTGGGGTGGGGTCTGCGGTTAAACCACCTGGATTTTTGATGGGGGCTATGGTCAGTGGGACTCACAGGCGGTGGTCTGGCAGGTGGACCCCGGCGAGCAGCCGTGCACCCATGGCCACTGCCGTGCACCCGGGGCTGGCCGCAAAGGCGGTGGTGGGGGAGGACAGGACGAGGGTTGGCTGGGGATGGAGGAGCCTCTGCCGTGCCTCACCTGGGAATTGCTCCAAGGGTTGGGTAGGGCCGAGGAGCATTTCTGCAGCCTGACGTAAGGTTTTTCTCTCTCTGGGGAAGGGAGAGGTGCTGCTGAGTGGCAGGGCTCCCGGGGAAGCCCTGCTGAGAGGCGGCAGGGAGCTGCTGCCTCTGCTCATGGCTTTCCTCCTCTCCTGGGGCCAGGCAAAGCTCCCAAGGGTTTTGAGTAGGGCAGGGGGCTTTGTGCCAGGAGTTTGCAGTTCTGGTTCAACACGAGGATCACTACATTATGGGTTGTGAAGATGAAGAGCTGGCAGGAGCAATATCAGGGTCTAATACCGTGTTTCACCCTTGCTCAGCATTTTACATCAGTGTCTTTGCCAGCCTTTGGGATTTAAGCCCTGTAGCATCTTGAGGGAATGCCGAAATCCCCATGTGCACAGAAGGAGAAACTGAGGTACAGTAAAAGGAAAGCCAACACTTCCATGTGAGAAAGACTTAAGAGGTACAGCCTGAACTCCAGAGGTGTTCCGGAGGGTTGCTCACTGTCACTAAACCCAGATCTCAGGTAAAGCAGACCCCTTTCTAGCAGAGCCAACAGCCACCAGGCATCTGGGCTCCACTTGTTCCCTGTGACTACCAACTCGTTGGTTCTCCTTCTGGCAGCTCTCACAGAGCCCAGGCGCCTCCAGGGAGGAGCAGGAAGGGGACCCAGGCTGGTTTTGGTTAACGCCTCCTTGTCTACAGCGCTACCATTCCTTGCTTTGAATTGCATTTATTGCTGTTGTGGCACCTGCTAAGGGATGCTCTCTTGTACCCAGTGGTCTGGGAGCTGGCCCCTGCCCCAAGCGAAAGGATGCTCCAGTTCACCCAGCTGGGATGCCACCGTGCATCCTCCTGCCTTGCTTTGCAATTACACACAACCTCCTAACGAACAGCAAAACTGTCTGCCTTGCCTGAAAAAGAAACTGCAAGTCCCACCCAACCCTAACTATAGCCCTTGCACTGCTGCCGATGCCCCAGGGAGGAAGCAGGGCTGCCCTGCTGAGGTGGGAGCTGGCAGACAGCCCCCAAAAAGGCAGCTCCCAAGGGAAAACCTGCCTTCAGAAACACTGTCCTGGGACCTACAAAGCTGTACGGGGTCCTGTCGCACCAGGTGTCCCTGGCTGCTGGCTTTTGTACCAGATTGCCAGGACTCCAAGAGCTGAATCCTTCAGTGTACATGCTGAGGTCTCAATCTGGGACTCACATAGGATCTAAACACTTGTGTGTTTATGTAAAGAAGGGTTTATCCTCCCTGACCCCCTCAGAAACAGACTGACCACTGCAAATTTATTGTTTCGATCTGCACGAGAGCATAGCTGAGCTGGCTGCAGTTAGCTGGTGGTTTCTCTTTTGAACATACGTGTGGGAAATGTGATGAAAACGGACGTTTTTTGTGGGTGCCTTTCTGAAAAACTCCCATAAAACACAGCGTTCTGGGAGGTGGTTTGGGCTTTGGCTAAACAAAGACAGTTGTAGCTAATGTTTTATTGCTGGGTTTTTGTCCAGTCTGCTGCATCTTCCAGTTTCTGCTTGCTAGAAGGGGAATTAAAATATATATATATAGTGGGGTTTTTTTGGAGGTAGACAAGCAGGATGGTAAGGATGCCAGACGTACCCAGGAGGGAGGGATGGTGCTGCAAGAGGCAGAAGAGCCTTCTCCACCCCACCTCTGCTGCCGAGCAGCTTCCCAGCCTCGGGAAACCTGCATTGCCTCATTCCCCTACCTGGCAGAGGACAGTGATATCACTGCCGTCCCCACCTGAGAAATCATGGGCTACCACAGAGGGCTCGGAGGCTGAAATCCCATCCATCCCCTTCCTACCCCCTGCCTGGAGCCGGCGGTGAGGGTTAGAGATCTGCTTTTGCTCACAGGAGAGATGGGCGAGGGCTGTCTGGGTGCCGGTCTCTGCTATCTGCTGCCCGCAGGCATTACAAGCAAAGGGCAAGGGGGGAAGCAGTGAGAGCCGCTTCTTAAAACTTCTCCCTGTCCCAACCTTCATCCTCGCTGAGGCCTTTTTTAGGACAGCTGTAGTAAAGGTTAAACTGCAACACAAATAAACAGAGCGGCTTTTTCTCAGCCTGAATCATCTGTGTGAAGCAGGTTTGCCATGTATCCATAAATATCCTGACAGCTCATTATCCAGGCAGGAACACTGGACGCCTATGATACACTTCACTCCAAAAAAGAAGTAAAAAAACCAACCCCAAAACAACTGCCTTAATTTCAGACAAAACAGGATGTACAATTTTATTCCTGCACTGAGCTGCTTTATATTTATTGCCTCTAAACTTCTGGGGAGGGAAGGAGGGCTGGAACTTCCTCTTAAACTTGTAATTAATTGTTTGCAGAGAAAAAAAAAATGAAAGGGGGAAAAAAAAAAAATAGCAGAGCCCTTTGAAATGTTTCCACTTTCAACCGGAGCTGAATGCTCTGCAGAGGCCCCCACTGCTTGTTCCTGGGAAGTGCCCAGCTGGGGATGTGCGGCCGCGCTGCACAAGCCTGGAGCAGCAGGGATGCGGCCGAGCATCCCTTGCAAGGGGAAGGCAGAGGTACCTGCCCCTGCCCTGAGCAAGCAGTACCAAAATCGCAGGGCCACCTTTCAACACGGCTATGCAGCTGCTTTTCAAATGCCTTTTCTTTTTGGTGTGCACATTGCCTTCTGTTTTGTAGATGAAGGGATGTCTGTGCACTAAATAAAGGGGTTCTTCAGTTTAATATAAAAAAAAAGGGGGGGGGAGGGGAAAGTAGAAAAACTGGTGCCTTTTGAGCCACAACTCCAAGGGCAGAGGGGTTACCCAAGGCCACCCATTGCCAGCTGAAAGCCTGCGTGCACAATGAGGAGCTACATTTAGGAAAAATCTGTGCTGCTGCTCAATTTGGTGCGACAGCAACATCTCCCCTTAGAGAGGGGATGAACGGGAAGAGCTGTGCAGGGGTCCACCATGGGTGTGAACCAGGTGCTCAATGCACAGGGAGCTGCAGCTGGGAGGTCAGCTGGTTTTTTGGGTCAAGGTATGGGACCAAAAAATGGGGCCAGGGAGGCACTGAAAGACAGGGCAGTGTCTCGGGGAGGGCTGCTAAATGCCCTGCTAAATGAGCTCTTTGTTTTTGGGTAGCCAGTGCTGGCAGCGAGTCAGGGGAAAGCTGACATGGTAACTTGCTCGGGAAATCCTGCAGCCAGGGATGGACAGCAGCTCTGCACGGCTGGGGTTCCGCGGCTTGTGTAAGTTTTAATCAAAGTTGGGCGTCCAACATGAGGTTCTTTAATCCACGTTGGCTCTGAAGGAGCCGGTTTTTTCAAGGGTGGGGAGCATCTGCCACTCCTCCGGAGTTACGGGCGGCCGTGGGTGGAAAACAAGCTCCTTTTGAGGGCCAGCTTGGGATGGCACCTCAAACCATCAGCGTGCGTGGCTTGCCTGGCTGAGCTGGGGGGGTAAAGGCTGCCAGCCTGAGCACGGGGAAATCAAAACAGAGGGGTTGCCTTGGCAATGCTGGCTTGCCCACATCCTGCGCGCTGCAGAGCAACCACAGTGGCTGGGGACAGAGGTATAGTTTGCAGAAAAGTTGCAGTTTGCTGGAAACAGGGGGCAAAGGGCTGGAAACTGCTATGCAGGGTCACCGTGGCAGAGGGGAGAGAGCTGGAGATGTTTTAGGACCTGATTTTGCAAGTTAAGTCCTTTAGGCTCAACTTTACAAAGGCTCTTATGTCTGCGTGAAGTCCTCTCCAGCCTAACAAAGCTCGACCGGCTCCTCTCAGCTGACACGCAGCCCGGCTCAGGTGGGAGCGGGGCTGCTCTAAGGTGCTTCTCCTTACATCCACATTGAGAGCAGGGGCAGCTCTGGAGGACAACCAACCTACAGCCCATGACCTATGGGGTTTGGCCCCGAGTACTCCTAGGTTATTTGAACTCCCCCACGCTCAGTGTCCAGCTGCAACTCAGGACTTGCAGAGGTGACACAAAAGCATCTGACCTGCAGCCACCGCCATTTCCTTAATGTGGATGAGAACTCACTTCTGGTGAGACCTCACTTCATGCAATGGATGCTAAGTGGTGCAAAGCAGGAATCACAATATTAAACTCGACCATTTCCTTCTGTTATTGGCTTCATATCAGCTTTATACCCACTTTCCAATGGCAGCGATAGCTATGGGTCAGGCTAGGAGAGGCTAACTTCTCTCTCAGAGCCTGTGAGCTCTCCGATACAACGAGCACAGACACAGCTACGCACGCACGTGCAAGTGACATCTATTTTCCCATTTGCACCTGCAGACTCAAGGGAAAACTGGATGAAACCTGACACTGAGGGTGAGCAGTTTCCTTAGCTGGGATTACACGTTACTGTTTTGGAAATGGTGAATAATAAGAGTTTTGCCGCTGGTCTCCCAGAACTCACAGCAGGCTCCAGAGACCTTCCTCAAACGTTATAGAACAAACACCAAAAGCCACCACCCAGCAAACAAAACCAACTAAAGCTTCCTCGTATTCCCACTGCCATCAAACCTTCCAGCCAGAAGCCACACGTAGATGCTTTCATCCCCTAAAGGAAGCGATTTGGAACACTACAGATATGAATGTTGGATAACAGGGTTAAAGTGAAACTATTTTGCAAGCTGCTGCCTGGAGCCCGCTCTGCCATCGCCATCTGCGCACACACGGCTGCCATTGGCCCCGGGATCAGTGCAACTCCTGGCCAAAAAGACCAGTTTTGCTTTTAGAAAAGCACCAGTATCATCCCTGACAGCACCGGGAGCTCCTCTGAGCCATCTCGGTCTCCTCTGCAGCGTGGTACAGGCAGCGCTGCCTCCCCGGGGCTGGCAGGCACCCCCCACCCTGCCCACCCGTGGCCCTCCCTGCGGTGGATCGCAGATGGTTTTGGTTACAGGAGGCTCAGGGGGCTGCAGATCCACCTGGGCCAGCTCTGCAGCCCTCCAGGGGAGAAGTAGAGGCAAAGTGTGCTGGCGCAGCCTTACCTCTAGCTTTTGCGACCTGAAACCCCTGGTGCTGGGCAGGCCTTCTTCTGCCAAACGTCCCCTGAGAGGTGGCTGCTCTTCATCGCCATTTCTCAAGTGCCCCGTCCCCACCCGGCTCTGCCAGCATCTGCTCCGCAGGCTGTGCCACGGCCCCACCGCCCCTGCCCAAGCCCCATCCCCAGAGCCGACCCCACCGCGGCAGGCAGCTGCCTGCACTGCTGCCCGCCCGCGGGGGTACGGCCAGCAGATGATGTGGCCTTAAAACAAAAGAAAAAAAAGCCCTGGTTTTGGACAACACAAAGCCAAGGATAACGCCCAGGGAAGCTCAGCCCGGCCGGGAGTTGCCCGGCGGCTGCGGGGAGCCGGTTCCCCGGGGACCCCCCGCCCGGGGACCCCCCCCGCGGCCTCGACCTACCTCAGTGCCCGCGGCCCCTCGGCTCGTCCTCCCGCCCGCCCCGGCAGAGGCTCCCGGCGGCCGGAGGAAATGGGACGCCCCGTCCCGCTTGCCTCCGCCCCCGGCCCGGCCCCGCCGCCCTCCCTGCCCCACCTGGGGCTGCCCGCCGCGCCCCGGCCGCCTCTGTGTGACACCCCCCCTACACAACCCCAAAAGTGTGCGGGGGATAAGGGGGGACCCCAGTGCTTCGCCGGCCGCGGGGTCCGCGGGCGCTGCCGGCCCCGGCTGCTCAGGAAGGGCTGGCAAAGTTGGAGTTGTTTAGTCTGGAGGGAGGCACGGGGGAGAGGTACAAAACCAGGCCTGAAATATGCCAAAAGTTGCTGGGAAGAGGGAGAGAACAAAGTGTTTTTCCCTCGCCGGGAGGGACGCCCGGGCTTCGGCGCAGCAGAGCTTTCCATAGAAGCTTTTTTGGGGGGTTGCAGTGGGGGTTTGCGGGGGTGGCAATGCTGGTCTTGTTGGTGGGAGGCTTTTAAGGACGGGGCAGACCTCCATCTCCTGAAACGCAGTGCCAGGACTGCCGCTCTGCACCCCATCACCACTGTCCTGCCCCGATGCCCATGCTCTGTCCCTGGAAAGGGGACACTGCAGCAGGGCGGGAGGTGACTGAGCATCCCCACGGGAGGGGACACCACGGGGGCTGCTCTCCATGCACAGCACCTGGCAGCGTTACGGGTGCTATGCACCCATGGAAATAATAAATGATGTTTCAACCCGAGGAAGGCCCTTCAGGTTGTGCAGGGGTTTGATATTTTCAAAATTTGATTTCAGTTCAATTTGGATTGCCCCCCCAATTTTCATTTGCTGCTTTCTCTCTGTCTTATTTCTTTTTTACCTCTGTACGAGGGATATCCAGGATCACCAGATCCCAATTGCTTTCCAGTCTGGGGCTGAGCTATCTCCACGCAGCGCTGCAATGTTGACAGCCAGGCAAGCTGTGACTAGAAAAATGTTTTGCTGGATTTTTTCTGGCCAGCTTGAATCCTTCTGGATTGCAAAACCTCTGCGCTTGCCCTCCTTGCGCTCCTTCGTGCTCCGGAGCCAGTGGCTTTGCTTTTCCGCTTCAGCCTTGGTGCTAACTTGTCGGGCTGGAGTAGCCGGGGCTGCCTGACCCTTTGAGGCTGCTGGAAAACAGCCCTGTGCGCCCGGTGCCGTGCCTGGGCAGCGCCAGGAGCAGAGCTGTGGTGGGATTATGGGGAAAAGAGAGGCAGAGAGGAGGGGTGGAGGGATGGAGGCAAGCTGCCTGCCAACCCCGGCTGCTTCTGCTGCCCTCCCTCCTGCTGCCTTCATCCTAGCGCTGGGGCCGGAGGGGTGAGAGACCCCGAGAAACGCACGTTGCAGGCTACAGCTTGTTCTAAGTGCCTCCTGGTAGCCTTTGGCAAGGTGTTCATGTGCTGCAGGAAGTACCAAACCCTTTTTACCTAAAGGTTTGCTGCTTGTTAATGCCAGGAAATTTTTCCTTGGTTTTATGCTACAAGGTGGAGATCCCTGGGCTTTGCACCATGTTCATGGCTCAGCCCTTCCCAGCTCACCCCACCCTGGCTCACCCCGTCCCATCTCACCCCATCCCATCTTACCCCATCCCGGCTCTCCCCCCCTCACTGAGCCGCAGCAGACCCCTAGTTTGTGGGTACTAAATCCCCCTCATAACCCTACGAAAATGCCCTTCCCGGGGCACGCAGAAGAAGCCACCTGGGTGCTGGCAGTCACCCAGGGGACACCCGGCCACTCTACAGCATCAGATAGTGTAACGTCAACTTTGAAACCACTCTTAATAGGATTGCCTGGAAATATTTATTATTAGAGGTCCCTAAGGGTGAGTGTGGCTGGAGGCATGAGGCTCGGGGGCACCTGGCTCCGGGGTCAAGGGGGCTGAAAGCCCTGCCAGTCCCCGGCAGTGCTGCTGTGGCAGCAGCAGCTCGGAGCTTTGCTTTGTTCCTTGGGCAAACAGCCCTGCTGGGGCTTGGTGTTTTCTTGTCACTAATTTAATTTGGCAGAGGCCTCACTGAGGGAGGAGCTGCTGGTCTGGGCACCTTCCTTGGCTTTTCGGGGCCCCCTCTGAGCATGGTGCTTTGGCACCTGCTTGGCTTTGGGCAGGAGCGTTGCTGCACCCCTTCGATGATGCAGTGGAGCTGGTGGGCACCAATAATGCTGACCTCAGTATTTAAACCTCTCGTGATGCTGCTGCCCATAAAGGAGAGTCTTGATACTATCGAGTGTAGTGATACCATTAAACCAAGTTGGGAAGCATTGGATGGACTTAAAGAAGCTTAGAATTAACACAAGAATATACAAATATAATAGTCAGACCATGGCTCTGTCTAGCCCGGCATCCTCTTCCCCATAGTGATCCATAGGAGATGCTTTGAAAAAATATAAAAGCCATTTGATGCTTAACCCTGTAAATATCTCCTGCAGCGAGGAGTTCCATAGCTCCTTCACATGCAGCACAGGAAAAAAGTACATTCTGGGGGGGTTTGAACCTGCCACCTCCTAGTTTTGTTTGACATCCAGCATATCTCGGCTCCAAGGGATCGCAGTTTGTTTTTCAGAAACTTTAATGAGTGAGAGGAAGCTGACTCAGCTGCTGATGAATCACTGCTGCTCCAGATTACACGTCTCTGTGCTTGCTGGTGCCCCTCAAGCTGAGGAACTGATTAAGCCCGGACGAGACAAGCTCCTGTCACATCATGGGATGTCGGTCTGGGCCCAGCTCTGGGACCAGCTGGAAACCAAATCCCACCTCCAGCCCCTGTTTTTCATCCATGCTTCCCAAACTCCTTATTTCCATGCAAGATCAAAGCCTTTCCCATGCCGAAAAGTCCCCCTGATAACTTCCATTTCCTCCAAGGTCCCCTCAACCCCTAATTTTATTTGAAAAACACTACTAATTTTACACTAAAAATAGAAACGCCCTCTTGTTTCCCCTTTGTTTCATTGGATTCAGCTGATTTATTTACCAGTTTGCCTCATTACACAGCTGGGAACTTCACTCCTGCCTTGATAACACCCAGCTGGAACCCAGGGCTGGTATATTTGGGTTTTTCTCAGCACAGTGGGGTGGGAGGAGATGCAAAGTGACTGTGGACATGAGCACACCTTTCTCCCCAGCTACTTGCTCTGCTCTCCGGTTGTGATTTCTGTTTGCAGATGCTGGCCTGGCTTAAAGTAAGCAATGGAAAACTCTGCTCTGGGAGAAACATTCCTCTCATTTTTCCCCCATGCTTCTGCCTTTTCCCCTCCCTCTCCCCCTCCCACAAAAAAAGCCTGCAGTTTAAACACCGAAAATAAACCACGCCCAGTCATGGGCTGGATAAAAATAGCAGCCCTTGGTATTTACTTTAGCAGCAGCAACAGGCTTTCCGGCTTTGGAGGAGAACAGGAGAGGCAGGAGCGGGATGGGATGGGATGGGATAGGATAGTGACCCTTGGAGGGGTGGAGGACAAACACTGCACTGGTGGTTTTGGGGCTGGCAGGCTCCATGGGAGCTGCTCCCTCCCCTCCTTTCCCTTGGTTGGTGCCTGCTGGGCTCTGTCCCCTCTGGGAAGGGGGGAGCCCTGGGGGCAGGTTGGGCTCAGGTGCCCCGGTCCCACCTTGGTACTGACGTGCTGGTTTGGGGCTGCCCTTAAGTGCCTAGGGCTCAGTCCCGCATGGGCAGCGATGGGGGAAAGGCTGCTCTTAGGGGAAATGCCCCAAAACTGGTGAGTTTTTTGGGGGTGCCTCTTCCCCACCCATCACCTGGGAGGCTTTGGGTTCAGCTGGGCTTGCTGAGGTGGGTCTGGGTCTGCTGGAGCATCCCTCCCTGGTGCTTAGGGGAAAGAAAGGGCTGGGGTGGGGAGTGAGGTGAGGTCCTTGGGTGCATCCTCAAGTCCCGCTTGGTGCTTGTGTTGAGCAAAGATGGGGTACAGGGACCTGCTTGTGCATGGAGAAGAGGGAGGGTGCATGGCTCCGCACCCGATGGGGTGAAAGCAAGCAAGAGACGGCTCAGGGTATATTTCGGTGTGCGCCACGGGGTTTGGGAGGAAAGAGTTAGGGCTTTTTGTTGGTTTAGAGCTGATGATTGTTTTGTGTGTGTGAGCCTTCAGGAACTCCTTCCTGAGGAAATCCTACGGGCAGCACTGGCGGTGGGCGAGGGGAAAGGAGACGTGCCAGGGCTGGGCAAGTCCCAGCAGCATGATGTGGTGCCTTCCCATTTACGAACGGCTTAACGATTAGTTATGTGAAGGCCAGGGGATGAAAAACTCATTGGTGAATGGCAGTGCCCCTTCCCTTGGCATGGAAAGACGATCACTGGCAGTGTCTTGATGGCTGGATTTGTGGAAGGTGTGAACCAAAGGCAGAGGAGCAAGTGATGCTCGGGCACGGCCCTGGTGCCCCTGAGGACCAGCGTGTGCCCCGAGTTGTAGGAAATGGTGGCTCGTGCCTCCTCCCAGAGCAGCTGTTCCCGGGGTTTCCTGCACCATGTGGGTGTTGGATCTGATCTGCCAAGGTTGCTTTTTAGGTGAAAAACCAGTTGTGCTGGCTGTCCCCTCCGTCACAGTCCTTCCTTTGGCTCAGCCCCAAAATGCCAAGGAGCAATCGGCGGCTGTCCCTTGGTGCCAGCTTCCCCTGGAGCCCAGCCGAGGCGGGCAGGGAGATCCAATCCTGTTTCTTTAATTATAAGCAGCTGCCAAATTTTTTTTTTTTTAAAGGTTTTTATTATCCCTTCCCCTCTGTAAGCCGCTTCCATGGGGGAAGCTGTTCCTGGAGATCTCCGGTGAACTGATGTCCCTCGGTTCGGGGCCACATGAGGATTTTGGCTGGTGGCACCAGAGCGGTCAGCCAAGGTGTGCCCTCATGCTGGGATGTTTTGTGCTGCCCTTGGGGCTTAGCTTCTGCCAGGAGAGTATTTGACCCTTGCTCTTCACAGTTCAAAGTCTTCCTCCTCACCATCTCATTTGCTAATGGGGGCTCGGTGGGAGGATGCAGCTGGGCGCCGGGGCTTGGGCAGGGTGTCTTGGTGGGAGCTCACCCACCCCCGGGGAGGGAACTGAGAGCAAAATGCAAATCATAGTGGGTGAAAGAGGAAAAACATGCCAAAAGCCTTTCTCCTGGGGGTATTTTGCCTCTTTCTGTCCCCCATGAGGGAGAGCAGGTTCCTTTATTTGGAGCAGCAAAGTAGCCCTCAGGCAGGGGGGAGAGGTGGCCTTGGGTCGCGGGTGAGGAACTGATACGAGACAGCGAACGGGCAGATGCTGGCTGCTTTCAGCATGAGTTGAGTGCAGCGGGGGACGTGGGACCAGGGGGAGGGCCAGAGCCTGTCCTCAGGAGCAGGGGGACGCTGGCTGCCAGTGCTGCTCCTCCAGCCCTGTCCCCTTGCTGCTCTTCTCCTGGCTGCCTGTTTCCAACGCCTTCTCCTGAAATCCTTAGAGGGATGGTTTACCACTTCATCCCCCCTTCTATCACTTTTTGGGAGGATTTTTCTTGTAAACATTTTACAAGGAAGCAGAGTTACTTCCTTCAAACCCTTCTTTTGTTGCGATGTCACCAAACGCAGGGGATGGCGCAGGGACAAGGGGCCGTTGTGGTGAACAGAGGTGGCTTGTGTTCCCACCAGCATCCCAGTGCTCTCTGCTCTGCTGTCCGGCAGCCACGCTGGGCCGGTGCTTGCGGAGGAGTAATGCCGGGACATAACCTGGGTGGGAGCAAGAGGATAAGCCGCACTGCTGTGAATAAGTGTGCTTATACATTGCATGGTACGTGCTATAGGGGGGCTGCATGCCTCCAACATCCTTACCGACAGCAGAAAGCAATCCAAAATACGGGGAGGAAGAGAATTGCCACTATGAGAAAGTCCCTAATCACAGCTAGCACTCAGCTTCAATACTTCTGCCTCAAATATAATTTTTTTTTTTTTGATGGAGAAAATTGCTGAAACAGGTTGGAAGCAGAAAAATCGCTGCAAGTTGATGCTGTGGCTATAGCACAGGGAAGGGGGAATAAGCCTGTGGGCTGCTATTCACAGTCCTCCTCATCCCAGGGAGAGGGGACAAATCAATGAAATTTAAAAGCCCTGCATTTAATTTTGATTAAAAGAGATATATATTTTTTTATGCTCTTCATAATTAAGCTTTAGAGTTTGTAGCCACAGGAGTTGAAAGTATAAAGATGGGAATGGGGGTTTTAAAGGGATGATGAGCACATCCAGGCTTACGAGGGGGAATTAAAACCCAAGAATGTTAAAGATGGTGCTATAAAAATCACATCCTGCAAGGCATAAAGCAGCTGTGAATTCGTGGGATGAGGGTGCCCCTTCATCGACCTGCTCCAGCCTTGCTCCTGCAGGCATTGCACCTCCTCCCGCAGTGCTGCTTGCTCCTGGGCAAGCATTTCCCTTGTATTTTTTTGGGCTGAGGTTGCAGGGTGTGTTGCTGGGAATGCGTTGCTCGAGCTCCAGGTTTGGGATGGATGCCCAACGCCCTTGCTGAGGACCTTTGTACACCCTCCTGCTGTTTGCTAGGGGAACAAAGTTCCCAAGCACCACTCATGCAAGAAAGGGACTTTGGTAAGAGGGCTGTGATGAAATATCGCCATACAAAGTGCAGATGGGGGGGGGGCTGGTGGTGGGATGCTCTGCAGTGGCTGGAAGTGCCTGAAGAAGAGAGTGGCTGCCCGCAGTGTGGCTGTGCTGCCTGCAGGTTCTGCCTGCACAAAGCTGGGGCTGCCTGGGGAGGTGTGCTCCTTGGAGAGGCTGAAAATGTGAGATACCACCATGTGTGGTACTGCAGGACCATGTCTAGAGTATACGGATTGCTTTGAGCTGTGCAAGGGCAGAGGGGCCTGTGCGATGAGAGTGGTGGGCACCTGCAATGGGTGATAGGGCAGAAGCTCCCCAGGGATTGGTGTGGTGGGGCAAAACACTCCCTGGGCTTAAGTCGAAGCTTGGAGCATTTAGAAAAGGGCTTGTGCCAGCCCTCACCCCCTTCTCATCCCATCTGAAGCATGGAGCTGGGCCAAGGCTCTGATTTTTGGGAGGTGGGTTATGGTCCAGAGGGATGCTGTAGCTCCACATGCTCCTGCTTTCTCTGGGTACCAACCTCCGAGTGGTGTGTGCCCACCTCATGCATCTGGTTATTGCAACGGAGAGTCTGTGTTTCCTTCAGCTGAGCTTTTTTTGGGGTGCTCTGCAGGGATTGGAGGTCCTGAGGGACCTGGGCCCCACCTGGACCCATCCATGCTGAATGGGGGGTACAGTGGAGGGCACTGCCCTTCTCTAAGGGACCATAAATGAAACCAACTGCGTTGGGCCAACTGCTTGGCCAAACTGTGCAAGACTGGGATGCAAAGCACTGGTGCAGGCAACCCCTCCTCCCCATCCCAAACCCATCTCCATCCCTCGGCTTTTCTGCGCACAGGGGAGACCTCCGGGCTTGTCTGAAGGGTATTCCATGGCATTTACTCCCTTCAGACCTGAAAAAGGTAATTTAATCCAGACAGTTGGGTCCCTCAGGCTTCAGGCTTGGCTTTTCACTGTGCCGGTGGCCATGGTCGAGGCGGGGAAACCCCACACTCGCAACTTCCTTTTTTTTTTTTTTTTTTCTCTCGAATCGGAGCAAGAAAGAGAAGTTGAGAAGCTGCCGCAAAGCAAATTCCCCCGTTTTGTCTCTCTGAAATTAAATTTAGAAAATATTGAAGCAGTCTGGCAGAAGAGCTTCTTTCGGGCTTTCTCATCCTGCCTGGCTACGTGTCAAACGTGAAAACTTAAGACGAGGAGGTCTAAATAAAGTCTGCGTGTGAAACAAGAGGAGACTTTCAAAATCCTCTGAAATTCATACTTGTCCCAGACATTTTTGCTAAATCAATGTTGGGGTTTGGTGTGGGTTTTTTTTGTTTTCCACTGGGAGCATGTTCTGCTGGAAATAGCCTTGCAATTTGGTTTTCAGTGGGGTTTCCTTCGTGCTGGGAACAGATTGCTGTCTAAATTGGGAGAACAGCTTTCACTGAAGACTTCAGGTCGTTTTGCTCTGCTCCCGAGCATTTACACCATGGCTTTGCTTTCTCTGGCTGTAAGCTGCAGAGCCGAGGGCCTCTCTAGGTCATGGGAGCAGCTAAATTTATTAACAAAACATCTTGCGCTGGGCTGAGGCCAAAGTGCAGCTCCCTGTCTTACTGGGGTTAGAAGACTGGCTGCGCCGACCAGACTTTGTGGTCACTTCATTATTATTTATTTTAACAGGATAACTTGGGCAGGGGGGACCTTGGGAGCCTCTGGTCCAACCTGCTGCCCAAGGCAGCCCCAGGGTCAGATGAGGTTGCTCAGGGCTTTCTCCAGCCTGGTCTTGAACACCTCCAAGGACGGAGATGGCACCACCTTTTTAGGCAGCTTGCACCAATGCTGGGCTGCCCCCCCAGATTTCATCCCTCTATATTTTTTTTTATCCCACTGGATGTCCTTTGTTTCTCATCTGCTCTATTCCTCCTGCTTCGTGTTTCTTGGCATGCTTTGCAAACGAGGAGTGTGCCCTCTTCCAGCTGCTGCTGGGCTCGCTGTCTCAGCTGCATGACACCTTGCAGCTCAGCTGCAAACTGCCGAGTGAAAAACCAAGCCCCTGTGGCCAACTGCTTCAGATGCAAAAGTATCTGAGCTCCAGTGGGGCAGCACATGCCCTTGCAGGGGGGTGAGAGCATGCAAATCCCTGCTAACGAGCTCCCCAAGCTCCTTCTCCCATAGAATAAACAAGGATTAGGGACAGGGGACATATACGTCCCCACTTGGCGTGAGTTCAGGGCTGCGCTGCTGCTGGGCTTGGATGCACCAGGACCCCGCTCCCACCCCAATCCCAGACAGGCACACGGCTCGCTCCTTCGGTATCTTTTATTAATGTATAGAAAATGCATTAAAAAAAGGAACTATACATAGCCTAAGAGCAGTCAGGACTAAAAATACTAGTTAACAATGGTTAACAAGCGTCGATCCCATTCTCCGAGCTACGTTTTCATTACAGGGTGGGGAGGGTTGTTTAATATATTATTTATTTATATTATTTATTTTATTTATGCATTTATTTGCTTTTATCTTCCCCCTCATTTGGTCGCATTGGTTTGTGTTTGAATTCATCAGAACCTGTTCAAGGGATTTCGTTGCCTCCATTCTTCATTCTTATTTATGGTTTTAAATTTTTTTAAAGTAATAACCACAATTCCAGGGTAACATCTGTACACAGGGGGCTGCTTGTTTGTTTGTTTAGGTCTTCGTGTCATCATCCTTCTGAGAAACCACTGACACCTGGAGCGCTGCGGGCTGAGTACTGAGGTGGGTGTGGGCATCAGCATCTTCCCAGGGAAGAGCCTTTCCCTCCCCCTTACCCCAAACCTTTCCCCTGGAAGGGGCAAGGAGCTGCCACCACCATCTGGGCACCATCAGGTTTAAGGAAGGTGGAAGGTGACCCTGGAGGGTACTGGTGGTCCCCAAGGGGCTCAGTTGGGTTTGATGGCCATCCTGGGGTGCTTGGTTGGCAGAAACAGGGATGGGCTTCTTGCTTGGCCCTGGGACAGAGCCCTTTGTTAGTAGGTGTAAGCATGAATTAAAGGTTTTTTGGGGTGAGAGCTCTTTGCTGGCAGTGTCTGGTGAGGTCAAAGCTTGTGGGTGTTGCTTGGGGGCACAGGGCAGGGGGTGCATGGTCACCCTGGGGTGTGATGGTGGGAACATACCAGGAGAGCAGCTCTGGGTCTGGATGAAGGGTACGTGCTGGCTTGGAGGTGATGCACCAAGTAGGTACTTTGGCTCCTGCTGTATTTCAGCATGTCACTCTAAGCCTGTGGGCACAGGGCACCCTGGCACAGGGACACGACTGCCTGAGCCCTCCCCTCCTGCAGTGCTAGGGATGAAGGTGGTGTGAGCTGTGCTCTCCACACCACAGTGCCTCAACTCTGCTTCATCTGGGGTAAGCATCACTTTGGGAAGGAGGTGAGAGGGCATTTAGGCTGGTACTGTGCTTTGAGATTCCCACGGTAAAATAATGCAAAGATGAGGCGTAGAAGCAAAGGCTTCTCCCCAACCTTTGTGTGGCTCTGACACTCCTCCAGCATCCTTCTGCCAAAACCTGGCTACTTTTGGGGAGGGCCTGGCCTCTCTCCTTCCCCAGATTGTTAATTTATAAATGCTGTCTTAAGGATCACTTTACTAAAAGCAGCTTTTCCTTTCAGGCCTTTTTTCCCCCTCTTTGTTTACATTTTAGTGCAGTGCATGGTGGGAAGGTGGGCTTGGAGGTCTGGCAGGAATGGAAACAGAGGGAAATCAAAATTGGGCAAGAGATGAAAAAGTCCCTTGGTGTTTCATTCCAGGATTTTGAGGTTAGAAATAAGAGGCGGCTTTGAAAGGCTACGGGGGTCCTGGGCACCCATGGTGGGTGAAGGACCTGATGTGCTTCTCCCTGCTTGATGTTATGGGATTTGGCATCTCACAGTGGATAGTGTGGTTCTGGTAACAGCTTCAGGTTCATTTTGGGGTCTGGGGCAAGACTGGGCCATACGAGCTGGATAGCAGAGGAGCCACCAGAGCCCAGTGATGGTTCATGTGCTGGAGCCAAGGTCTCCCAAGATGAGCATTGTGCAGGATCCAGGCTGGGTTTCTGGGAATTTCAGGCCTGTTGCCAAGACTTCATTCAGTCTCAATGCTGTGCTGATGGGGTATGGAGCCAAACTTGCTCTGGTTGGAGAATGAATTCAGAAAAAGGGCTTGCCCAACCAGTGATGGAGGGTAAAGACAGGCTGTACTTAATCACCTGGCTGTTCTGTAGCATCAACATTAAGCACAAATTTGCTTGAAACTGCTGGCAGGAGCTTTGCCCAAAAAAATTCATCAGGCAATGATGAAAAATAAATTTCTGGAAAATTGTATCTTGTATATGGACAATGTGAATAAGGGACAATGGCCCAAATGACTGGGTCGTTGTTGCTGATTCTATGCCTAGGCTTGGGTTAGGTTATCACCAGAAGAACAAAACCACCAGGTGTAGATGCCTTTCCTTTAAAAGATTTTAGCAGCTGTGTTTCACCAGGATAATGGAAAGGTAACACCCTGGTACAATATGTGAGATCAAGGACCAGCATTGGTATATAACGGCAGCGGAAGGTCTGATATTATCTCCAAGGTAATCCTTCAGACTTGATGATGGAGTTGTGTCAACCAGGTCCTCTCATCCTGGTAACAGGACTTATAAAAGGGATGAAAAACATGAGCAGGGAGGGAGAGATATAAGTCAGTAAATCTATTTAGAGAATAATGAGCCTTTTTGAGGATCTTCTTTTGAACCTCCTGGAAAAGCTTGGCATGTTTTGAGTTTCTGTTTGACTTGCACTTTTGAAAAAGAGAGATTTCTTGCCTTCCACTTGATTGCCAATGATGAGCTCCCGTGTTTCCACTGACATCTCTTCCTTTCACCTGGGTAGATAAGCAAACAGCACCATCCGAGACAGGCGATGAATGCCTTCCACTGTCAGTCTCTGCTCCTCATTGTAACATTGCACTATAGTGCTGTTGTTAGGACACTTCTTGCCTATAAACTCTTGGTGATGTTGGGAAAAACGCTACTCTGCTAGTCTACTAGGAGGCTTCTTAGGTTTTCATCAGTTCTATCAGCTGCTTCTTGTTGGCTTTTGAGACCTAAAACAGGGCAGGCTGCTCAGGAGGCGTGACACACTGCCAGCATGACACTGGCCATGTCCCGCAAGAGATCCCATAATCTGCAGCCTCTCTGACTGACCTGTTTCTCAACTCGTTGACTTGTTGCATGATTTGATGCTGATGAGAAGTAAGAAGAGATGCCTCATTTACATATAAGATGTTGCTGAGCTACAGCATCCTTATTCCAGGTCAGACTGCAGCTTGTAAGCTGACCACTTGATGGGCTGGACCCTGTATCTAATCCTGACCTTGGGGTTAGCTATGATTTTGTGTGCCAGTACGTGGCATGGACAAGGAGGCTGGGTTTCCCGCTTAATGCCCTTCTTCAGCTCTGCAGCCATGGTGAGTAATGTCAGAAAATCCAGAAGCGTGACCATGAAAGAGACACTGGCCTGAATTATAAGGTACTGCAAAGATGTCTTTATGTTGCCATCTGGAAGATGTTTCTTGAGACAAAGCAGCTTCAGTGTGATAAAATAAAAAAGCAGTGTTTAGCATTTGTAATGCTCCCTTGGCTGTGAACCCAGCGATGAGCTGCATTGTCCTCGGATGTGGGGATGAGTCCTTTCTCCAGGCCAGTGACAATGCCCAGCATTGATCAGAGCCCTCGGCAGAGGAGTGACTCCAGCATGGTCGTTGTTTGGGCTACGTGGAGGTGGTGTCAATGACAACAGAGCGCAGCCAGAGCTATCTGAAGGGTCCATTGACCTTAAGATGGGAGAAGTTAAGGATGGGAAGAGTGAACTCATCTATTCTTCCAAGGGTCTTGAAGTGCTCCAAAATCTGAATGGACTAAGCCTTCCATCCAGGAAGGGAAACAGTTGATTTCCTGTTAGAGAGATGGTGATACCAAGGCACTGAGATTTGTGTCCCTGTTGTGATGGTGGTGAAGAGGGATGGTGTAGGAGAAGGAAGGGAATGGGCACTTCTCAGCTTGTGCTTGTCTTCCCTCGGCTGTGTTGTCATCATTCCCCGTGTGCGTGGAGGCCCCTGAACAAGAGCACCTGGGCTGTGCCCGCTGCTGGCTTCGGGCTGGGCTGCAGTTGTGTGATAGCTCTTTTGGTTGCTGGTCCTTCTCTGAGACTCTTTGATTTGGGACCAATGACCTCAGTGAGAGACAGTGCGCTGGCATATAGAAATAGCAGGGGAAACGGGCTAGAGTTCAAGACCACAAGTAGTTATTTTTCTCACAGTCCTCTAATTTGACTCCTTCCTTCTCCATCAAGCTCAGCGTAACCTAGGCAGATGTCATGCACCTGGAGTGGGATGAGTTCAGCTCAGAGGAGTGGATGATGCAGGTTGGGGCTGATGGAGCAGCTCTTGTTCCCCTACACATCGTGTACATAAGGATGACTTTGGCTGTGGTGGGGCCAACACATGAGCTGTGGGCTCTCTAGAGTTTGCCTACATATGCAGATATTCGCCAAGCCCTCCTGGTGTGATCTGTGAAAACTGGGGCCGGGGTGAGCCTTGCGTTTGCTCATCCTCGCTTTGTCTCCATGCATATATATAGTGCCTGTGCATAGGGGAGGGATGACCAGGCCAGAAGGAGAGATAGGCCTCTGCCTGCTGGAAGATTTGGTGTCTACAGGATGGCATGAAGCTTAGGACCTCCCTGCTAGGAGGGGCAGGGAGAGGATGGGTGTCCCTGGCCATGACTGGGGTGGAAATGGCCACACCAAGGTCCCTGTGGGGAAGGTTTCTGCCACGAGCCCCGTGACAAATGTTTCTAACAGGGTTTGCTGGGGATTTCTAAGTCTTTTAAAAAAATATCAAAAATCTGTCTGTCTCTTCCTTTCTCTTTCTTCTCCTGTTAAGGGCCAGAGTATTGGGGTAGGGAGACTGGAAATTTGGTATTTCTCTGGGACAGATGCAAATCAATGAGGTCTTTCCTTTCCCACAGCATTTGCTTGTGCCGTGGTTCCCTCCAGCACTCATGAGGGGCAGGTTGCTATCTCAGACGAGTAGTATTTTTTTTTTCCTTTTTCATATTATAAAATACAAACAAATGACAGAAAAGGTCAGGTGGTGGGAGGTGAGAGGGAGTTCAGCTGGCTCAGAGCTGTAGGGACCGTCGCTTCCTCCCAGAGATGTTATGGTGGTTGTAAGGTCTCATCTTCATTTCCACGAAGGGAATGGAGAACTCATGGCCTTTCCAATGGTACCAGTTAATCCCCTGGCAGGAGGGAGAGAAAGGCACAGGGTAAAAAAAGACCCTAACAAGAAACTAGAGTGGGAGAGGAAGGAATCAAGGTTGACCACCATAGAGCAGCCAGAAGAAAGGTCCTGCTACAGTGGGAGCAAGAAACTCTTCTGCTGTTCTGCCTTGATGGGTTTTTTCCCACTGCTCAAAGGCTCCTGATCAAATTTTATGTATGTATTTTTTAAAATGTAACTTAACAAGGTACCACAGTAAACGACCATGGCAGCCAGCGTGAGGCACACAGCACTAGCCCAAATGGCTTGAAGGTGGTTCCTTTTGCTCCAGCTTGTGTTGGGTCACCCCAGCGGTGCTCCTGACCCTGGCGCAGTCCCAGCCCTAGCTTGGGCTTGCTGTCATGCTTGGTTGTGCTGCTGGAAGAAATACTGAAGGCTTTCAGCCCAGCTCTGCCCTTACCTGACTGTGCCGGGACTCTCCGTACTTGCCATTGAGGTTGGTGCGGTGGCAGTTCTTATACCACCAGGCTCCTTTGTAGGACATGGCACAGTTGGTCACAGCGACATCATTGTCCCTGTCCTTGGTGGAGAAGGGGCGGCCCTGGTGATAGGTGAGGGAGTCCCCTGCAGAAAGAGGTGCTGTTAGGGATGATGGAGCCTGAGTCATCTGCTCTTTTCACAAGGAAATTAGGATATTCTGGTATATGTGGTAGCCTGTGGATCAACAACTCAGGCAGCTGAAAGTCCAGGAATAACGTTAACTGGAATTGCTCACAATTGGTTAATCTGAGGTCCACTGCTGTTGGTTTAGGATCAGTACAGACCACAGCAAATATTAGAGGCTGCTTGGGTTTGGTAGATAAAATGCTGTACTGGGTTTGGATCTGAATTTCAGTGTTTCAGAAATGAATTAAATCCTAGAGTTGGGCATCCCTGATCTCCTGAAGCCTGGATCTTTTATGTAACTTCAGGATACTTTCAGCCTCCTTCCCTCTTGTTAGCCAAAGGGAACTTTTTCTCCCAGAGGAGACCAAGCATTTGCCTCTTGAACCAAGGTGCTGGGCCGCCTTTTCTCCCTGTGGATAAAGGGAAGAACCTTTTGGAATGTGCGTGTTGTCTTATTGCACCAAAACCACCAACCTCATCTCCCCTCCTTACTAAGGAACAAGAGAGCTGCTTTTGGGTGAAAGAGGAGCCAAAGTGAAATATGGTCATTATTACAACTGAGTGATGCACAGGAGACAGGAGACATTCTTAATAAGCTCCTTGGTGGTACCTAAGAAAATATGAAGTGGACCCATGCTATCTGTGTCCAGTCCAGCCACTGAGAGGCTTGCTAGAAAACCTGTCGGCAATGAACCATTTGGTCAGTCTTGGCTCTCTTTGCTCAAGGTGGAGCAGAAGCTCCTTGGCTGGATGGCTAGAAGAGCTTGCGTGGGGAAGGGGAAGGAGTCATGTCTGCAGCACTGTTACTGGCATTTTTGGCAATAGGTTGGGTGCCTTGTGCCCTGGGACTTAAGGTCAGAGCAAGTGCTGTGTTGCACGCAACCAAGATCCCTGTCTCTTCTCTTCCAGTGGCAACTACCAGACGTTGTATAGGAAAATTCCTGCCTCTTAGATATGGTGTGGGGTTCCTCACTAAGTACATGGCAGTGAAGTTTTGTCTGGATCATGGAGGCTTGCACTGGGCATGCCTATCCCAGCTAAAGGGGCTGCAGCTGTACCCCTTCCCCCTTCTTGGCAAAGACACCTCTGTGCCCTTCCTCCGTCATCCCTCACCCACCATTTTCTGGTAGGCAAAGCCTAGTGCTCCTGCATCAACTGAGCAAGCAGGTGTGACGCTGTCCTTGCAAAACCGGACTGTTTGCTCTCTGCGTGAGGAAACGATGCAGAGGATTTCAGATTTTTCCATTGCTGTGGGAGGGCAATAAATACACCCTCCAGCCCAACATCAATAGCAAGCTGTGGTGATTGCCAAGTGAGATGACACCTCTGACAATTGACCTGGTTATTTGAACAGCAATGCCTCTGATATTAAATATCTAATCCCCAGTGGAAAATTCCTGCTGTCCTTAGTGGGATTTATCAGCCTGGTTTACATGATGGACTGCAGGAAGGCAGAAAGAGCTTGCGTTTTGCTCCTCCAGACAAGTAAGCTTTGATGTTGGGATTTCCTTCACAGTTTTGGACCCACCGGTCCCAGGATTTCCCTACTACTCACTAGCACTGAGGTTGTACCTGAAGTGCCATTGTAGTCCCCGATTCGCAGCTTGTACAGGCTGCGGGAGTCGCCAATGGAGAACTTGTCGTAGTAGGCGTACGCCGCTTCCTGGCCATCCCTCATGTCTATTCGCAACTCATAGCGCCCCTGGGACGTGATCTTGTGGATGTTGTCCAAGCCTGGCAAGACAAGCAGCAAGACACCTGGTGAGACCCAGTACCTGGATCCACTCCGTAAGCAAACAAAAAAAGCTCTAGGCAAATAAAATGTCTGTGGGAAATGAGAGCAAGGAGAGGAGAGAGAGCAACAGCACTTCTGGTTAAGTCTTTGTCTCTCCTGGCACTGGTGGGGTCTGAGCTCTCTGTCCCCAGTCAAGCTTCACTTCCCCGTGGCTATGAGGGGTGGGTTCAAGCCCCAGGTTCAGCCTTCTCCATGCTGCTGAAGCTGGGGGCATTCAGCTGGGGAGCCCTGGTGCTTCTTGTGTGGCACACCTGTCTTTTGAGCTGGTAAGCTCCCGTACAAGCCAGAGCATGTTTATGCTGCAGGGCTGGCCTTGGCTCGTGTTCAGGTTTTGGGGGAGCATGCTTTGTTTCAGAGCTGTGCTGGGTCTCCTGCTCACCCCTTTCCTACTTTATTTGGGCAACTGGCTTGCTGGCCAAGGCCAGGTGAGGTCCATGATTCTATGAGCTGTAGATGCCACCAATGCAACCTGTAGTCATCCAAAGGAGAATGATGGGTTTTGGTCCATGAAGACTCCCAATGTACCCTCTTCTCTCCTAGGAGAGGCAAATTAGGGAGCTGCTGGCCTTCATGATATGCTTTTATGTGGTGTGCCCATGAGTGACTTTCTAACATGCAGGGCAGGGAATGAACAACAGAAGGAAAAATGTCCAAGGGAGAGCGTAGAGGAGTGGGTTGAAAGGTGAGGAGCCAACAGCTGGCATGGGTGAGCAGCACAGTGTACAGGGAGCTTGGGTTTAATGCATCGATGAAAGACCACTGGTTAAGGTCTTACCCAGCCAAAACTCATCCTCCAAGTTTCCGAAGCCAACCCGGTAATCTGCCCATTTCCGGAAGAAGTCGGTCAGCCCATTCTGTCGCCTCTGGAAGACCTGTGGGGGGGGAAGACCAGGGGGAAAATGAGTGTGAAGGAGAAGAGGGACAGCCTCACTGGGCTTTGGGGCACACAAAATAAAGATAATACTTTCTTTCCATCATGCGTTTCAGGGGAGAAAATTGCAATGCCCATCCAGTTAGTGTTAATTGCAGCCATGCAATTAATTCCTGTGCAGATGGAGAAACTGAAGAGATGTTACATGATGTCCAAGGCAAATCAATGTTATAATAGGAAGGAATCAGCCTTCAAGCTTTCTGCTCTACCTGATGCGTAGTGCCTCTTGTTTTCTAGCATGTGATTCTGCTTTTGGCTGGCTCTTTCTGTGATATCCAAGGGAATGCTCTGAGGCAGAGTGAGACGGAGGGAAATTTCATGGCTAAAATAACATCTGTGCTAGAAATCAGCATTAGAGGAAGCCCCTTTTTTTTTTTCGACTATACATCTAGCAGAATTTTGTGTAATGCGTGTAAGTAAGTGTTTGACATGAATAAAATCAAAGCACCAGAGCATTATTTACTTAAGTTGTCAGTCCATCTATGTCAAGACAAGCAGTGTTTGTGCAATTCAAAAGCCAAACAGGCATTTGCGTCTAAAACGCTCCTGTGCAGACTCAATGGGGGTGATGCCTGACACCCTCCTACTGCAGGCAGTGTGAATCATTCCCCGTGAAAGCTATTGGCCATTAATTTCATTTCTAGAACAATAAATCTGCTTCACTCTCAGATTTTGCTCTCCAGAAGCACTGCAAACATGTCAAATAAATCAAAGGGCATTTTTCCAAGTGTAACTATTATTACTGGAGCGTGGGCCATTCCCTATGGCGTGGGAAATGAAGTGTGCGATATTAAGCCTGCTGTCGTTCCCCCGCAGCGTGGTGCTTGGGTTTGCTGGTAGGATGGGACTCCGTTACTTTGTGATGAGGACAACCACATGGCTACTCACAATCCAGCCACCTCCATCGGTGGTCATGTCGCAGTACACCTGCACTCGCTGGCTGAGGTCCCCGTTGATGGAGATGGTGTAGATGCCGCTCAGTGTGTCTCCATTCATCAGGTGCTGGGCGCAGTCCTGAGGATTAGCAAAGACACGTCCGCCTGTGAAATTAAAAAAAAAAAAGGCAAAATTTAAGCAGAGTGACACCCTTTCCACCTTTCCACATGCCTTGGGCCCCACTGGTTATGATCCAGAAAGGTCTAACTTGGCTTCTGTGCTTCAAGTTATTCTGCAAAGGTGGTGGGACTTTATATCTGGCAACAACATCAGAGGATTTAATGGAAAAAAAATATGTGCATATATTAATTAAACTCCCATATGTCCTACATTGGAAAGGTGCATGGTAACATCACTATGAATTATGAGAGATGTCACTTCTTGGACCATCTTTCTGCACTGTGTCTGAAACCCTGGGGTTTAAGCTGTCACCAGCATATTTAGACAGCTGTGAAAATACCAAAACCTGTTCTCCTCTCAGGACTGCCAGCTCCAAACAAGTTTTATGACTTTACTGATTCCAGGGGGATTCTCCTGATCCATGCCCTTAGAAATGATGGTGGACTTATGCTAGGCTGATTGTCACTTGCAAACTGGAGCAGGAATTGGGTCGTGCGAGATGCTAGAGATGGGCAGTGTGGGCTGTGTGGCTGTGCTCCAGGTGTCCTCTAATGAAGAAACGTCTTATTTGGGGGTCAGAGTTCAAGAGACTCTTAACTACGAGACCCTAGCAGTATTGGGATGTCAATTCTGGGTTAATCTTTTTCTCATTTAACGCAAAAGGGGGAAATACATCTTTTTCTTTGCTGTTGGTGTGTGTGAATGATGGAGTAAATGAGTGCAGAGCTGGCAACGTGGATGCGGCTTTCAAGGGTGTCTTGGTTATGCATTGAGAAGGTGTGAAGGACATGCTGTGTGCATCTGTCACAGCTGTGTGACACCCCGTAGGACCAGGGTACAGACCCTTGTCTGTTATTTCCAACTTGGGTGTATTCCCCTCACCCTTGTGACCTGAAGACTCAGAGGTCATTGCTTTGTCCAAATCTTGAAGATCCCCTATTTTTTCCAGTCTCCGTGGTCTGTAACACAAAGTCTGGTGAGGCAGTGTTTGCATTTTGTAGTATCCAACAATGAAAACTGCTTCAAAGACAACCACTTCAGGCTCCCCTGAGCTCTGCGGAGATTACTTGTTTCTTAATTTATATTCATCTCTTTAAGAGCCAAGGAGACCTTGAAAGACATTTCAAACCACTATAAATTATAAATACTGTATCTGTTTCTTCCTTTTATCCCATCTGTATACAATTCCCCAAGAACCTTATGCAAACATGAAACAAAGAGGCTGAGCTATTAATATGTCAGAGGGAATGGAAGAACCCCAGGATGTGTACTGTGAGCAGAAGGAAGCAAAACAATTTAAATTAAGCCTGTTGTTTTTTTCTTTTTCTTTTTTTGGTCTCCTTAAAGACAAGTCCTTGTTCTCTGCAAAGTGGCCCGAGTGAATTGAATCCCAGACGCCGATTCTTTGCTGAGGGATGCTGCCCATGGATTGCATTGCCTTGATGTTTGTTCCTGGGTGCTTCTGTCTCATCGATATATGGAGTAAGTGGGGAGAAACTGGTTTCTTGCTGATGCCTATTTTCATCTTAAAGGCAAATTAAATCTGTGTTTGGATGCTGCATCAGCTGGCAATGGTGTCTCTAACACTGCCGAGGTCTGACATTTGTGTTTAATGGAAATGGTGCTCTCCTTGCCCAACGTGAGTGGGTTTCTGCTGCTTTATCCCAGCTCAGAAGCCAGCCCTGTGCAGTTTCATCTCTGACTCCCAAACAGCTTCAAAGATTACACACATTTTTCCATCACCTGCCTGAATTGCCCTGGCTTTATGCATAAGAGGTGAGAATAACAGGAAAGCCTGATCCATAGATGTATTAGAGAAGAGTCTTCTATTTTTTTGTTGATGTGACTAGTTTCTATTACCTCTTAAAAGCAGGTAAGGGGACCTTTGCATGTAACCAGGATGGGGAAGTGTATCCACAGCAGATTCAAATAAAACTCTCCTAATCAAACTGGCAGTGCAGATAGGAGGAATTTCGGTGGACATCATCTTCAGGCTTCTTAGTGCTTTTGAAGCCCAGGAGAAACATAATCGGATTCAGCCCTGAACAAAATGCACTCTGTCTCTTAAGTGCCCTGGCCTAGCAAGGCTTTTCAAAGAGGATGAGGGACTATATTAGGGATTTCTAATGTGAGTGGTCGCAAAGGGTGGGAGCAATGGTGACATTTTCATGCAAGTTTCATTCTTGCAAGTGTAAGCACTCCCTCTGTGAGGGTTATGATGGCTGTGGATGCCCACTGTTTGATTTGGAAAGGAAACCATTCCTGTTGCCTTAGTGGATCATGAATTCTCTAGAATGAGAGGTGGAGGAATAATGCAGTTAGATAAAATCAGTGGGACCACAGTCCTGCGGGCATGCTGGCTCTGCTGCCTGTGACTCCATGATGGTGGTGGAGATGCACCTGCTTGATATTTCCAGGGATGCCCTACCCCTGGAATCATTCAAGGTCAGGTTGGATGGGGCTATGAGCAACCTGATCTAGTTGAAGATGGCCCTGCTCATTGCAGGAGGGTTGGACTAGATGACCTTTAAAGGTCCCTTTCAACCCAAACTATTCTATGACTCTATGTATTTGTGAGAGATCAGACCATGTCTACAGCATGGAAAGACCAACTGGGTCTCTCCCTACTCACTACAGGAGCATATCTGTTGATAATGTGTTGTTGACTTTTGTGGTTTTTTTCCTCTATTTATACATTTGAGGAGGGGCAAGGGCAAGGCAAAGGGCCTGGTAGATGGTTCCTGGTCTGAAGCTCAAATCCCCTTGCCCTGGGCTGGACCTTGTGTTTGTATTATAGGTCCTTCAGCCATTAACTTTTTGTAGCAGAGCAGCACTGTGGGTCGAGGAAATGAAGGTACCTCTCTGTGGATTGTGGTGAAATGCTGCCTGAGGAGGTAAAGCTCATAAAAGCAGCCCATGTCTACCAGCACAGTACGTGGGCTAAGCCTTGCCTGGCCGAGCAGATGTGGTGCGAGTCCTTACCTGTGGTGAAGGTGGTAGAGATGAAGCCGCTGCGCATGGCATTTTGGGCAGCTTGCAGGTGCACGGTGTACTCTGTGGTCTCGGAAAGCCCCTCCAGGCGGATCCACGTGTCCTCGGCATCCACAATCAGCTCCTGTACATGGGTCCCAGAAGGAGGTAGACACCAAGAGCAACAGATAAGAAAAGCGATGGAGACCCTAAAGAGCAAGCGAGGAGGGAAGGGAAGCCACAAACTACCACAGCCCTTGGTACCTGGCCGAGGAGTGTTGCATGTCTGGTTACATCCCTGGACTAAGTCAACATGAGGTTAATGAATATATTCAACCTTTTGGGTTCATTTGGGTGGGAGAAAGCTAGCTGGTTTGCACACAAGAGATTTAAATATTTGCAGTCTGTGTGCTCTATATTACCAACTCTGTTGGGATCTGTGTGCCCTCGATAAAGGGCATGACAGATTGCCCAAGCATTGCAAGGAGTAGAGCTGGCCAACCTGGTTATCAGCCAGTTTTGACTCTGTCAATTCCTGTCACATTAATTTTTCTGATCGTCAACCAATGCCATATACCATTATATTGAAGCCCTTCTGCAAAGCTATTATCCTCTGGCTGCTGCGAGCCAGTCACGCCAGCAAAGGAAACAAGACTACTTGTGGTGATGTATTTCTGATAGCGTTTGTAGCACCTCTTCCAGACAGGCAGATATGGACACACTCATTAAATAATGAAATATATTGTATTGCGGGATTATTTAGCAATCTGTAGCTTATCTTCCTTTTTGCAAGAAGGGCAAAAGGCATTTTTAGCATCTCTGTTCATGGGATAATTTTCTCCTGCCTCAGCTTGCTTGTGTTTCACAAGTTGTGAATTTCCCGTTCTTCCAAATTTTCCAGGCATGCCCTCTGTACCCAGGTGTGCATAAAGATTTTGCCCTAGGCAATCTTTTCCTGCTTTTTCCAATTGTTTATCTAAAGTGTTGCTTATGCAGAAAGTAGCGTCTGCCCTTCTGGTCTCTCCCTGACCTAGTGAGTATCATTATTTTGCTTCGTTGGGTTTCTCCTCCTCATTTCTCCACAGTCATGTTATTCCTTGACTTAATGAGCCTCTTTCTTTGTGAGGACTCACCTTCCGGCTGCCATCGGTGGATCTGTAGGTCATGACGTAGTTCTCGATCTCTCCCATGGGAGGCACCCAGGAGAGCAGGGCACTCCGTCGAGTGACTTCGCTTGCAGTCAGATTTGTTGGAGGATCCAAAACTGCAAGGGTGGATAGGGATCCAAGGAAGTGCAATTTCTCACTCACAACCACCTCATCCCCGCTTCCCAACTCAGTGCACTGGGATTCAACCTCACAACCCTGAGCTACAGCCTGAAGTCCTCAATTTCCAGCCCTCATCACCCATCCCCAGGCTTGAACAGAGCTCTGCAAACCCGCTAAAAGTCTTCCTCTACCTGCACACTCTCTGAAGGGTAATGGCTCTGAAATGCATGTGCTATGGGGTCTGTCAGGCTTCTTGTAAGCAAAATGGGTGGTAGTGCTCTTCTGGACTATGGCCTTGGGCAAGAAAAAGACCTGGTCAAGGGTTGTCTTGGGGAACCACATCCAGGTGAAATCAAAGACAGGGGTGAATGTATGTTGAAAGAGTGCAAATGATGGTTTATGCTTGTTGTGATTAAAATTCTGTTCTTGTGTTGTGCCCAACACTGGTATTTGGGTGTCCTTTTGGCACATGGCAACTTCTACACCCACATGTATGTGAAAAGAGCTTTGGCTCAGCCTTGCTGGCTGCTTTTCCTGGGGTGGATGTATGGCTAAGGGCGCGTAACAGGCAGTGGGAAGGTGATTGTACGTACGAGTTGTAAAGTTGGTGCTGATGGTCTGGCTGGTGAGAGGCCCATTGGTGGCGTGCATAGAGACTGTGTAGGTGGTACTGGGCAGAAGGTTGGTCAGCTGGTACTCCTGGTTCACTCCATCCACAAGAATTGTTTCTCCTGCAACTGTAAGCCAAAAGAGATGACTTAGGGTAGATATTCAAGGTGGTTCTCCACAAGGTGTCTATGGATAGGACCTCATGATTAAAAGCACTTATACTGCTGAAACACCATGAGCTATTGTGTGGCAGCTGAGCTGTAGTGGTGGTCTCTGGTCTGAAGGATGGTCTTATTTTTCCCACAGTCCCTATATTTGCCTGATGCTTTCTTTCCCTTCAGTAGTGGGTTTCATGGAGTTTGCCGCGCACTGGGTTTCTGTGGAATGGGTACTTGCTTGCCCCTGGGTTGCTGCTGGTGGGCCAGTTACTAAAGCAGGGGGATCCCAGTCCCCTCCTGTATGGAATGCCATGCTCCGAGGCTTGGTGAGGGGCACTCCCATGGGACCTGCGTGGGAGGAGCTGATGTCTGAGGATGGAGTACAGCCCTGCCACCCACCAGCTGCTGCCCTCCTGAAGTAGTAGGGAGTAGGCTCCTTCCCTACTCCCTCTGTGGAGGGTAACTGCTGAGCCCCGGGCTTTGGGATCGGGAGAAGTGGAGGTGAACTGAAATGGAGCCCCAGCAAAGCTCTTGGCAGAGGGGCGCAGGGTTTCAGCATACCTGCACGGCGGGTGAGGACGAGGACGTAGCTCTCCACTTCTGACAGCGGCGGGTTCCACTGCAGCAGCGCCTCAGTGGGGGTGACGTTGGTGGCTGTGACCCCCAAGGGGGCATCCATGGCTGCATGGGGGACAGATTCAGAGAGTCAGAGGCATTAAAAGACTGGGCTATGAACTGAAAGGGCTTCTTGTGACCCATCACTTGTGGTCCTGCCTTGGTGCCCAGGCACATGTGCCTGCCGATGAGTTATTGCTGCTCTAGCTGGAGAGCAGAGATGTCATAGCTTGTGCTACTCTGCTACCTGGGCTGCTCTTCCACTGTTTTCCTGATGCACAGCCTGGGATGTTAGGGGTTTTGTTAGGTTTTGAGGAGTCTGGGGATAGCAGAGGGTTCTATTCTTGCAGCAGATGCTGTTTGTGTCAGGGCTTCCCCAGGGATTATTTCTGGAAGTAGAAATACTTTAGGAAAGGTTGTCATGGTTGCCCAACATCATACCACTGGCTTCCCTGTGCCTGGTACACAGATTTATCACTCCCCCCCCTACTACCCATGCATATATGGAAAAAGCTTTGCTTAGACATACTTCAAAAGTCTACACTGGGCCCTCATGAGCCTTGCTCATCATCTTGAGCTTGCATCAGGCTGGCATGAGCTTCAGCTTTCTCTCAGCTGCCTAATTGCTAGTGCAAGCAGGGGCTGGCACTGTTTGTTGGCTACCTGCCAACCAGGAGCTCCTTCCCACCTGTGTGCACAGTGATGGAGGCCACCTCGCTCTCCTCCCGGCCCCGCACACTCTTCACCCCAATCTCGTACTTGGTGGCAGGCTGAAGGCGGCGGAGGGCGTACTCGGTGGCATCGCTAGTGATGGCGGTGCTGTCTGTCCTCCCTGCGGGGACAGACCCAAGAGCTTTGGCATCATGGCTGGCCCCGTCCCTGGGGTACAGGAGGTGCTCAGGAGGGGAGGGCAATGCCACAAGCCCTCTCCAGGGCTGATACTGGAGGTAACTGAGTTTTGTGCCTGTGGGTGCACACCTGCGTGTCTCGACCTTTTCAGCATCGTAGGTGAAACTGGGGCTAAGGGAGATGAGCCAGGGGAGGCAGGTGGGGGAGGTGGGATTTCAGGATCAGGCCCTGAATTAACCATCCCCGGGGAGGGCACACTGCAGGGGATCACTCCCTGTGCTCCTCTGTGCCAAGCTGGCCCTTGGCTACAGTGGCCCTTGCCCATCCTCATCCCAGACACTCCATCCTCCATCCCTGCAGCCTCTTGGTCCATCCCAGCTATCGGTGGCTTTTCCCAGGGCACTGGGATGCTGGCTGGGGTAAGGATGACCTGGTGGCTTGCTCGTGCCTGCAGATGGAGGGAGGGTTGGCAGCTGTGAGCTCGGCACGAGCAAAGAGTGGTCTGACCCATTACCTTCGGCGGCACGGTAGGATATTCTATAGTGGTCGAAGGCAGCGATGGGACGGCTCCAGTAGACGATCATGGACTCCTGGGTAACATTGCCCACCTTGAGGTCCTTTGGTGCATCAATCCCTGGTGAGACAGAGCAGAAAGCAAAGCTGTGGGAGGTAGGTCCGCTCCCCGTCCCCCTGCCCACCCTCCTGGCGGGGTCCCATGCCCGGCACGGGGGGTCCCATGGTACCTGTCGTGATGGAGCCCATGACAGGCTCAGAGCTGATGGTGCCATGCACAGCCACCAGCGACACTTGGTACTCAGTGGATGGCTGCAAGCCTGTCAGGCTGGCGTGCCGGCGGGTGCCATCAAGTGTGAGCTGCTGTGCCTCGTCCTCGTCCTGGGGGCTGTAGGTGAGGACGAGGTGGTCTGCTGGCGGGGATGGATCACTCCATGTGACATTCACGCTGGAGGATGTCAGCTGGGAGAAGTGGAGTTGCGTGATAGGCCGGACCCCTGCAAGATGGAGAGGGGAGATGTAACACCAACCGTCTGCAGATCCCAGCCTCCATGTTGTTTGCAGTGCTTATATGGGAAATATCCAACAGAGGTGGTAAAGCTGCAGCTCTGGACTCTCCACTGGTCTGAAACTGTGCTGGGTTTGAGAGGCAGAACTGGGAGGAGAAAAATGGTGCTTTTCTCAGCTCTGCCTGCAAACACGCTCCATCCCAGACCCATATGGTGGGTGATGGGGCTGTCCCACTATAGATGGTATTTGCTGTCTGGGCTTCTCAACTGTAGGCTTGTCACCCAGAGGTGGTTGTGAGGTCCCTCAAGGCTTGGTTTTTCCTTCTTATAGACACACAGACTGCCCTGACCGCAGAGGACAGCATGGGCTGGCTGTTCCCCCAACCCTGCCTCTTCTGTATGGGAGCCTCCAGCCAAGCAAGTATGCTCAGTGCTGCTGGCCAGGGGGATGGGATCCCCATGCTGGTAGGGTCATCCTCCTTCTGAGGTCCACAGACCTCCTCCCATGTGGATAGATTGCCCCCAGCTTTCATCCCCATTACCACCTCAAGAGTTTCGGCGCTGGGGATGCGGTGGGCTGACAGAGGTGCCAGTGTGGGGCAGTGGTCTGTGCCCTTGGCCCCATCCCAACTTGTCTTTCTCTACCTGTGAAGGCATCCACAGTGGCCTCCAGGCTCTGCTGGCGTCCTCTCTCTGCAATAATGGAGATGGTGTACTCTGTCCCAGGCTCCAGCTCTAAGAGGGTGAGCTGCGACTCATCCCGGGGTACCGTCACTTCGGAGGCCATCCCCGAGGCAGGGGTGAAGGTGACACGGTAGTGGTCGATGGGACCCATGGCTTTGGTCCAGGACAGCGAGATGGATGTCTCCGTGGAGGCTGTCACCAGGAGGTCCCGGGGGCTGTCAAGCTCTGTGGGAGAGGGTTGGTGCAGACCTTTGTCCCCATGCACAGACTGTCCCATGGGGACGTCTGAGCCATAGGAGCCGTCTGTGCTTGGAGCATGCAATGGGGCCAAACTCACCGGTCCTGGCATTCATGGTTGCTGGCACACTCTGCTGGCTGTCCATCACGGCCGAAATCCCGATGCCGTACTCTGTCCCTGGCACCAGATCTGCCAGGGAGTGCAAAGGACATGAAGGAGTGTGAGAGCAGTGCCTGGCTGGGTGGCCTTGGGGTGTGACACCCCCCCATCCCACGGCTGGGGACGGGGGGGGGACCCTCCTGGGCATCCGTGGGGTGAGCAGCCCTCCCACAGGTCAGCGGTTCCTCTGAGCATTGGAGAAGAGCTGAGCCTTTTTAAAAAGCCCCGTGGATGCCTTTGGACAGGGAATTTGGATTATTCTAGCTCAGAAATAAGCAATTTTTAAAAGTTGTTGCTGAGGTCTGCTGTGATTGCTGGCATCAAGACAGGAATTGTGTGTGTGAGCTGAGATGGGAATGATAAAGTAGCTATATTTGTTTCCAGATTGATTCAACATCAAATATTGTCACAGGGCTGGTGTCTCAAAGAGAAATAAATTATGCAGAGTAAATGAAATGCACATTAATTAGGAAAGGCGCAGTCTTTCTGGGAGCTGAATCAAGAGCCGCTCCTTGGGGTGGACATATCCTGCGGTGCCTTTCTCAAGGGACATGGGAATTGAGCTCATCCAGCTCCTTTCCCGCGCACCTACTGCTGATTGTTGTTTTATCTCTGTGGGACATCTCCTGCCTCTGCCTGTCGCTTCTGCTTGGCTGTTGATGGCTTTATTGTCCTCTTCCCTGGGCTTCATGATCTTTCCCACAGGGTTAAAGAAAGCCATAAACCCTCCAGCTCAGCCTCACCCTGCCTTGCCCCAGGGCAGCATCCCCTGAAGCCACCAAAACCTTCCCTGAGAGGCCAGGAGGGAGGGAAACCCCCATCCCCTGCTCCTCTCCTCTTGTTATGGTGCAGTCTTGGTGCCTGGGGAGGTGAGATGGACCCCCTTTGCCCCTGCCCAACAAGTGTGAGAAGTATCCTGGAAAGCAGGAGAAGAGCCTGGGAGAAAGAGGGAGGAGAAGGAAGAAATGAGCACAAGCATATAAAATGATGCCTTTTCTCTCCCAGCTCTTTTGGGTAGAGCAAAATTATGGGTATTTCTGTGCAAATGCTGATTTTGAAGGGAGACATATGGAGCAGGGCAAGGCTTGCTGTATTTTTAAGCTTAAATCTTTGATAAGTTCTGCTCAGTGCTGTTCCTCACTGCTTTTCCTGCAGGCAGATGAAGGCAGCTGAAGAAATCACTGGTTGCATTTACACTGTGGATCCCACCAGGTCCTGAGTGTCTGGAAACCCACCTCAACAGGCTTTGCACCATGTGCCACAAGACCTTGGAGGACAGGGCTACCACGTGCATAATGGGAGAGGCTCATGTGCCATCCACACTATGGCTATCCTGGGGTTTTTTTGCCAGCAGAATGCTTTTTGGGTTATTTTCTGCTATAATTAGTTTTTTTTTTTTTTAAATTGTTTGTTACCTAGTAGTCTGGGAGCTAGAAGCAATGCACTTAAGTGATGATGGAGGCACTATATAAAAATTGCTCACCTCTATCGACTTAAGCTTCTGTATCTCTGGAGCTTGCTCTGAGGGTGTTTCTTGTAGCCCTGACTGAGTCTGGCAGCAGCTGGGCAGTGCTGGTGCTGCCAGGTAGAGACTTGGCAGCTTTTTTTATTTTTATTGAGGGAAAAGAGAGCCTTCATGCTGCCTCTTCCTCCGAGGCAAGCTCGGGCTCTGCCATGGGTGTCATCGCAGTTTAGGTCACCGGGGTAGTATTGCAGCTCTGCCCCAGGGAGGAGGATTTGGCCCATTTTTAATGCTCCTTCTCACCTAGAAAGGCAGTAAATGCCTACAGGAAAGCTAGCAGGGGACCAGCACTGGGTCTCCCATCCCTTGCTGTCCCCCTCCATCTCATCCCGCTTCTCCATGTGCGTCCTCATCATGAATGCAGCAGAAACTATCCCTAACATTTATTTTTTCTGCATACCACATTTTTCAAGCTAACTGCTCTAATTGCTTTCCTGCCCTCCAGCCTTTCTCGTGACCAGGTGCTGCTGTGCCTGTAACTTGGCATTCAGCTTTCCCACTGAACTTATTCCTATAGGTCCATATGGCAGAGATGCCTGAGTCCTCTTTGGGCTGGGGAGGTCCCAGGAGGACAAAGAGAGTCAACGTGGAAGAACCTGGTGTCCTGTCATACAGAAGAGCTTCAAGATGAATGAGTGATCTTTTTTGTATGTGTGTAAGTCAGTCTTTTGCTCAAAGAAATGCCACTGGAGCTGCAAATCCAGCAGGCAAGCGGTTGTAGATGAAAAAAGGAAACCAGATCTCACACGGTGCTTTGTGGTGTTGCTGCAAAGGGCATTTGGGACTTTCCTGGCAGTAGGAAGCGGGTGGTGTTTGCAGCCCCCGGTGGCACCCTCTGTGCTGGCCTGAATAACATACTGCTTGAGGGGCTTGCTCAAAAATAGCATCCCTGGATTCGGGTCTGCTTTGTGCCCGATTTAGAAAAAGGCAACGCACTCAGGCAGCCTGATCCCCATCACTGCCTAAAGGGCATTGGCGCCTGCAGGTCTTTCCCAGAAAGGAAAAAAAAGAAGGGCAAAATAATATTTTCCTCTAGATCAGCCTAAAGAGCCTTCCTCTCCCCATTTCTCACTTTGCTCCTTGCCAGCTGTATTTGAGACCTGGACAGACCCTTGCTGGAGGTGCATCGCTCGGAGGTGCATCACTCAGCCTGTGGATAAGCAGTGCCCAAATCCAGACCCACAGAGGGGAAAATGGGCTTCATCCCAAGGAAAACCTTATCTTCAATAACTAGTAAACTTCAAACCAGCCTCAAATGTGTGCCAGCATGAGGGCAACTGAGCATCAGTGCTGATTTGGGCTCTCCATTGCCCTACCTGCTTGCGAGGAGGAGGAGGAGGAGAAGGGTGTGTGGGTGCACACATACCTGCGAGGGTGGCCCGGGTGGTGGGACCGGTGTCCCGCGGCACCAGGACTTCATGGTAGTGCTCCCCGGCCAGGGTGCTGTAGACCACCCTGTAGCTGTGTGCCTCGGCCTCGCTGTTGTCCCAGGTGAGCTCAAGGCTGGCGGGTGTCCGCGAGCCCACCCGCAGGTTCTTGGGGGCATCGATCTCTGCGCGACACAAGGGAGAGAGGCTCCGTCTCACTGCTGGGCACCCGGAACGCACCCTGTAGCCTTGGCATGGCTAAACGGCAGCGGAGGGTTATCCAGGTGTGATGTCCGTGAGGTTCCATGTGTGGTCCGTCCTTCCCAGGGCATGTCCCTGCAGAAAGGGCTAGGGCATCTGCTCTCACCTCCTGCTCAGCACAGACCCAGAGATGCCACCCACGAGACCGATGTCAGTGCTGGGGTATTCGCAGCATCCCTCAGTAACTCACTTTGGGAGCTAATTGCATGTTATTTGAAAAAGCGTTTCCCCCCTGTATTAGAGTAAGGGAAACAGAGGCAGCATGCATAAGAGAAAAAGGACTCTGTAGCAGTCATGTATTGGCTTGAACTGCTCTTAGAAGACCTCGAGCGTCTTTACAGGCTCATTCACGCTCAGACATTGCCCAGAGGGTTTGTTTATTAGTGCTGCTGGGGCTGTGCACCGAATCTTCTCTGGTTTTCATGATAAACCTCTCTGGTGAGCAATGGGTTGGTGCCAGGCAGGGGCTGGGTGGCAGCAGACAGGGGGCAATTACTGCTCCTTCAATCCATCGATCTGGGTTTAGAGGGGGATTTTTTTATGTTGCCTTTTAGAAATAAAGCAAGGAAGGACAACGCAGCAAATCAGTTGGGGTGAACATCTCATCTGAAATATATATCTGTAGAGATATATACACACACAATTCACACACCGCAGTTATTGTAATAGGAGCCTAGTATCCACTAGTAATGTAGATGATAAGTAATTCATATACCATAAACCAGCACTGAAATATGCGCTCTACCTCCACCTTTATGGCACGGTAAATTAAACCTGTTAGCTATCCGCAGGCTTAACATTAATTAAAGTTTTACTGACCAGTTAGGGTATTCGGAGAAGATATAAAATAAGATAACCATGTTTCTGACTGGGCTGCTTTCAGCTGCTTGACTGCTGATTTCTCAAGCAATGCATCTGCCTTGGCTCTTGATGCTGAATGGGAGTGAGCATCGTCTTAAATTCATACCTGTGCTTGCTGTTTTGGTGCTTTTGAGAATTGCACGTTGATCTACGGGTAAAATTAAGGGTGTAAAATGTTGGGTTTTAAAATTTTAGTTGTGGGCTCAAGCTAAGCTATGGGTCTGAATGGGCTTTGAAAGTGGTGGGGATGTGTGTCACAGGCAGCAGCAGGTTCAGCCTTGATGCTGCAGCAGGATGTGGCCAAGGTGGGGTTTGCTCAGGGGTTGTCATCTAAATGCATGTTTTTGAGTCATCTGCCTGGTCGCTGGCACCTGGGGTCACCTGGGTTGCCCTGGAGACCATGCAAGCATCCCCGTGGGGCATGGGACATGGCAGAGACCCATTGCACTGGAGGTTTAGGGACTAAACAAACAGAAATGTAGGCACAGGTGGAGAGGGGAGTCAGAGGGTGGTTTGAGCTGTGCATTTGTGTTTTAGGGTGAGCTGAATAATTTGCTCTGCCTTGCTTTGCACCAGGACCATGACGGGATGCGAGACACCTGTATTCAGGCATCTTCATTCAGACCTGCATCTTAACCATCATATTTTCATTGCACCGCTTCCTCCAGTACACCAGATTAAACCCCAGCTCACTCATGCCGGGGGACAACCAGGTACCACTAAATCCCAGATGCAAATCCCCCTCAATTCGGCTCTGGATATGCAAAACCCCATGCTTGTTGCAGGACAGCCCATCTGCAGACTGCAGCAAGCCACCTGCCCATGCTTGCTGGAGGCTTAAAAATTCATGCCAGTTCTCCCAGCAAAGCCAGCTAGCTACCTGTGGTGAACTGGGCGAGGGCTGGCCGGCTCTCATTGGCACCCCGGAGGGCGCTGACGGCGAGGCGGTAGCGGGCGCCGGGACGCAGGGCCTGCAGGGAGTACTGGCTGAGGGGGGGCTGCAGGCGGAAGGTGGTCCTCCCCCCCTCCCCGTCCGCCAGCCCGTACTTCAGCAGGATGGTGTCCACCTTGGCACGTGGCGGCGTCCACTCCACGAAGGCCACTGTGTCAGAGACGTCCCGCACCAGGATCTGCGTTGGGCCATCGATGACTGTGGAACAGGGGGGGAAAAGGGCACCTGTTATTTTGGGAGAGCTGGATGGGGAAAAGTGGCAGCTTTGGGGACACCAAGCTTCAGGGATGCTTCAACCTGACCTTCAGAGTGGCCCAAATTAGCAGCTGGGGACAAGGAAGAGAGGTGGCATGGGCAACAGACATGACCCCCTGCCCCAAGGTACTCAGGGGGGTTTGGTCCTAGTGGTTTCCCAGTCCCTTGTCCCAGTCTCCTGGCTCTTTCCTGAACTCTCTCCGCTTCACCGATGTCTCTCCTGAGCTGTGGACACCAGAGCAGGACCCAGCAGCTCTCCCATCGATGCCCATTACAGCTATAGTGCAACTCATGCCCTTCTCTCGAGGTGGTTATTGGCAACAACTCCGCCCCGGCTTTTGCAGGTGGCACCTCCCAGGATAAAACCTCCTATGTCTAACTGCGTTCCACTTCCTTTGCTCCTAGGTAACTGCTCGTACTTCACGATGCATTGAAAAACATATAGTTTTCCTTTGTGCCCAGCTCTTCGAGCCATTCAAACTGCTTTTACTGATGATCTCCTTCCACTCAATTTACTCTTTTCTGAGCCTTTCCATCACTGGCAAAATTTATCAACAACGATATTATGTCTTTTGAAAGGTGTTGACAATGTGTTAAATAACGTGGGGCCAAGGACTGATCCAAGCATCGAGAACTGAGGAATGTCTCTAGAAATGTTCCTGCTTCGGTGCCAGCTCCTGGTTTGTTGTTAAGCTGAGGGATCAGCTCGTAAAGCTGTTGCTGTCTTAGCAGTGGGGAGAGAGGAGAAAATGCAACTACTCTGGCAGGTCTTCATAACTAGCTGGGTGTGGGGCTATGGTGGGTGTCCACCAAACCCTCTCAGATAAAGGGGTGTTAGCTGAATTCATTCCAGGGATTTACTGGGAGACCATTTTGGACTTTTCTGCTTTCTTTTGCAGAGAATTGGGCCCTTCCCTCCTCCGCATGCCCAAACACTGGACCTCTGGAAATCATGGGCTCAAGCCTGGGTGACGGATGCTTTGAGTCCAGCAGGACCTAACTGCTGCACGGATGGATGGGCAGGCCAAGCCTGGTCATTGCTCCTGTGCCATGGCAGCATTGACGCATGAAGCCTGCTGGGCAGCCTGTTTTATCACTTACATGATCACAAGGTTGGTGAAAAAACCCATGCTGGTTCTGTAATTCAGGCTATACTGCATGCAAGTACATCTAATATACTGTATATATTAGAAAATGACACTATATAATAAGGATGTGCTGAATGCTGCACCCCAGGGTGGGAAGTTCTGGGGGAGATGTGTGCGGGCAGGAGTGGGAAGGACCAGGGAGGGTTAGAAAAGGACATGTGGGGCAACTGGGAACAGTGGGGTGAGGTCTGGGGGCAAAACAGCAACAGAGAAGGGAAGACTGCTGGGAAGCAGGGTGTTTAGGTAGGAGCTGGGTGTCCAGCTTGGCCAGGACCAGGTCATGCTTATCCAAACCCTGAATCTCCATCTACCTCATGTTGTCCAGTCATCCAGGTGATGCTGGGGAGCATCAAGTTCTACTTAGCTGTGCAGCGTGAAACCATGCCTTTGCTGCTTGATCCCAGCACAAGGTGTTGAGGCAGAACAAGGATGATGGGGGAAAAGCTATGGGGGTGCTGCAGAGGAAGGCAGACTTGCCAGCACAGGGACACCTTCATGGAGCAGAGAGCTGGGAGCCCACCATCTGTACTCCCCTGCAAAGGTCATCCACTGAGTTTGAAGTACCAGCCTCTCTTCTTATTTTTTGCTGACTTCCTAGGGAAAGGAAGATTTGGGCTTGACCAGGAGATGTCTCTGTTAAGCCACGTCGAGCTGAGCATTGAGGCAAAGCAGGAGGAGAGGACTGTGCTGAGGAAGCTCGGACCTGCAGCAAGCTGCTGCTGGTGGAGAAACCCTCCCTTCACTCTCACCGTTGCCTCAAATTAGCAGCCTGGAGAGAGCATCACCTCGTTATAACCCTCTGGCAGCTATTTAAATGCTGTTTCCGTTTGCAACAGCTTGGATGGAGGTAGATGTCTGCCTGGCTGCCAAGGCAGACTGCAGCAGATCTGGCATGGAGAGCCTCTTCTCCCCAGTGAGCTCTGCCCATTTCCACGACTCCTTCAGCGAGGAGAAGACCCAGCTGAATTTCCTCTAGCCTACGGGATGGACCAGTGACCAACCAAATAAATTGGTTAGGAGGGGATGTGCTGTTGCTCCTGGCTCCCTGCCCTGCTGCCTGATTTGCCTGAATTGGTGGGAGTAGAGGGCACTTAGTGGCACAAAAGCAGGTGGGAGTTTTAATCTGTTATATATGAGTAGGCAATACATTTATAGAGATGTTTTTTGGGGGTGTCCTGCCTCTGAAATTAGTGGAGAAGAGGAATTTATCCAGCTATATAATAAAAGTGGACCTGCGCCTTTGCTCCCAACCCCATTAACCTCACCACAGTTTCTGTGCTCACAGCAGTTCGGGAGGGAGGGGGACAAAATACCGCATGAAGAAGCTGTTGCTGCAATGCACCTGTAGCTTGGGCAGTTGGGTGGTCCTAGTTTTATCCCTGCCCATGCAGTGCTGAGCCACTCTCACTGCTGGGACCTTATTTTGGGGACCAAGCCCTGGGCGCTGCCATGCTTCCCAGGGCTGGGCTCACTCACGGGTTGAGACGCTGTCGGAGGTGGGAGGGCTCCTGGCTTGTTCCTTCAGGGCCACCACAGTGACGGTGTACTCTTCCCCTGGCTTCAGCCCCGTCTGGTTGAAGGTGGTGACAGTGCTGGGGAGCTGGGCGATCACACCTCCCTCATTGTTCTGCCAGGGAGCAGAAAAAAACATTAAACCCCCCCCCCAAAATAGGTGTTTTTGGGGGGGAGTGATGCATGGGGGGGGAGGTGCCTCCACATCACATCCTTCCATGCCCAGCCCTGCACCCCCAAATTGCATCCTCGCCCTGGCATATCCCACCATGGAGGTGCAGAAACCCAGGGTGAAGTCACTCACCAAGCGTGGAGCACCCATGTTGTTGGGCTGAGAAATCCTCCCCCATCCCTTCTCCCCCCCCTTTCTGTATTTTGCCATCTGTGTGTCTGCCATTCTTCAGAAGAGAAAAGATAATAAAACCAGAGCCTGGGCTGGACTCCTTTTCCCTGCTATTCAGGTGCCAGGAGCCTTCTGTTATTCATATATAGGCATGAAACTGTAATGTCTTTATTTTGCCATCCCCTGCTTTTTAAGTATCTTTGTTAAACTCATTGTACTTTGCGGTTTTGCTCTGAAGAAGTGTAAGGCTTTAAGCAACTGCAAATGTCACCTTTCCTGCCAGTGTTTGGACAAAGGATCTTTTCTTGCCGCTGTCTTCACTAATAACACGCTAAACAAATCTTTGCGCATAGCTCTCAATTCATATTCATCTCTTTTCTCATTAAACAGGAAATCTTCCATTTTAGCCATAAATTGCCAGCTTACCTTTCCTAATTTTCTTTTCTAAATCTGTCTTTGCTTCATCTTTCCCCCCCACCCCAGTGCACACAGCAGATGGGCAATCCCCGCCTGGCCCCGCTTTCAAGGAGCGAGAGCATTGCAGAGACAACGGAAGGAGGATTGCTCTGCGGGAGAGTGCGAGCATCCTCGTGGGGACGTGGAGGACCAAATTAGCATCCTCTTGCCCGGTTTTCAGGAAGACAGGGCGAGCTCGATTTTGCTCATAGAGGTTGTTTGTGATGCTGCTGTTATAACTCTGTTTTTTTCACGTTGAGGCCTCTTGGACTAGATTTTGGTTTTATTTGGGGTGCAGCAATGGTTTAGCATTTGCCCAAGCAAGCGTGGCTTCCAGGCAGTGAAGGAGACAGCACCCTCTGCCTTATTTTAGGAGAAAAGCTGGTGATGGAGAATTGAGAGTCTGATTTCGGCAGCAGATGGGCAGGAGCACGACTGTGTCTTTGTGGCACAGGACTGTGCGCTTGACCGACAGATGCGAGAACTTCAAAGCCCTGTGAGCTACATCCCTTCCCTGCCCCAATAACCTGCATCCAGGAACAGCCTTCCTTTTGCACTTTTTCTTTTCCTTTAAATCCAGAAATGTTTCTGCATGGTTTTAAGTTTTAAGCTTAAAAACACAAATGGGGCCAACACTTTGTATTTATCAGTGAGAAAAACCTATTGCTGATGACCTTGTGGGGAGAAGTTTGCTTCTATCCTGGCAAGTCCTTATCCTAAAATGGATATATCCCCGTTTATCTGCTTCAGGGGGATGCTGTTGAGCTTAATTCCCAAGTATCAGTGAAATGTTTAAAAGATACCTATTTTTTGCTACCAAAAGCTCTTCCCTGACATTGCCTTATCATTTTGGCTTTTATCCCAATGGTGAATGAAAATTACCACGGGGTTTATACCTGCAGTACCTGAACTTCAACTTCCAACAGAGTTTGTGTATGGATGTACCCAAAATTGCACTCAGATCCTTCCAGCCTTTCTGGAAGTGAGGGAATGAGTTATTTAAGCAATCAGGCCCTTGCTTCATGCTGTGTAATGACACTTTACAGTTAAGAGCATTTAAAACTCTGGGGCCAAGTTCTGCAGTTCTCCACTGCCCAGAGCTGCCTTTGACTCCAGCGAGAGTTTTGTACAAGTGAAAATGGCATAATTGAGCCCTTAATCAGCATTTCTTTTACTGCTGGGGCTTGAAAGCTCTTGTAAAGAGGCTCCATATACAATTGAAGCTATACTTATGGCTAAATCGTGTAGAAATTATGAATATAGATTAAATACTTGATGTACAATTTTTGTTGCCGCACATAGAAAATATGCGATATTTAGGGCAACATTTTCATCCTTTCATCTTTTCTGGCACAAATTCTACCTGTTCATCACTGTGATTAAAATTCTGTGGCAGGAATTAGCTGTGTGTGTGACTCGGGGATGCTGAAGGTTGTTGTCTGAGAGCTGGTGGCTGCTCAGTTCGATCCAGGCTGCTTTGGGTAGCTTAGCATGCAGAGAGAAGGGGTGAAGAAGAGGAGGAGGAGGAGGAAGGGTCACAGCAAAGGAGATGGAAGGGAAAAAGAGGGGGTGACAGCAAGAGGCAGCGAGGCTTGAAGGTTTAGTTATTTATAAGCTTGTCTCTTGATTTTATTGGGGAATTTCTTTGAGGACATGCATGTCTTGACACCAAAGACTACTGGGGAAACGCAAGCTGGCAATTTGAGGTCGAGGTGTTTGGGGTTGTCTGATGTGAAGCACACAAATTGCAAACACAGGTCGGGGTTTTTTTTTGGGGGGGTAATTGGAAGCTAATTTAGGATCCACTCGCTCAGTCTTTTTAGGGTGATCGGGTGTAGCCCGCAACGCCATGCGTGTGGCGGTGGTACCTTGGGGATGAAGCTGATCTCCCAGCCATCGAAGGGGAAGGAGAAAGGCTCCCATTGCACCTCTGCCGTCGTCTCTGTGATGGTCTTGAAATTCAGGCCCTGTGGCTTGGCGAGGTCTGGAAGGGAGCAGAGGGCGGTGAGCAGAGCAGGACGGGTGTGCAGATGCAAGCTGCCCCCACCCAGCTCCCTGCAGCTATTTTGTTATCTGGACAATGAAAATGGGACTGTTTTGGTAGCTGTTAGCAGAGTCATTGCCCCTTTGTGCCTACTCCAGGCGGGTTAGAGGGAGAGGAGGGAAATGCCTGGGCTGCTGGACAGCACAGCATGCCTTTGCATGACACCTAACTGCACCATACAGAGTTATGGGGTTGCAAAAGGGGTGTCTGGATAGTTTATGTTTCCCCCTGCCCTCTGTATCTTTGGTTTCTGAGGATCCTTTCAGGAGGTTGCCATTACAGCTTGATACTCTTGTTTTCCTCTGTGCATCATGGTCTTGGTCAGGACTACATATCTTCTGATGCACAGCAGCATCCCCTCTTGCTGCGCTATCGCCCATGTCATTGGGATTCATCATGGGGAACCCATCAGGACTGGGAGGAGAACCTGTGACTTCTGTGATATATCGCAATATTTTCTATGAGGAAAAAAGTGTAAGATATTTTGGGCCATATGCCAGTGGCTTCAATCAAACACTGAAAGTTTCTTTGATTGTCAGTCATTCAGGTTTTCATCTAGACTGAGTCTTTGTGCAGACAGTGGACACATTTCCCCCTTTCCTATGTCCCCATACAGATATAAATGGGGATAAAAATATCCCCAATATTTTTTTTTGAAGGCTCAATTTATGCTGCCAGAAGGTTTTTATGGAAAATGTGAGCCAGCTTGAGCATCGCCTCTGGTTATCCAGGTACCAAGTGACAAGTGCAATAGGATACTTACTGGTCATCACCTTGGAGGTAACAGGGATGCTCAAGACGTCGCTGATGACTGCATAGACACTGATGTTGTAGGCAATGCCCGGCTCCAGCTCCGTGATGGTGATGCTGCTCCAATCCCCGGGCACCCGCTGCTGGAGCTGGGTGCTCCCCGGCCCCGCCGGCTGGTACGAGACGACGTACTCAGTGGCTGCCCCAGGGCTATCCCATGCCAGCTCAATGGAGCTGTCGCTGATCCCCGTCACTCGCAGGTTTTCGGGAGGAGCCACTGATGGGAAGGGCAGAGGTAAGGAGAGCGTCAGGGTGTGCGTGGCTTATCCTCCTGCCCAGCCGTGGGGAAGGGTGTGTGGGTCTGCTGGTGGGACACGGGTACAGGCTTTGGGCTGGGGGTTATGTGCTGTCTGTGGTTGTATTAAATGCTATAGCAAGGCAATGGCTCAGGAGAACCTGACTGCAGCTTCTGTTGCACCACGGGTTTACCACCAATGTTGGGACGAACTTCGCTGGCTTTTTGCTCACCTCCCAAACTTTTGCCCATGGCGTCTCTGGGGACAGGGACAGCAGGGAGGCAGTCAAACTGCGGGGCCTGAGCAGGTCCTATGTGACATGCTCTGCCAGGTATGGGTTTCTCCCAAGCTTCATGGTGCTCCTACGGGGCTCTGGGCACTTTGAAGCCCTTACTCATACTTTAGGGTCTGTATCTACCTGTGCACACCCCCCACTACCTGCTGAGCAGTCTTGCCCTTCGTAGCCTTCCTCGCAGACGCAGAGACCGTCCCGGCAGACCCCATGGCCGCTGCAGGCGTTGGGGCAGTGCAGCCACCCGCAGTCCTCCCCGGCGTAGCCCTCCTGGCAGATGCATGTGCCATTGGCGCAGTGGCCCTTCCCTGAGCAGTCGTGGGGGCACCGCAGCTGGGAGCAATCCTCCCCGGCAAAACCCTCCTCGCAGATGCACTCGCCATCCACGCAGAGCCCACGGGAGCCGCAGCCGGCAGGGCAGCGGAGCTGGGAGCAGTCCTCGCCCCCGTAGTCGTTGTCGCAGATGCACTGGCCCTCCAGGCAGACGCCACGGCTGGAGCAGCCCCGGGGGCAGCGGGGCTCGGAGCAGTTGCTGCCTGCCCAACCCTCCATGCACACACAGCTGCACGACTCCAGGCTGAAGTTCCCGTGACCGCTGCACTGCAGGGTGTAATCCAGTTGCCCTGCAAGGATGCGGGACCCAGGGTCAGAAGTGGTGGAAAAAGGTCAGGAAAAAGGTGGTGGAAGAAGGTCAGGTGGAAAAAGGTCAGCGTTGGCCATGGGTCAGCCCATTGATGGGCTGTGGGGAAGGGGGGCAAGGTGTGGGGCAAGTAGGGGATGGTCCTCCCTCTGACTGAGCATGCCCGGCTCTGGGGAGCTGGTGGCTTTAGGGCTGGCAGGGGCAGAACTGGTGATATGGGCTCATGGTGGGGATTGGGTGGGTCCCCAGGAGTTTGTCTGTCCCCTTGGGAGCACTGGCCTCCATGGCTATGGGTGCTATCAGCCTTGTTGGGGTGCAAGTGCTCCCTTTGGTTTTTCTTCAGCTCAGCGCTCAGTTGATGGGAACCTTCCTAGATCTCTTGCTAGGAAAAACCCTTCCCTGGCCAAGCCCTCTGCACCAGCCATGACTGCTGTTGTCTCCTCTCCACCCACTGTTCCTTTTCACAGGTGAGAGGTCCCATCTGCTCACTCTGTCTTCTACAAGAAACAGGTATGTACCCAAAGACATCATCTTCATCCTTGTCCTGGTGACCCTGATTAAGACAGAGCCATTGGCTTTGCACAAAGTATCATGGGTTTGGGTGTGCTGGGGTTGTGGGAAAGCAGGGAAAGCACATGGCCACCATGGCCACCACCTCTAATGTCTCCCCTTTACCTGGCAGCCTTGCACAGGACGCTCTGGGACGAGGAGGGATGCACGGGGACAAAGGCACCAGTCACTCTGACATTGCCAATGCTCCCCTCTTTTGCCCCTCGATGTGGACCCACAGCTCCAGCTTAGGGTTATGAACTGAGGAAGAACAGAAACCCTTTCTGTGCTTCCTCCAACCCTTGGGAAACCTCTGCACCACAAAGACCCCAAGCCACAGGACTTTTTGTCCCCCAACTAAGTTTTCCATCCTAGCTGAGCTACCCGAGCAGCTCTTCCTATGGCGGGTGCAGCAGACGCTCATGTAAAAAGAGTTCATTTACATGCTGTGCCATACAGACCCGTTTGGGTTACTTCGCAGGATGCTTCCCATCTAAACTGCGAATACTGGGAATGGTGATCAGGTTCTCTTCAGGACTCAGCCTCTAGTTAAGTTAACAAAAGAGGAGAGAGGATGCTTGTAAGTGTGCTGGAAGAGAGCAGCTTTCCTTGGGGAAATGCCTCGGGCAGTGGGGTAGGGATCCTGATCTCCTCTGAGGTGCAGTGAATTGAAAGCAACTCCTGTAAAAATAGATTAAATTACTCCAGTTTTAGCTCAGTGCATCTGTGATCGGAGTGGAGACACCACCAAGTGATGAATGTTTAATGGCACTGTCTGCGTATGTTGCAAGTAACCCAAATAGGCCCATCAGAGTTTCAAATTAATTCCTTTAAAACAGGTTTTTCCCATTGTGTTTCCTACATGATTTTAACCCTTGCTTTGCACACACCAGTGGCACGTGTGGGTGTTTTCCGTTTTGCCTTCTTTTAACGCAGCTGATGACTGTCGCATCGGGAGGGGATGCAGGCTGAGCCTGCAGCTGGAAATGCACCGACTTCCACTGGCTGCACGGGAGAGGTCAGCCCAAGCCACCCTGCTGTGTGTGCCATCCCGGTTTCTCTCTCCCCAACCCACACACCCGTGGTCCAACTCTGTTGACCTGAGTGTGGGTCGCTCCCATTTCATTTTAATGTGTCCTCAACATAGAGGAGTCGGGGTACCACCAGAAAAATCACACTAATAGCTGAAAAACTTAAAAAAAGGCAGCAGGCATTGGGGGAAAAAGGGTTGCTTTTAATTTTTCTTCCTCCCTGTTGTCGTTCTTGGCCTGAAAGGCTGTTTTCCCCTAGAAAGATGCCCTGTGTGCATCTCCTTGCTTGGTGGCTTTTTTCTGTGAGGAGCCCTGGTGTGTTGGGGCCCCGAGCAGGGCTGGGCTGCACGAGGGACGGATGCCCTTCGGGACAGCCCCTCTTACCGACCTCCCTGAGACGTTAAGGAAAACCATCACTGTGCTAGCTCCCGCGCTGTTGAAATGCACCCTGTAGCCCAAAACTTTCTTAGCCCATCTCATTTCAACTGCGTGCTGCTTCCCTGGCTCTGAGGAACGGCCACGGTGAAACGAGGGGCTGTCTTTGATGGGGTCACCCTAATGGGGGCTCTCAGAGAGCTTCACAAACTGCACATATTGTTATTCAGATGAAGTATCCTGTTGATGGTTTTGTGCCTTTGTTATATGTTTTTTTTGCATCTGTCATGGCAACATAAGTTATTCCCTGTATTTTTTATTCTTTTTTTTTAAACTCAGCTTTTCATACACATTCACTCCTCCTACAGAGAAGATGAAGGGGTTTATTGCCGGCTCCCACAGTGCTGCCTTCAGCCCAGGGACAGCTTAGGAGAGCAGCAGCTATGTCTCTCCTCCCCGTCCCATGCACAGTAGCAGATTTCTAACAGCATTGCAAGGACTGCAGGGTTGGGAGATCACCCTTACCAGCAGTAATTTTATCTGTAAACAGGGCTTTAGCTCTGGCTGTTATGGGGTTTCTGCAGCGAGCAGGGCATGGGGACTCAAGTGACCAAACCCCTCCCAGGGATTTTCCTGCCTTGGAGGACCTAAGCTGGGCTTTTCCCTAAAGCCACAGCCACACCATGGGTGAACACAGGTCTTCCTCCATCGCCACTCTGAGTGGCATCACCAGCTTTGTATTTATTTCTCCTGCCTTTTGCTTGAGCCCTCAGTCCCCAACAAGAGCTAACAGGATGGCATTACTACCTGTGGCTGCATTTTCTTGGCAGCAATTGGAGTTGCATTGGTCCCGGAGCATGGAGACCTCCCTCTCCAGCATCTCAATCCTGCTCAGCAGCTCCTGCAGGGATGGGAGGGAGGTGGAACACTTGCAGGCCTGCTTGGGCAAGTTTATCCTGTGGGTGAAGGTGACCTGGCTCTCGCTGTCGGAGGTCTGCTCTGCATACTCTGCCAGCCGGTCGTCTTCGGAACTCACCTCCTCGGCCGAAGACTTGAACAGGGACGAGCAGCAGCTGTCTAGGGGGATGTTGATGTTGTAGATGTGGTGGAAGACCATGGGCTGCTCTTTGATGGGTGGGCTGCAGTTGGCAAGGCCACCCTCCTCATCCACTGCTGGCCTCTTGGCTGGCTCTGTTGTCACCTCCAGCCGGCACTCGAAAGGTTTGAGGACGGTGCCCAGCAGAAGCAAATTGAAGCTGATGAGCACGTTCCTCAGGACTGGGTTTTCACTGTCAGTCCCCATTTTCCTGGGAGAGGGAAGAGCCTTATAAGCCAGCCTTGGTCAGTCGAGCGCGGGGAGGACCTGGGGACACAGAAGAAAAAGAGCATGGTTGGTGTTAGCCCTGAAACTGTGCTCAGCTGAGAGAGGCAAGTCCTTCTGGGCAAAGTCATCAAGAGATATGTCGGGCTGACTTGACCCACACACAGTCCTGCTGGCTTTGGTGGAGCCTAAATCAGCCCTGAGTGGAGCCCATGGCTAGTGAGGAGACCCTGCCATAGCCCTTGAACAGTGACAGAGGCAGATTCTTGTTGCTGTTATTTTTTTTAAAAAAAGGAAACAGTTAATCTGGTACTAAGAAAGCACCGAATACATATGTTTTCAGGAGAAACACCCCATACGGGATCTACTTTCAGTGCCACATCAGTATGGCATGTAGGGTCCAAAGGCTTAACACATGGGTGATGGTGACGAAGCCCTGTGCTCTCCTTCAGTTGTCTCCTGTGCCCCAGGAGCTGCACCTTAGACTGATGAACACTGGCAATGTGCTTTGTGGTTCCTTCTGCACCAGCAGTGCAAAAGATGCAGCAGGCACATTAAATCTGGCCAACAAGCTCTATACAGTGTTGGTAAAAAGGTGCAAAGAGCTGAAGACCTCCTCGCCGCATCACCAGAAACTTTACCAAAGCTCCAAGAAGTTGTGGGTTTTAGGTATTGTTGAAAGCCAAGCCAGGACATGGCTCTTGCAGTGTCCAGCCTTAATTCATAATTAACTTTAATAACTCTGTATTTAGTACCATTAATAACTCGGTATTCAGACTCTAAGAGGGCTTAGCTATTCATACAGGTTTGAAGACTATGAATAAGCACAAGGGACCATGTGGGTTAAGAAGGACTTAAAACCACCAAGTGCTGGGTGACCCATTTAGATGGGACCTGCCTTGAAGGGCCACTACATGGAGAGGTGCAAATTGCCACATCTGCCAGCTTTTTTTTTTTTTTTTTTGCCACATTGCCACGTGCTCCTTCTTCTGGGACACTTGGTGGCAAGAGGAGATGGGACGTCAACCCGGTCTGACCCTAACTGAACACTCATACCAGTTCCTATAAGTGGGAAATGGAGGTGAGAAGGAGTGGTGAGTTGAGTGGTTCCAACAAGCTGCTTAAAGCCACATCTCCCAAGCTGCATTTAGTGCAGACCCTGTAGGGTCTGGACTTGGGGTTTTGCAGCTGGTCCATGCTAGGGCATGCTGGCCATGGCAAGCACGAGGTGCAGGGCAGTGGGAAAGATGTCCTGATGACTCTTGGTGGATGCTTCCAACCTACCCATGTGGGTTCTTCTCCAAGCCATGGGAGCTGGCCTGGCAGGGTGGGTGCGATACCCCAGCAGTTTGGTTTTTGGGGGGTGGGAGAGGATAGCAGCGTGGTGCTCAGCTGCGATCCACAGCTGAGCTGCGCTCGGGGCTGCTCACCGAGTCTTACTTTGCCAGTATCTGCCAGTGCCATAATCTTGAGCAATTGCCCTCCCTTACTTCTAATTACTCTCCTGCTCTGGAGCTCCTCTCTGGCTCCCCAGGGAATGGCCATGCCTCTCCCCTTCCCCTGCTGCTGAATGAAAATATTTGTTTACTGGTTTCTCTCCTACAATACCACACTACTCCAGAAAATATCACTATTCAGCCTCCTCGCTGCATTTGCAGAGTTATTATCCCATATTACTGCAATGTTTTCACTGCAGTTTTCTTCTCGGCTCCCGGCTAAATGCTTGCTTCTTGTGAGCAGGCACCTGGGACTCCTTTGGTAGGCCCTCTTGTTTTCCCTGGTTTTAGGAAAAGCACGATAAATGGAAATAACTCCGTGGTGGGGTGGTCTCCTCCTTCCCCTTGGCTCCTGTGGTGGCTCTGGCCATGCTTGCAGAAGACAGAAAGAAGGAAGGCACCAGAGATGACAACAGGAGAGAGTGAGAGGGGTGGGAACAATGCTCCATAAGTGGTGATTAGGGGCTGCACTCTCAGACCCTGACCCCCCCAATCCTCCTCTGCCTCCTCTCTAGCAGCTCCTGGGTGGCCCCAGCTGATCCACAGACAGACTTCTTGTCCTGCATAATGGGGCAGCCGTGACGCGGGGAGGTACAGGGACTAATTAGCACCAGCTGCCTTTGATTGACTCGTTGGCATTCGAGGCTAACTATCCGCTCCTTGGCCTCTCGCTTGGCTTTTTTATGTGCGTTCAGAGTGGAAGTAATTGTGGCTGTGAGCCAGCTGTGCCGAGCCGGGCCAGACCTTCAAAGCAAGCCTCCTTGCAGGATTACAGGAGCAACTTAGACATGGGAAAATGAAATCCTCCCCCTCCCCGCTCTTTGGATCCAGCCTCACTCAACAGATACGCCAGAGCCTGTTTATGAGTGGTGGGGAGAGAAGGGCTCCAGGTGGATGCAGGGACGAGGGAGGAGGAGATGGGTTGGTGGATAAAGTGGGGCAAGCAGAAACGTGGTGGAGATTGCTTGCTAAAGACAGAAGGCAGGTTGGGTAGTTAACGAGACTCTAACCCATAGATGGAAAGCCATTCATTTGCAGGTAGAAACCGCCAGGCTCATTGATCTGAATCTCTTTGTTGGTATATTCATCACAGTGGATGCCGATGGGATGCTGTCCAGCTCTTGTTTCTGAGTGGCAAGTCATGGCATCCCCCTCCAGCTCCACTCAACACGGTGGCCTTGGGCAGGGGCTGATGCTTCAAGGGTGGTGGTATCCCCATGGCATGATGCTAAGAGAGCTTTCTCTCTTTTATTATTATTATTATAAAAAGGATCATGGAAGGAAAAAAAAGAAGAAAAAGTATTCCTGCCTCGATTGGGTGCTGGGTCAGGCTTAATGCCACCTCTTTGCTGTGAAATGGTGAAAAGTCACCCCAGTTCAGGCTGTCCCTCGCTCAAACCAGGCTGAATCCACAGCGTCCTGCAGAGCAGGAGGATGCTCCTTGGTGTCCTCCAACCCACAGCAGACCATTTGAGCCATAAATCCCTATTAATCCCTGACTTCTTCCTGGAGGCTTGGGCTGACAGTTCTGAAGCCCTGCCAAATTTGTGGATGCATTCCCAGGGTCTGTCATCTCCCTTCCCAATCTGGTCCTGCTTTGTCTCCTGCTCCTCCTGTCAATTATTTGCTTTTTCTTGAAGGACCCCATCACCATGAGCTCAGCTGGGGTGGGTTAACATGGGGATTCGGCTGGCAGTGCTCTGGGGCTGCATGCACGGTCTGATGGCTCGAGGCTTGTTGACTGGGGAACAGAAGTTGCATTAACATTCCTGCTTTGGGTTCCTCATCCTCCTGTCCTCCTGGTGCTTCCCAGCCCAGCTAATGCTGCCCATGGGCAGCGACAGAACCATTAGAAACCATTGCCTGAGTGAACAGATCCAGGACTATATATACTTTCCTTCTCCCTGTACAAGGAAAAAGAAACAAATTTCTGTGATTGTTTCACGTGTAAAATGAGTTGCATTAGGGCAAATTTATCTGGGGTGCTTTTTAGTCTTTTTTTTTAATTTCTCCTTCATTGTCACCAAGTTCAGATAAAACACCAAGCTGGTGGTGTTCCCGGTAGCTTTGGTCCCTCCGTCCCTGGAGGTGGCCTTGGAAAACCTCCTGGCTGGGGCAGCAAAGGCAGCTTTGAGCCTGGCTCTTTCCCGGCATCCAACAGCAATGTCTTCTCCTTCGCTTTCCACCAGGCTGGGGCAATGCCTCTCCATCTGCTCGCACCCAGGACAGGACAGTTGATCTCCATTTGCCTCTGGCACAGCACAAGCTTGAGGCTGCTGCTTTATTTTACCGGAGTTGGTTTCCCTTGGTTTGCTTTGGGTTTTTTTTCCCCTTATGGTCCCCCAGAAACATAGGTGTTTGAATTAAAGTTCAAATTAAAGAGTTATTAGAGTTAATGATGAAGTTTGGCAGGCATTGGGCTCTCAGCTCCAAAGCGTTTCAACTTTGGGGAGCTGTGAAGGAATCAATCTGCTGCAATTTCTGCATGGTGCTCAATAAAAAAACACACAATATAAAAGTGAGAAAAATATTTGAGGACTTTTGCCAAACATATACCACAGCAAAGCGCTCTCTTTCCCTCTCAAACGGCCTCTCTCCATCCAGGGCTTGTGTCTTATGGGCCAGCGAAGGAAGAAATAGAAAAACCCTATTGAATCCACAGTGCATACACCCTAATTATATATTTTTGGCTATTTTTACATTTTGCTGATGGGCCGTATTTGTGTGAGCAAATGGTGCTGGGAATGCAGAAGGGAACCTGCGTGCTGTGATGCTTGGAGCAGCTGTGCCGGGAAAGTCATTAATGGTCTGGCAGCAGTTTTTGGGGGGGGCAGCATCACCCAGAAATGCAGCACCGTGTCCCCCAGCAGCATCTGCACCCCCTTTTTTATTGCTTAGCAACATCAACGTAGCAAATGCAAACTGTGCCCCAGGGGCTGCTGTGGGACAGGCGCAGGGACTTCAGATCTGCACAACGGGGATGATGCCAGCAGTTTTATCTCCAGCATTTTGCTGGACATAATTTAATATTTGGATGGTCCAACAACATTTTTATTTTCATGCCAGTTTTGGTGAATTGCTTTGGTTAAAAAATACCCCCAACGCTGCCTGGAAAGATGCTTGAAAAATTAAAGCGCTTCTTCCTCCAGCCAGATATTGTGTATTAAAATGTTTTTAAAATCACTAAAGATGTGAAAATGAAGTGAACGTTTTGTTTTGGGTGATAAATATTTTAATCTACCCAGAGCACATAGATATATATGTGTATATATACATATTTATATGCATTTATTTATTTCTTTTCCTGAACACCAGACAAACCACAAGCCCCGCTTTTTGGTGCACAGGTCAAACTGGAAAAAACAGATTTATCTGGAGTTTGGAGTGGGACACATCCTTAATGCCAACCAACAAACCATAAAGAAATGGAGTTTGCTGCCTGTGTCCTCAGCGTGGCAGGAGCAGGCAGATATTAGCTAACACCCAGCGGTCCCCAAGCCATGTCGGGGCTGGTTGATTGGAGCTGTGATGTGTTCCCTGCCGGAGCTCGGCTGGCAGGAGCCGGACTGCTGCGATGGATTTGCTCCCAGCTGCTGCTAATGATGGGAGTGAGCCCAGCGCATGGTGGTGCGTGAAGCAGGCAGGAAGCCTCTGAGCATATTATTTGGGATTTTATGTTGAAAAGTGTGTTGGAGGTTTCCCATAAGCCAAAAAACCCCCCGCTGGATGGTTTTCAAGGCTCCCAAAACTGCCCTGGAGATACCTGAGCGCTCAGTGCAGATGGTTCCTGTTCCGTGTTACGGCAAGATGGAGCCCCTGCAAGCTTTCCTCCTGCTCACCAGGTTCATAGGGAAGGAAATTCAGCTCCATGGTGTCCCTGGTTGGCTTCCCAGCCATACACTTTCCATCCCAAGGTGACCACACAGCTGGGAAGACAAGGTGGACTGAAAGCTCTGAAGCTCAACCCTGGTTTTTTTTAGACCTCCCAAGAGAGGCTGCAGCACTCGCTGGTTTAGAGCAACCCATCACTCCTGTGCATCAGCATTGTTATTGGCTCTACATTGAAATTGCTGCTGGGTGCCACAGTCCTCCAGCCATGGCAGGTGAGGACATGTGCATGGAAGGTGCACCCCTTTTGCTCTGCTTCATGATCCAGCGAGAAACTCTTGTGATTTGCCCATCTCACCAGAAAGCACTTGTGTTGCATCAGGTGCTAACTGAGAATTAGTGGAAATAATTGGGTCAACTCCTCAGCAGCTTGAAACTGCTGCAAACTTGGCATCATGAGGCTGATTTGCACCAGCAGGACCCTCCTGAGAGGATGTAGAGATGCAGCATGTCCTGCAGACCTGATTCCCTCCTGCAGTTTTCTGGTGGGGGGAAGAGCACTGGCTCCCAGTTATTACCAACCCAATGATGTAGCATTTATCTGCTTAAAAAGGTTTTCATCTCCTTAGTTCCCTGGGCTTCATGGCAGAGTGAAGATCCTTGCTATGTGCAAGCAAATGGAGTCCTCTCCCTCATCAACTCCTTCTGCATCCTCTGCCTAATTGCAATCCTTGTCTCCCCTCTAAACCCAGCCTGCTCAGGGCTTTTGGGGGAGTTAAAGGAGATGGAAAGCTTAGAGAAGCGAAGCATCATGTCCCCCATAATGCTGGACCTCAGTCTGAGGTCAGTTAGTTGAAGGCCAGACCCTGTGGACTCGTGGGGCTGGAACTGAGGACCAACACTGATACCTGCACTGCGCTGGAGAAACCCAACCGAGTCATTCCATGCTGCCACCAAGCAGCCCTGAGAGAGGGAACGATTTTTGCCCCGCTGACTAATTACATATTTAAGGATGAAATACTTTTATGCTTTTACCAGTGTTCCCTAACTATATGTGGAGGAAGAAATCTATAGTTCCCCCAACTGACTGTAAATTCTGCCGGCTTAATAATTCACGCATGCCTCTGTGTTTGCAGCCTACGTTATATCTTTCTTTCATTACATATTCTTTTATTGAATTGCCATGGCATATATCAATAGCCTCTAAAAGCTCCCACAGGAAAACAGGCCATGGCTTACCACAAAGATTTTGGGGGGAATCTCCTTTCATTTTCCTATTAACAGGTAAAGCCTGGATCCGGCGGGTCTGACTTCACATGGTCTCATTGACCACTGCCTCCCGCCCGCTCCCCTGTGAAGCCCAGGGAGTCACCAGGGTGAGTGTCATTTTTGCTGGCTCTAATCTGAGCCCATTCCAGCATTTTACTGAGCAAATTATGGCATTGACTGTCTTCATTTATATATATTTACAGGCAGCAGCAGGTACGTTATCAGCTCCCCTGTCCAAGCCACTGTTCCTGAACCATATGCCGTGAAAAACGCTTGCTCGGTGCTAAATTCACTCATATGACCGCTTGCAAAGGTGGGCACCTAGTTTTGCAATGAAAGCCAAGGTGGATGCCTAACTTCGTAATGAAAGCCGTTAGCAGTGGCCTTGGGCAGTGGCCCGGATGCTGCCTGTACCTCTTTGCTGCAACTGGCCCCAGTGCTCCGTGGGCAATGCTGAGATGCAGGCGCAGGCTGTGAGCCCATGGTGCAGCACGTCAAGGCTCACGGTTAGACGCTTTCCTCTGGCCTCTAACACCAATATAAAGACCCATGGTGTCCAGTATCCTGCAGGAGGGTGACCTGCTCCCTTCTGAGTCCATACGTGACACCCTGGTCCCGCGGTGCCTGAACTCCCAGCTCCTAATGGGAGTCACTGGCTGCTAAGACTGAGCTCTTCCATACCTACTTATGAGGCTGGATGTGTGATTTGAGTTGTGGCAGGTGAGTATTTGGTAGCCTGTCCCTCCGAGTGCTAATATTTGATGTCTGTTGGAGATAGCCTTGGCTGCCCCGCTGCTTGGACAACCCCATCCCTTGAGACCCCATGAAAGGGCATCATGTCCAGCGCTTCACACCATATATTTATTCACACTCAGTTACTAAATAAATCTCCTCTCGGTGGGCCTGTATGTTGCAGAAGGGTTTATTTTATCCTTATGCAGCATGTCTGGGCGTTAAAACAGTTTTACTAGGGAGAGCCTGGGGGCAGAGGCTGGGACGGCTCCTGCTGCTCTCCCCTGAGTTGCAGTTTGCCCATAGCAACGCTGCTGGGGACATCGCTCCTGCCCCATGCCTGGAGAGAGATTCAATTTCTAAAGGAAGATTCTGGGACAGGGACAGGCCTTTCTGAGCTGCTACCCTTCAGTGCCAAAGCTGTGCGCCCCGTTTCTGAGCCTCATGTGACAGGTACGCTCCCCCCCCCGCCCCTCGGGTTGGGATGCCGCCTGAGGAAACTTGCTGGGATTGAGTGTCCTCACCTCCTGTGGTGAGTGATTTCTTCTGGATATATATCCTTGAGTGAGCCCTCACCCCTCCACACACCACCCCCTCCCCGGATGAGCGATTGTATCTTCTGGGTACCCACGAGAAAGAGAGTTTCCCCCTTTGTGAGTGAGTGTGTGTGCACACTTTGGCTCATCATTCCTCTGTGTGTATTGCTGTGTAGTAACCATACCCCGACTGACACCTCGAACCTGTTACGTGTTAAATGTTATCGGAGTGTTGATTGATTTTGGTTTACCTGTGTTTCTCATTGGTTTCTGTTGTGTGGTTTTGGCTGTTTCGTGAAATAAAGTTGTTTGAGCTTGTCCCTCGTTTGAGTTAGTTTCAGTGTACCTTCGTGACACCCCACAACATCTGCTCTGCCTGCCCCGCTGGCTCCCGGAGCTCCACTGGAGATGCTCAGAAGACATAAAGGAGGAATTAACCATAATTACAGAGCATCACAGGGCATAAACACCCTCTAAATCCTCTTTAATTACGTGGGAGCACTTAATTACATGGCAACTGGAATGTAAGCGCAAAAATAAATATGATTTCATTTTTATCTTCAGCAGGGGCACCAGTAATTAATTTTGGAGGGTAATGTAGAACCCAGCTGAACACAGGCATGATGTGGATCCCGCATGCACAGTGCTGTAGAGGTGCTGCCACCCAGGACAGTCAAACCTCCCTTCTCCCTCTCCAACAGCCATGGCTTTGCCATCCTTTCCCATGCCCCACTAGGCAGCATCCCTCTTTTCTGTCCGTCCATGCATAGGCAGAGACTTGCAGATGTCAGGGTAAGGCAGGATCCAGTGGTGGGGTACCCACTCATCCTCCAGCATGGAGAATGGAGAACAGCAAGCATGAGAGCTTCCATGGCTAATTCATCCCACCTAAATTACACTGCGAACCCACAGCCCATAACCAGTGGGATTTGGATCACTCTCGGCCACAGGCACAAGTTTTTCTTTCCCTGTTTGCTCCCAGAACACAGCTTGGGTGCTGGCAGCAAGTCCTCGTGCTTGTATAGCTGCTGCTTAGCTGTCATGTTGTATTAGAGTCTACGAGTCAACCCGGACCTCCTCAGGGCTTAGCCAACACAGATGCAAACAACTCAGCTTGGGATGCTCCATTGCCAAAATGCTGCCACCCATTACCCCCAGTGTGGATGGAGTGTACAGCTTGATGAAGATGAAGGAGCGTGCAACGAAGTGCAAAGTCACATTGAAGAAATTGGATGCGCCACGACCTCCATTGCCCCATATAATCACCACATGCTGCCAGCACGACTGTGAAATGGGTAACAGTGCTGCGGACCAGGAAAGGAAAATCCCTGCTATTATCACAGCTTTTTTTTACCATAATTAGGGAGTTGTGGCATTTTCCCCTGGGAAACCTGAGCTGGAGCACCCAGGAGCTCGGTTTGCTTCGGTCTTGAAGCCTTAGAAGCAAATCCACCTGTTGAAGTCAAATGAGCACATTTTTTTAAACTTGCTTTTCAGTTTGCCTAGTCATTTATACCCTAACTCGAAGTTGGGGGAATGGAAAAGAAATGCTCATCTGATGTGTTTTTGCATTCATTTTCCTCCCATATGTGTATTTTTACACTGCAGAGATGAAGCAGAGCTGATGTGATTGTGAGGTCATGCATGCTGTGGCTTTTCCCCACTTGCTTTATAACCCCCATACTGGAAAAATTCAGATATTTCTCCCTTTTCAATATATTGCTCAAACTAAACCATACATTGCGGCTGATTTACATGCATATGCAACCTGGCAGGTAGCAGCAGGGATCGTGCTGTTTGAACCCTCCAACAATTGGTATTTTCTACTTGCCTTCCCATTGTAATTTCCCCTGAATATTCAGAGCAGTAGCAGATACTTGTGCAATAGATCTGGGTCTGAAGCAAAGCTGTCATGGTGGAGCTGGCTGTTGCTAGAGGGTGGTTTTGCTTGGGCAAAGCTTGTCCCAGGTCCATTTTGGGGACCTGCAGGGTCTCCTTGGGAGGGGACAGCCTTGCGGCAGCGACCACAAGGAGGCTGCAAATGTTTTCTATCATCTCCCATCAAAAAGACAGCCGAGGAGAGCACGAGCAAGCCAGAGCACAGAAATGAATTGTAGTCCTGCTGCAGAGACTTCATTTGATAAATAATGTATCTAGGGTTTGCAGTAATCACCGCTTTTTTCTGACCTAGGCAGCCAGGCTGGGTTTGACACATCCTGGATGTATTCCTCCTTCCAGGTGGTGAACAGGATGACAGGTGCCTGCTTGTGTGGTGGGGAAGGCAGGGCAGGCAGTGACAGGCTCTGTTGTGTCAGATAGGTTAATCTGGGGCTTTTCTCACTTCTGACTTCTGCGTGTGTGTGTATGGAGAGGAGGTGGTGCTTCCAGGCACTGCAGGAGGAAAGAGATGCTCTGGTGACACAGCGTTTAGGAAAACTCCTGAGGTTAATGTGTGCCACAGACATACGGCCGAGAGAAGATGTATAGCCCTGGGTGGGCAGGTGGGTACCAGCTGCCCTGATACCAGGATGCTGCACCCTGCCCATCAGCCCCAGTCTAGCCCAATGCTGGAGATGCGGCTTCCCCACCCTAGGATCACCTCCCTCCTCCCTTCCCTGGTAAGGGGGGGTCCTCCTCTGAAATCTCTTTTTTGGCTTCAAGCATGCTTTCCAAGGAGCACGTGGCATCGCCCATGGGTGGGCTCCCCCAGGAAAGATGGGACCTTGGAGATGACCAGCTAAATCACCCCTGGTTTATCCCTGCACAGCACTGGGAGCAAGGATTTCCCTTTGTGATCCCATGCTGCTGTTACAACAGCGTGAAGCGAGGCTGTCGCATCGCCTCACCTCCCAGATTTGCCATTCCTTTGACCCTAACAGCCATCGCAGTGCGGCATCCCAACCCATCACCCAGATTTCTGGGTCTGAGGAGCTGGCTCGGCACCTGCACAGATCCCCTAGTGCCACGGGAAGTATATAAAATGGCTTTAATCAAGGCACGCCAGAGATAATGCTCTTCAATAATTTTTATGGCAGGCTTTGAACATTTCTATTGGAGCGATTTGGTTAAAAATAGATTTGCTTCTGTTGGACTTTGGAGGAAGACCTGGGCTACCATATGAATGAAGGTGAGTGGGAAAACCCATATCTCTCCCCATTTTACATCCCCGTGGAAGAATTGGAAATAGCCTCGGTGCTTTTATTGCGGGGAAAAACAAGATCCTTGGGAAGGGAAAATAGCTGTCATCAATGTGGGCTTGCACACATTGAAGATCTGAGTGGATATAAGGAGTGGATATAAATGCATAACATAATTTCATTGAGCCTGGAGCTGGTGCAGGGCGCAGGAGCTTGGAAGCAAGCCTGCTGCTTTGTGATGTTTTTTAAGGTAGAGCTTGGTTTTGCTCACTTTAGTTCTCCCACTAGTATTGTAAGTGTTGAGGTTAGACAGTTCACAAATGAGCACTTAAAATCAATTTTAAGGCTGTTTTTTTATCCTGAAGAGCTGCATGGAGATGTAAGAGTCAGGATGAAGGAGACCCCTTTGGTCCTGTGACAGACAGTGATGTGATATAACCCCTTTCATGAACAGGTCAAAATTCATCTTTGCGTTGACTCCCATGGTCCCCAGTGTCCCAGAAGGCTGGCTCAGCACCTTGTGTTTCTGAGTCTTATAATTTCTAAGCCAAAATTAACCACAGTCAGTTGAAACACACTTTTTTGCCTGCCTTTGCTGCCCTCCTTCACTTCTGATCAAACAGATAGATAAATAATGATAAATAACACGTTGTGGCCATCCGAGTAGGGCTTGCTGAACCAAGAAATGAGATCACTTGGGCAGCAATTGCGGCACTGTGGGAAGACGGGAAATATCCAAAAATATTTGCAGAGTTGGAGCACAGTAATTTGAAAGCGAGGGATTGTTGGCTGCACCCTATTCCTGCAGAAAGTGAGGAGCAAATGTCCCTTGATGCCTGCTGAGAGCAGGACAGCCCCATCAAATGAGGCAAACTCAACCTGCTAATTGAGATGGACGTGGACTGGTTTTCACACACCTTAGAGCAAATAGCACAGTGTTCAGAGAGATGTCTTGGTATATGCACCCGGTCACTCCCTGGCTTTTCCCACCCACCACCAGCCTGTAATGGGCCATGCAATGAGGGCTATACAATTGCAATTTTCCCTTCAAAATCAGAAGCGTTAGGCACTGTGGTGCCTCTGCTACCTGTAACGCTGAGCTGTGACTGCTGAGCAGGGCAGGGAGGATGGCACTGCAGAGGATGGGGCTGTTTTGCTGGGTCTGGAAGCTGGGCGTCCCTGGAAAACTACTGGTGAGGCCACCAGCTGGGAAGGCTTGAGATCCATCATGGTAGGACTGTTCGGACCTCTGTGGTTCTGCTGAAGTTCAAAGTGTTGCAGCAGGAGAAAGACTCTGGGGTTGAAGCCTCCGGGAGATTTGTGCAAGAAGCTCTGCATGGGAAAATGAGTGGGAAACAGCAGAAGAAACTCTGTTCACCTTAACTGGCAAGGTAGGATCCCACCTGGGAACAGCCTTGGAGGATTCCTTGCTGCAAGGGACAGATCCACTGGCATTTCAGAGTGGTCCTCCTTGAGAGGGGGACAATGACAAGGTAACATCCCAACACTTGCACACGCGTATGATGTCTCCAGTTGGGTCTTGCACTGGGTTAGGGGATCCTCCTGAAGGAGGTCACCATGAGGCTTTCAAGCAGGTTTATATTCTGGCACAGTTATTTCCATTTTGGAACAATTGTTTTACCTTTTGGGATATAATTCATTCATTTGGGGTGGCTGAGTGGGTAGGGTGGGCAGCAGCAGTCAGGCATTTAATCCCCACCCTGACCCTCGCCGGACTGTTTCACCTGGATAGCTCTTGCTGCTGCCACTGCGGCTTGTGTCCTTTGAAGAATGGGGATAATATAGAGCTATCTCCCTATGAAATGCTGAGATGACAGCCTAATGAATAGTGCCACGAGCTGGTGGAAATTCACTCCTGTGCAGAGCTGCCAATCTAATTTTCTACTGTAGATAGATATTTAATAACCCAAAGTCCTCTTAGTCTGGTGGGATTACCTACAGAGCACTTTTCTTCCACAAAGTCCAAAATACTCTACTAAAATGCATGTGAGAAATGAAACCAGAAAGCCTTGTAACAGACCCCTCAGACACGTGCTTAGCTGGGCAGGTGACAGAGACAACTCCACTGCCAAAACTATGGAAAAAGATTAATTTTACAATCTGGTCTGAAATTTGGGTGGTTCCTTTTCCTATCCTGGCTGGCGTTGCCCACCTCTAATGTGGTGTTTGGCTGGTCTCTAGGAGATAAAACTGAGCTGTGATGTCTCTGATACCTCATCTTCTTTTATAAGTGAAGTAAGTAGAAAAGAATGTTCTTTTAATGCAAAGCTTGGCTGGAAGATCAATAGCAGCTTCACATGTATTTTTGTCTAATATTTGGTTTTGTAGGGCTTTGGGAAAAAAAATGTTGCTTTTCATGCAGCACATGGACATGATGAGCTCTGCTGCCAGGTTCTGGGCTTTTATCATGAATTGCCTCCCCAGCCTGAGCCATTGGAGCCAAAACCATGTGGCCAGGGGCAGACAGCAAGCCAGGACTGCCTGTACTCATCTCAGACTTTCTCCTGCCCAAATAGATGGCCACCCTAAACCCAGGGCACAATTGGCGTTTAGCCTATGGTGTCCTGGTGTGCCTTGCAGAGGGGCTTTCACTCATTACTGCTTGTACAGTGCTTGCAAGATGTTCCGATGGAAGGTTTTCTGATTGCAAGTCATTATAATCATTCTCATACATGATTACATTTCCTGGCAGGGGATCTAGTCTGCTAGATACGCGCCTGCCTTGGCTGGTCTGGGGAAACCAAAGAAAAGCCAAGCATTGCTAGTAGTTATTTTGAAATTCCATCTTCTTCACCCCGTGTTTCTCCTTTCTAAAGCTGCTGCAGCTCTCACAGATGAGATGGCTAATTGCAAGGGGTGGTACCAGCCATAAGTAATTAGACTGGCTGATCAACTCCTTTAAGTCCATGTGGCTCTGCTGATTTCTGTGCTTATTTATGTCGGCTGAGATCAGGTCAGGGGCAAAGCATCTTTGGTAAAGGCAGGGGCTGGGAGGTTTTGTGGTGTTTAGAGGACTATGAATGTCTGTGGTTGGTGATGCTCTGGACAGATAGGAGATGGGGGTAAGAGGGAGAAGAAAGGGAGTAGACTTTTGTTGTAAGGACTGAGCATCCTGGGTTTGGTTGGGTGCCTGTGGGAATGTTGCCTTTTCTTACTGTACAGAAGAAATGCTAGAGGACCTTGGAGTGCTACTTCTGTCTTGTTCCAGTATATGCATTACCATGCTGCTGGTCTGCTATCTGATGGCCTCTGAGAAGTGTGAATGTTGCCTTGCTGGGAGCCTTGGATGAGGAAACTCATTGATCTGCTGTGTCCTTTGCTCTGGAGTTCAGGTGTGCTTGTTGTGTTTGGCTTCTGCTGTGCCTCCTTCTCTACAATGCTGTGTCCTGTGTTGTCTTCTGTATGTCATGGGTTTTTTAAATATATATAAATATAGAAAGCTTACATATATATATACAAAGATATGTGTATGTGCTCCACTTTTTGATGTGTGGTGGACACCTGTTGTTCTAAGCAAAGCTGGGATGCTAAAAGGGCATAGCCGTTAATCTTAAGGAAAGACATGTGTCTGGAGGCGATTCAAGTATTTTCTTTAAATCTTCACACCCTGAGAAGGATGACATTTAAAAACAAACATCTGATCTTAAGTTCCTCAGAGCTGGCTGTCAAGTACTGATGGGAGAAGATAGGGTGGGAAGGTCTCATCACTTCACCTGTCTCCCCATCCCATGTTTTCTGTTGGTGGTTTTGAGGGGAGCTTGGCTTGTGCCAGGACCTCATTGTGTACCCAGCTGATGCTCTGTTTCTGAGCTGCTTTTATATCTCCTCTGTGCTGCTCCTGCAGCTCTGAGTGTGTCAGTGCCTATCGCAGGCTTTTCTGCTCCTCATGAGTGACCTGAGAGTCTTCCCATCCCCCTAAACATGGGTGCTTTGGAGCATACAGACTTTGACATGATCTAACAAAATTTAGAGGAACAGTTGAATGCAGTAAGATGCTCTTTCTTTGCCAAAGCCAGGAGGCACAACTTTTTTTAAAGAAAAATCAAAGATTTGTTTTGATTTTGAGAATTTGCAGGTAAATCAGTGATTTCCAAAGTCACTAGAGTGCACAGTCCTGAGCTGGCACAACTGCAGCCAGGGCTACACAGTGGATGTAAGGTTTTTATAATGGTTTTCTGAGGGTTTTATTTATTTTTAGAGAAAGCTGCTCTGTTATGTGTTTGCTGGGTTTGAGTGAAAACTCCTCCCATAACAGCTGGCCAGACAGTGAAGGTGGGAGCCAGCTGGGGGAGGAACCTCTAAAAAGCATCTCAGGATGCAGTACAACCCTGGGGACGGGGACAATGGGTGTCCTACAGGCAGTGCTCTGTGCCCAGTGCTGCCCCACTCCCAGTGCAACAGGGCTGTCTCCAGCTGGGGTTGCTGGAGACACTGGAAACCTCTGCCCTGAGCAAATTAGGCAAACATAATCCATATGCCCTAGGGCTGCTTCTGAGTGCTTTGCCTGGATGATTGCCCTGGGAAGCACTGACTGTGGCCATTTAGTGCTGGAAGAGAGGTCTCATTCCATCTAGACACAGTGCATGTGGATGGGGAAAAGCTGGTGGACACCCAGACAGGGAACTTCCCCCCGCCCCAAGCTGCAGTGCTCACTTTCCCTGAATTAACTTAAAATCACATCAGCAACCCAACAAACTCTGTTTTCCCTTGCTGGATATCATGTTTTGCATTTTCACTACACTTAAACCACAGGATAATGCTTCTGTATGTGATTATAAACCTGATAGAGCTCCCACTGAAGTACCTGCCTTCCTGAGGAGCTTAAGTAATATTTTTCAAAAAGCACTTCAGTGACCTTTGAATTCCTGTGGAGCACTCAAGTACACACAACCTGAGGCTTTGGTGTTATGAATCCAATTCTGAAAAAGCCTGGAAATTGATTTATGGCTGTGTGAGATGCACACAGGCTTCAGAGACATGGGAGAGATGATGACTTGTTACCTGACCCTGGAAATGCTTCAGTGGTGGACCATCATCATGGGTGCACCCATGGTAGGTCCATCCATCCTGTGGCAGACCCACTTGTGGTCTCACTGAGCACTTTCCACCAGAAGAAAATGTGAATTCATGTTAAGCTGGGTTTAAAAAGAAGTGTCTTCGCCAGTTTGGGAAGCCTGAAATACTTAAGTAAAAAGTGCTGATACTGATGGGATCTATTCATCCAACACTTATCCAGTGGCTCTGCTGTGCTCGCACACCTCCAGCTGTCTGCTTCAGGTCTGTAGTTATGTTCTTGTTAGCATGGGGTTTTTTTGGGGGGATAGGCGATGGAAACGTGGCTGCATTTCACATCAGCCTTCCTTGGCATGTTAACAAATACTTTTTTTTATTTGCTGTGACAGCAGGAGTTAAATCAAGTCTTAAATATCCATAAAAGTGTATTGGTTGTGGAAGTCCCTGCTTCCTGGGGCTGGGAGGCGGTACTGTGGCTGCTGGAAGGGACCATCTGATATTGCAAAATCCACAGAAAATGGGACCTGGGACAAGGTAAGACAGTAAGGGAGCAAATCTGCTCATGAGCATCAGGTCTGCGAGCTTTGTCAAGGGCAGCGGAGCATCCTGCAGGCGCTGCTTCAGCTCCTGGCTTCGGTCTGGGTCTGGCTGCTGGAGTAATGTGTTGGTTGGCAAAGGCAAACTGGGGCATATCAAAACAGCTCGCAAACCTGTATGAAGTTAACTTTGTATGGTTGTAGTTGGAAAATGGCCCTGAAGCCTGAATATTTCTTTTTAAGGAAATCTCTCAAGCCATGTTTCAGGATAACTTGTTTTCCAAGTAACTTTACACTATCTAAGGGGAGGGAGGAGAAACTGTTGCAAAGCCAGGTTTTTGGTGGGTCTCAGTGTCCTGCTGCCAAACCTGGCTGGAGGGCTGATGCTAAGAAAGCAGAGCAACCTTTGCAGAGAGCCAGATGCTGCCTGTGAGCTGAGCTTGCCAGGGGAGGGTAAATTACCCAAATACACTGCTCCAGAGAGAGTGGCCAAGCCTGTGAAGAAGGCAGCAAGTGACACGAAAGCTGAGGGCTGCAGGGGTTTGGGTGAGGATTTGCAGCATGGCAACTGCAGCACTATGCACTGGTTACCTGGGACTTAGCATGGCCTTTTGGATGCTTCCTTTGCTTAATTTCTTTTTCCCCCTAAAAAGCAGGGTAGGAGACAGCATCATGGGCAGCTCTGTCTGCTGTGAGAGGCAGCTGATGTTGCTGCATGCCCAGTGTGTTCAATCCAGAGCTGCATTCCCAACCTCCTGGACATTGGGATTGAGGGGAGAAGAGATAGCTGCATCCTCCGGGAGGCTCTGGGACATGGTTGGGGCTGAGAATATTTATATATATATAATTTTTTTCTTTCTGATTTTATTTTTAGATCCAACCCTGATGGTGCAACATCAGAGCTGCTGCCACTTGCCTGAAGACTGACTCAGACTGACACTTGCTGTCAGACTGACACCAAAACCAGCTTCTGTGGTGTCTCCGTCCTGCTCATGCCAGCTGTGGGCAGAGTGCTGGTGCAGCAGCACCACTGCTTGGTGCTGCAGGCTGGTCATGGTGCTGGTGGGAGGGTGTCAAGTCCCCAGGACCTGGCTGTGACATCTATTTTATGCTCTTAAATGAGGACACTGCAAAGGAACATCCCTTGGATGTGGGGGGGGGTGTGAGTGACTGGTGTGTGTGTGCTCTGCTTTAATCCCACTGAGCAGCTTCAAGCAAGAGATGTCAAACCCAGTAGCCCAGTGTCCCGCACCACATGTGCCACCATGCCACCCCCCATGAGGGGACCTGTGATGTTGCAGAACCTGGATGAGGCAGCCCCATCTCTGCAGGACTTCTCCTTTGGATCAGAGGACCCCCTTTCTCCTCCTCTTCCTCCAAACACTTTACCCCAGCTCTCCCAGGCAGATCCCGTATCTCTGAATGGCCCGAGTTCACAAGAAATCAAACTTCAACGTTTTGGACACGTAGATGAAGTGAAAACTTATGTCCTGGAGGGAGGATTGAATGCACACAGACTATGCAATGCCCATCATGGAAACTCTATAGTGGTTGAGTGTACCTCCTCTGGGTTGAAAAGAGCAAATCTTTAATTTCTATGACACTAGCAACAAATGGGTGGGGAGGCAACATCATCACTGATGGCTTTGGCACAGTTGTCCCTGAAGGTGAGGGGAAAGGAGCACCAGGGCTTGCAACAGCCTGTTCCTGTAGGAGATGGTTTGACTCCCAACTATTACATGGATGCCAAACTATTTTTGCCAACTGCTTATGACCTTTTTCTTTATAAAACACTGAGTCAGGATCTCTCACTACTTGGACACCACAGCAATGGCCAGGAAAACCCTCTCTATTAGTTTGTCTGGCAAACCCTGGACTGGGGTACTCTTGTACAACCTGTACATTCAGGTTCAGCTGAAAGCTGGGTCCCAGCGAGACCTGTGAGCTCCTGCTCCTTGTCTGTGACATTCCTGAACTTTATTCCAAATTAAACAACCATGGATGCCAGGAGTGGAGAACTTGCAAATCCTTGCAAGACTTAAACTAAGATTTAAAGAGAAATTATAGCTTTGGGGAGATGTAATTTGACTTACATTTCCTGGCTTTTTTACCCCCTTGAAGGCAATACAGAGATTAATAGAAAATGGCTTTCTTACAGGTTTTTGTGGATCATGCCCTATGAAAGGGCAAGAATAATTCTCCCTGCCATAAAAAAAAAACCATATTGGATGGTTAAAACCACTATTAGAAAGAGGATCCTGAGCTATTAAATCCTGCAGGTTTCAGGGTAACTCCGTTAACTGCATTGCTATTGCATCCTGTAGGATTTTCCCATAGGGTACAGTTTCGCAGGGATCTTGAACCATGTACGCTGACACTTGGGCATCTACAAAAGCCAAAATAACGCCATTTCTTCTCTTGCATAATGGGGATTTTATCTCCCTTTTTATTTTCTTCTCTCTCCAGATATTTTAGAAATGTCCTGAGGCTATGGCCAGATGCTGATATCCTCACAAGCTTGGGCAGAGATGTGCAACAGGGCATGTGGTACATGTGTGGGCTTTCCCCTTCGGCAGCAGAGCTCCTTGCCCAGGTGGGTGGGCTTATGTGGGGTAAGGCTGCTTGCTGAGCACAGGGCATGATGAAAGCAAGCGTACAATGGCTGAAAAAGTTGATTTTATATTTTCTTAAAATTATTTTTATTATTTTTGCTGTGCCTTTCCATGCTAATGTGATCTGTGCAAGCTTGGGACAGCGAGCTGTGGCTGGAGCCAGCTCCTTGGGGATCACCATGTGCCTATTACTGGTTTTCTACGCTCCCACTGTATTTCAAAGCTGATTAACCCCTTGATGGTGGCAGGATGTGTCCCTGTGATGAGGTGTGAGGATGCAGATGATGCCATCAGCAACTGGAGCTGGGTCCTATCACTGCAGAAACCCTGGTGCCTCTGGGTCCCAGCGCATCACCTTGCCCCACAGCACCAAGCCTTGCTGCAGTCCTCACCCCAGTGCCCAAATTTGTCTCCTGGCAAAAGTCACCTGAGTTACCATGGAGCCTGGAGGGGCTTTGGCTGCTGCCCAGAGGCTTTGAAGACACCAGACGGGGAACTTAGTGAAAAGGAGGTGGCAGAGAGCAAAAGGAGAGTTCAGCCCTTACTCTGTGGGGTTTCCCTTAGCTAGGAAGGGAAGTCCTGCTCTGAGTCTCCCTCTGGCAGCCAGCATTGGGTCAGCTGCTTTTTTAATTCTCTCTGCCTTTACTTTTGTTCTTTGTCTCTATCCTGCCATCCCTGAAGGAAATCAGACACTCATCCGCAAACACAGGGGCCTGGGCTGGGGGGAGATCTCAACCCCAGGCATTTCTCAGTGTGGATAATATTGTTGCAGCACTTAAAGGCTGTTGGAGCAGAGAGCTCTGCAGGAAAGCAGGCTCCAAATGGCTTAAGTGCTTTATATTAAGGCTGGTGGACAAGGCATTGATCCTTTCCAGCTCCTTGTCGCTAGTGCCTTCCCATGGACTAGTATGGGTTTTGCATTTTTTTTCCCTCTGCTCTGGCTTTTTTTCAGGTTTTCCTCCTACACCAGGCAGCTGTAAGCAGGTCTGCTTCAAAATGACCAGCAAATATCCTGAGCCTGCGAGATCCTCGTGCAAACTCTTCCTGAGCTTCCTGGCCAGCCCTATACCGGGGATGAGGGACATCTTCCCAGTACAAACCTCCCAAGCAATGGCATGAGAAAGCCAACTATTACAGTTTCTCTTCAAGGCTCCATTGCCTTCCTTGATTTCTATTACATGACAGTGCTCACAGATTTTCCAACTCGTTATTTATCAGGGCTGGAGCCTCTGATGACACAAATGGGAGGCTTTCTACGAACTTCCCTGGGCAGCCATGGCTGGTTAGTCATTAGGGACTCTGTGCACAAGTTCATCCTGAAGCTGGGCCAAGTTTCTCTTCCAATTTCCCCTCCTATCCTTCACCTTCATTCCCTGTTTTCCCTTTGGGAAACCTGTTGTACTGCATTTTTTTTTCCCCTGTATCTAGCAGAGTTTGATTTGGCGACCAGCCAGAAGAGAAAGGACTTGCAATTACTTTGTCCTTTGGTGGGTTAGGTTATTTTGACTTCATGGTTTTCTGTTGGGAAAGCGATTAAGAAGAAAAAGTCCCATCTGTGACTGAAAATGGACTTTTGGTGATAAAAAATGTCCCTAGGTTATCTCTGAGGCCAGTGCAATCTCCTGCATTCTTCTTTTTTCAGGCTTTTTCACCCCTTCCTTAATATATATATATATTGTTAGCTGTTCTATTTATTTCAGAAGTGCTTGAGCATTTGAAGGACACTTCTCCCCTTCTTCTCGGGCATGTGCAGATGGTACTTTAAACCCATTACACCCTGTCCCCTGGAAGCAGGGGCAGAATCACAAAGGTTTCGGGGAGCTCTGGGAAATGAGCTGAGAGATGGCTGATGGAAAGGCTGGTGGAGACAGGCTCACTGTCTTGGTGGTTTGGGGGTGAGCAGTTGAGAAATGCTTTCATCTGTTATTGAGTTGGGCATTGGCAGAACCAGAGGCATTTGACATGTATGGGGGGGTCCTTGCTGTGGGGAGGCTGGGATCCACTTAATAAGGAAAGGCACCTCATCATGCCAGCTTACTGTCAAAGCGAGGAGGTACCACGTATCCACAGGCGAACAGAAGAAATGGCAACAAATGGCAGGGGAAAAAAAATGGGTGGTGAGATCGGAAAAGGGATGAGAAAGCAAATAACAAGGGGAGTGTGTCTGTACACACGTGCCTGAGCATGGCAAATAGAAAGGCTGATATAAATGTCTTAGTACCTTGCTCAGACTAGGGCTTAAATAGCATTATAGAGACTTGGTGGGATAAATGGGACCCAGTGTGGCTTGCTGGAGAAGAGCAAGCTGGGAATGAAGGAAAGGATTGCACCAAGAACAGTGTGTGCTTGTCCTGAAGGTTAGCGAGGGGCTGGGAACAGGCTACTTCAACATGGGTGACTTAAAAGGAGTGAAACTGTTGGGACAGACCTCATGTTAGTTATGAGAAGGAGATGAGTGAGTGTGAGGGGCTCTTCAAACCCAGGGTACCTCTGCACAGTACAACGTGGTGGTAATGGCATCTTAAACTCTACTGACATTTCTTGGGAGAGTGACACAGGAGGACAGAGCCATTCAGTTCTCTGGGTGTGTTAGTGCAATATCTCATTTCCAATGATGGTGAAAGCTACTGGAGAAGCTGCTATTTTGGGCTTGACTTGGGCTAATGGAGCAGAACTGGCTGAAAAAGGCGGAAGGTAATTTAAGGAAGTAAGTCACAAAATAGTGGAGCCCACAATGCCAAGAGAAAGGGAGTGAGAACAGCAGAGTAAGGATAATGAACTGCAAAAATCTCAGGGAACTCCTAGGTAGCATCTCTAGGGAAGATAATCCAAGGGATAAAGAGTGCAGGGAAGCTGGCAGTTACCTAAAGCGACTGCGTTAGGGGCATCAAAACAACCTGTCCTGATGCAGAAGAACAAGAGGAAGGTGGCACAGAGACCTGGTTGACCTGAGACCCAAAGAAGAGCTGTGGAAAAGGGGAACTGAGGCCAGAGATATGGTGATGGGGACAATGGAGCAGTGGCTGTGCAGCTACAAGTTGGGAGATGAGAATGTGCAGAACAAGTTCCAGTGGGCTGCCTGTTCAAAGGCTGCACAAAAACCTTTTGTAAGTGCAGAGGAAGGAGGAGGAGAGCTGAGGAAACCCCAAGCATGTTGCTTAAATGGAGGAGGAAAACTAAGGGATTCAGTGTGGGCTTTGCTTCAGCCTTTCCTCGCACCCAGCTAATTAGGACAGGATGATTATACTGGGCAGGATCCCAACTTGGGCAGAGGGGAGAAGACCTTCTGGGGTGTTTAGATCAGTTTGGTGTGCTTCTGTTGGCAGGGCCTGCCAAAATCCCCCCGGGCATGCTTCCAGAGCTAACCCAGCCTTGGAAGTGTTCAGGGTTTCTCCAATGCTGCAGGAGCCTAGGGCAGACTGAGAGCTGCAGTGGGGCAACCCCAGGAGTTAGAGGCTTCAAAACAGGGAGCAATGCAAGAAGAAGTTATTAAGCAATCAATTTGTAAGAACCTGGAGGATAATGAGGTTAGAAAGTAACAACTGACATGGGTTTGTCAAGAACAAGTCAAGTGAGACCAATCTAATTTTCTTTTCTGACAGGATAACTGGGTTTGTGAATAGGGGAGCGGTGGTGGACAGGTTAGGGCTTGGCTGGTGTTGTGTGGCAAGCAGCTGTGGGAGGGTGACCTGCTCTGCAGGAAGGGTTAGGGACCTTGGGCTGAGCTTCAGGGGGAGGTGAAGAGCAGATGCATTGCACAGGAGTGAAAACAAAAACCTCAATGCATGATGCCATCAACTGCTTTCTGAATTGTCCCCCTACAGTAGTGCCTATGTCACTGCAAGTTGATGGGCTCACTTGTGTGTCTGTCCCAATGCTGCAAAGATCAGCCCTGCCCTTGCTAATTCCCCCCATGCTCATCAGCTGGTCCCCATCACCATCATCTCTGCTGCAGTGGCTCCTCATCCTTGCCATGGGCTGCCCTCACTGGGGACACATGGCCACTACTAGCTGCTTCTCCCATCCCTGTCTCCTGGGTTCAAGACCCTGAAGGGCAGCCCTGCCCTAAAGCAAACCTCATGGGACTTGGCCAGGTCATTTGTCACAGTGCTTTTTTATAGTCTCATCTGCCTTGTACCTTCTGCTGCAGCACAGCATCCCCCTCCCCAGGATCTGCACCTCCACCTTGCATCTCCAGGGACTGCAGTCCTGCCATGCTCAGTGTGTGGCTGCATTTGTCTTAACGATTGACCCCTTCAGTTATTATTAGCCTCATGGTCACCTCCAGCACTGCCTGTCATGACGAATTAGAAATAGAGTCCTCTCTGCATCATAGTCATCGTTAAACCAACCATCCCTTCTACCTGCCGCAGTTGTCACCTCATTATAACTCCATTACCTTTAACAACAACTCCATTACCATCCATTATCTTTCCTATCTCCTTTATAAGGCTGTTATCTGCACCTCCTCCTTTACAGCCATCCCCTCCTCAATTATGATTCCATTATCTTTATTACCACTACATTACAGTCATAATTATTCCCATTACAATTTTGAGATCTGTTTCTCCATCCAGACAAGTCAGTGTCTCCATCAGCCCCATCACCAGCAGCACACCTTTCTCGCTCGGCACTACTCACCGCCTAGCACGGTTACTGCCACCTTCCCTGCGTTTGTAATTATCCCCATACCAATGGTCATATTTTAATTATTTTTTCATTATGGTTTTATAGTCTTTTGCTGTTATTGCTTCCTTTATCAGCCATTCTCCTCTCCTTGAAGTATCATAGTTAGGATGGGTACGGGGGTGTAAGCTCAGACTCAGGTCAGTGATGTTACACTGATTTGCACCAGCCCTGAGCAGGTACCTTCACCCCATTGCTGTCTTCTATTGCAATTCTAGCATTTAATCTCTGTTGCAGCCTACTGACATTATCTTTCTGTTATCCTTCAGCTCATCTCCATTGCAGCTTCCCTGATGGGCATGACCACCTCCTCCAGCCGGTGGTGCCCCTTCTCCTCCTGTCTGCATGGAGGAGCATCCCTGGCCCTCTCTGATTTTCCATATCTAAAGCTGGACAACGGCTATAGGGACCATTTATTCTTTTTAATAAAAAGAATATCTGTGATATTAGTGGAAGAAGTGTTTTTGTTGCAAAGGTACTGACTTTCATAAATTCTCGTGGTCCAGCCCTGAGCACTGCATCCTGTTGGTGTTGCTCTCCCCTTGTCTGCTGTTATGGTTTCAGCTGCGCTGCCAGACCTGCCTGTGCTCCCCCCCAAAACACCTTCATCTTTCAGAAACCACCCTGATAACTTGGGAGTGGTGTTTGGCAGCTCTTTCATCAGCATGAAGAGGAGGGAGAAAGCCTCTTGGCTGGCATAGCGCGGGTTGCACCAGGGCTGCACCCCTCACCCCACATTTATTGGGGTCTGGCAGTGTCACATCGCTCCCAATCTGATGGGAGTGATGCAGGGTACAGTGTGGTTCCTGAAGGAGTGCGCCCGGCTCATCCAGCATGCTCAGGGCATCGCAGACCACATCTTATCAGCTAGTCACAGCCCTTCCTCTGTGCATGAAATATCATGGACTAAAGATACAAACTATGCATCTAAAACTGGTGCTGAGATGGGCATGAATGTTGCTCAATCCCTGGGGCAGCGATGGAGCTGCATGGTGAGAAAAGGACAGGGAGAGCCTCAATGCACCCGCGGAGGAGCAGGGTATCATTTAGGGTACCACAGAGGAGCAGGGTATCATTTAGGATGCCATGGAGGAGTAGGGTACCATTTTATCCCCTATATAGCACTGATGCAGCCAAGGACAAGCACTGTGCCGGCGGGTCCGGTGCCCATGGTCTTTGAGAGGACGTTGAGAGATTGGCGTGGTTACAGAGAGAGTCACAAAACTCCCCAAGGATGGGGAAACTGCCAGCTTTAGAGAGCTTGGTCTGCTTAGTTTATCACAAAGATTGAGAGGTAACTTCATGTCTTCCTATAAGAACTGTCAAGGCAGGGAAATACTAAAGAAGGTATTAAAGAGCTCTTTACAGCAGTGGGGAAAGGCAGAGCAGGAGCGATGGCTGGGAGCTAAGGCAGGCAAATTTGGATGACTGATGCAGCACATGGGGTTTAAAGTGAGAGCGATGCCCATTCCTAGCCACTCCAGGAGGCTGCTGGAAAGGGTGTGATGCAACAGCTCATGAGCGATATTTCCTCACGTCCCTAAACCCTATCAGTCTGCAGGCGATGCTCAGCAGCAGATGAGCCAGTAACGGCTTGCAGGTAATTAACATCTCTGGTGTAAGAGGGGATGTAGCTCATGTTCGAATGCTCCTGGGTTATTTCCCACAATCAATAAGCTTTGTAAATAATGTATCCCGCAGCGGGAAAAAAAAATATGCTACCTTGCACTTATCAGATTTTGTGCTCTGTTTGGTTTAGCAATGCTAAGAGGCAATAGGGCTCAGAGGGAAAAATAAAAGATATAAATAAGTAAAGGGGTGAGGAGGGTGACCTCGTGCTGCTGCACCCCCCCCAAGATGCCACTGAGGAGGACTGGGAGGGGAAAGCTGATTAAAAGCTAACGAAGGGGGAGCAAGCTGCCATCCAGCCACGACACGTACAGGGCAGATAACAGCCCCCAGGGCCATGCTGCAGACTTTGGGGGAGATTTTCGTAATTCTGGCTTGGTTAAAGCAGACCAGAGAAAGGGAGGCAAAGCAGTTAGCATCGCTCTCCTATTATTTCTTTGCTTCACTGCTTGTAAAGGCACCTGATGGAGCTGAGCTTGGTGCAATCCACAGGGCAGTGACCTCCCCGAGGGGCATGGCGACAGCTGGCACTCTTGCTCAGCCATGCCATTCCTGTGGGGAGTTTGGGAGAGCACTTAAGCACCCAGTGACGCCCTGTCCACACCTTGGTGATCACGTGGGGAAGGCTGAATATAACACAGGGTGGCAGGACATTTAAGCTCTTTTGGGGTCAAGGGGAAGGATTTGACTGAAAAATTGGGAAGGTACAGACAGGTGTATTTAAAGCAGCACCAGGATGGAGACTGGCTCTCCTGGCTTTTGGTTTTAATCCATAGCCACAGGTTTCCTCCTAAAAAGTATAAACTGGGACTGCCTGAGTGAGCAGCCAGAGGGCTGTCTCGCTGCTGCAACCTGCTGCCAGCTCGAACATATACCTTGTTTTTTTTACTAAATAAAAGCAAGGAGCTGGCAGAAAGCAGGCAGTGTGGTGGCAAACACCTTCAGGATTAAAATAACACCCCCAGTAAGTCCTCGCTAGTGGTTTTGTGCTGCCCAGGCTGCTCACTGAACATCTGGAGCCAGAACATCTGGGAGTTTTTATAAACTAAAAGGAAACACAGGTTTCTCTGCCATAAAATGCAGAATTATGATATGCAGCAGTAGAGCACAGAGGTTTTTTACAAGCTTCGAGGCACTGGAAATTTTTGGCGAGGTCAGTAAATAATTCTGGGGTGTCTTGAACCGGGGTGGCCCCGTTTTCCACAGAGCCTCTTGCAAGGGTCTGATCCTGCTGCTTGGCAGCCCTCATCCCCTAACGGCAGGCGATTTTCAGTATGTATGGATGACTGTGGACTGCAAATAATCCATCACCTCCTGGCTGGGACCTGGACTGGGCAGAATGGCTTTTACCACTCCCCCATTGCAAACCAGTTGCAAAAGGGAGCTGGGGATGCTAGTCCCCCAAGAGGAATGTGCTGGGATGTGCTGGGCTGGGCGAGCTGTGGTTAGGAGCAAGCACGCTGCAAACTGCTGCGCTGAGAAGGGAGCACCTTGGGGAGTCTTTAAATGCAGCCTAATTACATTAGCTATACACTAGCCAAGGGGATAATTTACTGTCTCCAGACAGATGCTTTACTCCTTGCAACAAGATGAAAACAAAAGCGAGCGCAGCCCCACGCAGGCGCCACCTGCACCGGGGGACTCTCTGGTCCCTGAGTATCTCCGACGGGTCAAGAACCACTGCCAATAGCGCTGGCATTTCCTTGCAAAGCATCATCCCCAGGGATTTTGCTAGCAAGTGGGTTTCTACGTGTGCCTGGCCTAGGAATACCCATGTATGGCCCCACCTGTAGGAGTCAATGAATTTTTGCTCAGTTGCTATCTAGGGGTTGGGTTTGCCCCCCACTACCCCAGGGAGGGTGTTTTTTGAGGTGGCATGGATGCTCGCTGCTCCCCGCCGGCTGGAAAGCTTTGCTCTGGGGCTTGGCTGCTGGACCATTGAGCTGTTTCATGGTTTATATTTCAAGCTTCATGGGGCTGGCACCATCTCCTGGTCTGATTTTGCCCCCAAGCCGTCACCAACCCACCAGAGCAAAATTCAGCCCCCCAGGGACTAAACCTTGCTCACCTGGGGGAGATGCTGCACTAGGAGCAGCGTTGCATTGCAAGGACTGACAGGAGCCAGCACATTCCCATCAGGGTATCTCTCCATCACTGTATCTCCAAAAAAATCCCAGCTTCCCAGGCTGATGGGGCTGGGGCCTGTTAAAGCTTTCCAGCCCCCCCACCCCGCCCCGGGGCTGCTCCGGGAGCTGGAGCCCAGATGGTCTGAACAGATTACTGCAGCCTCCAGGGCTATCCATCCCGGGCACTTTGGCAGGCCTGAATTCCCTCCAAACGACAAAAATAAATGAAATCTCTCAGCATTAAATGCTGGGAAGCCCATGAAAAAGCTGTGTACACAATGAAAACAAATATATGGTTAAATAACCTCTCTAACAGTATTTCTATAAAATGCCTCTCTAAATAACGCCAAGTGAAAGGCTTGCTCCATCCTGATTAACCTCAGTTGGGGAAGATTGTCTGTATCAAATCATTACCAACAGCTGATTAAAAATGAATTAAACTGAACGGAAAACAATTCCCAAAACATTCTTTCTCCTTTCCAATTCAGGACCAAAATAAAAATAACAATAAACCCTAAAACACCCAAGAGCAAATGCAGCCCTAAGTCACCACAGCCTGAGGATGAAGCAGGTGATGGGGACCTGGGATGGGATGGGTGGGATGGGATGGGGTAGGATGGGGTGGGATGGGATGGGATGGAATGGGATGGGATGGGATGGGGGGGTTTGGCCACAGTCACCCCATGGAGATGTGGCAGGACCAGGTGTAAGGGTCATAAGGGATAAAGGGGATGCCGATATGGATTAATTAAAATAACCCAGATGAGCTACCCAGTCCTTTGTCTCTTGAACTAACCCCTTTCTTGAAGGGCTGGAGTCAGCTAACGTGACTTTTTAACATCTCTCTCTTGTTTTTGTTTTATTTTAGGAAGCCCAGAAGACTCTTGTGGTTAATATATCTGAAAGAAAGTGCAAAGTCACAAATCTCAAGTGTCAGCCGGCTAAATCCATCCCAACGAAAGCACGCTCCAGCACTGAAAGCCAATGGGAGATGTTCTCTTTCATGCAGCAAAACCCCATCCCAGCGTGCTTCCAGAGAAAACATCCCAGCAGCATCACTGGTGAGCGCCGAGGAGAGGGAAACAGTGGGCAAACCCTGCGTTTGGTACCCTGCACAGGCACCCTCCTTCCCCATTGGAGCAAGCTCCTGGGGAACCTTCGAGTAATGGAAAGGTCTCAAATATTCCTTCTTCTACTACTTAGTTTTCAGTTGTTTCCATTTTCTCAATTATTTTCTCAATAACTGCATAGCAATTGTTGGGTCCCACCAGGACTCATCAGCCAAGGTGCTCCAAGGTCCTCCCCATCTTGGGGTTGAACAAGAGGCATCCTAAGCTGGAGCAATGAAGGAGAAAGGTCCCAAAATTTTGGGAGTGTCGGGGGGTGCATCCTCCACTAGAGCTGTGCTGGTGACACTGCTGCTATGTTCCCATGGTCCCCCACATAAGCCGGACAGAGAGTTTCAGATCTTGGGGTAGGGCTGCTGCCAAAATCCTTCTTGGACACAAACCCACCGTGTTATGAAGGACAGTCTAATTACTAACTCTAATTACAAAGAGGAGTAAATCACCTAGATTATTTTATTTTTTGGCCTTTGCCGAGTGTCTTCGATATAATAAAGAAGAATAATTGACAACCAAAGGGACCCACCATCCTGACACTTTAACGACAGCCTATTTTGAGACACCAGAACTGCAACTCAGCAGTTCTAGAAGTTGTAAAAACTGTTGTAAAAACTACTCTCTGTCCGAGCAGTTGTAAAAACTTGTCTCCAACAATGTGGGGAGCACGACTGCTGGGGGGGGTGCCCTGGGGCACAGGCATCCCTGCTGGGTCCAGTCCCTGGGAAAAGATAACCGTCCCCATGGGGATGAACGGGGACCTGATGGCTGTGGGGGAGAGCAAAGCATCACCGGGGTGGGCTTTTTCTCCACCCCAGCCATGCCATAAAAAGAACATTTAATCCCCTTGCTGGTGGCAGGGAGAAAGGGGAGTGAGCCATGAGCAAAGCCAGGCATGGCAAGGCTGTGGCAGGGAAGGCTTGCTCCTCCATGAGACGTATGAACGTCAAAAATGCCTCTATGGATGAGTGAGATTTTCTGCTTTTTGCTCTTCCCCTCTCCAGCTTCCCAACACCGGGACATCCCTGCTTCTTCCCCACAGCACTGGCACCCTAAAACCAGCAGAAAACCCCACTATGTGTGTTAATAGGAGCAGTGTGCATGCTATGCATGTATGCATATATATTTTGGAGCATCTTTTTGGGGTGCAAGGTGATGCAATTAATAGCGCAGCCCTGTTGGGGGCTCATTAAGGGTCAAGGGAAGGCAGCGTGGTGCTAGGTTATGGTGCCTGGCTGCTGCCAGGAATTAGCACTGAGGTGCCACTCGCTTTGTTTTGAATAGCTCTTTCGACTCGGGCCGTAAAATTAATGTCTGAGCAGATAGCTGGGAAAATAGGAAGCCATATAAAGCAACTTGGCACTTGGTGGGGGAATTGAGATGAGCTGCATTTGGGAGATGCTGGGTTTTTGACTGTATTTCTTTCCCCTCTGGAGATGCTGAGCGCCCCGTCACGGTGGGTATCACATCCCCATCCCTCTGCCCCACACCCCCAGCTCTTCCTAACCCCCAGCTCCCTGGTACTGCTCTCATCTTACTGCTTATTTATCCACCTTGCTTTTCTCTCAATTCCCCCCTCTCTTCCATGTTTATCTAGCCCTCCAGCCACTCAGTCCCTGCTTTATTCACTGTGTCTCCTGCCCAGCCTCTACCTTGCACTCCTGGTTAGAGCTTTACCTGTTTATATTCTTAACCTTTGCCTCTCTTCCCTCTGTCTCTTTAACCCGTGCATCAATCTTGTTTACGGCTTCCATCACGCTGCTCATCTCGGGTGCATTACCGGTGAGCTAATATGGCCCCATCTCTGTGCCCTCTCTCCTAAGCCATCCTCAGCTCTAGCTCCTCCACACAGCAAAGCGTGGTGGAAGAAGACCCTTCAGCACAGGAGGAGGTGCAGGAGCTCAACATCCCACACTGGCGATGCTTCCTGTCCCTGACACACTTTTTGCCCCATTTTTGGGGTTAGGCTTTGCCCTGCACATGGGCATCAAGAAACCTGCAGCTGGCGAATATGAGTGGGGGTACCCAACCTCCTGCATCCCTTTGTCCCGGGATGCTTGGGACCTGACCACCCCGCAGAGGACAGCGGGTTTGGGGAGAAAGCTCACATTTCAGTGATGCTGTGAGATTGGTACCTGGGGCAGCTTTCCCAAGCTTCCCAGCAGCTGAAATTCAAGCCTGGAGGATCATCAGCTGAACATCCTCAATACATCGCCCCGTTGCTACACCCTGCTGGCTGCTCTGGCACTGAAGCTCTGTGCTTTTCCTTGGCCTCCCTATTCCCACACCATCACTGCATCCCATAAAGTTGTCTCACATGGCCCTGCCTGTATTTTTTCAACCTCCTCTCCCTTCCCGGAGGGTGGGAATTTTCCTCTTGCTGATTCACGCCTCCATTGCGTCATTTCTTTTTTTTTAAGCACTGATGCTGGCTGCACTCACCCCAGGGAAAGGCTAAAACCCCAAGCTGCTGCTTCAGGGACTGGCCCTCTGCCAGCCACGTGCTGCCGACTCAGCCAAAAACCTGCACCTGTACAAATCCAAACCTCTCCCACCATTGGGGTCAAATAAGGGAAATTTCAGGGGTTCATTTTCTCCCTGCTACCCTGTCCCCAACCCTGTGCTCCCAAGCGAGTCCCCATGCTGGGAACAGCACACCTCAAACTTCAAAAAAAGCCTTTTTTAGTATAAAAATCCCCTGGCTCTTCCCTCTGAGCCATTAAGGTGGCAATAAAAAGGTTGAGGGGTTGGTCATGGCCCCATGGGCATCACCCACATCCCTGGTGGGATGGAGCCATTTGCAGCCCTGGAAGAGGAAGCCCTTTGGGGAGGGGGAGCATCCAGATCCCCCCACAGGCACCATTTTTGGGGGTTCAACAGCTAGATTGAGGGTTTGCCTCTGCTAATTCCTCCTTGTGATAGTCATCGCTGGGGATTTCCCCCTCCCCTCTGCTTCCTCCCACCTCCCTTCACATCGTGCCCCGGATGGATCCATTGCCTGCGGAAGGGTCTCTTGCCCAGTGGGACCAGCAGTGACCCAAGGATGCTCAGCCAAATGGAGCATCTCATGCCATGACGTGCACTTTCGATGGGCTTTGCCATTTATTTTCTACCCTGGGAGGCTGTCTTTTATTTTTTGCTATTACAAAAGCTCAAGAAGCATCCCACCCCAGCTACCTCCTTCCCAAACCCTATTAACTTCTGCCTCCTTGCCAACCCCCCTTGCCTAGCAGTAATCTTGCCTCCCACTGGTGCGGTATAGCGGGACCATGCAAGACCTCACTGCCCAGGAAGCATTTCCAAGCAATCCAAGCATTTCCAAGCAATTCCCATTTGGCAAAGGGTTGCACTGACCCTTGTGATCGGCTCAGGAGCACTGCTGCCTGCTCGGCTTGGGCAGGGTCCCTGCAGGCATCCAGGGGACATCTCTCCAAATCCTGTATCATGGAGGATGCCCATCAGTCACTCCTTGCGGGGTGGAATGACTTGGGAAGGTCTCAGCTGCACCAGTGTGCTCTCCTGCTGCTCTCCTGCTGGCAAAGGCTGCCTGTCCCTTGCCTGCACGCTCAGTCTGGGATGGGAAAATCCCACTGAGCTGCTTGGGGCCAGCACAGCTATATGTCCCCTGTGGTCCCCATGGCCATCCTGGGGGATGTCTCCCCTTTCCCCCATCATCCTGGCAAGCCCAGAGGATAATTAGTGAGTCACAAGCCCCGCAGTCACAAAGTCAGGGTGGCTTTAGCTCCAGCTGCTTTGCCGCGGTGCATATTAGAGGGAAATGGGGAATTTGGCATTCAGCTGCAATGCCATCATTAGGGATAATCAAGAGGTGCCCCTAACAGAGATGCGGCTGCAGGGTACAGGGAGGGAGGTGAAGGAATGAGAATATAGTAATTACTGGGTAATTACAAAGAAAGAAGGGGCGGTTAATGCTCCTGGCCTGTGATATAGTGGGGTGGCACTTGCAGCCATGGGCTTGGGACACCACAGGCACCAGCGCGGCCGCCCTGGGGACCAAGCGTGGCACAGGGGGATGCAGGCAGCTGCCAGGTTGCCTCCACCCCAGCAAAGTTAAAGCTTTTCCTGATGTGAGCAGGAGCTATTTACTGGGACCAGCTCCCGCTGGAGGCCAGGAGCTGGAGATCTGGCTCTGGACTTGTCCCAGGTGCAATTTTTCATACCAACTACACCAGGGCATAAATGGAATGGGTTTTTTCCCCCTTCTTTGCATTAAAACATTTGTTTCCAAGTGACGGTGAGGAAAAAAGGAAAGGAGAAGGGATGCAGCTCCCTGGAGACGATGTTCAGGGAAAGGCTGGTGGTACCCACAGCTGTCACGAGTTGGCATTGCCTCTGCCAGGCTGAGCCCAGAGCTTGGGGCAGCCGCACCACCAGGGGAGAGCAAAGAGCCTCTGCAAAGCCCTGGAGGCGATGCGGCAAGGCAAGAAGCTCACTCGCTAGGGACCACCCAACACTGTCCACATAATTGGGATGTCCCGCGCGCCATCACCCACCGAGCCCTAGGGATCCCCACAACTTGGGAGCAGAGCCTGAGCCAGCAATTAACTACATTTGTGCCTCTGATCTCATTTGGAGTGAATGCTTTTATCAAGGTCAAGTGGCAGGGAATGTATTTCTGTAGCTGTCTGCAGGATTTGGGAGGAACCCCCCCAAAAAAAGCCTATTTCTCTCTGCAATTTGATTTTTAGCCTGTTGAGGATGCCCAGTGGTCCCTCCTGAGTCTGCTCTGGGTTTGGTCCAGAGCATCCCAAAGCATCCCACCCTCAGATGCAGGAATTATCTCTGGATTGGCTGTCAGGGTCTGGGCACAGCCACGTCAGCGGCTTAGTGGGAGCCGAGGAAGGATTAGACACCAAAGGGTATAACAAGAGAGGATAAAAGCTTAGAGGGAATAAAAACCCCTGGTGCATCAGGGCACGAGGCAAATACTAATTGCCTGGGGTCACGGAGGCAGTTTCCCTCCGGGAGGGTGATTTATGGCTGCGGGTGGGATGCTGTTGGCACATTGGTGTGGCCGCATCTCTCAGCCAGTGCCATTCCCCAGGAGCAAAGCCGAAGTTTTCCCCAATTTGGGTAGCGAGGCATTGATGTTCATGTGCAAAAAAATACTTGTAAGTGAAAATAAGTTTGAAGAAAGTATCTCCAGCTCGGCATCAGTTAATGGTTCAATTTATACCCCAAGGAATTAAATCTGCTCTAATTCCCTTGGTGTCCCATTTAATATGACCCTGAGTGTTGGTGTTGACTGGGTGAATGATGAATCCCACTCGTTTCTGTGGTGGGGCATTTCCCAAATACACTTATTTTAGGAGGAGGGGAGCCCACACTGGACTGGATCTCAGCAGCCTCCTCCATGCCAGCTCTGCAGGTCCCACACGTGCATCCTCCCAGCAGGAGCAGGCAGCACAAGCGGGCAGCCCAGATGTGGGCAGAGGGATGTGCCACCCGCCCCAGCTTCCTCTGCCTCTGTGAGCCAATTGGGGTCCCTCCTGCCTTGTCCCAGCCGATGGAGGACCATCCCACCGGGCGGGTGGGGTGGACCACGCACCCCAACGTGATGAGAGGTCTGTCTGCACCGGGCGTGGTGGAACCCAGACTCCTGAGGGGGGGAAATAAAAGCCACTGGTGCCAACCCGCTGTGCTCGGTGGCCTCATGTCAGGCAGCAGCTTATTAAAAGCCATCAGCGGCCAGACTGCCGCAGGCCATATGCTGGAGAAGAGGAGACATGTCTGTGCCAGCACCATCTGGGCATGGTTTGGGGGGGTCCCTCTGCCCATCCCACTGGTGGTGTGGGTCGGACCCTTCTCTGAGTCAGTGGCACTTGAGGGTCTGCATGGAGCTGGATGGCTTCAAATCAGTGCTGGGGAGGTAAGGACCAGCACTGGGGTAGGAGGGCAGGTCCTCCACTGCTCTGCAGTGTGGTCCCTGACTGCACATGGCAGTGGCATCATCACCCTGCCTCAAATCCCACTGAATCTGGGAGAAGAGCATTTTGCCAGTGCTGGGATGGGGCATGCACACGCAAGGATTGTCATCTACGGGCTGCTGAGCAGGCTCCTAAACTCTCCCTGTGCCCAGCCAGCCTGCACAGGACCTGGGTACAAGCAAGCCTGCCAGCAACACACATACGTGCGGGATGCAGCGACGGCGCACACGTCCCCTTCTCCAGCTGTATTTAAAATCAAGATAATGCTTTATTCTTCTCTGCAGCACAATCAGCCCCATCTCTGCTCTGCTTTACCCTGCCTGGGGCAGAGGAGAAGAGCTTTGCTCCTGGCTGAAGGGAGGCACATGCCTTCCCTGTCTTCCAAGTGGGCTCTCATTGGGATGCTCATCCTGCTGCTTACGCAGGACCCACATGCACAACACCTCGGTGACATTACAAATCCAGTTTTCCCAGCTGGATCTTGCTCTTTCATCAGCTTCATGGGATCCCGTACCAGCATTTCTCCTCCAGTTATGCTGGGACTCGAAGGAGATGTGAAAGGGCAGGACCGAAAGACAGTGCTACTCCTACCCGAGAGCTGAAATATGGACTGATGCCGAAATACAGATTAGTGAGAGTTCACCTGGGATTTAACGGGTATTTTTAAGACCAGATGTAAAACTCAAGCCCTCGCTATTTACAGTCATTAAATGTCCCCCGGTTCATTCTGCAAAGGGTAGGCACATTAACCCGCTACCCTGGCCGCCCTCTGCTAACCGCATCCTCATCACACAAATTCCCCTGACATTTGAAACTGCTCTTTTTTCCAAACCCACTGCCTACTCTCGCTTCCCAACCCAACATTTCGAGGCTGGGCATTTGCTTCTTGTCTTTCCTAAGGATCTTATAAGCTAAATGATGCTCCAGAGGAAGAAGAAAAGACCCGTTATGAAAGCATCAGGCACCCATCCTCTCCATCACGAAGAGATTAATTTTTGCTCCAATTAATATCCTAAAACTGCAGGGAGAAGCCCTCCCTTGCACAGCGAGGTGCAGGTGGGCAGAGCATCACCTCTGCCAGGGCTCACCACTGCCTGTTCTGCCTTTGCCACCTCTCCTGCCAGCTCCCATTTCCATGGAAACCTGCCCTCCTTGCTCCTTCCCCTGCCTGCACTCCCGTTAATTTAAGGAAACCAGTTGCTTTCTGCTCCCCGAGGAGTTGCCTGGACCGGCTGGAGACATCCCACCAGGGCAGGCAGCGATGCTCCCCTCCCTGCCAGTGTCTGGCAGCCCCTGCCCACCACTAACGGGGGTCTGTGCAAAGCTCAGGGTGGGTGTGTACCCTTATTTAGGCTCTGGCAGCTTGGGCAGGGAAGGGCAGGGTCCCTCCTTATCTCTGCCCCTTTCATCTCTTCCCCTCCCTCCTAGTTCTTTCCATGGCTGTCTCTCCTCTCCCAGCCCTCCTTATCTCTTCTCCCCCTGTCCCTCTCGCCAGCTTTGTTTACATCAGTAAAACACTTGTCCAGGTCAAACACGGTTTCCTGATAAACACATTTCCATTGATTGCTGTAAAGAAAAATCCTCCAGAGCAGCAGATTCTTTGCTCTGGGGATCGATAACACCTCCAAATCCCTCTTATCCTCTCCCCAGCCCTCCATCCTGGTGAGGAGGATGTGTTTTGGGGACGCCCTTAGAGTTGAGGCAGGAGGGACCCCCTCCTGCAGGTATGGGATGTAAGATACGACACCCGAAGCAGATATATGATCTAATGCACCTATAAATCCACCTGGGAGACTGAGAGCAGGGCCCAAAGGGCTGACCCCTTCCGTGCTGCACCCATGGGTGACAAACCACCTCCAGCTGCTTCCCCAGGCAAGCACCCCAGCGCATCAGCACCTGCACCCATGTCCATGCAGGCAACCCATCGCATCCTGCTTCTCTTCCCTGGGCCTGCCCAAGCATTCCCGTTTCATGCTGGAAATCTCAGGCACTGCCAGAAATGCTCGGGCACTGCCAGAGCTCCTCCGCTGAGCCCCGCGGATGGGGACGGCAGGCGAGGTGCTGCCATGCAGCACCATGCAACAGCTGGAGTCCTGCAGGCCACTAATACACTTGTGATGGGGAAGCTCATGCGTCGCTCCAGTGACTGATTTAGCTGTAAAGCCGCAATCGATAAAGAGAAATTTAAAAGGATTAATCTTTCTGCCTCTGCTGCCAACGAGATGCTCGCCATTGGGGTCTCCCCTCCTGGACCGCATCAGCTGCTGTGGGACTTCATGGGTGAGACAAGTGGCCATGGGCACCCACCAAGACCCACCGGGTACCTGCAGGGTTCACTCAAGAGGATTTTTTTTAGACTAAAAATGCTGAATGACATATAATCTACTGTGCAAAATGATGCTTCACCCACCTGTCCAGTCAGTGGTTCACCTCCTCTACAGCAAAACACACAGGGCGATGCTGGGAAGCATCACAGCCCAATGAGCCTCGCCATTTGGTGTGGGGAGAAAACAAATTGAATTATAATAATAAATAATTAATGATAAATAATTAATAAATACATAAAAATGATAAATAATAATTTGGGCTGGAAGAAACCAGCCCAAGTGCTCTGTACGGCCCCTATAAACTACCAGAGCCCTGACCCAAGGGAGCCAGCCAAGCGCTGCGTGGCGGAGCATAAAGAGCTGTAATGAATTCAGAGTTTCCACCAGGCTTTAATAGAGTCCTTCTGCAGAGGCTATTAAGGGAACTAAGACGAGAGGTGAAAGTTTGTTACGGATTAGAAATGGTCTAGAAGACCGAGAAAAAGATAAAAGAGCCGAGCAGTGATGAAGGCATCCGATCGGGTGGAGAGCCTGGCACATCTCCTGTGGGGCACATACCCCAGAGAGGGGAGGAGAGAGGAGGCTGGACCGGCTGGACTGTGTGGGAGGCTGCAGGAGGATGTGCCGTGCCTGTCCTCAGGAGCTGGGTTAGTTTTAAAGCAGAAGCTAAACCTCATTCTTCCCCGGTGTGGGCGTTCATTCAAAACGAAAGCTGCCTTTGATGCTGAAGATGCTGATGCCATCTCCCTCCCGACAGCATCCAGCCTGCGCATTCACAACACAGCCCTTAACCCCCCCGCAAAAGGCCAGGTTTACCCCAGCTCAGCCTCACCAACGCCAGCAGGGACCCCGCTGCCGGTCAGAGCCCATGTACCACAGCTCCATCGTGGATTTTCACCCAGCTCCATCCCGATTTTCAACCCACATTGGCTTGGGGGGTGCTTTGGAGGTGCTGTGGGGACATCCCTGCCCTCCTTGGGGCACCAGCTTTGGGTTTACCCCTTGCTGAGAGTGTGAGGATGACCTTTCCCAAAAGCAAAACAAGCCCCTGGGGTATCCAGGAAATGAGGGGGGGTTCCACCCCACCAGGCCCTCCCAGTCCCCCCCGGCTTCATGCCTCCAAGCCCCTGGTGTGAGGGCTGCAAACTCCCCACACCTCCGAAACCCTGCCCGGCTGGGATGGATTTTTTAAATTGGATTGTGACAAACATTTAATACCTAATAGAGCTCACACCGGTACAGTTAATTAAGAAGGTGACTAATCCAATTCACTCGTGGGAGCTCAGGAAGAGAGGAGCGGGAGGGAGGGAGCCTGTGTGCGTGTGGGGGGCAATGGCGGGAAGGGAGCAGGGGATGGGGAAAAATCAGCTCAGCTGCTATCGCCCTTCATTTCATTTTGTGTGCGTGCATGAACGATGGAGAAAGACTTTTCTTCCTCATTTTCCTCTTCCCCTTGCAAGCGCCGGAGCTGCTGGGTAAATGCTGAGCTGTCTCAGGCTGTGTGAGCATCACTGGGGTACCAGCCTGGGGGAGGGTGGAAATTCGTGGCAGGTCGGATGCTGGCAGCTGGGCTCGGCTGCAGAGATGCCCATACCCCAAGTCTTGTTCTTTATTTTAAAACACCCCCCAGCTGTTTTTCCAGCTCTGGGTGGGATGCTGAGACCCAGGCACCCTAGAGCATCCCCCCTCTGCACAGGACCCCGCTGCGGGGCCAGTCCCAAGCACGTCAGGCCAGCAGAGCCAGCTGTGGCAACATCTGTATGCCACTCACTCCCCGTCCCCCCGGAGTTGATAAATAAAACAAGTGGAGTTATTTTGGCCCCGGGGACAGGGCTGTCTCCCGGAGCACAGAGCTGCTCTTTCTCCATCTCTCCGTGGTGCCGGAGTTCATTGTTATTCCCCAGTGGAGAACAGGACGTGGATTGAGCCGAGGTCCCCATCTGCACTGGGCAGCCAGAGAGAGAGTCTCTTCATATTAGCACCTAACAGCATCAATAGCGCTTTTAAATGAAGCCCCAGAGGGGAAACAAAAGGCCGGAGTGGGGAAGAGCGTGCGGGTGAAGCCAGAGAGGGATGGGAGACATGGGGACAGAGCCAGGGGAGGAGGGGGGGAGTGAAGGATGAGCTGGAGAGGAAGATGAGGGGGGAAAACAGCTCCGTATAAAACGTGTTTCCTACTGAAAACAAGGCAGCTGGAGGACCTCGGGACGCAGGCAGCAGTGGCATGAGTGCCGGGTACCAGGAATGCTGGTAACATCACCTGCCTCCAGCTGGGCCATTGCCCACTGCCACCCACCCAGTAGGAAAGTGCCCCACATGTTAAATAATGTCCCGCTGCAATTAGTCTTCATTATGCAAGGCTAGCAAAAAGAGACGATGCTTTAGCAAAATGACAAGCAGATGGGTTAAAACTGGGGAGGGGAAAAACAACCCCAACCCAAAGGAAAATGAACCAACTTCTGCCTGGGGATGCTGCCAGCCTGGGGCCAGCGGCACCCACAGGCAGCACTGAAAGCACCCGGTGGGACCCTGTCGGTCGTCCCGGCGTGCACAGGGCAATGGGTGCACGTCAGCCAGACGTGGGGAGGCGGTGACGATTTGTCAAGTGATTAATGAGGAATTACATGGAGGGTTCATCCCTCCTGTGGCCAGGAGTGAAGAACCCTCCCTGGGGCGCTCCCGCATTGTCCCCCTTGCAGGAAATAATTACTTAAGTTAAAATTATTTACTAAATGAGGCAATTCTTGGAGTGCTATCTTGGAGCCGTTTGCCCAGTTTACTTTGTTACTAGTGCTACATAATAAATTAACTGTGTAATTAAAGATAAGTTTAATGCTGGTGCTTTGCAGAGGGATTTTCTTTTAAGTCTCTATGCAAGTATAAGCATCCCTTCTAAAAACACACGCACGTGAGCATCGCGTGAGGAGGGGCTGAACCCTGCACCACAGCCATGGGCAGAGACAGGCAGGGCCAGGCAGGGCCAGGCAGGGTACTGATCCCCCATGAGAAACATCAGGTCCCATTAGCGCCAGCTTGTCCCCTTGCGGAGCCCCTTTGCCCCCCCAGGGGACAACAACCAGATCGAACCAAATCAATCTGTGTTTTAATTACTGGCCGCGGGGACGCTGAGCCGTCTGCGGGTGCCAGCAGCCAAAATCGCCTCCAGTGAGGCTCCATGCTCCCATCCCCCATGCTATATAGTAGGGACATGAGCATGCTCCATTAACGGGACCTATTCCCAGCCGTGGTGCTTGGCAAGGCAAGGCTGCAAAACCCCGCAGGGATCAGAGGACTCATCCACAAAAAAAATAAGGAAAATTTAAAAATGTGCTTTAGCAATCCACGTTTTCAGAGATTTCTGCTGACTAACATGATTTCAGCTGAAACGAAGGAAGCCGGTGGGAAACGGCTCAAGAGCTTTGCCAAGAAACATTTCCCTGTTGGAGGTGATGCTCTAGGACCACAATGGTGGGACTTGACTCCCAAGGGTGGGGACCAAGAGGGGCTGCATGACCAAGGGCATGCTCTGCCCCTCCTGCTTGCTCACCCATCCTGCACCCACCACCCCGCTCCAGCTGGGGAGCACAGTACGAGCAGGGCTCGGTGCAGGCAGGGCTCAGGGGTCACCTCCCCTGCTAGCGATGAGCTCAGAAAGCCAAAGCCCAGCCTTTCTCCATGCCAGCTGTTGGTGGGGGCAGCCGTCCCTGAGCGCCTGCCTGCACCCACGGGCAGCCCAGCATGGTCCAAACACATCAGTATCAACTTGGCAATTGATTTTCAAATTCCAGGCAGCCAGGCCAAGGAAGAGTAATTACGCTGGCCAGCTGTGTGCCCCAGCTAATGCAAAAGGAGCAGCTTTCCCCTGGGACGTGGCCTCCATGCCAGCGTGCCCTTTCGCATCCCAGGATGGAGAAAGTGGTGCCGGGTGGGCAGAGTTGAGGCTATTTTCCTTCCTCTGGGGAGGATATTTGCACTCTGGGGGGAGACCCAGCACCCACTGAAGCATCTCCACTCCCTAGGCACCTCTCCAGCCCCATTCACAGCCCCCAGCCCGCACTATCCCAAGTGGGATCCTCTCCTGAAACGAGTGAGAAGAGGAGGGAGCTGCCCCAGGGATGAGGGACAGAAAGCTGAAATAATTTCTCCCTCCCATGATGCCTCTCGTGAGCAGAAGGGAAGGAGAGAGACAACCCCTTGCCTCTGCCAGACCCCTCTTCTGGAGGACAGCCGTTACCAAAGGATATTTCTACACTTGTAGTATCTACATGCACTTCATTTCCCCAAAGCGTGGGTGATTTTGAGGTCTCCTCCAAAAGAAGAAGGAGTTCTGGCTGGGCCAAGGGAAGCAAGGTGGGTTGACAACATCCCACACCCACCCAGGTACGAATTAAACATCCCTGAATAATTCCTCTAACAATGACCCACACGACCACATGCTAACAGGAGGCTTCAAACCTCATCCTCCCGTGGTGGCTCGCCATAGAGGACAAGCGCTGGGGCTCTGTCCGCTCTGGGAAAAGAGATGGGGAGCAGAAATGCCTGCCAATAAGCCCTTATTCAGAAAAAAAGCAGAGAGAGGGGCAGGGAGGAGGCAGTAGGTGGTAGCTGGGATGGGTCCTAGCTTGTCCTGGGACACGCTGCCCCCAAAACCCAAGAGCTTTTAGGAGAAAAATGTTCAGATGAAGATCTCTGCTCGCCAGACCTCCTAGAGACAAGGACCTCAGCGAGCCCATACCACCTCTGCCATCCTTTTTGCTGGGGGTTTTGGGGGTACCTGGACCCCTTCCTACTCCCAGTCACCCCAGGGAACGTGGCGGGAGAATTTAGTGTCCCTGGGATTTCCACCCCACCAGCAAATCTGGCAGCAACTGGCCATGGGATATCAAATCGCTGCCCATGAGGGTCCCCAGCGTGGGGAGAAGGAGAGAGGACGTGTGACATCTCACAGCTGTGACACCTCCACCTGCCCCATGTTTTCCCAGCCTCTGCCGATCTGGATGCTTACGTGCCAGCAGAACGAGCTCACCACACGGGCTTATTAAAAGTGTTGTGTTTTACTGAAGGCAGCTGGTTGAACCTGGGGGACATAAGCAAGGCAGCTGCCAACACCTTGCTGATGCCTGTCTGGGCTTTTCAGCTCCCTGTTTTGTGCCTGCTGCCCTGCAGATGCTTTGCTGGGGAGAAATGTGCCAGTTTATGGAAATACAAGGATTTGACATTGCAAAGCATCAAGGAAAATAGAGGGGGAAAAAAAAGAACCAAACAATTACCTGGGCCTCATCAAGGATCTGCCAGGAGAGATTGTGCCGGGTAATTATAAAGGGAAAATAAAATCAAGCTCCAAGATGAGGATGACAAGCTGGAGGGGACTGGGAAGGTGCAGGAGGAGAGGGGCTCACAGCACCCTGTGGCAGCCCACGGGTGGGAGGTTTGCTGCTGATATTTTGGTGAGGAAGGGTTTTCCTTTGAATATTAATTCAGTTGGAAAACTCCCCGAGCAGGTCCGGAGGCCAAGAGGCCGGTGGGGACGTGATGTCTCGACAGGCAGCGCTGAGCCAGCTGCCAGCTCCAGCTGCCTGTCTCTGGGCTGGAGAAGTCCAACTACTCCAAACTTTGGGGCTATTTCATGGAATACCATCATCAATTAATTTGTGTAGGGATGCTGCTGCCCAGCAGGAAGAGGCTCACGACCCCTCCTTCAGCCAGGGAGTAGAGGGGGGGGTGGAGAGGAGAGGCCCTTTCAGTCCCCATGAAACCCAGCTGAAGCAGCTCCCCTCAAGGGCTGCGGGAGCAGAGGCAGACGATGGGGACAATCTTTAACTAAAGGTCAGCTGAAATGGTGCTGGGCACCCTGGGATTTGTTTCAGGCGCATTGGTAAGGAAGGCTTGACCTGCCTTGCAAGACACGTGAGAGAGTGCTGGGGGAAAAAAAAAACTTCTACAAGGGATGGACTAACAGCACCTGCCAAACCTGCCCCATATTTTCTATTTTATTTTTTAATTTCCTATCCCTATCCCTTCTTATTTCCTTATTTTATTTCTTGCACAGTGAGGGTGACAGCGGGCTGAGAGCAGTCATGTGGGTTAGGGGAGACCAGGAACTAATCACACCGTCGAGCAGGCCCCATAGAGACCTTGAGCTTCAAGCACTTAATGCCATCACATTTAGCAGTCACCTCCCAGTAACTCCAGCCAGCAAACTGGGCACTGTTAGAGAACAGTTCCCGAGAGCTGGGAGAATCCAAGAGATCCCAGGCTTTGCCCTCACTGGGATTTTAACCCTGGCCTGGCCGTAGGATGCTGCTCCCCTGGCTGGGACCACCCTATGGGGAGAAGCAGCATCTAACAACATTGACATTTCGTTTCTCATTACAGGCGCAATTAAAAGGAGAGAGGATTACAGGCAACGGTTGCATCGTGTCCCTGTCCCTCGGCTGCCGCGTGCTGCCTTTATCTCTTCTGCCTGGGCAGTTCCATCGATGGATTGACTTCTTCCCCCGTCTAATTTATGGCTCCTTTATGTTTGTTTATATAATATGGTTAAACATCTACTTTACACCCTGCATGCTTGTACTCCCTAATTAGCATTTTTCTCGGCGTTTATTGCATTCGCTATGGGCTCCGGCAAGATGGGAGCAGGGAGAGGGCTGGGAGCCCCATAGACACCCTGTGCCAGGGCAGGAGCTGCAGCCCCCAACCCACCCCAGTCCAGCCGGTCTGGGTGCCCGTTCCCCCCCCAGAGCTGCAGATGAAGCTGTTGGCAGCCAGAGCTGCGGCCGTGTTGGGGAAGGGCTCCCTTAGGATTTATTTCTGCCTCTTAATGCAGTCCTTGAGCCACTTTAGGGGGGATTGGGGAGCCTGGAGCATCACCATCAGGGGAACACCAAGATATTCATGTCCCCCCCATGGCTGCTGCCCTGAGGTGACAAACCATCCCCGCAGCCTTCTGTCCTCCCCCTCGTGATGCTCAAAGCCACCCGCTGAGCTCCTCTGAGTGGGTTTGGGGTGCAGGGCAGGGCAGGGAGGTCTCCAGCGGGGTGGCTTGAGCCCCCCTGTACCCCATGAGCAGCCCCCGGACACAGCGGAGCACAGCCTGTCCCTGCCCTCAGAGCAACCTCCATTTGCCAGGAGCTGAGCCCAGAGGAAACCCCAAACTCAGCCCAAAACAGACCTTCTCCTCAGCCTTGGTTTGCCAGGATTTACAGCCAAATCCCCCCCCAGGCACCAGCATGACGAGCCCTGGCAACCTGCACTGTATGTTCCAGTCCTGGCAGTATGGATCTACATATGGATCCATACCACCCCAGGGCCCAAATCTGCCCCGTGGTCGCAGTAAAAGCCCCAGCCCCTGAGGAGTCACCACTTCTTGCTGCCCAGGTACGCTGGGGGGGACCTGCCCTCCCGGCAGGCTGGCAGGGCCAGCGATGCTCCATGGCTCCTCTCTCCCACTGAGCCCGCCTGTCTGGCAACCTGTCCTGGGCGTTCGCACTCCATTGCTGTGAGCACGGACCTGAGAGTCAAATAAACAGCCAGGCTCATGCTCCACCAAAGGTGCAGGAAAACCCCCTCTGACCCCTCTGCCTGCCTGCCTGACCTCCTCCTCCTGCCCATTCCCTGCGCCACAGTTTCCCTGCCTGCAGACACAAGTCCCACAGGCGTGCAATGGGGGGGACACAGCCACAGGGATGCAGCAGGCAGAAAGCAACCCCCAAATCTGGACCTTACTTGAGACCCCAATGTCACCACAGAAGGGGATGTCTAGTCTCAGCCAACACACGGACAGGAGCTTACAGCGGCGAGGTTCTCCCCATTCCCAGCCAGGAGGGCAGGATACAGGGATGATTCTTCCCCCCAGGCTCCGCAGCGCCTTGGCGAACCCCTTGCCTCTCCAGGAAGCATCCCCCCACCAGCCTCAGCCTCCTCCTTCTCTCCGGACAGATGGATTCTGCCAGAAGCCGTAACAGGTAACTGCTAACAAAGCATGCCTAATTAACGTGCTCCTCGGAAACACCCTCGCTGCCCCTTCCTCCAGATGCTTGGCCACCCCTCTGCTCAGCGGCAGCCTCGCCAAACGAGCGCTCCACTCCCTGGCTTTACAAGTCACAGCTCAGAGAAGGCTCAGGGAGCATCTTTCAGCCCAAAGCTCTCAGATGGCCCCTTCCAGGGCAGCCCAAGGGGTCGGCTCTCCTAGAGCAAGGCACCGTTGCTGCCTGCAAGGTATTCCTGAGCAGGCAGGAGAGGAGGCAAAAATCACATTCAAACTTCAGTGAATTGAAGCAGAAAGCTGGGGTTAAGGCTCAGCAGAGGGCCTGGGTGGTCTTCGTGTCTGCCAGCAGCATCTACGGGCAGACAGCAGCCGTGTGCGGGAGGAAAGGCTGCGCAGGGTTGTTTCCACCCCGCCTGGAGTTAGGGATGCTGCTTCCCCAGCGGCTGCCGGCACGGCCCTGCGGGGAATCGGGCTGCGCTCAGCCCTTAGCAGAGGGGAGCTGTGGGCAGGAGCAGAGAGGGAATGGGGTGAGGAGGTACGAAGCATGGGCTTGATGGGGAGAGGGTGTGAATGAGGCCTCCCCAGCACTGCCTGCAAGTATGCAGCAAGAAACCTCCTCCCCTCCCCGAACTGTCTCCTCTCTCTGTATGACGCAGGTGCCAAGAGCCAAATTTCTTTAACCTCATTCCAGCAACAAAAGGAACTTGCAGAAAGTGCAGGTCCCCCCACACCCCCCAAAAAACCCACCTCCCCCTTTCCCCGCACAGCCCCCCGTGGCCGGTCCGGGGAGACGCCGCACCGCGGCGGGGGAACCGCGGGTCTCTTCCCACCGCCGCCTCCCTCCGCGCCCAACTCCGCGCCTCGCTGCCCGGCCGCGGGGGTGGAGAGGGACACACACACACACAGAGCACAGAGCACAGGCGGCCGGGGGCCGGGGCGCGGCCGCCCGCGGGGCTGGGATGCGCGGAGCAGCAGAGCGCGGCCACCCGCCGAGCGCGGAGCCTGGAGCGCGGAGCCGCGGAGCTCGGAGCCGGAGCTCGGAACGCGGAGCTCGGAGCGCGGAGCCCGGAGCCCGGAGCGCGGAGCCCGGAGCGCGGAACGCGGAGCGCGGGCGCGGAGCGCGGAGCTGTCCGCGGTGCTGAGGACACTCACCGGGCCGGGCCGGGCCGGGCCGGGCCGGCGCCTCCTGCCGCCGCCGGGAAGAAAGTGGGGCGGCCCCGCTCCGGCGGGGTCCCCGGGCTCGGCCTGGCGCCCTGCCTGGCGCCGGCAGCCCTGCTGGCTGCTGCGGCGGAGAGGAGCGACCCCGGGACTGCCTCGCTGTCGCTCCCCCCCCGCTTAAATTTCAGCAGCTTGGGTTTTTTTTTTTCCTTGGGTTTTTTTTTTTTTTTTTCCCCTTGCTCTCCCCTCTTCTCCCTCCGCTCCCCGCTCCGGGCTCTCCCAGCACGCAGCCACCTAGTGGGCAGAGGCGGGAGGAAAATCCCACCCGCAAACCCACGCGGCACCGCCGCATCGCCTCCCACCGCCGCCCCGGCCGGCCCTGCCGCCCCCGGGCTGCCCCGCGGGGCCCCCCCCGCGGCCCCGCCACGGCCACGCTCCTGAGCCGGCGGGCGTCGGCTCCCGAAGGAGCGAAGCGGCTGGAAAAGAAGGGGGGAAGGGGCCACGCAACAAAATGGGGTGCAAAAAAAAGTGAGAGCCAACTGAGTTTGGCCTCGGCCTTACTGGGCTGTGAACGCAAACCAGCGTGGCCACAAAAATGGTCTGAGGGCTGGAACACCTCTGCTATGAGGAAAGGCTGAGAGAGCTGGAGTTGTCCAGCCTGGAGAAGAGAAGGCTCCGGGAGACCTTATTGCGGCCTTTGAATACTTAAGGGGGGCTGATAAGACAGATGGGGACAGACTTTTTCGCTGGGCCTGTTGCAATAGGACAAGGGGTAATGGTTTTAAACTAGAAGAGGGGAGATTCAGACTAGATATAAGGAAGAAATATTTTATGATGAGGGTGGTGAAACACTGGAGCCGGCTGCCCAGAGAGGTGGCAGATGCCCCATCCCTGGAAACATTCAAGGTCAGGTTGGACGGGGCTCTGAGCAACCTGATCTAGTTGAAGATGTCCCTGCTCACTGCAGGGGGGTTGGACGAGATGACCGTTAGAGGTCCCTTCCAACCCAAACTGTTCTATGATTCTCTATGATTCTATAACCCCAGACAATAAAATTTAGGTCTTGCCCCCCCCCCCCCCCAAGGTTAATTAACAGTCATTGGTCTGGGAGGGGATTTCCTACCCAGCTGGGAGGTTGGGGTATCAAATCGTACATCACTGTCTGGACAGGGGAACAGAGCTGCTTGGGGAGGAGAAGGCAGCAGCCTGAGCCCCAACAGGGGGGCTGAGGACCCTCCTCACTCTGGTCCCTCTTTAAGGGTCACACCCAGCTCCCTTTCCAAGCAGGATGGAGAAAGAGAGCTACGCTGGCATTATACGTTGCCTCCAACCAGCTGTCAGACCTTGGGGAAGTGGAAGGATAAACGGTCAAGCTGGCAGTAGGTATTTTTACACCCGTCCTTACTTAACTTGGTTAAAAAGACCTGAGTTCAGCACTCCCCACTGCTCCTGTACAGCCAGAGACTGGCCTCACCAAGAACATGAGAAACAAGCCTCAGTCCCCAGTGGTCGCTGCCTCAAATACAGCCAGGAGAAATTTTCAATCAAATTCTCTCTTTGCAGGTTGAGAGCCATTGAAGCCATTTGTGAATTCCTGACAAATTCACCCAATTACCATCATTCAGCCAAAATAATGCGGGAAAGATGCCAAAGAGGCTGTAATGTTATATTTTAACATATTCAGAGTGCTCTAATTCCTTTTAACATCGGAACCTACCTGAATATTCAAAGTAATAAGCCTCCAAAAGCTTTTTGCTCAATGACGAGCAGTGTTGTTGGTGGTAGAGGGGTTTTTTTTCCAGCTGAGCTGGTGAACCGAAGTTGAAAAGAGCAATTTAATCTAATTCTGCATACAACTTTAGACACAGTTTCCACAGGTGGCTCCAACATTTTCCTGGCAAGCTGTTCCATCAGCTGAGAGAATCCCATCCTGAGGAGTTAAACCAGACCCCCCTTAGTCATGGTAACAAGGTGGCCTTAAAAGTATCCGTAACTCCAGAGATATGATTTCCTTTCCCAGTTTCCCCATGTCGCTTTGGGTAAATTGCCTAATCTATCTCTTGCCTCTGTAAAATGAAAGCTCATTGAGAGATGTAAAACCCATTAATAATTATGAGATGCTTCAGCTCTGTAGGTAAGTGCCCACTTAGATGTACAGGGAGTCATATACCTGCACCTACATGCACAGACATCCTACGTGGAGTGAAACCCACAGCTCCAAGGGAGTAGGCAGTGATTTTAGATGGCCTCAGACACCAGCGCTCACGAAACCTGGTTGACCTACACCCAACGGGTGCCACCAGTGAGGTGGCGTGATGGTAATGCAAAAGCCTGAGTTGTAAAAGAGATATTTCAGCTGCAAGAAAACTCCCTCTTGTTTTACAGATGTACCAGCAAGACAAAAATTATGTTCCTTGGACTATGTTGATGGAAAAAACCCCAAGAAGCCATACGCAAGCAATAGATTGAAAAGCTGATGCATCCCTCCTGGCTTTCTCCACCCAGGCTCCTTGTTGTGGTGGGCAAAAGGACCTGGCTGGGTCCTGCCTTGGATGAAAAAATCACAGCAGCTGGCAAAGAGGAGGTCATTGCTCTCCTTCAGCTTCCTGCCATGATGGCAAGCTTGCAAGTCAAAGTCAAGGGCAACATCCCCAAAAGTCATGGCGTTTTGATCATGACCATGCATGAAGGAGAGGTTTCTCACCCAAGTCCCTGGGGGCAGTGTGGCTGGGTGTAAAACCGGAGTGCTTTAGTTCCCATGGTAGTGGAGATGCAAGGAAAAAGCAGGGCCCAAAGCCATCGCTGCCTGCGAAAGAGGATCCTTAATGAAACCTGCGGTGAAGCTGAGGAGCAACACACAAAGTCCCTTTCTCTTAAATGCACTTCAGAGCAAAATACACCCCCAAAATGAGAAACTCGCTTGTTTTGCAGCCAACACAAGAAGTTTTCCAAGGGACACTTTTGGAGGGGAGAGCGTGTGGCTTGCACGAGACATGGATGGTCTGAAGTGGTCCCTGGGGACCACTCTGGGGAAAAATAGAGATCTTCATTTAGAAGAAGTCTTTGGGGAGATCATTTCGAATAACTTTCCTCCCTCTGTTTTGCTCATGCTTTTTGCAGCTCTTTGGGGCTCTGGGCCATAACCACCCATGTAGCCCAGGCACTCTCACATTTCCTGAGCCTGCCTTGCTGATGCCAATGGGAATCGAGCCTTAGCTGGACACCCCGGGGGTTTCCATCCCTGCAATAACATGGTGCATTAGGGAAAAGCACCCTGCAGCAAATGAGACCTTCTGGGCTGGTCTGAAAATCCCAGGATCGCTTCCCTGTGTGGTCCCATTTGGGGAGATGCCCAGCAGCGAGCTGCTGCTGTTTCCATCCCTCCCCTCCTGCCACTCCTTTCCCAGCACAGCCCTCAAATCACTGGTGCCCACCTGCATCCCTGGGTTTTGAGCATCCCTGCTATTTCCCCCGGGTGTGTGGGATGATGGGAACTCTGCCTTTGCGGAATAAGTTTGGGAAATGACTTTTATTTCTTCTCCCATCACCGATGTCAGGACTGGCAGCCCCGGGGGGGGAGCTGTTATGTAGACCTATGTGTACAAAGTGAAACAGCCTCTTGGCAGCGGTGATCCTTACATGCATGCAGAGGAACGAGCCGGGGCTCACAGCCTGAATTACCAGAAAATTAAACATATGTCCCCATTCATCCTGGCAAGGAATTAGACGTTGATCCACCCTGATTCCATTTACTTCAATTACAGCCAAGGGCAGGCGCTGCCTTTCCCACACAGAGACCCCAAGAAAGCTGAATAACCGCGGAGAGGTCTCCAGCCTGCAGCACTTTTCCTGGACAGGAGAGCACCCCAGGCACTGCGGTCCCAGCAAGACCCATGGGGGGGGACGTTCAGGGCCGGGGGGGCAATGCTTAGGGCCCCAGAGGGATGCTCAGGGCCTTGAAGGGGGATGCTTGGGGACCTGGGGTGGATGCTCGGGGCCATGAACGGCATGCTCAGTGTCCTGGGGTGGATGCTCAGGACACCAGAGGGATGCTCAGACCCCCAGGGAGCTGACAGCACCCCAAGCTGCTTCCCCAGGAACTTGCAGCACACACAGGGCTGCGGGTCTGTGGATAATAAGAGGGAGCCTACTGTAAACCAGGAGCAATATTAAAAAGGTTTGACTGTAATTGTGACAGCAATAAACTCAAATCTTTAAATCCATCTAATACCTTACAATCAAAGCCCCCAAATTATCTGCTGTCATGCAATGGCTGAATGAAGGCAAGCACTGGCAGGGGCATGGAGAACAGTGGCAGAGCCAGAAAACAGCCCTGCAAAATAGACGTGAGCTTTATGGCAAGGCAGCCCAGATGCTTTATCGGTCTGTAGCACCAAGACTTCAATCCTCCTGGCGACAGGCAGGGAAAGCCTGTCCCCAGCATGCTGCAAAGAGCTCCCTTAGTGCTGGGTTTGTGTTTCTGAGGGAGAGGTGAAATACCTTGAGATGCTCCAGCGGTGGGAAACACGGGCAAGCCCAGGTGGGAGATGCGCTGGCAGCTACAACCTGTGTTGCCTATGAGGGTGTCTCCATCTTTGACCTTGCTGGCAAGAAGCCAACAGCCTCACTGTGAAGCCAGGGGAAGTTTGTCTTTTTAATGACAAAACACTTTGTCTAACGTTTCATATGCAAATAATAAACATTAATATTATAGTATGTCATCGCTGTGAAGTCCAACTACTGCAGCAGCTGGGTTGAGCCGACATGTCTGTACATACAATGCCCATTAGGAGAGGAGACCTTTCAGAAAACATCCAATAAACCTGTGCTTAGGGATCACTGGGAGCACACGAGAAACCAAATGGATTTTTTAATTTCATATTTTAAGGAAGGACACAGCTTCACTGCCGAGAGCACGGAGACGTTGCTCGTTGTGAGAGGCACTGAGGATGGGGACGGGGCACCTCTTGGCTCTAAGTGTTGGTCATGTCCATCCTTCTCCATCCCCAGCCCCCCCTCCAGCATCCCTGGGAGAGCCCCAGGAGAAAAGAGTTGCCCATGAGGCAGCTCTGAGGCTGGTTGCTGCTGCTGAGGGGGAAGCGGCTGTGAAGCCATGCCCCATCCTTGGGTTTCAGGGCGCTGCTGGCAGCAGTTTCCCTGCTCCTCCCCAGCATCAGCTGCATCTCAGTGTATTCAATGGCCCCTAAAGACAGTAAAGCACCTCGGATGGAGGAGCTGCTGCTACGGAAGAAGCCACGCTCTTTATTTCACTCTCATCCACAGGTGGATGAGCTGCTTTGCTGCTGACCTGTGCTCAGACCCATCCCCAAATACCTCTCCATCCCGTTTGAGATGGCCGGTGCCTGGACCCATGGGTTGTAGGGAGAGCAGAGGGAGAGGTGCCACCCTGCAAGGGCTCCTCCAAGGGTCCCTCTTGCACCTCAGACCCCAGCGGGAGGCTTTTCCCCTGAGCCGGGCTGGCAGCGCTATGGGGCAGCTCCTTGACCCGACGGCAGGGGGCTTTACCACGGTGCTGTCACCCCGCAGCCTCGAAACACGCTACAAACTTGGAAGGCAACTAGTGGCACCCATGCTCACTGGGATGGGGACGCCAGCCTGCCTGGCAGGCAGGTTGCAGGCAGCGGCAGGGGATTTGGGCAGGCAGGGTGCGATGAGCAGGCAGGGACTGAGAGCTGGCATTGGGTTGAGCATCTCCTCCACTGGCAAAACACAACCCAACCTCTTTGGTGTGCTGAGGTTCTTTTAGGCAAAACAAGCTGGAGATCTCCCCTGCTCCCAGGGCCAATGCAGGGGTGCCAAAAAGAGGATTTATTTAAGCCCAGCCACTTTCATCCTGGCAGAGCACGACAGTTCCCAGCTTTGCAAATTACACTGGGTGCTTTGGGGCATTGCCTTCACTGTTTTCTCCCCCTTCGTGCCCCTGCTCGCAGCAGAAGGTGCAGCAGCAAGGCCATCCTTAGCTGCTCAGAAATGCCCAGGGCAGCTGGGTGGCACCGATTTAGTTTTTCTCCCTCTCTCCACCTGTCTGGGGTAAGCGATGCCGATGATAACACTTCATCATCACTAAAGCATTGTTGCCACAAAGAGAGCACCTCCATTGCCAGAACAAATAGCCCTTAAAAGCAGAGGCAAGAGGCAAACAGCCTCTGAGGGCTTGGAGCATCTGTACAGAAGCAGGGTGGCCCTCGGGGGAGAAGCCCCCCAAATCTTCCTTTCTGGAAACCTTCCCCCAAATCCCCCACCTCCCCAGGCAGCTGCACTGACCCACCAGCCAGTGCTGCTGAAACCCATGGCTTTGCATCCCTGTAAGGAGAAGCTTTGCAGGCTCGCAGACAGACAAATAGCTAAGTAAACAGCCACGGGGGATGTCGGTCCAAGGACCGCACCAAACGCAAGGATTTTAAACCCTGATTTTTATTGCAAACAAGCATAATGTGCTCTTGGCGCGATTGCTGGTGTAGTGCAGCCAAGTGGGGAGGGTGTCCTTCCCCCTGTGCAGAAAAGGCCAAAAACCTCTCAAAATTGTCTCCTTACTCCCAAGGGAGGCTGGTGCCTTGGGGGGCCCTGTGCCTGGGTCACATGTTGCTGGGGACATCCCCTCGCTGGCTGCATGGTGCTGGGCTCCCTTCTCCTTCCTCCTCCTCCCGGCCCCATGGGGCAGAGGGGAAGGAGCAGCTTCACGGCTCGGCTCGGGTGGGAATTGCAGCATCCCCCAGAGACATCAGGGCATTACAGATTCCTGGGGTTTTTTAAATGCAAAACGTCCTTTAGCACACAAGGCTTTTAGGTGTCACAGGAGTGTATTAAAGTACTTAAAACCCACGTTCAGACAAAATTTGGCATTAAAATGAAACTCTGGCAGCTCCAGTGCTATACAGCAGCCCCATTGCTGCCCCACAGATGAGATGAAGGAAGATCTTTAACCCCACGTCTCTGCATTGGGATAAGGTCATGCCATCCCACCTTTGCTGGCAGGTTGGGCACATCCCGGATGCTTCTTGTGCCTCCACAGCTTGCCCATGCAGAGCCACTTTCCTGCAGGAACCACCACATACCTGGGGTTTGCATGGGGGCAAATTTGTGCCCATTTTACAGCTGGGCAAAACTGAGCCCAGAGGTAGCAAGGGCAAGGCAGGAATTACCGGGATGGCTCAGCCCTTTGACCACCCTGAACATCACCTTTGCCAACAGACCAGGCTTGGGGGCAGCCAGGGCGGCTCACTGGGTCCTGCCAAGCTGGGGGTGCCAGGGAGAACTTGTTCTGCAAGGAACCAGCACACAAGTACTGGCATTTCCATCACTTGGCTGTGCACAGGTTGTTAGGAAAAAAAAATAAATAAAGATAAATGGAGGAGAGCAGAGCATGCCGGCAACCCTTCTCCATCATTCCTTTTCTTCCCTAAGCAGATCAAATTATGACCTGAAATCACTGAATACATATTTTATTATGTGGATAATTTAAAGGATGAGGGTGAGACAGAGAATTCATAAGGTACAGTCATGTTAGAAGACAAAGAGTTCTCATTAATCTCCTACAGGAAAAAAACTGAACAGGAGAAAAGCAGGGGGACACAGGTTGTAATCAATGCTGCCCTCTCCTCCTCCTTGTTTTGGGTGAGCTGGGACACACAGGGATGTCTTCTCCACTAACATCCAGACATAAGCTGCTCCTTAACATCTCACAAAATAGATGCAGCGCTCCCAGGTCTTTCCAGCCCCACCATCCTTCGCCAGCAATGTAAACCCATCATATCGCATTTAAAGAGCTCTCCTCCTCTGCGCAGAGCCAGGGAGCAGGGGAGGGGGTTAGGATGCAGCCGTACCTTCCCCCCAGCCCTGGGTAGGGCTGCTCCGTGTCCCCTCTGGGACTCGCAGCCCCCAGCCCGCCACTCACCCTTGCTGGGGCTGTGCCGGGGGCAGCACCATCGCGGTCTGCTGGGCTTTGGCCCATTTCACCCCAGCTCAGGCGCCTGTCTGGTGCCTGCTCGAGCGTGATGCTCTTATGCCTTTGAGGGGTCAGGCCCGCTTTGCTTCCTCTCAAACTCCCCAGCCCCATTAAGTCACGGGTCTCTCTGCACTCCACAGATCAATGCCAGCTTCAGGATGTTTTTTGGTCACCATGGGACAGGGGAAGAGCTACTGGCTCTTAATAATTGTTTTAATAACAATTAAAAAATATATAAAATAAATAACTATGTAAAATAACTATATATTTGAGGGGTAGCTGAGCTCTGGCACTGGACTGGAGGCGGGGGGGGGTGAGGGCTCATCCCTGGAGGCAACACCCCAGCACGTGCCTCTGACCTGGGACACTGGTGATGGGACAGGAGCAGCTGGGCTGGTGGCTTCAGACCAGCTCCTGCTCAGCTCTAGGAGGATGAGGAGTGTGTTTTCCCTCTTAAACACCTAAATGGTTTTATGGGGATTTTGACAAGTCAGATTAAGCACCGTAATCAAGACAAACTTGTTGTTTAAATAAGGCCCCTGAGGACAAATCAGAGCTGCTGAGTGTTTTTCCTACCAACCCCGCACATCTCACAGGAGGAGGGTTGGGTGGTGGGATGGGGTCACACCTGCAGCACAAGTTGCTCATTCTCCAGTGGTCACCATCTTCACAGTGGGGTCTGGAGAAGGGGACACATAGGATGGCCCAGTGCCTTCGCACCTCCACGGCTTGGTCCATCGGAGCCCAACACTGTGCTTGCAGTTCCCCGCAGCCCCACGGCATTGGCCAGCCCTCCCTGGGAGGCTCATGATGCCACAGGGGTTATGACAAGATAACCTTTAAACAAACACATTTAATTTCTGTACTAAAAGGCCCTGGGGCTGCTCTCCTTCCCGGCAAGGCTTCTGGCATGGAGAGAGGCAAGGGGAAGGCAGGCAGGGCTGGAAGGGCACACCAGCACTCACTGGTTTGCGATTTGCGTTGAACTAGTGCTGCTGGCTTGGTTTCAGCTGTCACATGCTATTACTCACACATCCTAAGGATGGCCTTTACATTTTTTTTTTTTTCTGAAAGTCTCCAAGTTATTTTCCTTGGCTGCCTGAAAGGATTTTGAGAGACTAAGTGACAGTTTGCTCCCCAACCCTGGGAGGGGCAGAGGCACCAGAGGGATGTCGGGGAGGAGGATGGGGTTAGAGATGCTCATGGAGCTCACACCCCTCTGCTACTCGTGCAAGTCTCCAGGTGAAAGCCAGTCCCATTGCTCCCCATGGCCACAGTTTGGGAGTCAAACAAGAGCATCAAGGTTAAAACATCTCCCTGAAGAGACTGGGGAGACAGCAACACCTTTAAGAGAAGGCAAAACTGGGAGAGGAAAAAATTAACCTGCCTCTCCCTGCCTTTGCTGCTGCACAGATCAGAGGCTTAGGGCAAGCAGCTATCACAGATGAGATTGTTCTTCCTCCCCACTCCCCGATGAGCTATTTTCTACCACAGCCCGCTGATGGTAGCAGCCATGTTGTGCACGCTTGCTATTCTGGGCAGATTAAGAGAGGCTACGATGGGTGTGTGGAGCCCTTCTTCACCTGAAATGTTCATGAAGCAGGGAGCCCTGTGAGATGCTGCGGTCCTGGAAGAGCTGGAACCACCTTCTCCCCTTGTCCTGCAGATTGGCCAAGGAAGGTCAATACTGTTTTCTTTCTCATCATTTATTTCTAAGAGATGTCAAAAACCTCACTTTTCCCCCCTCCCAAGAATTTTTCCTGCTGCTTGATGTTAGAGGACGAATTCTTGCCCTGCCTCTGCTGAGTAATGATGGCCAACCATCAGCCAGAGCCAGATTTAAGGCGTGAAAGTTAAGCTGGAAAGATTTAAAACATTTTTTTGGCAAGACCTATTCAGCTCAAATGGCTGGTTAACATGTGGAGCAGAGGAAGAAGTCTTGCTTTAACCCAACCAACCATTTTAATTCATTTATGAAGAGATTAAAGACTTAGAATACCCAAATACTGCCTTGTAGTTGAACAGAGATAAGGACGAGAAGACCGGCACTTCAAGAACCCATTTGCAGCTCGCTGTGAAAGCAAAACTAAAGCAAACTATGCAGTGACGATTACCAGCAGGGCTACAAGTGCTTCTCTGAAAGGTACAAGATGTGGGCTCTGGTCCTTATCTGATGAATCCTGCTACAATTCACAGCTTCCCATGGTCTTAAGCACACCTCTCCACTAGCCAAACCCCTTGGCTTCTCAACATTTAAAGCAGGTGACAGACCCCGAGCTCCTACAGATGCTCGGTAATAACCCTACACCCATGACCAAGTGCAGCACGTGGGGTCTCTGCACTGCTGAGAGGAAGGGAAATCCCACTTGGAGAGCAAGTGAGGAGGATCTTGTGAGGCTGGCCTCAAGAAAGAGAGTCTTTGAGGGCAGCAGCTGTAATTTTCCCAATTAACTCTGCTGGATGCCGGGGTTAGTACAGCTGCCTGCACATGTGGACACTGCTGACACACAAGATGATTTCTTCAAGGCAAACTCCACAGTGAACACTCTACTTTGTCCCCGGACCACTGCAGGTCCTTGCTGGGTACTTCTGGCCTCCAAAAACCAGCGAGAAAGGAAAGAGGACTTTTAGGCAAGGAAGGAGTTAGATTTACCTTTCCAATTATCCACTGCTGTCATTATGACCTTCCATAGTTAAACAAAATTACCCTAAACAAACAAGGCTCCAGTGCTTGGGTCGAACACTGGCATTAGCAGCCATCCACACTCACTGCTGAAGAGCTCTGACATATTGATATTAATTTAAATTTCCCCTTGACCATCATTTTTGATTCCCTCCGGCGCTGAAATTCTTTTTAGCACTGAGGCATGTTCCTCCTACTCTTCTATTATATGCTTTAAAATTAATTAAAGAGGCTGGCTGGCCAGGCAAGGTTTTAAATTCCCTTTCTCAAAGAAAAATCTGACTTGCCCAACACCTCTCGCAGACACACAAGCACTGGAGGCAAAACCATTCTGGGGCAGCTTCCAGCCAAGGGCTTTGTAACCTTGCTCTTTTAAAAGAAGAAAATGAGAATAAAGACTCTAAGTGCCCACCACCTGCAATTAATTTTCACAAGGAGAGCAGTTAAGCACTGGAACAGGGTTCCCAGAGGGACTTACAAATATCCGATCCTTGCTCGGTTGAGTTGTGAAGATCTCCAAGCCCTAGAGCAACCTCATCCAAACTTGAGGCAAGCCCTGCTCTGGGCAGGGGGTTGAACCAGAGACCTCTGGAGGTCCCTCACAAACTCAGTCACTCCCCGACTCTAAAAAAGCTGAAAACCTGACAGGGACCATTTGTTGAGGAAGCCACTAATTAAAAAAAATATTGACTGAATGTTGTTTAAAAAAAAATTACAGTAAGTAATTATATGCGACTTAATATGTCAACGGCAAAGAGTCACCTGAAGGAAAGAAAATTAAGGGGATTATAAAATAAGGAGTGTACCACTTGTGACAAAGAGACAAAGACAAAAAATGCCATCAACTTGTGTTTATGAGCTGCTGTGTTTCTAATTAGGGCCAGACACCAAATTTGCATTTTATCTTGATTGAAACAGAATGAAAACCAAAAAAATAAAGGCGGCCGATGTTAAACTGTTTTCCCTGTTTAATTTAAGGAGTAACCTTATAGCATTCAAAATAGCTGGTTTTTTTTCTTCTGTTTTTAAGATCTCAGCTTCATCGGAGTGATTTCAATTTAAAACACAGAGGACCTTCAAGTGAGGGGAGAGAAGGAATGAGGTCACCTGCCAAGCAGCAGCTGCTCAGCATGGAAGAGGGGTACAACAGCAGCCACAGCAGCTTGCAAAATAAATTAGTAGCCATTGATAAACAAGCCAGAGGCTGAGGGAAACCCACACCTGAAACCAGGGGAAGCAGCAAGAGCAATGGCCATTGCTCCTCACACCAGCCCTGCCTTCAGAGGTGGCTGGCTGGGAAGGATGTTCCGCACAGCCCAGCACAGTCACCCAGCACCAAATTCTCTTAAAATGCAGCAAAATGGAAATCAAGCTAGTGCTCAGTGGGACACGTCAGTGGCCATCAGACAGAAGGAATCCATTTCGTTTCCTTCTGCTACAGTGACTAGGGTGACTCATACGATGGAGACCTGCACATAACATCCTCAGAGCAGGACACACACTAGCATGCTCTCTTCTCTCTCCCTTCCTTCTCTCATTGCTCTCACCCCCCACTGGCATGCCAGAAACCATGGAAGAAAACCAGCACACAGCATGTGGGAGCAATCCACACCTCTCTGAGTTGAGCATCACATTTCTCCCCATTGGAAAAGACTCTCCAGAAGTCAACAGCAATTTCAGTGTGTCCCACACCCTTCTGAGAGCCACAGCTGTTGGCTGAAGGAGCATGTAAGTCTGCTGTGGCCCCACTGGAAATAGGCACCAACATTGGATCAGGACAGGATCTGCCCCGACTCTGCTGTAAGGCTTCATCCCTGCTCCTTTGTTCATATGCCCAAGAGCATCCTTGTTTTTCTTTTCTGTCCTGTGACCAAAGGATGTCAAAAGACCACACAACCCTTCTGGGAAGATCAGAATCAGGGTTTTAACACCTGGAAGATGTGAGACACCTTTCACATGCCACAATCAGTTACAGCTCCTTGACAAGTGGCCCAAGACTGCAGCAGGGCCTTGCTTTGATAACATGGAGGGTGAAGTCCCTGTGGCAATCAGCCTCAGGGGCGTGAGGGAGACATACTGCAATGAATGAACACAAAGATTCTGTTTGCAAACCAAAATGCTTCCCATAGGTATCACTGTATACATTGCACCTTTGCCACCTGCAGCTAGGAAAAGATGCTGCACCCACCCATTCCACTTTCAAGCTTAACAAGTCCTGGCAGCAATCCTAACAGCTCAGCATGACTGCTACTCATGAAGACCGTCTCCACCTTCTTACCCCTCCCACTATCCTGCCAACAAAGCAACAACAACTCTTAACATCATGGTTTATTCCCCCTCCATATGTACAATTAAGTGTATGCATGACCATTAAAAATAAGGCTACTTATATCATGGCTCTGAAACACATTACAAACCAACTCCATCCCCTCTCATTACAACATTCAAAATGCTTGGCTTCCATGGTGTGCAGAGAGGGGCAAATGCAACCAGACCACATGGGCAATTAAGTGGTGCAGGGCTTTGGTAACTGGATCTAGAATTTTCCTCCTCTAGCCAAACAGTCAAACACAGCCAGGCTAGGGGGGGAGATTGTTATCCCACAGTGTCTTGGTGAGGTCAGTCCAGGTCCCAGGCAACTGCAGGTCACCGCATCTCAGCACGTTGCTGGTGGCAGACAGCAGAGAGGCCCAGGCTCATGTGAACGGAAGGACAACTTACTCCTCTCCTTTGGAGCTGCCCCTTTGGGTCGAGGCAGAAGCATAAGGAGAGGAGGAAGGGGAAGCTGCCCTTCTCTTCTTGATGGCCAGAGGACTTCAGTCTCCAGAGGTGCCAACCTGGGTGACATTTCTCAACATTTAATGCATCTAAAAAAAAAATAAATCAAAGGAACAACTGAACCATATCATTATGGGATCTCAAAGCAGATTACTTGCATGTCCAGGTAAGGCTTAGAGACTTTCTTTTTCCAATGGGGATGAAAGAACAGTCCAGATGAAAGTAACTGGAGATGTGCAAATGAGGACAGCCCTGTGTGGTCCTGTAAGCTCCCTTCCCAAGTAAATCTGTTCCCATATGCAACAAGAGAGAATCTTCCCAGCTTCAGCTTGTGGCTCAATAAATTTTATTATTCCTTTTTGTTTTTATTTAAAAGAATTTGTTTTCCTATCATAAAAATTAAACAACCATACCACCACCACCAGCAGCAGCAAAGTCTGTGGAGTTAATGTTGATGGCAGACAGTTCACTGGTGTTGCCAGTGTCTCAAAACGTCCTAGAAAGTCCATAAATGGAAAAAACCCAAACATGATGGTTTTGGGGAGGAACATCAAGGTGGTTTCGGTTTCTTGTCCTGCTGAGGATCCCAGATGAATACTGTAGCATATCAGCAGGACCAAGTACCTCATGCCTTGAGAGCAAACCCTTCATACCAGCTCCAGTACCTGATTAGTAGGGAAGATGAGACATTTAGAATAGCAATTTATGACATTCATTATCTCCTACATCAGCATATAGATCACTAGGACAGGACTGACCCCTTCCCATCTCCACCCCTTACCCTTTATTCACCAGCATGCAATAATATCACGCAAATGGGATAAGCACTTGGCAAGGATCCTGATTTTGATGTCTACTTGCACTAGGATAAATTACGGCATGAAGCAAAACCATCCACAGTTGTCTCATTTCCACTCATCCCAATCAACCATCTCTTGGAAATCTTGTAATGGAGATCAGAGATTTTGTCCTCTCAGCCCTCTGTGCTCACATTTCCCTTGTCCACGCTAAGATGGGGCAGCAGCCTCTGAAGGCATGGTCTAGAGACAGCAGAAGAAAATAACTACGCACCTGCAGAGTGATTTGCACAGCCTGTATTAACCCAGGGTGGTTCTACTAGGGAAAGCTCTAGAGCTTTAACCCATGGGTGCTGGCTGGCATGGCATCTGCCCCCAGAATGGACTGGGTTTGTGCAAACGCAGTCCTTTCCCAGACCATCCCACCTTCACCATGTGCTGCCAAAGGCAAATGGAAATATCAGAGTTCTGAAAGCCCTGGCTGTTTGCACATTTCTCTATCTTCTCTCATTAACAGACAAAGTGCATGAGCAAAACCTCTCCTCCCTAATCACTCTCCTGTTGTTGCTGGATTCAGTTCAAGATATCAAAAGTGTCTGTGCATTTTGCCCATTTTACTAAGAAGGAAGTGACCAAAGTAATGAGCAAACAATTCCACAGCCTGCTAAATAAATCGCCTATGAACAAGAGGCTACAGCATCACATGCTGCAAGAGCAGAAGTAACCAGGCCACTCGTGGCCTAAAAAGGAGAAAAAAAAAATCTTGACACACAGTCAAACACAGACCACTTGGGTCTCCCCGCATTCCTGCTTTTTTTGTGATTTTTTCAGGACCATTCAGACCAGCAACTCTGGTCTGGCTCCAGAGAGCTGCTATCATCACAGGGATGGGAGGGGAAATCAGGATGAGGACCTTAGCTTCATGAGAGTGACAATCCCGCGTGTAACTTTGCAAACAGCAAGTAAACCCCTTTATCAGCAGCTACAGGAAGCTGCCAGGGCTCTGGGCTACAAGCATGCGGTGTTAACCACCAAGCCTCAAATCATGGTGGAGGTCAACGCTGCTGTGTACAGTTTGGGATGGCATCAGACCTGTGGTTCTCCAGAGGATTAGCACCAGCCTGGGTTTGGGTACTGGTTTTGCTTGGCTGTCTGATAAGACACGTAAAGAAGGGCAAAGTCTTTTCCATATTACTTGACACTCCATAGATAGAAATACAGACACTCTGGAAGACTTTTAATTCAAGTGCTGAAAACCTGACAAAACACTGGCTTCTTGGTGCACAGGGAAGGCTGTTGCTTTCACAAAACCCTACGCTGGCAGCTGCTGTTTGTTACAGCCAGTCTGGGCACCAGGAGCAAGCAAAGCAAGGGAGCATCCCTGCTCATTTTAAACATTGCTCCAGCCGGCTGCACATCAGGAGCTCAGCTTTTAGCTCTGCTGCACTCCATGCTGCGGCAGCAGCCAGAAGACGGGCTCAGCTTAACACTGGCAAGTTAACACACAGCCTCTGCTGCCACAAGAACCAACAAGAGCCTGGGGAGATGCTTGTGCCAGACTCTCCATGCTACCAGGACCCCGAGGAGCAGCAGAAGCACACTGGGTGCTGGACGGCCACCAGCAGCTTTTCTACACCTTGCTTTAACTGGGTTTCATTGCTGGTGTGCTGTCTGCTCGCTCCGCCATGTGCCAGAGGCAAATACATCATTTAAATTACAAACTTCTACACTTGGGATGACGTCCTCTAAAGGTTTCTCCTGGCTGTACAGTTTCTCTGACCTTGCTCTTCACTAACAACAGATTCAAGCATTTAAAGAGGAGATGCATGAAATAACTTACCTTAATTGTACCCTGACTGTTAGCAGCAATCAGCACATTGGACTCCTGGAAAAAAAGAAGAGGCACTATCACAATCTGCCATTGCTTTTTTTTTTTTCCTTCTTCTCCCCTTTTTTGGAAGAAGCAGCAGAGAAGCAGCAGTTGTTTTTGTCTTAAACATTAGAAGTATATCTAATTTCAAAGGGACTTAACTCTTCCCATTTCCAAGATGCTTTCGAGGCTAAAAGTCTTTATAGAAGTTGTATTACCTTAAAGAATTAGAAAGCAATAATCCTTAGTGCTTGTACAGAGCTTTAAATCTCCAAAGCAATTTACAAACATGAATTAATCCTCACAGTCTCCCTGTGAAGTGGGCAAATAATAATCATTTTCATCTTTTGGCAGCATATGGACAAAGGTCTCCAGTGCCCTAACTAAACCGACTAATCACCACGACAAAACCTCTCTGTCTCTGAGGCCACACAACCTCTCTGACAGCCAAGAGGTTTCAGACAAGTAAAACAAAGAGACAAGATTAGAAGGCAATAGCAGATACACCCAGTTTGGGAGGGAAGATAAACAGAGAGGGCTCCAGGCCTGCTTTATTCAGAAAGGCAGCATCTATTTACCTCCTGCCAATTGATGGAGTTGCCTTTGGAGATATCCTGGTTGTCTGCAAATTAATGGTCTGCTGCATCAGTCAGGCAACCCCCAGGCAAAAACTGGGGGACACAGCCTCTGCTCTTTCAGACCGCATTCCTGATGTAACCAGCAAGTGCAGACACACCCCCCCAAACCAGAATCATTCAGACAGGGGGAAATCCAAAGGAACAATACTGTGCCAATAAACCTAAAGCACGTAACTGCTGGGGTGCTGGCAACAGCCCTGGAGATGCCAAGGTTGAACCACTGCTCCCAGACTGGTGTCCCGCATCCATCCTTGTGCCAGCAATTGTAACATATGCTGCCAAACTGCCCTCTGTGAACTGTTTGCTCTAAAGTCAGATGATAACTTTTCTCAGACACATTTTTCAATTTCTCTCACTGCTGCTATCCATCCTCAAAGTTGCCATAATTACCCCATCACTTAACACATGCATTTTTAATAAACTCGGTGACTAGAATATGCCCTGCTCCAATGGGAGTGGGAAAGCCATTCCCAACCCAGCCCCAACATGGTTGCATGCTGCCTGACCATGAGGTTCAGGACTTTGCACAGCCACCAGCTTCAAAGCAAAGGGAGAAAAATCCTTTTCAATGCAAAACCCCACTTATCAGGTAAGAGTAGCCTTGTGGTGGACCACTGGTCTAATTTTTTTATAGATTTGTTCACCCCCAGTACAATCATTAGGGGATTAGTTAAGACTCCTGATATCTCACCAATGATCCTCCAGATCAAAGCTCCTGAAAAGAAAGTATATCCTCAAAGGAAGCATATACTCCAATTTCCATTAATTTGGTGGCTAAAAGAGTCTAATCCTGTGAACCGCTCAGCTTCTGGTTAACAGCATTAGAATAAAAACCCACTGGGGGGAATGCAGATATAAATGTGATTTGGGGACTAAAACAGGGACTGGGATGCCAGACAGGATTTTGGAGGCAAGGGAGACACACTGGCAGCTATCTAGTATGCAGTGCAAGAGACTTGAACTCCTGAGTACAGATGATCCAGGGTCTGAATGATTCCTGTTTGCACTGTGAGTGATTGGTAATTCATCCTGCTGCTGCAGTCTGCTGGGGTACCACTGTAAATGAACTCTGGTTCAATGAACAGTTTTACCTGCTAAATAAAATAAAAACGCCAGAGGGTAATACACTCTCACTCCCTTGTTCTTCAGAAGCCACTGTTTTTTTTTTTTCCTCCAGCAGGTCTGAGCTAACCACCACTCTGCTGCTTTCACTCACAACCATGAGATGCAAACAGGAGCACACAGCAGCAAAATTAGCACCAAATCTGTCATTGAACAAACAGTGACTTGCTTGTTAAGACAGTCTAGCACTGCTTCCCTGGGAACACTGCTAAGTAACTTGTTTTTAATCCTCTAAAGAAACAATTATCTTCCTTTCATGTTGCCTATAAAAGAGCCAATATATTCAACACATTAAACACCTAAGCAAGTCATGAAGTTGCTTAAATCTGTAGGTTTGTAACTTGCAACAGGTGTGAGCACATTGAACCAATCTTTTTGCCAGGACATGCCTTGATGGAGTTACCATATCCTCAGAAGACAACCATCATGACCACTTAACTGGCAGAATACCTATTTCCCTTACCACACCACTATGAGCATCTGTATTTCTCAGGCATGAAAAACAGGGTATCACCATCCACTGTGGTTGCATGTTCTACTTTACCCTAATCACTTGGTGTTTCTATGCAGGGCAAGAAGGTTGAAAGGCTGGCCTTCCCCACCCCTCCCAAATTTGTTGTCTGCAGGAGACAAACTCCAAAAGCAGAGGCAGGGAGTATGTTGGAGATCCACCCCAACTGAATAGTCCTGCTCTGAAGAAATCAATTTTTGAAATGACTCTTCTATGCATGCACCTCCTGCTACAGGTGGTTAGCACCTGTAACCCTTCTTAACAGGAGAGGCAGAAGGTGCCAGCTGCCTTTGCTAAAACAAGATTGAAGAAGAAAAAATGAACAACAAAATTCAAGAGACAAGGGTTTACTGCCTAGCAAGCAACAGAATTTTGTTCCATGCGGCTGCTAATCTCAAGTATTACTGCGCTCTGGTGGAAAGCTACCGACTGCGTAACCTGATGAAATGTGGCAACCTCTCCTCTGCACATCAAGGCAGATAAGGAGCAATTGGTGGAGATGTGGCACAGTGCACTCAAGTCCCCTGCAATGAGATAACGTGGCATCTCAACAAGCCAGGGACAGCCATAAAACTGACAGGAGACAGCTTAAGAGTTTTGGTCCTGTTAAGTCAACAGAAAAGAGCAAGGCTCTGGGGATGTCAAAAGTATGCAGCATCATCTTCTTGTCTCTGGGCATTACATGTGAATATAGAAAGATTAATTGACAAATGTAGGTGTACCTCAGGACTCAGTCAAGATTAACGGAGTGTGCAGGTCCAGAATAGCTCTAAGGTGCTCCAGGGCTGAAGTCCTGTGCTAAGACTTATGAACAGCCTTCCACACAGGCCAACTTGTTCCTTGACTGCAGAGACAGTATTATGGGAAGTCTGAAGGACAGTTCCTTGACATTGGGAAGTACTTGACTCCACCACAAATCTTTGTTATTGCCTACAAACTGGACACATATCCACACAGAGGTAGGCATTATGCAAAATGAAGTTGTAAATCAGTCCCAAGAGCAAAAGACAGACCAAACAGAAGCACCTCCGTCCTGAACCTGACACATCCATGTTCTCCTGGATGTGGCACTGGATGAATACGACTGGTCTACCAACAGGAATTTAGGAGCATTTGCCCTTGGGATATGAAGGGACTTTCATTGATTGCACCAAAAGAAGAAATTTCTGCAGCACATTCTTGATGGCAAAGAAAAACAAAATCAAATTTAGGACCCTCCTGAGTAGATGAGATACCTGTTACATTCATCATTTGAAGGAATTATTCACCTAGTGACAGATGGATTTTGAAGCACACCGATTTCCTTCCCTCCTAGTTAAGTCCTGTATTTGGATGGCCCTGGGGAAGCAATTTGTACAGGGAAGGAAGGAAGGGAGAAGGAAAGTCTGGCTGACTGATGGTATTCATGCAAGAGCAGTCGGCATTAAGAGAATCAGAAATGCTCTGGATGTTTCACGAAGCTTGAGGAAACTCAGCTGAACAACTGAAAATTGTTGGAGCTGCTTCAGTGCGATAGGGAGTAAAAGACAGCTGAAGTTGTAGCTCTTCCACTCTTTCTTTTCATCTTTGTGTAAGAAAACATTGAGGGAGGGCTAAATGAAAGGCACCCCAGATGGATACCTGTTAAAAGAGCACACACATCTCCTCAGAGGGACACACACTGGTAATATTCAAGCTGACTCAACTCTATGGAGCAAGTAAAAGCTCCAGACAGACCCTCTAGCTAAGCTGTGAACCCATCCTCACAGTTAACTGCAAGGCTCCTCTCTGTCATCCCACTTCACTAATAAAGAGCTACCATGGACACCCACCTGCAGCTGCAGTGCTCCAGGAGTTAAGCACCCCTCTGACCAGTGGGCTCATGCAAAATTACAGCTGAGTATTTTTATTATCTGCCTTTCCTGACACAAAATAGAAAGCCTGTCCCAAAGGGGCTCAAAATAGGCAAGATGAGCACATATCACTCGCATCTTTTTTTTTTCCTTTAATAGAATCCTTTGTGAGACCACTCCTCCTCTACTATCCCATATATATCAGTCCTTAAAGTGAAATTCAGAAGCTCACACTGAAGGAAAAGCTGGAGCATGGTCTACACAAGAGGAGGAGCCCGGATGCTGACTTTGAAACATCTCGGTCCCCCTGTTGGGAGCGAAACTGTGAATCAGAACATTTATGTGTGAACATAACCTACACTTTTATAGTTTGTAAACGTGGTAGTTTTGCAAAAGCTAGTCTTACCAGGAACAGAGTCAGAGTACTTGAAGGTTGGAAACTACAGTGGGTAGCTAACAACCACAGCTTTGACCATGTAAGCCAACACAAGAGATGCAGCAGCACTTCTCCATGCCATTAGCCTGACAAAACTAACCTTGAAATACTTAACTGACTGTGTTTCCTTCAAGACCCACGCTGAGGAAGGAGAAGAGTTTGACTAAAGGAGAAATGGTACAACGTAGACTTGTTTCTTACTTTTACACTCTCCCCTACTTTCTACAGGTACCAGTGATAACACAATGGGCTGAAGAAGCTGTTCCTCAGGAGGAGTATTAAGATGCAAGATGTGCCTCCAAATTGTATGTGCACATGTTCATGCGATGGACTGGAAATCCTATTTGGGACTTTCACAGTATTATAAATAATTACAGGCCATGAAGTTTGTGTCTTTGTTATCCCCCCTTTTCTGCACAAATAAAGCATATTCGCCTCAAAATTCCAGCGCAATCATCATTGAGGTAAGCGTGAATTTTCTGGATTTTCAGCTAGATTTGTTCTACGGATTCACAGTTAGGATTCTTAAAGATCTTATATTAAGTTAACAACTTCTCACCTTCCCACCCCAGCAGACATTTTTGCTAACGAATGGCTGGTTCATCAGCAATTCTCTTTCAAGCAGACAGACTCACTGCCAAGTAACCCTTAACACTTACACAAAGGAACTGGAGCCTAATTAAGCAAAGTTGTTGATACAATGGGAAAATATACTGGGTGAGAAAGCTTGCACTCAAATGGCCATTGTCGTATGTTATTTATAGGCAGAATAAAAGTATATAGTTGAACTAAGTCTAGTGCTGTTTTGTACAGAAAGCCGTTTCTTGAAGTAAAACTACTTGGTCCTTACTGAAGATGGCAACTATTACTCAGGTGCTGGCTTTTAGGACTGAAGCTGCAGACCATCTGCAAGACATATTTCACCAAAACTTTTCCCATTGACATCACGCACGAAGCTTTTTCCATATATCAAGATGTGTGAAAGCAGTTCCCCAACAGACCACCACTGCTTGACTGCTCTTCATCTTGTAATTAGCAGATTCTAATGGGTTTTTACTCTAAATCCCCCAGGATCTGGTTATTTTGTTGTATGACTCAAGTCAGCTTTTGTTTTTGAAAGAAAATTACAAATTCTAACCTAGGAAACATGATGAACCTCCAGTGTGCAAAAATCAAGAAGTTTTTAAAAGCTAAACTGCTAGATTAGATCTCCTCCCAACAGGATAATGTGGTGCACGTGGAATTTTATTTTCTTTATTTCTGCCATTGTTGCGATACAATCGTTATTGATGAAGGGGTGCATGGTGGGATGGTTAAAGAGTGGTGCACAACCCACTATCTCCCTGTGTGCCAGAACTTCCTTTATATGCCATCACACTCACCTAACATTAATCCCTTCTGAACAATTTTAAGGGACTATTATCCATACTGTGAACATCAGGCCCAAGCAGAAATTAATTACTTCTTTAAACTGAGCACTTCTTCAAAGAACGAGGTCTTACATACAAAAGATGTCGTACCAAGACCTTTCAGGAGCAGCAACACCCAACTCTTTAGGTTTTAAACCTGGAACAGAACACACATGCGTAAACTGTGTCTTTTAATCCTTAGAAACTATATTTTTATCTCATTCTGAAGGTAAATCCTTTTTACACACAGAGATAAAGCCTCCTTAGGCTTATCTGGGCCCCCAAAAAAGCAACAACTCAATATAACTGAAAAAGGTCTCGTCTGTACTTCTAACTCCAGCTGCAAATACACAGTCTTTTGGGTTTGTAAGTTTATAAATGCTACACGATTACACCTGCACAGCATAATAAAGATGTTTTCTTAACACATTAGCCCACAGATTTACAGATGGTGGCACTCCTTTGGCTTGCTTTCTGTAGAAAGACTTGCCTGCAATCATATGCACATGCATATAATTTCTTCTTACATAGGAATACACGGACATGCTATAAAGGGGAAAAAAGCTTTCAAACAAATTAGTGTTTTCATCATCCTACATCACAGAGTTTGCAGCTTCTGCACAAGATGAAGTGCATCTCACTAGGAAATGTGCACAGGTAGAAATTCAACATCTCCTTGAATCCCTCCCCTCATTTTTCTGCAATTCCAGACTTTAACCTCTGTACCAGCGATGCTTTTATCAAGTTTTCTGACACTTCCACATCTGGTATTTTCTAACCATGACTCTCAATACATGAGTATATCCCTCTTTCCTGCACCCTGAAGAAGCAGTCTTCTCATTTTTGGATTTCACACTTAATGCATTTTTCTACTCCTATTCAGGCCAAACTCAGCACAAAATGATGCTGTATAACTGGAAGCTTATTTGCTATCATATATACCCAGGTCTCTGCATTCACAGCACATGGGTGCTCAGAGGAAAGCAGCCCAAGGCTTGCTCCAATGACACACAAGTAAGTAGTAAGCTCTCGGCCAAGTGAGAAATCACTTTTTCTTAGCATGACCCTTCTTTTCAGCATATAGCTCTCAAGAAAACAAGATCAACAAGGCAACTGAAGACCAGGCTAGAAGAAAATAGAAGTACACACATGTATGGTGCTGCACACAGACAGGCACCGATTTGCTCGTTTCTACGCCGTCTTCTGAATTCAAGATGGAAACAGAGGCCAACGAGACTGATGGGACAAGGGCAAAGAAAGCTCTGCAAGGGCAGGAGAGCTAGCCAGCAAAGCCCACCCCAGGAATGGTTGATATATTACAGGCGACCGCCTCTGTAATTTAGTTGTTCTGGAACAAAAATGGTTTTGATGAGCACCTAGTTTATTTAGAATTCAAGATGAGAATAACTCATTATTATTCTGCATCTACTGCAAAGTGAAGTACACAGCTCTAACAGCTGTTGCACACTCCCCATCAGGCAAGGTAGGGAGACATATGTTAAAACCAAATTATGTTGGCATTAACCCCCCTCCCCCAAAGGGCAAGTCTTCTCTTCCTCTATATGTGGGAACATTGAGCTCCACTGCGCATCTATCTGTGACAAGGTCTCTAAAGCTACTTGTTCCTATGGTCATATATCCTGGGATTTCAGACACTCCCCATAAAAAATATGCTTAAGGCCTTGAACAAAGCAGCAGCAGTATATAAATATAGATTGCAATAAGCCTACAAAAACATATACATAAACATGCAACACATTAGCATCAATATTGCAAAACCACAGGAAATGGCTAGGCATTAGTTTAGTGAAAACAGCTTTTAGCATCTATTCTCTTAATATTTAACGCTCCCAAATATTCGTCTGACAATTCTACATAATGCAATGCCATACGTCGCTTGACAACTGCACAGTCCGAGACCTGCATTCCTACCGCCAATACGTTTTCCTCCTTTCTCTTCTACTGTTTGTTGCAGTCAGTCATTACATCATGCTGGAGGTGATGAATTTAATCTCTCCCTAGCCAAGGTCATGCTGCCCTGCTGATCAGTGCTGTATGTGGCAAAACCAAGCCCCAGGGCGCTATCATTACTATTGCTATTGCTGTTGCTTATGCCTCCCTTCCAAACCCTCATCAGAAACAAAACGTGCAATCTGAAGAAATGGCCACCAATCTGCATAAGAGTGTTCAGAAATGTGACCTAAATCTGGTAGTTTTAGATTTTGATTTTGTGCAGACCAATGGCAAACCATCAGGGATCGGAACCATAAACAGAAATCAGTAGAATGTGAAAAGCCTTTTCAGTCCAAGCTACCCTGAATTAGACAGACAAGCAGTCCACCCTACAAGCACAGCCTACCACAGCCCAGTCCTGAAGTACAGCAAGGACCACCACTCCCAGCTGCTGCACTGGGAAGGAATGGATGCTGGTGGGAAATTCCTGAGAGATGCTAAGACATCCTTTCCCACACCTCCCAGCTCCTCAGTCCTCTTTAATTTACAACACACTCCTTGCCCTACTGTGAAGGGCAAACACCAATTTAAGGCCTGCTTCATGTTTAGTTGGTTCTTATGCCTTTTTCTTTCACACTCATGATGGGCTTCTCCCATCTCTCTTACCTTCTCTATTCTTCTTCCTTTTCCTTTTTGCCAAGTTAGCGCTTTCTCTTCCAGCTCAACTGTATCCAACACTCCTCCGTTGTTGTTCCCTCTTTCAAATCTTCTTCACACTTGAATCAGCAATTTCCTAGTTTGTGCAAGAACACTTTCATCTTCCCCAGACCATCTGTCCCATATCCTTTGTGGATTTTGTATTTGTGAGATTATTGTCACTTACATGGCATGTCTTATCAAAATCCAACTTTCAGCACTTTGTTCTTGAGTTTTAACAGCACCGTGTACATCTTCCCATCTCCTTCTCCCTCCCCTTGTGAGTCCACCTTTAAAAATCCTGCTTACAGAACAGTTTCCTTTTCTTTCCAACCCTTTTGCCTCCAACGTGCTAGCACCAACACCAACATGCACGTCTTCCTTGGGTTCAGAAAGGGTTCAGATGATGGTTAATCTTCCTCTCTGCTCCCAGAATGCAATCAATCAACTCTATCTGCTCCCACAGGCTGCCTTCTCCTTCTTAGCTCTGTAATTCTAGGTCCCTGACCTCATTACTGTACTAGGACAACATATCTGTTCCTCTGGTCCCTGCCTGGGCTGTCAACTACAGCTCATTCCCACATCCACCTCAGAAACATCTGCCTAGATAAAAACCACAGGATAGAAGCATATAAGGAGGCAGAAGCCTTATGGTTAGAGACTGAAACACCACATTATTTTGTGGGAACAAACTGCTGCTGGGCCAGGGGCTTTCAACAGGAGAAGGTGATCCACATCAGCAGACTTGCAGATGCACACATGCTCCAGATATTCTTTCTTTTGTGCTTTTTCCTGATACACAAGAGCTAATACTGCACATCAGCTGCTGCACTGGAGGACACTCCTCTGAAGGCTGACAAATGGTTTCTAAGTTGGGCCCAGAGGGATCACTGCTCAGTGACACATCTATGGTCTATGAAGCTCAGCACACCATTGATGCTGCCAGTGGCTTCCCTGGGCCAGGCACTGGAGTTCGGATCCTGTTATTAAATCCCGTTATTAAAAGTAAATTAAATACATAGAAATACCACAAAATAAGCTGTTAGCTGGTCCAGCTCCTGCTTCCCTTCCTCTCCCAGCGCCGTTAGTTTCAGTCTCTAAATAGCTGAATGATACAGGCTTAAAACTAACCCAACCACCTTGACGTTAATATTTTAAATTATTAAGTCTTAGTTCTCTAATGCCAATAAATCATTTATATGTGCACATTTAATTAACAATCCAATCAGTAAAAACAACTTAGCATTCGCACAGCACATTTTATCAGAGAAACCAAAGACACATTACAACATTAATTAAGTGTAACAGATGCCCTGGTGAGGTAGCTAAGTATTATCCTACTTTGACATGTGGGGAAACCGAAGCAACACACTCAGTGGATTTGCCCAGGGTTAATCCAGATGTTCACAATGAGGCACTGAAGAGAAAAAGCAGGGAGAAATACCACTGAGATTTAACTCTCCTAATAAGCATTCCATTTCTGAACTGCAGTATTTACTTACTTGCTGATGAGAAATCCATTCCAGCTGCGTTCCTCTCCCAAACAGACTAGGGGCACAAACCACTGCTATCAAGCACACTAGAAATCAACTCTAAGCTGCAACAGCCTGCCAGGTGAGGCTGAACAGACTAGGTCCAATGTGACACCCAGCTAAGGGTTTTGAAGAACACTTAATGACCCTTCCCACCCCACAGTTCACACCTATACACACATCTAAGCTCATGGGATGCAGAACACTTACCTAGCAGTCATAGGTCCTAGACCTACATCAGTGTCTCTTATCCCCCAAGCACTCCAACAACTCATCCAGCCCTTGGGGAGTTTCACACCAGGCTCCCATGCCAGGAGCACAGGAGAAGAGCAAGAAATTCCTGAATGACACTGACTCTGCTCACAACACACCGAACAATTATGAATCTTGGAATATATCAGGTGTCCCAATATCCTCACTCTTCTACAAACCCATAGTTTAACCAGTCTTTCAGGCCACGCAGAGTCTGTCCTGCCATCTCCTCCTCTCTTCCCACACCCAGGTGACCCTTGCAGTGGTCCCAGACAATGGTGGCACCCACACAACTGTGGCAGCTCTTTTTGGAGGACAGGCTCCTCTGTGCCCTCAACCTACAGTTCTAGACCCAGCAGTTTTGTTTGCTTCCCCCATTTGGTACAGAAAAACACTGGTTCCTGGGACTGAGGCTATAGCTGACAGGCAAATTGATTTGCTCAAAGTATCAGGGATGGCTTTTTTGATAGTGCCTGGCAGCCATGTAGAATTCAGTCCAACAGCCCATACTGTGCAAGTCCAGCCTTGTTTTTCCCAAAAATCATGAATTCTGCCCTGTATGCAAATTATATGCTGTGGAAATGCTTTAGGTTTCCCAATTATCATGTGATGAAATGTTTCAGACCCCAATGATGCCTATTGTCAGTCCCTTTAACCCAAGTGTGTGCCTCTCAGCAAAGCTGGATGGATTTTCAGAAGTTCTCACTGAAACCAAGAGGAGCTCATCTCCTCAACATCTTTGGCAACTGGATCTCTATGATTAAGGGACCTGAGTATCAATATGAAGTCTGTCTCATGATGGTAGGATGCAGAGCCTTCCTTCTCCAAGCAGAATGACATAAAGTGTGGCTTACATGAGAGTAATCGCAAAGTCACCAGTTCCTGTACTGCTCCCAGTCTAAGACAGGGTGTGCAGAAGATTAGATAACACAGAATTCATCTAATTAAAGCAAGAGAGAGAAAGGCTTGACTAATATTAAGGTATTAAAGCTACCATAGGCTTAATACAGGGTGGATAAAGTGCTGAAATAACCTCTAGGGAAAGAGGTCTTGCAGCCATGTAACTGGTGGGAACACATGCTGGCCAGCACTAGTGGGACAGGCTGTAAAGAAAAACCTTACTAAACCCCTCACACAACACTGTCCCCTCAAAACACAAGTGGAAGAATAATTAATGCATTACAACCACAGATGGTGGCAATCAGTAGTACAGGAGAATGGGTCAATGATAGGAGATGTCAGGAATGATGAAGGGAGCCAAGCCGAGTCAGGCTGGCTGGGTCAGCAAGAGGGAGAACACTCTGGCAGGAACTCATGAAATGGCTGACGGACCAAGGAAATCAATTTATGTAAAACTGATAATGGATTCATACTTTGCTACTGTTCATTTTAAACAGTTTGGCTGTCAACTCTTTGGGGCAGGAAGCTGTCACTTGCTGTCAGCTTGGACAATACCTAGTAAATTGGATCTCCTGCCTACTGTAGCTTCTTTGCACTGTCCTAATGAAATCACCTCCACCTCTAAGTCTGGCCTGACACAGAGATGCAAAAAAAGGGTCATGTTAAGCAACTTGAATTCTGACATTTAATTCGTATGCTTTAACTGTAATAACATCCCTTGAACATACCCATACATTTTTAAGTGGGATCCCACCACCAAACCAAACCCAAACCCTGATACTACAGTATTGCAAACCAACCAACTTTGAAAGTTCTGGACTATGTTAAAATCCTGACTTGTTTCGTTAACAGGTCTTGGAATAACGTTGCAGGGGGACTAGAGTGCTCAATAGCTATGAAACATATTAACTATTCTGAATGTTTTGCTTATGCCAGCTGGAAAAGAAGGATGATTGTTTCACTGCATCTGCAAGCCTTCTAATTTTGTTACTGGATGGGCCAGAAGTCTGGCAGCCATGGAAATCAAAGCCTTCATTTCTCTTTAAGCCAGGAATAGTATATTTAATAGCAAGAGGAACAAGAGTCATGGGTCTAAGCATCAGTGCTGAGGATGCTGTCTTGGGCAGGGGGGCAGGGGGGAAACAACAGCATACATAAGATGCTGCATCTCCAGCCGAGGCTGCAGGCAGGGAGGGTGGGGGATTACACATCTGCATGGCAAGCAGAGCTACAGCAAGGGGCAGGGAAGTGAGGCACAGCAAGAGAGCAAAAATATCTCATCCCTGGAGGCTGCTTCCACCCAAAGGGCTGCAGCTGCTTGGTGGTAAGAACAAAAGAGGGAAGAGTACCTGCCTGCAAGGTGGCCCAGCTTGTAGCTGCATAAGCCACTGCAGGAAATATATATATACTTTCTATGCAACACATACATAATAAATATATGTGCCACAGAAGTGAAATCGCCAGGACCCGATGAGATAAAAGAAGGGACAAATTGTTTCTTGCAGAGAAAAATCAAGGCACAAACATTAACACATGTGTATAAGCTTAATGAAATTATACCTATACTAACTTATAATATACACCTATTTGGGAAAGAGGACTTTGATTTAAGGAATGGAAATTTAATTAAGGTAAAATAAAAGTTTCCATTAATCTTGAAAGAATTCACAACCTGCTGCTCTCCTTCGACATCCAATTCAGCTAATGTTATACCAGGATCAAGCACAGCACTACATACCTGAAACCTCCTGCGATGCAGACAAGGCTGAGCCAGCTGTACCAAATCACATGGCCTTCTCTGGTCTTGAGAAATAGGAAGCCTTCTCTCCTCAAAATACCATTTCAAAATGCCCCGAGTACAGTGGGCAAATATTTTCACTATCCAGGACATGCAGGAAAATTATGAAGGAGAAGAGATGTTGATAAACTTGATATCAGCAATGAAAAATGGCTAGAGCCTACACCTGCAGGCAACAGGTTCTGATGATATCCAAAACTGCGTTTAATGTCACAAGCACAAGTTTACTCTTGAGTAGTAACTAGGTAAAATTCCAGTTATACTTAAATCTTCTCCCCGCACATATTCAAGTCATAGGGTTGTGTTAAAAAAGTTTACTGTCTTCTGTTCCTGTGGTACAGGGTAAGCACAGGTAAGGATGGGGCAGCAGAGCTGGGCGTCCTCCCCCAGCCATCAGAACCATCTCCTCTTCACCTACAGCTGAGAACGGGGTCAGAGCTGGCCTGGCTCACAGTCAGTGTGGTCTCTGTAAGTCCTTATTGTTATGGCAGTATACAAAAGGGAGCTGAACTGGACTTTGAGCTGGGTCATGTCTGTAAGGCTGTCAGGAAGAGAGTGATCTTTCATGTGTAAACTGAAAGAGATGCTGGAATCCCCGAAAGAAGATACATTGAAGCCCACAAGACACTTTGAAAACTGAACTGCAAAAATAAGGCCACACTGCAAAATATCAGCTTTGATTACCAAATTGTATGGCTGGCATTGAAAAAGACAGTACAGTAAATTGAATTTTAATAAGATCTGCCTGTACATAAAAGGTGAAGAACTTCATTAAACAAAACCATACAGAGTACAGATGATACATATGAGGTTGCTTCTCTAATATCCTACTACTAAAGCTTTCTTCATTGTATTTATCTGGAAGGAGAAGGGAGTAGGAAGAGAAGACAGCTATGCCTTAGGTATTAAGAATGATGAGAGTACAGCTTTATAGCTTTAGTACAATAAATGCAAAGCGTGACATCTTCCCTACTTTGTTCTGCAGAATGAACTATTCAAAAGATAATAATGAACTTTGCATCATCTGAAGGACTCAATTGTGCTCTGCTGCCTGCTTCCCTGATCCCATCCATCTAAAACACTCCTGAATCCAGAAGGATGAGAGAAACCAGCAACAAAAATGCACCTGAGAAATCAGAAATCACTGGGTCCTTCAGCTGTTGAAAAGCATTTTAGATTTAAAAACAAAGGATGTAAAAAACCCCCACTCCACCAAGGACTGAGATTTAAGTCAGAAGAAAAATGTAGGATGCCTTTAGACAAGTTCATTGATTGTGAGGGGAAAAAATATAAATCCAAACTCGACACACAATTCTTACAACTAGAGAGAAATTCCCTATTCTTTCATTCACTTTCCACTTTCCCTCTCCTCAACTTGCTCATTCATCTCCCTGCAACTTACCCTCCCCTAAGGAACACCAGAAGGTAGCCCCTGAATTCTAATTGCATTTGCTATTCTACTCAATCCCATGGATTTACATGGGCAAAATTAGCAGGACTTGCCTATCAGGCATTCTCCACAATACTAGATGAGAAGTCACTTGAAGCTTTAGATGGGCTTTCTTTTGTTTATGGCCTTTAAATAATTCAGAGAGAGGAGTTGTCAAGCTGAATCTGCAAAGCTCCCTTGACTTTGGACTTATGCTATTAGACTGCCTGCCTATTGTTTATAAACACAAAAGGATGTTACAGGATCCTATGTCTGCATGGGAGGGGAGTCAAGGACTAGAAGAACCAGGGCTGTCAAGACAAAAGTCATAAAAACAGATGGGAAAGCAAAAGTACGCAATAGGTGAAATACAGATGTACCAGCAAAGCAGCAAGAGCAAATTGCCAGTTTGGTTGTGCTATAAATAGTCAGTGCTAGCAGTTTCTTGTGTAACATGATGTCATTCTTTAAAAAGGAAAACCCCAAATGCAAATGGTAACTTTAATTAGCAATTAAAAGCACAACTTCACAGCTATACAGCTGCAGCCACCTCTCTGAGATCTGTCTCACTTCTGCAAACAAGTGACAGTCATCAGGCAGTGGGCCAGCACTTCATCATCATCCCAAAGCTCAGAGAGCAATTTTGTCCTTTCCCCCTTTTTTCTGGGCTCTTTGGGCAGAGATTTACTAGGTCCTGCCTGGGGACACCAGCAAACCACAGGTGATGGCCCCTGGCATCCCAGGGAGCTCACACACTCCAAGGTGCCTTTTAGGTTTTGGGTTTTTTTGTTTGGGTTTTTTTTGGTTTTTTTTAATGACTCTGGGACATGCATGGCTTTGATGTGGTTTTGCACAGTCATTTTCAATCAAAGCTGCAAACCTGGCTTTACAGCAAATGACTGACTTGAAGCAGCAACAGGAATTGAGAGGGAAGGGGAACCTCAGGATGTGCAGCCTTGCTCCACCCGTGCACATTTCTACAACTAGAACGTAATCACCTTTACAGGCAGTTTGCTAAATCTAATGAGGACTTTAAAAAGGGCATTTTAATACAAAAACCAGTAACTATGATTACAGTCTTGCTTTAAACTACCAAGCTGGATTAACTCTTAGCAATTATACTTAGCTCTGGATGCTGCAGACAAAACCCTGCCCTAGGGCTGTCCCTATGCGGTGGGACATCACGGCTGGGCAGCAGAGTTGCTGCCAAGGATGCTGCAGGAGCTGTCTCGGCACACTATGGGATAATACATGTATATGGAGGGGAACGATCCAGTTTAGTTGGCTCTCCTAAAGCAGACAGAGACCTCCACTTTGCTCTAGGAAGACTGCAACAGTGGACAAAACATTTTTCTTTTGCCCAACCGGTCCCAGCAGCTTCCAGTCCTACAAAATTTCACGATTAAAACAGCCTTTTATTACAGTCTTTTATGCCGAGCTTCTGACCGTATGAAATCCTAAATGAAACATGATGTAACACATGCAAATGAGCTGAAAAGAGAATTCAAATAACAGGAAAATATCATTAAGTGGGAAAGTTTAACTCGGAAGGTCAAAATCATTCTAGCCAGAAGAAAGAGATGCTGCACAGGGCATGCATGCATGCCCAATGGCCTTAAACGTGGCACCAACGGCTCCTTTCTTACTCGCTCCATGACTGCCAGCTAACAGCAGGGCCTGAAGCTGCAGTGCCATTAATAAGTCCCTAAATCTGCTGGTCTTGAATACGCTCCTGAACTCCAGGGAACAGCTTCCCAACAGTGTGCTGCCTGCCAGCGTCCCTACAGCAAGGCCATTAAACAGAAAACTGCTTTCCCCCCCGCCCCCCCCTTTTTTTTTTAATTTTAAATGTGGTACATGCATCTGAAATAAGTATTGCCAACTCCCAAACGTTACTGATCACAGCCCACTCTCAGGTAGGAGTCCTGAAATTAACTGAGGGATTGTCAAGCTCACACATCACAGCCTGGAAATCCTTGAATCAGATGCTTCCCCCCATGCTCTCTCCTTGACATTCTGGAAGGGTGAAAACCAAATGACATCCTTACTTTGTTCTAGGCTGTAACTGGAGATTTAGGACAACCTCGTGGCTCTACATGCTTCCTGCTAGAAAACAGGAGATTAAAAAAAGACATTAATTCTTAAAAGCACAGTTTTGTTAGCATCACTGCACTGGCAGCGCACAGTCAGGGATGGCGGCAGCAAGGGGAGCAGTGGATCATGCTGCGGCTCTGCCAGACAAGCTGCCCAACAGGCTCGGGTAGCTGGAGTCTGAGCTTGTCTTTCTCTGGGTTCCCAGAGAGGAAACAAAACTACATTAAGGTACTTAATTTTCCATCCTGGCGACTCCACAAACCCAGCAGCGGCTTGGTTAATGGCAGACCTTTAAGCTGTCAGAGGCTTTTACAGGTGGAGTGGAGCCCTTTTTCTTATTGCACACCAAAATAATTTCTAGCTAATATACCACACAGATTTAACCCATGCCATACAACACCTCCCAACAACTTTATTCCAAAAAAAAAACCCCTAGAAAGCATTTTACTTTCTAATGAGCCAGCAAATGAGTAAAAACCATCCTTCTTCATATGATGTACTCACAAGCAGCTCTCAAACGCTTGTGGTTTCTCAGCATTGCAAGACCGAAAAAGGTTTTCAATAAAGGGAGATCTGGGTAATGTTCTACATCACTGTTTAAGGACAATTCAATCATCTTTGTTCTGGATTAAAGTCTTGCTCCCGATTAATCTTAACAGAGCAATGAATAGGAAATCCACGTCCCAGGAAGTAGGAAAGATTTTATCTTTAAACCCAATTCACAAGTAAAATAATCTCTCTCACAATGGATAATTCTGCTACTGTTCAAGTTATTTTCACACATTGGGTATAAAAAAAAATTATCTCTAGATATCTCAAATTGAACTGACTGTTTTTAACGCTCCCTGTCATTTTGAATGCAGGCAAAGACTAACAATACTGTATCAAAAAGAGGAGCTCAACAATCAAGAAATCCATTAAGCTATCAATGACACTAATAGCAAAAAGGAAGTTTAAAAAGAATCAAGTATATAAAGAAAAAAAATAATGTCATTTTCCTACTGGGATTATAGGAGTGAACAAAACCCCTTGTGTTGTGACACAGTACCTCTGATTTTATAATATCCTTCAGCTACATAAATATTAGAATACAAACCTGAGCTCTGCTGACAAAGGATGAGGGAAGACAAACAAACATTTCTGGCATATGGGTTTTTTTTAGCTAATCTGCTTCATCCTCCCTCGATTTTAGGTATTCTTTCTGAAGAGATGCTGCTGTTGACTCTCTCCTCAGACACCACAGTGCTGGAGCTGGACCACACAACAGGTACCCCCTGCTTTCCTCTCCGCCTGACGATGCCTCAAACGTTTTGGAGCAGTGATGGTGAGAAATACAGGATACAGTACCGTGGATATAGGAAAACAAAAAAAGCTGTCATCTTGCTAGGACTCAACACAACTTATTTCTTGTCACAGCAAACTTAGTGTACTGCTACAGTCATCAGCAGAAAAGCTCCTGTGAAGAGTTCATGATCATCTACTGCCCTAGCTATAGCTTCCAAGGAAGAAATAAATGAAAGTATAAAGAAATGGCCTCTAAAAAAAGCCAAGCACACAGCACATACACAGTATGCATTTGTCTGGATAAGGAGAGACAGAGACGATGGGGCTTGGTGTGCATCACATTCTTTACTTCATTACCTTTGATTTGCAGTGAGCTGGACTCAAATTCCACATTCATGTGTTATCCAAAATTAATAGAGAAGCCCCAGCCTGGCTGAGAATATACTTGTCCATATCAAACTCACCTCAAACCTGCTTGCAAAGGAAAACAATGGAAACTTCAAAAATCTGTACAAAAATGAGTTTTCACAGCTCCCCTCCCCACTGCAGAATGGGTAATTTCCAGGTTCACAATGAATAGCAAAAGCCAAAGATTTAGTGACTGTGGTGGGCTTATGAGGAGACGACTGTCCTTGTCCACACCCATGTGTTAGACAGCTCTGCTCTTGGGGAAAACTAAGGAGCTTTACAACAGGAAGAAGAAGGATGGCTGCAGAGGATGGCCAAGAGGCAAGGAGAGGGTCTGAGTTTGCATTCAAGGATACACTGGAAAAGCAGCAGCCAAATTGCATCCCTTCACCCTGTAACCATACATCTATCAAGCATTTATCTAAAAAAATCTCTAAAGTGGTATTTTTCTTATACAAACATCTGAGCATCAGCAGAGTGAGTTTTCACAGTGTGGATCTTAGCTTACTTTTGGTAAGGTAAATATATATATTCTGAAGTCTTGAAACAAAGAAAACTCACAAGTTCCCAGTGCAGGTTGCTGCCTGCTATAACACTAGAAGAAAAGTTTCACAAGCTGCTAACTCCTGTTTTACTTCAGATTTTCATGCATTTTCCAACAGTTTAAATTACTTTTTTTTGCATTGTCAAGCCAAGAATGAACCTAACAAAAACAGAAAGCTGACAATGAGATGAATCCTTTTGTACTAAATAAGGACATTTGTATTTCACTCCCATCTCGTTTTGCCCAAATTTATCTTTTCAAATGCTGGAGCTAACGTGCAAGTTGTGAAGCAAGGCACACACAGAAGCACTATTAACCTCCTATTTTAATCAAGGATATTTCACTCTAAACAAGTCAAGTTTTCCCCCAAGCACTAACTCCCCACACAGGCTTGCTGTTATTTGGTGGTCGGAAGAAACTTGGCCAAAGCAGTCTGCTTTGTAGAAGGTCTTGGAAGAAAAAGGCAACGAGGTCTCAACTGATCAACCTAGAAACTAGGAAGAAAAAATCATGTATGCCTGATTTACACTCAGAGACTTGGACAGTGATGCTGAGCCTCTGCCAGCACGGGCAGTGAGTAGGGATGCAGCTTCTCCTCCTCCTGCTGCAGTTAATTTCTGTGCTATCTGCAGATTACAGGTAAGAGGAATTTTTTTTATTTAATGGATCTGAACCAATCTTTCTTCCCAGTATATGTAATACTGCTTATCTTCCCTCCAGTATCTCTCATTATTATAAGTAAATGGGAAACAATGCACTGTCTCATCTGCCAGCTCCCCAGGCTGCCCTGGCTATACCTCTCTGCTTAACTTAATATTCACCTCAGACATACTAAAGTGAAACAGAAAATCTGGTACTGCACCAAACAGCTCACTTCTCTCCAGCTTTAGCAACCAGATAAGAGTTTTGGAAGCAATTATGATATACAATAACATATAAGAGACATAATTGTTTGAAGCAGTGCTTCCCTTGCAGAATTCAGGACGCCTCGTGCAAGGGTGAACGCAACCCCATTCAGCTGCACAACCCCAAATTTAACAGTATCATTTCTGTCTAAAAGGTACTCATTAAATTACTAAACATACATTTCCTGCCATACTGGCTTTCCCTTCCTTAGAAAGGACCGATTATTAGAATTCTATGTGTATCCTATATAAAGTAATTATATATCCTAATTACATATTCAGGTAGTTTCAATTCAGACATGAGATTGCTTTGAAAGGAACGACCATTTTCACTTTGTGCATGTAGCTAGCTCATCTAGCATCAGCTAGAATTAAATCAGAACAGCACCAAAATGAAACTAAGTCTTTTTTATATAGGTTAAAAGGATACAAATCCGTGTTGCTGTTGGAAAACCAGTCTGAGCAGTTGTTTTTACAAGGAGTGTCATAAAAGCCTTAATTCTTGCTTTACCAACACGCAATGCGATCGGTATTAAGCTGGTCACAGGTTACTGGGTTTCAAAATGCTTTGGGGTTTTGTTACTGACAACAGAAGGGCAGAAGGTATATGAAAACCTTCAGAACAGTTGCCCAAAACCAAGCAGTAACTATATTAATGCAGAGACCTACACAAAGTAAAGCTTTTGCAGAGAAAACCACCTGTGCATAAATGCTTCTACTTCCATTTCACCCAGAGTTTAAATTATCTGATCAAAATCTTGTGCTGGAAAGAAAAAAAAAATCAGTTCATATTTTTTCCACTTCATTTAGACTCTGTAAAACATGACAACCTGCCATTAAAATTGCTTAATTAGGAGCGGTAGAGCAGGTTTATGCAGCTCATAAGCTGTGACTACTGAATGGTGGTGGCCTGGCAGGACTTGCCATTGATACATGCACTGAAGAATGGGAAAAAAAAAAAGAGACAATATTGTGGGGTTGCTTTGACTGTAATTGAAGTGGTGTCACCTGTTAGAGGGAATGAGGTTATAAACCCACCTTCAAACAGCAGTGACAGCAGGCCACCAGCAGTGAGGGTTTCAAATACCCTCGGTGCAGGAATTCTGCTGCTGCATTGAAGTCGACTTCAAAACCAGTGGTTAGCCCAATGCCAATGGCTTTTCAAAACCTACTTCACTCTCTCTCGCTTTGCTCTTGCTGGTCTGAAACCACAGTCCTTCTTTAGCACTAAGTATTGAGAAATGCAGCTTTACCCCTGCAGCTCCCATCTTAAATGGCCCCCTTCATCTGCTTCATAAAACAGTGAATACTGGCTGACTTACTGAGATTAGCTCTGAGCATTCAGACCTCATCCCACTGGCACTTTGTGCCAAGCAGAGACTTCAGCAGATAGATGGCACTTCAAAAAAAAGCCAGCATGAACCTAGCAGTGGAAAGGATAGCAAAAGCTGCTCATGTAGGAGATGCCCTGACTCAGAAAAGACCAGCTTTGGTTGGAGCTTGAGATCAGGCAATAGATGCTGGCTCAGTACCTGAAATACTTGCCTGGCTCCTACAATGACTTAGTGCTTTCAGGGGGCTCTGCTCCAGGACACTATACATAATATACATTATAAAAACGCCAGAAAATACTAGGGATGAGCCTTCCTACCCATCAAAGGCTAAGAGTTGCAGGGGAAGAGACAGAGCACACCTGCCACCTTTAATCCCTAGGGCAATAGAGGGTGAAATGCCTGCGAGACAAAGGCATAACGCTAAGAACAAGCATGGGAAGAGAGGAGCTTACAACTCACAATAAGCAAGTCTCCAGGCATCACCTAAGAAACAAAACAAAAACCCACAAAACCCCCAAACCTTACAAAAGGCTAATCAATTATTTAATCAGCATCTCTAGAACCCAGAAGGATAGGTATCAGAGTTCAGAACAAGTGGCCCAACAGCAGCACTGCAGAGGTTGGGTGGGAAGGGAAAACAGTTGTACAATTATCTAATTCTAAAAGCAAGTGCTCTCTCAATACGAATCTGCTCTTTTTCTCTTTCCACCCCAATATATAATATAAGGGTGACCCTGAGTATCACCCTAATACAAAAAATTTTCTATTAAGTTGTACTGTTTGGGTCATAGCTTATACGAAGGGCCACACAATACATACTGCTGCACTTCAGCTTGTACCTTGGAAAACTATGGTTCAGTAGGGAGTTGGGGATGGAGTCAGGAATGAAGTCTGGGTTCCAGGTGAATTCCTGACTTGGGTTCATCTGTAATAAGAACTCATACTTGAATAAAGAATTGATGGTTACTAAAGCAGCAGAGTCCCAACAGGAGAGAAACATCCACTTAAAAGTTTAATGACAGCTGCACAGAGACTTCTTTGTGTCCCCAGTTCACAGCATGTATCATACCAATACAATTTGTGATTGTATTGGGATGCTCTTATTATTTAAAGCCTAGGAAACAACAAGAGCCTGCTCAGACCTCTGCTTGCACCAGCAGTGAACTACAATCCATTATCTGTACAGCTGCACCATTGGGATTAGCTACTGGAACTGTAATGTCAACAGCACTCAGAGTTATGTCAACCACTATGTCATTCACTTGCTCTAGGAAAGAGATGACTCTAAGGAGGACCGAGGTCCTATCTAGAGCACACCGCCTACTTCTCTTGGCATTACAAGAGACACTTTGGTAAGCAAATACCAGCTGTAAAAGTCTGAAAGAGTAAATGCTGCTTTCATTCAAGAAACGTGCACAACTTTGATCTGCCTTCACTTCAAAAAAACATCAACCCCTTGGCAATTTTCTGCAATTATACAGGAAAAAAGCCTCACCTTGCAAAAGGAGAGAGAAGTTGAATTTGCAAATGTAAACTTAAAACCAACAAAGAAGAAAAACCTGAGCCACCTACATTTCTTGGAGAAGCTATTCTTAAAATAGAAGCTAGAATGATATCAGCATGCTGCAGTACCACAGGGGACCTGAACTTCCAGAACTGAACAAAAGCAACAGACTCATCCCCTCTGTTCGCATCGGTGGCATGGCCAGCTACTCCACATCTAGGAAAAGAAGAGTTAACATAGGCACTGATGTACCAGCCACCTGCCGGCGTGCCACCTTGAGCCCTGAAACAGCAAAATAAGTGGTGGAATACACCTTTTTCCCCCCAAACACACTATATGGGAGGAGCACAGTGAACAGAGGTTGGGGCTATCAGGGAATTGCCTGGCTCCCTTCACCCCTGCCCAGGCTCAACTGCAGCAGCAGTGTGGTCCAGCAAGTGACTGCCCTCATCAGGAGGAAGCTCAGAGGGTGTCCTGCAACCAGGGAGAGGCAATACTGAAAGAACATTTACCAATATTTTTATTCTTCTACAGAAGACTAGAAATTAAACACTTTATCCTAAAGCCTGTCATTTGCATAATCACATTATCAAGATGGTCTTTCATATGGACCAAAGTGTCAACACACTGAAATTTCAACATAATGCATGAACTGTTAATAATAGAGTATGATTTTTTTCCACAAAGTTCTCTGCAGTTGGACTCCAGGGGTTGTGATGAGGAGTAAAATATTGTTAGTCATCTGAGTATTTTTTAATTAATCCTCCTTAGCCACAGAAAAGAGCCCAAAATGAGCATTTGAAGAGATATAGGTATGAAAGTATATGAGCATTTTCAGCACAAAGAAGCATACATACTGAACTTGTGACATCTTTTATCTGCAAGGTAGGAATTATTCTGCATATGAAAATAGTTTTCAAGCAGCATATAAAACAATATATACAGTGTGTGTTGGCATACATAAGTTCTATGCTAAGACTGGGGGGGCGGGGGGATGCATGCATGCATCAAGCATGCATGATGTATGATGTCTCTTTTATATTCTGGGTTCCACTTGTTTTTAATGAAGATTTGAGATTTTCAAATGAGTAAGGGAGGAATAGACATGAAAAAGGTAGGATGGAAGAGAAATAAAATATATTTACTACCTAAGGAAAGTGCAAAGCAGCAAAGTAATAAAAGCCAAAGAAAACTTCTTGTTTAAAGCATTGCCAATGGCCAGAAAGCAGAGGGCATGTCAAGAGGAGTGGGAAGCTAACACACAGACAGCTGCAAGCTTCACAGCACACATGCTACAGGGCTTAGACAGCTTCCACAGGAGGAAGGAAAATCTTTGAAGATTTTCAGGAAGGGGAGACAAACGAGTAGAATAAACCTGATCAAAGTCATATCTCCTTGCTTTTCTTAAAAGCTGCTCATTCTTAGCCTCCCATAAACTGCTGTGCATTTCAATCACAAGAGAGAAGATGAAGACCACCACGTTTCCAGGATGAAGTAGTAGCGTGGTATTGCATCAGAGAATAATCTGCAAGAATACTGGTTTGGGAGATGCTGCACATGAATGCTATGGGACAGCTCTGGTCTAGGAAAGAAAGGATGAGTCAGAAAACAGCAGGCGCTCTCCCTGAAAATACTGCGGTTGGAGCTACTCATGCTGTTGCCTGTGCCAGCAGCTGGTATCAGAGGCAGGCAAGGGACAGCTTGGATCTGATCACTCCAGGCAGGCATTTATCTCATAAGCTTTAGATTACTACCTAGGTGTATCTTAACCGACATCTGAATTAGTTGAGGATGCTGCAAAAATAAAACACTGAGTTGAAGCTGGAAGTCAAAATTGTCACCAATTTTGAGCCTTTAAAATTTCAGCAACAAAGTAGAACAAAAAAAAAAATCAAGTCTTACACTTGTTTTCCCCCCAAAATCCCATTGGAATTCATATTTCAAGTTACAAGAGATGTAGTTACAGTCGGTACAAGTTACTTAAGACAGACACTGAATAAGCATTTGGTTATTTGGGAATGACAAAGGAGGTTTCATTTTTAATGTTCATAAGTCATCCAAATTAATTAGCGCTTTAAAATGGCAATGAATCACTTCCCGAAATAATTTGTATTGGCTAAATTAATTCCACCAAAGGGAGCCAATTTGCCGATTGTAAATTATCAGAGTCCCTGACTAGCTCCTGTGTACGTTGTGTACCATTTATTAGGCTACTGGGAAACAAAGGATGGCTACTTTTCATCAGTGAACAAGATTACAGCCCTATTAAGTGACCAGCTTATTGCAGTACAATTATAGGTTTCTATTTAAAGAATTCAAGCCAGACATCATTAAGAAACAAAGCTGAATGTTCAGAGGAAAGGAAAAATAAACAGAAGGAAAGCTCACTTTCTGAAGAGATGAATCAAAACCCCTATTTGAAGGGAATATTTCCATCCTCTTAGATTAACAAAGAGAAGTTCAGAGATGCAAGACTAATTATGAAGATACTTCCATCATATGACAGTGCTAAAGGCAACCTGAAGCCCAGAGCCTGCTTCTCTCACTTGCAGCTAGATGATTGTTTCAAGACTCCCCTAAATTAAAATGACTTTAGAAGAGCAACAACGAGGTGAGGAAACACACACACAAGTTTCTGCTCTCCCCTGTCAGACAGAGGAGATGCTTTCATAGCACTGCCATGCTGCTGCTGAGAGCCTTCCTTCCAAGTGCCAGGAGACCTCTGCATCCATCCAGCATGTACCACCACCCACCTGCTCACTGCAGCAAGATGACTTAAAGTCTGCAGCACTGTTCTCAATGGATTTCCTTTCTTTACCCCTCTAAAAGAAAAAAATGTACATAAATCTTTACCTAAGCTAATTTGCATGGCATTCTTCTGCTCTTATCTGCATCTCCTCACTGGTATCAAAGCCTCAACATTTCTGCTTGAGAAATCTTTCCCCGGCTAACCTGCTTATCAGCAGTAATGAATACTCATGCAAACAGGTACAAAATTAAATGGCTTCTTTACAGTGATTATGATAGATTGAGCCATGCTTAATCTACATAATCAAATTGCTTCTGTGTTCAGTGGTAATATCTTTTTGCTGTCCTGGGAGCAGGTTCAGCCTTGGTTTCTCTTTTGACAGGTTCTTTCTGAGAAACACTAACCATGACTGGGAAAGGGGCTACTTGAGATGTAATTATTTAACACAGCTGTATGAGGCACATCTTGAACTCTGCAATATAGCAAAGCAGGTCCGAACGAAAGGTATCCCCTTTAGGGAAGGGGAAAACATCATGTAGGACACATAAGGGAAAATGAAGTACAAACCAATTTCCTCCAGCTGCTATCCATGTACCTAGACAAAACTGGAGTGACCCTCCCAAGACAGACAAAACATCCCTACCCACCTAGCTGCAGTGAGCTACTACCACTACTATAATTTCCTTTCGCTAGGCAAGAGCACCCCTATAGGCAAGAGCACCCCTATAGGCAAGAGCACCCCTATAGGCAAGAGCACCCCCTGCTTACGTGCTAATGAAATAGAACATATTTTCCAGTCTCAAGACCAGATTCACATTTAAAATCAAGCTGGCTAAATCTTGCTGAGGTGCCAGAAACAAAGGATGGCACAGGTATATTATAAAATCCTTGACTTGAGAAATAAAAAGATTTGGTTCAGGGAAGGTTCTGAAATGCATCCCTGTTTAATTCATGTTTATCAGGTCACTTAGGCCAAAAGTGTCCTGAAGCCTTCTCTACTTTGAAATATTGATCAAATTTAGAGTAAAATGAGAAGTGAGAAAGTTTTCCCTACAAACTATAAGTGCTATTTAAAAAAATATTAAACACCCTATTCACCTTCATCCAAAACACAGCATCAAAAGAAGCAGAGCAAAGGTTTGCTTCCTGATGTACCTGCTGAGAGATTTCTTTGTTTGCTTGGGGATTTTTTTTTTTTGCAGTCTAACAAAACTAACAAAACTATAGCCTACAAGCTAGTGCCTATTTTTAAGCATTACTTAAGTGAAAAGTGAGTAAGCCTGATGCAAAATGCTAATAAGCACTTACGGAGAACAATTTATCTCCCTTGTTATGGCTTTGACACAGGTGGAAAGAAGGTACTGGCTGGACCTCTGTGGTTGGAAAGGTGACAGCTCTAGCAAAAAGGTCTCTGCATCTTTGTAAGCGATGAAAAACCAACGCAGAGGAAAAAAACAAAAAGATGGGTTCTGGCAAGGGCTGCTGGCACAGCTTGACTTCAGCTCAGGAGGAAGTAAAAGCTTGAATTACACAAAAATAGATTTAAGAAAGAATCAATGACATTTCATCTGAAAGTTTTAGTTAAGTTTTAATTAGGATCTGAGATTTTGCACTTAAGTGCATGAAATGAAGGAGTACATGTACTCATGCTTCCCAAGATAACTGGCAGATCTGAAACTTACTCATCTCATCTCAAAAGGTTAATTAAAGAACAATCCTTGAGAGCAACACTGTAGGGAAACAGAGGAGAGTCTGCTCCACCAGGAAGCCCTGGGGAAAGGCTGCACACAGCACCCACATCTCCCCCCTTGGAAACACTCCAGGTAGCAAACTGAAGCTACTGCCCAGTGACCATGGCATGGAGAGAAGCGAGATGGCTTTGAACCAGCCCAGCAAGGCACAGAGAACAGCACACCCACAGCAGCATAATGCTTACTCACCATGCTCCCTGCAGCTCTGGGGCAGGTTTCCCAGCCCACACTGGGCTCTGTGTTGCTGCTAGGCTGGAGCTGCTTCAATGCACATGCCCTTCAGCAGAGCAGGCACACTCACCGCCAGCGGTGAAAGGTAGGTGTGGTAACTCTTATAATTAGGAAACTAAGGCAGAGTGACTCACCCAGGATCAAAATCTGCAATTAAGCCAGAAATAGGCTGTGGGTTCCCCAGTTCCCACAGATGCTGACAGCACTGTGAGGCAAAGGCCTTCTCTAGTTCATCTGAGCATCACTAAAACACACATCAGCTTTTACAGAAGCCTATATACATGAAGCTAATTTGAAAAATTTCATGCCAAATTTAAGAAATGTTATCAAAATGGAGAATAAAAGTTTCATCGTTTGAGCAAGACTTTGTGGACATAAGTGACCTTTGGCTGTGCAGTAATTTAATTTCCTAAGAACATGAACAAAGTCTCAATTAGGTCGGAGAGGACCGCTGCACCAGTATAAGAGGGAAGAGAAATGTGCAGCTGCATTGGTGAAGAGTACTTATTGTCTCGGGGGGACGGAAGATATGGTGCAAGGAAGCATTAAGGCCTCTTGGCAAAAGCAAGCGAGGCTGCTTGCTCAGTATGTAAAGCAGGATAGCATGCAGCACAGGCAGAGGTAAAACACAGAAGCAGAACACTCAGCCAGTGGCTCTCAGATCACACGCAGCTTTTTGCTGCTTTCTTTGCAAATGAGAGCCAGGTACTGTGGCTGCCATGGGAGAAGCAGGCTAATTTAGAAGCAGCCCAGGGAAACCAGGGAACGATAAAAAAAATTATCAGAATAGCGACCGATTCTAAATGCTGCTTAATGGACTGAAGCCTGAATGTTATTTGGTGCAATCTTGATGGACCTGATTTAGCTATTACATTTTTGCACAATATTTTTCATACTGGTTATGAAGAATTGCTTGACAGCCCTTGGTGACCGCTCAAAAGTTTCTCAGTCACTTAAGCAGAACGTCTATCAGAGTAAAGCACATTAATCAGAGAAAAGGCTGATAAGGAGCAGATAGCAACAGAAATAACACCAGGGGTGAGACATCACTTAGTCTGTTGCCTGTAGAAAAGCTGCACAGGAGGTCAGTGGGTAGGACAACCCAACAGAGAAATGCTGCAGTGAAGAAAGTTCAGAGAAGGGCATTTCTGGACACACAGGTTCCCGCAGCACATTTTTATCCAGTAGAAAGATGGATTACGCAACTTCTAACAGCCACTCTTCATCTGAGACATGACATCTGTGTATACCAAATCCTCCTAAATCCCCAGCCAGAAAGAAGCTGGTAACCCTACATCACTTAGTCTCATGCCCACCGTTCAACCACAACAGTCCACTTTTTACTTTAAATTGAAACTGCAATTTCAGATGCTTGGGTTTATTTTTACTTTGATTCAGAAGCGTCTATCTGAAGTAAGTTTATGCCACTGACAACTGAATCATAGTTGTGGGGGCAGTTTCTTCATACAGAAACAGACTGGTAGACATTACCCTTCCAAAACACTGTCTTTGTGAATGCAACATCTCAGGACATCAATTAGGCAACGTTCCACTTTATCTACTTGGAAGACTGTATTTGGGATGAGCTCTTCTCCTCCCCCTCTCAACAAACCCATTAAGTATCTGATCTGCAAACTCTTGTACATACAAGAAAGTTACTTGCTCAAGGTTTTTTTTATGCAAGGTTTTCAAGAGCGCTCTGAATTTAAAAGCAGCATTTTGCTCTCCAGAGCAGCCTCGTGCTGAAAGGCCACTCTCACAAAAGCTGCGTCAGGTCTGCCTGCAGCATTAGTACACATGCTACGTGTATGAATTGTCACTGGAACAGTCATTGAGGTGACTGCAGCCTGGGCTCGCCTCCTTTACATACCTACTCATTGAAACACAGGGGCTGTATTTCAATGAGCAAGCCCATATAAACACAGTAACATTAAGATAAGGCTCCACAGCGAGTATCTGCAGGTGCCTTCATTAAAGCAACAAAAGAAACCTGCTAATGCACCCACAAAAAACATTAAGTGCCAGAAATACAATGCTGCTTTTGGGATTTCAGATGCCAAGTAGAGAAATTCAGACACCCAGGTGGAAGAGTTAAGAGCACAGCAGTCCCTTCTCCTCCAGCATCCCCCAGCCTTTCAGTTACCCTGCACATCTTCACGTTCTTATGCCGATCTGCAATACCCATAAACAGGAAAATACGAAGTGCAGTCAAACCCTCAGCAATGCTGTTTCGTGAGAAAGCAGGAGGCATTCCTTTCGCACCCGGCTGGGTGCCTGAGCAGAAAGCTTACCCCATCTGGTAGTGCCCTCCAGCATACAGCACTCACAAACTCATTTGTGTCATCTTCTTTCCGGTCCTTGTCCAGGACACTTTTGACCGTATCAAACTTGAACGTCAGCAGTGTCTTTGAGAGGCCCTTATAGTATAGGTAAAGGGAATTATTTTCACTTCCTAGAAATAAAAACAAATACACAAGATTAGGTTCTGGTAGCAGGCACAGAAATACAGCTTCTTAGCTCTTTCATTGTTTAAGACAAGACAAGACAAGACTAGACACTTCCTCCTTGTAGTTATCACACTTGTGGTTCCTGGGCAACTGGGAATGCTCCACAGCAAACTTTGACGATGCTTAATAACAGAACCAGGTTTTATTACATGACAACTGCAGTATGCAGCGCACTTGCAAAACATACAGGATCCCATCTGTCCCCCATAACTTTCTTAGGGCAGAACAGAGCATCTACGCTATCACATGAAACACTGCTATACCCAGCCAGCTCGGCATTACAGCTCTGAGGCAGGTAGCACTGTCACAGTTTTGCTTGCTGTAATCAAGTACGACAGTTTGGTCTGTGGAGGTTTAAGTAAGAGATACTAGACAGTGTGCAGGCTTTATATAGAATTCATCCCAATTTCTGCCTTGCAAGCTCTACAGAGATCAGAGTATACACAAGCTAAGGTCCTCCCTTTAGTTCTGGCACAGCTGTCCAACTCATCCCACAGCAATCAGCCTGTCACTGCTTTCCCACCAAGACCTGTGGATTTACAGAGGTTCAACAGTCCAACCTAAGCAGTGAAAAGACAGAAACCGCCGAAGGGGTAACTGCTTCAGGATGATTTAGTCTTCTAGGGAGCTGTCCACAATGAGGGCATTAGCACTTCACCATGCAGAATGCCATACCAAGTGACAAGTATAGGACCCACTCATGTGGTCCAGGCTACTGCCCTTCCTTAGAAGGACGCATGAGGATGTGTCAGTTGATAAACTTGAAAGACCTAAGTGATACCAACAGTGGCTACATTAGCAGTTGAATTCTGGTGACAGCAAGTCTGAATCGTCATGTACGAAGAACTCATCTGAAATGGGAGAAAACCAAGTACAGACCCCCTTAGGTCAGAGCTCCTTACGCCATTCCCTGGGAAGGGAAGGAAGGTGGAAGTTCAGAATAATCCTCTATTAAAAAGTCCATGCAGCTATGTAGCACAACTGCTGGTGTGCTTTGCAACTGGAGAGGCACCAGCTCCGAGGAGTCCCATCAGCGTTTGTCAGGATGGCTGCTCTACTCACCACAGGCAATGTAGTCTCCATTGGATGCGAGCCCTACGAAATTCTTCTCGTTGATGTGACCCTTGAAGGAGCGCAAGCAGTGAGGCTTCCCTACATTCCACAGCTTCAGCTGACTGTCTGTGGACCTGAAAACAATACCTAAAAGTTACCCTGCTGGCATATGGCAGGTACTCCTCACTTGCAACCCTGCTCCTTAACACCCTACTTGCAGTGTAAATTTAGGAAGTCTTAGTGCACTCCAGGAGATTTATCCCACTTTCAATCATTTACAGGAAAGGTATCACATTATTTTAGAAGCTTGTCAAAACACATTACACATTTGAATAAAAAACTTCCCCCAAGTATTACTCTTCCTTTCTCCTATCAATTAGAGAGTCCTCCACTGAACTGTACAGCCTTTGAGTCATCACTGCCTCCTCCACATCCTCACAGATCCAGGACACATTGAATTTATTTTTTTTTAAACTTCTACAGCATGTACAAAATCTGTTCCCTACTCCGTGCTGGCTACGACTCTCATTCATGCCTTTACGGGACTCGGGTAGGAAACAGCCTCCTCCCTCTCCAGCTGCCCTGAAAGCATGTTCTCCTCCTCCTGCCCAATACCAAGCAGCAGCATATAAAAACCTATGGGGGCTCAGAGTTGCTATTAGCATTAAATTGATGTGGTTTTCTCATGTGTAATTGAGACTGCATGGATACAGATCTCAAACTTCCACTTTTTTCACCTTGGCAGCAAAGCTAAGTATTACTATTAAAAATATACAAACTCTGTTGGGATTAAATCAAAATTGATGTTTTCCATTGTTCCCCCAGATGCAAACATACCTGCCTTCAAAATGTTTTTCTATTTACTGCGAGCAAACATTTTCCCTTTGGCAAAAGAAAGGAGGTGGAGGTAGTCTCCTCTCCCTGGCAGAGCTCAACTGAAAGAGATCCCAGGTTTCCCGGAGATACAGGATTAATTTCTTCCCCCAAACCTGAGGGACACAAGCCCCTCTCACTTCCCAGGCGTTATTCTTTAGCAAATCGCCAGGCTCTGCTATTCTGGCACTCACTGACTTACAGCAATACACTCCACAGTAGGTGAAGAAACACTGATGTGGTGGGACCGGAGCCCTGTGAAGCCACCCTTGAGGAAATGGGTAGTGCTGTTCTGATCTTAAATTTGAAAGAGATTGGGAGCAGGACCTGTCAGTCTCCTGGGTGGGAGGAAAAGGAGGTAGGTGACACTCCCCTCTTACAAGTCACATCACCCAACCTTACTGCTTTCTGAATATTAAGAGCTGAAGGGAAAAAACCCCACCCAATATCCATCAAATATTACCGACGATATAACAAATTAACCCTGCACCAATGTCACATTTACCTAAAAATATAGCACAAAAGAGTAGAGATGCACCTCATACTACACTGCTAAAACCTTATCTCAGCTCTCAACGACAGCTGGAATGACAAAGGAGCGATAAGGGAACTGCAGCAAGATTTGTTAGTCATTTGTAATAATAGTACGAGGTCAGATCAGAACAAAAGGTATGAACTTTATCTGTAATACTGTGACTTAAGTAGGAGTGCTTTCCTCATCCCAGGTCTTGACCAAGGGGGGGGGCCTAAAACAGAGTATTCAGCTTCTCTGCCTCATGCTTGTTCCACATCCATCCCTGCCCTACACTGCTGCTCACTCTCCCTTCCCTTCTCTTGTCCTTATCACAGTAGCAGCACAGCTCATAGAAAGGGCAAAAAGGTATATACTACTGCTTTTTTGGCCCACAAGTACAGGGAGGTGCCTTCTGTGCTATTAGGACAGCCACATTTTTAAAACACTGCTTTTAAAAGCTTCAGAGTAGCCTGGAAACTAAACTTTTCTTGAAGGCAGGGTAAAGCAGCAAAAGATTAATCCCTGGTCTACAAGCTGTCAGATTCTTGTGACAGCTTTTCTGCTATTAGCTAACCCATCAAAAAGACCTCATATATATAGGCACTTAACCTCTGTGTTTTAGTAGCATACATTCTAGATCTCTTCATTAAAATAAAAACACTTAAAGTCTATTACTAATGGAATGCTTTTACTGTTAACAAATTCCCATCAAGCTCTAGCCATGTTTGCATTGCTTAGGCTAAGCATGCCATAAAAGAAGGAAGTTATCTGCCACTGGACCGCAAGGAGAGGAAAAGGCCATTGATCCCACTAGCGTTACACTGCTCTTCTGCTTTCATACCCTTTCCAAAAAAATATAATGGATGCGCTGCTGTTAAATCTGTCTCTCTGTAAATCAGCAGTGCAATCAATGTGCTGTGCTAAATAACAGGCAGTTCTGAACACCCTTGAGGTCAAAACCTAACTCTACAAGGCAAAGTAAATCAATGCAATCTATAAAACAGCTTTAGCTAGAAATCTAGAGAATCTGAATATACATATAATTTTTTCTTAAAAGAAATCAGTGCTTGATTTTTGGGAATCACTACTGCTGTCTCCTCTCCTCAATTTGCAAGAGACAGACATGAAAAATAACTTACTCTCTCTGACATTTCTTTCTGTTCATGCAGAAAAAGACACATGAACCCTCCAGTTAGCCCTCTCACCCTGTTGTTGCCTGTCCAAGTCTGACAGCTCTATTGATATTCCCCCCAGGACTGTGGGATAAGCTTTCTCAGATGGTCAGCTCAAGCAGGACAGGGCCATTCTGTCCTGAAACATCCCATGGATGATGCTCCCCTTGATCATAGCTGTAAAACATTCCCAGCCTCCTCCTGCTTCTATTAAACACTTTCTTCTTACCCAGATTTGGTTCAAAGCATTAATTTAATTTTCTCTGTGTTCTAGGTATGAATTTGCACCCTTATAATGTTACTGGAAATAGGAAGAGAGGAGCTGATTAAATATGAACAGTACCAGAAGCCACCAAGGAATCTTCCATCACACAGCTCAGCGTAACTCACTAGCAGCCTGAATACACCTTAAAATGCTCTGCTTTGGCTCCAGGCTTCTAGAGCAAACTGTGTGAAAACACAGGATAGAGCCAAGCTGGATAATCATTGGCTCGGTACAAGGCAGCAGGTGTAATTTCTGGGACTAGATCTACCCCTGTGATCCATCCCTGCTGCCCTTGGGTGTTATACACAAGCGTGTTGAGATCAAAGCTTCCCCTGCAGCCCCCCAAGGTTGCTTGCATTTTGCCCACTGTGTAAGAGGGGCTCACCTCTGGTTTATTTAACAGGCTTGTAGCCAGTCATTCAAACCTTTCACTATGTGATCTGACAGACACGCTCATTCCCACGTGACTGAAAACCTACCCAGAACTGAGGCAGCTGCATCTGGCTTTGGGGCAGACACATCTGGCCATGTAACTGAACAGAAGCTGTAGAATATTACTCTTCAGGGCCTCCATAGCAGACCTTATGGTCTACCCTGTCTGAAAAGCTGCTCGCCATTAGGACCACAAAACACAACTTCTCCTTGTCTACTTTCTAACCCAAGTATAATCCTAAAAAGGGCCTTCAAAGAGCAGATTAATAAATTACCAGGGAACAGATCAGTCAGTCCTACTTGAGTCACTTTCAGGCTGTGGCTAAACCTCCTCTTCAAACATAGCAGCACCATTTAATCACTTCTGTTGCTCATCAGCTGTGTTTTACCACAGATTACTATCTTCAGGGCTCTGCCAGCAGCCTCCTCTACATCAGAGTTCTGGTCAGGAGCATCCTCAGCACACACAGCACTTTGTAAAGGGAGAGTACACCTGCAGCTTCCCAAAGTCAGGGCTTATGGTCAGGAGCTGCATCTAGTTGTCTTTGTATTCCTCTTAAGCTTTTTAGCTCCGCAACACAGAGCAGAGCCAACTGACACCAGGAATGAATTTCTATTTTTGTCTTAGAAAAAAGCAATGATCTGCTTCCCTAAAGCACAGCAGCCAGTGTGCGTGCCCACCCACACAGGTGAACTTGCACGACGACCCTGAAGAGCGCTGGAAAGCAAGGGCTACAAAGTTTTTAGCCTACATAAAAGGCAATACTTACGCAGAGACAATTTCTTCCCCACTCACAAATTTTGCGTAGGAGACTGCCTTGCGATGCCCTTTGAACACCATGATGGGCTGCTTAGTGTTGCGAAGATCGTAGTAGTGAACACAGTGATCTGGAGATGAGAAGGAAGAACAGCAAAATTTAATCAGATGGGAAGTATGCACAGGACCTCAAAGTCAGCTCACAAAACTCCTGCCTGCAGCTTCCACATCTCACTTGAAGTTTCATCTAGGATAAACAGTCTGCACTATAGCAAAGGAGTGTTTAAGCAGGCTTGTTAAAACAGACCCAAAATTCAATCTGTAAAGGTCTAAGCAGCCTTTCAAAGAGTCAGTGAGGGGAAAAGGTGCATTCACATATGTCTGCTCATACATGTGTCCTTCTGCAAACTCCACTTGGCCCATGTACAAGCCAGCAGCAAAAAGGACTCTCGCCTCTCCTGCCTGCCTTCTTGGCTCCCTGCCCAGCCACTCTAATTGCCATTTCTAATTCCCTGCACCCCCTTCTCCTTCCTCAATCTGTCCCCTCTTGGAAAACTGTTGAAGAACTCTAGGCTAAAAACCTCAGTCTGTTTGCTACTTAAATGGGATCACGGAAAATAGGGATTAAATTTCTCATGCTTACCCTAAATGGGTAACCTCCATGCTTTTGTTTTTTGCTTCTCTCCTTTGATTTTATTACCAATTGAGAGAATTAGCATTTCTCCTAATGAGAGAACAGACTAAATTCCAGTTCTTCTTAAGATTTAATTCACAGCTGTGCTGCAGTGCCACAACCACATAAAAGGGATCGCAACAGAATTAACAATACATATTATTTTCTGCACAAGTGTCAATTCCCCAGAAAATAGAAAAATAAGAATAGAAAACCCCACAAGACCCAAGTCCCAAACACCCCCAGTGCTCTTTCCAGCTCAGCAAGCTTAATAAGCTTCTCCCTGCCCAACTTTCAGCCTTTAATGTTGAACTTCATTTAATTATCCCTTGCTATTCTGGAAGCACAGGGAGGGAAGGCCACACATGCAAGGAAATCAAGCCGGATGCCTTTCTCACCAAGGAACTTGCAATACCCAGATGTCAGCTTAAAACTGCTCTGACCCTCCTCCCACTGAAATAACACCCCACCAATGGAAGTTTATCACAAAGATTACATGGAAATGAATTTAAATGCCAATAGCTATGGTTATTTTTGTACTTGCACAGTGTTTCAAAGCAGGGCTCTCAGTCATACAAACAACACCCAGCTGTCTCAAAATCCCATGTGGTTTGAGAGATAACTGGATTTACATCTATCAGGCTACAGCAACCGCTGTCAGACTGGCAAGGGTAGCTTCTCGCTCATATGAACAGGGTAATTGGTGGCCATAGCAGGACGGGGCAGCTGTGTCAAACACCTCCAGTAAAATGAGGTAAGCAGGCAAGTCGCCTTCCCCTTTAAGTGCTTCCAGTATCTTGCTCTCCGCATAAGATGATGGGTTCGGAGGCTTCTCTGGTAAGAGGTTTCTGGCTCTCTCCCTCCTCGCCGTGTAAAAGCAGATGCTCCAAACAGCCACACCAAGTTTTCTCCACCACTTACACCAAACTGTCAAATTACCTAGTTGTGTGGAAACCCAGCAGCTATTGTGCCCATTACGGCTAGCACTGAAACACTGGGAAGTGCCATACCACCAAGCGCTCTTTCAAACACTCCTGTTTCTTCTAGCTCCAAAATATTTACCCTCCGAACAGCTGACACTATTGACCAAAATCCCAGAGTGTTGCTACCCTTTGAGCATTTTAATTAGCTTTAGAACAAGATGATGTTGCAACAGGCTTATTCAATAAAGAAGTTAATTTTCAAAAGGACTTTGAATTAAGCATTAACAGTCCTTTAACAAGATTTGGGCATCCTGCTCCCTTCCACCTGCTTGAAAGCTTGAGCCAAAAAATTCCAGTTTCTCATCTGGCTGGTGTACCTGCTACAGGAGCTATGAAACAGTTAACTGGCAATTGTTATTTTAATGAGCAGAATGATTCTAGCAGGGCTTTCTATTAGGAGCCAGTTAGTGGATAAGCCTTTCAAGCCTATTTTTGATCCCAGTTTCAACCTCCTCTCCAGCTGGTCTGTCATTAGGATACCTTTTGAGCACCAGATTTCATCCTTCAGAGGGTGGCAGGGAAAGGGGTGCCTGTGGATGCCTGCATGAGAGCAGCTAGAGCAATGCAGAGAGGAAAGAGCTAGAGCAGGAAAGACAAGTCCATTTGCAGAGCAGAGACACAAAGTTGCATTCACCTTCTAACTATCACAATAAACAGCCCGAAGCCTGCCGGCATCCGGCCCCAGTACTGCATGTGCCTCTTGGCATCAGCAGGGCAATCAATCACTGTCTGCTCTGATCACCACAAGTCCGAGGGAATAGGCAAGGCCAGTGGGTTCTAAAATTAGCCACTTAATTATTAATTGATTATTTCAGCAGCCGAAGTGTTTGTGCCCAATTGAGTTTTTTTAAAATTCAATTGAAGCAGCTATTTTTAAGTAGATATATGAAGACAAATGCTCACTGCATTCATTAAAATCAGAACAGGTGGTCATGTTTTACAATTAAAGAGATACTCTCTCGTAGGCCATATGGACTTTCTGAAAACATGATAAAAATGCCATCTGCTGAGGAAGCAGAGAGCCCAAAAGTGAAGCTAAATGAGAAAAATACAACTCCCAGGTACCCTGGCAGCAGCCTCGCCTGGTGGAGTTTGATGAGCTGAAATTGTCTGCAATCGGCAGCATCCTCAGCACATCAGCAGGTCTGAGGAGAGGTGCTCTGGAAAGCTCAGAAAAGAAATTAATCCTAAGAGCAAGCTGAAGGTAAGAAAAATAGATTGGGCATTGAGGGGAATCAAACACTTCCCCGAACTCTGCAAGAACCCATAAGCTCAGCCAGCATCCCACTGCTGGCTCCTGCCCTTGGCATCCCCGGAAGACCACAGAGCAGACTCTGCCACTAACCAGTGGCACACAGGGGTATTTGCTTCTTGTTTTGCTCCTCAGACATGAGTATTAAAATCATCATTTGGCAATTTTTTTTCAGATCTACAGTTTCCACCCCAACCAGAAAACTCACTTAGAACAATTTCAACTTGGAAATGACATTTCCACAGTTAAACGCCTCATCCCTAACCCTTCGGCAGCAACAGCTCACTGCTTTACTTTTTCTTCTGCATTCAGGCTTAATTGAAATATATATGAGATAATGGGAAAGAACATGTATATATACCATAACGAATTAAACACTCTGAAGCAATTCTTGTCTAGTTCAATGTCACTGCAGAAGCTGAGCATGACAGTTCTGCTGCTGTGCTTTCTGAATTCAAATGTTTGCTGGCAGCCCATATTTTATTTTATTTTATATATATATATTATTTTTGTTAAGTGATCACAGAAGGCAGAGAAAGGGCAGTTAAGCTCTGCCACTGCTGCTTAGAGGTCTCTGACCACAAGTCTGAGTTTTTAAATAGTGCTTTTCCAGAATGCTCAAGAACTGCTTACTTCCCTTAAGACGCCACCACTTTCACCTTTGAGCCATCTAGTGACAACTAATCAAGAACACAGACTTTTCCAAACTTCTGAAAGATCTCACCACCTCTTCAGGAAATATAACCCGCATCAGCAAAGGATAGCATCCCTCGTTGTTCAGCAGCTCATAAATTCACAAGACTCCAGCTGGCAGGAGCAGGGCAAAAGGGAAGGATGGTTTTGTGATGTACAAGGTAAAGTGATCAGCACCTTCTCAATCTCAGTCCTCGGACCCACCTTAGTTGCAGGGATAGGGACACAACGAACGAACTGATGATGTCGTTACATGATCTTAGGAAACCAGGTTAAACACTTCTAAAAAAGAGCTGGGAATTGCTAATGGAGCCAGCAGCATCTTAGGTAATTTCAGAGCTGTTCAGAAAGATGGAATTGCTCTTGGATTTTTAGTTGTTTAAACAAAACAAAAGGCAAAGTCTATTTTTGCCAAAAGTTATTTTCCTTACACTTAGGTTTGTTAATAAAATTCACAAAACAGCTGTTACTAGCAGGCTTTAGGCTCACATCACCTCTTGCAAAGCTCTTAAAAATGTACTGAGAATCAGCAACTCCAGAAAGAGTAGGCAAGGGTTAGGAAAGAGCACCACACAGCAGCAGTTTATGTTTCACTGAGTGCCAGTACGTCCAGGATAGCAACACACACAACCCAAAAAGCAGAGTGATTTAACTCTCCAGGCACCCAGCAATTCCCAGTAACATTCATATTCCAGGGCCTGTGCTTCACGCTCACTTTCACCACGAACATTAACCAGTCTATGGCACGAGCTAACGTGCAGACCCCCCAAGGCTTTTTTTTCCCCCAATCGCTTACTCAAAGGAATATCAAGGCAAGGACAGCAATAGAAAAATTTACCTGCAATGCAACAGTTTTATATTCAATGGATGTAATGACTAGAAAGCCCCAAGAGCTGCATACAAAAGTTCTGTGGCTCTCCTCTGGAAAACTGAATTGCTGGAGAATCAATGACCATTTTTCTTATTTCAATCATTTAGAAATGCATATTTCTCAACTGTTCAATATTTAGATTATTGATCCATTAAAAAAACATAATTTACTTTACTCAGATTTTTCAGTGCTTATAGACTTGACAATATAAGTGGTGCTTGCTGCTACACGTCAGATGAATGTTACAGCCAAGAAGATGCACATATTCAAAACTAAAGTTGTAGGGTGGGGAGCCAGATGTTAATTAAGTGGTCTGTTAGAAGTCCTGTTATCAAAGCACATTTTAGACTTTTTTTTAAAATAAAAGCTCTTCAATATCAAACTTAGGGGTCAAATTCATTTCCTATATTAATGCTCTGGCTACAGCCTGCAGTCCTGCATGCTTTGTGCTACAGATATTTTACAGAAGTGCAGGCTGCAGCATAACCTTTAAGGTGTTTCTCTTGTGCTTCTTTGACCATGATCTGATTTGTTGCATCTAGTAACTCATGTCCTCAGTTGATGATTCCCTCAGCTTTGTCTGTTTTCCTCATATGAACTTCAAGCTTGGATCAAGGCTACCTGTTTTCACCAGTGAAACTCTGCACATTAGTAAGAATAAGAGACATTTATAGTCTGAGGAGTGTATTTAAATTACTTGTTCAACAAAATTTAAACTGAGTCAGAGCAAATTTGGTGCAAGATACCTCTGCTTGCCTCCAATTAGGTTATCATGAAGAAACCTAAAGAGCAACAAAATAAAAGGGCACAAAAAAGCCCACGAAGTATCTTTAGTCAGAAAGAAAGATGGGAGGCATGATTTTGTGGAGTTTGATTCCATTTCTACTTTCATTGGTTAAAAAAATTATTTCAGAGATCCTGAAGGAAGCCCCCATTGCTCAATATATATTGAAGGGGTTAGCTGAAATCCAGTTATTTATATTTAAACATCTACATATAGAAATTGATCTTTTCTTTCACTTTTTCTCCTTTGTATACCAAGCATAAGCAAGATTACTTATCACACAGAGTGGCCAGAATGAAGCCTTCAAAGCTACCTGGAATTGTATCTAGGCAACTTGTTTAGCAGGAAAATATAATCATATCCTTATGCCTTCAAGTGTCCAGAGCCCAGTGGTTCAAACCAAAACTTGTGTTTCAAGTGTCTCTGGGTGAAAGGAAAGAGTACATGTTGTTATTCCCTTAAGTGGCATGCCATGAAGGAGAGGGCAAACCACCTTAATGAAGTTTTGTTGAACATAGACAAACAAGCAGTGGAACAGAAATTCAGCATCAAGATGGGTTTAACCAAATGTCTCTTTCATCCAGGCTTGGTGTGATTTCTTGCTATAAAAAGGAAGCTTGCATCCTCAGAGGTAAAGCCTTTGGCTAGACCAAAAGTGGAAACAGAATCAGGAGGCTCACATGCAGCCTCAGTTTTCACTGTTAAAAACTTTTCTTCTTCTATTTGTGAGGAGAAAGAGGAAGGAGATAAAGAGGGACAACATCCTGATTTAAAAATAAACTCAAATCAACAGTAGTACACTATACTACAGTGTACTGTATTGCAGTACACTGAAGACAACTTGGAACATTAGATGCCTTGGTCCTTACAGAAACCTGAACAAAGGCCAGGTAAACAAGTGCTGCTCTTCCTCAAAAACCTGAAAAGACAGACAGCTGCTATCAGAACCCAAACCTTGAAGATGAAACGCTTTAAAAAAGATTTCCTTTAATTTGAGAGGAGACCTACAAAAGCCTCAGGACTCTCTTGACCTCAAAGCCATCTAACAAGCTCATACTTACGTAGAGACTTACTGAAAAGCTATTAATAAGGAAGCAGAACCTCTCCAGTGGATCTTCTACATACCTCCACACCAGGAAACAGCCTTCCTACAAAGGCAGCAATATCAAAGGCTGGTCCAAAGACAACTCAGAATTTAATTATGAGGAAGCCCAAACTGAAACTTAATCCTGCACAGAGTGCAGTTTGAAATCTATTTTTGCTCAAGGGCCCTGAAAGTTGTAGAGTAACACAGGTCGGAAGGGACCTCTGGAATCCAGCCAGTCTGACTTCCCACTCAAAGAAGGGACAACTGCAAAGTTGGATTCAACTTCCAAGTTAAATAATTGTATTCAAGGGTCCTACTCAGTCAAGCTCTGAGCTTTTCCAAAGACAGAGATTCTGTAAACTCTTACCTTGTCTTAGCTGCCTTGAAAAGTACTCTCATGTCAAAGGATTAGGGAGAAATTTTTTTAAATCCAAATTTGCTTAAGCTATTTGCTATTGACATGAGAAAGGAGAGGCATTAGCCCACCTCTCAGCATTACAGCATTAAAGTTTAGGCTGTGTTTTGCTGCACAAGTTTCTGGCTTCTCAGACCTTTCAGGTTTTGTCTACCTAATCCCACATGATTGGGGTGGCATGAGGCAGTGCCATACAACCTTAGTTTTCCTTTAATTTCTTTTTTTTTCCTTAGTGGTAAAAAAAGAAAATGGAGAACTGCTGAACTTTGTTGCCAAGCCTGTACTACCAAACAACAGCGCTTAGAGATCTTCATGTGACTGAGGTGGCTTTGTTCTAAAAGTTTAGGGTGGAGATTTAATCTCCCCTATGGCAGAGAGGCAGACTGGAGTTTGAACATCCGTATAAAGGTCTTGCTCTGGAGAGAAGACTGGGGACATAGGACAGTTGAACACTCCATCTTTGGGAATAATTCAACTCAACAAGACAGGTGAATCTTCATGCAGGGACCACAAAAAAAGAAAAAACACTATTTTCAATCCTGGGTCTTCCAGGGCAGAACAGAGCATGTAGAGAAAAAAAAAAGGGTCTTTATTATAGCAATAGAAATGCAGGGTGGCATTTGGGCATTTGACAGAGAACGGTGAGGAAGCCTTTCAGCCAATGAAACACTATAAAGATATTTATTTCACTTGACAGAGTAATGCCAGGATGGGATATGATCAGCACAGGCTTTGGCCTATCACAAGCCATTTCAGGGAGAGAAGACAGTGTGATAGTTTCCACTACATAAAGGAAATAGATGGTCTGGGAAAAGAGAAAAGGTGACAACGCATTAGGGACGGGAAACAAAGGGGACTTGAATTCAAGCAAAGCCCTGCACCAAAAATTAACACAAGAATTTTCTGAAGAAGAAATTAGATAATATCGACAGCAGTGAGCTGACATCAGTGCCCTCTTTACAAGCCATTTCCCTTACTGTAAGGAAGAGGATTAAAAATGGGTTTGATATAGCCTGAAGCAAAGAACCTTTGACAGACGAAACTATTTGGAACATTTTGTTGAAGAATGCAGTGTGCTGTTTTCCACTTGCAGCATCACAAGTCACATGAGGAGGAAAGAGCAGAAATAAATCCATTTCACCCCAACATCTCCCTGTAGAACACTGCAGCACAGGCAAAGCTAACTGGTGTTTTTTTAATTTTTCCGTGTATATACCTTCCTTTAAAATAAACAAACAAACAAAAAACCCCCCAAAACAATAAAACAAGAAAATTTTATCCCGACAGCCATCGCTACAAGCACATTAAAGTGTTTGCTGGATATAGCTTTGTATTCACCATTTTCTCTTCCAGCAGAAACTGCAAGTACTTTGTTTCTATAACTAAGACAAAATTACCCATTTGATGCATTTGCTTTTTCCTCCTCTTTTTACCTGGAGTTCCCTTTGCGGTAAAGGAACAGTTTTTCTCTGAATAGCCATTTTCTGTTGCCCTGGGGGAATCTCAGCAATCTCTTCTAGAAGCAACGCTCTGGTCCACAGCAGCAAGCTGGAACAATGACCTTATTTTGTATTTCATATGTGTGCCCGAGATGATTTGGGATGCGGTACTTCATTCACGTTTGCTATTGGAGTTCTGTCTAGACAAGTGGTCTCAAACACTTGCACCAGACTCCCAGGGAGCTCCCGCACACCCTGTCTTCATAGGTGTCAAAAATTCAACAGCCACCCTGAACTTTGGAAAAGCATTCAATAAATATTTTCCCTGCAGGTCAAAGCCTCCCCCAAGTGCTCTTCCCTTATAGCATGCTCTGAAGTGTATACAAGATTAAGCAAGGTCTGTGTGATTTATTTTGCTGGTGGCAAAATCTTAAAAACACATCCACCTTTCAAGTGAGGAAGCCACAGAGCCTGTGATGTTAGTGAGGAGATGAAAGGAAGTTTCTAAAGCAGAGAAAGGCGCATGGGTATTTGGGGATGACAACTCAATCTCATTTTCCTACACTGCAATACAGATGATGCACAACAGCCTCCAAAAATCATATTTAGGGAATCCAATACAAATCCAGCCTCCAAAAAATCATATTTAGGGAATCAACACAAATCCAGCCCAGGTTTTCATTCAAACTAAGGAAGCGCACAGCTTTAAGAAGGAGAAAAACGCCTAACAGTGTTCTGTTTAGAAGACTAGATGATAAAGGAAGCGACATGATAAAGGTCCACTCCATGAAAACTGAATTAAAGAGAGCTGAGGTTAAACACATCTGGTAGCCTCAGTTTAATCTCTGGCAAAACCAACAGCACAATAAGCACCTCCTACCTTTCCTTCTACCAAGGAAAGACTCAGGGATGTGACAGCAGAGGGTTTCGGGTTAGCACTTGAAATATTTTGACAGAGCTCTGCAGGGAAGACTATACACTGCTTCAGCCAGTGATTTTAATCTCTAACACGAAATGTACATTTTTAAAATGTATATCAACACTAGCATTTCACTAAAGATCTATATCTCTCTCTGCTGAAAAGATGACGGAAACAGCAGCTTTGATGGGAACCACCAACTGGGTTTTTTACCTTTGTATTTGACAGATTCCCTATGGCTTGAAGTTACAGATGACATTTGCCAGGTTATGGATAATAGTCTTTACACACTGGGAACATTTTTTACTGACTTGTCTAAAGCTTTTGACACAGTAGCCCATAAAACCTCCACCCTAAATAACTTGTCTCATATTAAGGGGAGAAGGAGGAGACATAAAACATTAGAGATCTTAATCAGTTGAGAAAAGGGCTCTGATGGGACAGGGAAGGAAAACAGATTTCTCTAGAACTCCTTTGAAACTTTGACCTTTATGGTTTTAAAGAACTACGTAGATTTCTCACAGGAGTAAGGGATAGCTGGGTTTTGTGCAATTCAAAGATTGCCTTCTATCAGACTGTTGGAGAAACAAAATATTCAGTAGACATAAGGAAGATTTACCAATGTTACAAAATGAAGATAAGAGTAGTAACAACCTGCAGCTTTTCAGAGAATTCTTTATGTCTGAAAGAGAAAAAAGAATTATGTACTATTCAGACTCTTAATCCAACTTTTCTCCTTAACTACGTAACATGTACAACTCTATATGCACTAGTGCATGCAGGCCAATGTCCAAAATGAGTTAAGACACCTAGAACATGTGAAGAACAGTCATTTTATAGTAAAAGGTGCTTCAACCCATGCTGTCTAAATGGACTACATCTCTGAAGATCTGAAACTTCTCACATGAGCACCAGGAGTCTTATTTGTACAATGACTGTTGGGTACACCTTTTAAAGCCTGAAGTACTACATCATTCACCAAACAGATCTCTCCTGATTCAAGATACTTATTGCACACAGTATTTGTTCTTACTGCAAGCCCATGTCAGCTCTGGTTCTTGAATGACTCGAAGTTGTGCAGGTCATGGAGCTGTGATGGAGGGAAAGGGCAGTACAGCCAGACTCCCAGGGACCACAGGCTCCAAGATGTCAAGATCATGTAGATAAGGGCTTAAGACATTAAGAAAGGTAGATAAGAAAAGGAACATCCTCCCCAAGATTTTAGGACTACGTTTATGAAGCAACAGATTTAGGGTTTTTGTCATATCAGCAAGCATCATACAAAAAGAACCAAACAGGCTTCAGAGCAGTGAAACGATCTCTAGGAAAAGGGCAGGCTGCTGCCATATACAGTACAATATGCAGCTGAGGACCAAGTTTGTGAAATTATCAGTCAAACCCAATTTTGGCCCAGAACTACATTTTGCTTCACTAGCCTGAGGAGATATAAGCCTTCTTTTACTAGGTTCTGGAGATGGTGATCTGATTCATCCCCTAAACTGCCCTCAAAGCAGACTCCACTGGAAGAGATGATGGATATTAAATACAGCATCACAATCACTAATATTCAAGCTTAGATAAAGAATGCTTAATTAGTTAAAGAATACTTAAACCAAAACCCCAAAGGTATGTGTTGGGATTATGCAGACAAGGAAATAAGCATGGGAAAATACGCAATGATACACAAGTATGCAATGTAGAAGAGGCAAAGTGCACACTAGCTAGGCAACGAAATAAGTGACATGAAAGGGAACTGGATTTGCACACACATCTACAGTCTTACTTTTTATCTTCTTGAGATTCAAATGGCTAAGAGGGCATCTTTAGATTAATTCCTCTCAACCTAGCCCAACTGTTCAAAAATTCTCCTCTTAAAAAACATATGCAATGCTTGGATGCTCAGATACTATCAAACAAAGCCTTTGAGATGAGAGCCCACACTGCATTTGCAGGTTATAGATTTTCCTATGCAATGTGACAATCTTCACCAGTTTGTATGGAAAACGTAGTGTATGTTATAAAAGTCTAAATGTGCACAGTACCCAAATAAAAGGCTGGAATGGTTAATCTATGCAGCAGTCTGAACAGGAGAAAACACAGGAAGCCATTACAGACAATGTTATTCCAATGAGTAATTCCTTTAAATGAGCTACCAGAAAAACTTCCAGCCTTGGCGGTTTCCAAAGCTGCAAGGATTGAACTCTAAGGCATACAGCAACAGCTAGTAACAAGAGTAATTTGGCATCCTGAGGAAAAGATGAATCTTGGAGTTGTCTAACTCTGTTCCTGAATTTCAAGGCTCATTTCAATTTTAATTTGAATTTTGTAACATTGACTAAATGACTTCTACACCAGTCGGAAGACAAAATGTTCAGGAAAATAATATTTAAGCAAACAATTAGCACACTCATTTCTGCTAACAACAGATTTATCTTTTTCTCCAGAGAATCAAATGGAGCTTCTCAATTTCATTTTATTCATTCACTTGTTAGTGAAGTGTGACGACCTCTGGGATAAAGTTTGGAAACTCCTAATAGGTCTTTATATTGTTACTCACTATTCATTGCAAATGCTTTATCCAACACAAGTCAGAGACTACTTTTTCTGTGCAAGTAAAAAAGTTACATAAGCTTTTAAACTCTGAAGCTTATGTGAAATTTGCATATACAACTTGTCCTGCACACCTATAAGTGCTTTGTGTGTCCTTTCATGATTTCCTAGGAAGCAGCGGCAGCAAGGCAGGACAACACTGTGCAGTGCCTGGCTGACCTGGTAGCATCTCCAATGTGCAGATATAGGCAAGTCAGCTTAACTGCAAACATCGTAGGCTTAAATAACATGGCATAGCTGCAGTTCTGCTTGTCAGTCCTGAGCAGAAGCAGAATGTGATCTACCTGCCAGTGCCAGAAAGATTGTCTTCACCAGAACAGCAGAAGGTATGGCTTGATACTTCACTTTCAGTTACATCCCAGCATCCAAGAAAAGGGATAACTTAAGTCAAACCTTCAAGATGGTGTTCTAACCTAAACAAATCCCACTAAGCTCAGTGCTTTCCCCCCAATAAGTAGTCAGGACAGAAATATGATTACAACCACATTGGCCAAAAATACAGATTCCTCCAAATGACCCTCAACTGATTGAAGTGCTGTAGATGCGTTCAAAGGTTACAAACGAAACCTCTGCAATGAATTCTGGAATGAGTTTAAATTATAAGGCGACAAGTGTGCACTTCCAAAACATGGACCTCATCCCCTACTTCCCCTGCCAACAGCCTCAGAGATCATGGACTAGAGGAAGATTATTGAATACCCACAAAAAAAGAAAAGACACTCTGCAGGTAAAGTCCAATAAAAGTAACAGGCAAGCCCTGGACTGCTGCATGCCATACTGCTTTCATAAAGGCTGAATTTTGAGCACTGCTGTGAACTTTTCCACAGGCTTGAAACAAATGTCTAACCTTTGACTGTGCCTTTGAATACAGCACTCAATTTGTATGCTAAAGGTAACCTTGTAGCTTAAGCCCAAAGAAGCTGCCTAACTCCACCCTAAACGTGTCATATATTTGCACAAATAGATTCTTTCTGAGTCACTGCAGGCTTTCAATGAAGCAGAGTACTTACCCATGAGAATCTATTAAGGTAAGACCTTGCTTTCGCTGGAAAACAATTCTCTTCCAAAAAGGCACACCGCCTTCTTGGTCATTAATATCACATCATTCTTCTGAGCTGAGTGACAAGGCAGGCAAGTCACCCAGATCTGAGGCAGCATGAAAGGCTAGCTCTACAGAGAGATGTCTGGAAAAGAGAAATCACTGCTCCAGTTACTGCAGCAGAAAAATCAATATTTCACTGGACAAGGATGGTCTCCAAAGTTGTCTTGCTTGGACACCAGGTATATTAGCAAAATTGAACGATGCTGATAAAGAAGCCACATGTGACCTTGAACTGTAAGTGCATCAGGGCAATGTGGAGATCTTAAGGTGTGGGTAAATAGTTGCAAACGAAAACAAAGCTGTTGACTTAGCAACAGGAGTCCTTCAGCATGCTACATGCTGTGGAACAGTATCGTTAGTTTTGTGGACATTCAACAATGAAAGAAAGGCATCAGCTTTCAAAGCCAGAGTACAATGCCATTCTGTAATGCTGAAAATGGTGCACATGGCAGATCTTTAAAAAGTATGCAAAACCTGCTGGGGAAGGGCAAAACCATCTTTGAAGGAAAAGCACTTTCTTGGGCAGTACTTTTGCTCAGCGTCACTGTAAAGCAGGGAAGGGAATAAAGAGAAGAGAGAGTGGGCAAGAAAGGGGAGAAACCTCAGGACTGGGAGACCTCATGTCCAATGAGGATTTGCCCCTCGGTAGCTAACGCTGATCTCAATTCAGGCTGCCAAAAGCCTGTCTGGGGCCGGCACTGGTGCTCTATGACCAGAGCATGAGCCAATCCAGAAAAAAGGCACTTCAGTTTTGGCCACACAATTGCCAGTATGAAGGAAAAGATGGAAAAGCAAAATTGGAAATGTTTAGGAGGGAGTATGGTATCCCCAGTGCAAGTAGTCTCAAACTCTGAGGCTGTAAGTAGTAAAACCAACAAATCAGTACTGCCCCGTGTTTTCCCTTCCCTGATCACTTTATCTGAACCCACGCTGTCAAGAGTTTCTGACAATGAAGCGAAGCAGTTTGGAGACCTGATCAAGGTTAAAACTAATCCAGCAAAACCTGAAGCTCTAACCACGTTGCAGCTGTCCTGTTGCTCTCCTCTGTCCATCTGTATTTGTCCGCTGCTTCCACTTATTTTGTGAAGCTCCTGGAGAGCTGGTAGTCTGTCCTGCATCTCTGCAGCCCTGAGGAATCCCTCTCATCCCCCTATCCAACCTGCTAGATTTGTGAGTCCTACAGGGAAAAAAATATAGCATGCGAGAGAATGACGCATCTAGTGTAAGAACTCAGGAATATGAAGCTTTGATGACATGATCTCTGCATAATATATGGAAAATAAAAGGTCAGTGCTAGCTGCTGACAGTATTACAGCATGCTGGGAATAAAGCATTGCTATCAATAGCTACACTTAGCTCACTAGAGTTAGCGGACAGTCTGATCTCACCCAGACTGCACAACTTGGACATTCAAGCTGCAAACTGCATGCATTTTCAGCCTTTTTTTTTTTAAAGCAGGGAAATGGTACTGCTAGAAAATATATAGGTTGAGGGCATCAGTGCTCTTGCTGAGGCAGAACAATAACTTCAGTCATGATTTATATAGCTAATTTCAGGATAAAACCCCTATCTATTTTTAAAGAGAGGAAAAGACCACAAAATTACCTGATTTTGTATTTGGCAGTGATTACAGTTTATACTGCCCACTGTTTCAACTCAGTAAGCATGCAAATAGAATATTTTATTAAAGTAACAGACAAAGAGATCTTTTCTTCTTTATGTGCCCTCTCCACTGCAACAGATTTTATCAGGCTGCAGCCAGATGCGCTAGTTTCCCTCTCACCTGAAGTGCCTGTCTGGTTTTAAGAGAATTATTTCCCAAACCAAATACCCATTCCTCTCTTGTATAGGCTCTATTTCCAGTTTATTGCTCATTTGTTCTGTTTTAAGCTACCAAAATGATCTTTTGGTCATCTAAAAGCTTTCAGAGTGAAGAGCCCAGGAAAGAAACATATGTATCATCCATATTAGATGGTAATCCTGGGATTTGCTTCTATAGTGGTAACTAAAGCATGGTTTTCTATGACATCTGAAGCCAACACAGTACTCTCTACTAAAGGAAAGTGATCCACAGAGATACACAATCTAACAACACTTTTGACCATAGCTACATCTAAAAGTGTCACAGCAACTCCTATGATCAGTACTCATGTTTACCAACAGGTATACTGAAGCACAGAGGGTTTGACCAAGAAATCCACATAAAATCCCAATTCCAACCCGCATCATGTCCTTTTCAGGAGGCATCATTCAAGGCAGTCACTTCATGTTCTCCTGCTGCTGCCAGTGATGGGCAGGGACCTGCAGAGGAACTCGGCACAAGGGGAAAAGGATGTTATCCCTGAAGGAGGAGCAGTACGATACTAACAGCAGTGAGCAGTCTAGCAGAGTCACCATAGTCTCATCAGGGAGAAAAAATCACAGCCAAAGCTGCTGGAGCAATAACCCCCATTTCACTGACTGTGCCACAGGGTTTACAGCCTGGCCTTGCTTCAAAATCCATCACCACAGTCCTTCAGTTCACTTTTTATTTGACAATACAGCATGCAAACTGGGTGCAGGTGGAAATGCTTTTTTAAAACCAAGATCTCTGGTTCAGGATTACTTACAGAGCCCTGAAGCTGTGGGTACGTGACTGTGGCTACCTACACTGCAGTATGGCTCAGGGACCCAGATGAAGGTCAAGCTGCCATCACCCTCAGCACTGGACATGCAGAAGTGACCCCACCCCAAAGAGCCCCTGGTTTGAGGACTGGAGGTCCTCAGCAGGTAAAGGCACACAGGGAACAAAAGGGCAATGAGAACACTTCAACAGGCTGCTGCATCAGCTCACAGTTCATGCCACATGTTGTTAGATCTCTGTTGGACTTAAGTATCTTCCTTCCTATTTTTCTGTAAAAGGGAGTTCTTCTAAAATTGGAGAAAGTGAGAGAAAGCACTAAGGTACCTCTGAATATTTTACCCATGTACAATATTAGCATCACTGGCAGAAGCCAGCCAACAGTCAAGATTTTACTAACAAATGAGAAGGGATACATAAACTGGAGACGGGTAGAAAGGACCTTAAGATAGCCATTCTATTTCTGTGGAAAATGTAAAGGAGGAACCAGCACAGAGATTCAAAAAGATGCTGATCTAGTTGAAGCATCTGATTAGGAAAACCCACTTCAAAGAGGTGTTTCTAAAAGACGGAGGCAAATGGGCAAGATGCATTTGTCAAGGGTAGAGGAAAATGTTTCATTAAGCAAGGCATGAAAGAACAAGACCTTATGAAAAGGTGTTTCAGCTGTATGAATGGTTCAGAAAGACCCTCAAGAGAAAATAAAAACAAGAAATGAAATTGAAAAAAATTAATAATTTCAAAATATTAACACTGAAAAAATTTAGACTTGGAGTCAAAATTGCAGTGCTAAAGCAAGGCATGCTAGCTTGCAAGCTATTCTGCATACAGAGAAGGGGGAACTGAAACATGTATGTCTAGTAATTTAATAATGGTATATTAAATCAATTTACTTCCTCCTTTTATATCTCAAATATTAAGTACCAATACTTCCCCCCCAAACATTTCATCAACTGCTTGTCTCCTCAAGTCTTAAACTATAAATATATATATATGCACATACATAGCATTAAGTTCCATCATATCAAACAAAACAAGAGAGTATATATGGGAGCAGCACTTCTGCCTAAATACTGTACAAAACTGTGTTGGGCATGCAATGCTAAGAAGTCTTGGCTCTTTTACCATTGACTAAGTCACTGAATAAGTAATTGAAACCATTTTCAAAACTGAAAATCCTCTGAGCATGTGAACAAGCCAAGGCAGAGCTAGGACAGCTTTCTAAAATTGCTCACTACACTGGTCACTGAATTAGTGTTCAATGTTTTGCATCGTTCATCTTTATTCCTACTGAGGGGCAAACAGGAATAGCCAAGTCAGTGTGCCCAATCCACCCTTTTTTTTGTTACTACTACTCAAGGAAACCAGCTTTGACTCTTCCTTTGTCAATTTTATAGCCCACGTGACAAATCACACTATTTACAAGTTAGATTGCTTTTTCCTTAGACTAAATGAAATTAGTAAACAAGACCTGCAGAAACTGATGGAGGAGGAAAAACCTTTGTCTCCATCATAACACATGAAACAGGACTGTTTGACTATATGGAGTACAAAAGTAGACACTAACTCATATCTTTGCTCTGATTTCTTTTAGGTTCAGAGTTCAGAAATAACATCTTTCAAGACCCCAGTATTTCTTTGAATTTCATATGCCATTTTTTCACATGTATTTATGGCTGAAAGATCAATTAGAATTCCTTTGAGGGAAGTCATTCCCATCAGTTCAATTACTCCATGTAATTGTTTCAGCAATCATAGTTAAATACCCATTTTAATTTTTATTTAGAGACTCAATTACCAAGCAAGCAGATGTAAACACTTTTAAAACTTCATCTTGTCTCCCTCCTACGCCTTCTTCCCCAGTACAAATACCATTTTACCCCTCAGCATTCTCTAAATCATAAAAATGCACATGTAGTCATTTAAAACCTCCATATAACTCCTAGTGCTTGATAATGCTTTTTTCCCAAACACACTTGTTGAAGATGAGCCCATCACAGTTTGTTAGATGTGAGTATGGGGAGAGAAACACTCCTATCTGTTCCATCCCACGTGCCCTACAGCTCCGAAAGCTTTCATAGATTTATCTGTGCCTTATTCCCCGCTCTGCCTTTCAGGTGGAAAGGAATCCCAGTTACTGATTTATCAGGAAGAATTCTGTTTCGTGGTGCTTTTAGGTATCTATTTTAATCAGCAGCTGATCCATTAGGAGCTGGTGCACTCATCTTTCCCTAGAGCCTTTCACAGATAGCCCCTTTCATTCAAATGCTGCTAGTAGGTATTGTAATTCAATTCTATTCTTGCATGTAATTCACTAAACTTCAGTGAGATGCCTGTCAAACAAGTCAATATTTTACACTTCAACTTGAATCCATTTTTTGTAGTGTATCAAAATGCAAATTTATTTTTTCCTCCTTAGAGTCACAATAAGTAGAACGAGCCTGGAAATGGGAACACCTAAATGACATGGCAAACCAGTGGTTGCAAGAATGATCAACTTCTCTCCTGAAGTCCAGAGATAGCAAGTGTTGTCAGAACACCTAGTTACAAGTGCATTAAAACTCCCCAAGGAGAAAGAAAATGCAGAGTTGGTTAAACATTTATAGGTACCTCTGAGTTTCGGTTCCTGCATGCATAGCACGATACAGTTTCCTCCCAAAGCGACACCTGCTCTGCTCTCAAATCTTTGTATTATCACTAAGAACTATTTAACCGACGTGAATAAAAGGCTCATCGTGCCTTCCCCATTGACTAAGTCAAAAAAACCCCCCAAAAACCCAAAAAACCCCATTAACAGCAATGCTTTGCCCAACCTAGGAAAGTACGAGCCCACCCACAGGGACTGTAGTTGCAGCTATGCGAAACACGCAGAGCCACTGTTTTACAGCACGCCTCAGGTAAAACCAGTTAAAATTGACAGTATGGCTTTATAGTATTTACAGAGCAATGCTATAAATCAGAAAGAACAACTATCACCATGTTAACACATTAACTTTGCTATGAGACTCTCAAAGCTGAGCTTTGCCTGGTTGCCTTAGTGATCTCAATAAACATACTAGATGACTTGCTTTCATGAGCTTTTATCTCTGATAGAGACATCCAAATTAAAAAGTCAGGCTGCAGGATGAAGTTGACACTCGGGTATCATGTCTTCTGGGTGACTGCACGCTTGAAAAGTCTTACTCAGAGACATTTTAACTGCAAAGATACCTCAGTCCTGGGCACAGCAGCCAACCTCGCATCTTTGGGGAGAATAAGAAACAAAGGAAGGAAGAAACTCTTTGCCCAAAACCCCTTGTACCTACCTGCACAGCCAAAAGCTAGGTGATACCTAGAAGAGGGGCTGAATTTGACACAACACACATTAGCCTTGGCCTCGATGCTTGCTACTGAGTTGTCCAAGTTGGTAGACCACAGCTTCACTAGAGAAACAGAAAGAGAGAAATGAGTAAACAAACAACAACAACAAAAAATCAACCTCATTAGAAAGGCACAAAATCTCATTATTTCATAAATAAGATTTTGAAAAGCCTCAGTTGCCAAGATGTTAGTGATTATAAAGGGTCAGTTGCTGCTGATGGTTGGTAAGCTTGAGAACACTCTCAGGTGCGCACTGTAAATATCCTGCCCACCTCCATACACACAGGACACACTGAAAGTCCACATCCTGCATGGCTGAGAACATCAGAGCAGGTGACTAACCACATGTTAGAATCTCAGCATTTAAGGCTACTGGACCACAGATTCATATAACCAAGAGCAGGAAGGCTTGCATCCTTTTTGTTCCTTATCCCTTACTTGGGATGCAAGAACTCTATACTCCACAGCAGAATTGCTTTGCACAGAATAAATATACCTAATTGTATGCTTGAGCACAGTGAGTGAGAACAACTTGTTTTATTCTTGAGAAACTGGCACAGACAGGAAAGAAATCAGTATGCTGGCTTCCTGTGATGATATATTTCCTCGCTACAAGGAACTCTACTGTTCTACAAGACTACCGTGTGAACATTGATTAAGCTTTGTGGTACAGAATGAGCTCTTCTCCCAAGTACTCACTTCAGCATTTCACAGGACAACCAACAGAAAACACCAGCGGCTTTTCAAAATACAGCCTTCCCCACCCTCTCCAAACACTTCATGTACCATTTAACCTTAAAGATGAAGAGTGCCAGGTGCTCCCCATGTAGCCAACCTTCCTATTAAAAGCTACAGATGAAACACTTTGCCCTCAGTCCAGGTGAAGGGGCAGCACACTGGCATCAAGACCCATTGATGCCTGTAAGGCAGACTTAAATAAGACTTAAATGTTCTCCCTTCTCCCTTTTCTTGATGAGTGGGTTGTGCTGTACTTGAGTATCATGATCAGCATGCTGAGGCAGGAAGCAGAGCAAGCTGAAGCCAGTGTTTGATCACACAGGAGCTACATGAAGTCTTAATCCCCTAAACAGCTGCCACACGCTGCCTGGGCTTCTTCAGATCTGTGGCCAATGGGTCCTCTGCTGTCTTTTTACAGAAAGCTCACTTTGGAGGTGAAGTGAGCAAAAATGGCGAAAGAACAGGAATCTTGTTACTCACTGTGGCCAATAAATGAGGTAAGCAGCCTTATGGTGTGTGTCCCCCACCCTCTGAGGACCCCTGTGTATCACCTCTTGGTCAGTCTTTCCCAGGAGCTTCAAAGCAGCAGCAAGGCTTCCACGTGGATTACTCTAGGATGTTTTAGATAGTCAAGGAAAAGGAGGAACACTAGCAGGTTCATTCTAGTGCACCTACTTTTTAATAGTATGGTAAGCAATGAAAAAGCAACAAGATTGCACTATTTCTCACCATGCCTAGGAGAACTGCTTCAAGGATGAAGGAAATACATAACTGCTCAGAGCTCACTAAGGAATCATTTTAAGTACTGCACTGTGTGGGTATCTGACAGCTGCCTGGAACCATTATAAAGCAGCACACACACACACACACCAGAAATACAAACAGTGATACATACTGTATTTGCATATAAGCATTATGTAAAATTCAATGAAAACAGCACCCACCCTGTTGGTTTTCAGAAATAAAATCCATTCTCATTTACCAGAGCTATAATATTCATCCTAAACATATAGCTACATTTCCAAATGAAACCAACAGCTTTGCAAGCATGGCTTAAGATGCTCTCTTCTCCCAGGTGAGACTGGATGATATACCTCCTCCATCGTGTTTTGTGCTTGGGGGCAGGGAGGGAAATGGAGCCAGGAAAGACAATTTTGCAAAGTAATAAAACATTAGCATTTTGCTTTAATGAACAGACACTAGGAGATGTATAGTCTAAGTTGCAGTGGCAGTAGAGGACATCAGGTTTATGTATGAGATGGTATAGGAAGCAAATACTACCATGATTACAAGAGGACACTGTTGGCAGACAACATTGCTTCAAATTGAGGCGTGCAGGGAGGTTACACGATCTCACAGTTCAGAGCGATGTTCTGCCCAAATCTAGTACTAAAACCACAAAGGCTTGTCTTGAAGCCTTCCAACCGGGTATCAATATTTAAAGTTGCATTCAAAGCAGCCAAGTCTCTCCTTGAGACCACCTCTAATAAACAAATGGCCATCTGGTCTCAGTTTTGGAGCAAAAGCTAATTGAGGGCTCAGTTTCAAGTTGGCTCCTTTTTTCATTCAAGTTTTCAGGTCGTAAGTGGAGCCATTTAATCTGGTAAAGAGTCAACCTGCATGTTCAAAGCCATCATAATATTTGTTACAACTGACAGACACAGATTAGAGTCTGCAATTTCTGTGATCTAACTGCTGTGGGATATGCTGGGCTCCAATTATATCTTAGTCAGTGCCATAAAAAAGGATATATGCAACATAACACGTAATGAAACATGACAAGTTTTACCTGGAACTGCCCATTATTTTTTAAAAAGAACTGACAGGTTAATAAAGCATAGTTCATAAGGGTAGAGTTTATTTGCTGTAGCTTTCAGCAATTTTGCTGAGGTCGAGGCAGTAATTATACAACATACAGATGTCTTGATAACACCTAGAATTGTGTTGATGAGACAAGCAACCATCCGAGATTGACTATTTCTAAAACACATGATGTCAAAGCATATGTATCTTAATTTTGCAGCTGCTGAAAGACATCTCTAGGTGGCCAAATGTCTACCCCTCACCAAACAAGTAAGAAGATGCCTCCAGAACAGCTTTTTCAGTTTAAAATGTTTAGGTCTTTAAGATATTGTTTATTTGGTTGGAACTTTACACCAAATGTGTGAGTTTATAAGTTAATTTTCTATACACCAGTTCCATGTCTAAACACTGACTAAAAGAGGCAGAAGCCTGTAATGCAGTAGCTGAAGGTGTCGATGTACACAGTTGGTATACAGATAGTAAGAATATTTCATTCAGCCCGTCATTCTTGAAACTCTTATCTGGTCATGTGATTGAGAGGCTGCTGTCACTCCGAAAAAGCTGTAAACCAGGAATAGGATACTGCCACCAGAAAACTCGTTTGAACAGATTTTGAGGAATCCCTTAGAAAGGAAGGAAGCTGCTGAATTGTCCTGCTAGGCAAAAATTTTGATCCACTGCCTTGTGCAGGTCAGGAGGATGATATAAACTGATGACTGTTAGCAGGCAATGACTGCAGGGTATTCCTCCTTGCATAAGACACAGATAGATAGATATTTTGGTTGGTATTTTAACTACCAACATTTCTTGACCTTTCGAGGTATTCCCAATGGAATCCAACAACCCTACAAATCTCCAGGAAATTATCAAACTTCCTTCAGCCAGGACAATGAGCAAAATGAAAGTTCAACCTGATATTTTAAGAGCAATAAACACCTATACCTCCAGTTAAAGTCAGCAGAAGCTGATGGAGCGAAGTATCACTGAAAATGAAACCCCGAACAATCCTCTGGAAGTCCTCAACAAAGCTGAGGAGCAAACTCTGATCTGCAGTTCTCAGGCTAGTTCCCTCTCTAGAAGGCCATGCTTCTTTTTTATGAAGCCAACTCTGCAAATCTGTATTGCACCTCTGAATTCAGGGGCACTGTAAAAAAAGTTAGCTGTAGGACTGGTACCAGTGTTCTCACTTACCAAGGCAGCATGGAAATTACTTTCCTTAGACATAATAAAACAGATGCTTGCATTTTGTTGTCTCATGGCAAGGAGGAAAGTAACATCTTGCTACAGCTCAGAGCAATCAGGTGCTACTGTTCTGCTCCACCTCTCCATTTTGAGCCAGGGGATAGTAAAGGGACTACAGCTTACAGAAAGGACGTAAAACCAGGACTCTTCCTTCAGACGAATTTGTCAGTACTGCTTGTATCTCCTTGAGCTTCAGAAAGCTTCTAAAACAACCCCAGAGCAGAGATCAAATGCTTGATTACTCCAAAACAGGCCTCTACCCCAGTGGAGACTTAAATTCTACCCACATGGCATCACATAATATTTTGCTCTATCTCATCTGCTAACTCTACCATGGCCTTTAAACTACATTCCCAATCCAGAACAAACAGGGATGATGGGTTGAGAAGCAGCTGTAAGTCATTAGCTAAGTGCACTAGCTCCAGCCCTACCCTGGCACTTTGATCACATCATTTTGCCTTCACAAGATTAAATAATCTCTTCTCCTCCAATAGCAGAAATTCACCCTTTCTTACTTACATGAGAATCATAGCTCCTGCCATTATTATGTGCATAAAAGAACTGAAATTAAGACTGTACCATTCCCCCAAGCTGCTTGTAGCACAAGTAAACACTTTAATTTTGCTCACTGCTGTCTAGTTAGTGTACACAGTCAGGTTCCTATAGACATACACAACTACCTTTGCCCCTTTAAAAGGGAAGGGCATGACAACTGTAGATAAAAGTGAGGTCTTTCATACACACAGTAGTTACTTCAAATACAATAATGCTCTTATGCTCTCATTATCTACTATTAAAGTAGAAAGATCTTCCACAAATAAGCATCCTGGATTATCTTCATCTAACGAAGAGGACAATGCAGGACCCGAGGCCCAAGGATGCTGTTTCTAATTGTATCAAAATAATTTATCCCTAATAGCTCTCCATTCGTTAGCACCCCCTTTGCTGTGCCTGAGCCCTGGCAGAGAAAACTGTGAAACACTGATGCTAGGATTTTTCATCTAAAAGCTCCTCCCCAATACATGCCCACTGAGCATACCAAGTGCTTTAAAAATTAGCTTCCAACTTGAAAAGACCAAGGATAGACAGGCAGATATGCAGGCAAGTGGGAAGAACTGGCAAAGCTGTCACTTTTTTGCTGGCTTGTCCTGCTCACTGGACAGGAAAACGTTATACTCGTGCTTTCCAGAGAAGTGCGGTGAGATTAGCTCCAATCGCTCTGGTCACACCAATATCTATCAGCATTCAGATTTCTTGTTAGAAAGCCCAGTGTGGCCTCACACAAGCAGAGAAGTAAAAGAGGACAGGAAGGGTACATAGAACTTGGATTTCCCACCAGACGCTGTAGCTGGCAAAATGTGTATTATATGTACCCAAAGCTGTCCAGAACTCAACCAAACACTCCTGAACATGATAAGCAGAAAGACAAAAATTTAAGTTATGCAGGTTTGAGTTAAGAGAACTCATCATAGGTGTTACCTTTTCCTCACATTTAACCCTTTCAATGTGACCACTGGAGTGGAAGGTGGACACTATAACATTAATTTGGACATTTGCTCTGTATCTTGAAGACTTCCAAAATCTGTGCTTATTTCAACCACTTCCACACAGGACTCCATTTGTCTCTAATGGGCTTGTTACATATGCAAATCACAGGCAAACCATGGTGGACATAAAGGATAAAATGTTCCAGCCCAGTTTTATTCACCAAAACCCCAATACACCTTTAAAAGACCTTTGTGAATTGAAACGCAAGTTATGTAGCTCTGCCGACTTTATTACAGTAATTTCTAAGGAAACACTACACTTTTAGAAACTATTACTGAAGTTAACTGTTAAACTAGAGACAGGAGCTCTGCTTGCAGCTGGCTTTGCAAAACTGGACAACTTAACATGCTAATAAATGCATGTCTACCCAGCAGGTAAGCTTTTTCAAATGCATAGCATGAGTGGGGAGCAATGTGATGAAGAGGTTGATAATAAGGTGAATGTTCACTCCCACTGCATTTAAACACACAGAAAACACTCTTGACTTCCACCAAAAAGGGGAGGGAAGTGCATCAAGAACATTTAAAACTGACCTTAAGTATAAAATAATAATTAAAGCTGCATTTTGTAAATGGAATTACCAGCTACATTAAGACTGCAAAATGCAATTGAGGAACACTAATACAGCTTTCTTTTGAAACAGAATTTAAAAGCATTTTAGAGGGGGAAGCAGCTTGCAAGGTTTAATGTTTATGAAAAATTAATTTATCATTTCAAAGCAAATCATGAAGAGCTCTGTCCAGAGCTGTATCAAGCCCATCTGGGAGAGGTGATCCCCACGGACTATGAAAGGAACTCTAAACCTCTTGCTGCTTAATAACCCTAATTTGATATTGTAAACATATTACAGATAAAATCTTGTTCATTAAGGATGAAGACTACTACATATCACTCAGTGCTATCCTTTTCTTTAGAAGTTTCCTATTTCTTCTAAGAAGAGGAACATTTTTCTACCAGGATGTTGGGAAAGGGCTTGTCTTAAGGGTTCTCTCCAAAAGCCCTTTGTCAGATGGACCCCAGAGCATGGAAAGCTGAGTTGCTCCCAGCACACTCATTCAGTCCACCATCTGACTCTGTTAAGCTCCGAGAAACACACTGCACATTGCGAAAGCAGTAAGCTTCTCATTGTGCATAGTCTTTAACATTCCGAGCTACAGGTAAAACAGCAGCAGGGATTTTTAACTTCTGCTTTTTCACCGACAACCTCATTTCCGAAATATAAATACATGCTGTTCTTTTGGAAGGCCCTAAGGCTTTAACTCAACAAGCTTAACTAATGTTAAAACATTTTGCTTTGTTTAGTGTCCCGGAAAATGCTAGAGAGCATATTACCCAAAAAATGTGAACATCGCACCAAGAAATCTTAATTCAAACAAAGCCTCTCCTTCTCAGTAATATCTTGACACATTACCATGTCAACTACAATATTGAAGGCAGCTGAGGAATCAGCTACTTGAAATACCGCATTTTTGTTCCTCAAAGGGAATATGCAGAGTGTAAGTCTTCGGCACAGAGACTAAAAAAGACTAATACCTTTGGCATCATCAGAGCCTGAAGCCAATAGCTTTGGGTCCATCAAGTTAAAGTCAACACTCCAGCACCTTTTCTCATGCTCCTGTTTAGAGAAACAAGAAAAATATTGCAAGGTAGTGAGCTGTAATCTGATAAAACAGTAAAAGAAAACACACATGTTGTTTGGTATAAATTGTCAGGAGAGTCCTGGACACAGAAGCCTACTGTGTTTAGCAGTTTCTCAAAATATATCTTTTCTCCTAATCAGACCAATGCTTATAGTATGCTAGACATGCCATGAAAGCAGAACAGCAATTTTAAAAACTAAAACTGATTTTTTTTTACTTGAAAGAAAAAAAATAATGATTTCAGGAAATATACATTAAAGACCTGTGTTTGCAGCACAGTTTGACTGGCTGTGGTTCCACCGTGTGCTGCTTCTTATTCTAGTAGATCACAGCTGTATCTCCCAATACCCATAAGATGCCTGTTCAAAGACATTTCAAACACCTCCTCTGAAAGTCCAGGAAATTCTCACCTTCCTGTTGAGCTATTAAACAAAACTTCCCGTGTCTAATCCTGTGGTTTTCCATTCAAACAAGTATTCTTACAAGGCTGCACACTCTCCCCCAAAGCACAGAAGAGTTGTATTTGCTATGCTGGCACATCCCACATGGAAGCAAAACACCACATTGAATGAAACATGAAATTCAGTCAAACCCTTTGTTTAAAGCCTTGCAAGATGACAACATGAAAAGCTCGCCAGGACAAAGTCACTAAAGGATTTCTAATACATGTGAAGCAGATGTCAGTATGCATGCCTCTATGCAAATCCAAATAAAAGATTCAAAGAATCTGATAGGAAGCAAAATGAGTTTGTTTTAACATAAGCAACAGCTGGTCCTCTCTAGGTTCATTATTTTGCATTTCTTTGAGGCTGAATATATTTGAGAGGAAAACAGACAAGATTTATTTTGTCCAGTATAATTTCTTTTTAATCAAGATATGCAAAGGATTAGTGAAAACATGCATTATAAAATGGCCAAAACACAATGAAAAAGTAAAAAAGGCTTAAATAGGAATCAAAACTTATGTTGAACTGTCAAGAAGGAGGAACTGAAGGCTAGTCTGCAGTTCATTCATTATCACTGACCTGTTTCAATGCACTATGCTACCTACACAACAGCCTGCAGCACATCCAGCCTCTCCCCAAACAGACCATCTTATCTTCCAACCTCCTTGTTCTGATCACAAACCTCTCAGAATCCATTATATAGAAACACAATGTTCAAATTGCATGAAAAGACAAAATGCTGGAAAGTTCTTCTCAAGCAGGTCTCATTGTTGAGCTCAGCCCACTTGCATGCATACGCTGCTCTGCCGAGCGCAGGAACCCTTCCATACCAGGAAGGGTTCTGCCTACCACCCCATTTCTCCCAGCCTTGCCACTTAAGTCTGCATTTTGCTCCTCTTCTTTACAAGCACCAGAAACAGCAATCACTGCAGGATTTTACAAAAGGCTTTTGACAAAGACTGAAGTGGAACAAGTATGGAGAGACAGAGGTTTCTAAAGAAAGGCAAGACAAACAACTTCAACTCATTTCTCCCTGTGCAGATTCCCCACCCAAAAGCAGCAGCAAGAAAACATCAACTGCCTCATGACTGTGACAAGAAGATAGAGCTGCCTCCCTTGGAGGACTATAGCTCAATAAAGCTGTGCAGATGAGACATTTACCAAACATGAGGAGCATCCATGTCACCCTGCGGAATGCAAAAGCCTATTGCTGGACTAGAAGCAGAATCTCAGACTGAATACTGCTCCCCTGATGTGGTCCATGGTGTGGGAAAGTGTTGCTCACTGACTGCATGTTACCTGGTAGACCTTGGATCTTTGTCCCGTGAATCCATCCCAAAGGATGACTGTGCCTTCATAGTCACTGCTGGCTAGCAGGTTCTTGTGGTAACTACTCCAGCTGATACAGCTTAAAAAGAAAGAGAGTCCTGGTCAGTCCTACATTAAATCATATCTCAACACAAAAATCACTCTTGCAATACCTCAGGCAATTAGTGTCTTTGCAAAGCATGCAGCATTTGATCAAGCCACCCCACTGAAACACTCAGGAAAGGACAAAACCAAAACCCAACAGAAACATAACAAACCTTCCTCCACAAGTTGAAAAAAAAAAAGCTTTATTGGCTTAAGTGACATTGCCTCCCTCAAGATGAAGTGCTAGGGCTTGGGATTTTTTAAAAATGTATTCATCTCTAATACTGCAATTGTTTTGCTATTTGAATTCCACACAAATTCTCAGAGAGCTCAGGGTTTGACTTCTTAGCCTCTTGCCAATAGCTACTACTACTATTATTACCATAAAAATAACTACTTATCTAACAGAAGCTATATATGTAAAACACATAGCTGCATGGATGGTAAATCAACCTCTCCCCTGGCATATACGTAATATTCAAAGCTGTACCTATGTGCAAATGAAAGTTTTACTTCTGAGAAACTATTTGCAGCTTTCTGTATAAGGAAAGATTCTCCTTCCTATCCAGAAGTAAACAGTGGTTTGTTTGCTACGGGAAGTTAAGGAGATGTTTCTGATTGAGACCTGCAATATATGTCTCATGGGTTTATATTTTAAACTGAATTAAGTGGCCATGCAAAACTAAATGACAATTCCACCAACAAACTCTGAGCATCAGCAGACAAAACAAGAGCAGTGACACTGCCAAGTCACATTTGTGGCGTTCTGGCACTATGCCTCCACTCTGACTCCCGAAAAATGTGACAAAGAAAATTTTTAATACTTGTTCACCAATTTTTGGACCATCTGGCACAAAAACACGCCAGTTGGTATCAACTATGATGCATGTAGCAGAAGCTGAACTGACAGACCCAATTCGTGCAGGTCAAACAGCTCTGACACAGTTAACTAGATTATGGCAGCCTTGGGGCCAAGTTTTAACCAACAATATAAACTAGAAGTCCGTGATTCTGTAACTTTTTAGTACTGCTTTGATCAGTACAGCTACACATTGAAATATGATGTAGATACATGGATACTGATTTAGGAGTATTACACCTTGGCAAATTCTTGGTTCCACTATACACATGCAGCCTGTTTTCCTTAGGAATACAGCATTTACACACAGAAGGGGAAAAAATCCTTTTCCTTTTTAACATAGTTAAAGTATATAAACACTTAAAGCAGCGCTGGTGTTCTGCTCCTGAGTATGGTCAAACTTCACTTACTGGGGTGTGAGTTTTGTAACTACAGGGGGACTATGCACACCAACTACTAATCATAGCTCACTGCTATTTAGCTGCATGGAATCAACAAACTTATTTGAGGTTCTGGAGCAGCCAAATAATAGGAAGCAAGAAACTCAGGTGGTTTTTAGAACAAATTTGAAGAAATACATGAAAGGAACAACATGCTAGGGATGTTTGCATCAGCAGGAAACTTCATTGAGTGGTCCAAAAGACCTCCAGCTCTGACTTGCTCTGCACAAGTTAATCTGTAACTTACAGAAACGAGACAGAGTCATCCAACAGTAGCAGCTTTCTGCAAGCCTCACACCACTGCATAATGCTTGGAGAAAACCTTTAGGACACACCTTCCCCAGCAGATCACTGGGAGCTTTCTTTAGAATGGCCAGTACAGAATGATGACATAGACGACACTGTTTTCAACCTGTCAAACATTACTCCCTGTGCACACCTTTATCTACCTATACCCTGTTCACACACTTGCACATTTCCTTCATACAACAGCATCCCTTGGTTTTAAAACTTTTCATTCAGAAACGTAAAAAGTTTTATTTACCCAATATAAGTCATTATCTTTAACCACCAGCTGCTAAGAGGATGGTTGAGGTGATACTGCTCAGGCAATGCTTTCCCTGATTTCACCTCTTCCACGATATGTCATTAATTAGAAAATGTTAGTGTCCTCAACCCTTTTAAGTACAAAGACTGTCCACAAATGTATCATCAAGGAGCTATCATTACACCAGCTCTACTACCTTCAGGTACCCGCAGAAAAGCGGGTCTATGATTTACTACAAGCCTCATTCAGAGAGGCTTAAGTGGCTCCCTGAGGACCAAATGAAGCTGGCAGGCAATGCCCACCAGGACTGAGGTGATGGTTGCAGCAGTTCAGAGATAACCACGTCTGACATCTGGAGTCTTGTTTCCAGGCAGAGCAGTCAGTCACTGATGGAAGCAAAAGTGGTTCAGAGCCCTAGAGCTACAACACAGCAAGGCACTGGGCTGGGAGCAGTCTCCAACTAATGGCAGGGGGCTAGACACTGCACTAGACATTTATCAGTTCAAACCTGTTCCCCCTGCCATCTTATCTCCAACTCAAGTCAGGGCTTCAAGCAGCTTAAGAAAAAATATAATCTGTAAGTTTAGCCATCACACAAAAGCAGGAAGAATACAGCCCCAGGCCAAATCTTAGAGAAGGCAGTCTTCTATCTGGACAGCTTTGAGAGCACATTGGGCAGCATCAGCAGGTGGAGAGGGTCCTAGAGAAAGGCAGACATGCTGGTGCCACCCTAGCTTGTTAGAGGATGGATGCTACGTGCTAGGGGAGCAAGAGATCCACATCCGACCAGCAGAAGAGAGCTGGGCACTGCAAGCTGAACTGTGAATAGGATAATCACATAACTGTATCTTGTCAAAAAAGAAATCACCACAGATGATGAAAATTACAAATTACTGAGGAGGCAGAAAAATATAAAGGACAAAGTTTAACAGTGCTGCTTGAGATGTGATAGATCTAAGGATATTTCTTATATCAGGTTTGTAGGTAGAGGTAATATTTTAATAGAATCAATCAATATAGATGGAGAAAAATGAAGGACTTCTGTGCCCAAAAGCATGTCCATTAGGTCTGGCACAGCAAAGATCAAGCTAAGCATTCTGTCCTACTGAAGTGTGATGATGTTAACAAGGGGTTAACACTCACCTGGAAAGCATTTGTAGATCAACAGAGGGGAAAACAGGAACTGACAGGTGAAAAATGTTTTGGGATTTGCAGCCACTAAGTGGTTCAATTAACACCTTTTAAGTCACACACACCATAAATCTTTCATTTTTAAGGAATATGATTAAAGGATCATAATAAGACAAAACCAATTCTGTTCAGCTCTGCCTTAATTCTCTCCCCTCATCACCACCCAACTCTTTACAAAGTCTGAAACTAGAGTTTTCTCCTTGACATCGCAATACCTGAGCTTCTTTGTAACTTAAATCCTCAAAAGTAACCTTTGTAGAGCTCAATTCAGGGTTGGATCAGGTGGAGGGGAGCTCCCTCTCCAGGTAAAGGATGCTTTTTACCAAGGGCTGACTGTCCTTTGGTTGTATTCTCTGGCATCTGCGGTGACACAGACCTGAAAGAAGGTGGTCCTGGAGCTGGGACATTACGATGTTTCTCTTCCATGTGGCTTCCCTGGGACCTACAAAGGGTTGAGAAGCTACTGCCATGCTCCCCTCAAGGGAAGCACTGATCCTTCTTCCATGCCCAACACAGGCAACTTTGTTGAAACTTCAAAGAAATCTACTTTTCTAGGTTCCCTTGAGATGTTATCATGGGTAACAAATTGAATAACAGACTCAAAAATGCATGGGGGAGCAAGCTGGAGAAGGGGAAAGGAAAGCGCTAAGGTAAGACAGACCAAAAGTGCAGCTTACACAGTCCTCAAACAGGTTAAGCATCAAAACCCCACAAGTACATAAAAATAACCTTTTGTAGACAACCTTTAGATCGCCTGCAGTCACATCCAGGGAGAAACTGAAATGTGGAAGCTACGAGACATGATACAAAAAATAGCTACCTAAGGCTGAGATAATGCATAATTCAGTGCTGGATTAAAAGGAGTTGTGCGAGGCCATCTTATTTTAAATACTAGTAGCTATATTTTTTCAGTTTTTGCTTTGTTTTTTAATCCAGAAACAGGACGACAGTTATACCCTAGAGGTTTATCTTGCCATAAGTTGTGATAGCTTTCCTTCCTAGGAGATTAGCCTGGAGAAACTCTAGTTGAAAGCTAATCACCAACCTCTGAAACACTCTCCTAACCTCAGCATCTGATCCGGACACACAGAAATCCTGACCCTGTAAAGATTTATGTGCATCCTTCATTTTATTCAGACACAAAAGCGGGCCAGCTCCGTTAGCGCTGTCAGTCACAGTGATGTTTCTTTCATGAGCCAGTATTCTTATAGCTGAAATGTCTCAAATCCAGGATCAAGTTACCCAGTGTCAGCCACCCCTCTGGCAGTGAGAGTTAAACAGAGTTAAAGCTTTTAATAAGGCACAAACTGCTGTGGTCTGACCCGCTTCTGAGTGCCAAGTGCTTCAGACCCAGTCTATTACCATGAGTCAACCAATGCCCAGTAGTTTTAGAACTGAAATGTTTTTAAGGGAGTGCTCTATTACTGCAAGGAACATCCACGTGAATAACAACACTAACCAAATATTTCAGAGACATAAGAATTACATTACCATCATGAATGTTTTAAAAAAACCCCTTTTTTCTAATCAATACAAAGAAAACCTCTAGTAGGGTTAAGAGACAAATACTTTTAAAGAAAAACTTAATCTTCTTGCAAAGTGAAGCAGTTACTCTGAAAACCGGAATTAATAAAAGTTGAAGGTACATTTCTTTATAACCTTTTTAGTGTCAAACGTTTTCTGCATTGGACATATGGGCATCCAACACAACCAGTCATGAGGTTTTTCAGGATAAAGAGAGTTCATACCTCTCCAAATAGCAAAGACTCTACGATGAAAAACACCATACAGCAAGTTTTTGCTTAATTTAAACTTCATAGTGAGAACTGACTGCATTTTAAAAACTGACAGCAATAGGCCCATGAACTGCTATTACAACATAGCAATCACGCATTTGATTTATTGACACCGAAAAATGAAAACAATAAAATACTAGCAGCCTCCTAAAAAAACCCTACTGATGCTTTGCTTTTACTGCAGTTGACTAAACAGATGCAGCTGATTTTGGAGGTTTGTGGTAACATCTATCACTGACATACAGATGCTGCAAACAGTGGTGAGCATGCAGAATACTAAACATGGATTTCAAAAGCATGTTTACCTAACCACACTTGCACATCACCTATTGTAGATTAACGAGGCCCAAAGCCAACTTCTTTTACCTGAACGCTAGACCTCCTTATTTTTCTCCTCCTGCAACCTATAGCAAAACAACAAATCTGCCTCTTGAATAAATCAGAGAAGAGCTGTGGCTCGCTGCTAGCCATTCATCCTCTTCTCATCCTTTCCCATCTCCTCCTGCACGGGGAGAGCTGCAGATTGTCTGCCATAGCTAGGGACACAGCAAGTCATAATTAGCTCACAGGGTGCTGTTTATAGCTACTACACAATGCCAGGATTTGTTTCTTGTACTGAAGCTATGAATCTGTAAATGGGATTTTTATGAGGATTTATGTGTCATCTTGTGTTTTTCCTGGAAGCTTATGCCACTGTTGTTCCCGGGGGATGCGATGCACATTTACCAGAAACCCGACACACCGACTTCCTCCCCATTCTTAAAAATAGGGATGAGAAAGCTCAGCAGATGAAAAAAGAATGTATGTAAGAAGCAGGTGGGTGTAAAAAAAGGGGGTTGGAAAAGAGGAAGAAAGACTCAGCTACAGCTGGTACCAGGGCTCTGCTCCAGAAAAGCCTATAATCAATTACTGCTGGCATGAAGCTCAACCTTTCAGCAGACGCCCAGCTGGCACATGGCAGAGCAGGGCTGGGCTGATGCCAGCCCCATCCCAGGCAAGGGCTTCCCTTCCCACAGCTGCTCCAGGCCAGCAGACTTGCTCTTGGCCAGACATGAGTCCTCACAAATGCTGTCACCTGTCTGCTTTTATAAAAGCCCATCAGAGCTGCTGCTCCTCCGAAAGCTGAGTCACTCACATAACCACTAACAATTTATGTTCCAGCATCATCACTCTGAATAAGGTTAACCAGGATCAATTTAGGGTGAGCCTCCCATGACATGTCTTTGGAAAGCCAAAGTGCCTGCTGACAGACAGTTCTGGTGCCGCCCGAGGACGGAAGGGACATTATGAGCTGTGCCAGTGTCACACGCCAGCTTCAGCAGAAGAGACATGTCACCAAATCCCGTCTGTACACAGACCCCTGCATCTCTGCTGGGAAGAGAGGTACCACCCATGTGCCACAGCAGAAATAGTCTGTCTTTGATACCAGAAAGGGCACTAGCAGGTAAAGTAAGCCTCTGAAAGAAGCTGCACCTCCACCCAAATTAAGATCAAGAGCTTTAAGCCAAGGCTTTACAAAAAGCAGGCTCCACTTGTTTATTTTTTTTATTATAATATGGGCACATTTGCAGCATATTGCAATATTCCATAATGAAATTACAGCCTTAATATATAACTTCTCCCTCAAGCTACACCACTTCAGAATAGAAGTTATTATGCTGCTCGACACTGTGCCAGCGAGCCCCAGCACCAGTGACTGGCAGTACAACTAATGGATATAGCAAGGATGCATTTGACTGACAGCCTAACTTTATTTGTCAAAAGCAAAAGCATCTACATGCTGAAGGAAGGCTGATATAATGTGGAAGTGCCAATGGGAGAAAAGAAATGCATTCCTTCAGAGGAATGAGAGAAACTAGGGCAAGGAAATGAAAGAGGATCCTGTCTACCTCTGCTGAGGCACAGTGTCAGAGAACAATGTATTTAGCATCACCATATATATATATATATATATAATGTATATATGCATGAAACTTGAGAAAGAAGAAATCTTAAATGCAAGCAGTATCTTGTCTGGAGCACAAAGCTGACAAGAGTAACATCACTGAAGGCATTATTGTGGCTCTCCTCACTGGTGGCTGCCAAAGGGAGAACAAACAACTTCCTAATGCCTGGCAGGATCATCAGGGTAGATCCCTGTCAAATTTGAAGTAGCAAGTTTGGAAGTTGCCTCAGACAGACCAAGAAATACCAAACACACATTGCTTTTCCCCTTCTAATTAAGGCAAAAGGTATTAATCAACTGCTAGATGGTTCTCCTATTATTCTGCTCTTCTCCCCAGAATAATGAAGCTGAACAGTATGAACTCTGCTATGACTCAGGCAAAAGTGCTCAATGTTTCACAAGTCCAGCAAAACACAAGCTCCATAATCAGTATGGCTTATCAATACAAATCCCTCCCAGACTGTTTTTACCCATCTTGAAAGCCAGTCCTAGGGTCAGTTGCATTTACATCTTTTCCTTCGTAAAATAGTGTTACACAATTCCTGAGAACAATCAGCATGAGTGATACAGGAGTGATTGATCTATCTTAAGAAACGTTATCAACTACAAAAAGTGTAACTTTTACATTATCAAGCAGGCTTGCAAACATTATTAAGCTTGTCGTACAACATTTTTTTTTCATGGAAACCGGACTGTTACATAAATTTATTACTTACACTTTTGTGGGTGCTTTACTGTTTTTAAAATGTAGAGTACCAAATAAAACCAAATGAGTTCAGAGATGCTGGAGACTTGTATTATAATACTGAATTGGTTTGACTGCCTGTATTTACTTTGAGCTGTAACAATTTTTGAATTAGGATTTTCAAGTTACGTTAGCCAGATTCTTTCAACTGAAGTTCTGACATGGTGGTCTATATTTCTTTGGTTTAAGTAATCTAAAAAGATAAAAAAATAGGTTGACAGTAGTGATAGCAGCACAGAAGCAAAAATCAAGCAAGGCCTCTTCCCAAGAGCTTGATATTATGAAGCCCAGCAGAACAGTACTTCAGGCAGACAAAATCCATAGGCAGAAGGTACACGAGGCATATTTCCTGAGGACTAGCAGCCTCTCAGCAGAATGAAAAGGATCTGGTTGATGAAGAGAAGACAGCATGAAGGAATTGGTGGCTATTGTGAAGAACTGGGCACAGAAGTTACCTTGAGACAAGCTAAGACTTTACCTGGAGCATATCTACTACTCTGCTTTTACTCTCTTTTTAACTGAGTAGGTATCCAACAGCATTTGCAAGGAACGCAAAAGCAGTTCACTACCCTACGTCCCTTTCTCCTCCAGATATGTGGGCCTGCTATTACCTTGGATGAGCTCGGCATACACAAGTAACAGTGCTTGTGCCACCTGATCCCACCCAGAGTTCAAAGCAAGCTTCTCCATCAGCTCCTGCTTTCCTCCTTTCCCCTCCTATTCCCACAATGGATAAAGAAAGCAAAACAGTTACTGCACACAAACAAGCAAATGGAAAAGGCCCTCCGAGTTCAAATGCAAAGTCAACACCTACCTGATTTTGGAATTACAGGTCATTTCATTCTCAGGGTAGTGAATATCCACTGCATCCTGAATGACTGTACCATACTCATAGACTTTAATCTTCTTTGTCACCCCAGCAATGGCAAAGTAGTCACAGTCTCGGTCGAACTCAATACTGAGGAACAAAAGCATAGGTTGAGAACTGTGTAACATAACACATGTACTTACCAGCAGGGTATTTTACCACCTAAACATCTTGGTATGGCAGAGCTGAGAATCACAATTTGCAGTTAGCAAATACCCCATTCAGAACACCTTGGTCAGGTCTGGCACACACACCAACAGCGTGGAGTTCTTGCTCTCAGGCACCATTTTCTAATCCCCTCCAAACACACCCACAACTCCATTTACTGAAACGGACTCTTTGTGGTAGCATAATCTCCATCCTGCAGCCAGGATCTTTGTTCAGATGCTCTAGAGGTTTTCCAGTTCAGCTACACCATCTACATTGTGCGGTACCCAAACGTCAAAGCTGACAGCTCACCCTGGAAACGTGCTTAACATTCAGCTGTATGCTCTAGAATCAACATGCTATGGGATGACTGCCCAGTGATTTCTCTGCTGCATCCCTTAGCTCCTTATATAGAGCAGCTTGGTGAACTTTAAGTGTTGATGCAGAGCAAACCAGTATTCGTGGAAAAACACCTTCTAAATTCTCTGAGTAACAGAGGGTCGAAACATATATCATCAGTACTGTAAAAACCATGCACGCTATGACTTCCACTTAGGGTTGCTCACAGAAACTGAGGCACCTTCTTTCTTGTACTGCAGGGCAAGTTTGTAATAGATATCATTGAAGTCAGAAGTAAAAGCAGTCACCTTATAACAAAGTTAAGCTGCAAATAAGAAAAGCCTGAGGTTGTACATGAAATACATCTGAGGCGAAGGCAAGCAGCAGGTTATAAACAGCTAATGTCATTGCTACCTTTGCAGCTTGGAAGGGCTTGAGAGAAAGCTATCAGACTCTTAGTAACCAGGGAAGTAAGCCTGCTTCCTAGAAGGAGCTCCTGCCTGCCTGCAGCCCATGTCACTGCAGGCAGGGCACGGTGAATGTGCACATATACCTTCTTTCAGGAGCATCAGCTTCAGTGAGACAAAAAGTTTGCTACTCCTCCCAGAAAGGGCTTGGGGGGTAGCATTTGCCCCAAGTCTCCAGGTTGGTATAGTCAGTAACCAGCTCTCCTCAAATCTCTTCACTAAGCAAGCAATCTACCACTTTGAGAGGTCTCTTTTGGGGTTCTTCCACTCAGTAATTAATTTCAATCTCTGCTGTCCCTATCATGATTTTTTTTTAAAAGCCACAGCACTTGTGAACCAGGCAGCAAGTTCTGAATGGCAGCAGAGAAAACTGAGTTTACACTGATCAGGTTTCACGTTCACATAGCTTGAAAAATCCTGAGAGCAGGGGTATTTAAGGTACCTTTCTACAATTAGAAAGCATTAAACCAATTACAAGAAGAGAGAGGGCTCTTTAGGCTGCCCCCATAGCTGTAACAGAGTTTTCTACCCCTCAACATAGCTGAGAAGTTGAAGGCACTGCAATGCTTTCAAGGGAAGATAAATTTAAATGCCAGAGTTTAAATCCCTGTAAAGGAGATATCATCAAGTTATTTTTAAACTAAAAAAGAGAAAGGATTGTTGATATGCAGTTTGACAGTATAAAATAATTCAATGAAACAGCTTGCAATTTGGCCTTGTAACTCAGGCACCTAAACTTCTCCAAAGCAGTGGCAGGAGATGGTCCCACTCACGACTGCTTGCTTGCTAGAGGAGAAACAAGCTAGTTGGGTCAAGCCTGCAAAATCACGAGCCTCCAAAAGGCAAAGAAAAGGAACACGCTTATGGCTGGGGAATGAAGCAAGTAAGCATGCATCTATTTAAATAAAATGGGAGGGGAAAGAAGTCATCTAAGCAGCTAGACTGCTCTCCCCCAGCCCCAGATCTACCCTAGTCTAATCACTTTTTATACAAACAGGACAAAAGCACCATTCAGGCCTGCCTTGTCTTGTTAGCTCACCCTATTCTGTGGAAGAATTTTATAAATTGAAAGCCTCTATAATGATACAATGGATTTACTTGTACCATAATCTTAATTGAACCGCTGTCTCAGCTCCTGCTCACTGCCCTGTGGATTCAGGTAAAGTGCAACTAAACTGATGGCAGCGATTCATCTACTTGGATTCAATTTATACCCTTAGCCTTCTGCTGCTGAAGAAAAAAAAGTTATGTATTACAATGTCTGGTAAAAAGCCAAGTTATTAGAACAGAATAGAACCTCTCACCTGGGGTGGGTTTGCTTCTCTAGCATTAATTTTTTTTTTTTTTTAATAGAGACATGCTGTAGACGTAACAAATGAGTATTTCAATACATCTATAAAAGTTAACACACCATTAAAAAAATTGATAAAAAGCATCAACCAATGAAATTGATTGTCAGACCTGTAACCTTCAAACAGCAAAGACACTGCAGGGAGAAAACGGATGGAGAAATAAACCATCATCTGTACAGATGTTTGTCGGCTGTAAGAGGCAGGCAAACCCAACACAGCAAGCGTAACGCACACTTGCACCTTGGCCTCCATCATCTATGCACAGTCCTGGTAAAACAAGCGTTCTCACTTTCTGCCAGTTGGCTTTTAGTAAGCTATTTACAAAAAAAATATGAACAATCTAAGTAGCTAATCAAGTGGATTATTATAAAACTATTCCTAATATTTGCAAAGCTCTGCTTCCCCCTGGACTAATCAGGATTAGGACAAACAGCTCACTTGCAAAGCAACAGTTTTTTTCACGCTTTTTCCTACAAGTCTTCTAAACGCATTTAGTATTAAGCAAGGCTTATTTGCATTTAACTAGCTCAATGGTATTCCTGTCACTTACTGCTTGAGTATTTGTTTCAATGTAAGTACTTGCTTATGCACAAGCTTATCTATATGAAAATTTGCAAGAGAACTTAGTTTTATTTTGTCAAAAGACACAACAGGGTCAGCTCTGAAGAACAACAACATTCTGGTTTGCAGGCGATACATTTCTACAGTCAAAGTGAGTTAGTCATTAGCACAATGATCACATGCAATAGAGTAATAAGAAATACTTTATCCTTTTTGTCAAAAAGGCCATCAAGACAAGAAATAAACCAGCTAGACAACAGCACCCACTTCACATGTGGCGAGAGGCACAGAGCCACCAGTGAGCCAAAGCAGCACATAAAATGTGTGTGCAATGGCTATTAACATCCTGCTAAAATAAGAGCAATGTGTTTTGGTAGCACTGTTTTAAGTAGACTTAACATGGGACTGACAATGAATGTTTTCACCATCTCAGAGGGCAGATGGAGCACCAACTGTCTCTGTGTGCTACAAACCTACCTCAGTCCTAGCATGAAGCAACATCCTCTAGAGATGGGAGACCAGTTCAGATATTATTTTCATTCTTTTAAGGAAGCATGGCTGGAGGTAAGCCATATTTTAGATCATTTGAACATCCAGTGAAGTTCCCTTTTGGACTAGCAGTGGTCCTTGCTCCTCAAAGATGCGCATGTTAGAAACAATCAGCAATTGTTCCTTTTCTTTTTTAACCTACTTTTAAACTCCACATTTTCTGACTAATAAAGACTAGCTGAATTTTTATAAGGAATCTTTTGGGGACAAAAAACCTCCTGGATATTTGAAAAATATTTATAAATGTGCAACAGAATTTACTTATAAAAATCAAATTGAAAGGAACTGATTGTTTTGTTCTAGGGAAAATAGAAGAGACATCTCTAGTTCCCAAGTCACTGTTTTCTTTTTCATAAGAAGTTAATGACCAGTGTCCTATGGAAATACCACTGAGAGCTGCTAGAAAGTAAACACATTCTCAAGGGTTCTGGTTGCTCTGCTGCTTATCTTTATTCCCAATCTGTGAGATTATAAATCAATTGCTTTATTTAATGCTAAAACCTACAACCTTGGAGGGCACTTGTAGCTAACAAATGGAATTATGAAATAAATTGCTTCTGAAACATGTCTGGAAGCTTGGCTTGGTGTTGAGGGTAGATCAGTGGGGAAACAGTAAAGCATGAGTATTTACCAGTTCTGCCATTGTATAAAGCCTTGCTATATTCACATCCTGATGGTGCATGCAGTTGTTCTCCACACTCCAGGAGGACACACTGGAGTTAGAGAATGCATACAGATAGGCAACTAAATTGATTAAAGGAATGGAGCAGCTGCCTTACCATAAGGACTATGAACAAGGCAACAGCAAGACTGGTGTTAAACCAATCACTCCACACTAGAACTAGGAGGCACTCACCAGAAGATTGATTTGGGACAGATGAGAGTTTCCCCCCTCCCAGTCACACTTTAAAAAACACACACACACATTCCAGGTACTTACTCCTGCAAGACACGACAGCAGCAAAGTGAACCTGACAACAGTAATCCATGAACAACTGGCCCATACCAGATATTAACAGAAATACAGATATACTCTTTAGTATCCCCGATGTAATTATTGTGGATGCTGGGAAGCCACAAGAAGACAACTCTACAGGCAGTGACCAGGTTCACATGCTCTGTGGTCTTCCTGCAGGGATAGCATGGGGCTAGGTGCCCTTCAAACCGACCCCTGGGGCAGCTCACACTGTACTCGAAATTGCAGTTTGAAATGCCTCAGGGGTCAGACTGGAGGGGCACCTACCCCAGTAAGTTTCTGTGAGAAATGGGTACCTGCTATATCTACTCCTTCAAATCAGGAGAAGGGGGGGTTGCCATCTATCTGCATTTGTCTTTAACTGCATCGCTAGTTACAACTGAAGGTCTGCAGCCAACTGCTCCTCTCCCCCTTCCATACACACACTTTACAATTGCTACTACAATCATAAATGCCTCAGCTGTGACTTGGTAACAAGATCTGTGACCGCAGGAGTTGCCATTTCCACCAAGTAGATGAACTCAGTCCCTCTCATGGGACTATATATTTATATATATTTTTCTCCCTGAATATACCAAAGCCTTTCAATTCTACCTAATACAGTACTGTATCTATTTCCATACCTCTAACCCCAACTCCTATCATGCCATGGCCCCATATTTAATTGCAACATGGACATACTGTTATCAGTTTTGGGGGACTTAATTGGTGGGAGGAAGGAGAGATAACAGCAGCTTTTGCTCTTCACTTACATTTCCTTGAAGTCTTTCTCACTTTGTGCTTCCACTCCCTGGCCTCCGAGGGATAGTGACCTCCTGTCACTTCTAACAATCCCAAGTCCCACTGTCTTATAGCCTGCTTGCCTATTTCCAATGCCCATTGTGAGACATCGAAGTCAAAGATTAGAAATTTAGGTTACAATTCAACACCATGACCACCACTGCAGACTGTTCAGCACCTGGGACCAATACAGAAATTGGTATTAATATCACATACCTGCGAGACTTTTTACAGCAGACTGATATTTTAAGGCAAAGTAATTAGTGTCACTAAGCATGCACTAGCATACTAATTTGTAGTTTTTAAAAACAAAGCTATATTCAGGCATAGGAAGCTGCTATTACAGCACTTGGATTTTGTGCTCCATCAGCTCAAAGTCTATATTTTGTCACATATAAAAAACAAAGGCTACTGAGACAAAGCATATGAATTTTCAGTATCAAAAGACTGTTTTGCTAAAGCTGTGAGTGGATGAAATTATTTTTTTTTTTAATAAAGCAACAGTTGCATTAGTTACTCCTTACTCCAAAGCACCACCTACATAAGGTCACTGCTGCTGTTCTGAAGTCCTTAACCTGTGCCACAGGGACAAGGATAGACCACTGCTGGTTGAATATATTCCCTGATTCAAACCCCTGTGCTGCCAAATGTTTTCCAAAATATAAACTGAGCAAGCATACCACAATCCCAGACAGGTTGCTACAATCGCTACCCAGGAAAGACTACTTAAAGAAAAACGCTTTGATTGTCTAGACTGCTATATGGATAGATAAACTAATTGTATAAACGAGACTCCACTTAAATGAATCCTGTCAGAGAGCAAACATCATCCCTAAGAATCACATTAATTTGGGTTAGATGTGACCCCCAGATTACCAGAAAATTGTCAGATTTGTCCTCTAATCAAGGTAAAGTTGTCTTGGCTGCTATAATTATGGCCTCTCAATGGATCAAAGTCTAATGGAAGTCTAATGAAAACCGTGGGACAGAAGACCCCAAGCTGTTTCAGTTTCATCCCATTCCTTGGAGTTGTTTGGGATATTCCAGCTCCAGGTTCAGCAGCACTAGCTGCTGTTGAATGCACCATGGGTACCCTCCCCTGCCATCACACCTCTTCCAGGCTTTAAACATCTGATGGGAATATGCTCCCCCTAAGCAAACCTCTATCTGAAGCACAGAAAGACAACACTAGGAAGTCAGCTCTGTGTGTTGATTATCTTTTTTTCCCCCCACTGCTGGAAAACAGACAGGGAAGGGTGTTACAACAGTTCAAAGCCTGCACTGCACAGAAGAACAGTCCTCAGCTCCAGGTTCCCTTGGGAGGACATTATTGCACCAGTCATGCTGCAGTCACACTTTCAGCTTCTTTCTTGCAGCCACAGTAGCCTGGAGTTTTATTTTGCTCCATTTGAAGAAAGGCATAAAAAGGTACCATGTTGACAAAGTAATGTCATTAGACCTAGTTCCAGGCCCACTTCATGCTGACAAAAGTCCTTTTAAGTGTAATGAAATACCATCAGTTCTAACAGAGACCACTTAGTGATACTCTCATTCCACAAAGAGCTTGTTTAAAGGAGAATATTAAATCTGAATTGAGGAGGTTTGGTGGGCTTAGTTCCATCTCACAGCTCCGAAATCAAAACCAACAGAGCTACTTTCATGCTTTGTCATCGCTAGATAAAACAGAGTCATTCTTTTTTTAAACCCAATGAGAGAATATACTATGCTACAAGAGATTAATTATGCTTCCTGCAACAGCTCAACTTTTAGAACCAGGATCCCCTCTACTTTGGGGTGGAAGTAAGGGGAAATGACCCTGAACCTAATCTCCTCTAAATACAACCCAAAATCTCCCAGGAAGCCATAGCAGACTTCCAGCCTTTTGTCTGTAAGACTCTATAGCTAGAGACATCCTGTTCTACTGCGTAAGTTTGTTTTCATACACGTATCCAGGGAAACCTGGCTTAATTAGCACTGATGATAAAACCTATAGGGAACTACTGAATTTTGCAAGCAACCGAACATAAAGCATATTGATAAAAAGCCACTTTACTGCTAGGCAATGCTCTTCTGCATGCTGAAGAGAAGACGACAGCAATCCCAGGATTTATATGCCAGATACACAGAAGTCCAACGAGCCAAAGCCGTTGCAAACAACTACCATGCAAGTTAGTGAGGATTAGATTCAGTTTTTCCACAAACACCATTTTAAATAAAAGGTGGAGCAGGGAAATATTAACTAAAAATGCCAACAGTTAAACACAGAATGTTTCTTGCAACACTATTTAAAATTAAAGCCAAGTTATCAGTCTCCCTGCCGTTAATATTTTGGGTAACCTATCTATATTTGAAAACCAGGATCTGCCATTTCTCCCAGCTGGGCTGATACACAGTAGGTTACAAACAGCTCTGACAGTAGCAGGAGCACAGCCTCAGTGTTACAAAATACTAAGGTGGAAGAGGTTTTAAGTCTCCAAACACACTCAGCTGCCTTCTTTCTCCATTCAAGCTTGGGAAACATTTCCAGAAAGGAAGGCAGCCGCCTCAGCCAAAGCTGTATAAGGAGCAGGTTTGAGGTAGGAAACCCTCCTCCACGATGAGTTGCAAGGTTGTCAGCACATCTTACAAGTACCATCTTACCAGGATTATGCCATTAAGTAGGAAGGAACTCAATCAGTTGTGATATACATGGAAGTACCTTCTAAATAAGGCCATTCAAAAGCTTGCAAACTTGTTTTCAAGCCACCACATTTATTACTACAGTAACAAGGATTTTGTTTCCTCAAAATTGAGCAGGGCAGCTGCTGACGGAGCCAAAGAGGCAGGGAAACAAATATATCTGAAAGAGCTCAGCACAGGAAACCTCCATCAATACTGGGACTGTAAACAATGCAGTCTGCCAATAGGCTCCAATTCATGATTCCATGATTCCTCCATGATTTGGCTGCAGCAGCTGAAGACATTTCTGTCTCCAGCTGACCACATTGCCAGAGGTCCCATTTCTCAGAACAAATCACCGTCCAGCCCAGTGCCCCAGTACACAGCCTGCCATATTATTAACTCAAGCCTCTGAATTTGCCCGACACCACCATCAGCTCTTCTGCCAGACACCCCGCAGCAGAGCACCAGGAGGGACAGCTGGAGACAGTAACCTCTTTAGACACCTCAGCTCAATCCAACAGGCACCGAGAGGCAGGGGCACCAGCCTTCATGAATGTCAAGTCCACACACTGCAGATGAGCCATCTTGAGGAGCCAAAGAATAGGCTGGGGCAATTAACTCTGATGGTCCTGCTGCCGGACAATGATGGAATGAGGTTAAAACGAGGTTAAAACACCAGTTGAAGCATTTTTCATCCAACTGCCAAATCTGTTTCAGGAGATTGTTTTGATAGCTTTTTGAATCTTTTTTTGGTCATTATTTTGTAATGGTATCCTTAAGCTATTCTTTAGAAAAAATAAAGATACTTATGAATACCTCTAATTTCACGCAGTCTCAGAGAAAAACTTGATCTGACTTCCACCTTCATTTGCACAAGTGTATACACACACTTGTATATAATCCTGTAAGAACATAAGTGTCACTTCACAACTTATTCTATAACACCTATGCAGCATATAAATCCCAACCATCTGTCTTAGTCTGTATTTATTAATACAGACAATATTAATAATCATTGACTCAAGACTTCTCCAGGCTGAGCTGCTTGTAAGGTTTTTTTCTGAGAACTGTTTAAGCCCATACCATACATCTTCGCATGCCTTAACACACCACATCAATACATTTTTTTTCAACTACCTACCATTTAACAGACTAACTCCTTTAGTTCACAAGGAAGGAACAAAAAAAATCCAAAGGCATGCTAATGCTTTTCAGATAATGACCTCCTAGCAAATTCAGGCATTTGCAACAAATATGGCTAGATAATTAAATTTCTGTAATAAGCTACAGAAATTCATGTTCTATTAATAAACAGGTTTGTTTCTTCAAGCAGACACAAAAATTCACTGTATCAACACTCAACATTGGAAGAAAGCTACAGAATTGGGGGGGAATTAAAGGAAATCTGTCTTTGCCTTTTACCAACACCGTCAGCATGGAAGTTCTGCATATAAGATGCTGTGAAACCACAGCTTTCATGGCTTGCAAGTCCAATTCCTGAGGCCAAGACACAGCACTACTGCCTGATGATGGCCATTATTACATGAACATCAGGAGGAACAGAACAGCAGCTACCTGCAGCCTCCCAGAAAAGATTTGTCCTGATCAAGAAGGGGTGGATGCAACGATAACACCACAACTTCCACATGCTACCATCCTGGTCAGATGCAGGTTGCTCAGGGCTTTCTCCAACTAGTTCTTGAATAACTCCTGAGAATGGAGCTTGTACGACCTCTTTGGAAAGCCAGCTCCAATGCCAGACTGCCCCACACTGCAGCCAGTGATCACTACGTGATATTTGCTAAGAAATGGCAACTGCTTATGTAAACTGCCCAAAGTTTCTTCAAGATATAAAAAAAAGAAGCCATGAAGAGCAATCATTGTTTAATACCTTTGGTTTAAAAAGCCGATTCCCAAATTCATCAAAAGACTGTTCAATACTTTTAACAGACCATTTATAAGAATTCACAAAGTTTAAATTAAACTAAAAAAACTTTATCTAATTATCTGCAGATGGAGACAGGTTTTAAGTACTACGAGAGCTTAATGGGAAAAAGATCTTCCTACTACCAAATAGTCCAAAATTACTAGGGGGAGGGGGAAAAATGAGGTCCCTTTGGTGGCCATGCAATTTCCATTCATTAACTTCCCAATTTCAAGTTATTTAAGTTTTACCCCTGAAAGTGAAAGCTTATGTTGATGGAAGAACAGACTTCTCTCTCTGCAGTGTCACCACAATCACCAGAAGGTTTACTTTTCAGGTCAAGACTGGAGATACAAGTAGACATGCACTTTTCTGGTTTCAAGTCCCTTTTGGTACTAGCAGTCCACCCTGGGGACTTGGAGGGCTACATTACAGAGTTGAGAGTCTCTCTGAAGTCTGAATTCAGAGATCTGAACTGACATCTCTATAATCCTTCTGCTGGGTACGAGTCACATTTAGCTTCTGCTCAAAGGATCCAGACTACAATTATGTACTAGGAAATGTATCAGTTCTGCACTCCAGAGAAAAAGATGAGAAAGTAAGGGAAAGGCTCTGTACTTTACTCCGCTCTAATTGAACAAAATCCCATTTCAGTCCCAGACAACCTCTGGTCTATGGGCCAAAACCTCATATGAAGTAAGGTAAGAGAACCACAGGAGAAGCACAAACTTAAAAGTAGGTTCAGGGTATTATACTTAAAGTTTCCTCAGCCACTCTGCAGTTCAAGTCTGTTTATCCAAGCATTTCTCTCTTCCTTCCAGTTGTAGGAACAGTCCAAATAAGACACATCCATCCACAGTTTTGAGCTGCCACTTGTAAATAAGAGTCCATTGAAAAAATGATTGATTTAACAGACTAAGAAAAATTCAGCCCTCATTTCTCATCTTCAAGGAGAAGCATCTACTGTACTCTGAAACACAATCCTGTGAAGGATAAACCCACTTACATTTCTTTAATTTATCTTAACCACCAAAATAGAACCATTGCAGGTCACAAACTTAATAAAATGGCTCATCTAATCCTAGCAAGCCCATGGCATTAAAAAAAAGGGGGGGGGCTTGTTATGGTGGACACAGAATTAAAAGGTATCTTGTTAAAGTCTGGATCTGAGAATTTACATGGACAAGTAATTGTAATCAAAAGTAAAAAGGGGAGTAAAAAACCAGAATGGTTCAATGAATACACGGAAAACATACCCTAATGGATTTTTTATTTTTTTAAGCTCACCTTTGAAGAAAGGATTTCAGGTCACATTACTGAAAGGGTCAACACAAACAAAAATACAATCTTGAAACCGACTTAATTGTACTGTTTGAATGCTAAGAGAAACATCTTCATATGTTGTTCATTACTTAGAGGCAATGAAATAATAAGCAAACAATGGGGAAAAAAAAGAATAATGGACCCCAAAGGTAAGATCCAGTTTTCGAACACCGTCTCAAGATTCACCAGATGAGTTGAGTAAGGTTTCAGCAGCCAAAAAACAAGTTGTTTCTTTCCTTCTCTGTAAATCACTACGCCTTTAGATAAATATAGTTAGTCTTGGCTATCCAAAACCTTTCAGATGTCATTAAGACTTTTCAGAGAAATGGTAAGCTAACCCAGAAGAATTTGAAGTCTGAGCAGATGACAAAAACCCACACCATTTGTCCTCAAACCTCAGGGCCTCTGGTAGAGACACACTCACGTTTCCACCAGACCTGGGAACCACCCAGCAGGGAGAACCAGTTTTCTGATAACCAGGTTTCAGACAGACATCTTGCTGTAGTTTTGGATTTTGGGATTTTTCTTGGATTTTTTTTTTTTTAAAATATGAAAGACTGACACATTATTCTCTGAAGGCCTCTGACAGTGTTAAAGCAATTTTCTACATAAATCATTGTAATGCTAACACTGCAGTTTACAGACTCATCTTTAAAAGAAAGCCTTTATTATTTACTGCCACAGCAAGCAGAGAGAAGAAAAGTTAAGCTCTGATGACTACTCTCTCTGGGGGCATAATAAAGGGAAAATTTATTCCTTGGCCCAATTCTAACAAAACTGAATATACTTGTGAAAACAGTGTGAATACTTTGTACTTAAGAGAATGAAGTGTATTAAAAAAACAGTTAGCATATTGAGGTACAAGTACATTCCCTTTGCAAGCACGCTGAAAGTCCCCCTGATGTTAAAGCAAAACTAAGCAACCAGCAGTTGCAAAGCTTTGAATGTGTTTTCACTGAACATCCTTCTCTGTTAATCTGTTTTTCTTAAAGCAAATAAGGGAAAAAAGGACTGAGGGTTGTTAGTTTTGCTTGTGAGAATGTTTCTAAGCAAGGTAAGAAAGCTCTCCCTCACTGGGCTTACGATCACACCAGGTACACCATTCTAAATAAGACCATAAGCCCGTGACAGAAGATGCACAGCTTAGGTACCAGCCCTGCATCAGTCCCCCACCCCCTGCCCACCTCCTGCCCGCAGGCCCATGCTGCCAGCACCACAACCGACGCCACCGTGCGGATGCTGCACAGCTGCCACAGAGCTGCCAGCCCAGCAAGGCTCAGCGCGGGTCCCTTGGGCAAGCTCCCTGACGGGCTGGAGAAACCTGGAACTGGAGAGCAGGGCATTGGCTTGTCCCTTCATCCCGAAAGGCAACTGTAGCTTTCCTAATATTGCACCAGAAGTTTTACAGTAATACAACTTACATAGTGTTGTTTATGGTCTTATATTAGTCCTCAAGAAGTCCAGACATCCATAAATATGCTTGTGGCAAGGTGCTCAGGAGAGTACTGTTGCTGCTCAGTTTCAGTTTTTCAGCCTGCTTATATACAGCCTTTAATTACACTTTTCAACCTGTTACCATAAACCCAGTTTTATTTCCCTTCTAAATAAACATCAAGGTTTTGCAGATAAGGAACATATTTCCATCTTCTTCCTTTGCAAACATAAAGCTAATACATCTTAAAAACCTCTTATTTAAGCCAGCAGAGCTTTTGGAGTCCAGCGTGTGAACTTCATGTAGGGTTAAAGAAATGCAAACCAAACACCCTTAAACTGCTGTTACCAACAAACAGAATATATTTTTTAAAAAAAACAACTAAATTAAGTACAAGAAAGTTTAACTTCCAGTCAATTCTACCTTTCTTCTTAAATATACTTAAAATATCCCTTTAAAATATGTTTAAAAAAATTATGAGATTCCTTACTTATTAGCCTTATGTTTGCTTTGTATTTAAATACATTTGTCTCAACAGCAACGGCTAAGCAGCAAGACTTACTTTTTGTCATTATTTCAGTGTTTCCTACAGCACGCCCAGGAACATCTTCAGAAGTCAGTGCAGTTGGCCAGATAAAACTTTTCACAGCATTTCACTCAGTTAAAAAGCTTTTTAAAGCACCCCAATAATTAATTTGGCCCATCAGTGGGTACCTAAAAGCTGCTCTATTACCTTAAGCTGCCATCACTAAGACACACCTCATTTAGCTTCACAGACTCTCTCTGAACTTGAGTCTATTAATTTGGATAAAGAACAATGGTGAACAACAGAACTGTGTTGGCCGACACATATTACATGTAAACTCTTGGTTGACAAATTCAAACTTTAAAGGAACTGTTCAGATAGCCAGAAGCTAACAAGAGTTACTGCAGCAGCACATTCAGCAGCCCCACTTTACCAAAGCACTTAAGGACATGCTCAGATGTGAACAGTCTTACCCAGCCCCCACATTAAAACCCCTAAAAACTTCCTAAATGCTTTGATAAATAAAAAGCATGAGCAGGGGAGAACACTGAGTTGGAAGCCAAGTTGTTTTTTAGTTAAATGCATTTAACTACCAACTCTAGCACTGGCTTGGAGGGAGGCCCCACAGTATCTTCATTTTAACACTAACACACATGCTCTTCAAACATATATTTCACCCAAGAACTATAATGCTTTCAAAACAGGAATGAGATTTACTGCTCTTCCAGCATTTTCTAACCAAATACCACAAAAATGCTGCTCTTGCAGAATGTCAAGGAGAAGGAAGGGCAAAGAAACAAAATCCAATCCGTGCTGAAGTTGGTAGCTGAGAAAGTTTGTCTACATTGCAGTGAGATTCCCGTCTGCATTTCATTGCAGCTAGTGTGAACCCAATCAGTGCAGGTTAAATATATGTCAGACCAGTGATTATTGTGTTCTGACCTCTGTGGCTAAGTCAGACATTATACATTCCTGCTACATATTGCAGTAGTTAAGGAATCAATGCTGCTTTAAAAAAATGTGTATTCTATGCTACACATGCCTCCATTTCTTCACATAGTGCAAGTTTTTTGGGGTCTTTCAACAAACATTTAAGCTGTTCTGTCACTGTCCAAATGGCCCCTTTGTAAGGCATTAAATTAAAACTCAGAAAACCCAAGTTCAATTCATTATGTCATCGTCAAGATGTCATTGTCAGACCTCACGTATGGCCACTTTGGATCTCCTGCTCCTCATGTATAAAATAGAGATGATACTACTATTCCTCCTTCAAAAGGTTGCTGTGAACAATTTTAAAAAAACATTTAAATTTGTGAAATGTGCCTGTAAGAAGCTAATGGGTCCTGCATATATACCATGCAGAAAAGATTTCCCAGTTAACATGTTGAATCATTTTTTCCACCACCACCAGCTCCAAACAAGCTACCACAGACTAATTAAATCCCCCAGGGTATGCTTCCACAGCTGCTGAAACCAGTTGAAGTTTAGGGCTGCTGGCAGGTCCCAGCCTCTCCCTATCCTATGTGCTCTCTTAAGCCTGATCCCTAAGGGAGCTGGTTCATGGAGCTAAACTAGAGGAAACTAATTCTGTTGAAAGACAGTCAACAGCATTTCACCAGCTTAAGTGTCCAAACTGGTCCATGGGACACTCAGATGAGCTTCAGCACCAGTGCACAGGACATGACCATTGCACACGGGAGGGGATACAAAGCTGTTGTTGGCAAGAACAGAGCTGTCAAGTTGGCTTTACCACAACCACCCCCTCACTAGTGTTTAGCACTGAACAGAGCTTCCAGCACTCGAGAGTTCAAGCAATCTTATAATTGATCAATCAGATAAAAACAACTCAGCTATTTAATATTTGCCATTATGACTGGATCCACCAACAATACTTAAAGCCACCATAGATTCTTAAAGCTACCAACACCAAGCAAGATGGATGTTTCTTAAAATGCTAGAACTGCATCACTTACAATGCAACTGTACTAAAATGAACAGGACTGAGCCTGCAACAGGCTTTGTACTTTAACAAAACAGCTCCAGATGCTCACTGGCACCTCAAAGGTTCTGCATTTGGTCTTGACCAACACCAACAGGAAAAGGTACTACTGTGGTACTTGAGTGCCCTTGCAGATCAATGATAATCACACATTCACAAAGCTATTTTTGGGAAGCAACTGCGAAGTGTTACACATGTACAGACCATAACTTGTTTAATATGGGTTAACTCAGCCTCAGCAGCCTGTATCAGCATGAGATGCACTGTCAGAGCCACGGTGTGTCTTACCTGGATACTATGCTGGAGCCATTGTAGAGGTCACTAGCGTAAGACAGCGTTGCCAGAGGTCGGACAGAATTGTAGCGCGTGAACTTGGATAGACACTCCTGAAACTCATCCAGCTGGCTTGTGGTTCTGCTGTCATCTAGGGAGAGGCAGAAGCATTGGGGAGGACAGAAACAGAGTAAGAAGATAAACTCAACGGCAAACAAAAATAAAGATGTATGTCTTCATGTGACACTACCTCTGCTTGTTATTTGGGGAGGATTCTTGGTCAAGAACAGGTTTTCTCTCCCCTCTAGCATTCCCTGAAGGCCATGTGATTTTTCAGAGCGCAAAGTCTTTCCACTGCAACACTAGGTAAACCTACTGTGCTCAGAATCTGCCTAGATCACAAATACAGCTTTCCTGGTAGATAAGCTCATTTATTTTATTCAAATTCAGAGCCCATGGGCCATACAGATTATTAACAGAAAACCTTAAGACATATCAAAAAGCACCGTGAAGAACATGTCTAGTTTTCTACAGAGGTGAAAGTATATTCCTTTCCCCTGATTTCAGTTACAATATGCCTACATTTGGTGTCAATTACATTGAAAATACTTCTGGTAAAAAATATTTGTCTTGTTACTCCAAAAGCAACAGAGCTGAGGGAGAGTTGTTTCAGGGCTGGAGAAGACAGACAAGCATGAAACCAGAAGACTCCCTTGTACTATAAGTTTTGTGAAAATTATGACCTTCAGCAGACAAGATGAAATCGAGCCAGCTTGAATAATCATAAGTATTCTTGGGAAATAGAACAGTTTACTACAAAAGTTAAAACTAAATTGCAGTGTAGACAGCTGAAAGTCATTCCCCAATTCGTCAGAAGTTCCAATTTTTCTCAGTATGAACAGAATTTTATGTAAACCATTTTAAAATTCAGTATTTCCTAAATAAGGAAAAATTCCTAACTTACAGCGATGCCACATGGGCAAGCCAGCCTTCCTAACACGATCATGCATCTGCAGCCAAACATTATGTAGAGCCTTCAGGCTTTGTAACAACCCCCAAAGTTTGCAACAGTTCTCCCTCTCCTCCTCTCTCTGCTTGCTTTGTCTTTTTGCACCAGTGCAACGTAAGGGAACTACACCTATGGCTGCTCTCACAGCACTAATACACAGCACCTCAGTTTACAGGTAGTCCAGTTTGCAAGTCACAATACTGCACACCTTGCCTCCTGTTAAAGCACAGCATCCACTGCAGCAGCAGAGAAACCATACACACTACTTGCTCACGTGGCTGAGATCAAATTCCATCCACTAGTTAAGTTATCCTTATCTGTTTCCTTACCAGCAGCACAAGGAAACAACAAAGCTCCACTTATTAGAAGTCTCTGGAAATACTGGGGTGAAAAAATGAAAAGGTTGATCTATAAAAGCAAAATGCAGCTGTGATTTCTGGTGGGAAAACACAGAGAGAATAATCACTTTCTGCACTCTGGTAATTCCTTGCCGTAAGAAATTATTATCTTGCTCTACACTTTTAAGGCATTTTGAAGTGTCCCTTATATGCTATTTAATGTTTGATAATATAAAGGAACAGTGAAGGCTAGTAATTAGCAAGTTTAAGAGTACTAGCATATACATTACCCATGTCAGATGGATCAAAAGGGGCAAAATGAATGAAGTACTGCTCCAAATTAAAATAATCAGCACCTGACCACTACAGGAAACAGCTCGAGAAGAAGCATGTAAACATCAGTGTTTTTCAAAGACTGTTTCCTCCTTCAACACTGACAGGAACAAATAGCTGCTACTCTTCCATTTCCCTCATTTAAAGATCAAGCACACAGTCCTCCTATAATTTATTCTGTATCTGTGCCTGGAAAACTGAATGTTATTTCTCAAGATATTTTCCCCGTCAAAGTGCAAGGCCATTTCATAATTACAGTTATATCATGTCTCCACTCCCTACTAGAACAGTCAGACACTTCTTGCAAAAAGCTTTAAATCCACATTAAATCCTATTTAAAATGTGTCAAAAAGCAGGAATGACTTAAGAGAAGAAAAACAAATCAAGTATCACAGGTTATCCCTTATTTAGGAAAAAACTTGCACTTGCAAATCCTCTGCTCTTGGTGCAGCTGACATATGAATACAAAAATATGAAGACACTGCATTCATATTTATAGTTCCAATTATGAAGAAAGATGTCTTCTAGAAGGGAATGCTGGGAAGAACCCCATTTGTTATCCTTGGTTAATAAGTACTATTTTAACATAAACACAGTTAATGCATCACTAAGTTAGCACCGCATGAAAACATTTCAGTGTGATCTGTGAAGTACTGTACTCTGCAAAGCACTTGTTAGCACTTCACAGGAAACTGGCTGGTCACATACAACGGGCTTCTCCGATCTTCCAGCTGCTGAAGCACCCTCTAAACGCGCATTCCTTGTTAAAATTATTTTGCTGTGCATGATGAGACCCAAGTCGGTCACTGCTCTGAAGTAGGTAGAAGATGTAGACATCTGTAAGAGTGAGCTCCCCTAAAACACATTGCATCCTTTAAACTTAAAGCCAATATTTTTTTTAATTAAAAAAGTAACCAAGCCTCATTTTTTTCATTTTTATTTATTTATTTTAAAGTGAATAAAACTTAAACTAAATTCATGGAGAAAAACAAGCAGGGGTTTCTACCCCAGCCCTCTTGCTAATCTCTGTGTCCTGGGAGGTTGGTCCTTACCTTCCAAGACTACAAGTAAAGGTATTCTGCTGCAGCAACCTCTGCCTGGTTCCCTCTTGTCCCTAGAAATTTTCTCCCATCCCCTGATGGCTGGCTGCTCTCCACTCCTCGCTGCAGTCTGTCACTCATATGAGCTGCAGCTCGCAGCTTGATGCTGCAAATCGCTCGCCCGCCACAGCCCGGTGCCTGAAACTTTTTTCCCCAAAGCTTGTTTCTTCTCCAGAGGGGCCACCGAGCAACCCTCCTGGCCCTCAAAACATATTCATTTGACCCATTCATTTCTTAAGAGAATCTTGTCATGTAATTAAGAACCATCCATCCACTAGGAAACAATTACTCTAGGTGCTATCACACTGTCACTCAATTATGAATGAAGCAATCTAGGCAATTGTGAAAACAGCTTCTAATTCTACAAAACAAGCCTTAAATCTAAGGTGTGCCCCACGGGACAACAATGCTGCTGCACACTCAGCTTCTATACTCCAAGCCATTTGTTAACCAAGACTCAATCTAGACAACATAAAGGATAACCTCCAAGTGTCCTATTGCATGCTAAATATAGGGGAACTTATCAATTTATGTTTATACCTCTGTAGTAGTTCAATAGCAATGTTTATAACTACTGTGTTTATACCACATCTAGTAGAAAGACAACCCAACTACTGCTTTCAAACATTTGTATCTTCAGAAGGACCATTAGTGAAATTGTTTATTGTGGGTTATGCCCTTCACAGTACAGGATTACAAAGCAATATGTGTGCCCCTCCAAAGTGACAGGATTAAATTTTCTAAGTTTAGCAACCTCAAAGATTGGTCAAGAAAAGCAAAAGCAGGATGATTTGAGTAACACAAATATGTACAGCAATGTTCCCATGCAGGGAAGAAGTGACAGCTACTCTCTCAAAAGCACGCCTTTTCTGAGGACTAGGCACTGAAAGAGGTAACTGATGTCAGAAGCTGAACACCATGCAAGAGGAACTCACCCGACACACGTGTCATCCTGGTGGAAAAATAGCACTGCTCTAGGTCCTCAAAATGAGCTGTGAGCCGCTTGCGTCGTGAGGCTAGCGTGCTGTTATACCACGGCTGCTTTTTGGTCTGAATGGAGAAGAGAGAACACTTCAGAAAGGTAAAGCCAGGCTTGGGCTCCATTTCAAGAGATTTCACCAAATTATAAACAATTTACACATTATGTGTGAAAGGTTAGAAGTGTTGAGTGACAATAAATGAAGATCTTGCCGCTGTCAACAGTTATTCTTAGGGTCCTATGTTGCACCCTTTAACTTGACAAACAAGACGAGCTGCTTTTAGACAGTTCTTGTTTCCTGAACCTTTGCAAATTTACCGATTTCAGCCTCACACGCAGGACAGACAGCAGCAACCCCTGGGGAGTCACGTCTTGCCTTTATACAGATAGACGGCAGAGGCCAAAGATATCAGGCTTCCAGCTTCACAAATCAAACCGACTGTACAACAAATACTTCCTAGATCCCTGGCAGACAGCTCATTAAAAAGAGAAGGCGGCGTTTATTTTAAAGAGTTAGTTACTGAATTATTTCTCTTGAAGCAACTCAGTAACTGTCCGTAAAGCTAAACAAATAAGGATAGAAGCAGAAGACACCATGAAGTTCAAAGGTTAATTGAAAAGAAGTCCATGAAACTCATCATTAAAGCCATTTCCCAACCTACCCAAGCAGTAACAGAGAGGCAGAAGCAGAGGACTGAAACTACATAGGTAAGCTCTTCTCCTGAAGCAAAACAGAAAATACAGTACTTCTCATTTTAAGCACTAGTAAGAAAAAGGAACCAATTCCTCTACTACAAGAAGCATGAAGAGCACCTTGCTTTAGTTTATATTTAAGAAATCTCACATATCACATACTCAAAGCTAATGGGGAAATTTTAAAAGATTTGAGAACCATCAAGATCCCTAATGAACAACATCCCTGACCACGTACAAGGTCTCTAATGCCACTCAATGGCACTAACAATACCCACTCCACATACAACTCCCCCTCAATCCATGTGTGAGAACAGACTGCCCTCATTACAGCCATCAAGCAAGCCAATAAGAACAAACTAGAGCCCACTCAAATTCTGTTTATACCTGTATGAACAGTAATCTAACATTTTAGGGAAAAAGCAAGCCCCAAGCAATGAAACCTCCAGACGCCACTTCCCACACGAGGCCCCTGGCTGTACATCGGTATCATGACTCACACTTGCATGTTGACAGCGCCTATGGTCTATGCAGCTTGTTTCATCTCAAAAACAACTCCAATCTCAACACACAACTAGAACACTGGAAAGTACTCCTACCTCAACACTTTTTAACTACAATTTTCTAAAACTTCACAGCTTTAAGAAATACTTAATGGAACACTTTTATAGCATCTTCCTATTAATTTTGCACACCAGCCTGCAAGGGCTCCAGCCTCTCTCAAGCACATCAGGAGTGATTAGGGCTCAAGACAACTTCAAACATCGAAGAGCAACCACTTCAGTCTCAAGTTAATACAAGCTGCCTGCAACATGATGAGCAATATAACCCAAGTCCAAGTCTGATCTGCCAGATGAGCCCAGTCCACACCAAGGTAGAATCAATTATGGTAAGTATTTACCTGCTGTGTGATACACCTGCTGGGTCTCCAGAAGAAGAACCCCCCAGAGCAGGTCTCAGGCTGGCACATGGTGACCCAGCTGTGTTGGGAATCAATCTGCATTAACTCATCTTCATCAGATCCTCCCCAGCTAAGCATTATAAACTGCTCATGTTTTACCAAAACATTTAAGTTTCTATGAAGCCTGCTCCCTGGCTACTTGTTAAGCAATGTTGGGAAACAGGAGGAAAAAAAAATACAGGAAAAGAGAGAAAACATACCCAAGCAATTTTTATTCAACTGCTAAAACTACTATGGTTGTCCTAGTTGAGGACATTATTTAGGATTGCTCTGTTATCAAGAGTGATTTTACTGTCTGAACTCCATTAGGTGCTCTGAAGAGTCCTCTAACAGCTGTGGAAAAGCTTCATAGCTACACACAAGCTCCTTAGTTCTAGCAGTAAAGAAAGGCACTGCCACTAAATACTACCTGCAGAATTCCCCAGGGCCTATATGACTTGTCCATTATTTACTTCTGAAGCTCAGCTTCTGGAAGAAAACTGTCCTGCAGCCTTGTGATATATAAATTCTTCCCTAAGAACATGTTTACGAGCACTGCACAAAGTAATTATATTGAGAAAGAAAGCTATGCTGTCCATCCTAGCATAGCTTGTGCCAGCAGTGCCCAATCTATGATTTTTGCCATGACTGACAATTAGAAAAAAGCACAATTGAATTTATATTCTTAAAACTATTTTTATGGTAAAGTCTTGCTGATATTAGACTACCTTTGAATGAAGTGTTTAACTTCAAGAGTTCTCTTTCAACTCCCCATCAAAACATATATTAAAGTTTAATTCAAAAATTTGCACTAGAGAGTACAGATCTTGCACTCTTGAGGACAAAAAATTGCATTTGAGGACAAAAAAGATTATTCTCAAATAAGGCTGTCATACAGAATGACTAGAAAGTCTAGGTTGTTAGTTTTGTGCACTTACCAGCAGTACAGCTATGCTGTTAATTTTGTCTTTGAAATAGAAAGAAAAGTACTGAGACAAGCAGTGTCAGTGGAGAACAAACACACAGTACTGTATCAGAGTCCTGAACATAAGATCTCCACCCACATTTCACTTGCCCTCTGAAGTGAGGTAGAGCTACAATTTTTCGTTGAAGCAAAAATCTCCCAGACCCCAGTAGCAAGAACAACAAGCATTTTTCCACAGATTAATACAGGGAAATTCTAATTACCACTTAGTTATACAGCTACAAACCCAAAAACCTGTGCACACACACATACATGCACATCAGCCCAAAATTCAGGTGTTTTTTTCTTTATATCAGTTACTCCATCAAATAAGATCCAACAGCACTTCTGTTAATTTACCAGTTTGAAACTGCTGTGTGCCATGGATGGTCCACCACCAGAGAGCACCAAAGGCATGAGCTGGCATATAACCAACAGTCCATCTGTCTGAATCAAAACTGTTTAACCTTTTCAAAGCTGTGAGCTGGTTATCAGTGTCATCTTCCCAGCCTAGCTGAATCACTCTGAGCTGCAAGACTACAGCAGTGCTGTTTAGCATTCGGGAGGCCCTGTGGATCAGAGAGTTTGGAGGCTGCCTGCCAAACAGCTTCACTGTATATGCAACTTTTTACCTTCTATGTGAATTTATAATACAGTTCGTAAGGCCCTAAACAAGGACAAACTACAAAACAGCTGTATGTTTGGAGAATGAATGTTTCTTGTTTTGAAAGTCAAGCTTGATCCAAAGCTATTTAAGTCAATGCAAAGGGTCAGGGATTTACCTCCCTTACCAAATGCTGCCCACTTGGAAGAAGAGGTGAAGAGCAAAAAAATATCCCCTCTTCCCTGGAAGAGTCAGCTTTGGGAATAAAGTCAGACGTCTAAATATATTACACTAGATTTCTTTGATGGCATCAGTGTGAACACTCACAATCACGCACAGTCATTCCTATGGCTGTAGTCTTGGCTCCAGTTTCTCCACACAACCAGCTAAAAGCATTTACAAGACTCAAGTTGACTGGTACCCTAGAGATGGGGTTGTGCCTAATCTCTGCCCACACTCCACATTCACTCTCATGTCCCCCCTGTACAGACACATGTATTACCTTACCTGAGAACTGCCACTGAAGCCTGGAGGCTGGCTATATTCCGTGGAGTCAATAATACTACTGCAAAACCAAAAGAAATAAGTCTGCTTAAATCACTGTACAACCACCCTTTACCATTTTTAACCTGTTTGCTATTCCCCACTTTATGTCCTGCAGCATACTTGCCTTTAAAATTCATTTTACAGACAGGGAACACAAGGTTATTTTTTGTTTGGGGGTTTGGGAGGGCTTTTTTATTTTTAATACAGGGATCTCCTAGAGCAGAACGCTGTCACACACAATTATGTGTAGTGCAATCTAATAATTTCTAATTAGAATGCAAAAGCATATCTTTTGTATGAAATATGCAGGATAAGACATTCTGAAAATAACATGCTACCATCGGTTTTCAGTTCCTTTCAAAAAGAGAGAAGTTTAATGCCGTGGCATTTGAAACAGCACTGTGAAGAGAAAAGCTAGAGAAATCGGCTTCAGACAGACACTAGTATTCCAGACATCTCTGAAGACACACAAAACAGACACAGGTAATGAAATACAGAAATAAACTAAAAAAATACTGACAGCCAGGATTACTATTATTAGAAAATGCTACACCATATATAGCTACATAGTATCTATAATGACACAACATACCTTAAATCACTGTTTTCAAAACATAGCATATATATGCAAAATCAAGAGATTTAACTTTCAAAACTGCAAAAGGATCTACTGATATAAGCAGAAAACAGGTGGTTCAGTATTCTTGCACATATGGGCAAAATATTTAGCTCTCAATAAAACACCAGAGCCAGATGAAAGCACCCTTATCACTCAAAAAATTAAAACACTTTTAGGACAAGTAAACGTTAGTACACCAGAACACCATTTTATTAATTAAGAGAACACATTACAGACATCACCATGATTTGTTTCTAAAAGTCTTTATAACTCACTTGCTTCTGCTATCATTTGGCTTGGACAGAAAATAAACTATCTGGGTTCATTATTCTTAGTCTTACTTATGAGGTAACCTTAGATTTAAGCATCACTTGGGAAAGCTTAAGGTTTCTTTAAAAAGCTGCCAGAACATGGCTGTAAGTCCTGGTTTTGTAAAAGATGATTGTACCTATTGATGTTTATGTAACAGCTGCCAGAACTGATGCATAGACTTGACATTCTTGGTCATAAAACAAGTGGTTTGTCTGAAATGCTGGGTCAGGGTACCTGTAAGTCTGTAAGGATGAAACAGTGGTAGTAGTGCTTAAATATTTCTGAATGTTTTAGAGCTCCCCTGGAGGTGGAGGGAAGTAGAAACAGAAGATGAGAGACAATTTTAAAGTCTCATTAGTGGTTAACTTGTAAGGTGAGATTGATTGGGCTTCTGTTACAGGCAAGACAAAAGCTGCAACCAAGAAAATCTGAGGGATAAAAATCATTATTTGCTGCGAGCTATTGCAAGGGAGAAAACAGCAGAGCTGTTTCAGGCATGGTCAGGGACAATGAACTTTAAATTAGAATGTGGCCACACGAAATAATGAAACACGTACAGCAGATCCTGCCAGGAACAGCATGAATAAGACGCTCGGCTGGAAAGCAATGAAAAAGTACTTCAGCTCTGAAGCAGGTATAGTGGCAATTAACAGCAAAACACACAGAATTATAGCATCTGGTCTCATTTTGCTGCAGGTTGTCTGGTGATGTAAAGCCTTCAAGAGTGCAGATGTCATCTCTCTAACCAGAATACAAATTCAAAAGTAATTTCTGTGTGGTGCCTGTAGCTGAGTTAACTGGCATATGCTTGAATGTTTTTCCTCTTAAAAATAGGAAGCAAATAATGAGAAAATTACAAAAGTTCCCTCCAAATTATTTTTAAAAGCTGTAACATTAAGGTCAATTAGCAAATTCAGCTACACTAACACAACATATTTAAAAACCTGGAACAACAACAACAAAAACACAGCAACCTGCAGACTATAAATCCCATTTGTTATTCCCTTGCAGGGGTGGGAGGGGATAATTAGAAGAAATGGAGGGTAAGGAGATCAGGATTTCAATAACCGAATCAGTTACCAGGCAACTAATTTTTAGATCAGAATCTTTCCCCAGATACTCCTTTTAGAGTGATAGTTTGTTATTTGGTAATACTGCCTGAATATGTAGTCACAGAGAAGTTGCTTATTTCTATCTCCTGTTTGCACCATTTACTGGTAGCAAAAATAGCATGCACGCCTGTTCAGAGAAACCCTACACAGAACTATTTGTTCTTTTCCCTTATTCTTCCCCTCTTGTTCTCTATTAGTATACAAGCCCAGCAATCTGCAACGCTGTAAACAAGTGCTATGCTATTACCCAATTTAATATTTCATCATACCCTGTACAAGCATAAGAGAAAACACGTGTTTCTTGAAGCCAAGAACGTATTGAACTCGATAGCCATACTTGGTTTTTTGCTAAAAAGAACTTACAAAAGAAGGTGGGGGAGGCATATTAATTTCACATTTCGAAGATGTTAAGTGTGTGTGTGGGAAGCTACAAACAATGAAAAGAAACAGAGAATTAATGAAGCAAGCCTGTGATTTAGAAGAAGTAGATGAATAAGGGCAAGTCACTAGAGACCAGATAAACCAAATTCCAAAGAACTATTTTCTTGAACTTCAAATTCAAAGGCTAAAGAGATTTTCTTCATCTCAGCATGGGTCTATGATAACCTTGTACTAATTTATAAGACACATTAGTAAAATTTTATACAATTGTATTTCATTAGCAGGGTGTTAAGCACATTAACAAGTTATATTCCAATTTAAATATACCATTTTAATCCACTGATAAGTTAAAAAGTCTCTGCAAGTTTAACAACATTTTAACCTGGAAGTGAAACCATCTCAAACTATATTTGTATTTCATTCTTACTGGTTCACAGCATCTCTAAAATGCACTTTGGAGACTAAATATTTCAGTTAGAGGTGGAAAAAAAAAAAAGAGCATATTTTAAAGCTCCTACCGGTTGTTCTGCAGCATTCTTTCCAAGGAGGAATCAAAGTTACAGTTCTTGAGATACTCTCCAAAATGTACATTTAATGTTGAAAACAAAACAAATTTCAAGTGGTAGACTTTTCTGGAATCTGAGTTCTGGCAATTCAAACCAATTCAATTACTTGAATTACACAAAACTGTAAGAATGGGGCAGGGGACCAAAGTTACAAGAGTCCAGCAACAATCAGTGCCTGTTTGGACACTACCTTCATATACTGTTTTCTCTTTGACCACTTAAGACTACCTCTTAATGCAAGAATGTCATTAAAAACAGAAAAGGAGTCTTCTCAAGCCAAGAGAAAAAGGCAACCCCACATACCCTAGAAAACCTCAGAACATCCTATTGCATCACACACCCCTTGCATGTTGTACCAGAGGAAAAACCCAAAAGCTTAAAGCATAGCCAAGATGGAACCAGACAAGCATAAGAAGATCAAGCAAGAAAGAGCCCATTGTCTCTGCACCGACCATAGTCTAACCCACCGCCATCTCCCAGCAGACCTCAGGTTAAGCACATCCATCCAAAGCCACTAAAATATTTTGGACGCTATCTTATATCTTCAAAAGCAAGAACTGAGAATGATTGACCCTAGGACATGAAATAAACAGGCATAAAGGAATAATAAGAAACTCTCAGTAGACTGAAACCAGTGTAGGCCTCACACAGCAGATTATTTTTTTCCCCCAACTCTTTCGCCAAAACTCCAGGGCTTTAAGTGTTATGCCAGCTTTCAACAGATAAAAAAAAGCTATTTGAGAGCTTGTTTGTTAGTTTGGCTAAAGTAATAGAGATACATTTCCTCTCGCAAGTACAGTCTTCTGTTAAAAAAGAAAGGTTTCTAGGCCTGAAGGCGTTCAACATGTAACAAATTCAGCTCAACTAGTGCTCAAGTTTTCCCCAAGCAGCAGTTCCATGAAGCAAACAATAAGCAATCTATTTAATAGCCAATAACGAAAACTAGTAGAACCTGACAAGAATCTCATCAGCTTCACAAAACTGCTGCTTGGCAAAACAGCAATAACCCACATCAAAAACACACCTGCATGCAAAAATCAGGCAAGCAGTGAAAAGCGGAATAACACTGTTCCCATCCATCTTGGCCATATTCCTGTCCTTTCCCTTAGGGCCAACCAGAGCTTCATAGAAATATGAGAGATTCTGGTCTCTGTGTCCAGAAATAGCATTCTGGTAAGAATTCCCAGCCAGTATTGCTAGGCTCCTTACTAGAGCACTATATCTAAATCTCTGTAGGGGGGGAAATCTGATCATTTTTTCTTTCTTCTGCGCTATTAGGTTTAGAGCTGCCAATTACAGAAAAGGCACCAGTACAATTTTATAATGTAAGTCAACAGTTTAGAGAGCTCTATTAGAAAAATACACTGGGGAGAGGCAGGAGAGATGTTCATTTAATAACATAACTTGGCCCTGTGAAATCAGAGCTTTCTTACAACCAAAACCCACTGCTATAAAGAAGTAAAGCACTTCAAACCCTGGCACGTGCAACTTGGACACAAAAAGCATCGGCAATTTTATCATCGAGAAACCAGACTACGCAATATTCCAGACAAAAATCCACATTGAAAATATGTTATTATGTTATTTTGTGTGGCCACATTTCATTAAATCAAAACAGACAGCAGATAAACAGAATCAATAGGCTGTATATTTTAAATTTTGATCCTGTGAGCCCATACCTTTACCCATTCACACTGAGTGTGGAGCCAGAGGACACAAATATCATACAAAATTAAGATCTTTCACATGCCAAGCAGAACTGCCTAACGTTCAGAAAAGGTAGCATGTATTAACAGTAATATTTCATACCATAGCGAAGGCTTATGACTCAAGTTAACTAATCCACACTACATTTAAAACCATCAGCTTTCCACAGCATCTGGTTGAGAGTAGACTTTTCATCCAACTGCAGACTCAGATGGCTTCTTTCTTCACTGCTTTGTTTACAGAAAGTTTATACCAATCAGAAACAGAAGAGGAAAATATTGTACGGCACTCAAACTAGTTTTACTTGTGTTTTGGGCACGGCACAGAGAGGACTAGCAAGTACAGTGCAATATGTACAGCTTGAAATCCAAGTTCTAAGTTACCAGCTCCATACCTGTGTGAAGGTGAGGGAGCCTCGAACTGTGGCACCGTACTGTCCTCACTGACTGGGGAGTACAAACCACTCATTTCCTGAAACGGAAAGCCATGTTACAGCAAAGCTGACAAAACATGAATAGTAGGCACCGTCTAATATAAGGTGTTCACATAGTAATGTTTTGTTTTTCCAAGCAGATAACCAAATGTATCTACATTTATTCAACTCTCACCTAGAAGTCTTTACTATACCTGAGGAAATATTGATTTTCTTCAATTTTTTTTTTCAGTTATCATTCTAACTGGGTTTCAGAAATCCTACAACTGCAGTGCTTTTTGCCCCAAAAGAGGCAGTTCTGGAGTTTATACTTCAAAAATCAATGCATTTGGTTACCATCCAATTGTCTCTAATCCAGCACTTCCCTTAAACATGGCAGAACAAGCAAGCTGTAACTGCATTTGAGATATGTGCAAACTTATCTAATAGCCTTCGCAGCTGGAAAGTAATGCTGAATATGGGTCATGGCAAGAACAGCCACAAGATGACAGGGCAAAGGTAGTATCATGCCCCAGACTTAAAAGAGGATCTATCAGTCTTCTGTGGGGCAAGTGCACATAAAACAAGTGGGGCAAACTTTGCACATAAACTTGGCTTTGTCACTGCCAGACTAAATCACTGCTGTGTACTCAGTATGAGACTGTACCTTTCATCTGTTTGAGAAATGGAAGCTATGCAGGATGCTGCAGCTCATTAGTTAGGGGCGCAAAGTGTTCCAGGACAACATTACCAGTGCTTTTCAAACTCCCACTAGGTGCCCATTAATTGTTAGGCAGAGAGTAGGATATTTGTGATGAGAGAGATCCCAGGCTTTAGAGGTCAGAACCAAGGTCACTGTCACACACCAGATATGTACCCCAGCTGCAGTCCACTGAAGTGCCTGATTAAAGAGCAGAAAAGCAGGTAGCTAGATATTCTTTGATGGATCCTGCAGCTTTGGGAATAGCTTCTCCAAGATCTGAAGACCTATTTTACCAGTCTCAAGGAAACATGCTAGATATATTTATTTCCCAAGAGCTGAGAAACATTTAGGGAAATAGTAGATAACAGTATTTTTCAGACCTAAGTTACAATTTACATAGCTATCAGCGGAAGGGAAGTTCCTGCAGTTGCCAGTTCTATTTATATTTTGATAATTCATCAGCATGCATATAAATTGGAAGTGAAGAAATCTAAAAGGCTTTTGGGCAGTGGTTGAGAGCTCGTGCTAACTGCTTGAGACAAGCAAGAAGAAAGAAGCAGACCTGCAAACTGATTCCCAAGAAGCTTTAAGGGAATGCTATTTTGAGAGGTGGCAGTCTGATGCATTCCTGAAACATCACTCTCCTATTCCAAGATCAAAACACTAGAATGATTAGAGGAAAGAACTAAGGAGGAACCTAAGGACTCAGTAAGGACAGAAGGATTGAGCTGATGGGTTTACAAATACTTGGAAAATAATTCTTAAAAATCTCAAGCGATCCCCCATCATTAAGGAATTAAGGGAATTATATCAGGAGGTAGCAGATTGCTTCTGTTCTGACATGCAGCAGGGAGCTGGTCTGCTCCTACCCAGTCTCTGCATTATGGCTCTCCTGTGCACCCCCCAATACCTCTTCATTTTAAAAGTGGCATGCTGCTAAGATTTAAACAGCATGTGCAAATAACCAGAACACTGCAACGTACAAAAATCGTAAGTTATGATCAATATATTGGCTGTTGATTTCTAGCAATTATTCTAAAATACCTACTACCAACACAAAGGAATTGAAAGATACGATTATATAAGAGCTAGGTTTCAACGAAGACCCCTCTTACCAACCTGCAGCTTGCACACATCAAGTAAATGAACAAATTAAAGACAGACCATCATCTGTTCATTTTCCCATTACTGACTCAAATGCTATAAATTTAACACAGCAGCCCCACAGCAAGGCAGACAGCTTGATGAAAATGAAAAATTGCCAGAGTCAGAACAATGTCTGGGCACCTCACCTCTACTCGTTTAATATCTTCTTCCAGAACACTTAGCTCCTTCTGGATCTGCTCCAATTGCTGTGGATAAGAGAATGGGAGAAGTCTAAATCAATCTGCACTGCACCACCAACAAGATTACAATCTTTTCAGAGAGGAACCTGAGCTATCTTAACTGGCATGCTACACGATTCAAAAGTGACTAGGCAGGAAGTTCATATGAATAGATTAACATAAGTGTGCACACAAACCACATTCAAGACAAAGTTATTGTGAAACAGTAAAAAACATGAGCACGAGATACTTTGATATCAACTAGAGGCCCACATTATTCAAACTAATACTTTTATACTCCTCTAACATCTTCCATGCAAGGTATAACTGGATTATAAACACTGAACATAATTAGAAAAAACCACCATGAACAAGACAGTGATCATTCCACCCTTAACAAAACATTAAATACTTTGCTAAAAGGTGTTAAGAGTATTTCTCTTGCTAGCAGTTAACCTGCCAATTGCCAATTTAAACTTACTGATAAAATTTTCGGATTGGCAAAAAACCATCTATTATGACCCTGGATAGATTTGCTCCTGGCACCAAGCAAGCACCACGTGGCATTTCTTTCAAAGGTGTGGTACTTACCTTGGATTACAGCATAAACTCCAGTCAATCTGAGGGCTATCCCTGAAAGGGTCAGAAAGGGACTTCCCCTCTCACCAGCCTACACCCCCTTTCCCTTCTTTGTGTCACACAGTATTTTTCAGGTTTTTGCAGTTACTTTTCAGTCAGTCAGTAACCTGCCTTCACTCATCTCTAACAACTGTGAAGCTACAGACTTGGTGATTGTTTATCCCTAAGCAAGAACATCATCTGCTTACCAGCTCTAATTCCCCCTCTTATTCAGCAGACATGTCCCATCCAAACACTCACATAGCCTATACCCAGCCTTGCAAGACCTGAACACACGCACTTCTCTAGGTGAGAGCTGAGTCTGGACCTAAACAGACAAAACTCAGCTCCAATGCAAGTCTGTTTCACTAAGATGCACACATCTAATGAATAAAATTGAAAACTGGAAGTCCACCTGACTCTCCTCAACTCACAATAAAAGTCTACAGACAACTAGCACTGTGGCATTCAACCAGAAGCTGTGACCAAGTTGGCAAGTCCACTGAAAGCTTATTAACAACACATTCTCTAAAGGCCAGACAAATTTTTGTCGTTTTGAATTTATAGGGAATATCAAATTGCCCAAATTCAAAGTTACTAGTATTGCAAGGGTTATTACACTTAGTACGACATATTCCCAAGAACATTTGGCAAGCTACTCCCAAAGACTTATTCACTCGAGTGCTTAAGCTTGATCCTGTAGCAGAAGTGGCAGAAAGTTTTGCTTAAACAAAGACACACCCACCACTTAAACCCCCACTATTGATCAGCATTCCAAGTATCTGTGTGCTCTGCATTAGATAATCCACCATTTTAATTTACCTTTTCAACATTAAAAAAGCTCTTGTCCCTGAAGACAGGAGAGGAAAGGACTGCTGGGTCCACACCTACTTCTAACATGGCTGCTTCTTCCTTGGAATGAGATGACATTGTATTTATATCCTAATCTCTCTACTCTGAACACTTCAGTCTATATTTAATTTGAGTCACAGACAGCACAAGTTTAATTGTTTAAAACTAGACTGCCACAGAGAATTTACAAACCACTACACCATAACAGAAAATTCCATTTTTCCTTGTGAAACCTACAGCAAGAATAGCAGGTGGTGCTATAGCTCCAAGATTAGTGGTAAAGTTAAGTGACACTTGCAGAGCAAGGGTCGTGCCTCTACTAGCAGGCAAATATTATTACTCCCCCACTTTCATAAATCCCATTTTAAAAGAAGTTACAAAACGGCTTAGAAGTTACAAAATTACAGCAAAGAAATCAGCTATTCTACAATGTACTGGCTCACAGACAAACTGGACAACTGAAAAATAATTGACAGTTGTTGCCATCACATAAACAGGAGACCTTTTTATAGGAACAAGAGCAGAGACTTTTTTTATTGGCCAGCTTTTATTAACTATTGCACAGACTTGAAAGTACAAGATCTGGGACTCCATTTACCAATTCTTCCTTCTAGTTACATTAAGGCAAGCAATTTGAACCTACCACAAACTTATCCAATAGCAGCAAGTGTAAAAACTAGGTAAATGGGTTTCATGCTTATTTTAGGAAGAACCTTCTCATACTGTCAGCATCAAATGAGTTACTAATGCTCACATTGAGGCTTTTTTTTGGTAGGTTGGCTCAAGTCTTTTGTGGTTTAGCTTTAATCTGTCAAAGACCTTAAATTAGTCCACATTCATTCCAATTAAACTCTGAAAAACGAGACTACTGATTTATAATTGCCAGCTATTGAGGGACATTTAAGGAAAGCTAAATGAGTTATAGTCCTTCCAGTATATCCAGATTTATGGGCCCTTAATTTGTTTTTCACTATGTTGGGCACAGAAAGCAAGCCAAGTCCTGTCCCAATGATGGGCAGAATCACACCTGTCAAACTTCAGATTAAGTCAGCAAAACCACTTAGAATGAACACTGAAATGTATGCTAAAATAGAAGCACATACTATAAACTCTTCTCAGACACAGATGCTTTCCCAGAACTGAAAGGGCCAATATGGACAAGGAGAAGGTTTCGATTCAGCAGTTAGACCTCGTTGTTTCAACTCCACTGAATGAACTACAAGAAGTAGTTATAACATTACACAGACATATAAAAGAAAAAAGTCCCAAGAAGAAAATCCCAAGTTACACAAATAGACATACAAAAAAAAAAGATTACCTCAAAACAGCCTATGTTTCTTTTAATGTGTGGAAAAGGGATTTCAGAACATGCAAGTCAAAAGAACTAAAGGACTGGAAAGATCTTCTCTTATATCAAGGAGCTGAATGTCAGTTAAGAAAAACAAGCCAACAGCACAACTCAGAGCTAGTCTCACCTAAGCAAAACTCACAGCAAAACTTCAAGGACAAACAAGCTTACACAGTGAATGAGCTGCATACTACTCTAAGTGTGAGTAAGCAACTGACTCCCACCCCACAACTAGCAGTTGTAAATGCTCCCAGTAAAGGCAGGTAAACATCCCCCTTTGAAATTCAGTCTTTTCAGAGGTGACTGAAGAATTCAAGAATAAGGCATGATCACTGGCAACCTTCTTGTTCAAACATACAGGCTAGCAGCAATAGGTTAAAACAATATTTGAAAGCAATGTCCAAGAAGAAAAAAAAACTTATGCTCATCAATTACCAGAGAAGGTACCACAGTAGGAAATGCAGACTCTCATGTCATTCTTTTTAGGTAACCTTTCAGATGCAAACCCCTTTCACACCCACCAGGCAAGTCCACTCCAAAACCCTCTGGTTTGAGTCTGAAGCTGTCTAGACGCACACACAAAGAGTTCTCCAAAGACAACTCTCAGCCCTTCCGTATGTGGATGAAAGGAAACTCCCTGGTTAGAGTTGCTCAGAGATAAGAGACACCCCACCGTGCTACTGAACTACCATATAAGATTCTTGGGTGGAAATATTAATTTGAACTTGCACAACACTAAGCATCAGATCATGGTCAGAGTTTGATTTCAGTTTGCTATCTACTAACAAGTGTAGCTGTGCACAGTGCTGAGTTTTCTTTCTCAGTCTTCCTGTTTTTCCTCGACCAAAGGCCCCTCAGGAGGCAGTGACTTCATCCTCTGTACAGCACAGACAGCAAGTGGTCCTGACTGAGTCTCCTGGTGCTGGTTTTAAACGTTTACAAAAAAGCTCAGCAGAGCCTCCCAGTGCCACAGAGACAGCCTAGAAAAAAATGGCCTAGAAAAATGCATTAGAAAAAGAGTTATACACCCTTGTCCAACTGTCTTTCCAATTCTAGAAGAAGCACAAGAACAGCAGAAGTTATTTTCTGCAGAAATACTGTGAAAGCATTAACACAATTCTCATCAAGCAGCTTAAACAGAGCATCTGGATTCACGATGTTGAAAGCTCACAAGCCTTGTTATGTTCAAACACCTTCAAGGCTACAGAGCAAAACCTTCATGAACTCATCGCAACATACACCATAGATCAAGACAAAAAGACAGACTATTACCAGAGGAAGCATCTTTTTTCCCCCACAAACATGCATAGCCATTGCACCAACCAGGACAGGGTAAAAACTAGTAGCTGTCCAGCTGAGAAGAATAAATCAGATAGAATGAATGGATTATCTACAGACTATCCCATAACTTCATCCAGCATGATCTCTTCTACTTTGTTCTTGCATCAACTAGTGCTCTAACAAACTTAAGTGTAAACTTAAGTACAACAGATAAACCTTTCCTAAAAGTACGCAGTGAAATTAATTTCTTCCCATAAAACTCAATACTTCAACAACTCTACAGCAACTGAGATCAATTTCTCACCGGAAACCAGTTGGAAGTCTTGTCTGTCTCAGGGTTTTCCTTCCTATATTGCTTCTGATACAGAGCCTGTTATAACATACAGGGCAACTATAGTAAGGAAGTAATCGTCAAGAGTTTACGGAGATTTTAGCCTTTTAAATTAATTGCAAATCTCACTTATTTTGACATCAAACTCCATTGTTAATACTTCACTGTTATGAAGTCTTTGCACAAGTGGAAAAGATGCAAGGTTTCTTTTGGTACGAAGACACGAAGAACACCTGAGCCTCCACAAGTTACTTTCACTGGTGAAACATGGCATCCAAGCCTTTTAGACACACAGACAGTCCTCCTACAACAGATTTATCTGCAGGGAATACTTCTCTCTCATCAATACTTCTTCTCTCTCATCAATACTTCCTCCAAATGGTAAACATTTCCTCTTAACTGGGGAAGAGTTAACAAAGGTTTGAGGACAAGACCCTAGTTGAGTTGTTTAGCACACACAATTCCTGAGGGTAGGAGGAAGGAGATGCCTGGCTGATCAGAAATGTTTCATATCTTGAACTTTCATCCCCCTCATTTAAATCCTCCAGTTTGGGTTGCAGGACTAATGCTTTGAAGGCTTACTGATAGGGTCTGATAGAAAAGTGTCACAAGAGAGAGATATCTGGGGTAGGGAATAAAGCTGTCTAAACATTTAGATTAATTGCCTTAGAGTTTAATACATCACTGTACATGCTACTTTGCTCCTAGTACTAGGTTGCCCCCTCCTTCTGTGGAAAGACCTCTCCACTGCAGTAAGGAGAGTCAGCTATTATGCACTGATGTTTATATGATAATCTCTAGCTTGCTGCTCATACACCAGCTGTATCCTTGGCTTATTATCACTGCAGTCAGAGCTCACATCTCTCATTGAGTAGCTTAGAAATGCAAATAGATTTAAAATACCAGTTATTTAAGTGCAGTGGATAGGAAAGAGATTACTATAGCTATAAATTCACCTCAGGAGTCCTAGAATGTAATCAAGACTATATGACAACATAAGAGCATGACTGATTTCTACTTCTGTCACCTCCTCTTGCTTACTCATTAGTTCATCCATGTGTGTATGCACAGAACAATGAGATTTGACAGGTGAAGTGATTAACACAAGGTAATGACATCCCTGGAGAATTCACACTTATAATTCCCTGCAATTATCCCACAATAACTAATAACTCCTCTTATTTTTAGTATTTAACATGCTCACAATATGGAGTAAGTGAAGACAGCTGGATAGATACATGATTTGAGGCTGAAAAGAACGATGATGATTCTGAAATACTGAGCAGGCACTCAGTGCCACAAACCTGAGACATTTCAGGATTACTTCTCTGTCCCAGGATGTTTACCAGCTAAAAACAGCCCCTGTGCATTAGCAGACATGAAAGAGGTCTTGTTTGTTAGATATGACAGACTTAATGTGACATTATTAGAAAGAAAAAGCCCACAAAACATAAAAGTGAAGTGACAGCTGCCAAGAGAAACATGAATGCATGTAGGGAATATCACCTGTATGTTGTAGAACTTGATTTGTGATACTAATCATTAAGTTCAGTATTTTCCTTCAGTAAGCAATGGTGCTACTTCGCAGAAATAGCAAACACTCTCCATCACATAGCTGAGCTAACAATGTTTTAGAACAAATTATACATATATGATATATATGGTGGTGTCTAACTTAATTTGGTAACATTCAAATCCTGACAAGACAATTAGTAAGGCCTCTTTAAATTGATGAATACAAAACTGGGGAGAATTTTTTCTGTTAACTGATGTTATCAGCTCTCACAAAGTGTTCAAGATGAAAGAACATGTGATCATTTAAAAGCAAAGTTAAACTCGCAAAAGTATGCAACATAGCTAAGCTAACGGCATTAAAACTCTGGCATGAAAATATGAATATTAAAATGTTACAGGTTGTTGCATTTAGTTTCCCTTGAAAATAGGAACAAAAAACCCAAAGTCAAGTATTTCATTATTAAACTTGACTTTCCAGACTCTTGATTTCAACAGAAGAGACTGCTGGATCAAAAAAAATGGAGAGTGTACATTCAATTAACTGTGCACATATATGGAAAGGCATACAGCCATGCTAAGTTTGCCTTAGAGACAACAAACTACTGTGGATGATCAATACGTTTCTCCCCTCCAAAACCATCTGTTGTTTTGTTGAAAAAGTATTTTCAAGCTTTAGCCATTCGTTTCCAATCTTTTTTCAAAGAAGAAATTTTTTTCTATTACTATTGCCAAAGACTTGAGTTTTTTACCACATTGCCATAGGTCAAAAAGAAAACAAAATACATAAACTTAAAAGAAAAGGGACTTGCAAATACCTTTGTGCAAGAAACATGCAGTAAATTTCAGCTTGAAAGATCAATGTTTTGGAAAGTTATAAACATGCCAAAACAGGATTTCTGATAGAAACTTCTGCAGGTGCTGAACCTCACATTTATCTTCTAGAGAAATGATGAAAGTGCAAGAAAGAGGCATTTGTCAAAATACTTGACTACAGCAATATTCTGAATTCTTAAGTACAAGTCTATAAAGATACAATTTTCTTCTAGATATAAACCCCCTCCAATAAGCTCAGAAGTCACCATTTCATGAAGGCAGGAGAAAAACCCCACAAAACTTATGAGTGAAGTAAGCAAGTAGGGTTACAGGTGGTTAATCGTATGCTCTGAACATGTTATGAAATACTACACAGGTACACTAACTCTAAGGCAGTATCTGTATTAACTACCCTAGTCTCTATGTAAGAACTTGCAGTATGTAATTAAAAAATGATTAATAAAATCATGCAGCAATATTCAGAGAGGCATATTAGGAAACAGAGTTACCAGGCAATTTTACATTCCTTTAAACATTTAAGCCAAAAATTTGAATCAGGCACTCTCAGCCTCACACAAAAGAAGCTTTTATTTATTAAGAACTTTATATTGCAGCTATGGCTTACTGAGTGAAATTGCAATTACTCTGCAGATTACTCTGCATCTTTACTAGAACCAGGTTTGACTTAAAGGAAAAAAGGTAGTGTTCCTGCCCGTAATAAAGCCTGCTCATATGACTCAGCATAACTATGTGCAATACATCATAGAAGTGTTCCAGGGTCCACACATGTTCCATCCTTATTTCTTAAGCAGTCACCTATTACAGCATCAAAAGAAACTACAGTAAACTTTAAAGCTCCGATAACCTCCCTTTGCTTTACTGCATTATTTATGTGGCCACTTAAACCCCCCTTCTCAGCTTCCACACTAGCATCTCAGGCTTTCTGCAGCCTGGATATATCTTCACCACCAGCATAACCTATGCCCTTTTCCAAACAGTAGCTCTGCTATTATCCATACAGAAAACTCCCTCCAGAAAGGAGTACTTACCACAAACTCTACCAGCTACAGAGAAGACCTTGGGACTTATTAGAAAGGAAACATCAACTGGCTTAATTTACTCTATGGATATATCTTGATTGCTGAAGACAACCTTTGACATCTTTCTAAAACTATCCTACTGACTGGTCTGTATTTTCCATGCTTCTACCCACTGGTTCTCATCTTTCTTATCAAGTGAAAAGAAAGATTGCTAGCAGCAAGCCTGACAAGTCCTCATTTCCCTCAAAATAAATGGCAAGGCCAGATGCTAATCACTATGGCAAGGACAGAACTGACAGGCCTGCATAAAAGTCTTTTGAGATGTGACAGCCTGCATTTCATGTTTTAATATTGGGGGGGGGGTGGTAAGAAATATCATCAGAGGACATCTTGTCAACAGAGGGAACACATAAGCAGGGACAGAGGATCTCAAATAAGCTATGTGTCCTAATAGACTTCAGGATGTTCCCAAGGCCATATTTGCAGGATCTGCAGCCAAAATTAAGTTACTTCAGCCTTAAAAAAAAAAAAAGAGATGCTATCCTTGTACATTATTACTAAAGCCAAGGGCAGATACAGATGAGATGGGAAAGGTTTCCCAGGTGCTGAAAATTATAGTCAGTGGTAGAACAGTGCTACAGAATGTTAAAAACCAGAAGCTATGCAACTTCCCTTCCCTTCATCCTTCCCACTCAACACATGCGAACTAAAGTAGGCATCAACAGCCCCTCCTTCTGTGAGAGTTGTTCTAACTCAGTTTCAACTGGGGGAGGAGAAAGCAAAGTCATCACTGACTTTATGGTACTGCCCCAAACACCCTGCACTTGAATCACCGCAGGATTACTCAAGAGCACCCCAGCTAAGCTGTATATGAACTTCCTGAAGCACCTACTTCTCAATTCACCTCCTAGACAAAGGCAGCATTACCAGGAAACTTCCCCAATATCTTACTGGTTCCTCAAGCTGCACCGAATCCTGATGGAAGATGTTTAATGAGAGCTGATGGCCAGAGCCTGCATTAGTTCTGCAGTGAAGATGGGTCAAGCTTCTGAAATTCTCTGCATAATACTAAATATTATGAATACAAGAAAATGAAAGTACATATTCTGAAGATTTGAGGTGTTTGTAGACTAAGTCGCCATAAAATAACTTCTACCAGCATTAAAAAAAATGAAAGCTGAAAGATACCTCAATAGCTTTGAGCAACGCTTGTGCCTTTGCTGTTTAAGCAAAAAAACCCCCAACAAACAGTAATACATATTTCTCCACTTTTTCCAACCCTGAAGGATCAAACAAGTATTATGCTTCATACTAAACAGAATCAGAACTGGAAGCATGCCATTTTATCTTCACTGATATGTCTAGTACACTAGAGAATATCTTGGCTCTCACATTTTCCTTTCACATTCAGGTATCCTAATAAACAGTATGTTCACCACTTCTCATGGGATACTATGCCTAGCAGGTCTCATACTCTACAAATGCAACTTTATCTTGGACTCAGTTTTCCCCTTTGGTTAGTTCCTTTCCATTACCCCTGTTGGTTCTGGTCAGAAGGCCATGGATATCTGTTGGTGGACAGACTCTGAACAACTTGCTTTGGGGTGACTCTATAACCAGACCCTCAATCCATTCTGCACAAGGCTTCTTACACACATCACCATTACATGGTCCAAGTTTGACCTTAGTCACAGCATTGGGTCTCATGTTTTTCACATCTTTCATCAAAAACCATGACTTCCAAGAAAGCTTGTCCTTTTGCCGTTTTCACGATTATTTTTCTAGGTTTCTGGGACATTTCTGGTACTAGGGTTTATGCATTGCATGACATAAGGTCCAAACCATGAAACACCGTGTACATGATTACGGAATCCTCTCTCATTCCTTGAGACACTTGTTTTGAGACAAATAAGGAAAGAGCACAGAATGTTCATTCTTTTATGACACAGCATTAGTCATGGTATTTGATACACTAAAAGAAAAAAAATTGAGTGACAATTTCACTCCTTTCCCCATCCTTCAGTTTTCCCCCATCACAGAAAAATTTTGTTTCCAGAATTTAATGTAAATATACAGCAAGGATTCTCTGTCCTCAAGCTCCCTTCTTCCCACATGCTTCACCAATGTGAGACAAAAAGGCAAGAGATTAAAAATTGAAGCTGTCACATGTAAAGAGATTAATTTTCCTTGAAACCCACGTGTCCTCTGCCTGAGACTTCCCCAAATACACTTTGTCTTTTTCTTTGCAGAGATAATGCCAGGCTAACACATCACTTAAATAGAAATGAACTGGTAGAAAGCAACAGACAACACCTCACCCACTGAAACACAAAGCAAGTTACCTCTCGTTTGTTTCTCCTGGCAACTTTGAGAAATTCCATAAGGATCTGCAATTGGGCAGCATGGGACTCCTGTAACAGAATAAATAAGTGTAACTCTTCCATATACTTTAAGAGAAACAAACATTTTATACACAGAAATCCACACTCGCACAGAAACAGCTTTCATTTAGAGGTGAGGAAGAGAAAATAGCTTTTTAAGGCAGTTTTAAAAATGGTAGTTTTACTTTGCCTCACAGGTTTTAAGGTTTTGTTTGGCTCATGACAAGTTTTTACATGAAGGAAGAAATCATTCTAACAGCTCTTGTTTGTGCGTTAATGAAGACTTACTAATAAGTTTAAATGCTTTTCAGTTTTTTTGGCTACTGCATCTGAAATTGTTTTTGGAATACGGGTTCCTCACAGACTCATCTTCCACTCTGGAAGACCATTAGCATCCACTTCATGATTAACATACTAAAGCATAAAGTATTTATATAAAACCCCACATCCTCCCACAATTAACATTTGTGTTTATGTAAAGAGATTACTGCTGAAGACTTCTCCTGAGTGGAAGACAACAATTAAGTCACTGATGAAACTAAAACATTCCTTTCCAATCCTTCCATAACAGGTCATTTACCTCAACCATCAGCTTAGTATTTTCACCCAAATGGGACAAAAACTTGACAGGGCAAGATAAGAGAAGCACAAGAGGAAAGACAAATAAAACCTATATTCCAGCACTAATATAGCCCTAATCCTATCACAGCATTCTGAGAATTATTTTCACAACCTACCAAAATATTTACTATTAAAGGACTGTGAACATACACACAAAAAGGATCAAGACATAGGAGCACGCAGAATCCATTAAAGGCAGATGGGAGAGGAAAAGTAAAGAGATTAGGATGCAAGACTACTACCTTTTCTGAGATTATTTTCTTCCTCCCTGCCCCGTGACTATAATGAAACAAGTAAAACTAGAAAGGAAAAATGTTTTTAAATTGTTAAGTGTAGGTGTGGTTTTGGTTTTTTTAAGGCTTAGTATCCTTAAAAGATATTCCTGCTCAGAAGTACTCATACACTCAGTCTTGTGCTTTATTTCAGATTTGTCACAAATGACACAAAAAGGCGAGGGGGGGGGGGGGGGGGGGGTTTTCTTCTGAAGTTAGAGACCATACTCCCACCATAACTTCACTGAACCACAATAAAAGAAGTTATGTACAACTCCCCATGCAATAAGGTATCATAACAGTTTTGCTAGTAGTCAATAAACATATTTTTGGGTTACTTTCCTTCCATCAGAACCACAAGTTGTGTAAATATTCATTCTGCAAGAGTGAATAAGACAAGCCATTCCCAATACAACTTTCCCTCACCTGTTTTAAAGCACCATTGAAATCCACCCTCCTACCCAAAGTCCACTAGGCCAAATTTTGTAATCCAGTTTAATTTTGAAGGTCTGGCTCTCATAAATGGAAAATGGTCACTTGAGACCAACAGCATGGAACAGCCAAATACATGAGAACTATCCCAAACCAACTACATTTCAGTTAAATCATAGGAACAGCTTGCTTCATATTGTATAAATCTTCAAACCAACCTCATAAACAAGACATCTGAACTTTCCTTTCAAACATTAAATGCTAATAAAGTATTCAGGGATGGCAGTCATTCAGGTTCTATCGGTTCCAGTAGAAACTAAATGGTGTGATCTTTCACATGTTCATTGAGTTTATTCCTTAACCTATATTTTAGACTTCTTCATGCTTATTACCAAGAAAGATCTAATATTTACTTGTGCAACAGTCAATTAGCAAACATCTTCATATGCATTTCTCTGTTCTGCTAGCCACTTTCTCTTATCCTTTTCCATTTTCCCTGCTTGTTGTACAACCCTGCCAGCAGCAACACTATAAGCATGTTATGGGCATCACAGTTGAAACGTTAGTTTGCTACAAAGGTCAGTGAGATGGCCAACACTAACACCAAAATGTAAGAGAAAACTCTGAGCAATTAATTCAGCAATAGAATCTTACTTCAAGAAGATAAAAGCATGAAAAGAAAACTGCTAAATAGACAACAGTACTCATTTAAGTAAGACAAGAGAACTTCTTACTGCTTCCAACTGCTTCTTCTTTTGCACCAGCAGCTCCAGCATCAGGTTGACATTGGCCAAGTCAAGATTGTCTTGATCCGTTCCCAACAAATCTTGAATTATCTGCCACCTATGGCCATTCTAGAAAGAGAAGGAGATATGTTGGAGAGAGAGTGAGTTCTTGCCATCCAGAGCTATATCCAGCAACAGATACTAAAAGCAACACTGCAATATTTCATCCCTTTGTAAAGACTTCAAAACAATTTTCAGGAATCAGAATTCCCAATTCTCCCACATGTACAGGATATAGCTCTTCTGTCCCAAATAAGATAAGCAGTTACACAGTAGAAGATATTTGTGCTTTATGAGAGCATTGCTGCTGCTAGGAAGAGATTATTTCACAGCCACAATTTTATTTGATTTGTGCCCTAGTTTCTGAGAACATATTTCTAAGGGGAGAAAGAAAAAACATGTTTATCCAAGCTTAGTTGGATTACACCTATCTGAAATACTGTTAAGTGGCAATACCTTTTAATTTTTTAACCAAGTAATAGGTAAAACCCTCATGCTAAATTCAAATGGAAGAAGGTAGTATCAGCTTATTTTTTCTATTCTGACCTCCCCACACTACTCCTCTTAAGAATATTTTCATGGGAAATGTGAGAGCAGGAAAGAAGATGGAGCTCATCAGGGTGATCTTCTCATTCAACCTGTTAGAGCTGAAAAGGACCCCCCAGAGAGCCAGCATGCTACCATGCACCCCATTCTTCCCTACAGGTTGTTAGCTCTTCTCATTGTCAGTAAAAAGTAAAAATAGTATATTTTAGCACAGGAATACCTCAATAATAGGTTAATGCTAATATAGACCTACATTAAAAAGCCTCAGGAACCAACAGGAGCAGCTGAAAGGTCTTTAGGCCTTCTAATAAACAAAGCTGGATTAAAAAATCCTGCCCTATAAAAGCTATGACACTAAATCAAGATATTTAAATTTGCAAGAACTAAAAGTGTCATCTAGTCTAAACCAGACATTTTCTAAGAGGTTGTAGCCTATTTGTATTGGCTAAATAAAAAAATAAAATATGTAACATCCCTATAGAACACACAACTTTTACTTTTCACCTAACTCTCAACAGAACCTGTGGAAACCACACAGGCAAAAACTCAATTCCAATCTGGAACAACTGGAAAAAAAAATATGTAATTTTTAAGCAAGTCAACAAGATTTGAGACAAACTTTAACATACTAATGTACTAGTTAAACGTACTACTGCTAAACTACTCAAAGTTTCAAAGGTGCCTTAACATGATTTTTTAATGAGACAAATCCATAACCAAGAAACAGTGCATTTGCTGCAACGTCTTGAATGACTTCTCTTAATACCAAAAGTAATACAAGAGGAGAAGAGACACATTAAGGAGCTGGTACAACAGCAGCATTCCTCTTTTTAGAGACATTGGTATTTTTTATTTGCTGCCAAAAGGTAAACACAACACTGTTTTGGGCATGAAGTCATGGTAGATTTCCACTTACTGGTAGTATCTACCTTACAGGCATCGTTTTTAAAGATGCACTATGAGAGAGTAGAAAATTTCCAAGAAGTTACTGCACATGCCTTCAGGTCAATTGTGTGCATTTTAAACCAGATACGGTTTATGCATATTTTATATTGAATATAAAAAACTTACTGCGAGTAAACCAATGAATCCTTAAAGCCTGCTCTTTTCTAAAGCATACAACTGGTGAAAGCACTGGTTTCCGCAACACAGATCCTAAATTAATAACACTTCAATAGAGGGGTTTTTCAACTGACAAAAACAGGGGCTCCACGATTTTTAATATTACTTTGCAACCTTATTTATGAATTACAGAAGCCAAGGAAGGAAGCCAGGCATAGCAAGACAAATATGCAAGTTTCCTGGTTAACGTCATATATTCCTTTTGATCTTAACATACAAGAGTATCCACTGCTGCTGTACATGTGTTTTCATGAACTGAGAACACAGATCATGCTCTGATTCTGTGACATGAAGCAAGTCTAGCAGATATCCAGGCAGTTTTATCTGGGATCAGAGCCAGAACACCAGTACTCCGAACACATCCTTCTCCCTCTTGTGGTTGGTATTAGCCTTCCTCCAATTTCCCTGTAGAACACAGCTTCTTGCATGTGATCAGACAAGCCCGTGGCATTTCTAATCATCCATTACTCTCATTGTAGCTGTAATTTCCAACACCGAATGAAAATTATTACCTTTAAACAAGTGTGCTTCCATGGGTAGTTTCCCAGGTTATATTCAATACATCATATGACACTCAGCTATGCTAACACAGGTTGCCTCTACACATATATTGCTGGCAGGAAGAACGAGAGTTAACAAGGTTGAAGGGATCTAGTGCCACTGATATTGGTATTATTCTCACATAAAGCAAGTTAAAGCATCAGCACAACAGTATAATTTCTTCTAAATTAAGCCACATAATGACAACTGCTGTACAGAACCATTAAGTAAATATAAAGTAAAAAAGTTGGAACATACGGTGCTACTCACTGAATGGTCCAGTTTGAGCCTTTTCTCCTCAGATCTTTGCTTCTGCTTAAGAATAAGTTCATTGACTAAAAACATACATAAATTGGATGTCAGAGTTGGATTTAAGTTCACAAAAAAGTATGAAAAATTCTATCTCAATATTTTTACTTTAGTTATTAATTCCACAGTAAGTTTATCAGTAATTAAAACAGCAGAAGATGTCTCAATTTTTTTCTCACCAATTTATTCTTTGATATTTTGTAAAGTATATAAAGATTTAAAAAAATTAAATACAATGCCTACACATTCCCCAAATTGCTTCAGTTCCTTTTTCTGAGCACCCTGGTTTTTCAACTCCAAGGCAGAGGTATATCACAGAATAGTATGAAGGAGATAAAACTTTAACTGATTTACTACAGGCTGAAAACAAGTGCAGCTGGGTAGAACAACTTTCTCCTTTAATCACTATGTGCAATTTTAAAGATATATTTTTGCTACTGTTTTATTTCATACCAATTTAGTGAATGGTGCAAAGAGAGAAAAATAGCCTCAACCCTTCACACACACACATATACAAGCTCTTCTCTCCCCTCACGTCTGTTTCCCCACCCCAGTACAGATCTGAAACCCTCAAATGTGGCTGTATGGAAGCAATGCTCTATGGCCTAACACATCCTCCAAGATCCACCTCAGCACCACCTTTGGCACAGCATGCTAGGGTCTAAATCAGGATGCCCATTTCTGAAGCATTCCTCGGCTACTGTGGCTTCTAATCTATTTACTATTAAATGAATATCCCAGCACATGAAATCAAGATTTGATTTAATTTTGAAATTTCACACTGCAATGTGTTTCTTTTGATCTTTTCTCCCCATAACAAAGTTTTAAACTCTATTTCCAGTTAAGAACATTTCCCTCTTCTGTTTAAGCAGCAATCAATTAGGACTTCGTATAGGTATGTGTATGCATATTTTCTCTAATTTAGACATACATCCTATGGTCCTCACTACAGTAGTCAAAATAGTACAATATGTAATTCAGCCCCCTCCTTCAGTGTCCATGCTTTGTAAACAGGACAGGTTCTTGATTATTAGTCAGACAACAGTGCAAGAAAACAAAAGTAAATAAAGACATTCAAATCTCTAGCCACCAGAAAAACATCTTCGTTTTGCTTTTCTTAGTATGCAAACAGCAGCAAGTCAGTCTCACTACTGTAACTCAGCATACAGAACTGCTGGAGGCAGTGGAGTATTAACGATTTATACTACTAACCACTTTTTTTTTTTTAATAAAAACCACAGTTGACCAAAGGACTGATGTTGGGATTTTATTTTCAATATTGAGAAGCCAGTTATTTATAGGACAAATTTACAAGTGCCTGCCTTCCTTAACAACTAAGATGTTTCTCATGCAAGCAAGCCCAGAGCTCACCTAAGAAGTTGGGATAAAGATGATCTATGTTGTCCACAACATAGTTGCATTTGGGACATCTGTTATTGTCCTCCAAGCTCTGGTGAATACATTTATAGCTGTTTAAAAACATAAAAAACAAGAAACAAAACAAGTGAGCAAACATGAAGGAACAAAACATAAGCACAAGGTAATTAATATCAACCTTAGATAACGTGTACTCTGTGTTGCCATCTAACAGCTGCATTGCCAAGATCTTACAGCGGAGTCATAATGTTCCAATATTAACTGAGAGCATGCTATAGCAGAAAGACAGCAAAGTTCCTTGGCAAGGATTACAAAAGGTATTTAAGTACTTCGCTCTTATTTCCCTGACGATTGTGGCAACGTGGATACTTCAGCCACACTTTCACCTTGAATTTATGCCCTTCTTCCACAAGCAGAGCTAACAAACAGACTGCATTATTTAGAAGCAACTCTTCTAGACAAACCAAATACTTATCAAGCAACATTTAAAGCTATTGCACATTTTGGGTAATTGAGCACAGAAAAAACACCTTCACCAACTTCTCACATTTCCCCCCACTCCCTGGCTGTTGTTCTCACCAGAAGTGACTTCAGAGGTGCTCTCTGTTGAGCTGTTAGCTATTTGAGGGACAGAGTAACTACAAGATGCACTTTAGCATCAAGTTTAAGCATCTCACCTAGAGCCTAGCTTCATGTCGACTGCTGGTAAAGACATCATGTGACAACATTGCTCTCTTCTTTCTAAACAAAGATATTTGAATGCTTCTCATCTTGGACTTTTTTTAAAAGTTAGAGATCACAGGGATAAAGTGTTACCATAGAGGGCACAAAATCAGCTGTTATCTTACCTGTTGCAGGTGAAAACACTTCTGAAAGTTAACTGAATCTGCTGCTTGAGCAAGTGATTTATGCTACTAAAATGACTTCTTGTAAGAGGTAGGCGATTTATTTCTAGTTAATAAACACCGTAAGAGTATAATGTATATGGGACATTAAAACATCATGGTTCAACATTTATTCCAATCCCTAGTTGAGAGCAGGAGCAGCAGATAGTTCCACACCTGCCCCTGGAAGGTTCTTGTACTTCTCCATGAAGCATTTGCTCCTCGTGACAGCCAGAGATAACACACTGAAAAATAAGTGGACCGTGGGCCAATTCAATACAACAGAAAAAAACCTGAAGCATATCCTCTCTTTAAAAGTTTAAGAGAATTGCAATAGACAACGTGCAAGCCACTTCAAACCGTATACGGTCTTGCACAAAGGCAAGGAGGACCTCCCAACACCAACACTCACTCCCATGACCTCTACAGAGGTGGGACCCACTGCTTCAGGTGGTAACAGACACCTTCCATTTCCAATAGAGATAAGTTGACCAATTATTCTGACTCTGGGTACTGGATGCTACCAGCAGTTTATGACCATTTTATTTCTTTACAGAGGAAATATGGTGGCACAACATTTTTTGTTTTAAACACTAAGATGACTTTTTTAATTTAACTGGTACCCATCTTTTAAAATTTTATTTCAACCTCTTTCTTCAGTGCAGGGACAGAAGACAGAAAAGTAACAAAAACTCAGAAGGAAAGGGTTTCACAGCAACATCAGTCCTCACACGCTGTAAGAGACAGACATTTTGCGCAATACAAAAAAAATCTTACCAGAAGCTGTGTCCACATTTCGTCATGTAGGCTTCTTCAATCATATCAAAACAGATGGGGCTGAAAACAAAACAAAAACAACAACAAAAAAATCAAAGATGTATTTTTATGCTAAAAAGGAAGGAAAGTATTATTAATTCAAAGCAACCACCTAATCACACTTAGGTAATATTTTCTATTTGTAAAACAAAAGAGGACACACAAGTGCAACAGCAGCCAGGCAGTATAAAGATCAAAAGGGCAATCAACAGTCCTTTGAACTCAGAATGATACTGCAAGTTTGCTACAGTTAGAAACCAGGTAAGTGTTCAGTCTTGAAGCTTTCAACAGTTGCAAACCACCCAAAGCCAGAGTACCTTCAACAAGCAAGGCTGCAGAAGAGCGTCCTAACCATCTGCACTCGGTCTCAAAGACAAAATAAAAAACCTGTTTTTTACATGAACAGACATGAGGTATTTATAAATGACACCAAAATTAGTTTATCCTTCCTTTTTTCAGCCAATAGCTATCTATAATTTTAAAAAAATGATGCAAAGAGGCAGAGGAGAACAGAAATAGTAATGATGTCATGAGAACAAGAATTAATAAGCAGGAGGAGAAAAAAGGTACCAACAAGGGGGTGTGCCTGCAGAGCACTGCCAGGGAGCAGGCTGGCTGCTGAAGAGCACGATGAAAGTACGGTGCAACAGAAAGAGGGAACCAACAGTCAAGCACGGTGTTACAGTCAAAGGAGAAGACAGGAAAGGTAGAATATAGGACTGTTCATAAGGAAGACAAAGGAATGCAAATGGAAACAAGGGCTTTAGTTTTTTCCAAGACTAGTCAGTGACCAAAGCACAGCCTGCTCTCTGGGAGGGATCACCAAGGACCAAGCAGGGAGCTGAAAAGAAGGATATGCAAGCAAGTAGTGCTCCACAGGAACCTGAGCAAGACAAGAGACACAGGAGTTCAGTGAGATGGGTAGTGGAAGAAATCTGTCTCACCATCAAGTGGCTGTGACATGTTTGAAAGGAAAATGAAACACAAATGAAAGCAGAGGAGAGATGCATCTTATTTCCAGTGACTCCTACAGCTGCTATCCCCAATAGCTGGTAAGATATCCTGTCACATACATACTTATCTTCAGGTCTTGGCCAGCTATCCAGTGAGATGCTGTGGACAGCAACATCAGTTCTGCATGTAACATGTATTAGCTGTGTCACAAGCTTCACCTTGCTTTCAAGACCTTACAGAGATCCAAATGCTCTCCTGTCACTCCCTCAAGTCCACACCAATCTCAGTTCAGAGATGTTTTCACCAGCATTTGTTTTCTTCAGAATCAGCCTCCCTCCAACCTTCTGCCAACAAGGCAGTTCCCACAGAATGAGCAGTTAATAAACTGTTAACCACTTTTGAAAAGCACAAATCTTTTTGAATCCAAGATCAAAAACCCAGATCTTAGACTGAAATAAGCAATGCTTGGCTGAGCAGGGGAGGGGAGCACCTCAATTTCTCCCTTTGTTAGCACTCCACAGAAGTCACTCCCCCTTTGTCATCCATTTTATAGGATACTAACATTTGTTACCCCATTAGGCATTTAAAAATAGGAAGGAGGAAACACCTCTTAAATAAGCACTTATTTTTTAAGCACATAGAGGGGAAGCTGTGGCTCCTGCCAATGCAATCCCCCTCCAAATGACCAAACTGGAAAACATGGATGCCTTGAAAAGTTTGTCCAACCTCACATACAAACCAGGTTGTCTTAAATATTGCACCAAATTGTCTGTATAAACACAACATAAAGGCAAATGAATCAAACCAGAATGCTACTCTCTGAACCAACTGTGCCACCTCAAAAGAAGCCTCCAAAATAATTAACATGGACCTGTCCCTCTTCCACCCTGGCAGACACCTCTCTGCACATCATTTGTCTTGAGTAGCACCAACTTCAGGAGTTCAAGCCACTGCTTCCAAGTTAGAAGTTATTTAGTTTCAAGGCACTGTTTAGTCAGAATAAATTATGACCAAACTTAGCCAACAAGGGTGGATTAATAAGAGGAGAGTTAAGCATCTTTGTATTCTATTAGCTGGCCTTCAAAAAAAGAAAGTCAAAGACTTATGGTTATATGAGTGTCTGAGGCTGGTTTCTTCCCACTGGTGATAAACAGCTTAACTTCTTCGCCTTCTTCTAGTCATGCTGTATAACACAGTCCCACTCTCTGTATTGTGCTAAAAACTGCTATTCTCCACAGGGCCAGATGTGTCTTTTCCAGCACGCTCCTAATGCCCTACATCCAAAAAGTGCAGCAATCAACAAGGCTGTAATGCTCCTCTGTCTGCAATAGGACACCACAAATTAGAGCTAAAAAGATTACCTCCTAACACATCAGTCACCCAAGACCATTGCTCCCAAACTTATTCTTCTTCACACCAGTTTCACTGGAGAAACAACAGAGCCAAAATAGTTGAGAAAAAAAGCAATCAGAGCCAGCAGATGCAGCCATTCAGTGCCAGGGTCATCGTTAACAGAGCCTGAAGTTTCCATTAAGAACTGTTTCCCCTGAAATGCTCACTGATTTACAAGTGGAAACAAGATTGATGTCTTTTAATACTTACTGAAGCCAAGCTGGCTGTAACACATGAAAGTTGCCATGCACCAGTTGTTTTAAGTTAATCTAACACAGAGCGAAGGTTAAGAAAGTAGTGGAGTGATGGCGACTTGAGACATACTATGGCTTGTAGTATACACTGAAATTGAGAAGCACAGGTATGGTGAAATCAAGGCTTCTCTGCATGAGATAGCTCTTATTCTCTATTTGTCTTAAGCAGCAGAGCCAGGTGAAAAGGATGCAAATTACTTCAGCAAGCCAAAAATGTCACTGTTCTTTACCAGATATTGATGACTTATTTACCAAACAGGTTTTTATCCAGCACTGCAAAGGTTTGCCATTCTTTCTCTATGAGGTAGACCTCAAATATTTTTAAATCATTTTAACCAAGTTCATGCCTCTAAGTTTTGCCAGCTGTTTTCAAGGCACCTCTCAATAGTGTTACTGTCACCCTGCTGCTACCTGAACACCTGGCTGAAGTGGTCACTACAGAATTTAAACACATTTCAAGTTTCCTTCTGCTCCACAGCAAACAAGATCCATTATAGTTTCTCCCTCCTATTCTGCTCCTCTCTGGTCTAAACAGAGAGCAGGACTTGCTGCAGGCTTTGTCCTTCACATGGAAGGTGGCCAGGTTAAAGATCACTGCCATTACTATCTACTCAATATGAAGCTCCAATATAACAATAAATTATAAAACCATAATTGTATATGGTATGTAAACAGCTCACTATGTTTTTAGTTTGTGACCTCCAGGGTCAATCTGCAGCATTCCTTACTAAAGGGCTTTGCCAAATCACAAACGTGAACAACTACACTCAGCCCATGCCTGGCATTAACAGGCAGCCACCTGAAGAACTGTTTTTAAAAACCCATGAACCTGCAAGTCCATCCTTCAACGTGGCACACAGCCCTTCTCTCACCTGAGTTTATTGGTTGTACCTCTCCAGGTCAGTATGCAACATCCCCTCTTCCATACATTCTGATTTATGCCAGAGCTCAGAAACAAGCACTGGTATGAAACAGCCACTGAAGAGACAGCCTGTAGTAAGATCCCCTCCATCCAGGGAGCAAAGCAGATAGTAAGTGGTTTTAAAGAGGTTTAGTCAACCACTAATTGGGAATGTTAATGTAAGGCCTGGGAAAACTGTAAGCAATTACACTGCTGGACAGGAGAAAGTCCTCTGATGAGAGGATTCCCTCTCAGGTACTCCCCGGGCAACTGGGAAGAGGCTGCAGGAGTAGCACAAACTCTACCTTTAAATTCTTTATCAATTAATATATTTTTTAATATCTTTATCAATGATCTGGACAAAGGGATCGAGTGCACCCTCAGTAAGTTTGCAGATGACACTAAGTTGTGCAGGAGTGTTGATCTGCTTGAGGGTAGGAAGGCTGTACAGAGGGACCTGGACAGGCTGGATTGATGGGCTGGGGCCAATTGTATGGGGTTCAACAAGGCTAAGTGCAAGGTCCTGCACTTGGGTCACAACAACCCCATGCAATGCTACAAGCTTGGGGAAGAGTGGCTGGAAAGCTGCCCAGCAGAGAAGGACCTGGGAGTGTTGGTTGACAGGCACCTGAATATGAGCTAGCAGTGTGCCCAGGTGGCCAAGAAAACCAATGGCATCCTGGCTTGTATCAAAAATAGTGTGGCCAGCAGGACTAGGGAAGTGATCGTGCCCCTGTACTCAGCACTGGTGAGGCCGCACCTCAAATACTGTGTTCAGTTTTGGGCCCCTCACTACGAGAGAGACATTGAGGTGCTCAAGCATGTCCAGAGAAGGGCAACAAAGCTGGTGAAGGGTCTAGAGCACAAGTCTGATGAGGAGCAGCTGAGGGAACTGGGGTTGTTTAGCCTGGAGAAAAGGAGACTGAGGGGAGACCTTATCGCTCTCTACAACTGCCTGTAAGGAGGTTGTAGAGAGGTGGGGGTCAGTCTCTTCTCCCAGGTAACAAGTGATAGGACAAGAGGAAATGGCCTCAAGTTGCGCCAGGGGAGGTTTAGACTGGATATTAGGAAATTTGATTTCACTGAAAGGGTTATCAAACATTGGAACAGGCTGCCCAGGGAAGTGGTTGAGTCGCCATCCCTGGAAGTATTTAAAAGACATTTGGATGAGGTGCTTAGGGACATGGTATAGTGGTGGTCTTGGTAGCGTTAGGTTTATGGTTGGACTCAATCTGAAAGGCCTTTTCCAACCTATATGATTCTGTGAAATTCTACATCCTGCACCAAGAGAAACAAAAAGTTTCCTCTTTTATTATAAAGTTGTCCAGTAAGTCAGACCTATCTGCTTTCCTGACTAGAGTTATACATTTCCAGGCAGAAGCTGATACTTACCACAAATGGTACACACTTGCAAACTCCTGAGAGTACACTTGCTGAACATTTCACAATCCAGACTAGCAATGTATGCCAATGTTTACATTAAGGCCTAGGCCTCACATTGCTGAGATAGCACTTTCAGAAGACAGGCAGAGAGGTTGCACACATTAACGCTATTTACAGGATTTCCACTTGCACCTTGATGTTTGAAACTCACCCAAACTTCTTTACTCCTTCCCACCTTCAGTCTGGTACAGGCAGAATGTACCACTGAGTTTACAGCTGTAGCTACCTGCTAGCAACTCACAGCCCATGTTCAGAAAAATTATCAAATGTTCCCTGCAGCTGGCAGCATCTTGAAAGTGTCCTTATGGAAAAAAAGGCATATGGAAAACTTCTGCTTCTCAGACTGAAATATCTAAAGCTTGTTTAAATCAGTTATTTAACCTGCACACGCACACACCTGTCTTCTTGGACATTGCTCAAAGTTCCAGAGTTGCCCAGTTGAGTTTATTTCTGTACTACACAACTGTATTGCTAACTCAAAAAAAGAAGAATACTATAACTTGAAGCTAGTGTTAATATAAGCAAGAACAAATCCTACAGCCCACAGAAATACACAGCAGTAAAGAACTCAGGTCAGTTAACTATAATTATTGCCTGCTCTTAAAGCTTCTGATCTGCACTTCAATATGCCCAATGTAGCTCTTGTAAATACCAAGAAAAGGGGGACAAGAAAAGGCATTTTGCCCTGATTACTACTCAGTTGATTTTTTTCCTCTCACTTGTTCAGCCAGCAGCACTCCTGAATGAGGAGAAAACAGCTAATTACATGTTATCCTTGAAGCGTGCACGGTACTTACCTGCAGAAAAAAAGAACCAAGAAACTCAGCTTTTTGAACACTCTTAAAATACTTCAACTGGCCTACAAACTTGTTATGGGTGTAATTTCCCTTCAAACACTCTCATTTCTATGACAGACAACAAAACGGGAAATGACAGCTGACTAGAAAAGGACAGGCAGCAATGGTTGCAGACCACTACTGCCAGAGTATAACTGCAGAGGGAACAGAGGGGCACGGGCATTCGCAATCAAGTTACCTCCACGACCAACAGCAACACAGCCATCTCCCACACCAAGTGCCCTTAAATTCACCTAACATGCCCTAGAGCCTTCAGCCAGAGCAGGACATCAGCTGATTACAGCTGTGCTCTCATCCCAATTCTGCTACTGAGCAAAAAACTACTTACAGTAATAAGCAGTCATTTTTTATTATTACTTATTACTAGTAAGAAGTAGTTACTGTTTTTTCTGCCACTAACTTTTTAGCAGCTTCAGGTTCTCACTTCAGTAGCAAGAATATTTCCTATCTACTCTGCTAGACAGTTTACGAAGCTGTAGAATCAAGTCTACAGGTTTTTGAGACAATGCCTGTCCTGTGGAGATGCCAAACATCCAACCCTCACCTGTAAACCAGAGTTGTCAAAGTCATCTTGGAAGCTGTGCCCGCTTTCTGTTCCTCTGGGTTTTTTTACTGTTTCTTTCCGATACCTGACTTTCCTACTACAACTCAAGCTTCTTTCCAGTATCTCCTCACTGTTTGTCTCTCAGATGCAAACACTTACCCCTACTTTCTGTTCTCACATTTTAGTACATCCAACCAGTTACAAAAGTCAAACCTATTCCTTATGTTAGGTTTGAAACCCATTAGCAATGGGCTTGCTTTAAAACTGCAAATTACCAACAGTTCTCAAACGACACATTGCTGTGGGCCTTGGTCTACCACTTCTGCTGAAAGTGTATTTCCAGCTACAAGCTACAGCTTTGGATGAACATTAGAAGGACAGCATCTGAACAGCTTCAAGAAAAATCTTTATCCCATCATTGCCAAAATTTCCCACTCATATGGTTTTCGGTGCCAGACTGACACAAACCTTATTGCTGTTTCAAACTAGCCAACCTTTCCCAGCAAGGGAGGTAAACCCACACCAGCTTTGCTGGATCTGTCAACCACCACAAGACTCCTCAGATCCCCATCTGAAGGAGCACAAAATCCTCTGCTGGCTCCTCTTCCAGAGGTCTGAATAGGGCAGCACAAGGGATCTAGAGGAGCTATCGCACCCACCGGAGACCAGAGCCCCTCCGGCCCCTGCCGAGGCTACACCCCCCAGGAAAACAGGACATTTGCTTGCAATGTCAACACGTTATGAGGAAACACCTCGGGTTGTGGGTCCTTTCCGATAAGCTGGGCTGCTCCAGAGTGTACCCAAGGAGGAACCTGCAAGGAATAACCTGAATTTGCTTAAAAACAGAGAGGGTGAAAGCAATGCTGCTACACAGGGCCAAGAAGAAAACAGATAGCCACAAAGGGGGGAAAAACCCCCAAGGCCATAATCCCTCGAGTACCATTAGTCGTACAGACGCCTCTTCCCCCTCAGAGAGCCCCTGAGGTGCCGCTGCCGGCTGCTCCGTCCTCCCGCCGGTATTTTACACCCCCCGGGCTTTCCGCCGGCATGGCGGCGCCCCAGCTTCCCTCAGCGGGGTAGCGGGTGCCGCTATCGCGATATATCGCACTCACCAGACGAAGTCATTGCTCTTGTCCTCGTAGGAGTTGATGAGCCCGTTGCAGAGCGGGGTGAGCAGCGGCCTCTTCCTGCTGCCACCGCCCGCGCCACTACCGCCGCCTCCCGCGGAGGAGCCGCCGCCGGGCCGCGCCGCCGCCGCCAACCGGGCCAGCCCCGCGCCCGAGCCCGACACGGCGGCCGCCACCAGCACAGGCCGCGCCGCCGCGCCGCCTGAGGAGGACGAGCCCGGCGCCATGGCCGCCGAAGAGGAGGAGGAGGAGGAGGAAGAGGAGGAGGCCGGGGTGGCGGCGGGCGGCGCGGCGGGGTGCGGCGGCGGCGGGCGGCTGCCCGACATGCCGAGGCCGGGCCGAGCGGGGCCGACGGCGGAGCGGCCTCAGCGCATCCCCGCGCGCGCGCGGCGCCGCAGGAACAATAAAGTTCGTTCAAAGAAGGGGAGGGGGGAAAGAAAGAAAGGAAGAAAAAAAAAAAAAAAACACGCCCGCCCGCGCGTCCCCGGCCCGGCGCTTGTTCAAGCTTTATTGACAGGCGGACAGCGCGCCGCGCATGCGCGGCCTGGGGCGGGGCCAGGCTCCCCTCGGGGCGGGGCCGCGGGTCCCCGGCCCCGCCTCCCCTCAGCGCCGCGGGCCCTGCCCTCCTCGGCCCCCGTGGGCTGCGCGCGGCGCCTCAGTCTGGGACCCCGAGGTGCCGCCGAGCGCAGGGGAGCGACCGCGCCGGGAGGCCTGGCAGCAGGTTAGGGGCCGTGTGACAGGGAGCTGGGTGGGGCGGGGGCTGTGGGCCAGGAGCCTGCCTGCCGCGGTGAAGGCCGCCCGGGGCAAACCCGGCTCTTGCTGTAAGCAAGGAGTCATTCCCCCCGACACCACATCTCCATCGGAGAGTGCGACAGCGCTGAGGAGGAAGGCTGCCACGCTCTCCGTCAGGGACCACCCGACCCCTCAGCGCCACAGAGGGGGTCCCATGAAGGGGCAGGACTCATCCGTGTCTCACAGGGTGCCCTCAGCTGCAGTTACCACCTTAGGTGAATGCCCCGAAGACCAGCTCTATGCCTGCTGAGCCTTACCCGGAGTACCGCACGTTGTCCAGCCCCACAGAATGGCATCCAATAATGAGTTAACAAGTTTTTGCTGGACTTGAGCCGGCTGCCTTTGCTGCCTGGGCAGGTGGGAATCCCACTGTGCAGGCCTACGGGGTGTTCCCGTTTCCCTACAGTAGCCCATGGTTTTACAGAAGCAAGGGCAGACTGTTTCCTGCATAAGTTAATGAATGAAGTATTGATGAATGATGCCCTAAAGATGTTTTGGGTGTTAAGGGAAATGTCGTCCCCAGACCCAGACTTTTGCAAGCCAAACTGAAGGGTTCATGAAACACAGCACTTGCCAACTTCTCAGCTTGACCAGAAGTACTGCAGAGACATACCTGTTGTTTCCTTTCATTTCTCTTCCAACAACCTATGGACATGTATTGCCTACTTTCTGTTGAGTAACTGTATTGTCTGCAGTCATCTTTACCTGTCCAGGGTTAAAGAGGCAGCTGGAGAAACTCTAGGGCATTCCCTGAGGACGGTAATCCTAAACCCAGGTACAGGAAAACGCCCAAAGAAATCAGCTCTGCAGCACTCCTCCCAGTACAGACAGCAGAGTGAGCCTTCAGTGGGCTGTAAAACCAGTATGAGAGCTGGTAAAACTGGTCTGAGAGAAAAAAAGGTGGCTTCAGGTAGGCAGTGTTGGTCAGGAGACCTCTCTGGTATGCAGCAGGGTGGCAGGGACGCTGGATCACAAATGTCCTAAAGGGAGCACAGCTCTTGCTTTACTCCGGAGATGCTGCTGCTGCATGTGGAGAGCTGTGGAGTGCTCCTCCTGACTTCCCCTCTCAACTGGTTTTGAATACCATTGGGTATTTGCCTCTGTGTATTTACCCCTAATGTTGAAAAAAAAAACCCCAAGACAGCCAACAAAACCCAAACTGTCTCTCTGAGGAATGTTAGTGTGTAAATGTGGATCGGTGCAAGCCAGGAAATTCAAAGGCAGCTTCTCTTTGAGATCCAGGTCTTACCTTTACAAACTGTCATTTGCCATTATAGTCACTCCCATGATTTAACTCTTTGTTGCTGTTATTAAAAAGTTCTCTTTTTATAGTTTTTGGGGTTCTTTTTGGTGTTTTGTTTTGGTTTTCTTTTTTAGCCATTGTGTTCCCCTGCTTTCTGTAAATAGCCTTCTCACTGGCAGGTCTCAGGACTAACTCCATAAAGACATTTAAACACATCAATTCCCCCTGATTACAGTGGGAGCAAAAGAGAAGTGCCTAAATACCTTTCTTTGAACCTGACTGTTGATGTCTCTATGCATTGTATTTCCTTTTGCTAAGAGAAAGGAAAGCATAATTTCCTTGTCTTCCAGAGGGACCAAAAGCTTTATGGATGAGTGTCTGCAATTGACTTTTAGGTTTCCAAGGAAGAACAAAGTGGTAGTAAGCAGTAGTATTGGCGATGGCACATCTACATGCTTCATGCGTACTGGAATACTGGCTGATCCTTGAAAAGTCTTGCTATTCTTTGGTGCCATTACTGACTGTGCTCCAGGGAGGAAAAATGACACAGGTAAAAGCTATTAAAGATCAAATATATGCCACCCTATGCCTATATGTAGCTGGCCTTCACAACAACACCTCTACCCACAGGCCTGGCAGTGAGTGTGGCACCCAGCACCTTCCGCACTGAAGGACTGACTCCCTAATACCTGAGCTTTAGGATATCATTACAAGCTCTTGGAGGCCCTTGAAGCAAAGACCTTCTCTTCACTGTCCTGATGAATACTGAATAGCCTCTGGCTTCTGGAGCCATTTCTTTCCTGGTGTTACTTTGTATTACCAGTTCAAAGATCAATGTATGCAGCCTAAGGGAAGATTAGGTGCTACTTCCTGGAGATACCTGTGCATTGTACCAGGATAAAGGACATTGGTAAAGTCTCCTGGTTTTAAAACTTCACTGCAGCTGGAGCAGTGGTGCATCAGTTACCTTCGAGTCCCTATGAGCACAAAATGAGCTCTAAGAATTAATTTGCTACAGTCCAAGTATCGACAATGCTGTTATTATAGTCGGTGGCAGGGATACAAGAGTGAAACATGATAGATCAGCTGTAAGAGGTTTTTCTCTGTCTCCTCCAGCCAGCAGCGTGCCAGATGCTTGCACCACCTTGGGACTGGGATCCTGTATTGAAGCACAACTCGTGCTGAGTTCAGGACAGAGGGGAGAGTCCTGGCATGGGGACACCTGCATCCTCGTGTAGCACACTCTTCCTAGGGTCCTGTTCAGGTTCAAACCTGCCCCCAAAGGATTGCTTGTGTTTCCTTGCTTAACCTGTGTATTACCCTTGTACCTCCTCTTAAAGGAGATATTATGCATCTCTGCCTTCGAAGGTGTGTGGAGCACAGCAAGCCAAGCACCTCCTACCCAGCCGGTAAACACAACCCGTTCCTGACTGGCCTGAAACTTAGGCTGAAAACAAATCAGTTACTCTGGGATAAGTTGTCTCCAGCTATAGCCCTTAGTGATTACTTTATACAATGAAACTGGTATTTCTGACAGATGTACATTTTGGAAGACTGGCTGTAGGAACCTGCTCTTACTTTTCTGTATTTTCCAGCCTCTGAAGCTGCTCACTGACCGTGTCCCAAACACCGAAGATATGTTCTGATCCTGTGCAAGGAGGGATAATGCACTAACCCTGACATTAAAGGAAGGAGCAGACAGTCTGTAGTACTGTCTAGAGATGAATGAACCTTAATAGCAATATAGGTTCTGCTCCTCTGGGTACATAAATCCTCCTTATTATAAGCCCTGAGTTTGTGACTTTTATGACTGCAGCTCCATTTACCTGTGCAACAGGCAGTTGCAGCTGTGATGCCCAGTGGTAGCACAGCCGCAGAAATCATTACGGATGCTCTGCATGGATCACCATGCAGGGAGACTGCGACTTCTTTCACGCAGAGCGACGTGTGGGACAGATGTTTGGGGGAAGTGACAGTCACCTCCTGGGCTCTGCTCCTGACTGGTGGTGACTCATTAGGAAAATTACTTCTGCTTCCATTTCTGAGCCTGTTGCTGCCACCTAATTTCCACTGGGTCCGTTAGTCCATTCAGGAGCAAAGCAACCCCTGCTAGGAACTGCCACCCTAGCTTGGGAATTGCTGCTCCAGAGGTCATTAGAGAGCTTTATTAATAATCATTGGATTAACCTCCCAGCTAGCCAGTGACAGAGATGCCATTTCTCCCATTTTATAGCTGAGAAAAATGAAGCGTAGACAGATTCATCACGTGGTTACAGAGTCAATGGGAGCTCTTAATGCTCCATAAATCTGAAAACAGGGCTGTCAGCAACTTCTCCTAAAGCTAACCTGCAGCAAAGTTATCCAGGACACCCAGTTCCTACCCATCAGGTACACTCCCTCCCCAGTTTACTGGGAGAAACCTGGACACATCTCTCCAAATTTCAATTCATGCAGACAGACACAGAGAGATGTGAGGATCTGGAAGGCATGGCCAGAAGGCAGTGGTGCCTGAGGAAGAGAGCTCAGCACTCCCTGCCCACAGCAGACATGTCCTCTGCAGGGCAGTGGTACCCACTTGGTGCCTGCACAGGGGAGAGCCCCCCAGGAAGGGGCACGATGCACTTAATGACCGTGTTTTGGCAGGGGGGTAGGAACGAATTGCTCTTATAGCAATTCAGGTATGCATTTGGTCATCACCTGAAACTTGACTATGAAAGAATATTTAGTTGTTAAAACATACGATTTAGGTTACCTCAGGCTGCTTAGGATATGAGTACAGCAGGAACTATGGGGGACCTGGTTGGTTGCTTGTTTTTTTCTCTTTAGTTTCTTTTCTAGTTCAATAGTGCAGAAGCAAGTAGTGCTGGGAGGGAGGATGCTTAGCGACATCTGTTATAGTTAGGATTATACACTGTTATTAAAAAAAGGATTTTTTCAATGCTTTATAATGACACCTTTGCCTCTCCCAGATAGAATTTTATGCATCAGCCTCAGCCTAACTCCAAATTGGTGAAGAGATTTTGAGCAAAAGTGGTTTAACCATTTTCAGAAATGAAGAATCAGCAAAATAAAATATTAACATTTACTGCTGTGTTTAAAAAGCTCTGATTCTTTAAAGCAAAAAACCCCAAACAACTGGGAGAAGTGTCATCTTTACGCTGCAAACTACATTATTCAGGTCTTCTGAAGAGGCATTTGACTCGATTGAACTAAAATGAGGTTAAAATCATTTGGTGATTCTTCTGTAGTACTGAAATACTGTCTCCAAAGTTTCCAGGGGCTACAGAGACCCGAAGAGAAATGCACATACAACTGCTGTTTCAATGTGTGTGCGCTGAAGCAAAGCTACAGAGGAGCCTGACTTCATTTCTGACCTACACAAGCAGAAATACCTGATTCACTGCTCAGAATTATGAAATTCCCTTTACAGGGGAAAAAAAAAGATACCATCTTGTTATTAAACTCCGCACTTTAATGCATGTGCCTGGGGGTAGAGTGAAGCTTCCCTTATGGCACGTCCTTTTGCTCTGAGTCTTTGACCTTGTATTCAAAGAGTGGGCTTTCTAGGCAAATATTAACTAAGTCCTCCACCTGGCGTAAGCAGGGCTAGAGACAGTTTCTCTATCACACAGTCTTGGCCCACCCTCGGTTTGTGTGACCCCAGGTCTGTCTCAGGACACTGCAGCACTGCCAAAGCTCTCTGTTACTCACGAAGTGCAGTGGTGAGGCTCAGCTGTTCCTTACTCGGCGTACCTGCTCTCAGGGACACCCCTCAAATCTGGCTAAACTCAGCCCCTGCTATCGCTCCCACTCTCGCCTAATATGCCATGCCTAAATACATCCATGATCAGATTAATTCCTTTTGTAACTGTACTAATCGTTTTAATAAAGATGAATTTAGCATCTGTCCAGGGTGATTTCTTTCCCACAAAATATGATTGACAATGATGTAGTTTATGTGCCCTTATAATATGGAACAGGTCTATTTAGTGGCTTGCAATTGGTTTTTTGAGCATTAGTATGTGCTGCTATCTCCTGTGAACTCCCTCCATTATGTTATGGATGGCAAAAGGCATCTGTCTTTAGTGTTGCCACCTGTTAGGATTTACTGCGTGGCTTGCAAGAGCTGATGTTTTCTTGTAGCCCTGGCTGCATAGATCTGGTATTTGCTTGAGCCACGTTGCTCTGCAGTGTTTTTAGGGAAGTGTGTGCCTGGCCTGTGTGGTTATAGGGGCAGACTAGAAAAAGTGACCTGTAAGATTTCAAAAAAATGGGAAGTGAAATACATATAGAGAAATCTATTTCAAATCTCAGTATTTTCAAGCCTGTCTAATGAATGTATTAGGGTTGACCAGCCTGAATATTTTCTAGTCCACTTTCATTCATTGGGGTTGATTCTCCTGGTGCAAACCAATGTATTTTGAAAAATTTACCCTTCTATGGAAGGCAGCTACCAATGAGGGCATTTCAGGGAGCGATCCACTGACCTACTGATGGTTTCCAGCCTGGGAAATTTCACGCTGCCCTATTGCCTCTGCCAGACACGAACTCTGCCTGCACAAGTGACCTTTTCCATCTAGCCTGTGTGCTGTTCTTCATTGCCCAAATCAAACCCGTGCTGGGCACAAGGAAGCATCTGGTGCATCTCCTCCTTCAAGTAGGAAGTAAAATGATGTCTCTGCTGGTTATCTGGTGAGAAAAATTATTCTAAGGATTTTGGAGTTGGCAAAGAAAAGTTTGGGATCCTATCTTGGGATCCCTGTTGCTGTCTGAACCAACCCAAGGATCCATACACGTCTGCCTGTGTTCGAGCTGCTCTCCCTGGCAGGTATGTACCACTCGTGCCCTCTGCTTGCTGCTTTGCCTGGCTAGAGTGGGCTCTGCTCTTCTGCATCACCTCTGTCACCTGCAGCCCAGGACGACCCACTGTGATGCTGTCTTGTTGCTCACCGGCCAGGTCCAACATGGATCTTTCATGATTAAAAAAGACGTAAAGTTGTGCCTGTTCTCATCCCTCCCTGCACACGTGGACAGGGGAATGCAGTGCGATGCCCAGGCTGGATGCAAGGGGCTACGCGTAAACTTCAGCACCTAAAGTCCTCACCACCCCTGGCCCTCACCCACTGATCTACACTCCTGACACCCTAACCCAGACAGCTCTCCCTTTCATTTTTACTACCCCCTATACATTTCTTCTTCCCCAGGTCCAATCCTGGAGTCCCAAGACATGTATGTGTGTATCACTCTCTCCTGGCTGTGCAACCTCCGTGCTCATACAGCTGCTCTTCTTCTCGTTCTATCTGAAACAGGGGAAAAAGATTGGCAGCTGTCAAATCCTCTACATCTGCTCCCATATGAACATGGAGGGGAGCAAGGTCCTTGCTTAGTGCCTGCTTTGGAAGCATATTCCTGTGAAGAGCAAGGAGCCAACAGCTCTGTCACTGCGGAGGTGAGCCTCCAGGGTCTGACCTTCAGCAGTGAAATAGGGGAGAGGCAAGAAAAAAAGGGGGTGGGGGTGGGGCTTAAGCTCTGCCCCTGCATGCAGCATCATGCCAGCTGCCAGGACCCTGAGGGCACCAAAAAGCCTTGATTGCCTTGAGCAGCCTCATTTGGGACCTCCACCCACACACCCCCTGGCTCTTGGCCCAGGAGCTGTATTTAAGGTCAGGCCTGGGCTTTTCCTTTGCTTGGGATGTAGTGTAGTGGTGTGTATCATGAGTGCTATCTTCTGGCTGGACTCGGTGCTTGTGCTGTAGGTAGCTGGTCTCCAGTCCTGCCTCTGGCACTATCTTCTGCTCTTCCTGGATGGACCCAGGACCTGACTCCTTTGTTGTGTCTGGGAGTGTTGATGGACCCTGTTACCAGCACCCAGCCCTGCCTGCTGTGTTCAGGCCCTATGGGGCTGCACCCTTGTTGGTGAGTATCCTGCTGTGCTGCAGTCAACTTTGGCTTCTGGCTTGTCTCCCTGCATGAGGCAGCCCTCTGCTCCCTGACATTAGCAACTGCATGTGTGGCTGTGTGCTGGCTGCTTCCCTGCCTGCTTTCTCTTTGCTAAGCTGGGTGAATGGGAGGTCACAGGAGTTAGTGCTGCAAGAACCCCCCCAGTCAGCTGCTAGATGTGGGTAAGCTGGTAGATGGCTGGCAGAAGCTGCTTGTCTTCATGTTCCCTGTTTTCTTTTTTAAACTAGGGCTTAAAAAAAGTATTTTGTAGCCTTCTTGCCCCCTTTGAGTTGCTGTAGCATCCCTGCACTGCCTTGCTTGTCCTCTGCCAGCCCCTGTCCCCCCAGCCCTGCTTGGGGCAGGGCATGACTTGAGAAGCTACCCTCACTGGGACAACCTTCAGTCCAGGAGCTGAGGATGCCTTTGTGGCAGCAGCACTCTGAAATGCTCTATTAGTGTCAGGGGGCTCAGCTGGGGATGGGGAAACCCTCCAAGGGAGAGGATGGTTTTGGGAGAGACCTGCTTCTTCTCACTACCAGTGCTTGCCATCAGAGGGCAAGCTCAGCGCAGGCGAAGATGTTCCATATCAGGTTACTGCAGCCTGCTGCTTCCCAGACCCATCTCTGTCAGGGCTGCTGCTGCTAGGTAATGACAAAGGAAACAGAGGCCATTTACCGTCCCTCTCGCAGGGGACAGATCCAGCTTCCCATCTCTGCCTGCTGCCAGGAAGGGCTTTGCTCCCTGGTTCCCCCGAGGGCAAATCTTGCTTTGCAGGAATGCCCCAGCCTGCAGTGAGTGGTAAGAATGATGCTGTGAGCTCTGAGTCAAATCAGTTTAATACAGAAGAGATTCCCAGAAAGCAGCAGGTTTGTGCTTTAGCATCCCAAATACAAATATAACCTTCCCCACCCTCTCCTCCTCCAGCAGAAATTGTATTTATGGCTGAGGACAGACTTTGAGCAGCACGTGGAAAAGTTGTGCTGGCTGCTGCTTGCTTTCTATCCAGCATCTTGCTGGTCTCTGGAGCCACCAGTGGGAGTGGCTGCACAGCCCCAGCAAACCCAGAGGCACTAAGGTAACCTCTATGGGAGTGGTGGCCCTCAAGTGCTTCAGATGCATCCTAGAGGAGCAAAGAAAACTGCTTTATACTACTGCAGCTCTGACCTCTCCCAGGAGCCCCATGTGCTGCATGTGGTCCCTGCTGCCAGCCCAAGACCCTCTGTGCTTCCCAGGGCATTTGGTGAGGATTTAGATCTTGCCAGCTCCCCCTTTGCCTCTTCCAATGAATCTCAGTCTTAATCCACACCCCCCCTTATTCCTCAGAGTCTTCCTTTAAAAAGCCTGATGCTGGAGAGCTTTTCAGAGGGGAATAATGAACCAGACGCTTTCCCGGTGTCTCTCTTTGTTTTTACAGCCGTGGGTCTCCCCTGAGGACAGAGAGCCCTTTGTACTACATGGGGTTCCCTTACAAAAGGGGGCTTGTGAACAGAGCATCCTCCCATTGGGTACCACATCAAACTGATTTTTTTTCCACCTGCCCTCCTAGGCATAGCCAGTGTAAAAGCCCTTTCTGCATACAGAGGACTGAGCCAATAATTTTAACCTTGGAGATGCATGATCCATGTATGTGGGATCACTCAGTGCCATCCTGCTGCCCACCCTCTATCTAGCTGAAGGGTAAATGAAGGGTTAACCTGGTTGTCATCTTCTCCCTGCCCAGTTGATATTTGGAGTGAAGCCACATTTCATTCTCTAGATGGCTGATAATTGAATAAACTCTGTATCTCAAGTGAATTTAAAACCAAGACAGGAGCTCTCCCCACCAGAAGTCAATAAGTTTTCTCTAGCAGGAATTTTTTTGCCTGGAGTTAATGCTGCAGCTGCCGCTTCCAGGGGATGAGGGCATGCTTGTAAGCTGTTGACTTTTGCCTCACATGGGGCTTTAAATTTAGATCTCTATGTGCATAAAGGAGATTCCTGTTTCTGTTCCCTGCTAAGGGTAGAATTTAGGACTACAACCTCAAATGGCCTTAAAACTGTTAAGCCATAAGTAACTTGCTGATGGTTTGGTGACACCCAGAATCCTTGCCCAGGTAACACAGGGAAAGAAAGGTTGAGGGCTTCATACACTGGTCAGGAGCCTGAATCTGCTTAGATCATTGTGTGGATGGATGAAAGCAATGTGATGTAGCTAATTAACATCATGCTAATTAAATATTGGGTAATCCTTATGTACCCTTGCAATAAATCACTCAGTTTCAGGTGGCAGATTCTCACATTGTCACTTAATATTTGGATGCACAGTGAGCCTAAAGAAAGCTGTCTCCTGTGAAGTTGAGACTGGTGATTTATTGAGCTATTTAAGATATTTGCTTTGGTCCTTCTTTGTATTCACTTTTCACAGATATTCAAACAAATGTCTTTGAGTCTGGGAACCAGCAGCTTTTTGGCACATGTTCATTTTGCAAACAGGGGCATTCACACTAGAAATGCAGTTCTATGATTTCATAGCCACGTGGTGGGTAGACAGAGATATGCCATGCAATCTGTGCCCCATCAGAAATACCTGGCACAGCTCATGTTTCAAACTTCACTGAGCAAAATAATTGCATGGAGCTGTTTACTGTCAGTCTGCTGACTGCATGTTATTAATAGGAGAGATGGAGTGAATAATTAGGACTAATGACTAAATTAGAGAAAGTTGTCATCTATTTGTAAATAGTTTGCAGAGAGAGGCAGTATTCAACAATTAAACTGATAGGCAAAAATTATTCATTCCTCTTTGCAAACATGTTCTACATTATGCCAATATATAAACACCCACACCTGGTGCAATGTTGAGACACCCCATTTTGGCACTCAGGCTGGTGTGATGTGATTGCCAGAGGTGCTGAGGATTCCCTGCCCCACTGAGCTTCCCTATCAGGCTTTGGAGCTGGGCATCTTTAGGTAAGCAGAGGCATCTATCTAAAGTCTAAATCATGGTTTGAGGATTATAGAATGGTTTGGGTTGGAAGGGACCTTCAAAGATTATCTAGTCCAGCCCCCCTGCCATGGGTAGGGACATCTTTAACTAGATCAGGTTGCTCAAAGTCCCATCCAGCCTGACCTTGAACATTTCCAGTGATAGGGCACTCACAACTTCTCTGGGCAACCTGTTCCAGTGTCTCACCATGCTCTGCAAGAAATGTTTTCCTTCTGTCTATGCTAGATCTTACCCCTTGTTATATCACTACAGGCCCTGGTAAAAAAATCTCTCTCCATCTTTCTTATGAGCCTCCTTTTTATATTGAAAGGCCTCAACAAGGTCTCCCTGGAGCCTTTGCTTCTCCAGGCTCAGCAACCCCCACTCTCTCTGCTTTTCTCCTGAGCAGAGGTGTTCCAGCCCTCTGACCATCTCTGTGGCCTCTGGACCTACTCTAACAGGTCCATGTCTTGTGCTGGCGACTCCAGAGCTGGATGCAGTGCTCCAGGTGGGGTCTCATGAGAGTGGAGTAGAGGGGGAGCATCACCTCCCTCAACCTGCTGGCCATGTTCCTGGTGATGCACCCAGGATACGGTTGGCTTTCTGGGCTGCAAGCCCACATTGCTGGATCATGTCCAATTTGTCACCCAGCTGTATCCCCAGGTCCTCTTCTGCAGGGCTGCTCTTCATGCATTCATCTGAGTTTGGGTTCCTGTTTTGGATGCTGACAATCAGTTTGTGGAGTTGGAAGAAACTTAGTGTTTTCAGCTGCCTCAAATACTGAAAATGTACTGTGTGATTATGAAAACTTGCCAGCAGGCAAGTTTTATAGCAGGGCTAGGGCAGTTTCACCAAGAGCAGGGAAGACTGAGGAGAGGGTACAGAAACAGGCTCCAAATACACCCAAAACTGCCAGAAAAGGAATAAACTGTCCCTGAAGGAAAAGGCAAGGAGTGATTGGTTTAAACTGCAGCAAAAGAGTTAGGAAGCCCTGAGGAAATGCCTTTCTGCCAGGAAAAAAGTGAAGTACTGGAAGATGTTGTGGGGAGTCCCCACTGCCGGCAGGAGGATCCAACCTTGCTGTTGAAGCAGCTTCAAGGGAAATGCCAAATGAGGCTGGCCCCATGAACTGGGATGCCCTGCTGGTTCCTCTCCCACTGCTGGCTGAAGGTGCTTTGTCCTTCTTCATGTGGTGATTGTGGAGGATGATGTGGGGAAGTGGACCTTGGAGACTGGGATGTTTGGACAGTGGGGGAGACTGGCAAAGGTACAGGTAGGCACCAAGGGGTAGGATTCACTTTAGCTGGCTTCAGCCATCCAAAAGCCAGTAGTTGCAGCAAAAGCTGTTGTCCAAGATACCTCCATGGTCAAAGGACTGAACAAGCAACTGTTAGGTGGGATGAATCACTCAGAGCCAGTTGCCTCAAATAGCTGGGATAAATCAACCTCTGGACTGGACTCTTGCTTGTCTCTTCACTCACCAGAGAGGGAGCCTGGATGATTTGCTTGCTTTAGACAGCCAAGCAAACCTATCAAGCTTACAGATATCTGATGTGAGGTGAATTCAACTGGAGCATTACAGGGATTTTTCCATGGAACTGCCTGGGTGAGGTTAGGTACCTAGGGGTCTCCTGAACCTGTAAAAACCCTCTCTAGACTGCACCAGGCTGACTGATGGCAATACACTAGCCCTCATGCGCACTTCCTTCTCCTCAACCACCCTCTGCCCACAAACCCATTTTTGTAGGGTCTGGTTCTCACCAGGGCTGGGGAACTGCTGAAAAAGACATCCCACAAGTTCACTTCAAATGTTTAAATCCATTTGTTTCCAGGGAGGAATCATACTCAGGGTGCTTGCTATCCCAAGAACTGTTGAGCCAACTAATTTTCTGGTGAGAAAGCCTGCCAGTGTGTTGAAGGCTAAGGGAATTCTGTGGAACACGTTCAGAAAGCAAACGATTGATTCATCATCGTTGGTGGTGGAGAACCGATTCCAGGAATTATGTGTGTGCCAAGCTGAAGCCTGCTGAAGCCAGGGAAAAGGTATCCTTGAATTTGGGTCATCAGTCAGCATAGGGAAACTCATGGAGGCCCTGGTACAGGAAAGCTTAACTTCCAGTGCATGCTCAAGCCTAACTAATCCCTGTTAACGTCAATGGAAATAAAATTAAACATGAGGTCAAGATTTTTGATAAGAATGGTTTACAGCCTGAGGGCTTATGTGGACAAGAAGGTCAGGCCAACAAGCTGGGGTGTTTGATATTGAGGAATCTAATCAAGGGGCTCCTGCGTAAGCTGCTGTGTGAATCAGGGAATAATTCAGGATAACAGACACATCTGAGTAATTTGTGACCTACTGGCAGACAATTCATGCAGGCAGGCATCAGTGACGTTATTCCTTGCAGAGGTTGTCTTGGGAGGCTTATGCGTCTGCAGGTGACTCCACATGGGGGGTATTCATTGAGGGAGAAGCTGGGATTGTGGGGACACCCTGGCATGTGCTGCTGCCTGGGGTCAGAGCTGGTCTTTCACTCACCAGCAGCTGATGAACCATGGTGCAATAGGTGCTTTGGGAAAAGGGGGACTTTCTTCTCAAGGACAGCTTGAAAAACCTGAAAGGGATCAAGGTGAGGTGTGGGGGGCATTACTGTAGACCCTGTATCCTGTCCCTGCTCTGCAACACAACTCTTGTGTAACTTTGTTTAGACCTGCTTTATAACCTAGTTTCCCACCAGAAACATCAGTGCATGTCTCTGCTTTCAGCTCCCAATATGGTCTGTGAGATCCATCAACTACATTCTGGTGTTCACCAAGAGTTGTCATGAAATGGTCAACACCACAAATACAGAAAAACCCTAGCTTGGAGCAATAAAACAGGGAGTCAAAGTATAAGACTCAAAATCTGGAGAAAACTAAGCTTCATAATCTTGTCACAAAACAACTAGTTTACCAATAGCTAAATACCTATCTCCTGTGACATGTTGCCATGGGATAAAATACCTGCCTTGCCTCTCCAGCTCAGATGCACACTGATGCTATGACACTGTAGCTGTATCTACAGTAGGGTTGTGGTTTGCCATGCTGTATCTGAGTTATTACATCAGACAGGGAAAAGTTTGAGCCTCACACCATCAAATTCCTGTTTGACAGTGAATCAGCAGTGCCTTTTGGGAGCTTCCTTTGCATGCACAGTACCTCTGCTCATCTTCATGGACCAGGTGACTCCAGGCAGTGCCAGGTGTCCCAGAAACAGGAGGTCCCTGTGCCCCTTGGGAGATGTGGTCCAGCTGTTCCAGCTTGCTTGAAGACAAAAAGGGGAGAGGGAAGCCCCAAGCTGTTGGCAGATGGGGTAGGAAGTGAGCATTTTGGGGTGACATGGCTGGCATGCACCTGGAGCACCAGCAGAGTGAGGGAGAGCTTCCTGAGACCCCATCAGGAGACCTGTACCAGCTCCAAATGCACAGGGAAATCTGCTCCAAAACAGTCATCTGTGGGACTGGTGATTTGCCAGAAAGTCTTAAAAAAATAAAATAATTCCAAGTACAGCTGCAAACAGAACCTATAAAGGGTCAATAGGGAGAAAGAGTATCTTCACTGCATTTGCATGATCAGCATCAGCCCTGGAGATGCTAGAATAAGGAAGAAAGAAATCTCTTTTTTGTCATGGAAACTGCAGGAAAGGGAGGCAGCATGTCAGGTCCCTGCTGGAGTTTGGCCAGGGCCTTGCTAATGCCAGGCTCTTGCAGAAGCTGTGAAAGGACTTGCAGGCAACCTGTTCGCCCTCTCCTTCTGCAGGGTTTACCAGCACAGCACCCACCAAGCACCCAGCCACCCTTCCTGCAAGGGGATGGAGCATCTTGCTTTTCCCCAGAGGGCTCCCAGCTGGCCTTGGAGATGAGAAGCAGCTCAGAGCAGTATGGAACTCCCCATTCTCACCCCAGCATGTGAACACAGACCAAAGTTTTGTGCATCTCTCCCAATTTTTGTGCATTATTTGTACCATCGTTGGTGCTTTGGAGCCTCACACGTAGGGATGGTGCTCTGCTCCTGTTAGCTGGCATCTGCCTGCATGCCCCAGCAGATAGATAGCCATCGAGCGGCTTCCACTTAGCTTTAAGAGTGGCTATAAAAAGAGCTTGCCAAGATCAAACGCTAATAGAGAGGTTTTCTGAAGGTTGAAACTGATCTGCTCGAGGGCATTCGTGATGGGGAGATGCCAGAAGAAACCAAATAACCAGTGCATTGTGGAGTAAATAGTTTGATTTTAAATACTCTCTGGGAAAGGATCCTATGAGGGGGGAAAAAAGCCCTGCTAAGTGCTTGGAAAGCTGTTGCTCTTCTAAATCTCCCCTTTGCTGCAACGCGTATAGACCATTGCCATCCAAAGCTATGGATGACAAGTGGGTTGCTGTGGGGGACTTTCTTCCCTGAATTTGTCTGAACCATGTGAAACTTCAGCACCCACAGCATCCTGCCCCTGCAGTGTCCACGGATGGTGTGGAAAGCCACCTCCTGCTGCTCATATCCTTTGGTGCCTCCCCATTTTTGTATTTGGAGGGCCCCTCAGTGGCTGGAGGAGCTTTGGTCACATCCTGAGTATTGGCCATCCCCACAGTGGGCAGAAAGGCCCTACCAGCAGAGCTATAGCTCCTTGCCACCCAGCTGCAGCACGAAGCAGTGCCCATCTCCTGGCATGGGGTAGTTGTGTGTCAGTATTGGTTTCTGGGGGCTAGCTCAGTGCAATTCCACCCAAAACATGACCTTTGGGAAGAAGTTCACAGGTTGGTCCTTGCTCTCTCTGAAACAGGGAGGAGGCTGTCAGTATTGCTCTTCCAGGACAGGGATCGAGAGTTATAGCAACAGCAGGGCAACCTGGGAGCATGAAAATGGCTCATTAGAGCCCTGCCAGCACCTGTGTCCTCACCCCAGGTGAGGATGAATGTCCATGTGAACAGTACCCATGTCATTGAAGCCACAAGGCTTTACACCTCATGAGCATCTAGGCCCAACTCTTCCAATTTCCAGTCCACGCTGGTGGACAAATGCTCCATCTCCACTGTTTTTTTTCACAGGATAGCTGCCAAGCCAAAAATGGCCCCAGTCCCACTAGCATCACACCACGGCTGAGCCAGGCAGCCTGTTTCTCAGCGGGTCTGTCGCTGGGAGCACAGGACTACATGACCATGGTTACACAGCTCTTGGATGAGAGCTGACTCCTAACCAGCTATGTCTGAGCGCAAGTGTGGGTCCAGCCCCTAAAAAGCCATGCAGACGTGCCTTTAGGAAGAGCTGGTTCAGATCATCCAGCCAAGCATCACCAGGCAGCTTGGGAACCAGAAATCCCCAGCTGTCTTGCATGTGGTCCCCATCCTTGTGCTCCCACTCCTTCTTCCCCTGTTTCTCCTCTCCACCATTCTCTCTCCACTAATGCATCCAGAGCATAAAAGTGAGGTTTCCGAAAAGATCTCTGAACCCAAAGAGACAGCGGGGAGATGGAGAGAGAGGGAAAGAGAAAGAGGCTTTTTGAATATTGAATTAAGGCTGTCTCCAGTATTATTGAATTCCCATAAGAAGGCAGCCGGTGAGCCCACTACTTTAGTGTCCTATGAATATTTCATTGCTTGACTTAAGCTCAGTGAAAATAGTTTCACTGAACAAAAGCACCTCTTTGGCTTGTGGACTTCTCTCCAAGCACATGGTGAGTGCCCCTGCTCTCACACCGGCTATGAAGTCACCCTGGCTTGTGGGCAGAGTCATCCCACGCTACAGCAAGCTAAATCTGTCGAACCTGGGTGATCTTTTGGCTTGATCCAGCCAGGAATTTCCAGAAGACAACCAGTCACAGCTCAAAATGTGTTGGTCGCTGGGTCGGACTGTATGAGTGCTGCAGCAGTGTTGGCAGCAGTCATGCTCAGTACCTGCATCTCCGTCCAACCAGGGCAACAGCAGGGAAGGTGAGTGGTCGGGGAAGTCATCTCGCCTCACTTTGACCTACAAAGTTGGGTGCAGAACTGGGGATACAAACCGTGCATCCTGGTACCCAGTTGTGGGCACTGGCCTTGAGGGTCTGGGTCTGCTTGGTTCCCCAAATTTTAGATGCTTACCTGGGACTTCTCTGGATAATCCAAATCTCATTAATTGCTCGGGCTGGAAATCTTTCAAAACCAGTCTCTTTCACAAAAATTTGGTGACTCCTGCTTTCAGACAGGCTATAAACTCCATTTATCAATGCTGTGGAGAATCCTGATGCAAGAGCCTTGCTCGCCCGCTCTGCACAGAGGAAAACGGTGTCTCAGATACCATGAAAATACCTGCTTTTCCCTCTCCAGGACTGTGTTTTTTGGAAGTGCCAGTGCCCTACTCCTACCGCCCCCTGCTTTTCCTCCATGACCCAGGAGCTTCCTCTGATATTACCAACTGTTGAAGGTCCTGCTCAGAGACGGCAGTGGAAAGAACCTTTTTCTTGTTTATTAGTTGAGCTCAGAGGTCTCCTAACCACAGCACTTAACACCTCTCCTTGCTCTGCCAGGTACTGTCACACAGATCTGGAGTGATTCAAGTCAGGAGGGGGCTGACTAATTCCATTGCTTTCTTCTCCTCTTTTTTTGTCTTTTTTTTTTCCAGTCTGGAAATCCTCTTCAAAGGCAAAGAGGGCAGATTAATGAGAATTAATTATTTTATTGTAGACAGGGTAGATAACCCTGCTTGTTACTGAGGTTACCCAATACTTCCCATTATAGGGCTATGTTTCCCATTGCTTAGAACAACACCAAAATGCAAACATTTAGGCAGAAATTGTCTGCCAGGGATTTGCCTCAACATGAACTTCTCTGGAAAATTTCAGCCAAACTGGGTCAGCTTTTTCCAAGAGAAAAGCCAGAGGAAAGCCATTTGGCTTGCCTGTGGCCAAACACTGTTCCCGAGCCTCCTTTGGAAAGCTGTCACACCCTGTGCTTCATATGGAGAGGTGAAATTTGGCGAGGGAGGTCTCTCTTGATGGGACCATAGTCTCAACATTTTTCAGCTGCAAACCCCTTCCGCTTTCCTTGGAGGAGCGCGATGCCCATTGCAGCTTATTTAAGCTTGTAGATTTGTTTTTCTTAGCTAAAGTTTCAGCAGCAGTTGCTTGACCTGCTGACCAGAGGTGCAGGCAGCACTGTGCTGGAGTGTGGTGGTGTGCGTGGTGGGCAGCTCCAGTACTGTCCTCCCCAAGCTGCCTGTCCTGTGGGGTGGAGACCCTCCATTTCTCCTGCACGACTGAACCTCAGCACTCTCCCATCCATGGCCGTGGGATTGAACAGTCCCTGTAGAGCCCAGCATGGGGACAGATGGTGGGACAGGGAGAAGGGACCCCATTTCTCCTTGCTGGGCACCCACCTGCTGCAGACACGGGTCTTGCAGGCACCTTCAGCCTGTCACAACTGCTTGTTCCTGATGAAAGATGAGAAGAAAGGTGGTAATGCATTTTCTGAGCTAATTTCTCATGGCCATAGATCATCAATCATAGAATGGTTTGGGTTGGAAGGGACCTGAAAGATCATCTAGTTCCAACCACCCTGCCATGGGCAGGGATACCTTCCACTAGGTCAAGTTGCTCAAAGCCCCTTCCAACCTGGCCTTGAACATTTCCAGGGAGGGGACATCCACATGGTGCTTCACTTACTCCTTTTCTACAAGGTGGGGAACCTCTCTCCCCTGGGAGACAGGAGGTCTGCAGCCCGCTATCGCCTGCGACACCCACTGAGGTCTGATTGCAGAAGGTGCTGCCCCTCTGCAATGTCCCAGGTGGGGACAGCCGGAGACCCTGGGCACAGCTGCCCCTGTTGCATGCTCATGTGGCACAGGAGCAGCATGGTCTTTTCATCATGAATGAGAAGATGCTGCCCCAGGACCACACCACCTGTCCCCTTTTGCAGTTTAATGAGAAGAAACAAGAAGTTCTCTGGGTTAAACAGGCTCTTTGCATGCTGGTGGCACAGGGTCCGTGCGCTGCACAGTGAGCCCGGTGGCAGATGCGGTCCTGATTACAACTGCGGATCCCTTCAGCGCCTGCTTCGGGTCTGCCCGTCCTAGGCTTTAATTTTCTAGGAGGGTGATGGCGGGCGGCTCCGGTTGACGTCAATGCAATTGCGTTAGCGCTGCTGAAAACCAGGCCTGTGTTGTCTGCCCCGGCAGAGCCCGCTTGGAGCGCGGCGGCTTGCGGAGTCGTTTGGCGTACATTAGGTTGGGTAAGATGGATTGCTCGGCTCCTAACTAGGACAGATAGATAAGGATAATGGATGGACGGTCAAAGAGCAACCATGCTTTAGGCAGATGAATAAATCATTTTGATTGTTCATGTATAAACAGGAGATGCCAGCGGAACTCGGCTTTCAAAGTGGGGTGCATCCAATTTGAGCCCTACGATTGTGTTTAAGGATCTAAAAGCCATTTGAAATGGGCTTCGTTAATTGAGAAAACCCCACTCATAGTGCTCCAGTGACAGAGCCAGGGTTGCTCAGCACTCGGGGCTTGGCTGAGAGCCCCAGTCCCTCTGGTCCCTTGGGAACCTCCATCCTGAGATGCCACATCCCCGTGCCACCTTTCCTGGGGAAGAAGAGGTGCCCAGGAAAGGGAGAGGGGCAGCGTCCTCCTGCTGAGGGAGGCTGGCTGCAAGACCTGCCTTCCAGCTGCCTACCTGTCTGCACCGACCACAGACCACCAGTTATCCTGGGTTGCATCCTGGGAGCAGGAAGGGTCTTCAAGAGGCTTTGCACTGCATGCAGTGCCCTTAATTTCAAAGGATGCTCAGCTCTGGCATCTCCAGCACCTGGAGATGGGGCGATACAGGGTGATACAGGGTCAGCATGAGGGACACATCTCCAGCATCTGGAGATGCGGCAGTGGGGTGATACAGGACCACCATCGGGGACATGTCTCCAGCCTGGCCTCCTCATGCTGCAGAGCATTGCATTTACTCATGGCAGCCTGTGTGCTCAGTGGGATGGCACCCACCAGGCTCTCAGCCTGTGACATGGGGACATCTTTCTCACCCAAACTGGTGAACAGCGTGCGCCTGGTTTCAGCTGAAAGCGTTTTTGCACAGGAGTTGTGGCTGTTCCCATGGGTGTCTGATTCCATCAGGATCCATGCTGAGGGTGTGTGGAAATGCCACAGCAGCTGTGGATCAGAGAGGAGAACAAGACCTCCAGCCTGTGCAGGGATGGGGCAAGCTCTTAGTGCCCACCCAGGGCAAGGAGCAGTCCACGACCTGCTTTAACAGGAGCATCTGGTGTGTTCCCACCATAAGCAGCTGGCCAGGGTGTCCCTGCAGATGTCCTCTGGTGCCCTGCTCTGGGCTGGGGCAAGTTCTTGGTGCCCATGAACACCCCATACATCCATGGTCTCCCTACATACGCCCAGGTGAGTATGGCTTCATCAGAAACTCCCTCTGAGCCTCCACCCCCAGATAACTGCACTGGTGGGTCTGGTTCATGGTGCTGGGCTGCCATGGCTGCTCCCCCATGCCAAACCACAAAAGCCGGCAATAAAGCTCTATCTCAATTAGGCTTCGCTCACACCACCAGCTGCCAACTTGTCCTTGGCAGCCCAGCTCCAGAGATGCTTCTCGCCTTCCTCCAAGGGCTTAAGTAAGCAAGCCCTGAGAGACTCCGGGAGCCAACCAATGGTGTCTATCTCTTGATCCATCACTCCCACCAGCCCTTTAATTTCCCCCCAGCAATGGAGCAAGCCAGGACGATGCTTCGGCCATCCGCTCCCAGAGCAGCTGGGGTCCTGGATGCAATTCTGCTCCCCTACCAAAAGCTAATCCAACCCCTTCCCACCAGCTGCCCCCCTCCTTCTTTGTCTGCTCGTTGCCTTAATAACCCTCTGATCAATCTCAGAAGGAACCAGCAACGCGAGAATGGCAGATGGGGAACAGAGCATGAATATTAATTAGCAACAAATTCCAAACAGAGGACTTTAATTACATTAAGAGTGCAGGCTCGGAAGTAGTGACTTACTTCCTGCTGTAAATCTGTTGACAGGTCATTTGCCGCAGCGGTGTTGGTGCTCCTTAATGAATGAATATATACATTTCAAGTGCTGGTGTATGGGGGGGGAAATAGGGTATTGCTTCCAAAAATGCAAAAGCAAGCTGCTGCACCAGTGAGAGGGCTTCACTCTCACTGGTGCATTCGGCGGGGGGGATTCGGGGAAATAATTTTTAGTATACTTACCTGGTAATAATACGCCCGTTCTGGGAGCCCGGAGCTCTGCTCGTGGGGCTGGAAACCTCCCGTGCATGAGCCAGACCTGCCGCTTTGTTATATGTGGTCTGGTCACTGGGGGGAGACCAAGAACCGCAGCGCCTTCGCCGGGGATCGGGTGGGTGCCGGGGTCCCCGCCGTGCTGGCATGCTCGGGTGCGTGCAGTGTGCCTGGACCACTGCCCGCCTCGGGCGTGGGCACCCGAGGATCTCCCTGGCTGCAGCGTTTCACCAGCTCGCACAAGGCTCATGGTGGCCTCATGGTGGGGTGGGGACACGTCTCAGCCTCCAGGTTGCTGGTGGTGCTTTGGCAGCCTGGCAGGAGAAATCAATGCTGCAAGGGCAGAGGGTTAGCCGAAAATCCCATCTAACCAGGGCCCCATCTCAGCCCATGGGCGGCAGCAGGTGGAAAAGCACATTTTCCCGAGCACAGTTTAACCACCTTCCCCAGGAATGAGGCAGCCAACGCAGGGGACCTTCTGTACCAGTAAAAGGGTCTTTTTGTTTTAATCCCTCAAACTGGCATGGGACAGTGATGCTGCCGAATGACCCCTTGTGGGGACAACTCTATACTAGGGGATTTCACTGGATGTGTTTGTCCTGAGGTTTTCTGCACTGCTAACCAGCTTGAACTAAGAGGGGCACATTAGTGCCAGCATGCCGATATCCCAGGAAGATGAAGCTTTAGCTTTATCTTCCTTCATCCCAGCCACTTTAGTCTGTGGAGCTGCACGTTCCTCCGCAGTCCCCTGCAGTGATGCTGGAGAGCCATGCTCTGGGCTAGGGGCAGCACCCAGCCACTGACCCCTCTAGTGAGTCTGCTGGACAATGGGTGATGCTCAAGGGACTGCTGCATCCTCGGAGCTCCTCCAGCTTGGCCCGGTGCCCCTGGCCCTATGGTGGGGAGCAGTGTGGGATATGGCTTGTCTGTTTCCAGACTATCCAGGGCCTAGGTGAAGGCAAGGAGGGAAAAGACCACTCTGGGCAATGCTGGTGGAGCTGCAGCATTGGGCGCAGTGATGTTGGCTGCAGGAAGGAGATGACGCGGTGGTCTCCACTGGGCGGGCACATTGAGCTGCAAGGGACTCTCGAGCAGTGGGTGCAGGAGCTGGAGGCTTGCATGGGTAGGGCATGCCAGCAGACACCCTCTCATCTCCATGCTTAACCGGAATGACCTTGCCTGGTGGATCTGTACCCATACAAAGTGATCTTACTGATTTTGCTGGCTCACCCTGGACCAGGACTCCCACTCTTCTCCTGTGTTTCTTGCCAGCACAGCAAGGCTGGCAGAAGCTGGAAGTGCTGCTGGCCAGCTCTGACGGCAGCACAGGAGTGAGCTCAGAGATGGCTCTGAGTAACTCCTGGCCCACCAGGGATCACTCATGCATCTGCAGCTCTGAAAGAAGCCACAGAAATGGCTGAGGGGAAAACCTGACCTACGGATGAAGCTTAGAAGAGCTAATTAGGTCTGGCTGAGCTGAGATAAAGGCTATAAGAGGGACCTACAAAGATGCAATGGGTTTTAGCACCCAGGAAGGCACTGATTTGGATGGGGTGGTCCTTGTCAGCAAGGACCATGTCCTGACCAAGGCTTTCATGCCCATGCCTTGCCCTCCTCTGTTCAACAGCTGTGGTGAGCGTGAGCACTCTGGATTGAAATGATCTTGAGGTGGCACCAGGGTTGGCATCAGGTGGAAAATGCCACAAACATCTCAGGAGCAAAGGTGCCAAACATCCTCAGAAGAGGTCTCTGTGCTTTGAGGTGGGCCCGAGAGGTGGGCCATGACCATGGCACCATTGCACCACGAAGGCTCAGGAGCATGAAGCCAAAGATTCAAGGGCTTATGTGAGCTTCAGCTAACTGACACAGAAAGCACAATATGGCGGGGTACATCCCAGTGCCAGTCCTCCAGCAAAAGGAGGTACCTGCTCTGGTTGCAAAGGCTGGGGGAACAAATGCTCTTGGTGCCCCCAGCTCCCACTACTTGTGGAGTACTCACAGGTACGAGGATGCCACTGGCATGAGTGTCTGTACACCTGGGGATGCATACCTGGGGCTGCTGTCACCTCCAACAGCACAGGTGCAAAACCAAACTGGTCACAGAGTCAAACGGGCAATGTCCAGCAACCAAACTAAGAAGCAACTGGAAGCTTGCTGGAGAATGTGTGGTGCGAGACAGCACTTCCCAGAGTTCGTCTCTGGGTCTCCTTCCTGGCCCAGGGAAAACCAGGAGGTGTCTTTTGCCCAGCCTGGGATAACCGCTTGTTCCTCTTGCTTGAGAAGAACATGTGTATGCGCTCATGCTTTCTTCCACCTTTTCACCAGGGCTCCTACCTGCCCCGAGGTGGGACACAAACGAACCAGGTGGTGCAGGTCCACAGCACAGATGCGAGCTGGAGGCTGTGAGCTGCCTCAGCAGCTGGCACGTGGCTTCCTCCCCCTCGCTCCCCTGCCTGTGGCTCTCCTGGCAAGTCTATTTTTATTTGTCTCTTCTAAAGATGAGTGGGGAGGGAAGAGGTGTTTCCTTGTGGTGATGAACTTGTCCAAACCCCACATACTTAAAATCCTGCTAGCCAGCTTTTAAGAGCTGAGTCTGACTCTTTCATGCTTCTTTTTATTGCTCGCTGCCAAATTGCGAAGCAGGTTCTCCCCGCTGGCCCGGAAGCAGGATAGAAGATGTCACAATGACAGTGTGTTTTGGACCAGCAACAGGAGGCACCTCCAATTCACAGTGCTGACCAGTGCCAAAAATCCTGCTTTACCTTGAGGAAAGAGGCAGCAAAGTTAACAAATACAGCCCCTTTGCCTCCACCCCAGCCAATGTGCTCATTTGGTCCTGCTCCATTTCTTCTTGCAGGAGCTGTTCCCTGGCTCAGGTCAGAAGGAGAGATGTTAAAACGGGAGTTTGAGGAGCTACTGAGCTTTGCATCTGCAAAGCTGCCGTGCTGGGGTGGCACAAGCCCTTTTCCCCTCCCCTCATCCTTCAGATACCTGTGCCAGATTAAACGTTCGCTCTGTGTCTTATCATCTGGCTCTAGCAAAGGGCTTTTCTGCCTGGGCAACATGTGGAAAGTGTATATAAATGCAAGAGGCAGAGCGAAGGCTATCTGGAGATGGCGAGGCTTGTTTGTACAAGTAATTGCTCTGACACTCCTGCAAGGAAAGTCACGCTCAACCAGGGAAGAGATGCTATTGTGTGAGCGGGACATCCAAAGGGGACTAACAAGCAGATGTTGGCGTGGGCATAGGGATGGTGAAAACACAGCAAGGTCATATAATTATTCCACCTGGATTTACCACCAGAGCTGCCACAAGTATGGTGCTCTCCTGGAGCTCCTGCCAGCAGACCTTGGCTCTGCTGAGGTGGGATTTTGGAAGCCTGAGCTGGTCCCTGCTGTGTTTGTACCAATATGCTCCTCCCGCAGGTGCCTGCAGAGCTCACATCCTCCTCTGGGATCCTGCCTCTGCTGCTGGCACAGGAGCCATGCGGCATCGTGCCTCTCTTCTCTTTGGCAGATGCTCCCCACCCATCTGGGATACGGAAATGCACTTGAACAATCCTGACTTAATGGGGCTGAAGCTCCCCAACAACGGTGGCAGAATGGAAGGGAAAGGCTGATTCCCTCTCTCGCCCTGCTTCTTCATGTATGCTTTTCCTCTGTGGCTGCTGCAAGAGCTACATTATGTAAAGCCAGATAAGTCCCTGCCTTTTGTCAGCAGTTGGAATAATTTTCAATATCTGAGACACCCCATCTGGCAAAGGTCATGCTCTGTTCTCTGGATGGTCTTAATTTAGCACCTGCAAGTTCTTGGTGAAATGCAAAAATCCAGGGTGCAGAAAGACCTCTGGAGGCTACTGTGTAGGGAACGTCCTCCCTATGTAGAGATGTGAGCGTGCTGCTGAGCGTCTGCATCATGCTCACCTCCCAGCTGGAAGTAAATGGATTTACTGGAGGCTTGCAAGAGCCCTTCAGAGCACAGCTCTGCTGCAGCTGGGGGCTCCAGCATGAGGTCCAAGGCTGCTCTGAAATAGCTGCACCTGATGGAGATACACCAAACCAGCTTCTGTGCCTTAGTTAATGCACAGATGTGTGCCTGGCTAGTTGGCTTCCTTCATGGGCTCCTACCATCCCTGCTGCCGTGGGCTGCAGGCTGCATGGTTCAGAGCAAAGGTAGGGAGGCAAATGTGAGCATGATGGAGCAGACATATCCTTGGCTGGTTGTTCTTTGCTGTTATTTAAAGTTCATTCCTTGGCTCTGTTGCCAAAGGAGTCGAGGTTGTGTACATGGCTCATTGAATTCTTGAGGCGGGTATAGCTGAATTCAGCAGGGGGGCTTGGAGAAGCTGTAGTCACCAAACTCATGGGATTGAACAGCGCGGGGAAACCCTACAAGCCATCACGGGGTGGGGGGAGCCCAGCCTTCCTATCAGACCTTGGAGAATCCAGGCAAGAGATCCTGTGGGAGGGCTCCCCAGTTGCTTCTTGTCCCTTATGAGATGTGCCCAACTGCAGGGCACAAACACACAAGAGATGGGGCTCTGGAGGTTTCACTGCTGGATTTTCGATGTGCGACTGTGGACTCCTGCCAGCACTGGCACCAGCAGCGGCCGCACACCAGGGCTTATCTCGAGACCTACCAGAAGCAGGAAACTCGGTGAGTTCCCAAGCAAACCTCTGGTGCGGGAGGCCAGCGTTTCTGACCTCCGGGAGTCCTGTGCGTTTGAACAGGCTCCTAATCTGCTTGGGAAAACCAGGCGAACTCGGGAGGGAGAGGAGGGAGGGCTGGGGCTGTGCCCTGAGCAGGGTCGCTGTCGCTCACGGCTTTGATTGCTGAGGCTTGCTGTCTCAGGCTCACAGGATTTGGCTGCCTGGCCATGAACAAAAAAGCTGGATTCTCCTGGAGCCTTTATTCCCATGTTGAGATCACCAGTGGTTTCCTGAGAAGGAGTAGAGGGAGAGGAAGGCTTTTGTTGATGGCTTTTGACAGGCATGGGGAAAACCACAGCTCGGCCTCTGCTCCAGCTAAAATGCTGCTCTTCACCTTCCCCTGGTGCGGGCTGAGCCTGCACTGGGAACCCCACTCCTGTGTTGGGGTCACCCCACAGCCCCAGCTCAGCATCTTACTTTGATGGGGCTCCCCCCTTTCCCCTGCCTCCTTCCAGAGGCTCCTGGCCGGGGGCTTGATGTGGACCCCCTGCTCCTGCCCAGCGCCAGCAGCCTGCCTGATTCAGTCCCCCCCTGCAAATAACCCTGACTGCAGAGACCTGCAGCCCAGAGGGTCCAAAGAGCGGGGGTGTGCCAGGAAGGACAACGGCATGGGGCAGGGATGAGGAATATCCAGCCAAACTTGCCCTCTGTCACCACTTTGTCCTCTTCCTGCCTCCCATCCAGCATCCTTTCTCTTACTCCTGAGCATCAGCAGATTTGAACTGCAGCTGGACCCTGCCAGGGATGAGCATCTCCATCCAGATGCTGCGTGCAGGGATCCCTGGAAGATGCAGGGCCATTGCATTCCTCAGTCAAGGCAGCCTGGCTCTGAGCTGGGACCTCTAACAGTTGCCCACCCTGCGTCCCTGAGAGACAGAAAATATGCCGAGGGTGCATTTCCACCACTCTGCCATCTTCCAGAGAGATTGCAGACCTGCATTGCCCCACGGCACAGCAGAGCTGGAGGTAGGGCAGCAGCAGGTCCAGAGGGCTGGAGCATCTGCTCACACCTGCAAACTCCAGCAACCATCAATTGAAAGATGGGTGAAAAAAAAGGACAGCTTCGGCTCAAACATTGTCAATAGTTAATTACTGCACGTGGTAAAGACCAACATGCACAGCTCTTCTCCCTACCTCCTGCTCCCCAGACGCTGACCCAGCCCGGTGGGGTGCCCCCATGGTCCTGCCCTCCCCATCCGCCCCAGCTTCCTCCGGGCCCCACCTTGGCAGTGGCTGTGAGGGGAACCTGCCTGTGTGTGCATGGAGAGCGTGCTGGAGACAGCGCAGGGTAATGATTCATGCGCTCGGCTGCCTGCTCTGGTGGTTCCTTAAATCCGGCCAGGCTTGGGCTCGGGCAGGCAGGGCAGGGGGAGCCGGGGGCTTGGTGTGGCAGGGAGCATTCCTCTGGTCTCGCCCATCTCCCCCCCAAAAAGGGGGCTCCTTGGTGGGCTTTCACTCCTCCTTTGCAGCTCCTGCTCCACACCAGCCCAACAGACAGCAAAGCTATTTGCTCGCGGATGTCATTTTGTCAAGTGAGTGGCTTAGCCCAGGCCAGAGCCTATATATAGAGGCCTTGCTTGGGTGCATTTTTGGAGGGTTTTATTGCTCCGATGCTGGATTCATCCCAGCCAGGCTGTCCCCGAGGAGGCAGCGCTGCCGAACCTCTTGGATGTCAGCATACGCTGCTGAGGGTCTTGTGGTCTTGCTTCTTTGGAGTATCCGGTCTGATGACCGGGTAGGGCAGGGTGTTGTGTGGCAAGATGATTAATAACCGCTTAATAAGGTCACCACCATTCAAAATAAGCCGTCCCGTGGGATCCTCTCTTATCAGGCCCTGGTAGACAGGGCTATCAGGAGCTCAGTTCATTCCTGAATGAATACGCACTATAAGCAATGCTTGCTGGCGTTGGCCCCAGGACAACACTCTTGCTGGGCCACCTCACCAGTGCCAAGCACCAAGCTGGGTTATCGGCATTGTTAACGGATGGGCACCGGTGTGTTGGGTGCAGGCAGGAGAGCTGCAAACCTCTTTTCGCCTCCTCTCCATGAGCGATGGGCGCTTGTATTGTGCTTGGATGTTATTTGTGCCCCAAAGATACTTGGGAGCTGCATGAGCTCCTTTGCATGAGCCATCCCTGCTCTGCCTGGCCTTGTTTGCCCTCTGCATGTCCTCCCTTCCTCTCCAGGCACCTCCAGCCCAGCCTTGCCATGCCCTTACCTCTCCGCATGCTTACACCTACCTACCTCCTTCCCGGGGGGTCGGCAAAGCACTGTGCTCACCCCTCCTAACCCTCAAGTTTTTCCAGCACTACTTTTTTCTGTCTCCCCTCACTAAAGCACCAGTGCCCCCACCTCCTCCCATCACCCTCCCACCTTGAGAAGACAAAAACACCCAACCCTTACCCCACACAGCCAGCTCCTGCTGTTCGTTCTTAAATCCCTTTCCTCCTGCCTCGCTGGTTTGAAAGCCTGTACCCTGGAAGGGGCCTCACAGCTTTCGCTGGCAACCCTCCTTCAGACTGACCGCCACAGATAGTGTTTGGGAGTGAAAAAAAAATATACAATATAATAATAATGAAAAGAAAAAAAAAAAATCTCCATGCTGAAGTTTTCCTAGTCTCCCGTGCCGCGTGCTGGTGCGATGGCATTTTCTCACCCGTATGCTTTGAGCATCTCTCCCCTGGCAGCACTGATGCTGTACCCTCTGGCAAGGTGGTGTGTGAGATGTGTCTCCCACCGCTGCCCGCTCCCTTGGTGCACCGATGGGGGTTTTTTTGGCTTTTGGACGTGGCTCTTTCCCTCTCGCCCAGAAAAGGCGCCTCCAGCTCACCTTTCTGCACGTGTCAAACAGATGGGATTGTTGTTCGGGGAAGGAAAAAAAAAAAGGGAGAAAAAGCAGCAAAATCTCTGGCTGAGAGGGGATCCTGGGTCTCTCTGCACACGTTGAGCCTGAGACCACCTCTTCCCTCGCCAGGGGAAGGGCTGAGGGGGGGCGTCCCCTCCTTTCGCCTTCCTTTCCTCCCCCCTAGGTGATGGAGACAGAGGATGGAGGTGAGGTGGGCAGGCACATATTACACCCTGAGCTACAACAAGAAAAAACACGGGCACGTTTCAACTTAGGAAAAAAAACCCAAACCCACAATTAAAAAAAAGAAAGGAAAAGAAACGGAGTGCTGGACTGCCAAGCGGAGGAATAAGACAGGCAGTGAGCGGGGCTGCGGGGAAGGCTGCTGGGCCAAGCCAAGAGCAGCCCAGGACAGGGCAGGTGCGGCCGGTGCTGCCCCAAAGCCCGAGGGTGGGAAAGGGGATGCGGAGGGGGACCAACGCCCGGAGGGCGGTGGGTGCCCTCCGCATCCCCTCCCCGCCAGCATCCTGGGCAGCGCCCGGGAGGGCGGAGGGAAGGGAGGGCGATGCTCCGCTCGGGGTTTATTAGATTGGACCTAATCATCTTTAAATAAGGCAGCCCCCCCCTCCACACCCCTCCGTGAGGGGGGGAGCGGAGCGCCTCGGGGCTTTCTAGATAAGGGCGTCTAACGCATCCCCCGCTCCCGCAGGCAGAGCCGGGCAGCGCAGAGAGCCGCGCCGGGGCCGCCGTGCCCCGGGAACCCCGGCTGCAGGCAGAAGGGGGGTCCCCGCCGCGGTGCTCTCGCCCTCCTTCTCCTCCTCCTCTTCCTCCTCCTCCCGCAGGAGCAGAGGGGAGGAGAGCGGTGCCGGGGAAAAGTTGGGGGCAGCGGCTGCGGCGGGGGCCGGGGGAGGATGCCCCGGCGCTGCCGCCCGCCGCCCCCCTGAGCGCCCCCCTCCCCCGGGGCCGCCCCCCCCTTCGTCCCCAAGGAGGATGCTGCGCGGCGGGGCCCCCCTGGCCGCGCTGCTGCTGGCGGCGCTCAGCCTGGCCCGCGGGGACCCCCGGCCCCCCGACCCCCCGCCGGTCTCCGGTTGCGGGACGGAGGCGCCGAGCCGCCGTGCCGCCCCCCCGCATCACCCCTACGGGCTGTACCCGCAGGGTCCCGGCGCGCACGGGGTGCTCGGCGCTGCAGCCCCTCCGGGCTCCGGGCGGCCGCGGGGCCGGAGACCGCGGGGAGCCGGGGGAGGCGGAGAGGAGCCGGGGGGAGAGGCGGACGGCCAGGTCCGGAGGGAGAGGCTGCGGGGCCGGGAGCCGCAGGTGCCGAGCCCCCCCCGGCAGCGGCCGCTGCCCGCCCTGTACTTCTCCGGCGGCCGGGAGCAGCTGGCGGCGCGGCCGGAGGCGCTGCCCGACATCCCGCGGGAGGAGTTCACCCTGGAGGTGTGGGTGAAGGCGGAGGGCGGACAGAGCAACCCGGCCATCATCGCAGGTAAACCCCGTCCCGCCGGCGGGCAGGCAGGGAGGGGTGGGGACCCGACCCCCAAAATCCCCGTGAGGGGCTCGCCTGTCTTCTCCGCTGCGGCAGGTGACACCCCGCGCCCTCACCCGTGTCCTCAGCACCCCAGGCGTGAAATATTCCCCCTTCCCTTGAGACCAAACCCTAAAACATCCCCTCCCCTCTCTTTGCCCCCCCTCCCCGTTCTTCCAGCCCGGCCCCCCCGGCTCCTATCTAGTTTCTCCCACTCCTCCCGCCGGGAGCTGGAAGGTCCCTTTGCGGGACACGCTCCGCCCGACTCCCCCTAACCCCCCATTCCTCCTTCCCCGGGGCCGCGGTCACGCCGGGGGCTTTCCGGGGCTCCCTGTCTGGCTGAGCGGCCGCAGCTCCCCGCGCTCCCCGCCCGCCCTGGCCGGGCTCCCGGCGGGTCCCCGGGGCGGGCGGCCGCACGGTGGCAGCCGTGCCGCACGCACGGCCCCGGCCCCGGCCCCGGCATTCCCCCTCCGGGCTCCCGGCCCCGAGGGCTCTGCAGAGCGACTGCCGGGGCAGAGGGCAGCCCCAGATGTTTTTTTCTACCGGGAATTACCCCTTCGCCCCACCAAGCCAAAAAACAGGCAGGTGATGGAGAGCCTGGGGAGGCGGAGGGGACTGGCACACGGGCACAGAGCGGGACAGATGTAACCTCCTGCAGCGGTCCTTCATGCGGCCGTGCCAGGACGGGTGTTGTGGCAGGGTACAAGCACGGCACGGCAGCACAGTGATGCCGGGCAGGGCTGGGAACGGGTGGCAGCGCCAAAATGTACCACTCCCATGGGATGTCTGGGGTCCCTCTTGGGAGAGCGTGGGGGCTGCTGTGTTTCTATGCTGCCCCAGCTAAGCTGACTGATTGGGAAACCCTCCCTCTATCCTAACTCTCCCTCCACTTGTGATCGCTCCACTGCTGAACCCCCCTCTGCTTTGCTCACTGCCTGGCCCCTTTCATGAATTTATCTCCTCGGCTCATCAGGGCGATAGTCACATCTTTGCTGCAGAAGAGGTAGGAGGGACGGGCTAGAGACTGCGTGGCAGAGGAGAAAAGCAGCCATGTACAAGGAAACTACCTAACATTCACCTTGCTCTCCACCTTCCCACCAGGGTCCCTGCTGCCTCCCCGCCAGCATGCAGCAGCTTGGGATGCGTGGAGCACATTTCCCAGCCATCGCATCAGCAGTGCAGCTGTTTGCATCTGGAGGTCTGGCCTGCAGGTGTTGGGTTTTACTTTTCCCAGCTAGCCAGTGTTTTGGGTTTTTTGTTTTGTGGGTTCTTTTTTTTTCCTCTTTCCTTGCAGAGGGTGGGACGGTTGTTAGCACTGAAAGCGCCGCCCGTGAGTGCTGGAACTCACTCGGGTAATATCCCCCGGCCTCCGTGCTCCAGGGTTTGAGTCAGCCCCAGGCTGTCTGAGTCACTGTCGGCTTCCCACCCTCTCCCTGCAGCTGGGACCGCCGCGGGGCCCGGGTGCTGGTGGTGAAGGGGGACAGGCCAGCACCACTGGTGTTTCGTGAGAGCAGGTGATGCAGGCAGCTGCCAGTCCTTCGGCAGGTGCTGAGTCTGCTTCTGATGTGCTGCTCCTGCCCTGTCGGTAGAGAGGGGATGGAGCCCTGAGGTGGTCCAAAGCCGTGGAGGAGCTGGAGATGCTCCAGGTGTCCATGAGCGAGGGAAGGCAGGAGGAAAGCAGGGCAGAGCTGAGCATCTCCAAACGTCATTGCCTGGGAAATAAGGCCAGGCTGAGCAGCTCTGGGCAAAGCAAGCTGTCCTGTTGGCTGGTGTGACTGCTGCCTGGATTGAAGGCTCAGGAGTTGGGGCTTTGGTCCCATAGTTGTCACTTTTGCCTTAGAGCCCCCCTGAATGGGGTTGTTTGTCCCTCTTAGCCCCTCTTGCATGGGGGGATTTCTGCTGGGGTATAACCCCAGCACCCTGCCACGGCCACTGCCAGGGAAGGAGACTGGTCCCTCTTCCACGTCCTTCTCATTTTGGGCAGCAGATGAGAGTCCTTTGATGTGATGCCATTTCTTTTTCCACCTTTTTTTGTCTCCCTTCTATCCACGTCTGCTCTGCATCTGGTAAATCCCAAGGGTATTTCCCCTGGTACCAGGCTGACGTTTGTTTATACTCAGATCAGAGGTGATTTTGTTGGGTCAGAAGATCCCTCACCAGAGGCAGTCCCGAACTTCTGCTGTGTCTAAGCCCAGGTCTCCTCCTCGGGTCCCCGAGCTGCTCACTACTGCACGCCCCGAGGGGTGACCACTCTCTCAGGCCGGCTGCTCTCATGGCACAGCTGGATGCTCCTGGCCTGTTTCAGGAGCTTTAGCAGCTAATTTCCCCCTGGTACCTGAATCTCAAAGCATGACTGAACTATTCCTTGTGCTGCAAAGCTCCTGGCCTCAGCGGGAGAAGATGCTGGTTTGAGCGTGCTCCTTATAAAGGGACGCACTTAATCTCTTTTTCTCCATCAGAGACCTTTCCTGGCAGACACCTTTTTCTTCTTTTTTTTTGCACTGTTGCCAACAACTCTTGTTTTAAACCCCAGTTATCACCCTAAACACTGATGAACATCACAAACCAGGTTAGAGCTCCCCTTTCCCACCTGACGGATTAGAGGCAGAGTTGCACTTATGGGTGCCAAGGCGATCAGGTTGTACCTCCTCTGGAAACAGCTCTTTCCCTTTCTGATGGGTCACCCCAGGACAAAATACCAAGTTCTTTGGCAAATCCCAGTGTCTTCCAGGGTCCAGAAACTGGTCCCTGATGATTTCTTCTGGAAGCCCTCTGGAGATGTCAGGAGCTGGTGCTGGACAGCTCTGCTTCACTGTTCTGCAGTGGCTCCTGGCTGCAGGATGTGCTGCTCTGCCTGCATGGTCTGTGGCTGCACCAGAGATGGCATCCCTGGCCATGTCTAGGAAGCACCAGCTGCTGCCTGAGTGGGTTTCCAGCCCCTGTTGTAGACCTGACCTTGGCCTTACTTTCATCCCTTTGATGAAGTCTCCAGACCTGGTTTAGGCTCACTTACGGTTCTTTTGGCCAGTTTTGAACTTGTCAGGCACTTCCAGGCTTGGCTCCAGCGTGAGCTTGCGAGGATACTAGCTCACACTCACCCCAGAAGGCTGTACACCCCTGACGCTCTTTGCCCTGGTTGTGCCTTAGTGTTTAATCAAATTTGGGGTGCTCTAAATCGTTACAAGGTGAAATGCATGAGTTTTCCTAAGAGAGGAGGTACCAAGCCCTGTCTCCTCAACCCCAGTGAGGACCAAATACTAGAAGATGGCTTTGAATTGTGCAGGTCTAAGCACCTTTCAGCCAGCACCCAGCCCAAAAGTACTCTCCAGCTTTGCCTTCTCACACCTGCAAGGCTCCTTTGCCTGCCTCCTGCTTTTTGGCTTCTCCCCGTCTCAGCTTCCCCTGGTCTTGCTGCTTCCCTTTCACAATCCACCAGAAAACAAGAGTTGGCTAAAGCCCATCCGCCCACGGAGGCTTTGTGCGTGGCTGCCTTTGTAGTGAGTGGTGGCAGGGATCCGTGCCCAGAGCGGTTATGACCATGGGATAGCCAAGAGGCCACCACCCATCTCACCCTCGGTGAAACGGATGGATGTAGGGAGGGGTACATCTTCCTGGGGTGCAAGTGGGGCTTGACCGTGACCTTTGCCAGCTGTGCAGACGGTGTGTTTACGAGGGCTGGTGGGGGAGATGCGAGGTCATGGTAACCTGGCTTCAGTCACATCCCCTAGATGAAAGCCAGGAGGTCCCGCTCCTCTGCACCTCTGCCCCTCTCCGCTGGCCTCTTTGCAATCCTGGAGGTAGGTACAGTTTCCCCAGAGTGTCATGCTGAGCATCCCCAGGGACAAGTGAGGCAGCGGGATGGGGCAGGAGTGCCTTATTTTGGCCCATGGTGCCTTTACGCCACGGAGATGGGCAGGGAGTGCATGCGATGAGATTGACATGGTGAGGGGCAGGAGAACCCGTGCAGCAGGAAAAAGTGGGCTGGAGCATAAGAAATCCTGCAGCAGAAATATAAAAAGGGCCTCTGGGCATGGCAGCAGGTTCTGGCAGCATCGGGGCATGATTACCTCTGGAAGCCATTTGTTGGGGCTGTGAACAGGAGAGTGGGGGACTCCCAGAAGATGCCACTGGTAGGGCTCAAAGTGTACCTTCAAGTTTGCTCGCCCCAGCTGATGACCCATGTGAACGTCCCAGCTGTGGTGATTTAGGAGCCCAGAAGCACTTACTTCAAGCAGCGGGTCCATTTCCCCTTGCCAGTATTTAAGTGCCTTATGGCCATTGATTCCCAAGGGCATTCAGTGCCTGCAAGCCTCTGGTTCTTGACCATGGGCACTCAGCAGCCTGAGTTTCAGGGAAAGTCAGCAAAGCTCCAGGTCTTGCCCAGCCTGGTTTGCAACACGCTTGGGTGCACAGAGACAGGCTGAGCCCAAAGCTGTTCCTGCGGATGGATTTATGGTTGGGAGAGCTTTGAGGGCTGAGGTGTGCACCGCCTGGCTGGAGGTAGCGCATCCCTCCATCTCCCCCTCCAACCGACCCTCACCCGCCTGCACTGGATGCATGACTGGCAGGAAAACTGGAGCATAAAGACGAGCAGTAAATCTGCCTGGAAGCTGTTGGGGAAGCAGTCCCCAGAGGAGGCGGTTTTGCTTTGGGTTGCTGTGCTCTAATTCTTAAAAGCTTTGGTCCACAGATAAAAAGCTTAGCCTCTAATCCTGTCCTGCAGGAGTGCTCCTATGGAGAGCAGCTCAGAAACACCTCGCTCTTCAGCCTCTCCTCCTGTCCATGCTCTTCCTCCCCTCTCCATCCCACCTCTCTGGCTCTGCCATCCCTCCTGGCTACTCCACCTGCTCATCCAAATGATTTTGGATGGGACTGGGGTGTCCCCCCTGGTGCAGCACCCACTTCGTTTACCCATGGCAGCAGCAGCAGGAGCCTCCCCACAGCCCTGCCAAGAGCTGTCCTGCTGCCGAGGACCCAGCTCGTGCTTCGGGGAGGAGTGGCGATGCTCTCCAGTCCTCACCAGCTCTCCTCTCTCTCCATCCCCATCCCCATCCCTGCTGCAGGCGTCTTCGACAACTGCTCGCACACGGCCAGCAATAAGGGCTGGGCGCTGGGCATCCATGCCCTGCAGCTTGGCGGCAAGAAGGATGCCCGTTTCTTCTTCTCCCTCCGCACAGACCGGGCAGCCACTGCCACCGAGGTGACCGCCTACCACCGCTACCGCCCTGAGGCATGGACCCACCTGGCTGCCAGCTACGACGGGCAGTGGATGGCCCTCTATGTGGATGGGGCGCGGGTGGGCCGCACTGGTGGGCAGGGCGGGCCCCTACACAGCGCCTTCATGGCCTCCTGCCGCACGCTGCTGCTGGGGGGGGACGCCTGGGGGACCGCGCACTCTTTCCGGGGACACTTGGCCGGGCTGGCCCTGTGGCGGGGCGCCCTGTCCCAACCCCATCTCCAGCGTCCCTTCCTAGAGGGGGTGGCCAGAGGGGTGGCAGGGCTGGCTCTGGCTGCTGACTTCGCCACCCCAGAGGAGCACTGGGCACCTTTTCGGGAGGGCGCCTTCCCCCGGCAGCGGGTGCTGCCATTCCCACTGTCCCCCGTCCTGTGGCCGCTGGGCCCCCCTGCCTGCGGGCAGACTGCCTGTGATAACGTGGAGCTGGTGTCCCACTACAACCGGCACTGGCCGCTGCGGAGTGGGAAGGCGGTGCGGTACCGAGTGGTGAACCTGGCGGAGGATGGTGGCGGTCGGCCGATGGTTAGCCAGGAGCAGATTTGGCGACAACACCAGGCGCTGAGCGAAGCTTTCCGACCCTACAACATCTCCTGGCAGCTCAGCTTGCTGGAGGTACGCAACTCCTCGCTGCGCCGCCGTGCCATCCTCCTGGGCTGTGAGCCCAGCAAGGTGGGCAACGAGCGTTGCGACCCCGAGTGTGAGCATCCCCTGACTGGCTACGATGGTGGGGACTGCCGCCGGCCCGGCCGCTGCTTCTCCTGGAAGCGCCGCGACGGTGTCTGCCACATGGAGTGCAACAACATGTTGGATGACTTCGACGACGGTGACTGCTGTGACCCACGGGCCACCGACGTGGCCAGGACCTGCTTCGACCCCGACTCGCCCCAGCGGTAGGTGCGGGACTTATGGGGAGGATAGCATGTCGAGGGATGGGGTGCACCCTCTCCCTGACACCCGCTCTGTGCCTGGATGTTGCTTCTGACTGGCTGTTTTCCAGCATGGGAAGGTGGAGGGGTGTTTTCCTGTGGGGACGGGTGTGCTGTGCCATCGAGGGCAAGTAAATCCCACGGTGCGGGATGGCACCCACCTGTGATGCCCTGCCATTAAGTGCTTTTCCTCCCAAAATGAGTGGGGGGTGATGGGGAACTCCCCTCCGGGGGGATTCCCAGTGCAGAGCTGCTGGTCTCTGGTGACACACCAGCGGGACCGCAGGCACCCCAGGGTGGGCAGAGCGGTCCCGTGCAAAGGATGCGGCGTCCCCTGACCCCCCTGCACAGGATGCAGTGGGGGGATTGCTGCCCCTTCCCCACCTTCCCTGGAAGTGTCTAAAAGACTGATTTCTTAATTTGTATTCAAAATGCCTTTGCCTGAGTGCTGGGGTGGGAAGAAGGAGGCGATGCTGTTAGGTGTGAGGGGCAGGATTTGAAAAGGTGTGGGTTGGCACGTATAAGCCTCCCGCAATCTTGCCCTGGGGAGTGATGCCTGTGGGGAGATGCCCTTGGCTGGGCACGGGCAGGGGCTGATCAAATCCTGCACCTCAAAGCCAAATGGTGGCTGGGGAGCAAATCCCCCTCGTCAGGCAAAGGCACGGGGTGGCTGCTCAGTGCTGGAGGAGGATGCGTGCCTTTACTGCATGCTGCAGGTGCAAAATGCCTTGCAAACCCCACGTTGCTCTGTGGAGCATCAACGTGCAGCGTTAAGGGACCCCTGCTATCCCCGGGGCGCTTTGGAGGCAGCAGCTGGGATGGGATGGGATGGGATGGAGAGGGGGACCCCCCCCGCATGATGGGGGACCCCAGGGCAGTGGGGACAGTGTCCTCAACATGGTTGGTGGCTTGCGCACGCCTGCCCTCCTCCCTGGAGCCTCTGAAGTGCCGGCAGCCCCGCTGATAGCTTCCAGTGCTCAGGGCTCTGCCAAATGTGCTTTCTGGCTGGAGGCGAGGAAGGGAAAAAAAAAGTCATGGCTTTTCCTTTTTTTTTTTAAGCTGTTTCTTTCTCGGTGTCAGAGAAAATTGCTTATTCCCTGCCGCCAGCTCCTGGCGACAGGCAGAGGTGCCCACCAGAGCAGGAGCAGTGCAGTCCAGATGGCAGCATCTGGGGAGAAAAGCTGCAAGGAAGGGTTTTAGGGATATGTTGCACCTTTGATCTTCTTTCTCCTTCACTTTTTTTCCCTGGGCTGTGGGAGCAGGTAGGCTGTGGCCATAAATCCTTTTTTCCCAACCCTGCTTCTTCTCTCTACTGCTTCTCAGGTGGGACATGGAGGGAGGAGGGAAGCAGGCATCGCTGCTTGGGTTGTGCTGATGGGAGAGGAGCAGCGCTTCCCTTCCTACCTTCCTGAGCCTTTCTCACACTTCCTTCAGTCTTCTGAGAAAAGACAGGAGGAGGATGGGGAGCCTTTCTTCCAGTGCATCCCTCCAGCCGTGGAGCTGCATGCCTTGCCTCTGCCTGAGCACTCCCCAGAAGATGTCCAGACTCCTGGAAGTCTCTTTGGTGACAGTCCCCCTGTGCCTGCCTGTCCCCTTGTTTCCCACCCCTGTGAGCGAGCACGGGCAGTGCTTTCCTAAGCGTGGGGGAGAAAAGTGGCTGTCCTGCATGCACAACAGCTCTCCTGCCTGTGTGATGCCTCTCCTGCCCGCACGACGGCTCTCCGCTCATGGTGGCCATGAGCATCCAACGCCACTCAGCCTTTGCTTCAGCAGGGCAAAGGCTTGGTGCTTGCCCTCTGTGTGCAGTTAGAGAAATGTTTTCATCAAGAAGGGCTCCACCTTAAATTAAAGAAGGCCAAATTTTTGCTGGTATGAATCAGGGCTTCCATTTGTCAGGATTTTCCCCTGAAAGTTGAGAAAGAAACAAAACAAAACAAAACAAAACAAAAACCTTGCTTCTGTGGGAAAGGAATGGGAAAATGGGAACACTAGGGAAATAACAAATCTTTTGCAATTTTCTGTCCGCAGACCTCATTGGCCTGCACAGAAGACAAGATTGGTTATTTGTAGGCTAAGCTCTGAAAAACGAAATCCAGTGGCCCGGCATTTGGGAAATGTGGGGGCATGAGTTGAATCCTGCTGCTGCTGAGCTCTTCCGAGCTGCCTTTCGCCAGCTTCTTCAGAGATGCTGGTGGACACCCACCCTCCCTGGGCTCCTCCCTGCTGAGGGTACCCTGGCTCCTGGGGAAGAGTATGTATGTTTGTGGGAACACCATTGGGAAATTGGTAGCATGGGTTTGGGAAAAAACAAGGTGAGCTTGAGCTTGCTCAAGGGCATGGCCGGGTCAGTGTTTTTCCCCCAAAGTTGGTGAATGAATCCCAAGATACATGAGCAGGCGACCTTAGCCCAAGGGGTTTTGTTCAGGCAGAGCTCCCGCTGAGCGAGTACCTCTGGGTTTGCTTGTAAGGTATTGTACTCAAATGAACATTTATGAGGGGTGGGGCAGCTGAGGAACTTACAGAAGGATTTTTAGGGTGGAAGCCAAAACGGGAGAAATAACGTGAAATAAAATTTAACAAACTGCGGAAAGGTGGCACAATAGGAGCCAGGTGCTTCGATGTGAACAACAGCTCTCAGTCTGTAACTGGAGGAGAGCGAGCGAGTGAGTTGGCTGCTGCTCTGCCGAGACCCTTGTGCTTTTTTATACCTGCTGGAGAACCACCTGCCAGAGCCCAGGAGAGAGCTGTGGCTTTGGGAGAGCTTGGGGAGAGGGAAACCCTGCTGCAAGTGGTGCTCTCTAAATCTCCTTTCAGCTCAAGGTGGCAAGACAAAAATCTTGGGATCTTTTTTCATGGAGTAAACCAGCTCTGCTGTATTTCATTTCAAGGCTCTCACAAAGAGTGGTTTGGATGTGAATATTTCTTAGTATGGCCAAAAATAATCCAAATGAGAAAGTCAGAGTGAGACACTGAGCAATTTCTTACTAGCATTGTAGACAGATTCAGTCTATTTTGGTGGAGGGTCTCAATACCTTGTCTTGACTTGAATGACCTTAAGCACTCATGCAAAACCTTTTACCATCTTAGCACATCCCTCATTTAAAAGCTCCTTTCCTTGGGCTGCAGCTTTGAGAAAGGCAAATCAGAGGGAGAAGCCTTAGGAACAACAGTAGCTCTAGTGCTTCTTAGCTGGTGGACATGTCGGTATACTTCCAGGCCACGCTTGGTGCCAGCATATACCTTTGCCCATGCTTAGCAGGGGAGGGAAATGAGGTTTGGGAAGAAGAATTATAAAGCTCTGGTGGGGATGGACCCTGCTGTAGCTGAGGTAGGAGCTGCCCCCAGCTCTGGGGTAGGGGATGATGCTGAAATGGTGGCAGTGTTGCTGTGCACAACACCAGCCCATCAAGCCATCTTGCCGAGTCCTTCCTGCACCTCCTCTAGTAGTGCATGGCACAAGACAAGTCTCTCTGTGCTCTGAGCCAGCTCAGCCACCATCCTCCTGTAAAACCCAGGGTGGGACTATGTGCTTGTGTCTGGAGGGAGACTTGAGTGAGAGCTCAGATGAACAGCTGAGTGTAGACATCTCTGCAAGGCACCACAAGAGGACCCACAGGAAGCAAATCAGGGACTTCTTATTCACCCTGACCCACCACATGAAGAACAAAGGGACAGGCAATGGCAGGAAAGCTGTCTGCTGTTATCCTTCACCCAGTCTTGTCCTGATTTAAAGCATTTTCCAGGAGCTGCTGGCAGTGCAATGCCAGGGTCTGGAGTAAAATTTGCCTTGATTTGTTGCAGACACGCATCTTCTTGTAGTGCCTGAGTGCTGTTGTAATTGGTGATCTTGGAAGGAAAGCAGTAACAGCTCATTAACAGCAATTAACACTCAGCAAGGGTCCCCCTCGGGCAGTTAGTCAATGAGAGTCTGGTGTGTGACACAGTTAATGTGAAAAGAAAAACTGGAGGGGAATCTGGAGAGCAAAGTGGATAAGGGCAGAGCTGCTGGGCCTTTCATCTCACTACCCAAAGTAGCGGCAGAAGTAACTGAAGTGACAAAAGGAGGTGAAAAATGACAAGGTATTTCCAGCCTCTTGGTGGCCTCCACTGGGATGACCACAGCTGTGATATTAAAGTGTACCTGATTAACAGGGCACTGGATGGACTTTAATGCAAGATTAACTGGCCTCCTGTCCTAAGGGAAGGATGCTTAATTGGGTTAAGGCCACTTGGGAGCCTCCCCTGTTTAAGCAGTGTCTTCAAAAGCTGATCCAGATTAACCTCATTGAATGTCTCTCGTGGACAACGCCCGAGGATGAACGAATCACTCCGAGCTATTCTCTGGCACTTGAACAGCCCAGTGCCAGGAGATGTTCAGCTGAATATTGTTGGACTGATAGCATAAAAGGTGTAAAATTGAGAGCAGGTGAGGCAAGAATGGCATCTTGGGGCAACAGCTGACCTGCCTAGATCTTAATCCCAACCAGATGGTAAAACAACATTCAAATTAGCTGCTCACTTCCCCTCCACCTTCCCTTACTACAGGAAGCCTTAGCAGATCTTTTTCACAGTGAAAGAGGGTGGGTACATGCAATGTTATTTCAAAATTACAAGCCTTGAGAACAACCTGAGGTCACCAACACTGTTGCAGAGCATAGATTCAACTGGAGATGGTAGGTGTCTGCAGACACCTTTATTTGCTGCTTGTGGTGGTCGGTCACTTGAAGGATGATGGAGAGGGTGTGTTATCTGCAAACTATTGAACTCACTGCCTGTGAATTGCACAGTGGAAGAGACTCTGCTTGCCTGATGCTCCCATGAGGAAAGCATGGTTAGGAGGTAGCCCTGCTCAGGACCTGAGCTCTGGCTGCTTTTTAGCTCCCTCTGGCACCTCTTGGACTCCTACTGGCCCGTACCCAAATATTGGCCTGATGTTCCTAAAGGACCAAGACTCAAGTGCTGGACTCTAGGCTTGTAGGAGTGGTGGTGAGGAGATGGGTGCTTTGGGGACACCAAAGGTGGCAGTGATGTGTTCACTGGCTTCTGAGCTTGTTGCTTCTCCTCTCTAGCAGACCTGCTGGGACTAGGAAGGTGCAGTAATAAATAGGGCTTTTTGATGGAGCCTGATGGTTTCTTGGTGGATGCTTTAAAGTTTTGTGACAGTAGTTGGATTTGAGCTCATCAGAAAACTTATTCTTTCCTTGTAGGAAAGCTCACTCTCTCTGAGCTTTCCCATTGATTACTGATTTCAAAACTTGGCAGAGATAGAAGGGATTGTCCTTGGTAGAGCCCGTTATATCAGGTGGGCAGGATGTCTACCAAGCTGCTTACTCATGATGGGACTTAGAGGCTATATCCATGTGAACGTGCCTCTGGGTGACTCAGCTTGCCCAGAGCCCTAGCTTGGGGCTGAGGACCCCAAATTTGCTTTTGATCTTCTCAAAGTACATTGGAGAGTATTTGGCATGTTACTAGCCCTTAGTAAGTGTCTGGTGCGTTGTGCCAAAGGTGAGCCCAACAGTGGGATTTTGCTCCCAAGAGGGAGGACCCAGGGTGGTGAGATAATGCATGCACTGAGAGGTTGGTTGGTGTGACTTAGGCTCTGCAGTGTGTTTACATTTATGTCACTGGGGCACTGCACACCTCGGCCTCTGGCTGCTGCCTTTGCTGTCCCTGCAAGATATATTTTGTTTGCTTAGTCTTCTTATTTCTTCTTTCTGGTTCCTTGTTTGCTGTTAAGGCTGCTCCTTTCCTTCCGTGTGATGCACTTATCTGTCCTGGTGTCTTTTCTACCTCCCAAACTTTATTATAAATGAGGCTATGAGTTGGGCACACCAAAGGCCCGTTTGGCGCTTTTGTTCTCACGAAGATGTGAGAGAGGGAGATTATAACGTCTCCAGCATGGGCTGACAGATAAAAGGAAAGGGTAGCTGTGGGCTGTAACCTCAAATGATGAGAGGTCCACGAGAAGAAGGTTGGCAGTGGCAGAGGAGGTGGTCATGGGGGCTCCAGCATGGAGGCATACTCTCTAAGGCACATGTGGCAAGACCAGGGTCTGACTCAGTCCCTCCAACATGGCATCAGGCCAGTGGGACTGCAGGAGTGACTTCTTTCCAGGGGGGAGGTGGTACCAAGGTGCATCCATCCAGGGGACCATGCAAGGTCTTGGGGACACTGGTCAAGAGCAGAGGGCTCCATATCACAGTGGCTCCTGGTGGGACCAGAGCTCTGTTGTGTTACCTCAGGGAGCAGAGGAGTGGGGCTGGAAGAGGAGTACAAGGGTGTAGAGGTGTCCAGGTGCAAGGGCTGGTTCCCAGCCCCTGGCTTCAGTGCTAGCCAAAGCAGCTTGCTTTGTACAGCAAGATGCAGCATACTGCTGATGTGCCCAAATCTTCTTCCATGCATTTTGGGATGCTAGAAGTAGGAAATAAAATCTGCAGTAATGCACTCCTTTTCTTCCCAAGGTAGAAGGCTCAGGGGTTAATTTCCAATAAGCCTCTGCTGGAGGATGAGTCTCGCTCACTCCCACAAGCCTTCCTGGGAGCATGGGGCTGCCAGACGGCATGTTCCTCGAGGAACCTGCCAGGTCCCCCCAGGGGTGACTGCATCTCTGCAGGAGAGGGAGAACACGATCTGTGTGTGAGTGAGGGGAGAGGACCCCTGCCCAGCGGCTGTAAGGCAGCCTGGGTGCTTTCGGGGAAAACAGCTGTCCCAAATGTGAGCTATTGTTCTAGCAAACACCACTGTCCCAGGGGCTCACTTAAGGGGGGCCGATTGTATTGAGATGGCAATTGTGAAGGAACAGCGTGTGTCCGATGGCTGGGGGGGGTCACTCTTTGTCCCGATATTCAACCCTCCCCAGGACTCCTCCTCATCCGACTGTACCCTTGCCCACGGGCAGAGGACACCAGCCAAGACCCTGGCCAGGCTAGCGAGAGACTCCAGGAACTGAAACGGCAGGGCGGCAAGGAGCTCAGCAGCCATCGGGTGGGACACTGTCAGCTTGGCGTTGATGGGGTCTCTGAGATGATTTAATCCACATTTGCCTTGGCAGGCTGAGCCGCGGCCATTGGAGTTGTTAAGTGAACATACTGCTTTTAGTTTTCCTTGGCCCAGCCACCACTGTTATTTAGGAAATCAAATTGCTCCTTTGCAGAGGGTGATGGGGTGAGAGGGAATGGGTCCGGCAGAGCCCAAACCCACCGAGATGGTGTGAGGCAGAGGGCTTTGCTGGGAGGCTTTGCAGAGGGTGAGGATGCTGAGCCTTTGCGACTGTCTCCTGCCAAGGGCTGTGCTGGGGACCAGAGGCAGCCTCAGATTATTTTTTTGCTTGTGGTTAACATATGATCATTACATTACAAAACTTCCCCAATAAATTATCTCATGTCCTTTTTATATCCACGAAGAAGGCTTTTTAGAATGCTGGCTTGCGTGCGCCACGCTCCGGCTGGGACACCCAATCGCCTAGACCTAAAAATAAGTTGGAGGCTTGGGACTTGGTTTTTCCCTTAAAAAAAAAAATATATATATATAAAGCAGGGAGGAGATGTTTGGCTTGAATAGATTCTTCTTCCTCTTTTTCTCTGTCTCGATCCCTTTCCTGACCAATATCAAGGCTGCAAGTTTTTGCCCTTTGGTGAGAAGTTTAGGGTGAATGTAGCAAAGTTTTGGACCTTTTAGCAAGACTGGACACTACCATCATGGTGAAGAGTGCCTGAGGGGGTGGTTATTGACCACAGGGCTGTGTGGTTCCTCTTGCAGAGGAACTGGGAGCTGTTAGCTTAATGCCCCTGGGAGCATCATCCCTGCTCAGCAAATTTGTCCACTGTTGTCAGCCCTGTTAAAGGGTCCTTCTTCTGCCAGTGCCCGGGCGCTTTCAGTCTGAACAGATAAGGCAGGCCAGAGATTGGAAGGGTGGCACCTGGTTTTCTGCCACCCTTTCATTGACTTCTGCTGCAAGGCCATACTGCCCCACTGATGGATGGGCACGTGCATTGCAGCCTGCTGTGGGCTCATCTGAGCATTATCAAAAATCCGTCCCCAGCCTTGCAGTGTCTGTTTCCTTTTCTGCTGCCCTACTAGTCAGGGAGGCTGGATGAAGAAGAGAGACTGACATTTGCTTGTCACCTGGTGGTCACCAGAACAGTTTTTGGAGATGACCTCAAGCTAGGTCCCTCTGCCTCCCCCATCCATGCAGAAGCCAGTTTGTGGTCTGGCCCCTCTGCAACAGCCATGCCTTCTTTCAGGAGGGGACCGAGCTGCCTCCTGCTATGTGTTAGTCCATGTTTCTCTCCAGCCTTGACTGGTCCTAGCACAGAGCTCCACATGCACTCTGTCTCCTGAGACGTGGCACTGAAGATGGCGCTGGTGGTGATGTGCATCTGTCCCAGCTCTTTGGCTGAAGACAGGCTTTAGGCAGTAGTGTGACACATCCTTGCTAGCACATGTGCTGTAGGGTCATCTTCACCATGCTCATCCGGTCCACAGCTCTCCCTCTTTCCCACCAGCTCTGAGATCTCTCCTATGGAGAAGGGTGCTGTGGGAGATGGGTGGGAAAGGAGGAGGCACCTGGTGAAAAGCTGGACACTTGCTTTCCATTGAAGAGCAGTAGGATGTGGGTGCCTAACTCCTCTAAGCTCCTTTGAAAACCCTGTGCAGCAAAGATCATGTCTTCTAAGATGTTTGCAAACACCTGCCTGTGCTGTGGGCAAGGGTAATCCCAGCTCTTCCGCTGGGGAAACTGAGGCACAGAAGTCTTGGACACCTTGCCCCCAAGTTGTGCAGTAATGAGTTGCTGCCATTGATGCTGAGGCTCTGGCCTCCTGCCTCCTAGTCCCTGGATGGGGAAGAGAGGCATTTAACGAAAGGAGGTGAAACTGCTTGGTCCTGCCTAAATGCAAGGCAAAAAATGATGCGCTCATTTATGCAGTCCCCCTTTGTCTGGAGTGCTTTGCTGAGCCTCCTAGCCCTAAGACTCTGCTCAGCCACGTAAAGCCCACACAGTGCTGGGGGAGACCAGGAGCATTGCACTCACCTGTGTTATCCCCTCTGCCTTCTCTCAGCAGATCGTGGACTGTGCTATAAAAATTAGCAGTGAAATTCAGGCTCCTGGGGACATGGACTTGTTTGCAGAGACCTTAAGACCTCCCTAAACCTGGAATGTTGCTTCGTAATTTTGCTGCAGGCAAAAAGTAAGGGAAAGCTGATTTACAGATCTACTCTTGTGGGCTAGGTGGGACAGGGCTTATCTATGCAACCTTAAACAGGCAAAAAGTGCTGTAAGACTTGGTCCTGACCTGGGATGTGTTTTATCTTGCTTTGAAACAAACAATCCAGGCAGGAAGTAAACCATACCTGTCTTTGTTTAGCTTGGAGCCTGCTCTAGAATAACTTGCCACTGTTGAGTTCTGCCTCGCAAAACCGCAAGGGGCTGCAAACATATTTCTCAATTTCCCCCAGCGCTTCTCTCTCGCCCTCTCTCACACATGTTCTGTATAACACCAGCGTCTCGCCAGCCAGCATCAACATTGTCAAAAGAAGGCAAGCACTTACCCCATGCAGTGGATAACGAGCCTCTCCAAAGCGTCTCAGTGTGTGCTGGAGCTGGGATGCTGCCTGCGCTGGGCTTTGGAGCCCAGCCACCCAGGGCAATGTTGGGTTCCCCTCCTTTCCCAAGCTGCTGCTTTGCTGCCTTTCTCCCTGGCAGGGCTCCCTTCCTTCCCCTAAATGGTTCAAAACTGGATCTTTAACCCTGTTTCTTTTAAATTCTTCCCATTAACTCCCCCCAGCCACTGCTGTTTCCCTGTTTTCAGGGATGATGTCTCATGATGACAGCTCCCCTCTCCTTCTTACAGCCCCCATAGATGTGCAGTAGCTTCCTGACTTGCTAGGTACGCTGTTAGGTCTGTGTTCTTGCAGATGGCCAGGCACATGCTCTGGGGGAATGACAATGTATTTTCAGAGGCCACCATGATGGTCTGAGCCTCCTTCATGCCTGCCAAGAGTGAGGGGTCAGTGCTGGGCACAGGTGGAAAGCCCAACCCGGCAGGGTCCTATCACCTAGGCATGCACAAGCCTTGGGGTTTGCACCCAGAGTCTGCACTTGGCCAGCAGCATTTGCACGCTCATGGGGTTCAGGGCGTGGAGGTGAGTATTGCTGCAAGCAGGTGGGACACTGTGTTATGGACCTGCTTGGGGATGGCAGTGGGAGACACCTTACTGGGGTGGAAGCAGGTGGTGACCTGCAATATTTGTCTCATTTGCTTATTCTACTGATGAGGAGGAGAAGCAACCGGCTGTGGCTCTGAACTCTCTAATTCCTGCTTTGTTGGGTTTTTGAAGGGGAAGGTAAGAGGGAGCAGGAGGACAGATGTCCCTTTGAAATTTGGGAGTTTTCAGGTCCTTGGTTTTTGTCTGGCTTATTCTATGGCCGTGACACATACCCAGCCTTGCTCTCCTGCACATGCATGGCTTGGGATCTCCTCTTTGCAATGGCTGAACGTACAGGCTGGTTTCAAACAGATTAAAAACTTGGCCATCTGTGTTCCTGCAGGCTCAGGAAAAAGGCAGCCAGGAGAGGGGAGCTGCCCCTGTGATGGGCAAAGGTGGGGAGTAACTGCAGCTTGTGCTGAGCCTTTGTAGACCTTGGAGAGCTGGTGGGGGTGATAACCCTAAATACATGCCTTGGGGGTGGGGGGAGGGCTTCAGTCAGTGCTTGCACACACCATGAAATAAATATCAGGGTTTAGTCTGTTCGTTGCTTCCAGGATTACTTCTTAGTAATTAGTACATTCCTTTGGAGTTCACTCCTATTGATGATTTTGGTATGTGTTAACCACAGATAAACCAAGATTTCTGCCTGGGAATTTCAGTGTAAGATCGTCAACTGGGAGCCTGTAGGTTGCATTTAAACCCAGGAGTCTGAGGCACATGTGGCTTTTCAGCTCCCAAGGAGCTCTCCCTGGGAGCAACAGGAGTGCATGGTCCACAGAGGATGAGAGATGGTCCATGTATCCTCTGCTCCCACCACAAGAGCAGCTGGGAGCCCAGCTGCTTTGAAAGCCTGACTCTGCATCACTGCCTGGTCTAATGAAAGACATCCCTGTACCTTGATGGGTCTCAGATGGGTCGCATGGTTTAAGATGATCTCACCCGTGAGGAAATGGTAAGCCTCTCTGAGGAAGAGATGGCCGTGATTCACTCTGATAGAAATAGAAAGGCCAAACAAGCAAATGGAAACTCCCTGTTGACCAGGTCCTGCAATTTAAAAAGGTTTTTACTACCTATTCCAGTATGCATTTGAAAATCATATGCATTTACTCTTACATACTACAATCAGATGGTTTTTAAGTCATTAAGGCCCATTGGGTCAATAACCACCATTTTCAAAAATCTATTAAATACTCATTTCCGTGGAAATAGAGCTTCTACAATTGATCATGGCTACCGACTCCCATTAAAATAACCCCAAATGCTATCAACTCCCCCAAGATGTAGAGCACTAAAACGCAGATTGCCAGGACAAATTTATCCCAGGGGAAAGTTGATGGCCCATTATGCTTAAGCAACACAAGAATTGTCACAGAAGCCAGGAAGTTTATGGGACTTGCATGGATTTGTCCTCCCTGAGGGGGTAAAAAGGAAGGTTCATGGGGTGAATCAGTAGCGCTAACACAAGCTCAAAGCCAGCCTCCTCTGGGAGCTTTTTGGAAAATATCTGACACATTTTGTAATAACTTTCAAGGCTTTGGTTGTTTGGCAGAACCAAATGATGCTTTAAGGCTGAAGTGCTGTAAGAAATGCTGAATTTGTGAGTCTGTTCTTGGCGTTACAGGGTTTTCCACATTGAATTATACAGAGGTGTCACACTTCTGAGGTTGTATGAGGAAAGCTATTGGGAAGATGACCTTGCAAAGATGAGGTCCTTGTCTCTTTGTCCTCGGAAGGAAGCCCTTTGGGGCTGCTGGTGTTGTGGTGGACCCTAAAACAGGCTGCGGGTGTGTAAATGTGGTGGGAATGCAGGGAATCCCTACAGGTTGCCTCTGGGTGAGAAGTAGCTCAACAGATGGAAGCCTGTCAACCAGGGGCTTGACCATGAGGAGGAGAAGGGGTGGGAAGAGTGGGTGTTCCTACTGTGGTGTTGCTGGTGGGAGGTGAGAGCTGTGCCAGTCCTAAAATGTACTGCAGAGCAGAGAGACCCTGTGTGTCCCTGCTGAGCACTGGTGATGAAGAGTTATAGCTCTGGAAGGTCCACCTCAGGAGGTGACCCAAAGGGCTGGGACCCATCAGTGTGGCTGTTGTCTCCTCTGAGGGCAGCCTCCAGTTTTCAGGGGAGGCACTGAGGATGGGGGAACAGCAGCACAGGAGAAAGGGGTCCCAGCCCAGACTCCCCCACCTTGGCTCAGCAGAGAAGCACAGGAGGGAGCTTTGCAATCCAGCTGTCCTTTCCGATTAGGGCTTTGCCGCTTACTGTCTCTGCCAGGCAGCAACAACTCTCAGGATGCAGGATGGCTGCTGGTGTCAGCTGAAAGCTGCCATGCCCCCTTGGAAGAGAGGTCAGGTAGTCCCTGCCGAGCCGGAGGCCACACTTCCCTTGTTTGTCTCCCTTCATGCCTCCTTCAATCAGCTTCACCGCAGCCCTGGCTTTCTCTGCTGTGCATGCCTGATCCTGACCCAGTGTTCCTCTTCCTGCTGCCCTGTCACCTCTCCAAGCTCCTTCTTGCTGAGGGATGACATCTGTGCTATGGGGCCATGTCTAGATGCCTCCTCCATGAGGTCACTGCAGAAAGATGCCTCTTTCCATCCAGCAATGGGGTGATGTTGGATGGTATTTGGGCTGCGAATGGAGGAGGCAATGTGGGGAATTGGTCTCCTTCTTAAAGGAATTTAATTTGAGGCAGGCAAAAGGGAACACGTGGGTTCCTGTCCGTGGGGGAGAATGTAGACATCTATCCCTAGAACAAATGTGGGACTTTTTCCTGGGTTCAGAATGTAATGGCTTCTGTGTCAGGCACCAGGACCCTTTGACCCTTTGGGATTGTTGATGGCTGGTCCTGGTGCTTTCTACAGTACAGGACGGACTCCTCTGGGAGCTCAGGAGGGACTATAGGTCTATCAGGTAGCCACAACCATTGGATTTTTTTGGAAACTGAAATGCAAATTGGACAAAATGCTGGTGCCTGGGTCCAAATGAGTGGTTCTGAAAAACCTCACTTCCTCCTAAGATGTACTAGGGCTGGTGGTATCTCAGTTATAGTCAGGAAACCTACACAGGCACATGGAGGTGTGCTGGAATTCCCAGCAGAGCTATCCCAAGAGGCCCTCAGACAGGCCATGGTGCCCATCATGTGCGTGGCAGCTAGCAGCTGAGTGAGGTGGTAAGCCAGCCTTGGCCTGAGGGTGCAAACATCATGAAACCAGTGTTTTTCAATGATCCGAGCATCTGATGCACATGCGATTAATCTGTGCTGAAGGAAGAGCCACTGAACATCCCTGTCCCTTCAGAGGAGCAGTGGAGGGAACTCCCCACACTTGCAGCACTGGTCAGAAATCCCAGGGCTGGGGGCTGATGATGCAGATGCTTTAGCATCCTCCAAGAGAAGTCTCAAATTTGGTAAAGCCTCCAGAGAGAAGCCACAACAGGAAGGGTGGTTCAGAATATCTGCTAGGGCGTGTGCACCCATCAGCATGAGTGTCCTGAAGGTACTCACTATGCTGCAAGAGCACAGCTGGGGGTAAACATCTCCTGAAGTTTATTCCCATGTATTCAACACAAGTTAGTGAGGGACCATCCTCAGTTCAACCCCCAAAACATGAGTACCAGTGTGTCACATGCAACCAGCCTTAAAACTGGTACCTGCTTCCTCACCCTGCACATAAGCTGTCAACAGAGTTATAACAAGATCCAGAGAGGAAACCATCATGTGGCAGAAAAGCAAACAGTCTCTGAACAGGCTGGTGGGGAGGAATTTATGTGGGTTTCCTAAAATCAGGTGCCCCAGCATGGTGGCAGAGGCAAAGACGAGTCCTTGATGCCCAATTGTTTCTTCCCAAGAGAAAGGCCAGCAGGTGCAGCATGCCCTTGCCTGTGTTCACGCTGGCAGGGTCTGGGATCTGTCAGTGCAGGCAGCTGGTTAAAAATTTGGCATCCCTAGCAGTGTATTCAGAGTTTGTCCAGAGAGGGCATTGCATGTCCTTCACTGACCTTCAGGTGATCACATCTACATCAGTCTCTGCGTGTAAGGATTTCCATTATTTTTTTCAAAGATGGGGTAGGAGAGTGAAAGTAATAACATGGAGATCTTTATACCTGAAAGTCTGCTGAAATTTGCAGGTGGATTTAAGGTCTGTCAGAGAGAAGACAACCAGATCAGCCTGTCTTGTTGTGATCTTTGTTCACCCCCGTAAACATCACTGCATGTATCATATTAGTTGTTCTCCAGTCATATGTCCTGTGGTCAGTCCTTCTGGATTCAGGGTGGCATTTCCCCAGGCTCCTGCTACAAATGCATTACATCCACTGAATTTTTGTTTATCTATGAATGTTTCTGCACTTCCCCTGCTGTTTTTTGCCCCTTGTTCTGTATCCCTACATCCCGCCCCTTTCGGAGCTGGGACTCGCTGCCTCCTTCCCAGCGTTTCATCTTCCCTCCCACCCTGCCCAAATGGCACTTCAGCCCCCATCCAGCTGCTGCCAACTTTTTTTCCTCTGTCTTGAGCTCTGTTCCAGTACCATGCCCTTAATCTTGCTGTACCCTGCTGGAAGGGAAGTCTAATTCTGCCTCACAATCCTGAATAAAGGTGGAGACCATATGTTAAAATTGTCCAGGGATGCATCTCAATTATGCTGAGCTTCAGCTCCACCTTCCCTGCTTAGCAGATCTGTTCCTTCCTTCTGCTGCTCCTCTTATTTCTAAAAGGGCCTTTTATTTTTTGTTTTCACTGGTGTCAGCTTGATTTCATGGAATTCCCATTTCACCTCACTGTCCCAGCACCTCAGATGCAGTGGTGTCTGCTGGTCAGTCCTGTTTTCCCATTCTTAGTTCAAGACCTGCCTTTATCCCTCCATTTAAGTTAATCTGAATCAGCTCATTGTTAGTTCAGGCCAAGTTTTCTTTCTCTCATCAGCTCTTCCATAATTTCTACGCTACTTACCAAAACCAGGTCTAAAATAGCATTGCCTTTGGCTGGTGCAGTGATGATTTAGTGAATAACTTTTTAGCAAACACTTCCAGGAATAGCTAGGCTGTGCCATTGTTAGCAGCATTTATTCTTCAGCCTATCTCAGGGCAAAATGCCCTGCAGGGCTTTCTGGTCTAACACTGATGTTATTGTCTGTCTTGCCCAAATCTGACCTCAAGAAGTTGCGTACTACCATCTGATGTAACTGGGAGCTTGCCTGCTGCGTGCTAGTGATCTGCAGCCTTCTTGGTCCCTTTCCCCAGTAAATCTATATGGAAGGGTCACAGCCTCAAACCACAACTTGCTTTTTGATCCCGTCTGCAGCTTTGCCAGTGCAACTCTCTGACCCTGCAGCATCTGCTGCTGCTTCAGTCCCAAAGCCAAATCCACCTCCCACATGGAGATTGAGGGTTACCTCTGAATCCAACAGGAATTGCTCATGTGTAAGGGAAACCCCTGATCATGAAGGCCCTCATGTAGGAATGTTTTGCCCTGTCACCCTCTTTGATATCTTGATACTCAGCCACTTGTGCAAATTTTAAACTGTCTCTTAAGTGGTGCTGCCAGTGATGGCTGCTTCCTAGGCTGTTCTGCTCATGCTGTCAGTGCCTCAGAGGTGGGTTTTTCCAGGCATGCCCAAGAGGTGTGTGATACCCTTGTCCCTTGTGTACACAAATGCTCTTTGGCTGGAGTCCAGCACCCAGTAAAGCTGATGAGAGACTCCTGAGGACTACAGAGGGTATTATACCAGCAGTGTTGTGCCTTCTGTGATCCCAGGGGAATGTCTGGCTGCTCCTCAGCCTTCCCTTCACCTCCTGCTTGTGTTTCATATCTGCCTGTGTTACCAAAGCCTGTCCAGATGAGTGTCATTTGGATGTTGCTGCCTTGTCAAGTTGTCATGATGCTGGCAATGATGTTTGTGGCATACCAGCATAGTGGTGGACTGTAGTCAGAGCTCCTAGAACCATGGTCATGGTAATGCAAGTAGTCTTAACAAGTACAGAAAGACTTAAGCTTTTGCCTAAAAATACAGCATTCCCCCAGTTGCATTAACGCCAGAAATTTCAGGGCGGGTAAACCCAGAGTGTGAGGCAGCTGCAGTTACGAGAATCACCATCAGTCTAGTCTGGAGGCAGACCAAGAAACCCATCTTGGCTTGTGTGCTGTGCCAAGATGGTACCATGTCCTGTTTACATTGTGGTAGTGGGCTTTGTCTGCCTGTGGCAGGGCAGAAGGGAGGCAAGGCTGAGCATCAGCTGGGAATTCATGTGCTGGGAACAGGGATGACGTTTCACAAATTCTGGCAAGGAGGATTCACGTATGCAAGCAGAGACCCCCTAAAGAGTCACCATGGAGAGGAGTCCTTTGGCAGGGGTGAATCGGAAGATGTTCACTTTGGCTCACCATCTGGAGGAACATCTCTCTTCACTGGTGATATGGAGAGTTCAGAGAGTCTGCTCTCTGAAAATATTCATGCCACTTGATTCAGCACCTGTCTTCATGGATTGAGTTGTGGCTCTTGGGCTTTTGGCTGGTGCCTCAGAAGCAAGGTTGCTGTGTGTTGTGTTAACCCTTTGCAGCCTTGAGGGAATGTGTTGTAAGCACACCAAAAATGTTAGTGGCAGGCTCATTCCCGAGAAGTCTGAGGGATTCCTTGTTTGTCAAGCAGAGGTTTGGGGAAAAAGGGAGCCTCCATGCCTGGGGGGAGTAGGAAGAGGAATTTCCTTGCGGTGGCTGAAGGACATGAAAGCAGAGCCAGGAATCCCCTGTGACTTCATTAGGCTATATGGTTAGCTGGAGCTGGCTGGGTCTCAAGTATTTTCCAGCTGTCCATGGAGGGCACTTGGACAACTTCCACCCAACCCCACTCCCACATCCCCTCTGAAACGTCTACAGGGAAAAGACTCCTATTTTTGAATTGCAGTGGAATTCCTGTGGCATTACACACTGCATCCTTTGCAGTACCCAGAGAATTCAGTTTGATTTATGGTACTGCATGGGGTACATGCTGGCCTTACTTTTCATTTGGAAGTGCCATCTTTCACCTTTCAGTGGTAATGGCCACTTTCATGGCCCTAAGACTTCCTGTTATGATATGGCTGTCACTAGAAAGTGCCACTCTTGCTCCTCTTCTCCCACCTTAAACCACATCAGGCTTGTGTTACAGCTTGATTGTCCATTCTACTGCCCCATAGATTAGCAGATCCTCTCCTCTCTCCCACCTGTGTACCAGCAGTGGTCCTGTTGTTGCTGCCAGAAATTGCTGCCTGGAAAAGCAGCAATAGTTCTGTCTCTTCAGTGTATGTCAAGTCTTCTCCTTTGACCAAGCCAGCCCAGAGCTTGACTTACACCCACGAGTACAAAGATGCTGTCTGCCCCATGGGCTAGGACAAAATTGTCCAAAGAAAAGCATGAGAGAGGGATGTGAGGGTTCTCCAGAGAGGCCTGGGATCATGGGTGGAGCATGATTTTTCAACTGATCAGAAAGGAAGCTTTGGGTCTTTAGACCTTAGTGTGGTAAGGTCTAGTGCAGTAATAGTTTTCCATGCAAAGCTGTAGTCATTTGATGGCTTTCCCATTTGATGTGATGGGGTGACACAGAGAAGCTGGAGCAGGACTCCGAGAAGAGATGCATGATGATAGGACAGGAAGCAATGGACACAAGTTGGACCATGAGAAATTTGGATTAGACATTAGGATTTTTTTTTACCATGAGGGTAGTTAAATACTGGAATAGGTTGCCAAGAGAAATTGTGAAACCTCTGTCTTCAGAGCTGTTCAGGTCTCAGCTGGACATGGCCTCAAGCAACCTGATTTAATTAGACCTGTTTTGAACAAGGGAGCCAGACTAGATGACCTGGAGGTCCGTTCCTCTCCACCCACAGTTATGAGTTTCTGATTCCACTATTCTGTGGTGACACAGTCACTGAAGCTGCTGCGCTTCATCTTCCTTTCCTTTTTCAATAGCCCGAAATGTCACACAATGACAGCACATCATTAAGTCCCATACAGAGCCATGTGCTCCTGACCCAGCACCAGGACCACACAAGCAACAGTGTGGCTCCACTGTGCTGCTGTAGGGCAATACAAGGTCCAGGCTTCTTCCCCATCTTGCTTTCTGCCGACCATGAGTCCCACAAGTAAAACAGCATGCAGTGTGGTACCTAAGCCTGCCTTAGAGTCAGATTGTCAGCTAGTGTCATTCAGCAGAACTTTAAGTCAACAGTATCACAGGACAGCACCATCATGAGGGAGGCCCTCTTATCTGGACTCATTCCCTCCATCATTTCGGGTGGTGTTCATGCCCATGCTCATTTCTAATAATGGCAGTCCATACCCCTCCCGTCCCTAATCTCTCTACTGTTGCCTATGTTCTTCTTGCCAGCTCCACTCTCCCAGAGTTGCAAATACTCCCTAGGTCAAGGGGATATTACTGTGCAGCTAGCTGCTCACCAATGAGTTTTGGATGCTCTTGGAAAAACATTTGCTTTGAATCTGGAAAACCTGATGGCCCTTCTATGTCTCTCTTCTATCCTCTGCCCTGTTCTTTGGGGTTGTTTTTTTTTGCTGCTTAGCTGATAGCTGTGCCTTCCTGTGTCTTTCTGGCCTTCCTTGTGTTTGTGTGTTGGCTTGCAGTGCCCACCCTGCTGTAAATACCATCTAGTTTGGAATACTCCAGTCTTGTAGGCGTTGAGAAGCTATTTGGGGAGCAGTGGAGAGGGCTGTCACTTAGACTGTTTGTGGAGACCAAAGGCTGCTCTGCTTTCCCCCTGGGAAAATCACAGAAGCGCTGAAGAAGAGGGAGAGCATGACCTTGGCAGTAAGCAACAGGCGAAGACGCCAGTTACATGCTCCTTGTCTAAGCTAAGGATGCCAGTGGGAAATGTGGATTGAGGGGAATCAGAGTTGCCCATTCGAGAGTTGTTTTGGTCTTGGTTGTGTCTTTGGGGATGCCAGCAGGAGGATATTTGTGCTTTCCATGCTGTAGTGGGTGAAATCCACTTTCCTCTCCATCTATCTGAGCATCTCTCAGTGCTGGAATGGCTACCCCTACCCCTGATACAGCCGTGAACGATCCAAATCTCTCAATGGAGGAAATTACAGTTATTTATAATTAAGGGTTGACAAAAAATGTTGCTAGTGTCAAGGGAACGGCAGGCGACAGCCAGAAAAACATCATGTCTCCAGAAGAGGGGCGGCGGGAATATCCCTCTGAATAGGGCTGACGTCAGCTCTCGGAATTTGGATAGCCTGGAAGGGTTTGGGGCTATTTTTCCAAGATATCATAGGACAGGAATCAACGTTATTTTTAAGTCTGTGTCCCCCGAGCAGCTCTGGTGCATGAAGGAGACTTTCTCTCCCCCTTCCCCCTCCTTTATGCTCTATTTCTATGAAATTTTTGCTTCTCTTCCTTCCGAGTCATGCCACAAATATGTCCTTCAGGTTTATTTATTCTTCTCCCTATCTATTCTCCCGGCCTGCTCCTGTCTTGGTTGGGTTGAAGGGATGGCGTCAGCATGGCGCGTGTCTGGGATGCTCAGGCGAAACATCACAGAGAAGAGATCATGTTCTCCTAATTTGCCGTTTCCGGTTGGGAGAGTTTTCTCTCCGCAAGCTGATGTGGCTGGGGAAAGTGTTCTGGGAATGCTGCTTTGTGGTGTGAGATCTCGGGGCCTGGTGAAGACAAGCTGGTCATCTCATCTCACCATTAAATGCTGCCATATAGTCCAGCCAAGATTTTCTAAAGTGACTGAAGCTTCAGAGCTGCTTTGTCGCTGGGAAGGTGGGCGAGATGTCTCCAGCCCAGGATGGCCTATTGGGGCTGACTGGTAGGGGAGACATAGTCAGCAGATCCTAATTATCTGATGCCTCCCAAGTCTCTGCTATTTCAGATCCAGGGAAGTAGCCACCCTTGGGTTTACCGAGCTCTGCTCCACATGCCACCCTGCTCTAGTCTACTTCTGGAATCCTGTTCCTCTATTTTTTCACTTTTTTCTCCTTATCTTCCATTTGCTGTAGCAACCTCTCTCTTTCTGAACAAGTCTGTTGGTATAATAACTTGACTAGGGATCTTGCCATCTCAAACAGTGTATTTGCACATCTCTTGTCGGTTTCCCTCTCACTTCACATCTCTGATGAGAACATGTCTTTTTCCCCTTAGCCCATGCTCAGCTTTTTGTCCTTCCTTCCATAATTCAATGCAGTGAGGAATGCACTAATGGACACCACTTTTACAGAAGCTGCTCGTTCAAATATAGCTGGTGTGCCTTCATGGCTAGTCCAGTGTAAAGAAATGATCGTATTCCCTTCATAATCTCTCTGTGCAGCTCAAAGATGCCAATTGCTCCTGGAAGCATGGGAATAAGTGAAATGCTTTCCACCACCTTAATGTTGCTGTTGGCCTTATGCTGCAGGTTTAGTCATTCTTATGACATATTTCCACAATGGTGCATTTCCATCGTCATTCCACAATGATGTATTTGAAGCCTTTCCATGAGTGTTTTTCCCTGCTTAGAATCTCTTAAATTAATGGCTTCACAAACCGTGGGTGAGGGTCCTCAGGTCTGGAAGACTTAGGGACAAGTCTTAGACTTAGAGATAATGTTTTCCAGGGCTACCTGACCTAATGCTGTCTCAGCCCATGAGGTGTTAATGACATTGATGGTGGAAATGGTAGTACTTGATTTAAAAGAGTATCTGGCATTTACAGCACAGCCCGAGGCCCTACAATCCCACTGCTATTACTATTGGAATTATTATTGTTATTATTAAGTTAGATCCTTATCATTTTACACAGCTGAGGACATGAACTCCCTAAAGATCAACACTGGGACCGTTGGTGTACCGGTGAATGCAATATAGACCTCTGACCTGTGCAGAAACAATCATGCAGAGGGGAGAGTGAAACATAGATTTCCTGACTGCTGTTTTATCTTTTTTCTCCAAGTGCTGCGAGACACACCACGTTGTGAGGATCATTTTGTGGACACCCAGACCTACCCACAGGTGTTACTGCTCTGCTGCAATGCCTATTGCCTACCCACCTCTCCCAGCCCATTACCTTCCCATGCCCTTTAGAAATGGATGTCTTGGATATCCCCATTCCAGTATTTTTTTTGCTCCTGCAAGTAACTCCTCAAGTTACTCCCAGCTCTGGAGATAAGAGGAGAGACAGCCAACAGTGTTGCCAGGGAGCTTTCCCCACTAAACATGCCCTTTGATGCATCTGTCTTGAGAGACGTCCCTCTGTCCCCATTAAGCTTATTTTGGGAGCTCCTGTGCTTCCCTGCCCTGGCTCCTGCAGACATCCCAGACCTTGTCTCAGAGAGGATTCAGATCATGTGCAGAGAGACAGATTCATGGGAAGAGGGCCCTGCTGTTGGCTCAGTGCTGGGGGGACCCAGGCAGCACTCTTCTCCAAGGTCTGTTTTGAGCAGAGCTGGAAGAAAGATTTCTTGGAGCAAATTCTGAGATAGCTTTTGCTCATGCTCTTCCTTATACAATACACAGGGATGGGGGTGAGGTAGCATGTTTCTTGATGTGTTATGTGCCTGTGCTCTGCAATGACCCCTTGTTCTTACCACACACTACCACCTCTGGCATACTGGCTGTCCTGGGGAAAAGAATAGAGCGGAGGGCCATGGTCGTGAGCTTCTCCAGACAGATTAGAGAAGCTGGAGAAGAGAATTCTTGGCCCCAGCTGGCAAACCCTCTCTGCTCTCAAGAATAAGGTTTGATGTCCATTCCTGCCCTGACCTGTATCAGGGACGACCCCTGAAAACCCTTGTGGGAACTGGCTGGAGTTCTGGATTCCTTTCTCTCTCCTGACACCTTGAGGAAAACTCACTTTTTTCCCCCCCTCAAATTCCACTTTTCTGATGCCAAACCCCTTCTCTTTTCCTGAGCAGGACTGACATCTGCATTTCCTTTCTTCTCTCGTTGTTTCTCCTCCCATTTTGTCTCCTTTTATCCTATTCTCTGGGGTCTCTTCTGCCCCTGTTCTTGGAAAACTTTCTCTAAGAGTAGAACTCATCAACAAAGCTACTGTAATTAGCAAAACTTCTTCAGATTTGCATGACTGCCTTCCACCCAAATGCCTCACTAGCAGAACTTGCACCTTACAGAGCAGAATTAGTAGTGTCATGGGACATCCTGTTGAAACTTGCTGAATTTTGCCATGCTTTACCAAATGCTGTTGGTTTCAGAGAGTTGAGGATGGGGTCTCCAGGTCTGCTGCACCCTTTCCAGGTTATCTACGGATGGCTCCTGCTTTTCCTCTTTGCTCCGTGAAAGTCTATGCTAACTCTCTCCTCTCCCTTGTCCTTGCAGGGCGTACATGAGCGTGAAGGAGCTGAAGGAGGCACTGCAGCTGAACAGCACCCACTTCCTCAATGTTTACTTTGCCAGTTCGGTGCGGGAAGAGTTGGCTGGTGCTGCCACTTGGCCATGGGATAAAGAGGCCCTTAGTCACCTGGGTAAGTAAGCTACCCCACTCATGGGGTCTCAGGGTTGTTGGTTTTCCTCTCTCTTGGTTGACTTGGCAAAAAGAGGCAGCTATGATTTGGCTCAATATTGAAGAATTTTAATAAGATGCTCATAACAGGCTTTGGGTCTACCAATAGCTGCAGCTGTAAGGAAAGGAGCTGCCTGTTCCCCATATCCACGTGGTTAAGGTGGTGGGGTTACACCCTGACAAGGGACTCCCAGGTTGTTATGAGAAACTTTTAATAATGAAGGCAGTGAGACAGAGGGACAGAAAGCTTGGGGAGAGCTGCAGGTTCACCATCAGTGCAGGCTCTGGAGAGGGGTTTAGGCTTGCATTTGGCTTCTCTGGGACCTTCCAGGTCTATCTTCCAGGATTCTGGAAATGGTGAACTTCACTTTGCAGCACGTGATGACAAACAGATAAACCATGAGTGTCAGTGGTTTCAGAGCCGAGACTCCACATTTGAGCAACTCCAGAGATGACCAGGCAGTGACCAGTGGCCACTTTCTAATCCAGCTACAAATATGAGGATGACTATCAAATTAAACCATGTTTTTATAACTTGGCTTACTACCTGCTGGAGACAAGGTTCTCGTGGCTTCAGTGAATTCAGGGCAGACCCTTAAGGTCATCAGCCCTGGCAGTCTACAAAACAGTCAAAATGGCAACTGCTTCACTATAGAATGTAAATGTATTGTGTGTTTTCTCCCGTTTCTGCTGTCTCTTTTTCCTGCCTCACCCTCCACCTCTTCAATGTCAGAGTTTTCTGGCAAAGCCCTTTACACTTTGCAGTCAAAACATCTAAAGTGTTTCTCAATAAGTAACTGGAAATAATTACTCCTGACACCAGCACAGCAGACCTAGACCTTCTGCTTTTACAAGTGCATGATGTTCAACCCTTAAAAGTTTTACACTGCTGTTAAAGACCTGTTTTAAAGTTCTCTTTGCCAGTTTCCCTCCCTCAGTGAGTTTCGTGACTGTTTTTTCAATAGCCTATTGCTACAGTTGCTTGTTGAGGAGGGCAAATCTCTATGAAATTTATTCCTTCAGCTTCCAGAAATCACTTCCAAGGCTCAGCTTAACAATCATGTTACTACAGCAAGTGCTTCAGCCACACATGTTCTCTTCAGACCCCTCCCAATGGCTTGCAAGGAGTTGTATGGAGGGGTAATCAGGGTGACTGGTTTCATCAAAAGCTTGCATTTATCTGCGGTCTCAGAGTTTGTGGCCAGCGAGGGACACAAGAGGTGGCACCATCTGGAAATGTTGGATCAGGGTTTAACCGCAGAGGTTCAGGGGAAAGGGGTGTTGTCTTGGCTCTGGTGCCAGAGCTGTGAAGTATGAAGCTGGATCTGAACTTCTTTAAGGCTCTGGCACAAACTGAAGACTTTGGTTCAAGGCTGTCCTTGGTGTTACATTTAATGAGCTCAGGAGGATGGGTGGTGGACTCTGTTCTCTGTAAACAGTAGGCTCCACCACATCATCAAGTGTTTTGTACCACGCACAATATATATTATTTTCCAGCACAGAAGAAACTTAGGACTGCACAGGTCATGAATATATGGCTTTTGACATAACGTCTCACAAGAAGCTACTGGAGAATCTGAGTAGATGTGAAGGTAAAGCAGTGAAGGAAGCGCAAGGAAAACCTTGGGAGGAGCAAATAGTAGTTTGAGAAAAATTCCTGAGCTTTAAGGACCTAACAGTGACCAGGGGTGGAGACAGGTCTTTACACAAGAGATGGGTCTGTCTTCAAGAAGATAGACTCCTTCCTTGTCTGAATCTTGCTAATCTCCTGTCTATCCTGACCTTAAAATATTAAGGTCAGCACACGGGCCCTGCTCCCCCCATGCCACTGTCTGCTCCCATGGAGCAGAAATGTCACGCTGATTTTTCCCTGCACATGTACAGACCCTCTCATGTTTTGGTTCTCTTCCTGAATCAAATTGGTTCCTTGAGTTTGACTTGACTTCTCCAAGAAGATAACCTGCCTCTTGGCCCCAGAGGCTCTTGGTCAGATTTTGCTCTGTTTGTCTCTGAACTGGACTTCCTTAGGTGTTTTCAAGAGAAGTACCGTGAGACTTTTTCTCTCCAACTGCCTTCCCTTCTTCTATTTTAACACTTTCTCTCATCCCAAAGCTCACTAAACATACTGTTTCCAAACTGTCCTCTGTCAGTTCTTCTCTAGATGTTTTTTTAATCTGCCGTCTGGCCTTTGAACTCCTTAGAAATCATTCTTTCATGACCTTTGATTGTGTCTTTCAGGAGGGTCCTCCTCACCTTCCTGTTGGTGTCTTGCCCTTCTGGAAGTCTTCAGTGAACTTTGTTTTTCATCCCCATTTCTTCACCTATGCTTGTTTTGGGCTACCAGAAATTAAGTCACCATTCCTATGCTTGATGACTTACAGATCTATTGCTCTCCTCCAGATTATTTTCCTGAGCAAATGTGAATTTCAGGCAGCCTTCTTGAAGGTTTAGGGATGGTTTACCATTTTAGACCAGTAGTAATACCAGCCAACAGCAACTACATTCATTGAAGCATAAGAGATAATTACTGACTTGGAGAGGGTGAACTGGTCTTTGACACTTCTATAGGTAGTATTTCAGCTGCTGTGGAGCTCCTAGACAGAGACAACTTGCAGCCAGCTAACACCAGTGGTAGAAGATCTCAGGTCTGTTTGCACTGCTCTCTCTAACCATACTGTCTGTCTCAGTCTTTCCACAACAATCACAGTGAGTTCCTCTCAAATTCAGTGTTCTTGCTTGGAGTCTGGAATGAATTTTCTGAGAACATAGAAGTAAATCTTTTTAACTACAACACACGAGGAGTCGAAGAACCCGTCCTGTAAAAAACTTAGCTTTCCGCAGTGGAAAGCCTTGCCTCAAAAACCCTAGCAACGTAATAATGCAGACACTTTAAACTTCATGTGTAGCTGCATGTGAACTGTATTTGCATAAACATGGTCGAAAGGCAAGGGAATTGTGAATATCTGATGTTATATAAATACTTTCTGCAGTTATATAAGCTGAGGCCAGCTCATATATCTGGCTGAGGTCAGTGGATCCTGAAGGAGGGCCAGCCGTTCCATCAAAGGTACCTTAAGCAATGGCCATCTTCCTGTCTGACTAACGGTCATGTGCTTGTTCCATTAATTGCTGTGACTCAGTGTTTGGGGAAGACTGGCCCTGTGATACAGGTTCAGCTTTGTGGCTTGCAGTTTAAAGATCCCATGCTTGCTTGAGCATGTTGCTTGCTCTCTACAACAGCCCTGACCCAGGAACAGGTTGGCTTCTTGGGGGCTGACTTGAACCAGAGTCCTTCAACATTGCCATTGATCATGGTTAGAAGCAGGGCAATGTCCTGGGAGTGGGAGCTTCCAAGGGATGTGTGAGTGAAGAAGTGGGGTCCCCGCCAGCTAATCATTCACTGTACTGATGGACTGGGCACCTCTTGTTGCTTGAGCAGAGTTGAGGATTGACCTTGGGGATATTACCAGCTCTGCAGCTGTAGCTGGTAGGTCTGGTCTGAAGGGAGAGGATGTTGTGAGGCCATACCTGAAGCTTTCCAGCTGCCTAGTCTCAGCTGGGTGAATGAGTCCAAAGAAGACTCTGGTTCACCTGCCTTGGAGTGCTGGACCCTCTTGATGTCACAGGGACAGGACATTGAAGTTTTTAGCTTGGTTGTGTAAATGCTGACCTTGAGGGCCTCCTTGGGCTGGTTCTCAGGCATGAGAGGGAGAGTTCACTTAAAGCCCAATTTAGCCCATCTCCCAGGGCAGGAGGAAGCAGAGGTGAGAAGGAAAGCCTGATCTGCAGAGGAGGGAGAGGGAAGGCTGGTCTTGTTGGGATGTTAGGAACAATTCCACATCTTGCCTTCACAGGCAGGACCCTGCAGAGGGGAAATACAACTTCCTGGTCCAAAGCTGGGAGCTCTCCCAGCTCATCAGGGAGCTGTGGGGACAGGGAATGGAGGGACGGGGATGTTCTGGAAGGAAGGCAGAGTTCTCATGCTGTTTCTAATCCTTCCTTCTAATTAGCTGTAAAAAGAAGTACTAAAAATATGATTGTCCTTGTGGAGTGTGGGGGAGGGATGGGATAGGGGAAGCCAGCAGAGAGGAGGGGGAGGGACAGGGTATCCCAGCCTTGGCATCCCTCCCCTGTGACAGTTTTCTCTCTCCCTGTACTGGAATCCCATTTATTCCCCCACTTGGGAAATGTGTTTGGTTTCTGCTGGGAGGAGGGCTGCTTGGTCACAGGGCCTCCCATGCCCCTGGTGCTCAGACCCGTTCCTTGTGGTTAGTGCCGCAGGATGTGTGCAGGACTTTCACATCTCATTTATTTGTTTATGAACACTATTTTCTTTCTGCATGCGCATTCCTCCTTTCAGACCTTTGGGCAGGCAGCCCTCTGCCTTGCTCAGGCTTGGGTTTGGCTGCAGAGATGCCTTTTCTTTCTCTCTTCTCTTATGCCCTGCTTTGATTAAGATGAGAAGCAGCTTTTTTAATGTGTCCACTGGGTTCTCCATCAATGGGATGCCCTTTGCTATCTATAGCATTTGCCAGTTGAGAGGTGGATGGCTTGCAAAAACCTAATGATTGATAGGACACAACATGAAGGTCCCAAAAGGATTTTTCAACCTCTGTACCTTCTTGTAGCCCATCTCCAGTCAACTAAAGGGTCAAGAGCTAACTGATGGGATGCAAGGTCCTCTGCTCTGATGTTTTACAGCTGGGGAGAAAGGGAATGCAGCTACTTTGTGACCCATCCTTTGGCTCAAGCCAAGCTGCCCTGGGCATAAGATCCACACTGTGGGGAGGAAGAACAACAAACGTGAATTTTTAGCTAAGAAACGGTGCTACTTGACAGGTCAGTGGTGTCTTTCAGCCCTTCCATAAGCCACACATGCAGGATGCTCCATAGAAGATGCCATCCTTATTTCTTCACCCTCTTGCAACCCTGTTGGGTTCGAGAGCGTTGCTCAGGGCATCTCTGAGGGCCCCTTTCTAGCCCCCAACCCTGTGGTCAACCAGCATGGCTCCACCAGAGGAGTCACAGACCTGCTGGTGTCCCACCAGGGACACTGTGATCTGAAGAAAGCCCTCCCTTGGAAGGGATGCCCTGTACTTGAGGACATGAGGTAGTCCAGTAGTGCACAGAGCTGATCCAGGAGCGGATTTCAAGCAGTCTATGCTGTGGCTGGAGACAGGATCACATGGTGGCCCTCTGCCAATTTTAACTTTGCTGGCAGGGACAGCAATCAGCAGCAGAGATGCAGTAGCAGAGGCTCTGCTGTGAGGTAGCTGGCACAGTAAATCCTCCAGGGCCCTGCAAAGGAAGGAGCAAGCTGTGCTGGAGCCAGATATTCACTGCACTGCCATCCAAGGTGTCTGGGTTAAAAGTAGTTAGGTAAAAACGGCCTCCATGCCATGGAGGTATGGCCTGGAGTCAGCCTGGGCATATACCGGGGTCTGCTTTTTGGCCCTTCATCTTGCTGATTTTCTCCAGCCCTTGCTCCTCCACCATAAGACAGCATGGAAAAGTGGATGGAGCAAGGAAATGAGAAGAGGAAAGGGGAGGAAATGGCCAATGAAAAGCCTCAAAGAAGGGAGAAAAAAGCAGAGTTTCCGAAGAGATTTTCATTTGGGCAAAATAAAGAAATAAAAGGAGGCCAGAGAAGAGAGGTAAGTTTTGCTCTTGAGCATCCTCTGTGGACAGTTTCCCAGCAGATGTGGTACAGAATTGTTGGTACACGGTGTGCATCCCAGGTCAGGAGTTGGAGATGCTGGCAGTGAGCAAAGGGAAGGCTCTGCTCCCCCTCGCTTTCCTCAGCATCATTGTTCCTTGGTCTTCCCATCACAGGTGGGTGGGTAGGAGATGAAAAGCACCTTGTCCTGAAGCCAAGAGGCAGCCTAGGGCAGGATCAGCATGGGTCCCTATCTAGCTCTATGCTGTTGCTGTCAGTATGAGGTGGCAGCTCTGGGCAGTTTCTGGGTGACTTAGTCTGTACCCATGCTCCAGCATCTTTGACAGTTGAACCTGCACCAAACTGGCTTGGAGATGAACTGCCCCTTTGTGCCCCCTTGAGTCAAGGGGTTGGGGTGCCCCAGTGAAGAGGATTAGGACTGCGATGGGTGGGGGGTTCTCACCTGGTTCACTTGGTGCACCTTGCCTACACGCAAACCCCTCTGCAGGGGAGGAAGAGATCTTCAGAAGCTGTGTTTTGGAAAATCCCACTCTAAAATAAACAGTGAATTCGGGTCAGGTTTGTGGTAGAAGCTTAGTGGATTGCAACAGCACCTCATGAGGGTTTTAGTTTACTCACAAGGGTCTGGTTTGGAGGTTGAAGCAATAGATCATTGATGTTTTCTCAGTAGGGGCCAGAGGTAGTGCATTTGAATCTTCATATGGACTTGTCCTGCAGGTGGCTTCTAGTTGGCGCAGCCAAGTGCGTCAGGACTTTGCTAGGCACCTCGTTCTCACCTGTCGTGGGAGCTGGCATGCTTTAGCCACCTGTCTAGGCTACGGAAGGTCTTCTGTCCTCTGGTTCAAAAGATTATCCCTGTAAACTCACAGCATGTCTTGGTTTGGTGCCCTGGCTCCAAACCTCATTTGGAGTTGTAAGTGCAAACCAAAACAGACACTGAATTACAAACATGTGAAAAGACACAGAGGAAAATGGTAGCTGAAATGATTGAAGATGTTGGGGGGAGTGGTGTGATCAGAAGGGGAAGAAAAACCACCCACCCCATTCCGCTCCAAGGGGGCAAAGGAGCCCTCTTCCCATCCTACAAGAGGGTGAATATGTCCATCTTCAGGTCTCCATTTGGCACCTCATTTGTGACCTGGAAGCACAATGAGAGGAGTTTTACCTAGCACAGGTGAGTAATGGCGGCTGCCTGCTGTCTCTTTCTCTGGATGATGTTCTCTGTACTTGCAATTCTAGGTGGAGTTGTCCTTAACCCTGCTTATTACGGTATGCACGGCCACACGAACACCATGATCCACGAAGTGGGACATGTCCTGGGGCTGTACCATGTCTTTAAGGGAGTGAGTGAGCGGGAATCTTGTGACGATCCCTGCAGGGAGACAACTCCGTCTATGGAGACGGGAGACCTCTGTGCTGACACTGCCCCCACCCCAAAGAGTAAACTCTGTCGGGATCCAGACCCTACCAATGACACCTGCGGCCAGACACATTTCACAGGAACGCCCTTCAACAACTACATGAGTTACACAGGTAACGAGTAATCGTTGTTAGAAATCGTAAGGAGTCACCTTCCCTAGAAACTTGGGTTTCTCTCCCTTCTGCGTCCATCGATAGTCCCTTCCCTTGTTCCCTAACTGATGTGGTCCCTCCTGGTGCGTTGGGATGCAGCAGGCTGCAGCCTGTGCTTGCAGTAGCTTCTTAGCCCCTTTCTTGCTGCAGGCTGTTTTCATACCTCCCTCCCTCCCTGCCAGTCTGTCACTAGACATGCATCAAGGCCGTTCTTGTCTGCATGGTGGTGTGCCTTAGTTCTCCAGTGCTGAAGCAACTTTATTATTACTACTACTGCTACTACTACTATTATGATTTTGGACCTTTGAGTTGACCCCTTTTGGCTTGGTTTCCAAAGGCATACTGCGGAGGGCTGGTGTTCCTCCTGGTAGCCCAGGAAGACCAAAGCCTGAAGAGCAATTTTGTCACCCCCAGCTGACCCCATGAGGATGGTGGCACTGCCTAGGCGTTAGAGCTGGTGTGAGCTGGATGTTGAGCAAGTGCAGGAATGTGGAGCTACTGAGGCAGTGCCATCTTGTGGCTTTGGGGACACATGACATCAGAGAGTCCTGGCAGGAGAGCCACCACACGCTGGTGTCTCCCAGGTCTCCCTAGAGGTCCCCAAAACAGAGTCTGGAGATCAGGAACAGTGCACATTGCCGTGCCCTGCTGGCTGATCCCTGCCACCCTCAGCCTGGTCTTTATTCCCCCAGATGATGACTGCACCAACACCTTCACCCCCAACCAAGTGGCCCGGATGCATTGCTACCTGGACTTGGTGTACCAGCGCTGGGGCCAGAGCAAGAAGCCTGTGCCCATCCCGATCCCTCCCATGGTCACAGGGCAGACGCAGGACTCCCTCAGCATCTACTGGCTGCCTCCCATCAGCGGTGTCATCCATGAGAGGTAAGGGATCTGCTGTTGCGATGGTCTTGGGCTTGCACAGGAGCCTGCTAGAAGGGACAAGGGACCCTCTATGGTGCAGACTCCCCATACCTTTTCCCACTTGGTCGTCTCTAGCAGAGCCCTCAGACACAGGAACCGGGCTGCTGCGATCGCCCCGCTGGCACATGGGCTCTCCTGCAAGCCTTCTGCTGTCGGGGTGCTGGGAGGGGAAGCCAAAGAGCGTTGGGAGGCAACGCCAATTCTTAAACCCCAGAGTGCAATTACAGAATGAAAAATGAGCTTCATATAGCACTTATTGTATAAAATGGCCATTTACCAGGAGGAAATGCAGCCTTGTGGTTAAGGCAGGGAGCTCGAACCGCAAGAGCTGGCTTTCATTCCCAGCGCTGTCATGGACTCATGGTGTAACTAACTGGGGGTAAGTCAGGAAACTTTTCAAGCCAGAGAAACGGTGCTGAGGAACCAGAATTGTTTGGCTGGTGAGCAGTGCATGGCCCTGAGCCACCGGGTGGCTGTCTTCCTTCTCCCCAACACTGGGGAGTCACTAGGACCTGGATATGCCACCAATGCCTCTGTTCAGCAGCCCCTATTACTAAAACATTTTGGTTTCCACTAGGTTTTAGGTCTATGCTTTTATTATGGGACCGTAAGCATATGTTAAAGAGCTCTTGAAATTGTTTTAAAGCTAGTTCAAAAAGTCAGTTCAAACACTGACTCAAACACCCTGAGTCAGTGTTTACTGCCCTTTCAAAGAACTAATACTCTCCACGATGGGCCTTTGGTCCCAGGGATAACGAGAGTGTGTACCTGTTACCCTGAAGGCATGAGAGCCTCTCAGTGCTGGGTGGCCTTGAGTCATCCAAACAAACTGCTTTGGTGGGGAACAGAGTGGTTTGGGAGCAGGAAAACACAGGTCTAGGCGGCAGGAGCTGGGTCTTCAGATCCATCCCTGGCTCTTGCTCATAACTGGCTCAGAAGCTGGTCCACAGTGGGGGTTCTGCATCCCCTGTGATGAACTTGCCAAGGAAGGGGTTTGAGGCTGGTCTTTATCAGAGAAAAGTCTCTTTTTCTTTCCTGGACAGCACAGTGGTACCCTCTTTAATTGACATTATTGTGACTGTCTTGTATTGCAGTAGTGACAAAAGCCAAAAACCTGATTCTGGGGTTTAGTGGGGATAGACCCAAGTGCACCCACCCAACTGCAGAGGCATTGTCCCCGGAAGCATGAAGTCTGTTAGATCTGTTTCATGGTAGAGAACAGGCAATTTAATAGCTTATCTAAGACTATCCAGAGAGCCTGTAGAAGAAGAGGGACTACATCTGGCTTGTCCACGATCACTCTTATTCTGTCTTTGACAAAGCTTATTCCAAGCAGGATGATATGCCCAGGGACTTCCTGAGAGCTTAGCTTTGCTTTTCCAACTTCCCATCTGATCCTGCCTGGACAAATGTGGATGGAAAATTAACCAGTCATGATTAGACATGCCAATGCCTTTGTCTTCTGTCTGCAGGGAGCAGGACACGCTCTGCGATAACTGTGCGGAGGACGGCACCTTCCGTCAGTATGTGCACGAGGCCTCTTCCCCTCGGGTCTGTGATTCCTCTGGCTACTGGACCCCAGAAGAAGCAGAAGGTAAACACAGCCTCTCTTTCCCTGGCTGTGAATCTCTCGGACAGAAACAAGATCTTGTTGGGAAAAGGAAAATAAGCTTTTTTTTCTTTTAGAGAGTGAGATGTCTCCTCTCTGGGGAGGCTTTTTAGTGTAGGAAGGAATTCTAGGTGCCCGGGAGATACCTGGTAACTGCCAGCTGGCTTTGGACAAACAAACTGACACCCTGATATTAACCCCAACCATTGCCCATGAAGGTGTTAATGAGAGATACTGGTCAAAAGGGAGGGGCATTTCATTGAAATAAGTCTTACAACATAGATTTTGGGACCTCATCCAAAACCTCAGGGGCATTCACAGGCTTTGATGCAGCCTTGTCCAAAGGGAGCAAGAGGAGCTCCTTGCTCAGTCCCACTGAGTCTGTACCAAGTCCTGGGCAATCTGGGTTGGATGCAATCCCTCACTGGCAAGGTGAACAGCAGGGTGTTACAACTTCTCTTGTGCTGACATCCAGATGTTGGTTTAGAGACCCACCTTGTGGGCATGGTGGTGGCTTTCAGGGTCATGCAGCTGCCATAGGAGCTATTGGGCTTTTCATACTGCCTCAACTTCTCCAAGGGCAAGGCAGAGGAGGCAGGAGACCAGGTGAAATGATCCAGTGAGCTGTAAGTAGTGCACATGCTGCTGTTGAACCATGTGGAGCCAGAGGATCTGTTAGTTCTGTGCATCTGCACATCTGAGCCACTGAGGTCAACTGAAAATGTGCATGGGCGGTTGCGGAGAAAATGCAGTTTGGACATTATTACACCTTTGGGATGTAGCTCATGCTTTGAGAACCAGAGTGTCAGGATGTAGCTGAGATTCTGTGTCTGAAAACTCTTTAATTTAAGTGTCTCTTGCTAGCATTGCAAGTTCAGGGGGAGGGAAAAAAATAATGTAAAGAAATAATCAAATTTGTGCTTATTCAGTGATACCAAACAAATCAAAGCTTATCTCATTTATTGTCAGTGGTTCCTGTTTCCCCCACATGTCTGATTCACTGGCAAATTAAAACTGCTTCTGGAATTATTGGATGTTGTTTTCTCCTATGCATGACCTGCAGTTATCACAAGTGCATGTTTGCTCTGGTGAGAGAGACAGGTTTTATGGTTTTTAGAAGACTAATATTAAATGGATGCAGGCTTTGAAATGGTGGTGGGTCCTAAGAAATGCTTGCAGTGACTGATGAAGACAAGGGTATTTCTACTACAGGATGATGAATTCCAGTGATGCTTTCTGAGATTGAAAGCCCAATGCTACATTGCTCTTGCTGAGTGCTAACCCACCACCAGGGGAGGCAGGCTGGGGGTCTGAGGTCAGCCTGGGCCCGATCCTGGAGGTCCCGGTGGAAGAACAGCCTTCCAGAGCTGCTTCCCTGGCTTGCTTTGGACCTGGTCCCTTGCTGCCTATGACCTGTTCCAGCACTGTGGAAAGCTTTGGTCTCTGCTCTGCTTAGCCTATGCCCAAACCTATGGAGCCACAGGGACTCGGCATTCAGGTGCCCTTGGCAAGCCTTCTGTGCCCATGAGACTACAGAGCAAGCTTCATGTCCCCCAGCTGTGTTCAGGCTGTCTTTAGAGCTTGGCACTGTGACCAGCTCCAGCATGGATACTATTGTCCCTGGTTTAGAGGGCTGTGGGACACCAGACCTGCCAAGCCTTGTGCTTGTATGCATACCCAGGAGCTGGGAGACTAGTGGTGCTTATTGCTTTCTAGGATGTTAGGGCAGATGCCACCAGCTCTGGCACATGCCTGTAGTGGGTGCAAAACCGCATGGGTGTGCAGCTATAGCATAGAGATGCGTAAGCACCGACGGGGTACTGCAGGGAGGATCGCCCTTCTGGGACCCCTGCGAGGTCAGCTGTCCCCTGGTTCTCATCAGCCTCCTCCTCATCCCTCCTGCCCAGGGCCCCCAGATGTGGATCAGCCTTGTGAGCCCAGCCTGCAGGCCTGGAGTCCGGAGCTCCACCTGTACCACATGAACATGACTGTGCCGTGCCCACAGCCAGATGGCTGCATCCTGGAGCTGCGCTTCCTGCACCCCGTCTACCCTGATTCCCTCACCCTCTGGACCACATACCTCTCCACGGGCTCTCCCAAGGCGCTGTCTGACATTGAAGTCCTGACAGAGCAGGGGGAGTCCATCCATCTGGGCCCCCTGGACACCTTCTGTGATGTCCCCTTTACCGTGAAGCTCAACATGCCTAAAAAGGTGTCCGGAGTCAAAATCTACACCTTTGATGAGAGGATGGAGATAGACACAGCCCTGCTGACCTCCATGCCCCATAGCTCTCTCTGCTCTGCCTGCAAGCTGATCCAGTACCGAGTCCTCCGCGATCCCCCGTTTGCAAACGGATCCCCTGCCGCCCCGGTACAGGCGCACCGCCAGTTCGTCGACACGTGAGTGATGAGGCTGCTCTGTCACAGGCTGAGTGGGTGGCTGGGACAGTTTTGATGACCTCCTCAGGTCCTGCCTTTGAATCCCTGGATGATTTTGCTTGTGTTTTGGTTTTTTTTTTCCACTCCCTGGGAATTACCATGTTCAATGCCATGAGTGGATTCCCTATTCAGCACTGAGGAAGCTTGTTGCAGACCCACCAGGCTAGCACAACCCCTGCCCATGAGCCCAGGCTAACTAGAAGGAGCTTATTAAACCCGGAAACATTTTCCCCATTAACACAACAAGTAAAATGATTGTTTGAGTTAATTCCACTTCTCCCCAGCCTCAGACCCTAGGGAAATAAGCAGCAGGCCCCTCTGCACGACCTGGCAGAGACTCTCTTCCCACAGTCTCTGCCTCTGGTGGTTTAGAGTACGAAGACATATGTCAAACTGTGATACTGCATGGGCACACACACGTGATTTCTAGCTGTGGTGAGCAAATCTGTTGCAGATGTATGGGCTGTTCCCTCCTGCTCTTTCTTCAAGTCCTCTCTGTTCCTGCAGGGAAGTCATGCCTGGGCAGGTGTACCACTACCAGGTGCAGGCAGTCTCTGGGACAACCTCGGGAGAAGCCTCCCCACCGCTCATCCATGTCCATGGAGCACCCTACTGTGGGGATGGGAAGGTGACCACGTAAGTCACGAAACTCAAGCTCTCAGCTGAGGTTCTTTAAGCTGTCAGGTCATCCTGCCTCAAAGGGAAGCACCGTGTTGGTCCTCCACCCATGGGTAGTTGACTGAAGATGCCGCACTGAATCCCTCCAGCAGACTGGACTATAGAGCTTGTGTTTTGTAAAATGCTATGTGCATAGGAGATGGAGACAGTCTTTTTGAGAAGCAGGGTCTGGATGAGGGGTCCAGCCTGAACATCCTCTGTGTTTGACTGCAGTGCTTGGATTCTGGCCCATCTCAGCAAACTGTCATGGATTCTGACCCCAAAGGGATCTGCCTTTGGGACTGGCCAATATAACCTTTTGCACAGGGCACACAGTGGTGGCCCTGCAGGAGTAGATTCCACAGCAAGCGCAGTCCCACACTGCGTGGCATCTTTAGAGAGCTGTCTGGTCTCTGCTTAGAGACCCCAAATGATGAGGGATGCGCCACCTCTACACTGAGAGACTCCAATGGTTCACCTGCTCTGTCTGGGGATAATTATGCCAAATTTCCATATTTTAGCTTTTTCAGACTTCAACTTCCAGGTTACTTAGAATCACTTTCCTTTGAAAACAGATTGCTTACTTAACAGTGTGAGGAAAGTGGACAACTGAAGCAAGTGCAGGAGGGATTGTGGTATTGTACAAGACCCAGCAAGGCAAAGAGGCTTCAAGCAGGGCTAGCTGCTAAAGTGGTGTAATCTGCTATGGTTTTAGCATGAATTCATACTAGCTGAAGACTTGGTCCAGAGAGAGCAAATGACCACATTAGGCTCTGTTGTCAAAGTCAATCAAAAAGTGAGAGGAGCAGAAATGGGCAGAGAGCAGCTGAGATTTTTGGCAGGCTTTCCTGTTCCTGAGCTGTTGTGGGGAAGACCATGCAGGAAGCTTTGTCTGTGAAAGTTTTTTCCTTTGTACCATGTGTGGAAGAGTGAGCCAAAGGTGGGAAGTTGGGACACAGTGGATCTTTCGTGTTAGATGAGGGTGGAGGTGGGTGAGCATCACAACATGTATGTCTGAAGTTTTTTTGCTCCTTGTGTTTTGGGATATGTAACTCTGTGCACAAAAGAATGGGTACAAATCGAGGAATTTCTGCCAGCTTTTCCCATCAGGTCTACTTTCTGCAGTATGGGGACAGAACTTTTTCAAGGAAACTGCATGGGGGGTTTTCTTCATGAGATGCCATGCATGTCAGCTGAGGGCTGATTCTTGTCTCTTCTTGGGCTAACATCCTCCCTCTCCCTTCTCCTGCCTTCCCTTCTCCAACTCCCACTGAAACACCAGGCCCATCTCAGAACCTCCTGCTCTCTCCAATACTTGCTTTCTCCAGCAGCAAGTCTTCCTGATGCTTGGTTCTCTACTTCCTGCGTTGTACATAGCTTCATTTTCTCCCATAGTTCTTGCCTCAGATCTTATAAGAAAGTCACATTACAGTCATGCCTTCTCCCATACGCTGTGTTTTCAACCTCTTTTTATTGCCTGGCAAGATATGGTGTTTTCTCTCCTCTACCTTAGTCCACATGTGGTTCTGTGGAAATGGAACCAAGATACGGGGTCCTCACTCATGATTGGGCAGAAGCACAGGAGTGTCGAGTCAAGGGTGGTGTTAACATGTCTGGCTGTTGTCCTCTTAGGAGCCTGGAGGAGGAATGCGATGATGGGGGCTTGCTGGATGGAGATGGCTGTTCCAGGAACTGTAAAAAGGAAAAAGGCTTCAACTGTGTCGGTGAGTCCAAATGGATTGAGACATCCTTTTGAGGTGGGAGTCAAAACTGTACATTATTGACACTGCTCCTCAGAGCAGGGGGCGATGCACCTCATTGCAACAAAATGTGGATCTGCAGCTGGAGTGATCCATGGAGCATGTCAGGCCCTTGTGGTGGGAAATCCCAGGGCTAAACAGCCAGCATGCCTCAAGTGTATGTGCCTGGAGCCTGGTTTGTAAATGGGTCATCCCTTGTCTCCTTGCAGGGGAACCAAGCCTATGCTATGTGCACGAAGGGGACGGTGTGTGTGAACCGTTTGAGAAGACAAGCAGTGTCCTGGACTGTGGTCCCTACACGCCCGATGGATACATGGATCTGTGGGCAGCAAAAGCCTATGCCTCCCATCAGGACGCGAAGTCCTGCCCTGCTTCCTTGGTCACTGGAGAGCCTGTTGTGAAGGTGAGTGAAGGCATGGCCAAAAAACAAAAAGACTTTTCTAGCAAAGCCCATGCAGTAAAGCTGGGGAAGTCACTGCTGCAAGAGTGTACTGAGGCAAAAAAAAAAAATCTTCAGAGCAGTTTGCTAAACAGTGACCACCCCTGTCCCACCAGCCAAATGCACAATTTTGAGCATGTGAGTAGTCCCACTGTCAGTTTAAAAAAATCCCGTAAGTCTAATACCTTATAAGGTCAGGGCATGAAAGGATAAAATCAGGCATACATCAGCATCTGTGCTGCTCTCAAACTCTCTGATCTGAAGCCAAGGGAAAATCAATGGGAGGATTCCCATCTTTCATATGGGCTTTGGATTAGGTCCTGGAGGTCTAGGACAGGATTTTGCCTGATCAGTGTTAACATGGTGTGTGTATGTTCTTTCCTAGCAAGATGAAGGGCAAGAAATATGTAGAGAGGTCATATTTAGTCCTTTATACATGTCTTTCTATTGACCAGATATAAGGAACATTCTTATAGAATGTTCTTATAGAATGTTCTACAGTTCTTATTCTTATAGAATGTTCTACAGAGACCTACAGCATGATTAAATTGCCCAGATGTACATGTCTAATGAGATGCCTTGGGCTCAGGTATCTGCTCCTCTAAAATTACACATGTATCTCCCAGGTTTTATCTGCCAGGCCTATGGGGATGTCTGGGATACCATAGGGCATCGAATGGCACAGAAGACTGGTATTCAGGCAAATGAATCACACCTTTGGATCTCATCAGCCCAGCCAAAATCAGGAGGCTGTGGTCTTACCTACTATCTCACAGCTTGGCTCATTATTTCTTATTCAGCCCCACAGACACCATGGGGTGCTTAAACAGCACATTTACAGCATCTCAAAATGACAAAGGCCTCCTGTGCACATGTGTGGGCAGTGAGATGTCACTCCTGCTTAGGAACCTACATCCTAATTGTCTTCATGCTAGGAACCAGCTTGGGATCCTTCTCAATGTTTGTTGAGTCTTCCTTGAGGTTTTGTAGGTGCGGTTTCTTTCTCACTTTCCTTGCTTCTTTCTGGGTTGAAATAAATCTCTCCTTTCAGGTATGTAAATCCCACCTTCACGATGTGCCAAAGGACCTTTCCCTGGCTGCTTGGTTCCCCTGCACTCCCAGCCAAGACGATGCTCAGGATCCAGATGAGGAGAGGATGCCCTTGGGCGATGAGGGAGTTTGGCTCAAGGTAAGTGAGGATGTGTGGTCAGGCACAGAAGGATTTGCTCATCTTTGCCCAGCACTTCGGTGACAAAGACCCATCCTTTTCTGTCCTGTAGGAGCTACAGCAGTCTTAAAAACTGCTCAGATAGGACTTCATATCCTACTGAACTCTTCGCAAACCCCAAATGCCTGTTCACATTCCCACTGTGAACAGCAAACCCATCCTGGGGCAGATTGCCAGGAGAAGGGCTGTGTCTGAAACCAGAAGCCCACAGAAATGTGTTGAGGCTGAGAAACAACTTGCTTCTGACTATTCCCTGCAGTCAAGCTGTGCTGTTACACCCCCAAAGGGTGGACACAAGCTGTGTTTAAAGTCTTAATTGTCTTTGTTCCCCATGGCTGTGAAGAGCAACAGAGGGTAGCTGGATATACTTTGCCATCCGGAGGGGTCCTGAGCACTCCAGGTTGCTGCTGAGCACCCTGAGCCCACAGCAATCAGCTGAGGCATGCAGGTCTTCCTGCCCCCTGGTGACTCCAGACCAAAGGAGGCACTTCTGTGCCCAAGATGCTGGTCCTGCAGTCCAATGGGGGCTCGGGGGCTGCCTTTGGGAAGGCACCTGGAGGGTCAAACCTCTCTGTCCTGGCAGGCAGAGGAGCAGGACAGTGGAGAGCTGAGTGTTAGGCCAACATGATTTTTACAGCATCGATTTTCTGACCACAGACACAGTTTAGAGGTTTCATGGCTGTTGCCTGGTGTCACTGGAAAGCTGGGCTCTGATGTGCTGCTTCCTCTGCAGTTTGAGGGGCACCTTGTCCTGCTTTGCTCAAGGTTGTCTAGAGAGGACCTCTTCCCAAGACGCTCAGATGGCTTGGTGAATCATCAAACCTGAGTCAATAAACATGGCTATTGCCTCTGAGGTTCTCTGACTCTCCAAGGAACTTCCTTTAACTGTTTGGGGTTGGTTTGTTTTTTTTTTTTTCCTTCCTTGTCTGTGTGCTCACAACCTACTTTCCAGCTTCAATCTCTGGCCATGACAAATGTGCCTCCTTTCTTCCTTTGCTAGCAAGAAAGCAGCAATCTCCCCCTCTGCCCTACCTAGATGAAAGCTTGCTTTCCAGTTCTCACCAGGGGTTAAAGTGTGTTCCAGTTTTATTGGAGCTTGTGGTCAGTTGTCTTCCTCTATGGATGTTTATATTAAAGACTTTCATTACTGGTTCTCCGTGCTCTCTCTAGGAGTGCTATTATTTTCCTCCCATAAAATTATTTATGGACTAGTAATAAATATGCCCTTTTCCTTTTTTCTTTTTTTCCCTTTTTTTAATAGAGTTTGCCTGATTGGTAACATATTGGGTTAGGAAAGACAGCTTCTTGTTGACAATTTGCCTAGCACACCCGCCTGCCCGGACAGGAACAGTGCTGTTCATACACATGTGTACCCACATGTGCATGGTGTTTCGTGGCCATTTTAAAGCTGTTGCACCTGTCACCCGGGTTAGAGCCACACCACAAAACTCATCGGGTGGTAGGAATTGCTTCCTATGGTGTTTCTCGAGAGGTGGCACCAATGAGCAAGGGAAAGGTTGGGTCATGCTGTAAGCGGGCTGGGGCTGGAGGCAAGAGTGGGCCACCTAACAAAGCATCTACCGTGCACCTTGGATCTGTCTGCAGATGGGAATAGTTATGATTTGCAGATCTCCAGCCATGCTTTGTTCTTAGTTTCTAACACATCTGATGAGGAGAGAAATCAAAATCACTTGTAAGCAAGTCAGGATGTGTAATATGCAGGAAATTAAACAGAAGGGGGGAGAGGGAGGGAGAAAAATTTAAGAAGATAGCCTGCTGTGGCCAGGCATGTAATACATATTAAAAAAAAAAAAAAATTGGGATGTTAGTCAAGTCAGCTGCTGTTGGTCTAACTTGGGGCCAGTGTCCCTCACCTCCAAGTAGATGCACTGTAGGAAGGGAAAGACTAAACCCTCCAACTTAAGCTGTGTAGTCCAGGGAAAGCCTCACCTGACTTCTCCAACCATCTCTCCTCCTGTGAGGAGCTGTGCTTGGAGTGGGCAGCAGGTGGCTGGGTTAAAATCAGCTGGCTCCTTGGGGCTTCCCGGCTGCAGCTCCGTCCTGGGGGCCTCCTTGGAGCAGGCTCTGAGCACTGCTGGCTTTCCTTTGCCTTTCCTCCCTTCTTGCTTTTTCTCACCAGCTTCTGAGCTCAGGTGGGGAGACAGCAGGGATATACCAAACAAAAAAAAAAGGGAGGGCAGCTTCATCCTCCTGGTCCACTCCTTGCAGCGGGGCCAGCCCTGTGCAAGAGCAAGCCCTGGCCAAGGGATCGTGTAGGCAGCGTTGGGGACTTGCTCGAGGGGTGTTTGCCACCGAGCACCTCCCTGCAGGGTGGGAGCCCTGGGATAAAGCCCAAGGTTTTCTCCCACTCCTGTGTGTGAGCAATGCCTGGCATGGCACAAACCACCCTGAGGCTGGGCTCCATCGCGAGTCAGGTGGTTGTCCCCTCCGCTCCCACAGTCTGCTCCTTGGGCTGTGCCTGGCCAGCCGGGACTTGTCCTCCTCTGAAATATACCTTCACCTTGCATTTCTGGGCTCCCTCCATGCCAGCATTCAACAAAAACACTCCATAGGGTGGGTCTTGATCAAAACACATCTCAGCACTGGGTGGGGGGCACCAGGGTGGGGGAGAAAAACATTTCTATCCTCTTACTTCCAAAGAACATCTGCCCTGCCGTGATTGATGCCGTGAGTCTCCCGGCTGCCTCCTGTAGCCTTCAGGGCTGTAGACAAGTGGGGAGCTGCCGGCTCTCCCAGCCGGCAGGACTTCTTCCCACAAATCTTTCCACATGTTGGCTGACGGACAGTTTGCAGTCACTCTGGGTACTGGGGCTGTTCTTTGGTCTTTTTTTTTTTTTTAATGGAAATATTTTGGTGGCAGGGCTGGTAGCTGTGTTCTCTGGGTGCCTCACTTGCCTGACGGGCACTGTGCGGGGTGGGAGTCAGAGGCTGGGGAAGGGAGGGCAGAAAAGGGGTTATCCAGGTCTCGGTCAGGTGTTGCTCAATTTTAAGAGCAGCAAATGTGGAAGCTGGGAAGATGGCATAAATTTATGGCAAGGCAGGACTGATACACGTGGGGAAGATTAGTGAAAGGGAGAAGGGGAATTAGGAGGGAAAGGACTGTGTTCCTGCACCTTTCCTTTCCTCCTCTCTCTCTTCCCACCCATTTGCTGCCCTGCACATCTGCAGTCTCTGACCCCCTAACCCTGCTCCTGAGCTCCCTCTTTCTCTCCCTCTTGCATATGTGGGATCAGAAAGGCTGTATTTGGTATGCACGCTCTCAGGGTCTCTCTTGCCTTCCTGCCCAGGTGTGTTTTGAGAGACCTGCGGTGCCCACTTCCCTCCTGATCTTCCTGGCCTCTGACGGCACCATCCCAAGCAGCCAGCGCAAGCCAAGGGTGACCGTCCAGCTGAGCGACATAGATGGGCTGAACCACTCTTTGGGTGAGCATCCTATGGGCTGTGGCACCAGTCCGTGCTGTCCCAGCAGGGATACCAGGAGCCCCCACCATTGCTGCTATCTCTCGCTGAGTTGGGTGCTGGTGTCCCCTGTCCTCCTTTGCAGCGTCTTCCACTTCCCAAGCTGGTCTGTTGGGATATGTGAGGGAGTGGAAGAGGTAAATCAAAAGCAAAGAAAATATCCCTGGAGCTGAACTAGCAGCTTCTTTCTTTGCCACATCTTGCAGGGATGTACGACCTGTCTTGCCAGCACAACCCGCTTGTCATCAATGTGACCCGTGGCCAGGAGGTCCCATTCCACTGGGCTGCTTCGGTGCTGCTCAACTTCTCCTCCCCACTCGTGGGCATCGCAGCCGTGGCCTTACGGACATCAGTTCAGCCTGGCTCTGACCCCACCACCTGCCTCCTACAACACAAGGAGGGACATGGCCACCAGCCCTACAGGTATGGTCTCAGGGCACTTCCTAACGGGCACCCAGAGCACCTCTCTCCTCTGGGGCTTTGTGCTTCAGTTCTGGAATTTTTTTATCTACTCACTGAGTGTTTTGTGACTACTCTCAGGTGGCTTTTGAGGAGTTGTTGGAAAATCCAGTGCAATGAGACTTGATTTTCTTATCTCACTGTGGAGGGGAAAGCAGGAAAATAGATTTTGTGCATGGCCTGTGCATCTGCACAAAACTGCATTAAAGGACCGTTCCCTGGTGGGAAAACCAAGCTCCCTCTGCGAAGGAGTTATTGCTGAGGGTTGCTGCTGAAGCTGAAATGTAGGCTGCTTCTGCATGTGCTTTATAAGCTCAGTCTCCATCCATCCCAGTCTTCCCCACACTGCAGCAGGTGGGGATGTAGCTTCCCCGGTTGCAGCTCTCCATCTCCTCCTCCTCCCCACGCTGGCTCCCCATCCATCCCAGGCTCCTCACCAAGTCTCACACTGCCCTCATCATAACGCAGCAATAACAACAGTAGCAAGAGCACTTTAATTTATTGATGTCTGGTGCTCACAGGCATCTGCCTGTCTTCGTAAAGCGGCAAACGAGAGGTGGTGTTTGCAGAACGGGCGCTGCTCTCTGAGAGGGGTCATGCTGGCAAAGGGACGGGGAAGGACCATTGTCCAAGATAGACTAAATAAACAAGGCAGAAAGAGTGTGCCGAGCAGAGGCATGGGTCCACGGAGGAATGAAAGGATGGTGCTCAGCTCTGTCCTAAAGGGTTAGTGGGGCTGACGACAGCTAGACCTGCCAACTCTGTCTTTGCTTTTGGATCCTAGGCTCCCTGAAGCTACAAGTGTGCCGATCCAGGGCTCTGGTTCAGCCAGTTACTCAAACCACACCACTAAGAATACTGATTTTGAGTCCAAGCTTTCCTGGAGCTGTGGGGGTTTTAAGAGCAAAGGGCTTTGGTTAGGATCTGCTACTGTCATTTTTCTTCTGTTGATGGCCCTGGATGGATGAACATCCCTGATAATGAATAGGTCTGCGTGTGTTCGTCTAAAAGCTTGTGGGATAGTGGTACAATTGATTTATGTAGAGTTCTGGAAGCCATGAATATCCTGCAGTTGCTTTTTACTTTTTTTTTTTTTTAAGTGCATGTGTGACTTATACGGAAACATAAATCTTAGTGAGTCAGAATATAAATATTATTCTCAGCCTTACATTAAAGGATCAGTGTCCACCTGAAATGCAGTCCGTTTTCTCCTGGTAGCCGTTACAGCTATGTACACACATGCTTCTAAGACCCCAGCCTGCTGATGTGGTTTTTCAATTACATTTTCTCATCCTTTAAAATAATTTTGCACTCTCATTGCTTGAGAGCTTCCCCCTCCCCCTCAGAAGTGACTGCAAGGAGTAATAGACTGACAGGACACAGCTGAGCCTATGGATGGGGAGAAGCTTGTATAGGGACAAATAGAGAGGTAAGTATATGTTTTTCTCTTAAAAGTGTCATTATAGCTGAAGCACAAGCCAGTTCCCATATCGCCAAGGTGCACAGAACTGCGTGCTGTCCCCTTCGCGTGGACACAGCAGGACCCAGCAGGATCCTTGCGTCTTCTCTTCCTCCTCTAACTGTTGTCCTGTGGGTCCCCCCTGGCCTTGGCTTAGCTGCGGTATGCTGAATTGCAGGTTACACATGTGCCCTTAGCAAACACTCAGAGTAAATCAGATCCCCAGAGTTTTTGGAGTAGGAAATGCTATTTATAGTATTGCTTTTCTGGATGAAAGGCTTGAATATTTAGAGGGGGTTAGGCTTACAGTCTCCAGTAGTCTCACTAATAGTAAAGGATCTGCCTCTGTTAAGTCAGAAAACATCCAAACATCCCCCCTTATTATATTTTTAAAATCTATTTGATCTCCAAAATGGCAGTATTTTTATTTTTAATGGCTAATAATCCATTTCATACAAGGCAGGTGGAGTCTGGGGAAAAAATCCCTTATAAAAATCCAGGAATATAAAATCTTAAGAGGTTTAGAGACATTCAACTGCAAAAGATCACAAAAGATCTGTATTATTCCTGTAAAGAATTGAATTGACCGTTTGCACACACCCGTGCACAGTACGTGCACGTGTGTGCTTTCCTAAAATAACCCAAGAAAGGGACAGTAGCAAATGCAACATAGAAATTAGGTTTCCCAACTTCAGTTTAGAAATGCTCATTGCCAAAATAATTAATATATGATGGCTTGGTATTTCTGTAGCATCTTCCATCTTGAAGGATCTCAAAGTGCTTTGCAGGCTGGGGAAAATGAAGAGATCATGTTTTTGCTGATGAAATGCAGCCATCTCCAGGTCAGGATGCAGCAGGCATTTGACGCTAGAAGAGTACATCCTTGTTTTGAAAAAAGGGTTGCCTTCTGCTTTCAGACCCACTTGAGGCACTGAAGGGCCTTGGAGGAGCACTTGCAGACCAAAGCAGCATGGTGTCCCTTCCTCCCTCGCACCTTGCTACCAGCACCAGGAACCCCTCTCTACTGTCTCTGCCAGCAGCTCAGGGCTCTTCTTTGCTTTCTGTACCCAATCACGACCTTATGAAGTCAAGCAGAAATCAGACTTTTGGCGAGTTTCCACCCAGGAAACTCAAACTCTCCAGCTTTCATCCTTTTCTTTGTATTTTAAAACTGAGCCACAGTCCCTCCTGTTTTCCTTGGTACAGGCTATATACTGAACCAGGGGAACATTGTTCATTTCCTCCATTATGTTTATTTTTAGCTTGGTTTTATTTTTAGTGTGTTTTGTGTGTTTTGGTTTATGTTAGCATGTGCTGGGAAATGCTTTGGTGAGTTAACAGGAAAGGTGCTACAAAATGCAATCTGCATTGTGGTTTTATTTCCTGAGTGAGTGCCCTCCTCTGCTCCCCCAACAGTGGGTTTAATGCATCAAGGGGAGTCTGGTTTGGATTCCTTTTATATGAAAAGTAGGTGTCAGGGAGAGAAAATCAGATGGAGGAGGGGGTTGTTTACATATTTTCAATTGCTAAACTTTATTCAGCAAAGAGAAGAGGGCCATTTCCCAAGCAGGTTTTATTTGGTTTGTTTTTCTTTCTTCCAGGTGTGACATTTATGCAGGGTCAATTTATGAACTGCATCTGTGCTGATGTGAAAATTTGTGGGGACCCTGGGTAGAGATGCTGGTGTTTCCTTTCCTTCCCTCTGGCCTAGGGTGCCCCATGGTTGGGGACCATGGACAAATTGGATGGATGCTTATGTTGGGATCCCAAGGTCACCCCCCATGGGCTGAGACATGCTCAGGTCAAGATGTACCTCCATCCCCACTCTGTTCTCCCAGCTAGTGCCTCCTCAGGCTCTTCTTGCATGCACAGCGCAGCCAGCATTGAGTTGTCTGCCATGAGGACAGCACGTATTGCCTGGACATCTGTTCCCTACCTCTCCCAGGCAAATGCAGCCTCCTGGGTGCAGCATGAGGCCCATCAGAGCAGGTTATGTCTACACTACACCATGCACATCTTCTCTCCTTGGCCTGGAGGAAAAAACCTCTCAAGAACCAAGCCCAGGATCCTGACCACCACCTTTGCTGGGGCATGGGCTCACCTCCAGCCTTTGGCTCTGCCCTTGAGACCTCTCAAGGTGCCTCTCCTCTGGCAGCAAAGCCTGTTGACTAGGACATTTCTCTTGTGAGTCCCTGACAGGCTGATGGGCAGGGGTGGCCAAGGCTCTACTGTAGGACTTGATCATGCACTTCAACCCGTGGCTTCACTGTCCAGCTGAAAGGTGGCAAGGGGAACACTTGGAGGTGCAAGGACCATTTTCATGGTCTGCCCCATTCCATTTGCTCTCTGCAGCCTAGTCAGCTTCTTCGGTTTAATGCTTTATATAGGCTTTTTTTAGGACGCTCAAGGCATCTTCGGCCTTTCCCTGAGACTAGTCAGTCTCACCTAGAAAAAATATCACCCAACACCAATTTGATTTTGAGTTGAACACAGCAGATGAACAGCTTAGAAACACAGTGCTTGGTGTTATCTCATGGAAAGGGCCACCCAGTCTTGCTCCAAGCATGGCCAACCCCTGATACATCAAGGGAAGGTGAATTACAACACAGCATTTGTGTGGTGCAAGGCACGTTTCCTTCCTGACCCTAGCACAGCTCCCAGTGAAACCCTGAAGCTTGATCTCGATTCCTTTATTCTCTTACCAGTATGGACATTATATGTCCTTCCCATGTCCAGTGAAGAAGGGAACAAGTGCTGGGAGACCCCGAGGTTTGCCTGCAGAGAACTTGGTGCACCGCTGCAGCCGGCCTGCCCCCGTTCTGCCCTGCCTTCCCTAATGTCTCATACAGGTATTAGCATTTTTCACAGAAACTGGATTAAAAGTGTCCTTCAGCAGGCTCTCTTATCTCATGTTACAGGCTGCAGGAGGTCATGAGTCCACCATCTCCCCTGATGAGCTATTCTTATATCCAGTAACCCTCTCTGCTGAGAAGTTGCCTCTGATTTCAAGATGAAAGTTGTTGCTTTTGCTCCATCCTTGTCAGAAAGGTCTAAATGCCTCCTGCCAGCAGACTTATTTCTGTGTGTATGTGTCTGTACAGAGTGATCAGATCCTCTCGCTATCTCCTCTCTGTCATGATAAATATTTTTTCCTTCTTAAATCCCATAAGTCTTGCAGTCTAGCTGTGGCTTTTGCTTGCAGCTCCCTTTTGAAATTCCTCCGCTATTTCTTGGTGGTGGATGTGGATCAGAAGTGAATTCCTCTGGACAAGAGAGGAAGTGGCAAAAATAAGGTGCAGCATGTTGCTGTGGGGATTGGATGTGGATAAAGATGGTCTTTGGGATAGCTGAATATGCATCCTTGAGGAATATTGGCAGATAAATCCTACTTGTGTGCTGCTCTCACGATGGGCAGATGGGCCATCTGCCTTCAGGAAGGAGGCAGGCCAACTCCTCTCAGGAGTGATGAAGGTATGGTCCGTCCTGCCTCAGGTTGGCAAGCTGACTAGACCAAAGTCAACATCCTCTTCAGCCTCACTTTCTGTGCTTCTATAAATCTATTTTGGTGTAGCAAGTAACAAAAAACCATGGAAAGGAACTGTCTGGAAATATATTAAGGTTGGTGTGCTCTTGCTTCTTTTTCTGCCTTTTCCACTGTGGCTACGGAGGGACCAATAGGTCATTTGACATCTTACTGGTGCCTTTTCTCTATCTGTGAGGTGGATGACTCACAGGGATGTTATTTTTTTGCCAAGTTTCTTTGGGAGTCACGTACAGAAGCAAATATCTTTTCTTGAGGTGGCAACCTCAATGAAGATCGTAATCAAGAAGCATCACCACCGTTGGGTCTATACATGTAGCCTGCTCCCGCAAGGGTGGTTGCCATCAGATTTACTGGAAAAGTGAGACCTTTCCCCTTCACAAGAAACATGCCTGAAGGGAGAAATTCCCAAGTATTTCCAAAACAGCTTTTCTCATTTCCTAGCTATTTTCTTTTGCTAGACCGCATTGGGGTAAACATCTTTTATCTCACTGATGTTCAGTGCTACAATCCAGACTCCACCAGAGTACATGCAGTGACTACTTTTAACTTCAGGAGATTTGGCTGGAGCCTTTACCTGTCCATCAACATCCCCTATAACTCCTTCTCCCCCAAAAATTTGCACTATGAGATGAACTACTTATAATAATTTTCCTCTGTTAGAGTTGGAGCTTGATGATAAGGGCTGTTTTAGCAGCAATCTTTGGCTTGAAAGCTTGGGTAGATACTACAGCAATTTATGGATGATTTATTATACTTTAGGCAGCTGCACTGTATTTGGCTTGGCTTAGCTTGACTTGGGTAAATCCATCAGTATTTTCTGGGTTCCATGAAATAATTGCTGTAAAATGGGAAATTTCAGCTTTTCAGAATTTGGGTTTTGTCACAACAAAACAAAGTCACCCTACCAGCATTGTCACTACTGGCTCAATGTGCTCCGTTGCTGGCAGTTGCCTCCTGCTTTTATTATAGAAAGATGAAGGCTCCCAAAGGAAAAGTTTTGCTCTGGTTTATAGAATTGGTCCCATTTCAGCACAAAGCTCTTATCGTTCCAGAGCACTTAGGGCCATCGCTAGGCAGAATTTCACAAATTTCCAGATCTGAAGCTTTCTTTTGATGTATGAGTTATGGGAGTCGGTGAGCCCAGAAAATCATGCAGGCTGGTGCTGATGTGGAATAAGTTTGGAGAAAAACCTTGGTATTTTGTGAAAATGCTGTTGACCAATCATTAGTTTGAGCTTCAAAAGATGCTGGGATAAAAATGGAATTTTTTTTTGATGTTTCATGCAGAAAAAAAAATATTGGCTTATCCCACATCTTATACAGCCTGAATCAGAAATGGCCAAATGTCAGGAGTTTGCAGCTGCGATACAGGAATTTCATTTATCATCAAAAGGAGAAAGAGCTCCTTCATGCTGAGATCAGAACTGGGCTAACTACACCATTTCCTTGTCCAGCCTTCGTTAGGATGTTCCAGCGGCTGGGAGCAATGATTTATTCCATCACGTTACCCAAACCTTGGTAAGGCATGTGGATTTTTCTTTTGTCCTGCACTTGTACGGCATCAGGCTCAAGGGTGTCCAGGCCCAGAGTATTGCAGTGGTAGTCATGATGATGCTGATAATGATAAACCAACTGATCAAGGCAAAGTTTGTAGGTAGAGATGATATATATATATATATATATATATATATTTTTAAGCTTACCGACACATTTGAGAAAATCAGACAGCTTTCAGTGACACGAGCCCCTCTTCAGGCCTGGAACAGCAGCACCAGACTTCAAAGATACGTGTAGGATGGGAACAGCTTCTCAGAACTTGAGTCAATAGGTCTCAGATCATCTCCAAAATAAAACCTAATGGGTATTTGTGGGATAGGGGTGTTAGTCACAGAGAAAATGGCGATAAGTTAGTCATCTTCTGGGGCAAAGAGAAAGCTAATTATTTCTAAAATATATCTGCACATATAGAATGTGTGCATGAGTGTATATGTGTGGTGTATATAAAAAGAAAGATTTCAATATTATGACCTGTAAATTATCAATCCCTTATGTATAACTAATCTATATAACGTTCTCCATATAGAATAATACAGTAAGAAACTTGATGATCTCTTGATCTACTTTATACCAGCATTGCTGGTTACGCTTCTGAACTGGTGGAAAACCAACATGTGTCCAGAAGTGCTGAGAAGGATCGGTGCTTCATTACTTGCTATTAAATAACAGCATTGTCCCGACTGCCGAGGCTGCCCCAGACAATGTGCCATCGCTCCACCAGCACCAGCAGAGCTGCTCCAGCCAAACACTTGGCCCAGCTGGATGTGTCTGGAGGTGCCACCGCCCTCTCCAAACCAGCGCTGCAATGAGCACACGCTCCGTAACTCAACGCAACTTCATGGGCAGATGAAGTTAGGTGTCTTGGGGTCCCGCTGTGGCCACCCAGCTGCCTTGTAGCCTACAGCCGCTTAGTGAACCCACCACTCATCTCCCAGCCCTGCTTCCCAACGTGTGGGCTGTGACTTGGCTGGATAATCCCCATGTGCCCAGAGGGGCCTGGGGGTAAGGACTTTCTTGCTGCGGTGTGTTGACGTAGCACCAAGCACCATGGTAGGAGGGATGTTGTGCACCAGCTGCAGCTCCCCACACGTCCATGAATGGTGAGGAAGGGGAGGGGAGGCAAGAGTGAGGCTGGAAGGAGGAGGAGCTCATCCCCTTTCACACATGTGTGTGCAGAGTCACGCATGCGAGGAAGTTTAGGACAGCGGCTCCATCATGGGGAGGTGGAGTCAGGGATGGGAACATGTGTGTGTGCGTGCACCGGAGGCACAGGCAGGGAGCAAAGCAACTGCCTGGAGAAGGTGACTGCGGGAGGGGAGGGGAGAGGGTTACAATTGGTACCAGATGCCCTCAGAAGCTAATGACCTGACAAATGCTGTGCTCATAAAACAAATTCTTTAAAAAGGAAGCAAATGGAAATATAAGCTAGTGAAAGAATTTGCAGCAGCTGCCCTGAAACCATTTCTCACTTCATAAACAGGTCTGCATTGAAAAAACAGCCCCTTTCTTCTTGTTCTCCTTTGTGGATCCCTCCTGTGCCCACCGGCTCTTTCAGGGCTGTGGCCTGCAGGTTTCCACCATGTCTTTGGCTCGGTGAACTTATCCAGAGTCAACAGCACATTGCGTTCCCTTAATGTCCGTGTCAGCACCTTTTTGTTAGTTTGGGTGTTTGGTTTTGGTTTGGGTGTTTTGATTTCGGTGTTTTTGGTTTGGGTGGTTTTGGTTAGGGTGTTTTTGGTTTTGTTTGTGGAATTTCTAGCTGTGCATCCTTGGCTGGAGAGGCTGAGCAAACGCAAGAGGCAAAGGCTGCCTCTGCCTCCTGTGGGTGAAACGCAGTGCGCAAAAACTGTCAGCAGCCCAGCGCAGAGCAGAGGGGAGGCATTCGGGTACACCTCCCTCCCTTCTCTCCCCAGTTATCACCTGAAGCTGCAGCACCTCTGCCGCTGCTTCAGGACTGCTGTTATCGTTTTTTTGCGCTGGTACCACTTGGTAAAATATATAGCCTGACTGCCAGATAACCAGGGCATTTTCTTGTGGAAGCTGTTGTGTCAAACCTGTGTCTTGGCCCCATTCCATCCCAGGTAATTAATCTAGTGGCTGCATTTCACTGATGGAGACCATAGCCCCCTGGCTGGCACTGTGGGACTATTTGTGATGTTTAATTAATCAGTACCAAATGGCTGGTCCTTGGTGGGAAGCTGCTGCAGCGAGGAGGGGGCTGTTTATTTCCCAGGGATGGGCGACACATTGCAAGCTTTACCGGGACCTTTTGTAACTTGAGGTGGTGCAGAGGGGAGGGTAATTCTTCCTTTTAGCTGCATCTCACCTTGGTGGCCATAGCTGAGTCTCTAGAGCTGGACAGGTGTGTGTTGAGATGATCTTAATCCCAAAGACCTGAAGTCAACATGCACAGGCTTGAAATGCTTCATGAGCCTGTGAGAAGAGCAGAGGTGCTGAAGACCATCAAAGCAGAGTGGGAAGGTGACCAGAGTGGGGTGGAGGAGACAGCTGCAGGATGTTCAGCTTCTCTCTTCCACCACATGCTGTGTGGACAAGAAGCTCAGGCAACTCTGCTGCCAGGTCTGGGGGGTACTGTGTGTAGTTTGAAGAACATGTCATGGATGGTTCCCTAGTATCTGCAGAGGTTCCTTCTCCAGCTAAACCTTTCCTTGCAGTTGGAGAATCCTCTGTGAATTCTCTGATGTCTAATACAGGGTTTGACATACCTGTCACCCTTCTATCAGCACAGGCTTTAAAAAGGCCTCTTTATGTTTTTTTTTCTTGACCATCTGTTGCTGCAAATCTTGTCTTATTCTGCACTAAGACTGACTGAAATTGAGGTGCGGATTCAAAAGTTACCAGGAAGGAGAAACGCCCAATGTTACTGTCAGCTTTGTTGCCTTTGAAAGTGCACATCTCTTGCTGTCCACTGTCTGTCTCCACACACTAGTGTCTGAGACACATGTGTGAGCAGAGTATGTATGAGAGGACACATGTGAGTGGCTGCAATCACATGTGAGTCTAATGGTGTACTCTCTATGGCAAGCACAGTTTCAGGAGGTCTCTTGCCACAAGTTCTCTGGTGTCCAGTATGATTTGAGCACATTGGAGATGAGAAATTGTTGTGTGGTAGAGACCGCCTTGCTGCCGGAGGAGCTGCAGTGTGCTCAGGAAGGTGCTACAATGACTGTTGTTTATTCCTTGTGCATTCAGGAGTGCTGCTTGAGAGGACCATCTGATATAAACTTTCCCACTTTGGCCATAGGAGTTGTGGCCATGCTAGATATGTCACCTCCCTGCACTCTCCGCATGATCTCCTTCCTCTTGCTCCCTTGGTCCACCTACACTGAGCACCAGCAGCCCCTTTGGTGCCAGGCTGTGTGCAGGCTCTGTGCAATGCAGCCTGTGCACCCTGGGGCAGAGGAGCTGGAGTAGCCCCACCAGACAGCACGGATTTTGGAAGGAGCGTTGTTGGGCCATGCCTCCTTTCATCAGCTTGGAAGGACATGATGGTCTGTGGGAAGGTATGCACTGGGGTTGGGCTGAGGTCCAGCCAAGGCAGAGCTGGGAAGAAGTACCCTCCTGGCATCATCATCAGGAGACTTCAAGCCTGGAAGAAGCTGGGACTGAGGGATAGGTTTGCGTCTCTGTAGGCATCTGTGACCTGCTGAGCATCCTATGCAGGTGCCACCCAGAGAGAGCCCCTCCTTGCTGCAGAAGCCCTGGGACCCACTTGCTGATCCCTTCCCTCTTCTCCTCCCTAGCTGTGTCCACGGTGTCTGTGCAGGATTGGGAACCTGCATGCGGCTGCTGCTTCCTCATGCTGCCACCCTCAACTGCACCTCTGACGGCCCGAGGTACATGGTGTGCACCGTCGCCTGTGAAAAAGGCTTTGTCCTCCGCTCCAGCAATGGGAAGAGCCTGGGCTCCATGCAGGTGAGTGGACGTCAGGGTGGGGGTGACCTCATGGCCTGTTGGACTGAGTGCTAGTTAAGAAAGGTTTAACCACCCTGAGCTGGTTGGAGTGACCCTAGGACACCTTGTTCCTCCAGCCCTGACCTCCTCACTGCTCTTCCAACAAACCTTAGCCCAGTGGAGGCTCTGGTGCTGGACCTCCATGCCAGTGGCTAGTGGTCCTGCTCTGGGGACCTCTCTCCTTCCTTCACTGCAGTCATCCTAGCTGCCTGCAGACCACGGTTCTGCCTGCAGACCACAGCCCACACAGGGTGAAAAGCCACTGCAGGGGATGTCCCAAGCCAGAGTGATGCACTCCCGCAGAGGGAGAGGTAGACATTTCTGTTCTCCAGATGGGCATTTCTGGGAGGGTTAAACATCCCTGGGACATTTTCTCTCTTGAAGCTGGTTAGTGGCTCAGGAAAAAATGAAGTCATTGCAGAGCGACTATATTTAGAGGCAGCTGACAGCGCCGAGAGCTTTTCTTCCTTTGTGTTGCATTGCAATAATGCTGCCCACGCCAGCAGGGCAGCACAGAGGTGACCATGAAAGAGTTTGTCCTGCTTTCCAGAGGGCTGGGGGATGCCTCATAAAAGGCACAAGTCAGCATGGCTCTTATCCATCGACTGAGGAGACCTGAAACTGATGTGTCCTTGGGAGATGAGCTGCCTTGGGTCTGGGCAGTCACCTTGGCAGTGTCACGGGCACAATGCATCCCGTCCTTAGGCTGTTCCTGGAGGGGGGAACAGGAGTCTTTGGGGCTGAGCTGGTCACCGTGCCAGCCTGAGCAAGAGCGTGAACTTCCACGGACTGGAGACAGATGGAGGTGAGTCAGGCCATGTCAGCAGGATTGACCTCTTATCCCCTTGGAGTGTTGCAAGTGCTCATGATGCCTGGCAGGCAGGTTTCCCGTGCTGCAGCCATTGGCGTTTGCTGAAGGAGAGATGGGCGCTGGAAAGGGCAATGGGGCAGCTGGGGATGCACTGCTCGGCCCCTCATCACTGGGGAGGTTATTAATTGCATGGCTGCATGGGCCAAGGCAGGCCCAGGGAAAACAAAACGTTCCTGTTCTCCTCTGAAATGAAACTGCACAAAATAAATCTGCCTCGGTGGTAGTTTTCATGCATTTGGCAGCAAGATGGAAAAATTCTGGACAGAGCTTTACCATGTGGCTGTCACAACAGATGGCAGGTTGCAGGTGCCCTGCCCTGAGCCCCCCCAAGTGATGTTACTGGTTTGGCTGTGTGACCCTATACATCTTGAGGCATTTTGGGAAAATGCACACAGCTCTCTCCTGAGCATCCTTTCCACCTGGTTCAGCTACCCCATGATCCTGCTGTGCACCCAAGAGTTACCAGACTCAAATTTAGTGATGTCCTTCAGAGCCACCATGTCCAGGTTCAATCAAAATGTGTTGGCTGGGAGGACAGGTCACACATTTGACTGTACAAGCAGCACGGTTGTACTCAGCCAGTGAAGGGACATCAGGAACAGTTGAAAGACACCTCTTGGGTCTGCAGCCCCTGCCTGAAGATTGCTGGGCTGGGGTTAGCGGTCTGGGAATGGAAATCATAGAACAGTTTGGGTTGGAAGGGACCTTTAAAAGATCTAGTCCAACTCCCCTGCCATGGCTAAGGACATCTTTCTCTAGACCAGATTGCTCAGGGCACACTGTCATCCACCACTCTGTTTTGATGAAGTCTGTGGCACATGTTGATCATGTTTAGTGGTGGGAGCACTGAGGGTTAGGTTCTCATGCGGTCCCACAGCTGTGTAAGAGGGGCTGTGTCATTAGGATTTGTAAATGAGGTTATATGAACCTCTGATTTCAGTGGGGTCTGTGGGCTGAGGCATGAGAGAATTGGTGCATTTAGGGAAAAACAATCAACAGGAGAGCTGCCTGTCAACAGCTGAAGTAAGACTTGATCTTGTAGGGGAGAAAATTGCAGCACAAAGAGCTGGGAATAACTTGTAGCTCAGGAAGTTGTAGTGTATCTTGAAGTTATTTTCCTTTTTCCCTTAATGTGCTCTGGCACCACTCAGTGTGCATGCTGCTAGCGTTTTCTGGAGGTGAGCATTTACAGACCAAGCATTAGAAGGTCTCTTGTGCAGGTGGCTTGTGTGTTACCCCAAGGGCCATTCACTGCTTTCACACCCCAAACACCACCCTGTGAACAGGTAGGGGCTTTGTGACTCAGTGTCCAGAGTGGGGAGAAAGGGCACATTGGGGGAGGAAAAATGGGGGGAAGCTCTCCTTGTCCTGAAACCTGGGTCAGCCCCTTCTGCTGTGGTGGCAAACCAGTAAGATTAAAGTTCAGTCACAGGGGTCTGATGGAGCCTTGCTTTCTCCACAGCAGGAGGTGGTGCTGACATGCAGCTCGGGGCGGTGGGACAGATCTGTGACTTGTGACCCTGTCGACTGCAGTATGCCTGACCAGTCCCACGTGTACTATGCCGAGTTCTCCTGCCCCAAGGGGACCACCTACCTGCAGAGATGCTCCTTCTCCTGCATCCACCCAGCCAAGCTTCAAGGTACAGTCTGGAGTGCTGAGGGATTTCTCTCTCCCTGTTTGGTGCCACCTTTTCATGCCTGTCCCAAGCTGTTCAAACAGAGCATTGCAACTTTGAATTTCCCAGTTATCCTGGCTTCTCCCAGCCAGGTGGGCTCTTGAGAGACCTCCCAAAATGGTGGGCATTCATCCTCCTTGAGTGGGGACACCATAGTGTGGGGATAATTCCCTCTGACCCCCATCCCCTGGCTGGAAGCCCTTATCCATCCACCTCAGGGTGTAGGGATGTCTTCTCCTGATAGCTGGTGAGGTCTGGCAGCCCCCAGCATTACGGGGACGAGGGAGGCAAGAAGTATGCAGGCAGCCAGCGCAGACAGAGAGAGAGGACTTCAGAGAGCCAAAAGTGGCTCGGTGCCTGGTGACTGTGGGAAAGTGTGTGGTTCAGGAGTCCTGGGGCTGTATAAAGCTGTAGAGACTGATGCCCTCAGCTGCAGAGCAGTCTGGGAGATGCTCGCCACCCAGACACACAGCAGTCCCCCAGACACGCCATGGCCTGGCTTTCATTCTGCCGACTCCATCAATAGCCGCAGGAATGTTTTTAAGCCAAGTCTGAGAAAGAGAACTACTGTTCCTGTCTATACAAGGCTGAGTTGGATGGGATTTCGGGGGTAATTGCCTTGACAGCTTCAAGCATTGGGACTTTATGTGAGTTTCCACCAGCACCTTTGCTCTGAACAATCACATACAACAAATCATTTTAATGGGTGCCCTATTTTATGGACATATTTATAGCTGAAACGTATGAAAATAATTTACTTTTTTTTTTAAAGTTAAATCTAAGGAGCAAAAACTGCAGGGAATTAAGGTCTCATTTCATGATAGGGGGGATGCTGGCAGATCCCCAGCGTGAGCTGATCAAACGGTAGCATGCAAATGATGACTCGACAGCCCAAATTCTGCATGAACTGATGCCCGTTGCCTTAGGTGGGTCAGCTGAGGGCAGGGCTTTAATCTGATCTTTCACTCACAGCTGCCTCTTGCTCCTGCTGAAGTCAATGGGAGGTTTGCCATGGGCTCCCTTCATGGGAAGGTGTCCCCTTGATGGAGCACCCTGGGTGACTTCCAGTGGCTGACATGACAGCTGGTGGTACTCAGTCAAGGCTGCCGAGCCACGCGGGTAAACTCACAGAGGTCCAGCTGGCTCAGCTGAGCTGTCAATGCAGGGACGTGCCTGATGCTTGCTCTCACCGAAGGCTCGCATCCTTACGGGCAGGCTCTCAAGGCTAATAAATGCTAAGAATAGGCAAGGAAAGGATGACATGGCTGCACAGTGCTCGGAGGTGCGGAGTGACCCTAGGCAGTGCCGGCCCGCTGGGAATGCAGGCGCTGTGCGGAGGCATGGTCTTGTCCCTCGTCCAGAATCACTAGTAGGCAGAGCAGTGATCACATAAAAAGAAAGCAATGCTCGAAGGGAGCATGGAGCAGTCTGGCCACATCAGGAACCTGCTGATCCAAACCCCTCAGCAGGAAGAGTCCCATTCACTCCAGTCCAGCTTTCTTTTTCTTGCTCAGCAGTTCCCAGTGAACCATCCATCATCCACGGGTAATGTAGTCCTGGACACTTACCGCAGGCACCCAGAGCTGTGCGGTTTCGGCCACCTGTTAGCTGGGTCTACCAAACCCCCTTTTTTCTAGAGGGACAACAGAGAGCTGGGCTGTAATACTCAACCCAAGCCTTTAGTAAAGGGTGGTTTGAATTCCCAGTCACACCAGTTAAGGCTCCCACATCTATCCTGCTGGCACTTTCCAACTTGTGGTGCACATGTAGCACAGGGTATGACAGCTTGTAAGGGAAGGTGAGGACAAGCTGCAAAAAGCACCTGGGGAGAATGGAGATGGGCTGAGCTAAATATGTCAGATAGCTGTCATACACAAAAGCCCCCAGCCCACTGAAGGCTCTCCTGAGGTATCACCAGAGAGGAGAAGTTTAAGGGAAAGTTTTGGGGAGATTTGCAGAACCAACATCCTTTCTCCATTCCCTAGAAGTTGTCCCTTCCCCACTTTTGTCTGCATTCAAGGAATTTGATTTCTGTCCCAGCATGACCAGCCATAAAATGGAGTCCATGGTCTTCATATTTGTTGCCTCCCTTGGCATCAGTATCCGCTCTAACAAGAGGACTTTTGTTCGTTGCTTTGAGCTTCCCTCAACAGGACTCCGTCCCTGGGTCAGCTGTAACCCCAACACGCTGTTTCTCTTTTGGGGTCAGGAACAAACCAGTGGCTGACCTGCCTGGACGATGGTCTCTGGTCGCTCCCCGAAGCCTACTGCAAGCTGGAGTGTGATGTGCCTCCCATGGTGGCCAACGCCAAGCTCCTGGTCCCACGGTGCCTGCAGGGAAACCACGACGTGGGCTCAGTCTGTCGCTACAAGTGCAAGCCTGGATACCACGTGGCTGAGAATGCAGTGGGCAAGCCTAAGAAGTAAGTCTGTGGTGGATCTGCTATCACCGTTTCCTCCATCCTCCCAGCGTGAGCAAGGAGGAGAGGTGATGGTACTCTGGCAGTCTTGAAAAGCTGATTTGATAGGTACAAGGCAGAGCAGCTTGCTCTGGTCATGCTGATTTCTTGAGACACAAGAGGCATTCCCCTGGTTTAGGTAAAAGCAGGTAGGAACAAGATGCGAGCTGCTGTTGCATGCATGTGTACATTAAGTGCCTTAACCTAAATAAAGCATGCGAATTTTCTCATGCACCTCAACGTACTTGTCAGTTGCTGAAAATTAAGCATGTATAGAAGTGTTTGTGGACTCTCAGGTAATTAGATGTAATGAAATGCTGGAAGATTCTTGGAGCTGCTGTCTTTCCTAAAAGTGATAAAACATAGATCAAGGCATTGGGGGTTGTAAGAATGAATCCTTTTGTCAGGATTAACATTTTACCCCCTGCTAAATTTAATCTCAAGCACTGTCATTTCAACTGGAGAAGATTTTTCCTGATGCTTTGGGGAAAAATTCCTGGTGATTCACTAGCCCTGCGCTCAGCCAGTATCGTGACACTGGGGGGTAAAGCAGCATTTTGTCTGCGACGCCTCCAGCTGAAGTCCCCATTGGGTATGGTCACTAAAGATTCCCTGGCACTGGCCAGGTCCTCCCCAGAGTCTTGATGCTAGCCCAAATCAGGTAATTATGTGCTAATTGTTTAATGCCCCCTTCCAGTTTTAATTGGATGCAGACTTCATCTCTGCTTTGCTCTGGGGTAGGGTGGTTGTGCACTGGGAAGCAGTTGCCAAATTTCTTGCCTCGTAATGAAGGAAGTGGTTTCTGTAAACAGCTTTTTGCAGTGTTAGGAGCATTTCTTGGGCCAAGGCGAGCTAAGCAAATTACGATTATGGCTACAATCACATGGACTGCTTTGCAAACTGTGGAGCAGCTTGCGTGCCTGTGGCATTTCAGGCACTGGACGTGCAATCAGATCAACACAGCTTGGAAAGTTAGGCCATCTCAGTCATGCTGCAGCAACTGCTGGTAAGAAAGATGCCCTCTGGAAGTTCCTGAGGCTCCTCTGATGTATGGGTCTGAACAGGCTGTGAGACAAGTCAAGGAAAATCATGCGAAGTGGTTTACATTTTCATAGCAATGCATGTTGACATAGCATTTTCACATTTGCTATTATCATTACTACTAATTCATCTAACATCTTTGATCATAGAGTACGATCCTGTTATGGTAAGCAAAAAAACATTAGCAGAAGCAGAAACTTCATTGTTTTCTAATCACGCAGATTAACTGCGATGTGAGTGGCCTGATTCAAAGCAAAAGCCTTTCCTTGGAAGTGTAAATGCCGGTGTACTGTCTCATCTGGAGCTCTGTGTATACTCAGCATGAGTACAAACCCCTTGGCACGTGTAGTGAGTAGCAGCTACTAGCCAGTAAACGGGCCGGTCAGTTGCTGGATTGCTGGAAATCCTTCTGGTGTTTCAGCCCTGGCAGGCAGAGGATGGGAGCTGCCAGAGTGAGAGGTTGCTTGCTTTGTTCAGGCGAGTTTTGGAGAAAGCAAGTTGTTGGAGAAGGAGATGGAGAGCTCTGGAAGGGGCCAGGACTGGTGGGGTGCAGGTTGCTGATGTGCTGGTGAGGGAGCAGGGTCTCAGCTGATGACTCGGACATCAGGTTTTGGGGTCTTCTGAAGTCTTTCTGGGTTCTTTCTGGGTTCAGCAAACTGAGTTCTTGATCTGTTGTCTCCCTGTTGTCCATCAACCCAGCAAGCACCAGCCTTGCTGAAGGATTTAGTGTCATAGAGCTGTTGATGGGCATAAGACAGCAAGACTCTTTATGTGTACTAGATATTGGACAAAAGTCAGTCAGTCCACAGCTGGCACTGAAGACTCCCCATGCCACCTAAATAGCCCAACCTTGGAAATATAGTCAGGCTCTCTTTGAATTATTCTTCTAGCTCTAGTGAATTGTGCCTTTTTAGAGGGGAACGATGAAAGGAGTGTAACCCCCAGCTGGCCTCACCAACAGCTATGGGGCTCGGACTGTTCTCCAGGGAAGGCGTAGAGGCATCTTTGGATGTCTGTGGGTTCCCAAGAAATCAACCCACTCTGTTACTATGTGAAAGACATGCTCATCTTCTCACAGCACTGTTATAAGAAGCTTGGTCATTTCCTTCAAGGGCTGCTTGTAGGCACCTTCATTCAGGGATGGCTCTAGATCCCCCAGGGACTAATGTGAGCAAGCTCTAATGTGAGCAAGCAGGAACCCAACCCAGCCAGGGCTCAGCATCACCTCCTGACTAGCTGCTTTTTTGATCAGCTTTCTGCAGTGCATTCCTCTCTCATGGACCTTGTAAAACACCATGGCTGCTACAGCTGGACTGGGGACCCAACCCCTGGGGCTTTGCTCCTCACGTGGTAGGGCTACGGTACCCACCTTATGCAGGCCTGAGCCGTGGCTGGGATCCAGCTGTCTGTCCAAGACAAGATGCTCTTGGACACAGATGCTTGTATGATTCCCTCACTTCTGTTTCCTTAGTTGAATTTTACTGCAGGGGCAGTAATGTTGCTTAGAAGGCTCCTGCAATCTTAGTTGAAATTAATTTCCCATAGCATAAGTGGAAGAGAAAGGAGATAAAGAAATCTGTTGTCTTGGAGAAGATGCTTTTATCTATTAACCTGAGTGAGGAAAGGCCTTTCAGAAGTCACTGCTTGTCAACAAGGGATCCTCAAGGAAATCTTGATTGCATAATCAAGATCCTGCCAGAGATTTGCTGCCTTTCTGCTGGCAGGATCATCTGACTGACAATGCTGACATGAAGGGTAAATCTTCTTTGACTCTTCCTAAAGGAAATCTGTTTTCAGCCTGGAGAGCCACATAACTTGTCAGCTGGAAACCAGGCTGTTATTTCACATCTAACACCAAAATAACAGTAACAAGGGGAACTTAGCATGTGCATTCATGCTTTGTAATGGGATGTCTCTGTTTTTGGGCAGCATCTGTCCAATGGCAGCACCAACTCATTGACCTGGATCGCACAGAGCAATGAACTGCCCAGGAGCAATGTTTGGCATCATCCAGGGCTGCAGCATTGAAAAGAACTGGGCTGAAAGTCAGAGGTCAGATATTTCAGGGGAAAATGGGCATCACCCCTGCAGTGGTCCCTGCTGTTGCTTCCACCACAAAGTGCCACGTGAAGCAACAGGAATATCTAGGACATCCTTTAGAGGAGCACTCTAATGCTGGGGGGATGGTCTCAGTTTGGGGACCAAAAAGGTCAGACCCTGCAGAACAGTTGTTTCACTTGCCCAATGCAGGATGATTCCTTGGAGAGAAGAGATTTTGGGATCTCAAAGCTACTTTTTTTGAGGGATTGATGAGCCCCTTCTGCTAGTTTGAGGGAATGAAGCAAAGAACTGGGCACCCAGGTCTTTTCAGGCAGCTTTGAAAGTCTCAGCCTGCATTTTGACCATAGTTCAAGGGAGCCATGAGACAGCCCAGCTCCCTGATGAGCTTCCATGGAGATGTCGGCCCCTACACCTCCTGTCCCCATTCAAAGCCTATGGAGACCATAAAAATGGGAGAGGGAGGTGGGAGAATGTGGAGGAGAAAATGGACTGGAAGGAGTTAGCAGACTGGGGGCTGGAAACATATCAGAAAGATTGCAGCAGGCAAAGCAGGACAGCCTAGGCCTGGCAGCATCGGAGTTTAGGGGGGCACCGGGCCACTGTACATTTGTGGTGGGTGCAAAGGTGTGGGGTGCTCGCTGCTTCTGCCCATGTCTGGCCCCTTCCAGGTAAAAGGCAAACACCTGCACAGCTGAGGGAACCAAGCAGCCAGGTAAAGAAAACACAGGCTGTCAATTGGACTCCTGTGTCACTTCCACCTCTAAGGTCTCTGATGAAGATTTACAGCCCAGGCTCTTTGGAGCACAGCAGCAGAGGTCCTACAAAGCTCATGTCGCTTTATTTCAATTTACCAGCAACTCTCCCTATTCCTTTTGAAGCTGTCAGTCTCCTGCCATGGGAGATGAGGCTTTAGGCTCATTTATCACTGTTACTGTACAGCAGACCCCGTTCCCCCAAGCTGGCCACCCCAGTATGCAGCTGGATCCCAGCCAGGCTCCTGCGTGCTCAGCTCCCAGAGCTGGGCAAGCGCTCATGCCTTCACATCAGACGCAGCCCTCACTGGCCTCAGCTGTCTCCCCTGCCTCCTCTACCCATTAGGCATCCGCTTGCCTGGTTGGAGGGGGAAGCTTTGACTCTGATTTTCCTGGCTTCCTTGTTAATCCTCAAGAAATGCCGCTAACCCAGATCAGAAGAAGTCGGGGGGGTCTGGAAATTTCAAGCTGCTATGAGGTTGTGGTTTTTTTATATATCTTTTTTTTTTTTAAAAAAAAAAAAAAAAAAAGCCTCTCCCTTCCCTTCTCTGTGTCTTAATATAAACTGCTCACTTCATACGTGCGGCAGTGGTCCACATGCCACCTTCTACCCTGGGGTCAGCCCAGGCTAGCCCTGTTTGAAGTTTCCCAGCACAGATGCTGGTGGTGGGGTGAGGGATGCAAGGTGGTTTCTCCCCCCAGGTCTAGGGGGGGTGCAGGTCTGGGGAGAGGTGGGAGAGGCCACGCACAGTGCCAGCCCCCGCTGGGGTCACTCTAGCACCACATCAAGACAAGAAGCCCTGGTGAAGATGATGGGGCTCTGAACCACAGTGTGCACCTGTGCAAACTGCAACTCCTGCAGTGTGTCCTTCCCATACTCGGCCCCTCTCCCCAGGTCTTCCCAAGGCTCCTAGGCAAAAGGCCTCTGCTGTGATCTGGGGGAGCAACAGGGAGGTGCAGTGGCTGCATCAGTTATACCCTGGTATAACGGGTATAACTCCCCCTGGCCAGCGGGGGAGTGAGAAGGAGCATGTGGCTGGGATTCTCCTGGTTTGTAAAGGAGTTTTCTCGGTGCCTGAGGCATTACAGTGAGGCTTTGCACCACCACCACTCCTATTGCCATAATGACATCAGCTTAACCCTCAGCGATTTACCCCTTGCAAGTCAAAGAGCTGGGTCACACCCTGTGTGCCAGGCAATTCAAGAAGGGGAAAATGCTGCTTGAGGATCTGGACATCCAACACAGATCAGTACCTCTTGGCATGCACCTTCGCTTGCCTTTAAAGGTGGGCAAAACAAAGCTTTCAAACAGACATGGGAGGAGGCAGGGTCTGATGGGGCATCTTTGAAAGGCAGTGACCATCATGCCAGTGGAAAGGGTGAGCAACTAAGAAAGTTAAACTGAGGGGGGCTGAAACCACAGCTGCCCACAATGGGATCCAGAGTTGCTCTTCCTCACCAAATAGTATGTAGTTGCAGTTCCCTTCAGTCAATTCAAGGCTACTGCTCTTGGGGTGACTTTGCAGCACCACTTGCTGCTTGGGTGCTCACACTGTGGCCACCCACGTTCCCAGCGTGGTCTGGTGGGAAGATTTGTGCAGAACTCTGTGCCCAGAGGACCTGCCACATCTCACCCCTTTCCCTGCCTGCCTCCACATTACCTGCTGGAGCCTGAATTCACCACAGCAGGAATCCACTGTCTCCCTTAGTCTTTAGGAAAAGCAGATCCCTGATTTCTGAAGGGAGAGGGGGAATCCCTAAGAGCTGCAAATATTTAAAAGAATGAGAATGTTTCAAAAAGCTCTCAAATTTCCCATCCAGGAGTTCCCAGCAGAAATGTGTATGGGGATGGCCACCAGCTCCTGCCCCACATCTGGCAGTGGGGTGCAGATGGGGTCCCCCCGTTTCTCTGGGCTGCATGACCCTGCAACATGTGTTGGGGGGCAGCTGGGTGGCCCCATGCAATGTCTGCTGCCGCTCAGAACAAGGGGCAATTTAGTGCCTCCCCCCAGGGGTTTCTCTAACCCAGTTAAACCCCCCTCCGCGTACCTGCGACACGCTATAAACTCCATAACAGGGTGCCTGGAGCCCTGCCGGCTGGCACCGGGTGGTGGGAGAGGGCAGGGGCAAGCAGCTGGAGCAGGCTGTCTAGTAAAGAAGGACAGGAGGTGGTGGGGGGAAGTCCCATTAAGGACAGAGCAATCAGCATGGGCTCAGGTAAAGCCCATCAGTGCTGTCAAAACCTGTGTGTAAAAGTCTGGGGTCGCAGTGACATGTCCTCTTCTGGGAGAGCAGTCCCTAGCCAGCCCGATGCCTTGTGGGGTTTCGATGCCTCTATGTAAAAGATGTGGTGTCCCTATCGCTGCCAAGGACGGGAGACTGAAAAGCGGGTGGGCTCTGCTCCTGGACTTTTTCTTCCTTTCTTTTTCATTGTTTTTTTGGCAAGTAGTTTGCGCCTGGGCTGTTTTAGCAGCGCAGGATGGTATTGGTCTGCTGCGGTATGACAGCCCCTTGGCGAGAGGGGGATTGACAGATCTGGCTGGAGTACAAAGAGGAGCCTCAGGAGTAGCTGGGTGCAGGCCAGCAGGATTTACTGGTGGAGGCTCACTCCATCCAGCAAAGTATGTAGCTACTGGCGGTAGGACAAAGCAGCCCAGGACCCGCAGGGGTTGCAGGGCAGAGAGGAATGGTTTAGGGGCACTACTAGAGGTGGGGAGCAATGGGGTGGTGAGTGCAAGGAAAAAGCATCCAGTGCTCCTAAATCAGCATGATCCCTTCAGCAAGGGGAAGAAAAGGTCCTGGTTGAGCGTGGGCTGTCCCTTCAGGAGGACCTGCCCATGGTGAGGGGTGGGATGGCATGGGAAAGCCCCATGTGGGGGGGGCTTGGTTGTGCTCCAGGAGACATGTCTCTAGGCTGCTCCTGCTTCTGTGGGACGCTTGGAGCAGCCAAGGTGGGATTTCTTTGGGGAGCTGCAGCCCAGTCTGGTATCTGTGTTTCCTCAGGAAGTTCCTGAAGGTCCAGTGCCTGGAGAGCGGGCAGTGGGAAGAGGGGCACTGCATCCCCGTGGTGTGCGAGTCACCCCCTCCCGTCTTTGAGGGCATGTACAACTGCACCCAGGGCTTCGAACTGGACAGCCAGTGCATCCTCAACTGCGAGCCGCAGGGACAACAGGTGAGTGACCTGGGGGCAGGGAGGCAGAGATCAGCCAAGCATTGTGCTTCAGAGCACCTGAAAACAGTAGGGCTCCCTGTGCCCTGCTGTGCAGAGGGGCCCCCCAGCAGCTTGGCCATCCCTAGGGCTAAATGCCTTTGTACCACCAAGCAGCAGTCGCCCTGCAAACCCAAAGCTTTTCTTGCTGGATACCAGCCGTGGCACAGGGTGCACCACTGCCTGAGAATGCTCTTCTGCTCCCTGGTGACCCTTCCAAAAAGCAGTGGTCCTAAGCAAGCCTGCTTGTATTGAGTGAAAAGGGTCAGAAAGCAAAAGTAGAGGGTTTCCAGTGGATTTTGGGAGCTACTGCAAATGCATTTGCCTGGGATGATGGGCAACTTTGCTGCAGCAGGCTTGCTAACCAAGGGGCTTGCTTGAGGGTGGAGGCTGCTCCTTGCTAGGCTCTTCCATCCAGGTTTTGCATCCAACCTGCTGGAAAGGTCTTGTCAAAAGAAGTGGGGTTGATTCCCTCCGGTGGGATCCAGCAGCAGCTGGAAAACAATTTGCTTTCTGGTCAGTAGTGCAAAGCACACATAGTCTGGACCGGATGGCTGCAACCCAGCTGCCCTGGAGAACTTCCCTCGACTTCACTGGCAGGAGGGGGGTCCTTGCAGTGGCCAGGCAGGGTGGCCCCTGCCGCTGCCGGTAGTAACACCGGCTGCTCTCCCTCTGCTTTGCAGGTTCCTATTGTCTGCACCAAGGAGGGCTTGTGGACAGAGGAGTTCAAACTGTGCGAGAGCTTACGGGGCACCTGCCCACCACCTCCGGAGCTGAATTTCGTGGAGTACAAGTGTGAGCAGGGGCACGGCATAGGTGAGGGCAGATGAAAGCTACACAGAAAACCAAACCTTATGTTGACTCAGCCCTCCCAGAGAGCTTAAGGTCACGATGACTCTTCTTGTACCAATCCCCACTAAATCTATGAAAAAAATCCTGTTTTCTCTTCCATCCTCTTTCTAAACACAGAGCCATGGGTGGCTTTAGCCTTGTGCATGGCCTGGTTGTACTCATGGGCAAGACTCAAAACTAAAGCTGGCTCCAGTGTAAGCATCTGTCTTTTCAGAAGGATCAGGGACTTGTCTCTAGAGCAAACCCAGCTCTTTACAGTAATTTTCCTAATCTGTAGCCCTCCATCCTCCCTGAGGTCTCTCTACTTGTTACTACTGCTAACGTTTGCAGGGTTAATGTGGCAGGTCCTAGATAAAAGCTGCAGTGACAATCACGCGTAACACGGCACTTTGACCAGATGAGGGACCACATCATCCATTTCTTTCTCCAGGACTTGGTCACTTTGTGCTTTCAGGAAAAGCTGCAATGCTCAGTCACAGTCATTGCACCTCATCTGGCATCCTGCTGGACAGGATGCTTGAGCAAAGCCTGTATCACTCTGAAGCAAACACATCAGTCATCTAGGTCTGATCAAAACAGGCTGAGGCGAGTCTAAGGGCAGGGCCTGCTAAGGTTAAGCTTTGGACAGACATGATGTGAGGCTGGGGTTAGGGTTGGGACCCACCTGATTTTCCAAGGTGGTTTTTGCAGCTTTTTTTCTTCCTGGGTCATAGGAAGGCAGTGGGAATTCAGCATGGTAGAAAAAACATGAAAGATGCTTCCTAACATGTCAACAAACATCCCATAGCATTCAGGTCAGACTTATTTTCATGCTGGATCCCATGTCCTGCCATCAGGGCTTGAATCTATCTCTCAGGGCATGTTCAATTTTCCTCTCATCTGGGAGAAGGGAATTGGCCACAACTCCTATAGGCTCTTGCATAATTCAGGATTTGGGGAAGGAATTGCCATCCCAGGTTGGGAGGAAAAGGGTCTCCACTATGTCTGCCTCTGTCCTCAGTGAGGAGCCTACACGTTTGGGTCTGGTGTCCTCCCATAAAACATCATTGCCTGGTTCCTGATGAAGTCCTCAAGGTGCTGTCTCCTCCCACAGGTGCTGTGTGCATACCTTCCTGTATCATACCTCCCAGTGACCCTGTTATACTGCCCAAAAACATAACTGCTGAGACTATGGATCACCGTCTGCAGCCCACCAGAGTCCAGGTAAATGGAGAGGTGGATTCTTCTAGCAGGGGGTTTGCTGGCAGCATAGAGGGGAGCCTCCCTCGTCTCTATCTGGTGTTTTTTAACCAAAATCTCTTTGCCTTGGGTGAAGAAAGATAAGACTTGGAAAGATAAGCAGCATAAGAGAGCTCAGGGCTGGCTGGCCCTCTCCAACGCTGCTCTGGAAGTACCAACGCTGCTCCCCGTAACCAGGTTCCAGTGCCAAGGTCCTCCTCGCTCCCACCACTTTTTCCTCCTCTTCCCTCCCCTGCGGACACTACTGTACAGCCTCCTGCTCTCCTGTACCAAAGTTCAGCATAAGTTATCAGCTCACAAGCCAGCTTTCAAGGATTTGCAGGATACCACAATGAATGAAGCTAAATGCAGGAATCCCACTGATTTTTCAGGATGTGCTGCATGCCTAAACCTGCTAAGCTGCTGTTATTGTCAGCCAGTGGTGGGAGAGCTAAAGCTGCCCCTGGCACGGCATGAGCCTGGGTCCCTGATTACCTGGCAGCAGAGATGCAACCCCAGGCAGGTATGTCCCTGCCAGGGAGGAGGCAGGGCACTGTCAGCTGAAAGGTGTCTCTGGCTGCCAGGACCCACTGGCTGGCCTGTTACCTCTGCTGCTGGAACAGGGAGCCTTTCTCTCCCCATCTCTTATTCATTTTGTAGGCAAAACAGCTCAAATAGCTCAAATAGTTTGGATCCTCACAGCATGACTTTCCCAAAAAGTAGCTCTGCTGGGGTAATATTTCTTAAAATAAAAACGAGATGCATAAGGAAGGAGGTGGAACAAAGAAAAGCAAACAATATTCCCAGGAGCCAGTGCTCCCATCCAAACACTTTCCCCTCCTCCTGGGAACCCACAGGAGGCCCAGCATTGTGCCTGTGGATACTACTGTACGTCGCCTTGAATCAGACCCATGACGGATTGCTGGCGGGGTTGAGGACGCCCGGGGCGTGTGGGATGGTTAAGCACAAGCCTTGGAAGGAGTCCTCGCCTTTGAGGGATTGAATGGCTTGGCCCGTCGAGGCAGTGGCATTCGGCTTCCCTTTCACCACTGCTGCAGGCTCTCGTGCAAGGGAGGCATTTTGCAGAGAGGAGGAGGGAGGGGAGGTGTTATTTTAAGAAGCAGTGCTCCCCCTTGCCAGGAGCTCTCTCCCTGGACCGTCTTGTTTTCCTCTTTGCCCCAGCTCCCGCCTCTGCTCCCCGCTTTGCTCCTCTGAGCCTCTAACAGCTTGCCATTCCTGGGAGCTGCCGTGCTCCCAAGGTGATGGAGAGGATGGGGCAAACAACACAGGGAGCTGCAGAGGCCACTTGGGGAGGGCGTGGCCCTGTTTTGCTTTCAGCTCTGATTCATTGCATCCCGCAGCCGAGCAGGTTTGTCCCTCTGCCCTTATTTCCCAGCCTGGAGTATGAGTATCCTAATATGAGTATGCTAAGATGCCATTAAAGCACAACAACCACATATGAAACACCCCAGTAGGGTTAGGATTCAAACATTGTCTGGACTGAGCAGGAATTGTCTAGATCAGCCAGCATCCCCAGCCTCTGACCCATCTGACGGCAGCTGCCTCCGGGTCTGCCTTCCCTGCACTGGCTGAGGATGGCCAGGACCTCATCCTGTCCCAGCCTCATCACGGTCTTGACCGAACACGCAGCAGGAGGACCTGCAGCAGGTCTGCGTGGGCAGGTCTGCATGGGCAGAGCTGCCCCATCCCCAGCTGCTGTGCCACCCAGGAATGCTGGAGCCGGTCTGCCTGCTGCTGTACATTTCAAATGGGAGGCTAGGAGAAAACATATGTGCCCCTCTGTGTGACTCCCACGCTGTGAAGGGCATCCTAGGACACTTTCACAGGCCAGCCGTCATTTTATGGGGCCTCAGATTTCAAAGTCTGCCTGAGCTTTACAAGGAGGAAATTGCATGTGTGGTGGGGCTTTTCTTCCCCCTGTATAATCATGAGTGCTCCCCACAAACCCCCGCTGAACGAGCAGGACAACACGTTCCAACATGATGAAACTGAGCCCTTCATATCTCGCTCTTGTGTCCACTTGGCTGCAACAGCTGAGTTTGTGCCTTGTAAATACCAGCAATAATCTCAGCCCTGTGAGTGAACGTGAGTCTGGTGTATCTGCTTCTGGCCAGGTCCGGGGAGGTGAGTCCTCCCAGGACCTGGTTCTTGGAGCCTGAGCAGGGGTCAATGAGCAAATTGATGCAGACACCGAGTGATGACCGGCTGAGCCCCCCGTCCCATACGAGTGAGAAGCTGGTGAATCCAACATCACGCAGGAAGGTGATAGCAGACTCAGCCTGTAGTGGCCCCCAGTGGCTTCCCCCTAGCAGCAGCTTGTGGCCAAGTCAGCCACCGTGAGGTGGCACTGCTAGCCAAACCCACTTCTCTGGTGGTCCCTGCCATCTCCCTTTGTCCTCTCTCAGTTTTGTATCTATGTACATCTACATAGACATATATGTGTGTCTATCTAGCCTCTGCCTTGAACAATGTACCCTGGTTTGTGGGTGAACCAGGTGCAGCTGCCTTGGGTTTGATGGGCTTCAAAGGGTTTCCTGCTGGGCAGAGGTGCAGGGAGGGTCCTGGGGGTGCCACTGCTGTTCAGCACCGCGACGAGCAATGCAGTGTTGTGGGAGACCCTCTACCTCCAGAGAGCATTGGTGGCTGTTGCCCTCCCTCTGCCGCCTCACCTAACAGCTCATTTCTCCTTCCCTCCTCAGCATATTGTGTGCACGGGCAGGCTGCGGTGGTATCCAGACCCCTCCGTCATTCACTGCATCCAGTCGTGTGAGGTAAGCCCCCCCTGCCTCCAGCATGAGCTGCCTGCTCCTTGCAGGAGAGCTCCTGGCAATGAAGACTCGCTCCAGCACAAAGCCGGATGGCTTTGACTTCATGTTTGCTCCGAGCTGGGCCAGGGCTTGCTGGCTCAGCAGAGACACCAGAGCAAGCATCCTTAGGTATGGTCCCCCGCAGCCGGGTGATACTGGGGAACGAGAGCTGCAGAAAAACCCATTTCCTTCCTTGCCTGATTCTTCTCGGCCAGCCTGGGAAGAATGTTCTAGCAAAAGGATTTCACTGGCAAGGGGTATCCCCAAACAGCCTGTGCTGACTCCAAGCCTGAATATTTCCTCTAACCAGAACCGCAGTTCTAGAGTAACGTGGATCCAGAAAAGCCCTGTGTGACTCACATGTCCAACCAAAACAACTAGGATTTCCAGCCTTGTACATGCAAAACAAACCGCTCCTGAAGAATCTGCAGACAAAGAATTCCTTGCAGAAATGGGTTAGCTGCTCATTTCACTTTGAATAATGACCAGGCAGGAGAAAATCGTAGGCAGCCTGGAGTCAGTTTGCAAAGGAAATTAAAAATAGGCAGTCTTTGTCAAGCACTAGTTGTTATTATGATTGAGGATAAAAGGAAAAAGAGGGGGTATTTTGGAATGTTGTATGCTGAAAATTTGGGATTTTTACCAAAAAGGAAAATGTAAATGAAGTTTGCACACCAAAAATAGCTTTGGGTTTTGCTGATTTTTTTTTATGTGCTCATTTGAATGCAAATGATCGCTTTTGCTCACCGATTCTGCCTAGCTCAGCTCTTTGTCAACTGAAGTGTGGGAGAAAGGGCGATGTTGCAGGGGGCATGTCCCCAGGAAGGAAACATTATGGTCAACAGAAGATGCAGCAGGTATTTCCCAAACTTGATGGCTGTGTTGTGCATCTCTACTGCAAGGCATGGGCTGCAAGCATAGGGGAATGAGGTGCTGTGTGCTAGAGAGATGATTGAGTACCAGAGTTTAGTGATGGATCCTCCGGCGTTTTGGGAGCTCCAGGTCTTTCTAAACCATAGCTTTTAGCTCAGCTCTGGGGCAATGTATTTGAAGTAGGATGGGCTTATGTGGAAGAGCAGTCCAGATGGTTGTGGTGATTCTATCCGTGGTTCTCCTGTTAGCAAGGGAGAACTGCTCCTTGTGCTCTCTGGGAGTTGGTCTTTCCAAAAAAGAAACATATGGGGCGTGAGGTGCTCCTTCTTCCCTTCCTGTGCAGCTCAGGTGAGAGAAAGCTGACCCTGGCGTGAGGATGCTCCCTTAGGCTCAGATACACCAGACCGACTTTCCTCGTCTGTGGTTCCTCACCTCACCTTGGGTCTGTGTCTTCAGCAAGGGGTCCCATAGGGGATGATGAAAAATGCCAGCTTATTTGTGTGTGTGTGTGCATGTGTGTGTGAGAGAGAGAGATAGGAACCAACTACCTGAAGTCCCGGCATCTCACAGTAACAGTCACTGTCTTGGCCACCCAAACATGCTTATGGCCAACGTGACCTCTTTCTGTTCCTGGATGCTTGTCATCCCCTTTTACTCTTAGAAAGCAACCCTAGACAGCAGTCTTAGCATACAGGAGGTTAAGCAAGCCAAAATCTTGCAGTGTCCTACCAGAAGATCGAGAGTCCATGCTCTTCATCACCCTTGTAGTCTTTTTAATGCCTTTTCTGCTTTCAATTAATCTTTTATCAGGAATGACCAAGCAGTACATACTCTTCCAGCTGAGGTCTCACCAAAGCCTCTCAACAAAGCTTCCTTGTGCTGGAAATGTCTCTTTTGATAGGACCCAGGACTATATCTGTTATTTCTGTGGCTGCATCTGTCTGGCAGCTCAGAGATATCCTGAGGTCAGCAAGTACACCCAGATCTTTCTCTACTTCCTTTGTTTCCAACTGATGAGCTCCAAGCTAACAGCAGATGTTTTACCATCAGTACAAGAACTTGCCCTTTAATTTTATACAAGTGAATGTCATCCTGTTTCTCTCTCTAGTCCTTTGGGTTATCTAACTATTTGTCAGATATCCTGATCCTCCTCTGTGAAACAATGCCTTCTTCCTCGTTAGCAATTTCGTCAGCACAGGTCTATTTTTAAGGTCACAGTCACTCACTGTAATACTAATGAAGATTCATCCTCAGATAGTTTCTTTCACCCTGATGCTCTCCTTTTTGATACAGCTCAGCCACCTCCTCCCTGTTCTCCTCCTCTTCACTTCTCACGTACATGTCTTTGATTATTCTTTTCATTGGGTTTTCTTTTACGATGCTGCAGGCTGTTAAGGTTGGACTGATAAGCCAAGTCTTCCTAGATAACATTTTTTCACATGAGTTTTATAGTAGTCATTGTCTTTCCATAAAGAATAAGTCTTACCAAAAGTGTCTCATTCAAAGTATTGCTCTGGGAGCTGCTGCTCGGCACTGGGAAGAAGGGAGGTGTTACCAGTCCCCTCGTTTGACCACAGAAAATGCCCTGAATGTTGTTTCCACCTCATCCGCGCTGGCTTGCACCCTCATTCCTATTCCTCTCCTGCCTCCATCCTTGTGACCAAAGGCACTGCAGTTCTCAGGCCATTTCACTTGGGACCCAATCTCTTGCAGCACGTGGAGACAGCGAGAGTTGGGTAGAGATGGAATATAACCTGTAATCTGTCCTTGCCCTATGGTGCCTCCTGACCACACCTCCTTTTCTTGTTCTCCACTTCATTTACTTGCATGAGAAATGTTCTGCCCCTGCTGGGTCTGACATGGTTCAGCTTGACTTGCCATGTCCGTGGGACACCTTAGTCCCAGGTTCCTCCTCATTTCACAGTAATCCCTCACTGGAGGTACCTCCTTTAGGAGCCCAGCCTCTGCTCTCCACTAGGCAGTGAAATGCTGTTCCAGTGGACTGTCCAGGTCACCTCAGGTCTGAGTCACCCCTCGGAGATACCATCGTCTCTCCATTGACTGCCGAGTGCGTGTTGGATGAGGAAGCTTTCTCATCTGGACACCTCAGTGAGGGGAACAACCCTATGTAAGAGAAATCCAGGCCACCTGGCTGCTCATACCGTCTCTCCCTGGTGGAGTCACTTTGGGCTGCGGCATGGCAGCATTAGCCAAGCCTCAACCTCCCCAGCCTCAGCTGGAGCCCTGCCTCACATTGGAAAGTTCAGGTCACTGCGCAATGGTGTTAGAGGAATTCTCACTCATCTTTATCGTACACTGGCAGCGGATCAGCCTGCCTGCTCATCCCTCTTGCTCCTCTCCCCACCTCCCTTCTCTTTCCATTAATCTGGTCGTCCATCTGCCTCCCGGTCTCTCGCTGCGCCTTGCCAAGTTCCCCATCCCCGGAGCATGGAGGCACGTAGTTCAGCGGGTGAAGGAGGGAGGGAGGGATGCAAACCCTTCCAGGAGCCCGTCAGGAATACGAGTTAGCACCGAGAGTGCTTCGCCTCTCAAGGGCCAGTGGAACATCTCATACCCTGCCATCAGTAGAAAAACAGATGGCAGCACTGCGGCGGGGGGGGGGGAGGAGGGGGCTTGGGGCTGGGTGGAGAGGGGAGTGGAGGAGGAGAGAAACCCCTCCTCCCCACCGTGGTTTGGGAGGAGGTGGTCATGGTCCTGGTGGTGCGCTCGGCTGCTGGGAGGGAAGTGTTTGCAGCATCTCCCAAGGGGGGCAGGTTCTCCCAAGCCATCCCAAGGTGACCAGCTCTCAGCTATCCTCTGCCTGTGCCCAAGAGCAAGTGAGGCTGTTGACTTCAGAGGAGGAGACAGCATGCACAATGATCCAGGCTGCTCCCTTGGACTATTCCTGCCATGGTCCAAAACAGTCCGTGCATGAGTGTGGCCAACATTGCCTGCTATAGACCATCTCCTAGTCCATGCAGCTCACCAGCTCTGCACTCCTCTATCTCCCAACGTTGTGCAATGTGCTGACCTTGCCCCCACCTCCAGCTCTGTTTCATCATTGCATGCAAAGGGCTAATTGCAAGGGATTTAAGGCAGCATGCTTTGGACAGACCACCAGTAGGCAGAGCTTCATACTGGTATGGTAGGAGTTGGACAAGATCTACAACAGCTATGGTCTGCCTTGTAGGGTAGCAATTCCTTCCTGATGTGACTTGGTGCCTTCTCTGGTTGACGCTGACTTTGCTGTGCTTTGCTCTGAGCAGCCCTGACTGCATGCTGGGGGAACATGCAGAGACTTTGGCTTGAGGTCTCTGATTCACACCCTGGCTGAAGACAGGCCATACCAGAAAGCTGTCGTGAGCATAAGCTGCTGGGAATTCTTCAGGTCTTTCCCACATGAGGACAAGGTCTTGCTGCCCTTCCGTGTGCTGCTGGTCATGTTATCACGATCATAAAACACTAATCCATTCCCTGTTTTGTGGTTTTCCTGAGGCATTACAATGTAAATGATGAGATAGGGATTGAATTGTGTTTGCAGTTGCAAGTTGTTCTCCAGTCTCTTGATCCAACAGGTAGTGAAGGACCCCAATGGATCCTTGGGTCTTCCCACCAGCATGCACAAAACCCTTGCTTGGCACATCTGTGGCTTGTGTCCAGCATTTTTCAGCCAGAGTTAACCCCTTTGAAGGCATATGCAATAAGGACAGCACGAAGTCTCATCTAAAATCAGGGTCCCACTGTGCTTTAATGTGATGGGAGACAGGGTGCGACTTGCTCCCTGGGCGAAGTGCTGCAGCCAGGGTCCAGCTGTAGGCAGCTGCCTCTGCTCCTCACTATCGATGGGGCTGGTGCCCTTTGATTGCCCCTCCTCCCGGATGCAGGAGCTCTGATTTTGTACCATGGCAAAGCTCAGTGCAGGAAACCAGGCAGAAACATGATGCTGGTGGGATGCTCCACTCTGGGAAAGAGATCCTCTTCTGTTCTCCTGGGGCTTAAGGCAATGAGGACTACAGGCATACCAGCTTCTCCAAGGAGACTCTCTAGAGCAATAGGTATCTCACCATGGCCAGAATGTAGTTACCCTCTTGTCATGCTCACATCATCATTATCTCATCTCCTGTCCCCATGGAGGCGTTTCATGACACCTTTATCCAGTCTGCACTCTTCTTCTGTCTGCCATCTGGCTTTGAAAATGTGGAGAGGATCCTACTGGATGTGACTGCTGTTCTTGTAAGCAGGCAAGAGGCAGACCATGTGACTGCTATTCCTTCAGGAGTCTCACCAAAGCCTATGAGCCCATGTGATGCAGGTGACCAAACAGGACTCGATGACTTGCCCTAGATTCTGGTACATTAAAATTTTGGATAGTACACGATGTGTTGGCCTCCACATCTCAAGAGGACACAGCAGAATTGGAAAAAGCAATCAAAATGATTAAGGGAATGCCACAGCTTCCCTTCAAGGAGACCCTAAAACAGCTGGGACTCTTCAGTTTGGAGAGCAGAAGACTGCTGGAGTTTTGCCAAGTCAGAGGTGCTGGATAAGATGAATGCAGAACTGGGAAGCACTCACTAAGACTGGCAAGCGGGTTGTTTCAAACAGGTGAAGAAAAGTACTTTGGACACAGTGAGCACTGAACTCTGAAACTGGGTGCCATGTGAGGCTGCAGGGGTGAGTAGTAGCTTTAAGTTCAAAAAGGGATTAAACAAATTAGTGGACATCAGGTCCACAAACAGATACTGAAAGGACCAGGCAGGGCTATACTGTCCGCCCATGCCTAAGGCAGCAAGTGTCAATAGTGGGGGAGTACAAGGAACATGAACTGCAGGTAGTGGTCACTTCTGGATCAGACCTGGCCCATGACCTGTGAGGACAAAGCCCTTCATGCTGGGGAGGTGGAAGATAAGATGAGGAGCTCTCTACATACCTGCAGGGTATATTTTCATGGTGCTCTTGGCATGAGCAGCACAGGCTGCTTAGTATGGGATACAGCCTTTCAGTGGATGAGCCCAAAGAAATTTATTCCTCTTCCAAAAATCCCAGTTGAGGCATACTTTTCCTAAACTATGAAAAGAACTCTGTCCCCTGCACACACGTGGATCTCTGTCCCCTGCACACACATGGAGTGTGATTGTAGAAACCTAATTTTCTTAAGAGACAAAGCAAACAGAGGGAAACAAAATGATCACACACCAGCATGGTGCAGGGACAGGCTTACAGAGCCCCAAAAGATGGGAGCCTTTTGGCACGGGTAGGACCACAGCATCCAGGCACCACACCAGTGGTGGTGGAGACCCAAAGAGGTGGAAGCAGCCTCTGCTCCCCCAACCCATGGCTGTGCAGGCTGGCCTGCACTTAGGATACCCCAACCTATGGCTACTTCTCTGCCCTCTCCAGCTCAGGTGCCATCCCTCCATCCCTGTCCACGTCCCACTTTCCCCTCTCCCAGCGGTCACAGTCGTGGAGCCGGTGACACAGACAGAGGGAGTGGAAAGACACTGAAAGCACCCGCTGAAATAAAAATCAATGAGTCGCTTCTGATAATAAACAAACATCCCCAAGCATAACCCAGCCAACTGCTCTTCCAACACGAATATTCATTCCCCTCCAGCCCCTTCATCTGTCGTATATTGTTTTTCTTTCTGTTTAAGATCTGTAACAAGAACTTGGCAGAAACCAGATACAAGTGGGTCAGGAGGCCCTCGTGGTTTTCAGGGCTTGTTTTCCATAACCCGTTCTATCCTGCAACATACTTTGCACAAACGGCTTGGCAGGAGATCTAATCCATGGCAGCAGGCAAGCTGCTGAGGGCAGGATCGCAGGCTGGTGCTCGTGGCATGGGAAGTCCTGGCTTCTCTCGTGTGCGCAGCAGCCACCCTGGGAATGGTCATTGCTGGGGACCCATCTCTGGGAGCCACCGTGCTTGCCAGGAGTGCTATCGACACCTGGCATCTTCCTGTGCTCCCCTTGGCTTGTTCTTTCCTGCTTCTGGTTTTCTTCTCCTGTTAGCACTGAGATCAGGGTGTAAAAAGGATGAAGCTAAGGACCCTGCCGTGAATAGATCATGGACAGAGATGTTTTTATGGAAGCAAAGACTTGTTCTGATGTGGTGTTTATCTACACCAGCTTTCCATTCCTTTCTTTACTCTTGTCCCCGAGGACTGTGCAAAGCCCTTTCCAGATCACTGTCTGCTGAGACATGGGGTCCCTGAGGAACAAGATGCAGAGCAGGACAGGGGAGAAGAAAAACACCCCCATTCAGTACCCCAAAGTGCCACATGCTCAATTCTGCAGCAGCAGTGTGTCCAAACCGAATCCTGGCCTGGGACACAGAAGCACTTTCAGACACCATGAAGGCAAAGACCTGCTCTCCCAGTATGGCCATCTACAGCAGCATTCAGGCATCTACAGCAGCAATCTAACCTCTGTGCTCTTCATCCCCCTTCAGACACTGATCCTGTCCAAACTCAATCCAGACTGATGCAAACGAGGCCCAGATGTTTGCAGGAAACCCATGTCCAAAGGACACCCTTTGTCCCGAAGAACACCTAGAGCTGCATACCAAGATGGCTGGAAGCTTGGCTGTTGCTTGCCTTGGGCATGGCAGTACAGGTGATGGCACATAGGCTGAAAGCAGACAGCAGGATGCTGCCTTCCAGCCTGTCACCCCTTCCTTGAAACATTCCTTAGAGTGTGTGGCATACTTTCTCAAGCAACAAGCCTCTGTTTTCTTACTGAGGCCTGGGGAGAAGGATGTTGGAGCTGGAGCTGAAGACCTGAGATGTGATGAAAGCAGTCTGCACGCTGAGCTGACAAGTGAGTGGCTCAGGGACACCAGCAAGCTTGGAAACAACTGATATTTCTCCATTTTGCTTTCTAGCCATGTCTGAGGTGATGGGGCAGGTCCATGATGTCTCCTAGCAAGCCATCCTGCAGGCATGTGGCTCCAGGGGACAGCTGCCATGGTTCAAAAGGAGCACAGGAACAGCTCAGGGGACACAAGCTAGGAGATGTTAAAATGGTGGATGACGTGCTGGGTTTGTAGCAATTTATTCCTCTTTTCTTCAGGCCATTTGGTCCCAGGTGCCTCTTGCCAAATTTTTAGGGCTCTCTTCATCTGAGCGGTGCTCACCCTGCCTCCCTCGCTGCAATAGGCCAGGTAGTGCTTGCTTGCTGCTCAGAATGGCTCAGGGCAGCGAGGCATCCCAAAAAGCTTTTTGAGCAGAAGCCAGCCCTGTTCCCTTTCTGTCCCTCTCTGTGTTTTTTAGAGCTGATTTCCTCCTTGCGTGCTGGAGAGCCTCAGGAAGGAGAGAGGGAAAGTGAATGTGCCTGGGGTGTTCGGGGGGGAGGAAAAAAAAAATAAAATAAAAGAGACACTGCAACAGAGAAAGGGCCAAGAAAAATATTTAATCCAAACAATGAACATTGTCGTTTCCTCCCACAGTCTGCATTCCCAGTCAACTTCCCTGGGCAAGCAGGGGGAGCCAAGAATGGCCGGGCTCCCTGCCTCGCCAGCATGAGTGTGTGTGTATGCAAGGAAAGGGATGTGTCCTGAGGACACTGTGCTATAGCATCGCTTTAACTAGCTCCTGCTGCATCTGTGGCTGAAGGGACTGACACCAGCCCATTTTCTGTAGGGAAACAGTGGTTTGGAGTGATGTTGGAGGGATGCGGACAGGGATGGGAGGGGGAATTTCCAGGGACCCAAGCTGGGGTGGTGAATGCATAGGGGCTTTAAGTGAACCAGACTTTTAACAAGGCTTTGGGTACTCTTCAAGTCCTCCCAGGGACCTCCCAGAGACCTCCCAGAGCTTTCTGAAACATCTTGGCTAGTGGCTGAGGTGGGAAGGAAGGAAGGAAGGAAAGGCATCTGGCGGGTAGAAGCTGCCTTCTGCCTATCCCTGGCCAAGGGCTGCTGCAGCTTCTTCATGCTTTCCTTTCCCCACGCACCCCTGCCTGTTCCGCCCTGCCACATGCAGTGGCTTTTGCCTGGGATGTGGCTTCTCTTGCACGTCTTAGACCCCTGAAGTTGCAGCAGTCTCCAGCCCTGGGGCAGTTCAATGTATGTGTCCCACGGTTCTGTGAGCCCTGGTTTGGGCTGACATCCCTCTCCTGCCAAATGGGCAGCAGTTTCCAGCTGTGCTAGGTGAGGCCCTGGCCCTGGCTACTGCTGCTTTCTTGTTTCTGGTGCTGAGGACATGCTGATGCCTTTGGGGGCTTGCTCTTGAAGACCCTGCAAGGTGGTGGCTCCTGGAAGACCATGGGCACAGTGAGGGGAGACATTTCTCCAGCAGAGGTTTATCATGGAGTCCTGTCCCTGTCTCCCTGCCACACTGTCTCCCTCCTGTCTCCTGTCTCCGACTGATCTTTCCATCACTGATGACTCATGCATCGCAAGAGCAGAGTTAACAGCAGTGAAGCTGATGCATGAGGCGTGGGTCTGACAGCATGGCAGCTTTTCCAAGGCCTGTCTCCCCTGCTGAAATGATGGTTCCCCTGTTCCTCTGGGGCTGCTTTGAGAGCGACAGCTGAGAAGGATGAAGGCACCTGGAATTCCTTGGCTGCAGGGTCGCACATGGTCATCTCAGTGTGCAAAGGGTCCGAGGCTGATGCCCAAAATACTGATGCCCAAAGGAAAGGATGAAAGGACAGCAAAATCCGTGCTGACTTAGAAGCAGCATGAAAGCAAACTATGCACCCTCCTTGGATGGGATCAGCACAGTTGCAAAGCCCAGGACCCTGCACAGCCTCCCGAAGGCTGGGGGGAAAAGATTTGCTTATTAAGGCTGGACTTTATCCCCTGAAACTGGGATCTGGGCTTTCTCTAGCTATGGGCAGACTGAAGTCGCAAGCACTTTCCATCCTAGCAGCAGCGCAGGAGAGCCTTTCAGCTCTTCAGTTACACAACTGGCCAGGTGCACGCTGAATTTTTTTTCTTTTTTCCACCTTCCTCTGAAGCATCTGGAATGGGTCATTGCCAAAAGCAAGGTACCAGGCCTTCAGGTCTGTTCAACCAGAGCAAAACCTGCATTCCTGGGAAATAATGTTCATCAAGTGCCCATGACGCAGCAGCAAAATATGTACAGTACTGATGGCATCTGTGATTTATTCTTTGTGCTCCATCTTTCCCTCACTCTGTCACACCCTTTCACGCTCTTTCACAGTGAATCAACCTACATATAAGGTGGATTCGAAGAAAAGTGTCTGGACCCTGCCCGCCTCCCCAGTGGCACTGGGGGCTCCCTGCCAAGCAGGACACCAGCTTCGGGGAGGGAGCCAGCCAGCTTGGCCCTGGCCCTGGGGACTCTGCAGGGACCATGGAAAAAGGCCACGCACAGATGCTGCTACCTGCATGGCATCTTCTGGCAGCCTCCAGAGAAACAGCACTGCCGACCCCTCTGAGATGCTTCTGCCCAGGATGTGGCGGGATCTAACCAGTCCTTTCTCACATCCTTTATTTGCCTGTAATATTTTTCCCTCTTTTTTTTTTTTTTTTTAACTTAATTTTTTCTTTTTTCATTAGTGCCTATTCCCGGCTCTGAGACCATGTGGTTTTTTTAGCCTATTTAAATTGCCAAGCACTTGATCCGCGGTTACTATTTTTATGCCGGCAGCGCAGGGCTCTGGCCTGGTGGTGCCAGATGCTGCACCTCCACGTGCTAACACATGCCCCACTGAAGCTCCTGTCTGAATAAACAAGGAAGACGGATGGCATGAGCAGGGAGATTCACTGACACAGCCTGGCTCGCTAGCTGCCTTGGTGGCATGCTGCCTAGCCGAGTAGCTCCCTATCACTTAACGCGGCACAGAGCGGTGGCAGCAATTACCTCATTAATTTTTTCCCAGTTTATCTCAGCCATTCGAACCAGCCCTTTTTCCCCCCGTGCTGGATGATGCATATTCTGGTGAATGAAATGCAGCTGGCCATTTCCCCAAATCACATCCATTGCCTTCGCATGGCACAGTTGGCCATTGGTGTGGGGTTTTTTTCCTGCTAGCATCTTAAAACATCGTTGGGTGTTTCTGCGAGTCACCAACATGGGCAAACCTCCCTCCTCCCACCACTGGCATTGCCTTCTGCAGAGCCAAACAGCTCAAGCACAGGCTGAACAGAGTCTGTACGGGTTTTCCTTTCTCACGTCACCTGCTCTTAGTATTGCATTGCCTGTGTCCGCCCTTGTTGTGACTCTTGCAAGACCAAAATGAGACCGATACAAGTACGAGGGTGCCTGTGCCCTCAAGGGTGACCCACCAGCACCTTACTTTGCTCTTTCTGCTTGCAAAGATGAAACCAGCTGAAAATGCTTGGCAAAGCAAAGCAACAGGATTCACTGTGTTCTCCACGCGCTGGGCGAGGAGTAGGGACAGCGGTCCCCGAACCCTGCACCTGGCTCTCTTGAGCCTTGAGTCCAATTAGTCATTTTTTATTTTCCCCTCATATGTTTTTCCAATGTAATTTGGAACATGAGTCGTTAAGTTTCCCCAACAAGTGTTGCCATAGGAGCCTGTATTTGTTTAGGGTGGGGTACGGGCTCCAGCGGGTTGAGAGGAGGGGGCAATTAGCCCTGATAGGTGTAGAGAGAAACTGAGAGCTTCTCCTTCCCCATCTTGTCCTTGTCTCTGTCTCTGTCCTCCCCCTGCCTTGCACACAAGATCTGGAAACGATTTCAGACCTGTGCAGCCGGGATGGGCAACCCCCCCCATAATTGTATGGAAACTACCGAAGCGGCGAGTGTTGTTTTGCCAGTGAGTCATGACATATGGAGCAAAGCTCAAGGAAAAACTCCACCGCGTGGAAGGCTGCAAAAGCAAATCACACCCAGAAGAGCTCTTCCCTGCCAGCGGCCCTCGCCAGTCCCTGCCTGCATCCCTGCACCGGCCAGCCCCAGCATCCCTGCCCTGGCCCTCCCAGTGCTCAAAGCTGCTTCGTGGCTCGGAGATCTTCTTTGATCACTATCATTTAAGACCCACTGATGCTTTTCAATGGAAGAGAAGTGTTAACCCTTGGCCTTGGTGAAGTTGTACCCTGGTCTCCTCTGGACATGGTTTGTGACAGCAATGATGGGAACCAAATCCTTTCTTGTTTTTGAGTGAGCTGCCTAACCTGACTGTGCCTCAATTTCACAGCTGTAGGAAGGTGTGCTCTTTCTTCTTTTGTGAGATCTTCCAGGCAAATGCAATCTCTCTGTGGCTGCCTGGATTTGGCCTGGGGACTGTGGTACTGGTAGCACAGACAGACTCAGTGGTTTGCCATAATCCCTGCTGCTACTTTCTTAAGTGACATTAGCCTGCATTGAGCCCATTTCTGTTCCTTGTGAGTCATGATGACGAAAAGCCACATTGGTTCCCTGGTTTTGGCATGGCTTTTTTGTGTGAATTATTGGCATTATCACCAGTCCCGCATGTTGGCTTTGGCACAGTGGATGCAGGGCTGTCGCAGTGTGGTGACATTTTTCAGCTGGCTGTCATTCGCTTTAACGGTGCTACAGGTGAGTATCCATCAAAGGCTGGGTCCAGGTATTTTCTGAAGTATATTTCCCCCGGGTTGTCGTTTGGGGCCACCAGATCCAGTGAAACAGGTCGTCTGCTTCCATGAGCAAAGGGGTGGCCAGGTTTCCACCAAGAGCCCTTTCTGATGACAGCAGTCCTCCTGGAGGTTGGCCAGGGTTGCTGGGCCAGTAGCTACCATCACAGAGCCTACTGTGATGATTAATGATTATTAGTGATTACTAATCTGTTGGTTATGAATGGCCTCTCCGTTCTGTTAGCACATTCGGTTGTTGCTTGGCACTGCTGATGTGTATCTGTGATAAATAAACCTCGGCTGCAGATTGTTCCTGACTAGTTCATTGCAAGTGCTTCACATGCACATCGTTTGGTTGCACCAGTCACACAGCATTGTTTCGGAGCTCTAGTTGGCTGCTTCTCAGCCCCAGTTGCTTGTTTCTCTTCTCTGATCAGATGACTCATGTAACTGAACAACAATAAAATGGATTTCTGAATGGCTGCTTGTGCCATTTAACATTTCTGGACAGAAAGCTATTCTGCTGCAATAGCTTTCTGTTTCCACGTTAGAGCTGAAAGTAAAGAAGGCTTGTTAATGATGGAGCATTTATCTGAGCTGCACCAAGGCAATCTGGGCTCTGCAAATCCCCAGCTGTCCAGGCAGACCTGACGGTGCACCAGAGGGCACTGGGCTGTGCCATGCAAAGAGGAACCACCATTATTTTGGCAACACAAAATCCCCCACCACGCAACCGTACGATTTCCTTACAGAGGGTGTGATTTGGGCCATGAAGAAGAGAAATGAGGAGGAAGATGGCCAAGACTGAAGCTGGAAGGTGGCCACATTGCCAATATTTCTGGTCATCAGTAGGCTGGTGCCCTCTCTGCTCAATCCAGAGTTGGATTTTGCCTGCAGGGAGCTAGTGCTTAATGAAGATCCCTTCTGTTTGTCCCAGCTGGCCACCAGATAAGTAGCATTGTAGTCCAACCTGGCCAGCTTTGGTGGAGCCATGTACTGTGGACAGGGCTAGAGCCTCCAGTGGAGAGTCTAGAGGAATGTGGGGACATGTTCCCTGGGGTAAGAGCCAGAGCAAGAGCATTCTGGAAAAGGCATAGTCCTTGCAACCAGTGCTTGCCAGTGCTTGGCTTGGCTTGAGTGCAAGTACTTTTGGAAGACTCCTGACTTTGCTGAACCTTTCTCATAGTCCAAGGAGGATAAAACACCTGCCTTCCTAAGACTGATCCTCTAGCAGGATGCTCTATTGATCCTCATAACAGCCTCTCTGTACTTAGCTGCCCAAGCCAGGCCACCAAGCTCAACTTCAGAGTCAAGCTCTTTGGGATGAGGGGTGTTGGAGAGAAGAGTTGGGTCAGCTTCTTACAGAGCCCTGCCCCAGCTGTGAACATGCAGAGAGCTGGATTACAGTGGAGACACATGAGAGTGGTGTGAGAAGGTGGATGAGCAGATGAGGTGGTGAACTCAGTCCTAGTTGGGTGGCAATGGACTCTATGGAGAAGCACTGAGTGAGATGGGAATGAGGACTTGTGGCATTCAGGTTGGGGCCCTCCCTAGCGATGTGAATTTGCTTTCTTGCTTCCTGACACCGTTCCCTGATCTTTGAGCTACAGCTGCTGCCCTTCGAGCACCCACTACTCCATACACACCAGCTGGGATACCAGTCTTTTGGTGCCCTTTGGCTTTGAAGAAGGGGTTGTGTATGGTGGAACTGGGCCTTGGCCCTTACCAGAGGTGCACAGGGGCCTTGCTGAGGACCTGGGATCTCTGCTTTTGGGGGCAACCTTATGCTTTTGAATAACCCTTTCAGCAAAGACTAATTTCTCTCTCTAGCCCTTCCAAGCAGACGGCTGGTGCGATACCATCAACAACCGGGCATACTGCCAGTATGACGGGGGTGACTGCTGCTCCTCCACACTGTCCTCCAGGAAGGTAAGTGAGCCTCTTCTGTGGTGCTGGCCAGGATTTATGATTAAGTGGTGACTGCTAGCCATGCTCTTTGGCTTTGCTGACTGTAGAACTGAGCCTGCAATGCAATTCTCCCACGAACGGAGAACAAATCCATGATTTTAATCCAAAGCCAGCTGAAGATGATAGACATCATCCCACTGATTAACAGTGGGGTTTGGACTCGGGCCAGCGGGACTGAAAGCTCAGCCCAGCTCCCACTGAGGTTCATGGGATTCCCTCTCGTTTTGGGAAACAAGTCCCAAAGAAATGACTTCCATAGGACATAGTGCTAGCCATGGTGACTCAGAAGTCACCTTGTCGTATAACTGAGCAATCTCAGAGGATTTTTGGTATGGTCCATTGGCATCTGCTATGGGCTGTCTTTCCCTCCTAATTCTCCTGGGGAGGCAAGGAGGGAGGAATAGCATAGAGGGAGCAACTTGGTGTTGGGGTTGCACAGACCCTTCTTTGTCTCCCATCACAACCTCCCCTCCCAACTAACTTGCTATCCAGCACTCACAGCCCATCCTTCCTAAGCATATCCAACAGCAAAACAAATCATAGGGCATGAGATAATTTCTCACTGCAAAAATATGTGAATTTGGATCTTCTCATCTTTGTTGTGGAGCTTGAATCATTTTTCCTTTCATCACACATACACACAGAGAAAAGGAAAAATAAAATCCTGGGAAGATCCAGTTGAGATAGGAGAGAAAAGGCTTTACACCCAAGTGATGAGTGAAACCTCCACAGCGATATCATGACATCTTGGAGCAAGGCATGGCTCTCAGGAGGTCTGAGACATCTGGATCTCTGGCCAAAATAAAGGATGGGTTTGCAGTGGAAGGTGCGTGGATTCAGTCCCATGGCTCTCAGGAGACCCAGCCCCAGCTCGCATCCCCCACAGGTCCCAGATCTCCCACAGCACAAGCCTCTAGCATATCTCTGTTAAGGCAGATGCAGGAATATGGGGTTTAAACACCAAAAAACCACTCCAGCCTCTCACTGGCCTAGGCTGTGAAAAATCAGATGTGCTTCCACAGTAAGAAAAACTCCTGGCTCTGAGCCTGGTGTGTATAAAACCTCTGGAGGAAACTGTTTTCTCAGCTCCCATGGCCCATGACTGGGCAACTGTCAACCAGGAGCCAGATGCTCTGCTGGTGCCCTCCCATCTTGCTCTGCTGCCACTAGCTAAGGTGACATAAGCATGCTCGGCCACATATAGTTGTTGTAGAGAAAGCAATGTGCAATGAGCCTCTCTACCTGCATGGGATGTCTCAAAGCAGCACAGCTTGTGGGTGGCTCTAGACGGACCCACTGCCTGCCCCACTGAAGGCCATTCCTGCTCACACAGCTTCCAGCCTGCCTGGGTTATCTTAATCCACTATGCACAAGAACTGTATGCTCCTACGCGGGCTCCATAGTATGGAGGCCAGCCTTTGCAGCTAGGAGCTTGGTTGAGTTCCTCCAAGAGGTACAGAAGATGAGGCTATGCTACCTTCATGCTTTGCTGACCCTGGAAGAGCCAGGAGTAGCTTGAAGGACAGGTCTCTGAGCTCAGACATGGACAAGGAGGGCTTTCTGACAGGGGCCAAAGTAAAACTGAAATCTAGAGGTGCCTCACCACTGCCAGCCCTAGTCCAAATGTCTCACACCCACCAGGGGAGACTTCTCCCCAGGGTTTGACATTTGGGGCACAAGACTCAAGCTGACCCTTGGTTGCAAAATTTGAAACACAAGTTAACTAAAAGGAAACGCTAAGAATAAAACTCAGCTAGGGACAGCTTGTATCAGAGCCCATTTCTCAGTGGGCATGAAGCCTGGCAGTCTCCACAATGCCAACAACATCAGCGCACAGCCCAAAGTGTCTGTCTCTCCGTACCATGGTGGAGAGGGCTTGCAGGAGCATAGGGGTGCCAGGAGCCAGGGATCTCAAAGCAGAGACTTACATCTCCCTTCGGTCCCCCCAGGTGATCCCATTTGCTGCTGACTGTGACCAGGACGAATGCACGTGCCGTGACCCGGCGGCTGAGGAGAACCAGTAGCGGCACCACGAAGGGCTTCTCTCGGTCAGGCGAGCGTCGGAGGAGCGAAGGGGCAGCAACGGGGGCCGCTGGGGAACAGCAGGGTGCGAGGGGGCAGGAGGCTTAAGGAAGAGCCGGGCAGGGGGATGGCGACTGTGCATGGAGGGGACGGGTTGAGGCCACCGAGCAGCCAGTGGGCTGCCGCACAGGAGGGCAGGCCCATGGTGGTCCCCTCCCCATCGCTGCTCCCTCCAAAACCCAGCTGGGACACGAGGGCCCGGTGCACGCTCAAGGGGCTCAGCCAGGGGTCCGGTGCCGCCTCGGCCACATGCTGGGCTGGGCTCCACACCGAGAGTCCAGGCGCTGCCAAAGATGTTTGTCCGGGTCCGATGTCTGGGTGTCTGTCTTTCTTCTGGATTTTGTCACTATTCACCCACCCTCTGCTGTACAGGCTTCTTTTAGCAAGGTCGAGGTAGTTGTGATCTCTCTGCAAATATTTAAACTTAATTATATATATATACATATATATAATATATATAAATATATATTATATTTTCTTTGCTCTTGATGAAGCTGAGAAAGGATATCCTTTGTCACACACCCATGCTGCTGTGAAGTACAAACCATTGGGAAAAGTGCAGGTCGGGGCAGGAGGAGCAGGGAATTTCCCCTTCCTTGCTGAGAGGCAGCTGGAAGGAGGACAGAGAGAGAAGCCAGCACCCAGGCCACACCAGGAGAGAACTCCCCAGGAAGGTGGCGTGGAGGCTGCGACCTCAAGGTGCTCTTGGCATCTTGCAGGCATCAAGTTTTGCCCTTGGGATTTGCCGGTGCTTTGCCTTGCTCTGCTTAGGGTCCTGGGTCAGGATTTTGAGGTTGAGAAGAAACGCTGCTGTGCCCTTGCATCACCCCGACAAGCATGGCAGATTCAGTGAGCATTGCTGCCCCGAAGGGCACTGCAGACGCCTGTCACCTGTTATTTCAGAGCCCTCTGGGAAGGGTTACGTGTCCATGGGGATCGCTGCGTGGTCAGTAGGAGCAAAGACACACAACAGTCCCTCTCTGCCTCGCTTCCCTGGCCACTGCGCACCCAACTAGACAAGGGATGTAGTGGGCAACCCAGAGTAGCTGTGTGATGCTCTGAATGAAGAATGATGAGGTGGTCCTTCTTTTCTTTCCCCACATGTCCTTTCCAAACATGAGCTTCAACAGTGTTGTCAGCAGTTCTCGGAGGAGACCAGACCCTGTAATGCAAGGAGAGACAGGGCCTGAACAACCTGTCAGGAGACTTTGAGCATCACCTTTTCCCACTGAGATTTTCCTTATGACTATCTCTGTGGCCAAGCCCATCACAGTCAACATACAGTTGCTGACTTTCACAAGTCTCTTGCTCCTGTAGGCACTAAGTGAAAATCTTCAAATTCACTTCTAGCCCCAAAGAAGCCCAGCTAGAAACTTTGCCCCCCATAGTTGATTGCCAGAAGCTCAGCTTGGCAGCCTGGACCCAGCCCCATAGAGGCAGCGGGTAGGGAAGGTGCCTGGCTCCAGCTGGGGTTATTGCTGATGGGTTTGTGCTGCAAAGAGGCAGAGAAAAGGGATAGAAAGAGGAGAGCAGAGAAGGCACCGCAGAGCAGGAGCACGGACACCCCGGTGCGCCCCGGTGCAGCCCCGGGCTGGGACCAAGAAACCCAAGGCTGCCCGGCTGCGTCCTCCCGGCATGGCCTGTGCCGGCGGAGCCAGGCCCCAAGCCAGGGTTTCTCCAGCACAAGAGCGATGGAGAGAGGGTGACACAGTGTGGACAGACCGGGGATTTTCAAGGCATCCTTTGGCTTTCGCTAGCTCTCCCCTGCTTTTTGTCAGACACCACCTAAAGTTACGTTTGGCAGAGGACAAGAGTAGGAGCAGAGGTGCCTGGACATCCCACCAGCGTCCAGGCAGGAGATGCCTTGTCCTTCTCCAAGCCCTTTCCTGATCCCAGGTGTGCCCATCGCCCCATGGCAGGTCACGTCCTGCCTGCCCTGGCCTAGGCAGGCATGTGGGGGCAGGGGATGACGATGGCCCCATCTCCTCTTGCAGCAGGGAGACACTGACATTTCTGTTCCCATCATGCACAGGTGACAACACCCGCGGTTTTTCACCCAAATGCACTGTCAGTTTGGCAGAGAGCTGCAATTTTTTGACAGCGATCCATTTTTCAATCAAACTCCCCCCCAAAAAAACCCAAGGAAATTTAAAAAAAAAACCCTTTGAGACTCTTCTGGCCCCAATGCCCCCTAGAAGGTGCAACTCAGGCAGCCCGTCCTGCTCCACCAGCGCAGGGAAGGGGAAATTCAGGGGTCTCAGCACAGCAGGAGCAGGGGACATGGCATCCCCCTGCCCGTGGGGACGGTGGGAATGTGGGATGAGAGTGACATGCAGAGGGAGATGGGAGAATTTCAAGTCCTGGCATCTTGTGATGCCAAACCCTTCCCTGGCTGGTGTCAGCGTTACCTAGATGCCTATGTGTTTAGATGCCAATTTTTTTACCCTTTTGGTGTGAAAATCCTGGTCTCAGCAATGGCTCGTCCCTGCTCACCAGTGGGTGCAGGGAAGGGGCCATGCCCCATGGACAGGGGAACCGGGGGGCCAGAGGTGCTGGCTTGGCTGATAGAGATTTGTACTTCTCATGAACGGATAGCTTCTACGTACCGAAATATCGTTCTTCTATAGCGACACTGAGCGGTTTTTGTCCCCTTTAGGGTTTTATTCACAACGGAGGCTGCTGCTATTTTTATTTTTTTGTACTTGATAATTATTTTTTATAAAAATCTATGAAAAATAAATAATCTTCTCATCCTCCACCTCTTTTGCCTCCTTGCTTCAGCCAAGGTGGGGGCCAGGCTGGGGAAGGGAGGTGGTATGGCTGCTCCCAGCACCCTTGGTCCGACATACCCTCCTCTTCCCCAAACTATGGGTTGTCCCAGCCGCCTCCCAGCAGTCTCCCAGCCCAGTGGGAGACCTCCTTTGGGTTTTGAGTTAAGGACACACACACCTCCAATGCTCTCCCTGTTCAAGGCTGCCACCCAGGCAGCTTTTGCTGTGCCACCAGCTGCGAGAACACTTTCGCAGATGGTCTTCTGCTGCCTATGCGACAAATGGGTCCATTGCTGATCACTTTTTGTAATTAACCCACCTTAAATGTAGGGAAAATGTGCATGTGTGTGTGTGCGTTCACGCACCACCTCCCTGGGGACAGGGAGCAGAGGGTGGCTCATGCCAGACCCAGAGAGACATGCCAAGTGGCATCCTGGCAAGACGGTTAAAACCAAAGACAATCAAAAAAGTTACTTAAAGATTTTGGGAATTATTTTTTTTTTAAGCAACCAGATAAGCTTTGTACATATGGACTGGGAAACACCAAAAAGCCCTGCACAAGCTGGGTGGCAGCCCACAGCGCCCAGGCACCCAGCTCCAGCCTCCCCATCGGATGGTGGTGAGCCCAAGGACCCATCTCCGCTTCAGTGCACCACCAGCATGAAGCATGACAGGGACCGGGGCAAGCTCATGCCATAGTACTAGCTGAATCCCCTCCCATGCACAGCCCCAAATCCAACAAACATCCCATGTCACCAAGGCAGGGGACATTCTGAGGGCCCTCGTGGATTAGGACTTCACTTCAAAGATGCCCACAGCTGCTCTACTCTGCCCTGTTGGCCAAATCAGTGTTTCTGGTGCTCTGGAAAATGGGATTTGCAGCATTCAGTGAAGCGGCCTGTCCCATGGAGCCTGCTGCAGCCACAGCCCTGCATGTCACTGGCCATACCTGGGCAACGCCTCCGGACCAGGGGCACCTGGAGCATCTGGGCCAGGTTTGAAAGTTCCACCACCCCCCATGCTGGAAGGCTATCATGCCAGCGGCACAAGGATGGACAGCATGAGGCTTCTCCCCCTAGGAGTCTTTCCCTGTTGCAATTCCCAATTCCAGTGGCCCCAAGCCAGCCAGGTTTTCCACAGTGCCGGGTACGGAGCCACCGAGCCACGATGGTCCACAGTGGCCACAGCTGGTGGGCACACCTGCAACAGGACTAGCCTGCCCTGTGGATGCTTTCTCGGGCCCGCAGGGTGGTTTACTGAGAGGAAATACTGCTTTTCATACACTTTGGGGAAAGAGGATTACAGGGTTTTTCTCCTTCACCCTGCTGCCTTTTCCACTCTTCAGGTTTTTTTGGTGTATACTTTATGGGTATTTTTTCCCCCCTTTTTTAAGACAGTTTCAACTGAGCAAATAAAATGTCCCTCAAAAAAGTCAGGCTGGTTTCCAAGAGCAGAACAAGCAAGTACAAATGGCAGCTAACAAAATCCAGGCTGCATTTCCAATGGACCTGTTCTGGGAACATTTCAAGCCTCTCCCCCCATCAGACAGGGGCAAGATGGTCCCTCAAGGAGCCCCTTTGCTGTTTTGCAGTTCAGCGCAGGGTTTGAAAAGGCCAAAGCTGTGCTAGGAGCTATTTCTCTTTCCTTTGCCGCGCACCTCGCTTGCAAGTGGTGGAGAAGGTGATTCACAGCTGAGCAAGCAGAAAGACTGGAAAGGACTGAAAAACACAAGCGTTTGCAGTAGTTCAGGGGCTGGGGGGGCTGCTGGACCCCAGGGGGCAATGCCAAGGCTACAAAAAGCAATGAAATCCCAAATTTCCTCCTGCGGGGCTGACCTGAGCATGTTGAGGGCCCCAGAGAGGAGTGATGGGCTGAGAAAATGTCAGGAAAAGCCCCTAACACAGGATGCCTGGTGCTGCCTTGGTGGCTGGGTGAGAAGGGAGCACCTGGGGACAAGGAGCTGCCCCCGTCAGCCCCAGTGCAGCTGGGTGCATTGCACAGCCCTCCCTCCTCACCACAGCTGGGGTGTCCTTGGCAATCCGAGCCATGTGTACCCAGCCCTGATTGAAACAAGCTGAGGTGCTTTGGTTTTGTGTTGCTGCTGGAAGCAAGCAAGGCCCCAGCAAGCCCTCGGTCCTTCTGGCTGCCTGCACTGGAGTAGCTGGGGATGTACAGGGGCAGGCAGGCAGGGCTGCGGGCACGGCTACCTCCAGTGCTGGCCCTTGCACCTTGTCCGGGGGGTTGGGGATGCACCATGGCCGGGGGATGCACCATGGCCGGGGGATGGAGATGCCCAAAAGCCGAAGGGGGTGTACTCCTGCTGGGGACAGTCAACTCATCCTGAGTCTCCCTCCTGGTTATCTTTGATTTCCATTGTCGTGTCTTTAAATCCCACTCCCTCACGTCTTTAAACCCTGCTCCCTCTTCTTGCAGCCATCTCTGATGGCCACATGCCTCCCTTTGCTCCACACCGGCCTCTCCTTCACTTCTGGTCTTTGCACGGACTCTCTCATCACTCCCTGGAGGAGGAACAGCATCTCCTGGTGACATCAGATATCCTCTCTGGGGCAAAAGTCCCCAGTCATGCACTTCCACTGGGGCTAGATTTGCTCCCACAGAGGACAGCACATTAAGAGGCTCCACAGCCCCAAGCAACCAGGACCCACAGTTGTAGGTCTTACATTTAAATCAAAAAGGGCAGCTACCTATGGCAATAGCGAACTAACGAGTTTTTTTCCCATCCCAGCCCCTCCTTCCTGCCAAACACCCAGACTTAAGGCAAGAGACGCCAACCCCTGTGTCCCCAAGACAAAGGGGACATGCGATTGAGCAGTGTGGTGGCTCCTTCAGCAACACAAACTGGATCTGAAAAGTTCTGTCAGTCGTTACAATGGAGGAGATCATACAGTCAGTCATTAAGAAACGGGGCAGCCACCAGGACCAGGGGGAACACAGTGCCTTGTGTGAGGGCCCCAGTGGTGCCACGTCATTCATGCATGCGCTGAAATGCAGAAATCCCTGCTGGCACCTGCTTTCTGAGAATGAATAGGGGCTGCTGGCCAACGGCAACCCTTCCAACACGCACACACATTACCAAACCCTTCCTAAAAAGCTGCCATTTTGTGTCAGCTGGTGATGCATCCTTTACAGTCCACTTCCTTTTTGGGGTGGCTTTCTCCAAACCCCCATTACTTGCAAGCCAGATGACCCCCGAGGAGATTTTGCTCTGGAGAAGGTGTGATGAGCCAGCTGCACTGAAACCTTCCTACACAGCAGCTCAGGCTTGCGACTGCGCATCTTGCTGCCACGCGGCCCCTCTCCTCCTCCTCCTTCTCTTCCTCCTTCTCCTCCTCAAGTCTCATTCCACAGCCACGGGTTATTGTGCAATGAGCCGGTGGCAGCCACAGCACTTAACTGCATGGAAAATAGCAGAAGGAAAGTATTGGGTGTATTTTTAGCTTATTTTCCTGCAATTTAGCAGTGGGAAGAGAAAAAAACATAAAAATTAAGTTGTTCCATGAGACGTAATGAAGTCTGGTTTCCTATGGATTCGTGCACTATAGCCCCTAAATCCGCCCTCTCCTGTGTCCTCCCAGGCATCCTGTCTGCCCGCGCGCAGTAATCCCCAGCCCTCCCCGGGTCTCCCACCCATCTGGCAGGGCGGGTGGCAATACACACGGGGCTTGGCCAAGGGGCCAGCCACTACAAGTGCTGATGGCCTGAGCACTAGACACAACACTGCACTGTAAGTGACTTTTAAGGCATCCTTTGCATCTCTCACCTCTGCTCAGGCACTGATTTTTGCATTGTTCATAGGACATTAATGTTCTTGATGCTGCTAGTCCTCTGTCAAAAGTCTGCCAGATGGACCAGTAAGTTCTCGGGGGGTGGTTGACCACCAGACAGCACCATCCCATCCACCTTATACTCTAAAAAGACAGGCTAAAAGGAGCTTTTTTTTCACTCTGCTCTCAAATTCCCAGCATCCACGGAGGTTTGCAAAGCAAGGACTGAGAGCCCCTCATGGAGGGTATGTAAACGCAGTCTTCCCCGCAAAACCCAAAGGTGCCTGTCCGCGCTTTCCCGTGCCCAGCAGAGCAGGTAGGCGAAGCGAGGTGCAGGACATGGATCCAGCTCTGTGTACTGAGTGGTTTGGGACTTGGCTAACCCAGTGGGCAGAGAGGCTAATGCTAAACTTGTGTGAAGACGCACCCAAGTTCAAAGGCTGGGAGTGTTTCATCCGCTACCAAAAGATGACATCAACTGGACCAAAACTATAAACAAACACTCCAGTTTGCCAGAGCCACAGATTACTAACAGCTCCGTTTAATAGTCAGTTAAATTCTCATCTGGAGTTTTACATAGTGTTACAATGATTTTTTTTGTTGTTGCTGTTGTTTAAAACCTTTTTTTTCTTTTTTAAAGTAATCCGGAAGGGTTTTGTGTTTCTTGCCACATGGCTATCTCACCCTAAAGCACCCTACTTTCAGTCTACAGTAGTAAAACGTCACATTAGAGTTTTAATAGAACATCAAGGAACATGAATTGTAGCCATCTTTGTAAAGAAAAGGACCAAACCATCTTTATATGTTAAATAACTCCACAACAAGTAAAAGGTAGTAATGCTATTAGAGGGGTACGGGTGCAGCAAAGAAAAGTTAACGACCCAGAGGTTCATCTCAGGTGAATGATCGCTCATTAATTCAGAAATAAAACAAGAAGAGAGGACGGGGGGGTGAGGGAGATTGCAGAAATGGATGGAAAACGGTGTCTTCTCCAGTTTTCATGTGGTTGGCAGCATGGGAAGAACCAGGAGTCCAAGAGAGAAAATACTGTGCAGACCCAACAGTAGGACCCCACGGCAGACATGGACGGTGTCAGCTCTGCAGGGAAGGGCACACCTTGGGGCTTGCCCATGGCTGGTTTGGGTGAGCAAGCCCCATACAGCACATCTCACCAAGGCCAGGTCTGCAGCCATGGTGCACCCCCCTGCTCCAGTCTGGGCCACGATGGCAGGCTGCTGGCATTTGTCTGAGATGGGCTCATGTGTTAGTTGAGGGATTTTGGCAAGAAAATCCAAGTTTGGGCAAAATTCTGACTTGCAAAGCCAGAGCGAGGAAACCAAGAAGGAAGCCTTCACAAAGCCAGGGCCATCGTGAAAATGGCCCCGCAGACGTGCCATGCCAGCAGGACCTGCCAGTACAGTGGGTACAGTGACGCTGCACAGTCAACCAAGGGGAGCACAGCCCCACCAGCAGACTGGGCAGTCCGTCACAGGATGGGGATGCCAAGTCCTGTCCAACTGTGCAAGCGTGCTCCAAAGGACCTTGGACAGGTGGCTTTCCCCTTGCCCTCTGGGGTGGTCCATCTCCCAGCCCACGGGGAAGCTGGGGCCGAGGGAGCAGAGTCCTGCCCAGCTGGCTGATGATGCTGCGAGGTTTTGGTTGACTATGCAAGGGCTTTGAAATGTGAGCGCAGAAGCAGAACAGAAATATCTGCAGAGCCCCAGTGCAAATCTTGGGGCCAGACGAAAAAGTAACCTAGGCAGGTGTGAACGCAAGGGGTGTCCAGGGTTTTCCTGGCAGCGTCGCAGCAAGTGGCTGACAGACTGCATCACTCCCGTCCCTGCTGCTGCACCTAGTAAGTAATAAAAGAGAGGAGTCTGCTACCCAAAGGAAAACAGTCTGCATTTCATATAAAGGCCACGTAAGCGGTATTACTTGGCGAGCAACCAACGTGTGTCTGGGCCAGAGCAGCCTTCATTCAAGCATCCCTCCGAGGCGTTGAGTGGAGGTGCCCTTTGCCCATCCCTGGACGGCTGCCCGTCTGGAAGTTAAAAGTTATCTCAGCATCCGCTGGGAGAAGCAAGGGGATAAACCAAAGTGTCTTGGCCAAGACTGCCAGAGGCTGAAAGGAAAAGGAGCAATGGCTCAGTACAGATCACCTGCCCACGTATACCTGCACACAGAGACAGTGCCAGCCTTGCTCTGAGCCCCAAGCCCTTGGCAGCATCAGGCACATCATAATATAAGGAGAAACATGTGAGAAAAAGCCAAAAGGGTCCAGTACACTTCCTTCTTGCAAAGAGCAGGCGTTTGCCTGATGACACCTGCTAGACACATTCATTACAGAAATGACATGGGGACGCCCAGGTAACGCTGACTGCTGGTGGCAGCTCCCAGCAGCTCCCCGATCCAAGGCAGCTGCCCCTGGAGGAGAGGTCTGCCTGCAAGAAGGGAAGAGCAAAGTAGTGTGTGGTCCTGCAGGAAGATATTGAACTGCTGTTGAGCAAATACTGTATTGCAGCGCTGTCAGCTGTGACCGGCTGCGGACCACAGCTGCCTCCCTCTCAGCACCACACAAATATTCAAGCCATGTCCTTGGCAGGTAGGAGGAGGAATGAGGCAGAAAATCATAAGAGACAGGCTGAAGATTGTTCCTGCCAAGACTGAAAAAATGAAAAGGAAATTTCTCTCTGAAGAGGCATTGTAAAAATCCCACTGTAGGGCTCCTGGCTTGTCCAGATCAAAGGTGCACAGCTGGCAAGTCCAGAGATGCCTCCTCTGCAAACCAGGCTGGAAGCTGAAGCTAAAAAGAAGCCTTTTGCTGCCTCCAACACCATCAGTGGTAACAGGGTTTTGGAGAACAATTTGCTCTGAACCAAGCCCAATGTCCCAGGACAACCCCAGTTCTCTGGTTTAAAAAAAAAAGCCACTGGTGACAGCTGCAGATGGGAGCCTGAACACGGGCAAGCAAAACCCCCAGAAGCCTGCCCACCACACTGTGTCACCAAGCCCTCTCTGGGACCAGGACCTCCAGGACCATCCTGCACCGCCACGTCGGGGTATGCTACACCGTGCTCCCCTCGCTATGCAGAGGCTGGGCTACTCCACACCTGCAGGGAGGCTGGTGCAAAGGCAGCCTCATCCGTGCTGTCTGGATGCTGCTCTCTTGGCTGGGGCTCTCCTGAGCAGTAGTTTGACATTGCTTCAAAGTCTTTATTATGGTGGGTAAAAGAAAAAAAATAGAAGGGCTTTTTAAGTTGACTTCCTAGGAATGTGGTCTCACAAGAAGAAAGCTCATGATGTTCAGCTGACCACTGGCCCTGAGGCCAAGCTGCCTTTGCTCTGGAGGACTCTGCAACTTGGAGACGTGGGCTTTCCCATGGAAGGCTTCCGTGACGGAAGAACCTGAGGAGATGGGCTCACCAATGCCCCTCTCTCCTCACCCCAGCTGGTGACACTACGGCAGCCCTGTCCTGCAATGGCACCATCACTCAGCCAGGTCTCATCCAGACCTCATGCTTTACAATTGCAAAAAAACCCCAAAATCCCAACCCTCTTGGCCATCCAGTGGCTGTTTTGCTCAGCCATAACCATTAGCATCTCAACCTGACCTGCATGCCCTGCCTCCATTTTGCCAACCCTGCATCACCTGCTCTCCTGTCTTGGCTGTGTCAGTGTGTTTCTCCCATGACTGGTGTCCCCCACCCTTGGGGATGGTCCCCACAACCAGGGCAGGGATAGGGCAGGAGGGGACTGTGCCCTCCCAACCTGCCCTCTCCAGTGATGCTGAGGAACCTCTTGGCAAAATGAATAAAACAAAACCAAGAAAACTGGGTCCCACAAGACTTCTAACTAGGAAGGCTTTTGGCCAAGTTGAAGAAGAAACTAATACTGAGTCAGTTCTGCACAGAGCAGCCCGGTTTCGCTCCCCAGTCCAAAGTTTTGCTTCCAGAAACATCAGCGACACCCTCCCCCTCCATGAGTCCATGTATAAAACCCTCACAAACACCGGTGGGGAAGGCCAGTATGAGAGTGCATGCCCACAACCCTCAGTAGTCCTTGTCACCATAGTCATTGTAAAGGACACTCAGCGTCTGCTCCTCGCATGTCTTCTTGAGGTCCCGGCTGAGCTCCGACCAGTCGAGCCCATAGGGCTTGATCTCGCTGTAGCGGCAAGCAAGGTACTTGAGGGACGAGCGCTGGAGGCTGATCTTGGGCTCTTGCAGGAGGCCGTTGCACCAGCTGCTGAGGTCCCCCAGCTGCGAGAGGATGAGGCCGGCCTTCCTGCAGCGAGGGTGGGCAAGGGGAGATGCCAGAAGGGACAGATAGTGAGAGGGTGGTGGGGTGATGGAGACACCATGGGGGGATGGCAGGAAGGGCAGGAGGAGTGTATGAGGAGAGAAAAGCAAAGATGTTTAAGGACACTGTGGGAGCTCCTGGAGGGAGAAGACATAATGCAAGAGTCGGGCAGCGTGGAGAGAAGCTGAGCAGAGCCCGACACTGCCAGGACGAGGAGAGTCGGCAGGGCTGGGGGGACACACCAGCCCCGTGGCATCACTGCAAGCCTAAATGCATGAGAGAACAGCCCCTACCCGGGTCAGTGATGCCCATGCCACCATGGTGGTCCTGGACCTGCTGCACTGCTCTTGGGACTCACCTTACACTTCTCTGCCCTGTCCCCCGTTCTTCTTCCACCCCATATCATCCCCACAACAAGGCCAGGTTTGCTGAGGGTTTAGTGAGGGGACAGTCACAGGTGTAGCTGTGAAACCCCCAACACCCCTTGGGATGGACATCATCAATGATTCAAATGGCATCACCGGTCACTGCTGCAGCTACTGGACCCCAAATATAACAGGATGGGAAAGTGGGAGCCAATAGCACTGCAGGCAGTGGGAAGAAATGCTAAAAGGTGTCAGGCATGACATGTGTGGCCAGCCCAGGGCAGTGTCACCACGTGTGTCCTCTCCATGAAGTGCATGTATTGCATGTTTGGGAACTGTGCTGTTCACTTATGGCTTGGTGTAGGACACCTCCAGTGACATGGCAGTAAGGGGCAGGGAAAAGGCAGGCATGCCGGGAGCATCGCTCCCTTGTCATCACATGGCTGAGGGGGATGTGATGGAGAAGAAATGCACAGCATTGGGAGCCAGCATGCCGGGACACCACTGAGCATGAAGGAGATTTAGGAAAAAAACCACTCAAAATATCATGCCTGGCTTGTGGAGGTCTTTATGGAAGGCTGAAGGTGAGATAAAAATTATGATCCTCATAAGATGCAGTATCACAAGATACAAGCACAACGAATGACACTCCTGGTATATGACTTGTAATGTTTAGTAACAGTTTAGGAAATGTGTCCCACAGGACAGCGTGCAAACTAGAAGGACTATACTGAGGCATACAACATAGGTTTGATCCAAAAAGTTCTGAGAGACCAGGGGATGTGGCAGAGCTCCCCAGTCCTTTGCACGTGTATTTTGCATTTGCAATTTTCCAATTGCAGAGAGCAAAACAAGGAAATGCAGGTCATGGCAGCAGTGCTTCGTAAAGAGCCACAACCCGGCCAAGGAAGCCAGGAAAGAAGGTTGGGTGACAGAGAGAGAGGAGGTCCAGGAGGAATCCATCTTCAGCAGAAGACAGACACGCAGCACTCCCAGGGCAACATAGCCTCAGTGTGGGCTTGTTCTGGTAGTAAGAAAGTGCTAAATTACCAACCCCTCATGTTGGATGAAATATTGGAAGAGGGCAGAGGATCCTGGCCTAAATTGTGTTCTCTTCTTTTCAAGTTTTCCCTCTTAAAATTGTGCTTCTAATGCTTTTATCAAGAAAAACAGTTTGTTAGATAAAACACATTATGTTCATTTAAAACTTGTCTAGCACTTTGGGTGATCTCCAGGGAATCTGGCAAATGTGGAGGTAATAGATTCAAATGAAGTGTCTTGAAGGTGAGTATCACATGTGCCTGGAAACCCAGGCAAAAGTTTAAGTGTCTCAAGAAATGGGATAAGTTTCCTAGCCAGCTTCAAGGTCAGTTGGTGGGTTAGTATAGAGAGGGAAGAGAAGGTACAGCCCCTTGGTAGCTTTAACTCAGCATCCGTTCAGCAGAGAACAGGCAGGGGAGGCACAAATTGTGATGCTAGGGAAAAAAAACCTCTTTGTCACATTCTTACTTGGATAAGCAGGGCTTGTGTGTGGAGCACATGGCTGTGTTGTGGCTGGTCTGACAGCTCAAGGGTATGTGTACCAGCCATGGAGGAACATCCACAGCCCCTCCACACCTTCCTCCAGGCCAGGTACACCATGGGAGAGCTGTTTGGAGAGGAATTATTTTACTCCAGGCCCAGCCAGAGCCAATCTTGGCTTTCCTGGAGAGGAAACCCTCAAGAGGTCCATCACGGAGGTGGCTGCAGATCCAAGTGGCCAATCTTGAGCCACCGAGAGGTTGTCCAGCTCTGCAGCCTTGTGACACCTGCAGCCTTGGGGCTCACATCCAGAGCACAGCAGAGAGGCGAAGGTGCTTAGCATGGTACTGACTCTGGAGATAGCTACCCAAGCTGGCCAGGTCTTCCAGCCTTGAGAAGATAGCCGACTTCTTACTTGTCTTGGTCCCTGCATCTAGACACCTAGGCAAGGTGCCGCAACTGCCTCTCTTCCTCCAGCGTCACGGGTACCCTAACAGGAACATTGAATATTATCCCACAGATTTTGGCTCAAAGCCCATAGACACCACCAGACTTCACCAGGCTTTGCATCAAATCCTACTTTCACTTATTACTTGCTAGAAAGTGACTTGCCTTTCCCTCCATTTCTTCTCTTTATGCAAAGTCCAGGGCTCTCTGCAGCCCTTCTCGGACTGGGAGAGCGCGACTTGCTTTTGTAACCCCAGACAAGTTATCTGCACACACCCTTGTTTCCTTCGGACCAGCAGCTAGTGTCACCAAGAAGGGAGGCAAGCGCATCACAAGCGAGCGGAGCCAGAAGGTGGTATGGCCGCGTGGAGGAGGAGGGACATGGTAGAGTCAGTCGCGTGGCTCCTCATCCAGGACTTAAAAGGAGCATCAGCAACAGTCAAACAAACACTCTGTCTGATGGCTAAATAATGTCATCTGCAAGTGATTTGTCCTGTCACCACCAGTCTGGATGCTTCGCCCTCACAGACGATCAAACAGGAGGTCTGCTTTCCAAGATTTGTCATCACCAGAATCCACTGCAGCTGCCTAAACGTCTCTTTCCAAGTAGCATGAGCTGCAAACACTTCATCAGCAACTTGCGTCATCCCATCCTAAGTACTCCAGCATTTCCAGAGGGTGGAATTAACCCTCTGGCTTGTAGATTCAGGCAGCAAACAGTAACATTTGGGCAATTCAGTGTCATTTCTGGCTGCTCCATACCAATGCACCTTTGCCTCATGGGGCTCAAGGAGGCAGCTTCCACCCCATGTTCTGGCTGGTCCTTGGTCTCCTCACTGAGGCAGCGAGCAGTGACGGCAATGCTCAGCCTCAGCGATGGCAGCAGCTGCGTGACAACCCTAGTCTGTCACGTAAGGAATTTTATATACTGCTCATGCAAACCATCACAACAGATGTCAGATGGTCTGTGCAAACCGGGGCTGGATTTCACATCTGGAAATGGAGACAGAGTGGCATCACCGCAGCTGGGCTTGAAGCAAAGGTGAGACATAAGTCCAAGCCTGCTGATCCCACTCAGTGTCATGGGAATGAAGCAACCCCAGTCAGAGGAGCTGGTGGGAACCTCAGCCTTAACAAGACTCCACGCACTGGGATGTTGCTACTGAGCTTTGAGGCTGTACCTCAAAGAGCTTGCATTTCTTAGAACGTAAATGGGAAAAGGGGAAAGAGGAGACACCCTAGCCTTGCCCCAGGGAGTGGAGGATCTCTTAGGAGTTTCCTGCCAAAGCTGAGCTAGGAGACATGCCTAAGACACTAAGTGCAAGACAACCACCAGCTATTTGCTCAGTCTTTCTGACCACCTAGCAGAGGTTTGGAGGACAGAGAAGGTATGTGGAGGATCTCAATCCTCTCTAGAAATCCATAAGTGATCACCTGGAGAAGCAGGGATGGAAGACAGCTAGTGGTGAGACCAGCAAGAGGAGGCGTGGGACAGGGGGTAAGGTGGAGGCCATGCATTTCATAGATAGGAGCTGTTGCTGACGTAAATTTGAAGTAATCCTGATTTCCAGATGGGCTCAAGGCTCCAGTTCTTTGGAAGCCAGATGCTATGAAACACCACTGCAGCCCACACAATCTCCCAGCCCAGCTTGCTAAACTGACTGGAAACATCCATGTTACTGGGAACCCACACAGACAAAAGCAGACGTCGAAGGACATGGGGAGAAAGGAACATCTGGTTGCCTCCGCAAGCCTGGGGCATGAGGCACCCCGTCCCCAGGCATCTGGAGGGGCTGCAGTGACCTGGAGGAGCCCAGGGAGAAGACATGGTGCTCTCTCAGGCATGAAGGGACTGTTTCAGCCAGGAAGAGCTCAGGGCAACCTCCTCCAAAACCTGCTGTGGCCGCTCAGCACTGCTTGGGCACCGAAAACACTCGTGTCCCTGAGATCACCCCACACAACCACAGACATGGATCAAAAGGGAGGGAACATGTGCAATTCAGACCCAACGTCAATCCACTGCCCGCTTTGGACCACAATTGACAGTGAGTTCAACACACAGAGATGCATTCAACTCAAGCCAAAGCCCAGGAAAAGGAGGAAAGCCAAGTCTGACCTTGGCATGGCCCAGCACGTGTGTGTGTTTGCATGCACTTCATCCAGCAGCTTCCACAAACTCTTCTGTGTCACCTTCTCCAGGAGGCTTGAATGTACAACCACCTCCTTGCACCTACTTCCCTCCATCAATGCCCGGGGCCCTTCTCTAGCAACACGCTCTGCCCACACTCCCTCCCCTTCTCACCTGCAACAACCTCCATTCCTCAAAGGTGCATTATTTTTCCAAGACCTTCTGCCTTTTTGCCTGTGGCAGCAGCTACTGAGGAAAAAAGAGAATCCCATCCCCTTCCCACCCTGAATAGCATGAATGGACTAGGCAAAACTCCAGAGACAGTATAGGGCTGGTGGGATGGACAAGGATGATGGATTGACAATAGTCTACCATCTTCCACCTTGTCCTATGTTTATGTTCCTTCAAGGGAGATGGCTGGACCCCAAACATATGCACAGCATCCAGCCAGACAGGAACCCCACTGTGAGACTCTAAGCTCTATTATCAAACCAATTCATGAGATTTGCCAGAGCCACCTTCCTGGTGACCAACATCTACAAGAGATAAGCCTGTTGGTGGGCAGGCCTGCCTGCCTAGGCAACCCAGCTCCTGAGCCTACCTGGGGCCCAGTTCATCTTCACAGCGCCAGGTGAACTCCCCAAAGCTCTCATAGTGCTGGTTGTAGTGGTAAAGGACTCTGTGCAGGCTGGGGGAACCCAGGTCCAGCAGAGTGTTGTAGGCTGTTTGCTGCTCCTTGCCGCTGGTGTAGCCATTGAAGAGGTTGTAGATCTTGTCTGCTATTTCTGGGCAGAAGGACAGGGGGTATTCAGTGGGGTGCAAGGAAAGGCATGAACAAAGCCCACCAGCCTAAAGCTCAGCTCTAGGGAAACCGAGACCAGAGCCAAGATTTGTCTCCTGAGGTATGATTTACATCATATCAAGACAAGGTCCCAGTGGAGGAGCAACAGAGTAGATGGCATTCAGAGGACTCAATCCAGGTTAGGTTCCCATAGTTTGGTCCAATTAGGAAAAGAAAAGGGTGGTGTCATCATGTACTGTTAGTGAAATACCATTTATTTATGAGAAGGCACACAACTGGAATTGCTTGAGCACAGCCACCACCTACACTACCAGTAGCTTTCTGGGCAGGACAGGCAGGTCTTCTTGGCTATTTCGGCATGTCCTGAATGCCTGCCCCTCCACATATCCTCCCACACCTCCACCAGCATAGAGTGCCTCTGCATTGGTTTGTGGAGAGGATGTGTGCCTCCTGCCACCCTCCACACCAACCCTCAACACCACTGGCAGCACCTGGGTCGCCATGGGTGAAGGACATGCTACAGCCAGGACACGAGACGTGTGCAGGGACATACTGGAAGGGGGAACTCCCTGTTGCTTGTCCTAAGCATCACAGTCCAGCAGCTCCCTCCATCTCACCTTGAGCTTTCACATCATCTACCACAGGGCAGGGGGTCTTGACCGTCACATCACTGGACCTGGAGCGTCTTCCTGTGTTATCGACTCCCCAGAGCGTGAACCTGGCCAAGAAGGAAAAGGGTGAAGCTCTGGACTCCCAAGACCTCATGCAAACACAGGCAGCACCAGGCAGGGGACGTGACTCACATGTAGGTGGTGTCAGGCTCCAGGCAGCGAACGATGAGGGAGATGGTGGAGGAGAGCCTGTCGGGCACTTGGGCTGGCATGGCACAGGGTGACTTGGCGCCAGAGATTATGTCATCCACGAAGCTCAGCACCGTCTCTAGGGAGAGAGGGGAGGACGTGGCACGGGTGATGACACAGTTGTCCCCAGGGCTGTGGAGAGCTGCTGAGGTCTGTGCCCGCTACCACACTGCCTGGTGCTGAGGCTCATGCATGAGGTTGGTGCAGAGATGGACCCATTGCTTTTCCAGCACTTTTGCAGAAGTGGCGTGGAGCTGCCACTTCTGCAGCATGGTGGGCAAGAGAGGGGCTGCTTGCTCTTCCACAGGATACTGGATATGTTGCAGCATCCCCTTGCAAAGAGGGAGACAGAGGCTCTCCTCCAACATCTCCATCCCACCCTCCCCAGAGAGAACCAGTGGAGTCCCCACTCACCTGTCTCCACCTTGGAGTGGTCCATTCTGTCGGTGACTTTCTCTTGACGGAGGAGGTAGTCAACAATCTGCACCCCGATGGGGGGCTCCGAATGCCCCCACTCCAGCACCACCAGTGTGCTGCTGGGCTCGTGAACGGTGGAGAGCCGCAGGCTGGGGGGCAATGCTGGCCGGTCAGCATCTCAGGAAGGCAAGGTCTGCCAGCCATCCCCACCACCGACCCATGCTCACCCTCACCCATGTCTATCACCGCCTTGCTCCTCCTTTGTGCCTTAAAAAGGCAGCAAAATTGCCAGGCTGAGGCACACAGTATGGGAGAGATGCTGAGGACTGACTCTCCAGCCAGTCCCCAAGGCTAGTGCAAAAGGCAGCACGAGTGTGTTTGCTAGTGCCACTCGCTCTGCTGTGTGGACCACATGCAAATGCACCTGAAATTAGTTGGTTTCTGTAAGGTAGTATGTAGGACTGGTTTTGCATTACTCTCACAGCAAAAGGGCTTCAAAGCCGTTAAACCCATGGGAGATAGCAACCTCAGGAGAGAAGTGACTTCCCCTTTCCTACCCCTCCTGGCTCTGGGCATGCTGGTCCAAAGGGCTGCTTCCCTGGGGTTGCTCTGCCAAGATGGATCCAAAACCCGCTCCCCAGTCCTCAGCTGAATTTAGAAAAGACACTGCATCCCTGCACCCTCTGCCTGATTTTCAGGTCCCCCATCCTCTTGCAAACCTGTCCCATAAAGCCACCCCAGCGCCACCACCTCCTGCCACCATGCTGCTGGCCATCACCGCCTCCTCCCAGACCCATCACACCAAGAAGCCAGGCTGGGCATGCATGGAGACTTACATGGGGTGTGGGAGAGGTGCGCAGGTGGGCAGCCCATCAGCCCCAAAGGCACTTGAGTCGCAGCGGCACCAGTCCTCGATGACATCCCCGCTGCCCGAGCACCACAGCGAGCTCATGGTGGCCTCCTGCAAGAGCTGGGAGAGAGAAGGAGGTGAGTACTGGGCAGGTGAGCTCCCATCCCACCACCACTCAAGTCAGTGCTCATCCATCTCCCGGTGGGTTCAGCATGGTCCATCCACTCTGGAGAGCAGGGCTGGCCAATGGGCAAGGGCTGCCACAGGTTGACATGATGCTACCAGGGCAAGCTGCCTGCAAAGACCACCCCAATGCTGTCCTTCCACCCCCCCATGCCCACCCCACCACCCCCAGCCAGTGGCTCCTCACCCTCTGGGTCTGGTTGTTGGTGACCAGCTCGTAGATGGGGGCTGCTTTGGTGACCTCCAGCAGGATGGGCTCGGCTGGCACATCAGGACTGGAGGTGACGTGGCAGAGCGGGCAGGAGGAGGGGCAGCGGCCGCGGCTCTGGCACTCCATCCGCACGCCGGCCGCCATGCGCTTGGTGCCCGACTCGGAGAGGCTGGCAATGTACTCGGGGAAGGTGAGCACCTTGGGGTCCCGCTCACGCTCCTCCGATTCATCTGAGGGGGAGTTGCCTGAGGAATAGGGAAAAGAGGGGCACCAGGGTGGGCTTCAAGCCATCGATAAGGGGATGCGAGCGGGCTAGAGCCCTGCCTTCCACCCAGGAGAGAGGCAGCGCTGCCCAGAGATGCCCTGGTATCCTTAAGAGCTCCCCGTTTGATCTGTAGGGATGAAATGCTCACTGGTCTTCAGAGGATGAATCAGGACTGAAAAGTCCACCCCGGTCTCTACCATCGCAGATCCTTTTGTCTCCCCATGCCTCAGTTTCCCCAGCCCCAGCCCTTTGCCCGGCACTGGGACAGACCACACTTGCAGCAGGTCCCCACGAGAGGGAGCCTCCTTCATGTGGCTGGAGACTCATGAAGGACCTGCATGGGCACCTTCAGCCCACGCTGACGCCCCGCCAAAGCCCCCTGCCAAACCACTCTGCTGCAAAAGCCCTCCTGACCCAACAGCTGATTTCTTCACTCGACTCCCTCGGTTCCCAAGGGCCCCCATCAAAGCTGATGTGACAGAGCATGTTGGAGACCAGAGAGGATGAGTGTCAGACCAGGGAGCATAGCAATGATGCTGACTCAGTACCCCCCACACAAAGGTCTGCAGCCAGCAGCACTGAAGAGCTCAGAATGAGCAGGAAAGACTTGCCAGTGCCTCACGATGCCCAGAAAGCTCCCGAGATGGCTACAAAGCCACCAAACCCCTCTCCAGCCCCTCCACCCCTTCTGCACTCGGTCCCCACTCAGTGGAAGGGACATGGGGAGCTGGCTCAAGCCTGGCTCCTCCTGTCTCTTCGCACTGTCATGGGCCATGATGGAGGTGGGCAAAGTTGCAACTGGGCAATGAAATAGGGTCTCTCCCTAAGGGCTTAGCTTACAAAGCACGATCACGAAGAAAAGAAATGGTGAGATGGAGGCAGATACGTTCATCAGAACCACAGACCCCCCCAGCCAGACTGTGAAGAGACTGAAGGCTTGTTTACCCTCTGCCCTGTGCACACGGGGGAATATCTGCCAACCCTCAGGCAACCCTGCAACCCAACAGGCTCGGAAAAAAGTTTTGCAGCAGGAAAGCATCGCCACGGTCTGCGCTTTTCCCAGCTCCGTGCAAAGGTGCCTGACACTGGGTGCCACCGCTGCATGGGGCAGTGAGCCAGGCCCTGCACTTGGTGGGCTTTTCTCCAGCGCTCCCATAGCAGGAAATATCTTGACACAAGGGGAAAAGTCCTGGCAGTCAAAAGGTAGGATCTGCCCATCACTGCTGTGCCCTGGCTAGCATTGCCCCACCGCTGCAAGCCTTGCCATGCAGGGGAACGGCGATTTTCACCCAAAATCCCTGCCAAAGGATGTCCCTGGCTCTACACCGAAGAAAGAGGGGCCCAGAGGGACCACTGATGATGGTTGTTGGGGTCAGAGGAAGCCAAAGGATGCCCAGGCAAAGCCTCGCCCCTGGGGCAGGCTCAGGGCATTGCCAGCAGCGTCTTGGTACGGGCTTGCTGCTGCAGGAAGCCACCGGAGAGCACGTCCATGGCTCAATGGGAAGATCTTCCTATTGCAAGGGTTTGCTGAGAAATGGGCCAGTGCTAGCCTGTCCTCGAGACTCCCGCAAAGAAAACAAGGCTGTTAAACAAAACCCGGGGTACAAGAGCATTGCTCCGCTCCCCCAGCAAGCTGGAAATGGATCGCTTTGGGCTGGCTGTGAATTGCAGCTTAGCAGGTGCCGAGGGAAAGCAGAGGAGCCAGGGAATGATTTGTCTCTTGCAATTTCTCAATCGATATCCAGCTCCTGACGTTTGCAAACAAAAAGCAAAGGAGAGAAAGTGGCAGGTGCCAGAGTGAAACCAAAATGTGATATTGTGGGTGGAAAGAGACTGCAAGACCTGAAAAGCCTCCAAGCAGGAAAATCAAAGAGGAGGAAATTGCAGGAGAAAAAAAAGTACTTGCAATCAAAAGATGCTACATCTGGAGACAGCCCACAGCAAAACAGGAATGGGTCTGTACTCTCACAGGTGGGCTTGGGAAGAAGTCCAGGCTCCAGGAGGTCTGAGCCCGCAGGATCCAGACTCAGACTCAGAAAGAAGTCTTTCCCACACAAGAGCCCTGGAGAGAAAACAAATGTCTCTGCGGCCAGAGCACAGCAAGAGCAGCACTGTAGCCTGGTGCCAATACTGAGAATTATGAAGCTTCATGATGGAAACGATGCAGCGGTCATGGTGCCTGTGAGCTCCAAGTTCATGCTGCCTGCACCCAGGACCTTCTGGGCAGGGGGCAGCAAACCAAGGTCACCTGAAAAGCAGCAGCTTTTCCCCTGTGTCTGGACTTGGGAGCTGGCTATTGCCTGCTGTCTGGGTGGTGCAACCCAATGTCCCCAGCACAGGCAGAAAAACGCCTGCAGGCAGCTTTGCAAAGGCCAGCACAAGAAATGCTGTGGTCCTGGTGACAGCCAGCAGCAGGCAGGTGTTAGGCTCCCTCTGCTTTTGGAAAGCTCATATCCAAACCAGCCATCGCCCACCTGCAAAACCCCTTCCATGGGGAAGCTGTCGCACCTCGCTGCAGTGAGGGCTCCGGAGGGGATGCAGCAGTGCTGGATGCCCTCTGTACCATGGTGAACCTCCCAGTTCATAACTGGGCTCCAGACATTAAAAGCACAGTGCTGACAGCCTGGGAGAAGAAAGCACATTAGAGGGAGAAAAGTCTGGCCGCGGGATGCAAGTGGAAGAGAGCAGATACGGCAGAGACAAAAGGAAGGAAGGAACAGGATTAAAGACAAATAACAGTTAAGTCCAGAATCAGGCAGGATGGTTTGGTGGGATTAGTGCATTCGTCTTTCATTTCCCTGGGGATGTGGGTATTTATCTTCCTTTCTGGCCTGGACTAACACCGGCTGCAGTCCACGGGAGTCCTTCGGCCAGCTTCAAAGGGTGCGAGAGTGGGTTGTAAGTAAGAGGATGAGATGGGATGCAGTCCTAACATGGACTGAGCACTTTGTCTGCTATGCCGAAAGCAAACCCAGCTTCCCACTCCCATGGGGTGGCTTTGGGGACCCTTCCTGGGGACAAGTAGGACTCCTACCTTTGCTGATGTCCTCATACTCCAGCCAGAGCTGCCGCTGGACCTGCCTGTTGGGATACCAGATGGAGCAGGACTCCTCAAAGCCGTACACTGCCTCTTGGATGTAGTGGTTGCCAAACTGGTCCAGCAATGCCACGAAATCTCCACGGGAGGTGGCCCCATCCAGAGAGTGGAGTGCGTTGCTGAAGGCTGGGGAGGAGACAGGAGAAGATGCTCAAATCCCGAGCCCTTGCCATGCCTCCAACATGCTTGCAATGGGCAACCAGCCTCTGACCACATCACCTGCCAGAAGGTGGCTGTGTGTCCTCTTGCCACCCCTTTTTCCCTTCTTCCCCCCAGCCCCACACACTTACACTGGGAGATGGTCAGCTGGTTGAGCCGGACGTGGTACATAACAGACTGCACCTTCCAGTGCTGCAAGAGGGGGTACCCGGACACCTCGCTGAAGTTCACCATCCCTGCCGGAGAAAGGACATGGGGGCTCAGCCCCACTGCCTAGGGATGCCTCGCCGCGGGAGTGGCTGCAGCCCCTCATGCCGTGCCTGGGGCAACGCAGCCAGCAGGGTGGGAAGAAGCTGGGGGAAAGGACTGTGCACACACCACATCCCCCCAGGGAGGTGGCAAGGCATTCAGAGCTGAGGGTCAGCTGCTCACTGGCAATTAAAATCATGGCTTTGAAGGAAAACACGTGGGCTCGTTTCATTCTGCCATCCGGGGCTCTGCATTGGAAGATAACAAGCCTCCTTCTGCATCCTTCCTAGCACCCGCTCCCAAGACATGCCCAGGTGTGCTAATTATTTCACTAATGAGAGTTGTGCTTTTTAATGAGCTGTTTGCAGGCCTAGGAATGGTCACCTTCACACCATGTATGCCTGGATGCAGCCAACCGAGAGGCCCTAGGGTCCCCTTTGGCCAGGACTAAGTCGAGCTGGACACAAGTGTACAGGGGAAACCACATGCCTGCTGATGCTCCCACTCCCTCAGGACATTATGGCAACGCTGGAGCTGAGCAGGACCTGGGGTTTCTCCTTCTTCAGGCAAAGACATCCCGTTCTCCAGCTATTTAACTGTGCATTACAGGAGCCAGAAATTCATGGAGACCAGGTTTGGGCAGCCACTTTGTCCTGCCCAAGGCATGAGCCAAAGCATGTAGCAGCTCAGCTTCCAAGAGCAGAGGGACAGAGAGGCCACCGAGCCTGGACAAAGCCCCAGAAAGTCAACTGAAGGGTGCTCATGGCTCTGATTTTGGTGACCAGAGCATCCCATGGTGTGTCGCAGCAAGATGTTGGGGCATGGCCACCTCCTCTCTCACAGCTCCGCTGCCATATAGCCAACACAGCATGCCTCTTCTCAGCAGTGAAGCGGCAAACTCTGCTGCTAAACAGCCACACAGCAGGAGTTCAGGAGGATAACAACAGGCATTCCCCGCTCGGTAACAAGAAATGAAGGCAGAGGATAAGATTCTTTGCCTTCCAGTGCCTCTCCCTTCAGTGCTGGCTGCTACCAACAGCTTCAAAGCCTTGCTCTTCCCTGAAAAGTGTTTATGCAAAAACAGCCCTTCCTTACTCAGCAGCTCTGCCTCTCCTGTATTCACAGCAATATCCAGATCTGCTTACTGACAAGCAGAGAAGATTTTACTTTTCCTTTTTTTTTTTTTTTTGCCTTAATCAGCCACAAAGAGCTAGCAGAGCAGTGGGAAATGAATAGGATAATTTACTGGCTTCTGCCTCCCCAGCATAATTGACAGCAGAGTCCCAGTCCCACCAACCCTGCCATGATGCTGAGGCTCTCTTGGGGTAGCTCAGCCTTGCGGGGACCCACCGGCACCCTCCTCCCTGCCTGCATCTGCCTGCACACACACCTACATTGCCATGCACCCTGTCGGGGCAACCAGCACCCATCGGACCCTGGGTGCAGCCCACGGCTGCTCCCCAAAACCCTCCTGGGAGCTCTGCCAAAAGAAGCGAATGCACAAGGTCTCATATGAGATCACCCTGCAGACGCCTTCCAAAACACCTTACTATCCACATCCCTCATATAGTAGCTGCCCGGTGTCCTTGGCCATTTCAGCCAACAGCAACAAGCACCAAGGAAACAAAGGCAATTATTTAGGGGTGCTGGCAACTTGGTGGAAGAAAGGTAAATCCTTGAAGGTTGGCTAGGAATCCATGATAACCCTATCACTCATGGCCCACAATGTTCTGGCAGGACAAACTGAAACATTTTGGTTTGGTTGCAGCAGGTTTTGAATGCTTTGTTACACCAGCAAAGGGTTTCTGGTTTGGAAATCAAATGAAAGGTATTTGGAAAACTTTTTTGCCTTGAAAAAAAAAAAGATCCTTTTTGCAAATACCCCAAATATCCAATGGACGCTTGAGCTTCTACACCACACAATTAATTTACAGCCTCTCCCTCTCCTTCATTTTTAATGCCTTCTTACCGCTGCTCCTGCTGCAGGTGAGCGTGGGTTGCTAAAGTCAGACTAGATATATCCCACGGTGGATATATCCCCTGGGAGGGTTAGGTGCCGAAGCTGGGCACGCTGGCAGCTGCCCCATTGGGAGATGCGTGGGTCCATCTGGACTCACTCACCGGTGAGGAACTCGGGGTCAGGTGTGGGGTCGGAGAGCTCCTCTTGGCACTGGTTCTCCAGGGGCACCGTGGCCACCACCAGCCCATCCGGCAGCTGCTGCTCCAGGCCCCGGGCAAAGTTGTTCTGCCTGGAAGTTAATTGCAGAGAGGAGAGCAGGGCTGGAGGACAGGGGAACTGCCTGGGATCATCCCCACCAGCCAGTGACACATCCCAAAAAGCCGCCTAGCGCCAAGCCTTTCCTTTGGGCACAGGTTACGAAGGTGTCTACTCTTGATGGAAAGCTTCAGATGTGCCCTCCCCACCAGCCCCTCTGTCTCCTGTAAAGCTTGGCTAGATGTGGATGGACCAGGCAGTCTGCAAAGGTCCAGCCCCAGGCTACTTCCCATGCCTTCTTCTTGGAGAGGATGGCAAGGTCTGACCCTGCTGGGGTTACCTCCCCATGTCCCCAGCTCACCTGAACGTCCCTTTGAGCACCTGCCCCGCGGCCACCTCCTTGGAGTGGTTGTTGTAGCCATAGAAGATCTCCCCAAAGAGCGTCTGGTTCATGGGCAGCTCGCGGGGCTCACCGCAGTCCCCCACCTCAGGGCACGACTCGGAAATGAGCTGGCATGACCGCCCGTCCATGCCCAGCTTGTAGTCCTCGATGCACCTGGGAAGCCAGCACAGGATCCACCATCAGCTGCAGCCCCCACCGGTGGGAACTGGGGCCACTAGGCCACCCCAACAGGGACACTGGGAACAGAGAAGACCCTCCCTCCTAACCCTACAAGCTCAGGGCAGCAGCGGCAAGGTACAGCAGCACCTCGGAGGTGTCCCTGTGGCCAGGGCAGTGATGGGTCGCTCACCCGCAGAACATGAGGATGTTGTAGAGCAGAGGCTCCTCAGGCAGGGGGACCATCTGCTGCAGGCACAGCTGCTCGCAGCCCCCGTTGAAGCCATCCGAGCAGTCCACGCCGACATGACGGTCGTAGCAGCCTGTGCCATCCTTCATGGGGCTCAGTCCTGTCGGGCACTGGCAGGGGTAGGGGAAGTGAGAGGTGAAGCCACTGAGGAAGAAATCTGGCCACGGGACTGAGGCAGAGGGGAGGGCTCTGGCACTGCTCTCCATTGGAAATCGCAGCCTGAGTGATGCTCAGGGGCTGTGGGACGGATGGCAGCAACACCGCCCACGGCTGCAGATATTCCTCCTGCACCGAAGCCTCTTTGCAGCCCTGGGAAGTGCAGTCCCTGGGGTGGGAGCCCCCCAGGCCACCCGCCATGAAGGTAATGTGCTGGCATCAACCCTGCTCACCAGCACCTAGCTCCGGTGACCGCCAAAGCAATGCTGCCCTTTCCAAACCCACTGTCTGCCCTATGCTCACAGCCTCCCCACCCCAATGTCCAGCTCTGGTAGCATTGCAGCAGGACACCCCAGCCCCACAAAACCCTCCGTTTCGGGGCACATGCTTTCCCTGCACAGCAAAGCAGCTGCAGCGGTGACAGGGGACACGTGTGAGGGATCTGAGACCTCCCAGAGAGCCAGCAAGCGGATGGGCTCTCACTCCCTTGTGCATGTGTGCAGCAAGGGCAGGGACAGAGGAGATGGCAGCCCAATACCACCTCTTCTCACTGCAAAACCAACCCCAAAATATCCATCCCGAGTCAATGGGAAGGGAGGAAGGATGCAGCCCTTCCCCTTCTGCCCTCCCCCTCCTTGCTCACACCGAAGGAGATTTGCAGGTTCCTGGGGGGCCACGCACCACGCAGCCCGTCGAGTCCAGCTTGCGGTCCGATATGCAGCGGAAGTTCTTGCTGCAGCCCCCGTTGTCCCGGGAGCAGTCACGGACGGGGCCGAAGGAGTCAAGGAGGACCTCCAGGCTGTCAAAGGAGGAGGAGGTCATCAGCTCTTCCCTGCAAGGAGGAAGAGGAGGAGGTGTGTCACTGCTCCGACGAGACGTTGTGAACGTGTGCATGACCGCAGCTGCTGTGTGGGTTTTTCTGGAGCTCAGGTTTCTGTTGGGCTGACAACGAACTGAATGGCAGACAAGCTTTTAGAGGGATGCAGGAGCTACTGAGATGATGAGAGCTACTTCTGAAGGCTCAGCTTTGCAGGCACTAAAGAGGGGCAGGTTAATGGACATACTAATCTCCACCTGCAAAATGTGGGGCGGGGGTCCCAGCTCTCATCAACCCCTACGTGCTTTGGGTTGGTTCTCTCGCCCCAGGAATGCACTGCCAGTTTATTTGCTGAAACGCCTCCTAAACGCCCTAGCCACACCGTTGCACCTACCTGACCTCCACCGCGTCCTCCATCACCGTCATATCGGTCTTGCACTTGGCCGAGGGGTTGATGGCCAGCTCAGCCGGTGGGATGACGAAGCTCTTGCTCAGCGGCAGCCACATGCCTTCCCCCAGGGTGTAGGTGAACCTGCCAGGGAGAGCAGCAAAGGCTGGCATGGAGGGAAACGCTGAGCCCAGAGGGCTGCCTCTACCCAAAACCAAGCCCTTGAACCTCCCCCCTGCCCTGCAGGGATGCCAGCCAGAGCAAAGGCAGACGGGCAGGGTAAAGTGGGGTGGCTCCTCCAAATGCACCCAAATGACCCGAAAAAGCACATGTAATTTAGGTAATTAAAAAAAAAAAAAAAGACACTTCTCTTTTCAGTAGAAATCCTCCTTCAGAGCCTAAACTTCACTCTCATCATGGATGGAGAGGAGGAACTGGCTGCTGGGCATCCAGCAGCCCACATGGCAACTGTGGTTGGACCTTCCCAGCCATGCTTGCATGTCCCCACGAAGTGGCACAGGACAGCCGTGCTCAGCCCTGCCAGCTGAGGGACCAGCCTGTCCATATGCCCTGAGCCATATTTTTGAGCCCCAAAATGTGCTGACCAGGTTGCCTTTACCGCTTACCGAAAAATCTTGTCGGATGGCTGCTCGCCCAGCACCAAGTCAAAGCCGCGCTGGAAGATGGTGTACGGCCAAGGCCTGGAAGAGAAACCCAGGAGCATCACGCCAGCATCATGCCCCCACTGCCCCTCACAGCCCAAAACGCTTCCCCCACTTAGCCCCTAGGTCTTGTGCAGAGGAGTCCTGGGATGAGTCAGCTCAAACCAAGCCAGGACAAGGTGATAAAATAGCCCCACATCCAAGACCTTAATTCTGGGGTTCCTACACCAGCTCCTTACCCCAGCCCCAATCCGCCAACAGGTCGGTGGCATATCGTATCCTTTGGGATATCCATTTTGGGGTACAGCACGCTCCCATCCCCCCTGCCTGCCTGGCATCTGTGAGCCTCACACGTCTGCATGCTCGGGTACCACCTGCCAGGCTCCCATTTTAGGGATTTGCATCACAGCCATCGAACTGCAAAAAAAAACCCCCCAAAAGCAGCTGAACCATCTTTCTGTGAGGCTTTTGCAAGGGAGCACGTCAGGTCCGGGACCGCAGCTTCACCACCTGCCTTATTCCCCTTGGGCTTCATTGCTTCAGGAGGGGAACTGAGGAAGCCTCAGCCTCCACGGGACTTTGCAAAGGGGTCTGGAAGACAAGCTGGAAGTTTGGAGCCAAGCAGGAGGCTGGAGAGCTGATGGCCCCATCTCCTCCATCCCTGCTGCTGTAGATAGCACAGGGTGATGTGCAACCGCAACTCGGTGGCCAGTGCCCTTTGGTGGGACACCTCGGGACATGCATTCCCCACAGCATGGCCCCACTGGCAGAGCATCACTTGCAGATCGAGGCTGACAAGTCAGAGCAAGGGGAAGCACAGAGACCCGACCACGGTGGGCTTTGAATCAGGCAACATGAACTCCGCTCCCAAACCCTAAAGCTCCAAATCCCCTTTGCAGGAGCTCAGAGCTGGGGAAAGAAAGAGATTTTCCATCCCGTCATATCTCTGCTGTTAAAATTCAGGGTGAGAGCATTGAGTGCTGCCAACAAGCCCAGGGATTTCCTCCAGAGGCAATTACAGCTCTCCTGCACAAGCACTTTAATTTCTAATCTGAAGTTATTTCAGCAAGGACAAAAAAAAAAAAAAAAATAAATCCTGATTGCAGGATTACAGCGCACTGTCTCATTTCCTCGCTGGGATACAATGCCACTTTCCCATCCGGCCGGCTGGGAGCAGGGGATTACATTCAGCCCACAGATTGGATTGCCCTGAATGAGGTCAGCTTCGTCCAGAAAGAGATGTGCTCCTTGTGTCTCGCCAACGCCTTCAATGCTTCACGCCTCCGCCTTCCAGCACTCCCGCAGATGGGTTTTATTCTTGCTTCTCAGGAGCACGCCGGGCAGGGAACAAAAGCAGAGGCAAGGTATTGTTCCCCATCGACTCGGGTGGAAAAGCAGTTGTGAAGAGCCGCTCTTGGCTTGCAGTGGAGCTCAGCCCCGGAGCAGGTGCTGTGGAGGCGCAGTGGCTGCCAGACCTCTGCCAGATGGCACATCTGGCAGCCCATGGATGCCGACACATCTGGGACAGGCAGCCAGTGGGCTTGGACCTGCCTGTGAGATGGAAATCAGTGCCCAGGCCAGGTTGCATCCACCCAGGGTGCAATTTCCAACTGTGGCCAAAATTCATGTGATGAGGACTTTGAGCCGGAGAAGAGGTTTCCATGCTCCAGGAAGGGACAGTGTGGCATCTCCCCAGCCTGCCTTACTTTGCCTCTACTTGGGGCCAAAAAAGGCCTGTTAAAAGGAAGGTTCAGCCTTTAGCTATGTGCCTATGTGGCAGGGGACAACCAATGCTGCCAGGCACCATTGAGTCTGCAAGGACGCAGTACCTTCTGCAGGGAAGCCCTGGGACGATCTGCATACAAGACCTCCAGCTCAACAAGAGGCACTTATCCATCCTCATCTCCGAGGAAGCTCTCCAGGAGCTCAGCGTCGACATTTCCACCCACACACCCCTGCTGACTCGTGCCTTCTGCTGCAGAGGACGGGGCGAGATCTCATCCCCCAGGCACACACCTCACCTCCTCCATCACTGCCTTTTGCCCCCTATGCCTCTGCCGTTGTTTCACCTCCTCCTTCCTTTCCCATGCACACAAGCGTGTGCCCCTGCGGTTGTCTCCCTCCCCACTTTCTGTGATCACTGGAGGCGCCTCGCTGCTCTGTTTTTTGTTGCTCTTGGCAGGTATTTTGGTTGCATGGTCTTCAGAGCTCTCAAAGGAAAGCAGGATTGATCAGAAGCAGCTCTGCACCTGATCAAGTTGTATTAAATGGGCCAGAAATGACAGCTCTTGACTCCCTGCAAGCCTTGGCACTCAGGTAGGCATCTGAAACAACAAAACGGGGCATCACCAGGGCAGCTGAGAACCAGCAAACTCCCCACACGCAGTCAGCAAGTTCCCATGGCCAAAGCGCTGCCAGTGCATCCCCAGGACGATCTTCAGGTCTCTTTGCTTTTTCCAGCTGGACCATCAACTATGCTTTGCTCCAGATCTGGGCTTGAGTGGAAGCCCCCGAAATACTAGCTAAGCCCTCTGGACCTGGTGCTGCTGGTGATGCTCTGACTCACTTCAACAGGACTCTGGCCATGCTCGAATTGCAGCCCCAAGGGGATTAAGCCAGACTGACTTCCAGCATCAAGAACCGTGCTCCTGCCAGTCCTTGCTCCCTGCAAGGCTCTTCTAGACAAGATGGCTGGTATAAGGAATCAAAGGCCAGTGCCCGCAGCATGCAGCCACGATGAGCTAACCTGGAGCAGCTGCTTGAGGGGAGCTGGCAGAGAGGTCGGAGGGGCTGCAGGAGAGGGGCTTTGCGGAGGGCACTGAGAAGTCGCTGCATGTGAGCGTGCCTGAAATGCCACTGGACGAGAAGGTGGTCAGCTGTTACGTACCGAAATAGGTGACTTCATGTCTGGTTCCCCGACCCCCAGTGCTCCTGGGGGTTTCCACCCAGTGAGCAGCATGAGGACAGCCGTGCCGAACCCTGTCGTGGCAGCAAAGCACCTGCTCCAAGTGCGTGCTGGAAGCAAGCGGCGTGGGCCAAGGCACTCACCGCATCCCTTCGCTGGCAGCTCAGGAGTTCAAGCCCAGGGCGAGCAGCCCAGAAGCATCCCCGCAGTGCCCACACCCCTCCTGCAGCCCCAGGACCCACTCCCCACGATGACCAAAGTGGGGACCCATGAAGACCCAACACCACCCTGATGGGGGGTGAGCAGAGAGCAGATGTGGCACGAGCACCGAGCTGCTGACTTCTCCCACTGGCGATGCCCATCCTGGCTCCTCCCTGACTTCGCTTTGCTTTGCTCAGGCTTCAGCTGCCGATGTCTCTCCCCTTCTCACCTCCCCAACCCCTGCCATCCCTTCCAAGCAGCTCTTTATTAAAAATGCTAATGCCGGCACTGTCTCCCTGGGCTGCCCGTAAATCTGCGAGGAGAATGGGGCGGGAGGAGGAGGCGGATTGGTGGTTTGGTGAAAGGATCTGAAAGAAAGAGGAGCTTTTTATCTGGCCATCCTTCAAGCTCGCAAAGCCGAAGCACACAGCAGGGGATGGAGAGAGGCGGAGGAGAAAAAAAAGATAGAAAAAGGAGTGGGAAAAAAAGAGAAAAAAAAAAGACTTTAAGCAGGAAAAGGGCTGTCCTTGTCACTTCAGTGTGTCCCCGGCTCCTCTGGGGTAGGGAGTTGATGGTGCATGGGGATGGGACAGGAAGAGCAGGCGCACAGCCAGGGAGGGGGATAACTGTGTGCAGAAGAGAAGAGGCACCATGGGGAGGGGAGGTGGGTGAGCAGGGCATGGGCTGTTGCACTAATTCGGGTCTTGTGCTGGAAAAAAATGGCTGCAAGGCTGCGGGGTGGAGAAAGGGGTAACTTGCCCTGCATGAGAGGGGGGCTGGGGTGGCCCCTGCTTGCTAACTGCTTTCTAGCAGAGGATGGGAGCACCCAGCCAGATGCGTTTGCCAAATTGCCTTAAACTGGCCTAAAACCTCCCCATGCCGTGGTGAAGCCCATTACAAGTTGAAAGGGCACGTTGATAAAGACCCCTTAAATGGAGACCATCTTAAATCTCATCGGGGTGTCTGAAAAGGGCACCCAGCCAAGAACAGCACATAGGGATGGGAAAGGCACGGGCCATTGCATGACAGATTTAAGGGCTGAGATGAAGAAGTACAAATGCGGGCAGGTAACAGTTTATTAACTAAAGGCAGAAAGAGATGATTTGACTTTTGGTCGAGTCACACCATGAAGTAACCACAGGAATTTGGTTTGATGAGCAAAGACGAGGCAGGGTTGGTTGGATTGCTGGAAACGGAATCCTACCCGGGAAATGTTAGAGTAAGAGCCGAAAAGCAGCTAATTAACAATGCATATCAAAGTAGGAAGACAGACTGTGAACACACAAACAGCACCAGCCAGATTTGTTTAAAGCAGCTGAAGAGCAGCACAAAAAAAGCAGCTGATCAAATGTATCTATCTGCTACCCATGATCAAAAAGGTCTTATTTTTTGAAAAACTGATGAAGATTTAGGAACCGGGTGCATTGGGTAAAAGATGTACTGCGGCGGCATGGATCTCAGCATGGTACCCAAAATACACACAACACACAAAGCCTTGCTGCTATCACCAATAAAGTTCAAAGATGAGCTTGCCTTCATGAGCAAAATTAGATGCTGCTGAGTGAACAGACACCGAGTCAACCCGTAATCACTGTAAATAAAAACAAACCAATGGCAAACCTATCTAAACCAAAGGGTTGAAATGAGTTTTCAGATAACAACGCCACCCTAGGAAAACAAAAGAGGTCATAGCCAGACCATATTGCTCCCAAGCACGCTGAGGGATTTGGCAGAGCCCCCAGGTCCTGCTTTGCTGACCTCCCCTTTGCTAAGAGCCAACATGGCTTCTCCAGGGACTGACTCGCCGCCTGGCTTGTGCTACGCACAGCTATAGCACATCACTCCAATATTGGAGGGGTCAGGAGCATATTAGACAAACAACGGTCAGAAATGATTCAGGCACAGTTGATCTCACCCTGGGACAAGGGGAGAGAGTAGAGGATTTGCAGACATCTCTCTCTGGTGAGCCTGTGGGCAACCTGTTGCTAGAGCTGAGAGTGAGCTGATGAGCACGACGAAAGACAGTGTAGCCTGGCAGCTCAACCTCCACCCCAAAAAACATAAATACCAGGTTAAAGTTACAAATTATTCAGTTAAATGGGCTCTGATAAGATGGTTCTGCTGGGCCAAAAAGAGTTCATCACAGACATGATGGCCTCTGTGGAGGCTAAGGGTTCACAGGGGACACCTTGGACAGGTAGAAAAGACCTCTACCATCACAAGCCCTAGCAGGCAGAGCTGCACCAAGCAGCACCTAGACATCAGGAACAGATTGCAGCGCAGGAAAAAATCCTCATTAAACACCAAGCTGGCCCCAGCATCACGATGCTTAGTGTGGACACGCTTTCAAGAGCCCCTATAAACAGTGGAAGCTGCAGGCAGGGATGGTTAAGTGTGGTTTCAGCTGCTACCATTTTCTGAAACAACAATCTGACAAGTTCAAGGAAGAAACACAAAATGACCCCAGTTTCAAAGAGCTCAAGAGAGGAGCTCTCAAAGGGCAGTGCTGAAAAAGCTCCAACACTGCAGCATCGGGGCCTTCTCAAGAGCCCAGAGAAGGGCTTCGATGGCCCCACCATGGTCTAGGGCTGTGTTGCACCTTGCAGAAAAAGAAATCTGCTAGGTTTCTCTGCCCCAAACAGAAGAGTATATTGGAAATGCTACTTATAATTTGTCATAGCCAACTTTGGTATGTAAGAAGAGTCCCAACATGTATCCTGGCCAGGTATGTATACTGTTGCAGGAGGAAAGGCAGAGGCTCAAGCATGAGCATGGAGAAGGCTCCCATGGGGGCATCGGGATGGAGCTGGGTCTTAAAAGTGGCCCCAAATCCCCTGGAGGAACAGAGTGGGTCCTGAGCACCTTTCGGGTTGGCATTGCTGAGACTAAAGCTGGGTCGGGAGCTGTGAACAGGTCCAGAGGGCTGCAGGAATGGATTTGTCCTTCCTGTCCTTGGCTTCTGTCCTGCTTGTTACCATCTATATTTTTTCCCAATTCACCTGAAAGCAGCTTTTTCTCCACTTCCCCTTTAGACAATGGAGTAGCTAGATCAGGAAGAAGCTAGAGAAGAGAAATGTCCATGGGAGGAAAAGTATGAAGCTGCAGTCCCATGCCCAGGAGAGAAGGAAAAGCAGAGGGGAAGGAAGCAAATGCTTCTCCACCTGTGCTTATCCATTTTTACTACCTGCCCCAATGGACAAAGTCATTTGCCTTCTTGCTTTTTACAAGGTGGTGGGTCCAGCACACTGCTGGTAGCTCTGACCAAGGCACAGGCTGGCACCAAAGCCATGTATGGTTGTGGGTGGCTGTGGGCTCTTTCCGAGCCACTGTGAGACATTCCTAAACCCAACACATCCCAAAACAAGCAAGTCCCTGGCAGGGGGAATACCCCCTCCCATGCCCAACTCCCCATTGCTCAATGCCTCTTATTAGATGGGCACAGAGGAGCTGGGGACATCCCTGTCGAACACTTGTCTCCTGGGGACGAAAAGGGCAGGGAGCTGTATTTCTGCCTATATTTTCCCACCCCAGCAGCAGTAACTCGCAGTGGTTTGGGGACCCTGACCACAACACTCAGCACATCCCCAGCACGAGGCCACGTGTCTCAGGAGCATGGCTCAGGGCACCCACAACAACGGCCACCCTCGTCTCCCACGGCCAGTGCTCCGCACTGAGTTTAATTGCTAAATTGCTTTTAAAAGTAAAAAAACAGAGAGGGGGCTGGAGACAGAGCAGCGGTGCTCTCCCCGGACCCCTGTTCAAAGGGACGCAGCCGGGGCCAGCTGGCGCGGGCAGCCCCCCGTGGCTGCCATCCTCCGGCGCAGCGGCACGGCGGGGGTGCCGCCAAGCCCAGCCTTTGATGATTTTCTCTTCCCGCTGTGAAGACTAATGACTTCAGAGAGGGCGTCCTGCCATGCATGGGGCCGCTGCCGCCACAGATCCAGCTGCAGCACAATGAGACGAGAGGAGGAAAAAGGGGGTTGGAGGTGCCAGTGCATGTGGGACCTCTGCTTTTGGGGGTGTCTTGGCTTTCTGCACACTACCTCCAGCCATCCCTGGAAGTCCCCATCTGCATGTCAGAGACCCATGAGTGTTAAGGACCAGATGGAACATCCCCCGAGGGTTACAGAGAGATGGTAACGTTTGGGATCCCCCACCAAATTGCTGCCAAAACATCAGAAAAATTTCCCTTTGCACTTCCAGGGATGTAAAGCTGTGGAGCAGACAGTGACTGCTTTGTTCCCTTAGGCCGTGGCATCAAAGCATCTAATTTGCCCAATTTTCAGTGGGGCATCTCCACCCTGCAGCATCCCTCCTCTGCTGGGGACCGCAGCCTGACCTCAGCCCTCCTCAGCACCCAAACTGAAAGCCCCACGAAGCGCAGGATGCCAAGGAGAGTGCCCGCAAGGGGAAGAGGCACAGCCTCAATCCTCTCCAGGGGGTGTTTACTCTGAAACCGAACAATGGCCTCTTCTACATCATCTCTGATTATTTCAAAGAAGAGAAATCCTCGCCTCCCGCAGACCTGCTGCAGAGCCCAGCTGCGTGCTGACCTTACGATTCACCAAGATGCCTCTAACTCTTTCACCCAAGAGGATTTGCCACAGCCCTACTATGCTGCTGTTGAGGAGCAGCTTCTGCGAGGACAGTCCAAGCCTGGGCATGCTGCGGTAGGTGCACTCACCCCTGGTTCGTTCCCCACTCATTCCGGATGCAGAGGTGCTTATGTATGGGGTCCTTCATGTAACCTTCGTAGCAGAGACACTCACCTACAGAGACAGAGGGGGACATGAGGGACATGAGAGGACAAGGCTTTCCACGTGCGTCCCTGCTGAACCCAGCCTGCAGCCACCTGGGGCACCCGGCAGCTCCGAGCTCCCACGTGGAACAAGGAGAGAAAGCATTTTCCCACCAAGGCCGGGTTGAGCAGGCAGACGTGAGCTCCCAAACCCACCCCAGCCGCCTGACCACCTACCAGTCTCGGGGTCGCACTGGTGCTCGCAGGGGTCGAGGAGGCGCCGGGCACAGAGGTCCAGGGCCCAGGGGCCACTGGAGTTTTGCTGGGAGAAGAGGACGACCTGTGCCGGGTTCAGCCAGTCGCTGGCATCCAGCTGGCTCCCCTCCAGCAGGATGAACCGGCTCCCTGCCGCCGAGAGGGGAGTCAGTGGTGGCAACCCGCTGCTGTCCCCTCCGTCCCATGATGTTCCCCTGCATCCCATAACGGATCCCTCCATCCTGTGATGGTTCCTTCCATCCTGTGATGGATCCCTCCATCCCATGATGGTCTCCTCCATACCATAATGGACCCCTTCATTCCATGCCCATCCCCTCCATCCTCTGATGGTCCCCTCCATCCCGTGATGGACTCCTCCCTCCCCTGCCCATTCCCTCCATCCCAAGACAGTGCCCTCTATCCCACAACAGCCCCTTCTATTCCACAGTGAACTCATCTGTCCCATGCCCATCCCCTCTGCCCTGTGATGGCCCCCTCCGTCCCATGCCTGTCTTCTCCATCCCATGACAGCCCCCTCCATCCTGCACCTGTCCCCTCTGCCCCACAATGGCCACCTCCGTCCCACACCAGTCCCCTCCACCCCATGCCTGTCCCCTCCATCCCACAATGCCCGCCTTGGTCCTGTGCCCATCCTCTCCATCCTGCACCCATCCCCTCTGTCCTGCACTGGTACCCTCCATCCCGTGCCTGTCCCTTCTGTCCTGCACCCATCCTGAGTCTATCTTCTCCATCATTCCCTCCTCCCCTCCATTACAGCTCGCAGAGTGGGGCGGGATGGGGTGGGTAGGACTGCAAGGCACTCACCATCAGCGATGAGGTGCTCAGGGACGTGGAGGGTGATCTTGACAACAAGGGGGCAGCTCATGTGGGAGGAGCACACCAGGCTAATGACACAGCTCGTCACGCTGATGAGGGTCAGTGTGGTCTTGTTCACGGGGCTCCGGGGGGAGCCCACTGCAAAACGCAAAAGCACAGTCAAACCTGAGACCCAAGGAACCCAGGAAGGTCTTGGGGTGAAGACAGAGGACCTCGGGGTGCAGAGACCCTGCCCAGCTCCCTGGAAATCCAGCATCAATCCAATCAAGCAGAGTCACTTCCAGTTTTCAATAGCATGAAGCAGCCTTTGCCGCAGCAGCCTCTCTATCCTGCCTGCTGCGGCTGGGGCCTCCCCAAGCCCCCACAGCCCGGGCTCTCCCGCACCCCTGCACTGCCGCACACCGAGACCTTTGCAGCAGCAGGACTTTAAAGCAGAGCAGAGATGCTGAAGAGAAGAAAGGTAAATGCAACACCCTTTTTTTTTCCCCCCTCCTTCTTCTCGGCACTTCTCTTGGTTTAGTTTTGCCATGACAACAGCCTCCTGGATGCTTTTAAAAAAGCACCAGAGAACCCTAACTGCTCAGGGCACACAGGTCTTTGACTTTTCATCTCGCAGCTGAAGAAGCTGAGCAGAAAAAGCTGGCTGGGGACTAAGCTATCACCTGTGGAGACAAAGCCTGAACGGGCCTCCCAGCACCCAGCGTGGGCACTGGGGGCGAAGGAGGTGGCTCCCAGGCCCCCCACTCCCAGAAAAACAAGGCACCGTCCAGAGAAGGAGGGAAACCAGACAGAAACTCTCCTCCCAAGGGGAGGAAACCTCCCAAAGGAATGGTGCAGGGTGAGACCCCTGCCCAGGGACCAAGCCTCTCTCCATCCTCCCTTGCACATACAGCTCGTACTGCACGGTGCCAGAGCGAACCTGCAGCATCACCGTGCCAAGCAGCGGCACAGGAGCTCACGAGCCAGCCTTTGAAGCATGTTACTCATTAATACACACCAAAGCCCAGCAGAAGCCTCCAGCAAAAATCAGAATATATTTCATCCTCTGCTGAGAAACTCCACCGGAGAGCAGCGGCAGCCCGCTGTGGGAGCAGGGAGTGGCAGCTGCCCATGGCAGCCCAGATCGTGCCTGGGTTTCCATCTTTTGCCTATGGAAAGTCTCCAAATCCAGAGAGGTGACGGCAAACAAGGCAAGAGGGGCCACAGCTCGCTGCCCACCTCCGTGCCCACACCCACCTCGGCTGCGCCTCCGGCTCCGCGAGGGGTCCGTGTAGAAGGTCAGCTGGGGATCGGTGTCCGCCTCCGTCCCCGAGTCCCCCTCGGGGTTGAGAAACGCTGAGCCGGCTGCAGGGGACACTGAGTGTGGTCACGGCGGGGCCAGCACCACGCCACCCCAAGCAGCCACATCCTACATCACCCCTTCAGGGCAAGCCTTGCCTTGAAGACCAGGAGCCCTGTCTACCAGGTGCAGTGGGGACAGCATCTTCTCCCCTTCCCACTACACACAGCCATGCCCCCTGCCACGGCTCCCATTACCTTGCAACTTTTCCCCATGGCCATGCCAGTATCATAAAATATTTACCATGGCCAACACCCTCTGCATCTTTGCAACCAACCAACCCAACACCATTTGCATCCTTGCAGACACCACTTTTTCTGCTTCCCCCCACCCAAACCCTCATTTCCATGCTCTTACCCAACGCTGGCCCTATTTCTCCATCCCAGGAGAGGGTGAGTGGCTGGAGCATGGGTGGGTGGAAGCCCAGAGCACCCCATTCACCCCGGGGACCCCCCTACCTCGTGCCTTGTTGTTGATGCGCTTGCGCTGGCTGCTGGAGGTGTGGGACAGCAGTGTGGCCTGCTGGTGGTTCGAGTCCACGGGGCTGGTGGCGATGATGTTGTCCTTGTACTTGTTCATCAGGGACAGCTTGGCATTATCGCTCCCTGAGCAGGAAGAATTGAAAGCAAAATCTTTCAGGGATAAAGATTTAAAAAAAGGAGGGAGGTGAGAAAGAGAGAGTTTTCCTTGGATCCATCTCCAGCATCTGCTTGACATAACCAGGGTGTCATGGCCAATGGGCCAAGCTGCCCCCAATGCACCCTCACGAGCTCCTCAAAGCCTGAAGGGGACTGGCATGTGCACCAAGCTAGCCAAAAGCTGAGATTTAACATTCAGCCTCTAGGGGCACTTCTGCATACTCAGGTCTGTAAAGAAAACCCGTGGAGAGCTTTAGGAACCACACCATGGTCTTCCCAAACCATGTCTCAGTTGAGAAGGCTCCAGTTGGGTGGCTCAGCTGGTAATATGGCCAACGAGCAAGTGTGTTACAAGCCTCAAAGAATCCCTGCTGGTGATCAGAAGACAGCATTAACTCTGAATCATACTGATGGCAAGTATAATTTTGCCACTAAAAACGTCAGCTGAAGAAGACACTAGAAATCCTGGGAATTTTGGGGGTCACCATGGGGTAGCTCTGAGGGGACACCATTCTGGTTCTCCATCAGGCCATGGGAACCACAGCCCTTCCCCTCAAAGCTCCACCCTCCATTGTCCCCACCATGTCCCACTCAGCAGGGACTGCTCTCAACCGGTTGCAAGGGCTCCCAGCAATGGAAACACCTTCAGAATGCCACCAGCATCTCATACACAAAGAAAACCCAGAGAAACGGGGAAAATGCTCAAGGGAAAACACATGTATGGAATGACGGAGAGAAGATGAGTTGGAAAGGACTCAGCTCAGCCCATGCCCCTCCTGTCCCATCCCCACCTGGTGTGAGGTCCATGCTGGCCTTCTCATTGCAGCCCTGCAGCGAGTCCAGGGTGCGGGTGACCTGGCTGGCGAAGTCCTCCCCACCGTTCATGCACTCGCGCTGCAGATGGTGCCGCAGGTCAGTGATGTCGTACTCGTAGCCGTCCAGGATTGGGGTCTCGCGGATGCTGAGTGTCCCACTGGAGTTGTGGCCCTGCACGCGGGCGTTGCGCAGGCTCTCCCGCCCATGGCCCCCGATCAGCACCGAGGGGATGTAGTGGATCTCGTTGGCTGCCTCGGCGCTGGCACTCTTCTGGGGCTGCGGCACGCGGCGCCGCTTGCACCACCGCCGCCGGGTGTAGAGGATCATCACCAGGCAGAGGATGGAGAGCAGCAGGGCGATCATCCCTCCCTGCAGGCAAACACAAGCAGGGCTCAGGTGGGGTCCAGCATCAGCCACCCCCCAGGGATGCAAATGCACCAGGGATGCTCTGGGGTGGCCAAAGTGAAGGCAATGGCAAGAGGAGCCCGGTTGCACCGATAAGAGGGTGCTGGCACAGGAAGCGCCCGGTGCTGGCCAAGCGCTCCTGGCTGAAGCCTGCCTTGAGCTGGACCGGCTTTGAAGTCACCAACGAGGCATGAAAAAGCAGCATTTAAAGCAGAGCATGTTTTGTTTCACTCTCCCGCAACACGTCTTTGAAAGCAGAGATCATATTTATTCCAGGCAAACTCTCCTACAGGCAACTTTTTCTGACCCATTTCCAACCGGTTTCAGTGCTGTCACTCTCAATCTTGGGAGATTTTCCCAGGGTATCCTGCAGAAACTGCAGCACAGATTAAAGGAGATCAAGGCTTGAGACAGCCAGATGACTGACGCGTTGTTTGGGGAACGCCTGGGTGAAGACACTGAAAAAGCTCCTGCCCTGCGGGGACGGACCCCGAAACTGCACCCGGCCCTGCCACCTCGCCACCGTCCCCCAGGTCATGGTCCTGCAGAGACATTGTCACTGCACACAGATAGAAGCAGTGAGATGAAAGCCCAAGCTGGCCCTTTACGCGCAGCCTGCCAAGAATAATAATAATAATAAAGAGCATGCGGAGCCTCCATCTGTGGCTCCGATCCCCCTCCTCTTTTCTATGCAATAGGTGATCTCCATAAAATAAAATAATAGTAATAATCTGCTCCATTAGGACAAAACATTAAGGGAATTACTGAATGAGAAGCAGGAGAGGAGCTGGAAAAGGAGCTCTAATGGCCATTGCGGTTTAACCCTCTTTCATTCCCAGGATAATGGAGCTGCGATGCACCCTCCTAGCCCTCCTTCCAAACTTTCTTTAAAAAAAAAGAAAGAAAAACCAAACAAACTCCAGTGATTAAGGAGACAAGCAGTCCAGTGACGGAGGTGGGGCTGGCTGGTACATGGCATCTGTCCGGCCAGGAGGCTGCAGCCGGGAGGATGGGAAATCTCTTGCTGGGGCTGAAAACTGGTGCTGGATTCCTGTCTGGCCATGCTCATCCTGAGTTTTTTAGTGGTAAAGTCAGGGCCCAATTCTCTATCGTGTTCAAATCCCTTTAGTTCCTCTGATCCATAAATAAGTGGGGGCTATCCCCATCCCCACCTGGGGAGATGGCGTCCCACGTCACAGGTCTCCATCACCCCGAGGAAGGGTCCACCTGCAGATGGGGTGACAAGCAGATGGGAGTAATACCAGGGTGTTCCTGGCTTTCCTTTGCTGCCCTGCTGCACATTATATGCCCCAAACACCAGAGAGCTCTGCCATACACCTGTGCTGGTAAACAAGGGAAACCAAGCTGGAGCTCAAGTCAGGTGGATACCCATTTGTTTAGGACTGCGGCTGTGGGTTCTCAAAAAAGACCTGTTATTTAATTGAAACCGCATTTCTGCTGCCCTGATAGTCTGAGAGCTCAAACTATCCCTGCGGAAAAGCAGCCTGTGGCCACTTGAGATTTCAAGAGGCTCTGAAGGGAGGAAGAAAACCAGCACTAAGTCTCCTCCACCCTGTGCTAGCTGGAGGGGGTCAGCGCACCACCTCAGACCCCCAGTTCCTCTCCACAGGAGCACAGAAATCCCGTTCTGCCTTCATCCCCCCACACCCAGCACTCATACAACGGCTGCCAGAGGAGCCCTGTGCTGGGCAGGCACGGGAGTGCTTCTCGCATGGTCCACGTGCGGACCACTGTCACGATGGATACAGCCCCTCGCTCACACTTCTTCTCTTGGCAACCACATGGGAAAGAAAGAAAATCAGCCTTGAAAACTCCACGTGATCCTGACTCTTGGCACAAAAGCCAACCTCTGTTTGTCAGGGCGTAAAGATGCCGCTGGAGAGGAGCTGAGAGTGATGGGGAAAAAGGGGGAGAGGGAGGATTCAATCTGTATTTACACATTTTGGTACGAGAGCAATGAGTTGCAGACATCTTTTTCATCAGCGCGATAATAAGCCTTGATTGGGGCACTCCTGTCTCCATCTTGGCATTCAGCGGTGCCCATGAAAACCACAACCACGGTGGCAGAGTGGGGCCAGCCTCTCCCGAGGTGATGGACCCTCTCGGGAGCAGCTGGGAACAGACAATAAAAAAAAGGAAATGGTCCGAAATGTTTTTTGGGGGTGGTTTTGCCAGTGATTATTTTTTTTCCTTGAGACTAATCAAGCAGAAATGATGGAGGAGAAAACTGGCCTGGGGCTGCAATCTGGAAGAGCTATTGACGCTCTCATTACGGTAGGCACCATTAAACAGCCTGTTTGCAGCCTCGGCAGCACATTGTCTCTGGCTAATTATCTTCCAGTGGCACAAAAATTGTCAGATTCTTCAGATTTTTTCAAACATAAGAAAAAAAACCCCAACAAACCACACATCCACCTCCAACACACAGATCTCTGTCTCACCCTCCTTTCTCTGCCATCAAAACCTTGTCCCCATGTTTCTGCAGGGAGGAGGAGAGATGTGCAGCCTCCACGCATGGGATGCTCTTGCTTACTGCACACCGTGAAACCGCAGCCATGGGGCTGCCATCCTGATAAAACTGGTGGTGACAGTGCCCGATGGCACTGTGACACCCGTCACGTGCCAGAGCAGCGGGCACCGGGCACCAACCACTGGGCAAAGGTCTCCCAACAAAGTCAATGTGAATTAACCCCGGGTTAAGGTGGTTGAGACTTTCAAAGCCCAGCACCCCCTGAGGATAAAGGCACCCCTGCAAACATATTTGCAAAGCGATGCAAACTAAGGGAGAGGTTTAAAGCAGCCCGATATTAAAGCACCCTGCATGCAGCATCATTCAGAGAGGTGCCCAGGGCATCTTAACCAGCTCCCAAAGGTGGGCTCAGCTCCCCATCCTAGGACAGCTGGAGCCAGATGGGGAAATATACGGCTTTTCAAAAGCCCCTATATTTTCTAGAGGTTTCTGAACACCTAAACGGGGGCTGCCTTCCCATCACATACCATGACAGAAATGTGGAGGATCCTCAGTTCCTCCTCCGCCGACTCGGTCTGGGGCTCATCTGTGGGGTCGAAGCCGGGCAGATTGGGGGCCCCGTCTTGGTGGTGGATGTGGAAGAGCAACGTGCCATTCTCCAGCCACTGCTGCCGCCAGCGCACCAGCGGGATGTCATCCGTGTTGCCCGAGATCTCTGCAAAAGCAAAGCTGGTCACATGGAAATGTGGCAGAGGAGAGGGGTGATGGATGATATTCACCTCTTCCCAAAAAATGCTGGTCTCAGATGCTGGAGGGACCAAGGGACACAAACAGCAGGCTCCCTCTGGTCACCTCCTGCCAGCACCATGGCTGCCCGTACAGGACCCACAATCTGAAGGGTTAAAGTGGAGTATGATCATATTTCTGGGTAAAATCCAGATGTGGGCCCCTCCAAAAATCCAGATGTGGTGCAGGGACAGAGCACTTGCTGGCAGCATCTCGGGGCCAGAGCCAGGGAACCTGGCAGCATCCTTCCAGCCCTAATTCAGCCAGGTTTCACCCACATGCTTCATGTTAAACACAGCTTCAGCTGTGGGGAGTGGAGAATATAGGACATCTTCTCAGCGGCACTAATGGGATCTTTGGGATCATGGCACTAAATTCTTGCAAACGGAAGATATTTCCCTGTACTTCGTGAATGGAGAAACGAGCACATGGCTGCGATCACACCTGCAGTTCTGGCTCTGATTGAGGTGCATTCAGTGGTTTTCAGTCTTCAACCACCTTTTGCAGCTTCCCACACAGGACACAGCCCCGAGATCTGCAAATGTACCCACACCTTCTGCCCAAACACCCTGACTTTCCTCAAGTACCTTTAACTTCAGGGTTTGGGGGCACTGGGACAGATGGACAGAGCTGGGCTAAGGAGCAACGGCATCAGAGGACACCCGAGCAGGAGGAGCAGCTGAGGATGGGCACACGACACGTGCTGCAGGACGCTAAATGCCGAATCAAACCAAATTCACCCGGCTGACTCCAAAATTTCAGGGACATCCCGTGGCTGGGGCTTAACAAAAGGTGGGGGTGACACCAGCACATCCCTAGGACAGATGGGCACTGTTTTAACCACCACGTCCATCTCAGACCAGATCACCTTTATCACCATCTCAAATCACCTTGATCTCAGACATCATCTCGAGCCTGCCATTTGCACATTAGTTATTTTTCCTGAAAATACAAGCTTCAATTGCATTTGTTGGACTGACCATTAAAAACATGATGAGCTTCCTAGTGAGATTCAGCTTTCCCTCCTGTCACTGGCCTGTGGGAACGGTCCAGCCGGACCCGTCCACTCCATCCCATTTGTAGCTGCGAGTTTTGATGGCAATGGGAAAGAGCCCTTCTCGCTTTGCAAATTGTCATCTTTATTTTGCTTGTTTCATGCTGCCTTCAAATGAAAACTGGAATTCAATTACAGTGCCGAAAAACAACATTTTAAATTTACTGTTAATTAATTTCATTAGGCTGCCTTAAGTGAGCTAGCTACCGGGGGGGGGGCGGAATTCTGCATCAGGAACCTGGTTCATCCTCCCAAACTGATTTGATTAATCAAAAGAAACATTAGCTGCAGCGAGCGAATTGGTAGATTGTTTCTGCTCAGCACGGGCCATATTTCTGGTGGTAATCAGTGCACTTCGAGTGTCCCAAGCAGAGAGATGCTGAGCTCTCCTCGATGCCACTGGGAAGCAAAACGGAGAGGAGTTAAAGCATCTAGGAAGCCAGAAGCACTTTTGAAATTCCCTCTAACCTCTGAGCTGCATGTTTAGGCATACAGATCCCCTTTGAAAAGCCTGTCCTGGGAGCCGGGAGGGTTTGAAAAAGCATATCTCCTCCTTTCCCACCTGGTCTTTATTCATGGGCTGAAAGGGGAAAACAAGCTTTCCTGCTTCCCCAACTCCCCACGGCTTCTCAACTTCAAATGAACTCACTCAAATGGAAGAAAATATTCTCCTCGCACCTGCCTGCTAACGTGAAATTAGGAGTAATTAAGGCAAGAGTTTTTATGCACAACAGGAACTCAATGTACTGACATTTGGAAAAATGTAAATACCAGCATTTGCTCCATTGTAAAGAGTGAAAATAATAGATACTAAGTATATGACATTGTGACATTTAGAAAGCTAGAGTTAAAGATGTTTTCCCCCTGATCTGACATATCATTGAAAAAGCAGCACCCTTCAGCTCATTAATATTTGAGGAGGACTCCTTGATGGAAGTTATTTAAATGATTAATAGATTATAGTAAATTTAAGCCTTAAAATAGGTTGTCATAATTTCAAATTTATTTAAACAGGCTTATTTTTAAAAAGAAAAATGTATTTCAATAAAAAAATGGATTCTTGTTTCAAAAGAGCACAATCCAGACACAGAGCCTGAGCGCATTATCCTCTCCCACCAGACATCACGACACGACCCTGCGGCTGCATTGCACACAAGTCAGAAGTGCTAGAAACAGAGGAAAACACCCCAAAAATCAACTGCCATCACCCCAAACCGGCAGGCTATGACCCTTCCATCACACCGCAGAACAAGGCTGCTCCACCATCTCTGCTCCTGCCCTGGGCAAAGGCTCTTGAGGCAGCGCCTGGATGAGTGAGCTTCATCCTTGGGTCTCCTCCTCCTCCTCTCCTCGAGGGTCTTAGCAACATGCCAGCTGCCCCTATCCAACTCCATTTCTACTTGAAAAAATTATACATACAAATGCTTTCCTCTGCCCATGAAGTTTTCCTGGAGTTTGGTTCAAGCAAGACCAAGACCAAGACAAGACGAAGACCAAGACCAAAACCAAGCTTCCTCCCTAACACAGCATCTCTTTGCTCTCTCTTCTCCCAGTCCAATGCATTCCACTTTTATCTTTGTCTTGCTCTCCAAGCAGACATCCTGTCACTTGGTTGGAGATGCTACAGTGACCCATGTAGCCAACTGGGGCTATTTATCTGGATGCTGGCAGGTGCCAACCCTGATGGCCAGGTCATACCACGGGGCCAGGAGACCCCAGAGGAGGTGGGAAAGTGGGCAGAAAGCCAAATAAAAAAGGCAGGGAGAGAGGATAATTTCAAGTTCAAAGTTTGAAAGATATTGATGATAGTCCTGGTCCCTGCATGGCTTTCATTAAGGCCTTGGATATGAAGCCATTAGCACTAGTATTAACTTCTTGCACCTCTGTTAAAAAATAGCCTGCCTGAGTCAGGGGTTAATAACAGTAGGAGACCACTAATTAGGCTGTGCTGCATTCACCTGGTATCAAACGTGGCCCAGGTCCTTCATATCTACAGGAGCAGCAGCCTCCAAAGACCCCAGCTGATGCTTTCAACATAATGGCTGTGGCTGCTCCCCTCCCAGACCATCTGCAAGGGGAGGGAGGGAGGAAGGAAAGGTTGTAGAGGAGCAAACTGAGGAGAGGACAAAAGTCCAGATGAAGTTGCTGGAGGTGGGAGGATTTATATCTGCTTCATTATTGATCATCCCAAATAACCTCATTTCCCTAGGGACAGCCATCCTAAGCTGTCCCAGTCCTTCTGGAGGCAACACCTCTGCATCTCCCAATTTGGGGAGGCAACACCTCCATTGCAGTGCAATTCTGCACCCGAGCTGGTGCAACATTGAAACCGTGGCCCCCGAGCCCAATGCCAACATGGACTCATTCCCACATCCTTGTCCCCCCGCCAAGACCTGGCATCGTGGCACACAAAGAGAGCAACTCTCCTTAAAAACGCACACCAGCATTTTGATGGAAAAAAAAACGGCAAAACAATTTTCCTTTCCATTTGGAAGTGTTTTGCACTAATAGACGCCTCTGATTAGTCAAATGAACTCTGCCATAATGCCAGTCTCTGCAGACTCATTTCATACAGCAGAGCACAGATTTTGACTTGGACTTATATTTCCTCATTAACATTTAAACCTGGCTTATTTTCCATCCAGAACCTGACTGTGTTTTTATTTAAGTTCCCCATTAGCTAAGGCTTTTGCTCCGTGTCTAAACCTCGCACATCCTTTAAAGGGCTCTAACTCAGCTAAAGCAAGCCCTGGCCTTGCATTCCTCCAAGGGTCTCCAATGTCTGAAGTACCTCAGGACACCTTCCCACCATGAGCCACTCGCACTCTCTATCAGGACCTCAGGCCTTGATTCCTATCAATTCAGATGTCAAAACGCATATCATGATATTTAACTCATTTTTACTTCTGAGGTTTTAGTGACACATCTTTCATGGGATAATATTCCTGTTTTTATGGGCCTGTTTAAAAAAATCACATTCATCACTGACTATCCATATTTTATTTGCATTTTTTTTCCTGTCTCAAATCTGAGGTAGGAAAACCAGCTCATTCTGTAGTTCATTCTGCCTTTTCAAGACAATCCAGCTTTTCCATACCAGCAAGCACAAACCTCACTTTATCTATTAGGAACCTGCTTCAAGGGACAGGGCACCTTGGGCAAAATTTCCAAAAGACCCATAGACATGGGAGAACTTAAAGGCTCAGGGAAAAGGCACCCGCTGTACCTGGAGCCACTCTCTGGCTAGATCAGAGAGATCACCCCACCACGACGTCTGCACGTGGGGCTGGTACACGTGAAGCCATTAGCTGTTGTAGCAAGGCTGACAGCTAACCAGGTTTCTCCTTGAAACGTAGGATGCCTTTGCTTTTGGGAAGGTTATCAAGGAGTTACATTTCAAAGCTGTAGCCACGCTTTAGCCTTGAACTGGGATTTTTGTCCCGAATATGCCATGGCCCTAATTCGTTCCTTTCTTTAACAACAAAACCCTCCATCGCTCTGGGACTGACATTATGCCATGCGGCCGTTTGCAGAACGAAGGACACTGATTCATCATTAATGGGTCTGAGTCGACCGGGTTTGCTCTGCAGCTGCTGACCTTACAACGCGACGTGCCCCATTGCCCTTCTCTTCCCTGCAGACCCAAGGACATGCCCAACCGCACCTGTGTGACGTCCCCTCCAAGGTTATTTTTCCACTGCATTTGTCAATTTTGACCAAAAACTGGGGAAAACTTGGCTAATGCATGTGGCTGCAATGAGCAGGCTGGGACATTCACTGGTGTTTGATTTTCATTCCTGTTCTGTTAGTTTGGTCCCATCTGCCGTAACTGTGAACTACAGAGGAGATGTGGGAAGAGAGACAAATCCACCTCCTGGACCAACACTCAGGAGAAATGGTCATGTAAAAAAAAAAAACCCAAAGCTTCACACCACGACAGTGAGCAAAAGCAAAATAAAGAGGATGGGTGACAAGAACTTATGAGATGCAAGTTTGATATTTAAATCCCAGAAAGGACCACATTTCTAGTTGATATCCCACCCTGCAATGCCATCACATCACCTCTTCCAGAAGGAAGCCCAGGTCTCCACGGAAAGAGCCCAAATGATGGAGAAGCTCCCAATCAGCCATGGAAAATGACTGCCCTGGCTAAATCACCTCCCAGCAAATCGGTCAGCCCAGATGGTGCTCACCTATGAGCAGCGGAGGAGGGCAGCTGCTGAACTCCACCAACACACCAGCTATCACTCAGAAAGGGTGAGCAACTGGAGGAGCAAAACTTGGCAGAGGAGACCCCAATCTCTTAAAAAAGCTCTTGTGCATTATGGAAATTACAGACCAGTAAATCCTACTTCTGCCCTGGACAGTTTGTTAGTGGAACCGGTAGATGTGTGGATATATACGGGTCGCTCAACACTGTAAGCCAGTAGATAAGGGTGATCCATTTTGATGGACTCGTTTCAAAGAGTCCTTGTCAAAATCTACCCTCAAAGTTTCCCAAAGCACCGAAGTGGGGTTGGGATAAGAGGAAAGGTCCTCTTGAAGCCCACCAGGAGGGGGAGGAATAAGAAGTAAGTTTTCACAATGAAAGGAGGTTACCAAAAAGCCCCACAGAGATCTTTGTCAGGACCTCAGCTGTTCAGAAATGCTCTGGAAGAGGAGGCGAATGACAAAGTTGGTCACCAACGCTAAATTTAGTCTCCACAAAGCTAAAGCTGTGAAGTGCTGGAGGAAAGTGGGCAAGGAAGTGGGCAGGTGAAATTCAACTTTGGTGAAAGCAAGCCAATCTTGAATCCTGCAAGTGGTATTCAGGTCAGCCATCTCATAACGAAGGAGGCAGAGCTAGGAAGCTTCAGAAGAGGGGTACAAGGAAGATGAGATGTCACAAACGGCTTTGTGGAGAGAAGAAACCAACTGCGTTAGGACCCCTCAGCAAGGAAAACAAATAACTGAGCAGGGACATGCCTATAAAAGCCTATAAAATCATGAAGCCAGTGCAGCAGTGGGAAAGGCAATGATTATTGACTATTTCTCACTTTGCAAGAATTAGGAGTGTAAAAACTAACAAAAGGCTCTGTTTCATCCACCATAAAGTAAGAAAGCACTGAGAAAGGAACTGAATTCAGGGAAGACCAGCGGCTATTGAGCCAGACAGCCCAGAGGCAAATCCCAGCTTGAGAAATCCCTGCAGCACAGACCTCAGCAGTAGGGAAAGGGCCATGCAATACATATTGTGTTTTTTACATTTTTTCCCCCAAGTATCAGCTGCTTGCCATGGCTGGAGATGCTGACAAACCTACTGTCCCCGACACTGCCCCGTGTCTTGGGGATGGGGGGTGGCTGCAAAGCCAGCTAGCTGCTGCCCAGGCCACCCTTTGAGGATGCATCCCACATCAACATGTCCCTTCAGGAGCGGCTGAGACCCTCTGCTCCTCCAGGCACTGCCTTGCTGGGGGAAGGAGACCCCAAGGCAGCTGCCTCCCATTGAGACAGCCTCTTGCCACCCAGCCAGCAACCCCCCCCTCCAAACCCCAGCCCTCCATGCTGTCAGACCCTACTGACCCAAGATGCCTGCCAAGATTACCTTCAGCTTTCCAAGCCAGCCAGCGATTTTCACGGGGAGGCAAAGGGCTATTTATATTCATCGTGGGCTGGCAGGGAAGGTAATGGCCAGCCACTCCAGCCCATCTGCCAGGCACTTAGCAAGACATCAGAGCATATCGTACAGGCGAGGTCAAGCAGCAGCGGTGGTGGGACAGGCAGGGGAGGCGAGGGATGCATTACAGAGATGACATGGACTTCACTTCAAGGGTAAACTTCAGACTGCTCCTGCAGACTAATTTGTTTAAGTGCTCATTGCGCTGAGGCCAAGAGGTTGGGCAAATTAGACATTATTTTGGCGTTCTCATGCTCTGCACAGGAAATTAGCATGGCTGCTCGTTTCTCATCTCCTGGGGGGAGAGCCAGGACCTGCCTCTCCTCTGGGGCATGGGAGAGATAAGGTGGCCCTCCCAGGGGGTGAAACAGGACTGAAATAACCCTGTCTGCTCTCCTGCAAACAGCAGGGCGAAGAGGTTTTCCAAAGGGTGGTCCTCCTCTTCCTCCCACCTCCCCTGGAGGGACCGATGCTGGTCTTGGGGGCAGGATGAATCGCCACCAGTGGCCCCATACTGGGATGGAGAAGGCAGGCATGGGCTACTGCCAACTGCAGCCTAATGTCATAAACTCTTCGGTACTTGGGAGCTCTTACCCGATTTCAAGCTCCGTATTCGTTTGTGGAGAGGCTTTGAAAGATAACAAGGAGAAGGGGAAAAAAAAGAAAAAGAAGGAAGAAAGATGTAGAAGCGGAAAAAGTTGACTGTGCATCTTGAATTTATCACTCTTGAAAGAAGAGCTTGTCAAGAGGGCCAGAGACCAGTCAGTGCGGGGTGATCAATGGGAGGACTTTTGGGTCTAGTCAAGCTTGTTTCAGATTTACAGGAAGTGAATAGGGGCATAAATCTGTCGCCGCCTGACGAAAATGGAGGTAATTAAATCTGCAGGTGTATATAATTGTCATATTGACGATCTATATAAATCAGCGGAGCCAGCAGAGGCACAAAGCACTGTGTTGAGCATGGAGCCTCGCTGCAAGGAGCTGTTTGCCCACCTGCCTGGCCAGGGGACAGGACCAGCAGGTACAGGACACAGCCCTGGGGACACCCATCTCACCCGCATGGACCTGCCCATCACCGCAGCCACCACGACCCTCTCCTCCATGAGACACCTTCTCCAGATTGCCCCCACAGTCAGTAAAAGCAGCAGGACCCCCCCGCTGCTTTCAATGGATGCAATTACCCGCAGTCTCATCCTGGCTACTGCCAAACTTCCCGTGACTTCAGGAAGATGAAGACAGGACCCTGAGCCCAACCACAGACACCACAGGGGGCTCTTTGCAGCCACTTTGAAGCTCCGAGCCCAGGTGCAAGTGGGGCACTGACTTGATCTTGCAGCAACTCTTTTTTTTTTTTTTTTTTAATTTATTTTAACCTTTGTTATTTTGGGAACTTTGAAGCCTAAGCTGCTCCGAGGTGGCTGCCTTTGCAGGAAGGACAGAAAGTGCAGAGTGGGGATTTGAAAGAGGGGGAGAATAGGGAGGGGAAGAAACGGTGCTTCACAGCTGAGGTCTACGGCAGCTCCTTCACCATTTCTCCCGCGTACCAACAAACCCACACCAGGAGGCACTCGGGGCTCTTTTACCAGCAGCTATGGGAAATCTGGATGCAAAGCAGCCACAGTGTCTTCCATTTATCTAACACTGTGACCCAGAGAAACTTCAAAGACCTTTGCAGACCTGCATTCCTTCTCCCACTGCTCAATGGGACACCCCTCGGTCCCCAGGGTGGCTGCAGAGCTTCCCTCCCAGCCGCCGCGGCTCAGCCCTGTTCCTGCCGTGCATGCTGGTGCCACGGGGACACATTTCTTCCCGCCTTGCCGGGAAGGATGGGAACACGAGGGAAGGCTTTCCCATCATCTTTGCCAGCCAAGCCCCCTCACACATGCCTGAAGGCCAGCCCCGCTTCCCAGGTTGAGTGCTACATACGTGCAGCAATTGGATAATTAAAAATTAAGCAAGCGTTTCTGCATTGCAGTCCAAATTATGTAACGCCGCTCTTCGGTTTCAGCACCCATCAGCTTTAATGCAATCACACAGCAGTACAGCCCTGCCTGTATTTACCTGCCTGTCTTTGCAGGCAGGGCTTGCGCCCTTGGCAGGAAAAGGAAACCCCAATGTCATAACCACGGGCAGAAAGTTCCCTCGCATTCACATGAAAAAAAAAGGAGGAAAATCTACTTATTTTCTTAGTCTAGGGCTGAAATCTGGGATGGCCAGAAAAAAAGGGGCACAGCAAAGCACTGAGGGTCACCTGGGCCAGGGCAGCACCCCTGTGACTGGGATGTTTATGAGTGAGGGGCTGCTGCCTCTTGCTCCTCCTGCGCCAAAGGGAAGCAGCATCCCATGTTAGCAAATAAGCAGCATTTCTGTAAGCAAACAAAATTAAATCAAGGCTAGGAGTGAGCTGCATTTTTGGTATCTTGAGAGCAAAGAGCCCTGCCAGACTCTGAGCACTGGGTAACTGCAAACTCCTACATTTACGGCCACATCTTTGCTTTATCCCCGTGGACTCTGGCTGTTGCCAAGACTGGAGCTCAGCAGGCCAGCCTGCCACCTCCTCCCTTCCTTGGCCAGAAACTGGCCAAATACACAGCCATGGCCTCTGCAGTGGTATTCCCAGGGCACAGACACTGCCACCCAGTGTGAAATCAGCCATTAATTCCTGCAGTGATTAGCTCCAAAGGGCGCTTTACTGGGCTCCGTGCACGGCAGCTTCAAGAAGCCACCAGGGATGCTGCAGCTCACACCTGCAACGAGTGGCTTTGCCAGTACCCTCCATCACTGCTCCTAACGCCCCTTGGCTTTCGTGTCGTCCCTCCAGTTATTTTCTACCTCCTGCCATCGCGCCTCTCCTCCCACCTCGTGGTCCTTCCTTTCCTGCCTTCCCTCCATCATCCCGATGCTTTCCTGCTGCTGGCACGGCTGTGTTTCACATGCATCCTGCCTTTCATCCCACGGCACATGGAAAGCCCTTCTTCCCTGGCAACTGAGCTTTAATTACAAGGAGGTGGCTGGATCCAGCCCGGGCTGACCGTGCCACCACCCTCCCATGGGGAGACATGCACCACGCCCATCCTGGGAACCTCCGCATCCCTCATTCAGCTCCCAGCCCCAGTGCCCACAGTGCCCCTTCACCCCAGTCTGTGCCAGCCAGCGTGGGATTAGTGCAGGGGATGCTTGGGGCCAGTGGCTTAAGGCTGAGTCCTCTGGCTGTTAACCAGCGATGTGCCTTACTCAACGAGTAAGAAAAGGGGGAAACATGGTCATAAAAAGCTGTGGAAGCCAGCCCAGGTCCAAGGTTGACTAAGTGGGCTCGATGCATGCAATGCACTTCCCTCCCCAGCTCACAGGCATTTCCACTATCCACTGAGGGGGCTGCACTATTTCTCCTGCCGACCAGGTCTGAGCGCACCGGGAGCACGGCACACCCAGGAAGAGAGCAGCTCCTGCTGGAAAGCTAATAAAACTGGTTTGATTTTTCCCTGGAAGGATGTTTTAGGCACTGTCTTGCTTGCAGATGTTTGGACACAAAGCCCAGCGCAGCTAAAGCTGCACCTTGGTGTGAGCTGGGACGAGACCCCTGCAGCTCCCGGCTCACGGGCCAGCAGAGACATTTGTAATTCCCCCCAAATTCCCAGGCCACATGTGTCAAGTCTGCATACACAAAGTCCCTGGCTTGTCCCTTTTGCCAGCAAGAAAGCCAGCAGCTCCATGGCAGCACAGTGGCTCTCGAGTCCCATCACTGCTCCTCTCCAGAGCTCTCCTGAAGTGGTGAAACCCAGAGCCCAGCTATTTCTGGCTGAGCAATAGAGGGAACATTGGGGAGATGCACCTCTGGGATGGGAAAACTGCTCCGCACCGGCACGACCGCCACCCAGGATGGTGGGAGGCCAGCCTGGGGTGGTGGGAGGCACAGCAGGCTCTCCGGTCCAAACCTGACATTTCCAGGAGATTTCCCAGTGGCTGCGGACACTGGGGACATCATTAGGGGAGCGGATGGGCTGAGAGCACCGCAGCAATTTAAAGTCTGCGCTGAGCCGGAATTACTTCCCCTGGGATCCTGCAGCCACAGCTGCAAAGTTGACCCTGGCAAGAAAATTTGGGAGCACGATGTCTCCTCTCCCAGGCATCTCCCCATCCCTGCCGAAGCCAGCCAGCTTGACCAATCCCCGCAGAAGCCCCCCTGCCACCATGCTGTGCTGCTGCCCTTCTCGGCAGGAGAAAGGGCACTACCTCCTGATGCCACACACAGAAAGACAAATCACCCTGACCTGCGCTGAGCCGCCCATCCCCATGCTGGAGCTGTGCCCCGTAGTCGTTTCCCACATCCTCACTCCTCCTGCAGCACCCTGAACCTTTCATTCACACCAAGCCACCCCCCCAACACTCCACCTACGGACCTAGGAAGGGGTTTTTTAAGCCACCTCTTCTAAAAAACCACCCTGCTTCTTCATCCGTGGTGGAGAAAACCCATTACGGGAGGGCATTTGCTGGCCGCAGGGCAGCGGCACCAGGGAGGACTGGGAGCCCACCAGCCCGGGCAGTGGGTTCCCAGCACCGTGCCCTCCCTCTCTCGCTCCCCTTGGGATGCTCAAATTAATTGCCTTGTCTCCTGGAGCTTTTAGCTGGAACAAATAAAAGAAAAAGGGGGGTTGCCAAAACCCATAATAAGGTCTACAGTTCCTCTGAGCTACAAGGGCTGCTTTAAATTTCAGGGTTTTTTCTTTTTTTTTTTTTATTTGAAGGAGGTTTCCATGGTAACTGTCTCCCATCACACAAGAGCCTGTCCCCGGGATATTTCGGGGTTGCTAATATCTGCTTTCCTGGGCAGCCACTGTGTTGTGACGGTGACATCGTGGCCAGTTTTTTTGGCAGGGGAGGTCCATAGGAGTGCAGGAGAGAGAAACAGGAGGTGTCACCCCCAAAAACCAAGGTCAAGGTCCTGCCTGTACCCGGTTTCCCCTGCCCATCCCCTGCCCACCAGGCAGACCTCCATCCCAAAGGACTCTGGCAACCAGGCAATGGTTTCACTTGGACCGCGGACCCAATTCGGGGAGCACTCCCAAGGCAACACAGCCCTTGCTGGGCCAAGCAGAAGCAATGTGTCCATGCAAGGGCATGGGCAGGGTCTCCTTAACATCTTCTACCGCCTTCTCCAACCCTTCTCCAACTTCTTTACTTCACCATGTTAGTTTTCAGCTGGATCAGCTCCCCACAGGAGCAAAGCTAGCTCTCTGCATCCCCCATAGCTGCTTGCTCTGCTACACTCGTTAGTCATCCTAATTACTGAAATGCCTCAGAGACAGCCAGGAAAGGGACCGTGTCTCCTCTTGCATCGGGGCCGTGGACCCCAAACTTCTGTGACCAACATGCCACCACCAGAGAGAGGGTGTCTCAAGGACCCTTTACCCCTCCTTCAATTATAAACGGTGAAAAAATCCCCTGCCTGTTCCCCAGCAGATCTCAGGCTCTGCAGACAGGACACAGCAGAGGGGACAGGCTCAGACCCCTGCCCATGCCCATCACTGGCAAACAAGGCCCCACAGCAAAGCAAAGCATGGGGTCAGCTTAGACCACATCCCAAAACAGACCCAAAAGAGCCCAGCACTGGAGATGCAGAGAGAGCATCCATCCCAAGCATCCCTTGGCTGCAGGGCAGCAAAACAGGATCAGAAATACCAATGCAGCGTGTGGGAGTGGAGGATGCTCTCCTCCGGGCGCTTTCTCAGCATTAAGCCAAAGCGGGGCGGCCAGAACCTGGCAAACAAAAATCTTCCCTTATCTAGACAAATCCCGCAGCCTCCAGCGTGCTGCTGCTTGGGGGTGAGCCGCCGGCCACAGCCAGGCTGGCGGCAGAGAAGCCAGAACCTGGCAATTTGCAAGTAAAAGGACAGCCAGTCTTAAATGACAGAGCCGTCACCATCCAGACACTGCCTTAATCCCGCCAGGCAAAAATTCCTTAATTTGAAGGACGGCTTAGCAGCGAGACTCCAAGAGAGATGATTTCAGAGCCTCCATTTAGCTGGCTAAGCAACCATTTTAAAAAAAAAAAAAAGGTAGAAAATGGGCTGTGGCCCAGAAGCAAATGCTGCCGGCATGGGGAGAGCAGGGCAGAGGTGAGATAGTGGCGTCAGGGAGGTGTGTGGCTGCCCAAGGGTGCCCTCCACCGTGTGGACCACAGCCAGTTCCTGGGGGTAAATCATGCCTGCAAAGCTCTGGGGGCCTTCAAGGAGTGCCCGCGTGGGCAGCCCGACCCCTGAAACTGGGACAGGTCTCGGCACAGGAACAGGAGCGAGCCTGAGCATCCCTGCCAGGATGCGGTCTGGGAGCGATTAAAGGGAGCAGGGAGCATCGCTCTGCACATCCAGCCAAAACAGGAGGCCAGGGCCCCACAGCCTGCTCGGCTGAGCACCGGTCCCCTGCCCGCCCTGCCGGGCGCTGCCAGACCCTGACACCCACCACTGAAACGCCAAGCGGCCCCACGGCCCGCTCCCCCCACTGCTTTCTGGGTCAGCGAGATCCCCTCCCAGCCCCGTTGCCACTGGAGCCGGCTGGATGCACGGTTGCTGTGGCAACGGGTTCCCAGAGACGAAATCCCTATTTCTTACTTTTTTTTTTTCCTTGGTTAAGAAAAAATATACAAGAGGCCGTCTACATCCACCATAGCCCCGAAACCTCCAATTCCAGTAAGAGAGTGGGTCGGCGATGGGCACAGCATGGGGGCAAGGTGTCCATAAGGATGGGGATGTGCACCCTGTGCCTTCCTCCTGAGCCTTGGTCACCCCTCGTTTGGCCATGGGGAAACCCATGCTCCTCCCGGGGTGCTGCCCACTTTCCTGCAGCATTTTTCACCCTGGCCGCTGGGTTTTAAGGGCTGCCCCTGCTCGTAGCTGAGGCTGGTACTGGGCTCCATCACCTGGAGGAGAGTGTGTGACCAGGCATGGGGGGTGCGTTCAGTGCTTCAGTGGCTCTGAGCAGGTCACCTCACTCACTCTGGCCCATCCTTCAGCTGGAAAAGAGATGTGGAGAGGTCAGGTTTACATTGCATGGCCAAGAGCAAGGGCAGAGCGGGATCCCACTTGCAGTTTGCAGCCCAAACCCTATTAGATGAGCCTGTCCTCTCCCACCAGGTGCTCCAGGGCAGGTCCAGGGCAGGATGCATCCCCTCAGCAGGTCCCTCTCTACTTTGCTGGAAGCTCTGCAAGTCCCCAGGCCTTGGTGGCACCCTTTGGGGCATGCTGGCCTCTGCTGCCAGCACCCAAGAGGATGCCTCCAGTGTGAAAAGCAAGCACCAAAGCGTCAGAGGGGGAAGGAGGTGCAGCAGCACTGAGGTCTCAGTGATGGGCTGGGCCAATGGAGAAAAAAGGGGGAGGAAAGCAATGGGGAGGGAAGCATCTCACACCACAGACTGGGCAGCCGGCAGTGCTCTGGATGCTACGGACAACGTCCCACCACTAGCACCAACCACTCCAGGAGCACACAGGAAGAAGGTTGTACCCCTGGATTTGCAGGAGATGTAAACCCCAAAGCATCCATCTCAAATTCACCCCACGGCGGTGGGAAGTGGGGTTAGGACCCTGGCCAGGTGATCAGCTGCTGGCAGCGGAAAGGAATTAAGTGCATCCCACTGCCAGGGCAGGTTTTGCCAAGGTGCAGGAGGGCTGCCGAGATGGGGTGTTTCAGGGTCCCTTCCCCACCGCAGGTCCTGGCATGGGTGGGTTGGGACCCCCCTGGTGAACCCCCTGGCTGCCCTCCAAGCCACCCAGCAGGGAGGTGCTGGCGGCCGCCCCCTCGGCCAGGCACGCGGGAGCATAGATCATACCGCCAGGTTTCAGTGCATGCGACAGTGTCCAGGATCAAAGCCAAGTTCAATTAATGGCTCACAATCTTATTAGAGAAATTATTTCAGGATCTCGAGTAAAAGTCCAATATATCCACTCCATTCCATTAGTCAGGCTCATTTAGTAATTCAATCAATCTAAGCAAGGCAATTGAGCTCCTCTGGTATAATTTAACTCGGTTATTCTCTAGGTACTTCAGAATTTCTTAATATTTGCTCCATTATTTTGCCATTACACCTATTTCTAGGTGCAAGGTTCGCACCAGAGCGATGCTGTGGGTCTCGTGGTGGGACCAGCCCCACTGCAGCCCTCTGCTGTGCCCTGGTCTCGCAGGATGGGGATGCGTGACGGGGAAGGGGGGCTCCAGTAGTGATACTGGGGTGCCCTCACCTCCCTTGGAAATGAAGTAGAGTGGGGACCAGCACTGCAACACCCCAAGACCCCCTTTCCCACCGCAGAGAGCTGGGACCAAAGAGCTGCCCTGTGTGCCACCAGCTTTGAGACCCACAACCGGTGCCCAGACCCAAGCGAGAGGAGTGGGGCCAAGCAACTGCCAACCAAAACCCATCAGGATGCTCTTCTCGCTTGACGTAGAAGTGGGGAAAAAAAAAAGGGATAACGCAACCCTGCAGCCCCTTGGCTCCTGCTTCCCTCCTCTGAGGCTGTTTAGGAGCCAGGGGTCAAGGGCAGACAGCGAGGGGACACCACCTCCCGCAGTCCACAGCGGCTGGGAGACGCACAGGACGTGGATGAGAGCCGACGGGTGTCACATCTCGCCTCCTCCCCGTGCAGCCTGGAAGGAGAGCTGGGGCAGGCAGGTGCACCGGTGGCTTGTCACCCCGATTAGCGGCAGCCTGCATCCCTGCGGCAGTCTGTCTCGGATCCCCATGACCCGCAGTGCTATCCCCCATTATTAACCCAGGGACGATGTGGCCAGAGCATCCACCAGCACAGTCAAGAGCTTAGCAGAGATTTAACAAAAAAAATTGATTAGATATTTTGGGGAGATATTCAAGAGCTGTTAAATATGCCCAACTCATTGGTGCCTTTGAAAAATCTCACCCCTCTAAAAAATTAGAATTGATTTTGTATTTAAAAAGGAATCTATTTAATTTAAAAGTAAGATAATTTGAAATCATGACAGCTTGTATTAAGGCCTGAGTTTATGATAATCTATTAAAGTCATTGAAGTTAAGAACCTTCTCCCATCCTTTGCTGCCAAGGCTCCCATGAGGGCAGTGGGGAGCGGGGGAAGTCAGGGGGCGAAGGGCTGTGCTGCCCCCCTTTCAGGGCACGGCAGCTGGGCTGGAAACCAGGGAGGCAGAAAAAGCTCCTTCAGCTCCTCCATGCTCAGGAAAAAAAAACAAACCAGGACACGAGAAACCATCCAGTATTTCAAAATCTTGAATTATCTGGCACCCAGAAAGCATGGGTTTGACCCACTAGCTCCACTTTCTCATTCCTCAAGTCCATTTTATGCACAAAACTGCATTTCGAGACTTCGCTTTTCAAGTATCTAGTGCATTTCTTGGGCGAAGGAGTCAAAGATGCCGTCTTTCGCGCAGTTTTTAATTGCATTGCAAATCTCCAAGCCCAAGGGGCTGCGGGAAGCTATGATGCTAATAAATACCCCGCTCGCCAGTTTGTAACCTGCAAAGGATGGGGCCCACAAAAATTAGCAGCCTGCAGGAGTGTGAATACAGTTAATGACATATCAAATGTGGCTGGATGCTGCCGAGCCAAGCAGCAAGGAAGAAGGGGGTGTGAAGGTTAGCGGACAGGGAATATTGAGCTGCTAATTAGCATTTTGTAATGGCCACTGACCAGTGAGACTCAGCCTCCCTTCAGGAAAAAATACAACTAACGCCACAAACACAAAATGAGATGAAAGATGACCATTTCAAATGGAGGTTTCCTTGATTTAAAGCAGGATGAAACTCGGTGCTTTTAAATGCAGGCAGCCTGGCGCGCACCAGCGAGCAGCCCTATCCCTGCTCCCATGCCCTGGTGGCTTCCCAAAAATTCAGGAGGTGGGAAAAAGCCTCACAGCAAAACGGGGAGGGGGGGGATGGTGTCAGGGTCTCTTTGAGGACATGCATATAAATCATGTGGGTTTTTATGGGTACGAGCACGAAAGGTGATGCACATGGGGACCACGTGCTGCCAAGCTGCTCCTGAGCAGCAAGGCAGCACGTGCACAAGAAGGCAGCCAGCGCAATTAAAACATGCTCCGTTCATTAGCAAAGGGAGCTACGAAGCAGCTGAAAGCCCTGCCCAAGTGTCTCCCCTCGCCATAAACGAAGGGTAGTAATCCCAAAAAATATCCCTCTGCTTTCAGAGGAACGTGGGAGCAGCCACGGGGTCCCCACATTTGGGAGGGCTGAGCACCAATGCACTCGACACACCTGTCTCTGGCATCTGGATGGCTGGCGGGAGGTGAGACCCAAAAAAGTTGCACGGAGAGCAGACAGCAAGCAATGCCTCACCCTCTCAGGTAAAGATAAATATAAAGCTAAAGTTGCAGGACAGCAGATCAGTGCAAGCCAAAGCAAGGGCATCGCCCCCAGCACCTGGCTGAGCCACAGCTCACTGCTACCTGCAATGGGGAGAAGCAAATGCATGAAGGGCATGGATGCCAGTCCCCACACATGACTTTCCCGCCACCCCCCACAGACCCTGAGGTCAGGCAGACAGTCCCTGGGTCCCCATCATCCCTACTGGCACAGGCAAACCCCGGCAGAGCTTGGCTCAGGGGGGGTCCATCAAAGTCCCTGCTGCACAACCCACCAGCACTGAGGGGATGCCCGCAACCTCCACGCTCATCATTAAGTTGGTTGTGTTACCAGAGCATCTTGTCAGGGGTGGGGAGTGACAGCCATTTTTGGGGTGTCCAGTTCAACACACACCCCTGGCACCCTATTTTTAGCAAGCAACATACATGGCTCTCCAAAGACCCCTGCACATCTCTAGCTGGTGGAAAAACCTTGACCCATGTGCCCATTGGTGGGATGCCCGGCTCGGCCACCACGGCAGGGAGGTGCCACCAAGGCAGGGGAAACCACGCATGCCGGTCTCCATGAACGCCAGCCAAGCTTGAAAGCACTTGAATTATTTAAGGAGTTTTGAAGGGACAGCCAGGGCTGGAGGGGGAATGACACCCAGATACATTTGGGCTCCCCAATCCTGACCCTTTCCTGGCTGCTCCCCTTGCCCCTTCCCCTGCTGCCGCCCCAGCCTGCCCCAGCCATCTCCCCGGATGCTCCCGCCATCTTCGTGGGGAAACTGAGGCACAGAGCAACTCCGAGTGAGTTGCTCAAGAGCCCAAATGGCAGAGCCAAGGTGCCACCCACGGAGTACCGCCTGCCCTTTGCAGTGCTCAAAGCCCACACCCAGGCCCTCCCCAGCCCAGGGGCAGCACCCTGGAGTCTGGTCCAAGCCCCTGCCAGCCAGTGGGCAGCTCCCCTCCCTTCGGGAACCCCTTCCCTGTACACAGGCCCTGGATCTGAAAACCACCGAGAGGAGAAGGAGCAGTCACCCAGCTCTCTCCCAAGTAGAGACACCCCGAACCAGACCTGGCTCAGAGGCACAGAGGTGGATGTGGGGATTATCCACTGCTTTGACACACTATTGTACATCCAAATGCAACAAGGTGGGCACAATTAATGGGTCTCGGGTTTGCTGGGGACAGTGCAATCAGCACTGCATGAAGCCAGGTTCCTGGGAAGGATGCTCAATTGCACCCTCCAGCCACGCACAAGCCTTGTGGAAACACAAACAGCTGCCAATACCAGTTCCACACATCGACCCAACATGGCCACGTCCCCATCGAGTGTGCAGCACCAGCAGTGATGCTCTCTGCCCCATGGGTTTCTTGAGCTGGGGGCTCTCTGGCTCCAGAGGATGCAGCCTCTGAGTTACTAAGTCTGGGTCTTGCAAGACCTCTATGAACTTCAGGGTTTCTGCCATGCAAAGGCAGTACCCAGGCTAATAATAATAATACCACCATCACCACCACCCAGACATAGCAAAGCAGCACAACAACAACAATAATAATACCCACACGTGGCAGAATGGCCACACCAGCTTCAAAGCAAGCTTTTCTCTCACGGGAGGGAGGGAGATGTAACATGGCATTTCCCAGGAGTCACCAAGCCAAAACCCTGGCAAACAGGGGGCCCGTGAGGTGCCCTGTCCTGCCAGGCCAGCCCCCACCCCCAGCATCCTGCAGGGGAGAGACCTGTACTGGGACCACCTCTGTGTCTCCACAACCCAAACCCCTGCATGCTGAGGGCTGGTGCAGCCCCATGCACCCACAGGCTCTCGGGGGACCGATGTCCCCGGCAGCAATGCCCAGGAGAGCCCGGCCACCACCAGGACATCAGGGTGTGCTGACATGGGGCGAGCCGTCCTCGTATTTGTCTGGTGGCCATAAACAGAAGGCGGTGAAAGCAAACCCCTGCCTGGCATCACCAGTGCAAGCCCTGGGTGCCGCACGGGCTGTTAGGGCGGGTGAGTCCTTTCCTGCACTGCTCAGCATTCGGCACCTTGTGGATTTGAAAAATCCCAGGGAAAATCCTCACAGTACCAGCCAGGGGCCATGTCTGGGGACCCCCGCCCAAGCAGCACCACACATCCCTGCCCAGATGCTCCCCATTGGCAGCATCCCAGGCCCTGGGGCCCATCGGGGTCCGGCTCCATGGGAGCGGGTCCGAGGTGGGCAGGGGACAAGCGCCCATGTCGCCTTTGGGGCGTCAAGGCGGCGCGGGGCTGGCGGCCATGCCTGCGCGTCCCCTGCATCCGCTGCGCTGCCGCCCCGTTGCCACAGCAACGCTCTCCGGCCTCCGCCGCAGCATCCCGCAGCACAGGGCTTGGACCGGGGGGCAGCACAGCCCACTGCCCCCTCCCCGCATGGCCCCTGGCCTTGAGCAAATCATCCCTGGGTGTCCCCGCACCTCCCCCCCCCCCCCCCCCGGCATCAACGGCCCCCCACCTGCCTCTGCCTTTCTCACGGGAGAAGGGGGATGTCCATGCAGCGGTGAGTGCTGCTCCGAGCCCACGCAGCACGCAGGACCGGGGGTTTTTTTGCACACAGAAGGGTCTGGGTGCCAGGGAGGTGATGAAGCACTGGGGAGAAAAACTGGGTTGGAGCCACCGTTACACTCTGCCCACACACAAGGGTGGCACAGAGGGGCAACGTCACGCAAAGCAACACGCCGGTGCCTCATTTTTTGGGACAACATCCAGACAAGGGTGGCATTTTAAAAACTTCACAGGGCACCCAAGGTGCTGCTGGAGCAGCGACGGATGGACAAGGCTTGCAGGAGGTGTGCACAGCCCCCACAGGGCTGCTAGGAAAGTGATGGTGGCATTTGCCCAGGGCAGGGGGTTACATGCAGGCGGTGGTAGGAAACTCGTATTCTGCACTAATATCACTAAAAATTAAAAATCTCAGCGACTTGTTCCAGGTGGCACGGAGGGAAGCAGGTCCCTGCGCACAAGTGGCAGAGGCCTTTCTCTGATCCCAGCATAAACAAAGGAGCAAACGATTGGCTTTTTGGTGGATGAAAACTGAAGCAGCCCATCAGATTTGGGCAGATGTGCCTCACACAGTGGATGAAGCACAGAGGCCTGGCTAGAGCGGGTGGGAACCACCTGGACGACGTGAGCAGGCCAAAGCCTAAAACCTGGGGGTGGGAGTACTGGAGACAGCACACACAGGCGGGATGGGAAATGCTAGGCACCGGAGTATTTTTCCACCAGGCTGCAGGAAAAGTGACTCTGCTTGGGGGCAGACAAAGCAGAAACCGTCACCTCCAGCCAGCTACGCTGGAAGCAGACTGCGGGCCTCCTGCCAGCACAAGCCACGGGTGGCCGTGCACTGAGCTGGAGACAAGCCGTGCGGATGACAACCCGGGGGTGCACCGAGCACCCCAGGCCTGCAGCATCTCCACGGCATCCAGCCCGGTGCTGCAGCCGGTGCCGAGATGCTGCAGCGGGGTGAACCGGCACCGGGGCCGAGATGCTGCAGCGGCGTGAACCGGCGCCGGGGCCGAGATGCTGCAGGGTACCCGCACGCCGGTGCCGCAGGGAGGAGCCCCGCAGCCGGGGATGCTCGGGGCCCGCTGCCGGGAGGGGAGGGGACCCGCCGCGTACCGGCGCTGCCCGCAGGCCCGCCCGGAGGCTCACCCAGCACGAAGTAAGGCAGCTCCGTGTTCTCCAGGTCATCCACCACCACCATCTCGCCGGGGAAATCGTTGCGTACGGAGAAGAGCAGCTTGGGCTCGGCGGCCGAGGGGCCGTGCATGATGCTGAGGTCGTTCTCCCGCAGGAAGGGCAGCGCCGACACCGTGATGCTCTTCAGCTTACACTCCAGCTCCTTGGCCGCCGCCTCCGCCGCTGCCTCGGCGGGGCCGCTGCCCGCCGCCAGGCAGCAGCCGGCGAGCAGGGCGCACAGCCCGGCCAAAGCCATCTTGGAGCCCCGCGCCGCGCTCCCAGCGCCGGCCGGGCGGGCGGGCGGCGGCGGCGAGGGGCGGGGACGCGGGGCCCGGCGCCTCCCCGTGCGGCTCGGCTCGGCTCGGCTCGGCTCAGCACGGGGAGGCTCGGTTTCCCCGGCCCCGCGCCTCCCCCCTCCTCCGCTTCCCCCCTTTTTCCCCGCATCCCTGGAAAACCGGGAAGGCTGCGGAGCGATGCGGCGGCGGGAGGGGTGCCTGTGCTGCCTGGCCCAGCCCGGCTGCCTTTGCCTCCTTCTGCACGGAGAATAACTTACAGGTACCCCCCAGGAGAAATCACGGACCTCCGAAGGCCCAGACCTCCAAAATCCCAGCAGAAGTCCCAGACCTTCAACATCCCAGACCTCCAAAATCCCAGCAGAAGTCGTGGACCTCCAAAGCCCCAGACGTCCCAGACCTCCAAAATCCCAAACTTCCAAAGCCCCAGGAGAAGTCCCAGACCTCCAAAAATCCCAGACCTCCAAAATCCCAAACTTCCAAAGCCCCAGGAGAAGTCCCAGACCTCCAAAAATCCCAGACCTCCAAAATCTCAGAAGTCATGGACCTCCGAAGTCCCAGACCTCCAAAATCCCAAACTTCCAAAGCCCCAGGAGAAGTCCCAGACCTCCAAAATCCCAAACTTCCAAAGCCCCAGGAGAAGTCCCAGACCTCCAAAAATCCCAGACCTCCAAAATCTCAGAAGTCATGGACCTCCAAAGTCCCAGACCTCCAAAGCCCCAGGAGAAGTCACAGACCTCCAAAGCCCCCAAGCCTGTGTGTTTTGGAAAAAAAAAAGGTACCGGGAGTGTAAGGGCCAACCCCAAACCTGCTGGTTCTTTTTGCACTGGATGCCTTTTATTTGCACTCTAAGTGAGCTCAAAGCAGCACCGACGGCTTGCCCAGCTACCAAACCTTCCTGCAGACACCCGTGGTTCTGCAGCCAAAATGCTCTGACAGTAAATGTTCTCCTCTCCCAGTGTGGGATGAAAGGCCCGGCCCCACCCCAGCACCCAACAGCAGCAGGAACACACAGCCACACCGGTTTGGTTTTCCTCCTTGGAGGCTCCTGCCTCCTGCGGAGCTGACACCTGCGGAGAAGAGGGGTGCGGAGGCATTGCCGCCCTGGAAGTGGAGCTCCCATCTCACCAGCACTGCGCTGGCTCCTTGTGTGGGGCACAGCTCCATCCCGCCTGGCGCCTCCAAAGAAAACCACACACAGTAGATATGTGGTACTTTAAAAAAATCTTGCTTTTTTTTTTTTTTTTTCTGGAGAGTTCCCTCTTATCATGCAGCAGCTGTAGGGATTTCCCCAAATTTCTCCTCCGCTGGTGCCAGCCATGAAGCCCCACAGTGTGGGCATCGCGAGGGGACACCGCTGTGCCCCAAACACACTGAGCAGAGAAGCCACAGCGGGTGCCTTTCCCGAGACCTGTTTCTGATTTATAATAACCCTCCCAGCTACCCACTATATTTTGGGCTGGAAAAGCCAAGCTCACCAGAAATTACCCATTTTCAACACCAGCCTTGTTAAAAATCAGAGCCAAGCACTAAAAATATAACGGTGAGGGTGTTTTCAGAAGTCAGCTAGTTGGGAAAGTGTTTCAGCAGCACCGTCCCCCACCAGCACTGTCTGGCTGCAGCTGCTGGCAGAAAAAAATAAAAAAAAAATCAGGAAAAATGAGCAGCGTTGTTTTGTAGGGCAGGGCATGGCCCTCCCTTTTGGGGGGCACAGGGAAATCTCTTTGGAGGGCCTCCGCCAGACCCTTTCACTGCTCTTCTTTCACTAGGGGACACAAACTCATTAAAAGGAATTTTCCTGAAAAAAAAAAAGTGCAGTTGCAGTATTCAGAAGGGGTCACTAAGAAGATCCTTTCAGCCCCCATTTGGAAACGGGGTGCATCCCTGAGAGTGATACCCTGCTAATGCCTAACACCACACAAAGAGGAGCAAACGAGGGGCTTGGTAGGAGGTGTGGATACTACATACAGGTAAATAAAATATTTAAAAATAAAAGAAACAGCATAAAACAGCAGAAACAGCCGGTAAATCTGGCGTCCCCGGCAGCATCCTCCTGCCGATCACCGCTAACACCCCACACATGACATCCTGAACCTCGTTAATCACTTATCGGTATAGATGGTGTAATTTGGCACAGCCAGGATTCCTTTAAAGTCCGGACGAAGCCGGTGCCAGCGCGCCACCGGGGCCTCGAGGCAGTAACACCCTCCCTGGCACTACCACCGTGGGGGGACCCACCCGGCCCTTCTGCGGGGACACGCGGCTTTGGGGGCCGGGAAGGAGGGAGGGGAAGGGCCGGCGGGGCTCGGAAGCCCCCCGCGGCTGTGCGGGCCGGTGACCGGGCTGGGCGCCCACGGGCCGCGACTCCCGCGCCGGGCCGCGCGTGTCCCCCGCCGCGCCGCCCCGCCCCGCGCCGAACGCGGCATCGCCAATGGGAAGGCGCGGGGAGGCCGGCGGCGCCTTTTATTGGCTGCCGCCCCTGCATATATTATCGGGCGGCGGCGGCGCCCGCGGAGCGCGGCGGGACCCGGCGCGGGGCCGGCAGCGGCACCGGGAGCCCGGGAGCCCGGTCGCGGCGGCGGGCGCGGGATGCTGGTGGGGCCGCCGGGGGCCGCCTGCCCGCCCGGCGATGGGGCGGCGCGGGGCGGCCGGGAGGCGGCGGCGGGGCAGGGCCCGGGGCCGCTGAGGCGGAGCGGAGCGGGACGGGACGGGACGGAGAGGCGGCCGGTGCCCCGCCGGCGCTGAGCGGGAGCCTGGGGTAAGTCTGCAGGATCGGGGGGGTGGGGGTGGGGGCGTGAGCCGGCGTGGGGACCCCGCCGGTGGGTGGGATGGCGGGCGGGAAGGGGAAGGAGCCGTGCGGGGGGAGCCGCGGCCCCGCCCGGCGGAGATCCCGGGTACCGCCGTGCGCGACGGTGGAGACGCGGCTCGGCCGCCGCCGGCTCGCTCGGTGACCTTGGCCAAGTTGCCTCCCTGCTCCGGGCTCGCTTCGCAGCCGCCCCGGTGAGGATGTGGGTAGAGGAAGGCAACGAGCTCTCCCCGGGCGGGAGCCGCCCCGGTGCCCGAGTGCGGGGCCCAGCAGGTCCGGGAGGCTGCGACCGGCCCGGTGGAACCGGGTGCCGGCAGGCTGCCGGGGTAAACAAGATGCCCGGGAGGCAGGAAACATTGTGCAGCATGCTCTGCTCCGAGAGACATGCCAGTGTGAGATGCCCTGGGACCACAGGGACCGGGGAAGATGCCCCCTGAAATGCTCAAGCACAGGCTTTACTGTTGGGCATAGATAAATCAACAGGAGAGGTCTCCTATCCCCTGTGCTGCAGCGCGGGGCCCCGCTGCCACCGGCTCTCCCGCCGGAGCACCGGGCCGAGGCGAGGAGCGGGTGACCTGTCGGAAGATGTTTGCTCACCTCGAACGCTGCGTGCGGTTACCAGCGCGGTGCCGGTGACAGCAGCCTCCGGCAGCCCTGGGAGAGGGGGTCCCCGGCTGCGACCCTCAATTCCCTTCACTAAACACTAATTTTTTTCAGTAGGAAACAAAACTCTGGATCTTTAAAGCACCAGGCGCGAGAGCATCAGCTCTCAGCACAGTGATGTCCGCCCTGTCCTGCCCCTTCTTAGGGGGACCCGCATGCCGCTGCCCTCCGAGGCTGCCCTGGAGCAGGGGTGGTGGGTACCAGGGCTGCCCCCCGCTGTGGTCCCGGGGCCGGGCAGGGTGAGCCTGGATGCTGCGGGGCCGGGTGGGACCTGCCGGCAGATGTCAGTGTCCCCTCTCTGTCAGCAGCCAGGAGGGTCCGTACCAGCCTCGGAGATGTTGCAAGGAGCCCCCTGCACTTTTTCCAAGCGGAGCTGGCTTTGGTGGGGATCCAGTGACAGTTTTGAGACCTGGGGAGCAGCGGGGTGCTGGGAAGGGGGTGGCCCCACTCCGGCACCCCAAATCTCCTCCTGGTTGTCTGCCCAGCACCAGCCACCCACTGCCTTATTTACCCTGTGCTGCTAACACTGAGCTACTGCCGTGCATCACTGCCCGCCCGTGACACTTGTCACCTGTGTGAAGGGATGGGAGGGAGCCGTCCTCACCTTTCACTGCCTCCAGCTCCTGCATGAGGCTGGTACTTGGCTTGCTCTGACAGCGGGGTCCATCGGTGTGGGGGGGGAAGGAGCTGTCCTCTCCAGGGAGGGGGCTGCATGATGATTTCCCCAGCTCTCGTGTGCAGGGATGCTCTTCCCTGGCCCCAGAGACCGGTCTGCAAGGATGCTTCAGGCTGAGAGCTCAGCACAAGGTGGGGGAAGCCAGTGCTGCTGCTGCTGTCGCCACACTGGGGGGAGTTGTATTTTGCACATTGCTCTTTTAAGAGGCTTTCTGCCTGTGGGTGTGAAAGTCTCGGGTGAGCAAAGCCAGAGGGCAGAACGCATGGCACTGGTGCGACACAGTGCACGCAGCTGCTATCTCCCCCGATGGCAGCCCAGGCTTTATCTCATTTGATGTCTTATGCAAATCCTTAGCTCCCCAAGTCCTGGGATTTTCTGCTATTTTCCTTTACTCTCATCTTGAAGTGTCTTGCTCTTAAGGATGTGAAGAAAAGCTAATAAAAGGAACCCAAGTCATCAAGTCTTGCAGGTTTTTAAACTGGTCTCATGAGCTGGGGGGGAGGCAGTGTGACTTAAAGTCACTTAGCAGTAGTGACTGAACAGGCTATGGAGGGTGGTTCACGGGAGCCTAGCGAGAACTGGTTCACAGCCACCGTTGTGATCTTTAACATTGCTGCTCAGGCAGGGATGGAAGGCTCCGAGGTGGCTGTCCCCATACTTGCTGCCCAGAGCCATGTCTCCACAGGCTGGGTGCCAGGTGGCTGACAGCACCCCACCGTGCCCACTTTGCCAGCAATTACCATGCTGCTGTCGCTCCGGCAGTGCCTGGCTCACCCTCTTAATTACCCTGGCAGATCAATGAGGGCGCAGCGCTTCCTTGGGAGCGTGCGGATGCGAGCCCAGTGGCACAATGCACCACACTGACACCTGCTCATTGCAAACCACGACAGAGCCGGGGGGGGGGGGGGCAGAGGAGGCAGCCGTGCAGGTGGGGAGAGGCAGGGTACAAGGGAGCTGTGTCCCACGAAGCCCCAAGCGAAGCTGGTGGCTCTGGAGCAAGGAGCTGAGTATCCTGCACTGTGCATCCTGCAGGATTGAGTCCTTTGGGATTGTCAGTCCTGGGGGGTGCAAGCGATAGAGCAAGAGGTGTCCTAGGCACCTGCTTGAGTTCACATAGGCATGGCTCAGCTGAGTCAATCCACTTCAGAAACTAAACTGCACTTAGCCTCTGCCCAGAGTCTTTTAAGTGGCCTTAATTTGATAAAGCTTTCCCACGTTTAATGAGAAGGTGACTCAGTTGCTAAGTTTGATGTTCATTCCCACTAAAAGGCATCTGCAGGGAGCTCAAGACCCCTCCCCATCGCTCCCTGCTCCTGCACGGATGCACCTTTGCTCCCGCCGTGCCCCAGGGACCAGCCCCCCACGGCTGGGCACGTCCCACAGCTCTGCCACCAACAGGTATTGCTCTGCCTGGTGCAGACATCGGGTGCTGCTTTTGTTCCAGGCTTCGGCTTAGCATTTACTGGGGGTCGTGCCAGAGTCCATCCGGAGTCCCGTGTTTCCCCATGGCACCTAGCAAATACCACCGCAGCCTCTCCCCAGTGCACACATCGCAGTTTAGGTATCTCTAGATCCACTCCTGCAGCATGAAAGGGCAGAAATCAATGTTAATGTCCCTGACAATTAGCTAATGTCTTAATTATCGAACTCAGCCTGATTAGTGGTGGAGCGCGTGGCTCCGGAGATGCCGTCGGCATGGAAGCAAGCAGGACCTTGGCATAACTGCAGGATGTTGCTGCTGTCACCATCAGCTCCAAGGGCAGTAGAGAAAGGCTTTTGCAGCTCACCTGAGCTGCTTGCCAGGCACTCGAGCATCCCCATCCACACCTTGCACCATCCTGCCTCAGTTTCTCAAGCCATTTTGGATGAAGACACCCACTGCAGAAGCAATCCTGTTGCCATCTCAAGCCTAAGGGTGGGAAGGCACCTCCATAAATTGCAACAAGCTATTTTTAAGATGCAGCTCGTGACAAGTGACAGTCTGGGCCATGCATCGGCCATCACCAGAGGGACACTGGGGTGCTCTGCTGCAGGCAGCAGGGACACAGAGGGCTGCAACAAGATCAGGAGGACTTGGCCAGGAAGAAGGTTGTGGTCCTGGGAAAGTTTGCCAAGAATATTTGCATTGGCACTCTTCTTCCTTTGCTTAAGGTTTTTATAGAAGGGGGAAGGAAAAAAATTAACAAGCTGGAAGTTTTCCAACTTTTGTGATGCAAAACCCTAAATCAAAAAAAAAAAAGTAGTCAGATGCTTCTCATCAAATCTTCATTCTTTTGGATCAAGGAAAAGTGATTAGAAAGTTATTTCCAGCTCTAGTAGTAAGGTCAAGGGGGTTACTCATTTCCAAAGAGCTTTGCTCTCCCTGGTGTCCCAGGAAGATACTGGTGTGAGCAGGCAGAGGTGCACCCTGATAAGCATTGCCCCCAACCCTGCAGAGCAGTGGCAGCAGCCCCCCAGCAAAACCAGAGTCCTGTCCCCCCACCCCCATGCAGCTGTGTGGACTAAAGACTATATGGAGTTATAGCAATTTCTGCATGTACTTATTTTATATAACCCGATCGATACGAGCAAATAAATTAGCCCAGCTAATGATGGTGCAGGGAAGCTGCTCCTCGGGGATAAGCTCGCCGCATAACTCAGTGCAGCCCCTGCGCAGGCTCTCCTGCCCACGGTGGCTTCCCCATTCCTGCCTGACTTGGTGCTTCAAGTTTCTGTTGGCAAGGATGCTCGCGTGCGTCAGCACCCGTCCCCAAGCAAGAGCTCGGCTCAGAGGTGCCAGCACTCACGCTGTAAATAAGAGGCAGGTGTAAATAAGAGCTCATTTAGCAAGGCTGGAAAGTTTGCTACTTTAAGGGACTCTGCACACCAGGAGCAGACCTTTGCTGGATTTGCACCAGCCAAGTGCCAGAAATACCCAATTCCGACTATTTTTGCTGCTCTGCAGTAAAACGAGATGGCCACAAGAAAACATCCCATGCTCAGCCTTGAATCTCAGAACAAGCTCCCCAGGGAAGGCAGCAGAGCAGGCTGAAATGGTTTCTAGCTGGTCTGGGGACTGCAGCCCAAGGGAAGAGGTGGGCCAAGGTGGCTCCATCCCTAATATCTGTCTCCACAACGGTCACCCAGAAGGGGTTTGCTGCCTTGAGCTGCGGTGCTGGGAGGGGAGGTGGGAGAGGGGGTTTGGAGGGGAAGGGCAGCACAGGGAGCCCCTCTTGGGGAAGGCACGTGGGGGTGCTCTGCGTGGTGGTGGTGGCAAGGGGCTGGTCAGTGCTCGTGGGAAGCTGTTAGCACCCAGGATGTTTTGCTGGAAGAGACAGTGCTCTGCTTGGTCCCCCCCAGAAAATCCCCTCCGTGCTTTCAAATCAAAGGAAGGATGCTTCCATGTCCTCCTGATTTACACCAAGAAAACCTCAGGGAGGGCAGCGGGGTGACCGGTGTGAGACTGTCCATACCAGTCTGGTGGTGTGGCGATGGATGAGGCCAGTCTCCCACGGTGCTTGTGGAAAAGCATCCCCTCAGCGGTATTAGACCCAGGCACAGGGAGAGGGGGACAGGAGGGAGCAGCCCCCGCTCCCCGGCCCAGCCACACCTTGGCTGGGGTGGTCAGGAGCCACCTAAAAGCCACAGACGATGACAGAGACTAAGGAGATTGGCAGTGCTGAGCCCGTTCACGGTGCAACAGGCAGGCTACCTAGCACGCCGGCTGTTTAAACAAGGTGTTTTGCTGGCACAGCCATATTTAATGCTACAAGCAGAGCATTTCCATGAGCGGGGTTTAGAAAGATGCTGCTCAAAGGAATGCTCTCACCTCGGGAGCACTGCTTTCCTCCCTGTCATGGAGGGCTTAGCCCATGGTCAGCATCTAAACCATCTATAGGATTTGCTGTCAGGCCCTGCCTCCCACCATGCCCTCCCAGGCACAGCAGCTTGTCCCGGCTCTCCAGGTCACCCCGTACAGTGTAGCACCAGGACCCGCAGCTGCAGGGCAGCCGGGAGCCAGGAGGGTTTAATCCCGAGCCTTGCATGCTCCTTCAGTCCCCAGGCCACCTCGATTTTAATTGCATCTCGGATATTCCTGGGGAGGAGAGCAAGGTGCTTGCCTGCTTCAGACAGCCGTGGCATCCTGGCAGCCTGCTTCCCCCTGGCCTAGCTTTGGTTGCAGGCAGGGAAGCAGGCAGGGAAGATTTCAGAGCAGCTGAAGTGCCTCAGCTGCTCAGCCATCACCCACACGTGGCAGCACACGAGCAGCTCCGTGAGCAGCCAGCGTTGGGTCCCGCCATGTTTCAGGGGGGGACACCCCCTCCAACCCTCGAGGTGTGGAGCAAGGAAACCAGCCTGATGTTGCTGGTCCCAAAAGCCCCATCCACCCTGGCATGGCGACCTGTTCGTTCGAGCCAGAATTTGGCCACGTCATGGCCATAGGGGACTCCATGTGCCAGGAGCAGGAGGCAATGACCAGGGCGTTATGCAGCTGCCTGCAAGGCTGGGGAAAAACTAGGGTGACATGTGGAAAAACAGTGTGATGGGGACAAAAAAACCCCCTGCCTGCTGCTCCTGCCTGCCCCGCTGCCCCAACACCCCCAATTTGGTGATGTGAAAATCTCAGCTTTTGTTTAAAATTAACAGGGCCCTGGCCTTGAGGGCTGAGTGAGAAGCTGAGAAAGCATAATCAAAGTGCACCCTTAAGGGTTTAAAAATAGAAGAGAGGGAGAAAAAAATTTAAAAAAATAATAATACATGTTAAAGCGCGATGATTCATCCAGCAAAGCCCCATTCGGGAGAGCACAGGGCTCGTGTGTGCTCAGCAGGGGCAAGCATTTGGGTGCTGAGCCCCTGCCGGCCACCTTCCTGGAATAAAAATCATCTCCCCTGGAAGCACTGCAGTGATAGGGGCCCTATTTTTAGGCAAACAGCTCTTGCTGCCCAGCAGAACACCTTGCTTTGCCCTGGATCTGCTGGACCTTGCAGCTCCCCATCTCCCACCTTCACTTGCAAATTCAGGCTCTGGCTCCAGGGCCACTGCTGCTAGCAAAGCTCCCTCTGTGCTCCCACAGATAGTGCCACACTGAGCTGAGACCAGAAAGGTCTTGTCTTGAGATAAGTGCTGATTGTGTTCAAAACACCACTGTGATCAGCCCTGCCAGCCTTGGGGTGGACATCCATCCATCTATCCATCCATCATCTCAGCCACCAGCAGGACGCAAAGGAAGGTCTAACATCAACTGCACGCGGCTCAACCCATACTAGAGAAGCTCATTTTAGCTAGTTCCCAATGCTTATTGATTTTTAGCCCCCCTAAAACAAGCTGCACATGCTCAGGACAGGCATCCCCAACATGCAGGGCGCAGAGGCAGCCCACTGTCCCCACTGCACAGGCATCCCATAGCCACAAGCTTGGCTCACTGGGCTGATGCACGGCAGAGAAAAACATAAAGAAAAAGCCAGAAATTTCTCAAACAGGCACCAGCCAGGTTTTCATTTAACTTCAGCAGCAGCCAGCACCCCTAAGCCCATAAACTGTTACCTCCTGCAGCACCACCAGTCCGTGCCTGACACGTGGCTCTCCCCAGAGCACAGCTTCCCCTTCATCAGCATCCCAGCAGCCTCCCCAAAGCAAACCCCACCTTCCCTTAGCTTGTGGTTGCACCTGGTTTATATCCATACCGAATTGGCTCCACCTGGCACCTCACCCCATGCCACCAGCCTCACGGGCTCCCCGCTTTGCACGGTGCCGTTGCAGGGCAGGGCTGTCCCAGAGGATCGCCGCGGGGCAAGAGAATGAAGAAGCCAGCCGGACAGCAGCAGGATGGGGCGGCAGGACCTCCCGCATGCTGACGGGCCCCCACCGATGCTCCCGTGGCCACTGGCCCTCCTGGCCCTGAGCGCGTGCTGCCGCTGGGGGGTGGCTGGCGAGGCGGGCGGCACGGTGCCCCAGCAGCATGCCGCCGCCGCAACCCCATCCTCCTCCTCCTCATCCTCCTCTTCCTCTGGCCGGGCACCGCTCGACTGGCTCCTCACCGACCGGGGACCCTTCTACCGAGCCCAGGAGTACGTGGACTTCATGGAGCGCTATCGGCAGGGTTTCACCACCAGGTACAGGATCTACAGGTGAGAGGCAGCACTAGGGGCCAGCCCTTCAGCGGGTGCCCTGGGAGGGGGCTGCAGTGTGGGGGACTGCAGGGGGCACAGCGGAGCAGACCCCTGTGCATGGGAGGAGGCTGCCCATCGGGAGAGACAGCGGGTGGGTGTATGTGAGATGCTGCTTTCCCAGGGAATATAACAGCAGCCCCCCAAGATGCTCACGGCATGGCTGGCATGGGCTCTGGGCAGGATTTGCCCCAGCCTGGTGCGCAGGTTGAGACGGGATCAGCCCTTATGGTGGGAGGCACAGAGGGATGCTCCTTTGTCCTTTTGCCATCCACAAAGACATCTCTGTGCTGAATTACTGAGCGTGCCTGGACTGCCAGCCATCTGGGGCTGGGATGCTGCTGGGGTTCGCAAAAAGCCACCCTGACTGACCCCCGGCATGTCCCCAGTGCCGTCACCCCATAGACTGCAGCAGTGGGATGCTACATGCATGGGGGCCAATGATGGAGGGGTTTTCTTGCCAGTAGAGAACCAGGTTTGGCAGCAGTGGGGTCCACTGACCCCAGCAAAGGACCACCCCATGACAGCCAGTGTGGGAAACCCACTCCACTGCCTCCCGGTGCTAACTGGGGCTGTCGCCTCCTGCTAACGAGCCCTTTTCCTTTCCTCTCCTCACTGGTGCCAAGCCCCAGGGGTTTCCAGCAGCGGAGCAAAGCCCAGCCGCTGCCTCCCAGGGGAGCTGACGTGGGTGCGGGGATGGCAGCCTTGTTATGCAGCTTGGCACCCCCAGAGAGCTCCTCTCCTGCCTCGCCCCTTTCCTATGCACTGATGCTGCCATGGCGAGGGACCTGCGTCCTCCGGGGATGCTGCTGGTGACGGTGGTGGGACAGGAAGGAGCAGCCGGAGGGACAGCAGCTGGCTCATGCCTCCTCTGAGGCAAAGAACCCGCTAGCAGCCTTTGGGGCTTGCTTTGCCTGTGGGATGAGATGGGGGGAACTAGTGCAGGGCTCCTGGCCCCCCAGCCCCATGTTCCCCAGCACCCAGGGAGCATGCGTGCAAGAGGAGCGGCAGCATCCCCCCTCCATCACCCCCAGCTCCACTCCTGTCCCCAGCGTCCCACTTTCTGGGCCCAAAAATCATGATGGGAGGCAACCCAGCACCACGAAGCCCCTTGGCTGCTTTGCACCCATCCACCCCTCCCTCCTCCTCCTCGTCTCCCTCCCTTCCCAACCAGCCCTAATTAAACTGTCTGAAAGCCACCGCCTGGTTTTAATCAGAGCAAAATGCTGAAGATTAGGCTGAAATCAGCCACTGGTTGTTCACAAGGCCGTTGGTAGTTCGAGGTGGCAGCAGGCTGGTGGCCCCCTCCATGGGCTGGGCGATGGGGGGGCACATTCACAGCCTCCAGGGCTATGAGGGGACCCACCACATCCCAATGCCTCCAGCTTCCTACAAAACTCTGCCGATACTTAAAACCATGAAACTCCCTGATGTCGGATATTCACCCGGATCCGTAGGGATGGGGATAGAGGATGGATGAGGCCCATCCAGCCCAGCAGTGCTGGAAAAGGCTCTGGCCCTGCCCTGGGCTGTGATTAATGCCTGCCGGAGGTGCCTGATTAATCAATGTCAGGCATCTCCGCTGCTTGTAGCTCGTTATCGCCATTGATGGCTTAGGGAGGAACAACGCTTTCGTTCAGGCTGGATCTATAGCTGGCAAATGCATGCAGTGGGTCTTTCACCTCCACGGTGGCAATGGGGAGGTCAGGATGGTCCCAACAGGAGTTTCTCCACCTACTGATCCCCTGCCCCAAGGTGGACATTGGGGACAGCAGAGGTGACAGCGTGCACATGGCATGGCTGGACCGGCTTCAAACCCTCTCCCCACCGCTGCTCTCCTCCTGCAGAGAGTTTGCTCGCTGGAAGGTGAATAATTTGGCCTTGGAGAGGAAAGACTTCTTCAGCCTGCCGCTTCCCCTGGCCCCCGAATTCATCCGCAACATCCGCCTGCTGGGACGCCGACCCAGCCCCCAGCAGATCACCGACAGCCTCATCAAAAAGTATGGGACCCACTTCTTGCTTGCCGCCACGCTAGGAGGTGAGTGCTGGTGGGTGCTCGCTGCCCGCTCGCTCCCTGCTTGCTTCCCTTGCACAAGGCAGCATGCAAAGGAGGGGGGGTGGGAAAATAAGCACCACAGGAGAAATATGGCCAGAAAGGGGAATGGGGAGAGCCCAGCAGCCCCCCAAAAGCATTGCGTGTCCCCCCAGGAGAAGAGTCCCTGACCATTTTTGTGGACAAGCGCAAGCTGAGCCGGAGGGCAGAGCCTGCTGGGGGGGCCGGGAACAGCTCGGGGGTCTCGCTGGAGACCCTGCACCAGCTGGCAGCCTCCTACTTCATTGACCGGGAGAGCACGCTGCGCCGGCTCCACCACATCCAGATCGCCACGGCCGCCATCAAGGTAGGTGAGGATGCAAGGGAGAGGGCAGGACGGGGAGACAGCAGCCCCGGGCCTCGCCAGCAGCCCCTCAAAGCTGGCTGAGACCCTAAAGCAGCATCACAACCCGGGGAGGGGAGACGGAGGGGGAGAGCAGGCAAAGTTAGCACATCCACGTTATTTATGGGAAATTGGGCACGCTAATGAAGGCACATTTTTCAGTGGGCTGCAGGCAGGGCTGCCGCCTGTCAACAAACCAATTAGCAGGCAATTAGTTCTCCTCTCCAAGCATTGCCTTGCTACGGGCAGTGGGGCATGGCAAGCCTGGCCAGGGGTTATTTACAGCACTTTTGGTGGGGTGGCACGCACCCTGGGTCCCCTCCTGTGTCCCTGACCACCTGCGGGTCCCCGCTTTAGGTGACCGAAACACGGACGGGGCCACTTGGCTGCAGCAACTATGACAACCTGGACTCGGTGAGCTCCGTTCTGGTGCAGAGCCCTGAAAACAAAGTGCAGCTCCAAGGTAGGACCAGGCTGGTGGGGACATGGTGACGGACAAGTGCTGGCGTGGGATGGCTCGCAGGCGCACAGGGGGCCACAGGGGAGGATGCTGGCTCGAGATGCTGCTTTTAATTTAAGGGCTGGGGAGGAGGGGGGATGAAAATAATCAAAGCTGGGCAGGATGAGGTTGTTGCTCGTCTGCCAAGAGGAGCTGAGATCGATGCAGAGCCCAGACAAGCGGCTCCACAGCAAATTGATATGAAAATCACACGAGGGTGGGAGCCTGGGGATGGGGAAGGCTCGTTCCCTCCTCGCCCCGGTGATGTTTTCAAGGGGCTCCGCACATGCCCTGATGCTCTTGGGGCTGCCTCCCGCTCGCAGGGCTGCAGACTGTGCTCCCCTCCTACCTGCGGGAGCGGTTCGTGGCGGCCGCCCTCAGCTACATCGCCTGCAGCTCAGCCGGGGAGCTGGTGTGCCACCGGAGCGACTGCCGCTGCCAGTGCCAGCCTGCCTTCCCCCGCTGCAACTGCCCCGAGGCCGACGTCCAGGCACTGGAGAACAGCCTGGCACAGCTCCGGCGAGCCTGGGAGAGCCACCACGGCCAGTTTGAGGAGTCAGGTGAGGCTGGGGAAGGCCCCACCAAGCATCCCCCTCCCTGCAGCCCCTCCTCTGGGAGCAGCCCAGGCTGGGCAGTGGGGCTCCAGGGCAGGATCCAGTGTGGTCATCTCACCATGAAGACCTGAGAGCCCAGTTGGAGGGAGGTTGGCTCCAGCCCTACCTTCACCACTCACCCTCCTGGGTCTACTGACACCATCTCTCTCCCCCCGCAGAGGAGTTTCAGGCCCTGGTGAAGAGGCTCCCCGGGGACCGTTTCTTGAACAGGACAGCCATCTCCCACTTCTGGGCCATGGACCTGGATGTCCAGCACCGCTACCAGCAGCTGGGCACCAGCCTGAAGCTGCTCTCCAGGAAAACCCACCGACTCATCCGGCGGCTCTTCAACCTCAGCAAACGCTGCCACCAGCAACCTCGCTTCAAACTGCCAAAAGAGAGGTAGGGTGCCACAGCATCCCCCTCCCACACCGGGGACACTGCTCAGAGCCCCGAGGGGAGCTCAGACCCACGGCCCACCTCCCCGTGGCTGGGACTGGAGGAGCTCCCACCTTGCTGGAGGGATGCCCAGGGGTGAGCAGGCAGTGGGGGCAGCCCTGCCACCCTGGGATGTTGCCTTGAGAGGTTGGATCCAAGCCTGGAGGTGGAAAATGGGGCTCGGTTCATGGGGGCCACCAGCAGTGCAGAAAAATGAATGCAAGGTGGGCAGCTCTTCCACCCCTAGGGAAAGTTGGTTGCACCTGTAAAGACGCCATGTAAGCATCTCTCCTCCTGCATCTCTTCTCCACCAGGTCCCTCCCTTATTGGTGGAGCCGTGCGCAGTCGCTCCTGTACTGCAGTGAGACCACCGTGCCTGGGACCTTCCTGGAAGAAAGCCACAGTTGCGCGTGTCCCTCCGACCAGTCCTCCTGCCAGGGGTCCATACCGTGTGCCTTGGGTGAGGGGCCAGCCTGCGCCAGCTGTGCCGAGGACAACAGCACCCGCTGCGGGACCTGCAACCATGGCTACGTGCTCACCCAGGGCTTCTGCCGCCCCGAGGTGGCCGACTCGCTGGAGCACTACCTGGGGCTGGAGACAGACCTGCAGGACTTGGAGCTCAAGTACCTCCTGCAGAAACGGGACAGCCGCATCGAGGTGCACTCCATCTTCATCAGCAATGACATGCGCCTTGGGAGCTGGTTTGACCCCTCCTGGAGGAAACGCATGCTCTTGACCCTGAAGAGCAACAAGTACAAGCCCGGGCTGGTTCATGTGATGTTGGCCCTCTCCCTGCAGATCTGCCTCACCAAGAACAGCACGCTGGAGCCTGTCATGGCCATCTACGTCAACCCTTTTGGGGGAAGCCACTCGGAGAGCTGGTTCTTGCCAGTCAACGAGGGCAGCTTCCCAGACTGGGAAAGGACTAACGTAGATGCCTCTGCCCAGTGCCAAAACTGGACACTCACCCTGGGCAACAAGTGGAAGACCTTCTTTGAAACAGTCCACGTCTACTTGCGGAGCCGCATCAAGTCTCTGGATGACAGCTCCAATGAGACGATCTACTATGAACCCTTGGAGATGGCAGATCCCTCTAAGAACCTGGGCTACATGAAAATCAACAGCTTGCAAGTCTTCGGCTACAGCCTGCCCTTTGAACCAGATGCCATTCGTGACCTGATCCTTCAGCTGGACTACCCCTATACCCAGGGCTCCCAGGACTCAGCCATGCTCCAGCTGTTGGAGATCAGGGACCGGGTGAACAGGTTGTCACCCCCTGGCAAAACCCGCCTTGACCTCTTCACTTGCTTACTCCGCCACAGGCTCAAGTTGGCCAACAACGAGGTGTCAAGGATCCAGTCCTCCTTGAGGGCCTTCAATGCCAAGCTGCCCAATGCGGTAGAGCAGGAGACGGGCAAACTGTGCAGCTAACGGCTGGGGCTTCTCAGATCTTGGAGTGAGGAGGCCAGGAGAAAGGACTCCGCGGGGCAGGGGCAGAAAATAACCACCCTAAAAAATTAAATCAAGGCCTTACCTTAGTGCCAACCGTGTGCTTCCATGGTACACCCAGCGACCGGCCAAAGAGACGCAGGTCTTGAGCGGATGGAGGATGCCAGCGGGACTATGGAGGAGGGATGGCTCGCGCAGTGCAGACTGGCTCCGAGCGCATGGATGATGCCAGCACGGCTGCTCCACGGCACCGCTTTTGATCGAGCATTGGTGGCTGGGGGGACGTGCCAATGACCAGGGGGCATGCAGCTTGGCCAGAGGCAGCTGCTGGCCCCACCAGAGCAGATGCTCAGCCCACCATGAGGATCCTCCAGCAGCGGTCTCCTCAGTGCCCCAACTTTTGTAGTCTTTTTAACAGAGGTTTCTACCGGCACCTTTGCTTCCGCATCCCCTGCGACACTTCCTGCAGCCATGCCCTCACACACGGCACGGGGGGACCACGCTGCAGGCCTCCAAGATGCAGCAGATCTCTCCTGGCACCTCTCCACAAGCATCTCGTGCCCATCAACGCATCATCACCCCTCGTACGGCAAGAACCTGGCACCTGCCCCATGGACGCTGCTGTCACGGACACCAGCGGAGACCTCTGGGCCGCAATTCCTTACAAAAAAACCCCCAAAACCTAAAACAAAAGAAAGAAAGAAAAAGAAAAAAATGTTTTATTTATGTATGTATTTATTTGTTTTGTTTGGGAGGGTTTTTTTTAAACCTATTTATTTGGGGAGGGTCATTTCTTGTCGGTGGCTCCAGCCAAGAGACATCTTAGTAAAATGTATCTGTTTAATATATTTTTAAAAAAATGCCTTTTTTGAGCAAAAGTTCAACCAAAAACAACCGAGAGGAAAAAAAAAAAAAGAAAGAACAGTTACTGTCATCTCTGGCCCTGGCTTTTCCCTTGCTGTGTGGCAGGAGGGGATGGCGAGGAGGCTCCCGTGCATGCCCAGCCGCCGTGTCCCCCCTGTGTCTCTGCACCATCCTGCTCTCTGGATTTTAGCCGAGCCTCCTGAAGAGGGGAGATGCCACCACATGGGCTGGCCATCTGTCTCCTGTCCACGTCTTCATTAACTCGGAGGGACAGGGCTCCGAGGTGGCCCATTAAGACCATCAGACATGCTTGGAGGCAGGGAAGGATCCTGCCCACACCTGGAGCCAGCAGCTCCTGCCTGCTTCGCCCCGCTCTCACTTTTGCTCCCAGTGGGGTGCCTGGAGCAGATGCGACACATCCCTGAGCTGGTGGGAAGGACCCGCGTGGCACCAGCCGCATCTCATGTCCAACCTCCTCCTAGTCCCATGTAAACATCCACCATGCCCCAGGGTGACCAGTGCTGTGGCTCGGTTGCCCGCTGTGACATGTACCACCTCTTTGGGCATGTCAAGCATGGCCCTTGGGAGGTTCACTTGATGTCCCTTAACTCTGGTATGGGAAGAGACAGGGAATACCTGACCCCCAGCCACTCTTTCTGGCCACTTACAATTGTATAGACAGGTATGACAGTCATCTCTGTGTCCTAGCTCCATTGCTTGGTCCTTATATGTAGGTTGCTCTGTACTTCTGGTATCCTCATTGACCTCCTCAAGGCCTTCTCATTCATCACCCCCTTAGAAGGGTCCCCAAACCAGGTGCAACCCATCCTGGACACCCCGCTCTGCTACCCTGTGCAGGCATCAAGGGGCAGTGGGTTTTCCTGAGGCCAGCATCTCCAGCAGCCCCACCACCAGGGAGCTGGTGGCATCTCCAGCGCTGGCTCAGCTCAGCCCAGCGAGGCGGTGCGAAGAGCCAGGTGGCGGGGACAGGCAAGCTGGCAGCTGACGGCTCGGCAGAGCTGGGCTCCCCTCCCTCCTTCCCTGGTGCTGCTGCTGCCGCGCTCCATGCCTGACCAGAATATCAAGCAGCGGCGCTGCCCGGCTGTCAGATGGAAACGCTGGGTATCCAGACAAGCAGAGCTCACCGCCTCGGCGGCTGCCCTAATTTCTCGGCTGAGGACAGGCTAGAGAGAGGAAGGAGCCAACCCTCCAACCCGCAGCATTCCCAAACCAGGGAGTGCGGGCCGAAGGGACAGGTAGGGTGCAGGGAAAAGGAGATGGGGGGGGAAATGTATCCGTGTGCAGATCTGAGTCTGCTTCCTAATCCTCCCTGGCTGGCAAAACTTGCCTGCTTGGATACTGCAAAAGTGGTGGTAACCCAAACTCATCCATCCTGCTTCTGTCACCCACTTGTTCCCTCCTCTCCTCCATCCGGGGGTTGGACAGATAAAGAGATAAGCGGGAGGAAAATAACACCAGGAGACATAAAGAGATAAGCGAGAGGAAAATAAAACGGGGTAGATAAACCATGCTTGCTATTTATGTTCCCTGTCTAATCTATCAATCCATCAGGCCAGCTATCATGGTTATAGCATCCCTCAATCTGTCACCTGGACTTCTCTTCTCCATACATCTGTCTTCCTTTACCCATGTCTCCTCCCTTGTCTCCCAGTCCTAAAGGGAAAAAAATCAGGCAATTAAACACACCAGGAGGAAATGAGAAATCAAAGCCATCATCTCAGCTCCCTGGAGGAAGGTGGCAGAGATCTGCTTGGGATTGAGGAGGGTATAGGTGGGAGGGCCGGCAGTGCTGCCTGCTCCTGAGCAGGCAGGGCTGCCAGGAGGCTTCCCACCTAGAAAGACCATTTCGGCTTCTGCTACACATCTTTCTGGGCTGTCACATCACTTCTTCTCCCCATCATCACATGGGCCATGTGTTGGGCTAATGTTCCTCAGCTCCATCCTCTGTCTCCCCCAGACAGAGCATTTCCCACGCTTTTCGGCACCCTTAACCAGTCACACATCCTAAAGCCACCCGAACACCACCTCTTTGACCAAGTGGAGGAAAAGACAGGGGTGGTTCCCTGAATTTTGCTGATAAATTGCTGTATTTTGGGAGAGAAACACTTCCACCTTTTTTCGGGGTAAGTGGGTGAGTTAGAGAAAGAGCAGCAGCTGCATGTCCCCCGGGATGGACAGGAGGGGACTGCCAGGCTGCATGTTAATCTCGGGTGGAAGCAGCCAGGTCCTCCCATCCCTGTTCAGCAATTAAGGTGCTCGATGGAGGTGATTAAGAAGATGAGGTTAATAACTGGGGGTCAGCATTTGATTACCTTGCAGCACTTTCCCCTGCGAAGAACGACGCTGACACCAGCGGGGTTGGCTGGAGAGTCGCTGCCGCACACAGAGCTGGCAGGATCTGGCCTCCAGATGCAAAAAGCCAGGGTGCCACACTGCTAGGCCTCCCCAAACCAGGAATTCGGTGTCAAACCCATTAGGTTTTAAAAACTGGTATGTCTGGGGCCCTCCTTACCTGTGCACTGGTTTGCAAGCCCCTGCTTTCATACACCTTATACAGCTCCTCTCTGCAGCTGGAAAGCTGCCTCTTAAATAACGAGCTGAGCTCCTCACTCGCTTGATTGCAGCTGCTCTGGTTCCCTCTGGACATGTTTATTTAGCAGCTCTGCCAGGGAAAAGGAGGCTGGGGAAAGGCCGGGCTGTTTCACCCCCAGCCCCAGCAGCAGGATGTGATTATCTGCAGTGCTCTCCCCCAGCATCCCTGCTTCACGGCTCCCAGGTGTGGGCTGGTCCCACCTCCATTTCCCAGCCGGTGATGGGCTGTGATCAGCTACACCTGAACCAAACAGCTCGCAGCTCCAGCCACCTAACCTACACTCTTTTTCCCCTCCTGTGTTTTCACCCCTTTTCCACAGCACCAGCTGAGCCTCCAGCCCTGCATGCCATGAGGTGGTGCCTTTGGCCTCATGGCCAAGAGCATCTCCGCATCAGGCTGTGCCAAAATAGCAAGGACAGTTTTGCCATGAAGAGCCAAGATGGAAAGAGGTGGTAGGGCTAAATCTGCATCCCTGCCTACATCCCTGCTCCAGCCTGCCTCAGTTTCCCCCCTCATAGCTCCCAGCTGATGCTGTGTCAGCCTGGGAGAAGAGCACAGGATGCACAGGGGGTAAAACATCCCCAGAGGAGGAGGGAGGGCTGGGGGGGCTCCAGAAAACATGCTTTGCTGGCAGATACTCTTTTACTTTGCATGCAAACAGCACACTGGTGCAGGTTTTGCTTGAAATTCACCCCGCTGCCTCTGCCTTCTTGGTTCAGGCTGCAGGATAGGCAAGAAGTGGAAATCAGATGTTTTGCTTGGCGGGAGGCTTCATGCCGAGCATTTTGCTCAGGGCTCCTCCAGCTTCGTTAGCTGCACAGAACCACCAGGCAGCTGCCCAACAGAGCTGTTTTGCTGTTTGACAGCATTTCTGGGGGAGGCAGGTGATGGCAAGCTGCCTGCGGACTTCTCTGCCCCAGCACGGGGCTCCTCCAGCTTCTTCTTGCTTATAACACAGTTTCGCCTCAGGCACCAGAGAAGCTCCTGGGCACACATGGGATCACCATTTACTCTCCCAACTAACCAAGCAGACCATGGGATGTAGACCCTGGGAAACCAGGATCCCCAGTTCAGGTACTGCTGTGGTCCGGAGCTGCTCTGCCAACACAAGCCCACGGAGGCTTGTCATCGTCCCCTTCCCACTCCAGGCTCATGGATGGGGCGCTCGCCACCCGCCCCCCTTGCTTCCCCCTGCCTCTCCAAAGCCCAGCAACATCTGTGTGGCCAAGAGGCAAGCCAAAACCTCGCCATCTCTTTTTCAGCCTCATTGTCCCCCCCGCCCCCTTCTCCTGACAAGCTCAGAAGTGCAGTCAAGGTGGAAAATTAGCACCAGAGCCTCATTAATTGGCAGGCAGGAGCCTTCTCCTGCTGTTTGGGTTGTCATCAGCTGCTTCAGCACATTTTCAGTTTCTCTCTGTTTCGGTCTATTTTCTCCCTTTGCCGACAGTGGGCTGGGTTTTTCCTCCCTGCTCCAGCTCTCTGCCATCTCTTTCAAAGCCATTGAGGGCTCTCATCCTCCCACGCCGTGCTCCCTGGAGTTCCCTCTCCAGAGAGGATTTACAGGGTCTGCGGTAAATGGCCACTTCTTAGGGAGCATAGGGGGACGATTAACAGGCTCTCGAAATGATGACGACCTCAGCTTCTTCCTCCCTCTTCTTCCTCCTCCTCAGCCTCCTGCTGTGGCCTCTGGAGAAGGCAGGAGAGGCTGCAAAGGGCAGGCAGGGAGAGCCCAGGCGTGCGGGAGATGTCCCAGTCACCCTCCTGTGTGTCCCCAAGTTGCTTAGTGAGGAGCTGGGATGACTCAAGCTGGTGGGAACCTCAGGAGGCTCCAGTCTCAGCTCCTTGGCTCCCTTCTTCCCTCCTCACCAACTCCTCCATAAGCGAAGATGGAGAATCATAACATCACCCACCCAACCCCACTGCCTGCACCAGCCCTTGACCTCCTTGAGTGCCACCCAGCTGCTCCCAGCTCTCAAGGAGAGCCTGAAGACCTCTTTAGATACCATCAAATAACATATCTTCACAGCATCCCATTCTGGCAAGCAGAGAAACTTGCAGGGGACCGGGGACACCGATGGCTAATTGCTTTCTCCTCCCTGATCTCAGGGCTGGGAGCCGCTGACAGCAGCAGCAGCAGCAGCACCCCGTCCATTAAATATGGGTGCCCTGCCCCAGGGTGCCACCACAGCTGGCGTAAATCAGCAGCGCCGGGGCCAGGGGCATCGCTGATTCACGGCCAGGAGCCCAGCTGGAGGAGTTACCTCATCGGGCCAGAGCCTGGCCTCCTCCCCGGCCCGGCTGCCCCTGGGACAGTGCTCCCAGGGGACCTCTTGGCTCTGCTCCTGGGCTGGGGCTTGAGACCGTCAGTGAATTTTGGAGGGATGTCCCTGGAGGACAAAGAGCTGCAAAAAAAAAAAACCCAGACAAAGCTGCAAGCCAGACCTTTCGCTCCCAATACGTGTGCTGGGAACAGAGCCCAACTGAATGGAAAGAAAGAAAGGCGAGAGATTAGTCAAATTATTTTTAAAAGTTCTCTCCCAGCCTACAGGCAGCCTCTGCTTCATATGAGGATACACAAACCCTCCCAGCCAATCTGCCTCAAAATCAGCGGTGGTTACTACATTGGTCGCCACCTTCCAGCTTTTCCTTTAATACAATTCCCTGCAATGGTTCCTTGCCCTTTCTTTGCCCCTGGCATTACTGATCCACTCAAGGAGATGGGAATCGAAGGAGAAAAGGATCTCAGGGACCTTTTTCTTCACCTGTAGCCCATTTCATCGCTGGGAGAGCCCATGCCACCAAGGATTTATCTCCCACGTTGTTTTCCCAAACTAGTTTCTATGGATGTTTCACTGACATAACAGTAAAAAAATATGGCATATAAACCACCCCAAACAGTGTCCAGGGATGTGAAATACTATAAATCCCAGGAGGCTGCTGGGAGAACAGCGATGCTGGGATTGTGCCTGCTCCATCCAAGCCATATCTTCATTGGCCATAAATCAGGGGGCTCCCCCAAAGCTCATGAAACTCAGTTAAAAAGAGATTTCCTTCTCTCCTGAGCCTCGGCAGTGGTATTGGGAGCAGTGCTCTCAGAAAGGCTCCTGGGAGAACAGAATCAGTGATTACCCAAATTAGTTTCTAATAGCTTTTATCTCCTAATTTCTACTTTGTCAAGTACTAAAATCCATTTATAATCAAGACACCACGTGGAAAAACATTTAACATCCCAGCTGCCAAGAGCTCCCACCATGTCACACTCCAGCAATGTTAAAGGAGAGGAAAAAAAAAATAATTATTACTATTTTTTAATCTTAAACCCAGCTCTCCAGGTAAACCATCACCTGCATTTGCTGATTAGCAGGATGATGGGACAAATCCACGCATGAAACTGTAGATGCTGCACCTCCCATCTTGCTCCTCTCCAGCCCTTGCCAGATAAAGGTTCCCCATGCAGCCCTGTCCCTGTGCCGGCTCCTTTCCAGAAGGGACCAAAGCCTGGTGGCCAAGGCTTGTGGCACCCACGGTCCTGCCTGTACCTGGTGGCTCCCATCTAAATGAAGGCAGGATGCTGCCCCTCATGAGATACCTGCAAGCGACAGGTCCTCCATGGGCTGAGGTTGGGTTGGACCATTTCCACCCCAGGGCTGGTCCCTTCCACTCTCTAATAGCTCTGCCAAAATACTGCAGCCCTTCATACCCCCCCACTTCAGCTTCTCAGCTTTATTTATTCCTTACCTTTGCCTTGTAGAGCTGGCCTTGGCCCTCCGGCCATGCCAAGCCATGGCTCTCCCTGCTCAGGTGGGAAATCCGCCCACACCTTGCTTCAATTTGCATCAGCTGCTGCCCTGCACCACAACATTGCCCCTCTCTTAATCACCTGTTTGAACAGTTTAATAGGCTTCTAATAACATATTGCATTTCTAAAGCCCCCCAATGGAATAAATCCCTCCGGCGTCCCTGGCAGCAGGCAGAGGGATGCACACAACTGCTGTATGGCATCACCCATGGCTTTCCCTCTGTGTCTGGGCTGCTTCCCCAGCAGCAGCATCTTGGAGAGAGGAGGGAAATAAAAACCCACATCCAACCCAGAGGTTGTTGCCTGAGCAACAGCGGCGGTGGGTGCAGGGATCCAGGCAGTGCAGCCAGAGGTGAGGTTCAGACACGACTGCCGGAGGGTTCAGGGCACCCTCTGGGGAAAAAAGCAGGAGTGAGGAAGGAATCGGGATGTTGCAGCTTGAATCAATGGCTGCAGTACCTGCTGGGAGCTGGGGAAGGATGGGGGAGGTGCAGGCAGGCGGAGTGGAGGGTCAGCAGCTGCGGCATCTTGCATCCCAGCTGGGCTGCTGCAGGAATGGTGTTGTGTGGGCACATTCCCAGTATCAGGGTGGATGTGGGACAACATCTTTTAGAGAACACTCTTGTCCAACGTATCCTGGCCTCACTGCACATTTCTCCCTTCCTCTCTTGCCAAGGGGACGGTGGCCTAAAGAAGGGGACTGAGATTTTTTTGTTTGCAGTTTAACCATTGCCCCGAGGCAGGATTGAGCACTAACGTCCCAGTATAGCAAACCCAGTATCTGCATGGAACCAGTAAGTCCTCATCCCCACATGACTGGGAGTCCATCAGCCTGTCCAAGGCTAGCTGGTCACATGCAAACCCTGTCCTGTGCTCCTGTGGCCCAAACCAGCTCTGGTTAAGCTGCTAGCCTCGCAAAGATGAGCAAGCAGCAGTGCAATGGCACTGTACTGTGGTGACCACCTTGGGGCTGGAGCATTGCTAGACAGGATCCGGTCTTCGTTAGGATATCAGTACCTTAGTGACCATGCATGGGGCATCACCGCCACCATGCACTTTTTATTCCACCCCTTCTGCTCTCAGCGAGGCCCAAGGTCTGGTTATGGATTTGTTTGCATTTTGCTGTTGGCTTGAGCATCACTAAAAAGCTGCAGTGATGTTGGCTCAGGAGCCGTGGGCTTCGGGCGCTCGCAAGCCATAAATTGACAGCCGCGCTGTGTGCAAATCCGTACACGGGGTTAATGGACGCGGCTCCTGCCGGAGGGAGGCCGGGCACCATGGCAATCCCTGCCCTGGGGGATGTGACAGGCCAGTGTCCCCAGGGATGCTCAGCATCCTCTGGGAGCAACCCTCCTGAGCAGGCTTTCTGCAGCCGCTTGCAAAGCGGCCGGTGCCCACCGAGTGTCAGGGGCTGCTACAGCATCCACGTCATCTCCTAATTGGAGGGAGATGGGATGCTGGGATGAGACCTGGTGCTGCAGATGCTTTCCAGGGGTTTGCTCCTAATCAAGAGAGATTTAGTTGCTGGGGGGGTGTAAGTAAGGTCACAAACCAAAATATATCCAGACACATACAGTACATAAAACTACAGTCTGTTTCCCCTCTAATTGGTAATAAATGTAAATGTTTAGTTATGCCTAGCTTGGGAACTATGAAAAACACATCTGGCTGGCTGGTTTTTCTGCCTACCATCTGTAGCCGAAACGAAAGGCGAGAGTGCGTGCGTGTGTGCACACCTGAGGAAGGCAACAGCGGGAGAAGAGGGAGCGGGAGCAGGAACGGAGGAGAAGAAGGAGGAGAACTGCCGGAAGGGGGAAGGTCAGCGCTGGAGGGTGATTTCTGGCCAGAGCTTTCCCCCGCTTATGGAGACCTCCAGGTTCTGCATCTGTGCTCGTTCCTTTGCTCCCCTCCCAGGTAATGCAACCCGCAGAGGAAGGGCCCATGCCCACTGGAGCTGCTGATGCAGTACTCCTGTGTGCACTGGTGGGGGAAACAAAGCCAGCAAGCCCCCAGAGGTCTCCTCCTGGCCATTAATTACCATTAACCAGGAGCTCTGATCTGATCAAACCTAGAGCGGTGTCCATGCATCGCTCCATCCAACACAAAGAGCTTATGGCTGAAATGGTCAGACCACGGCTGGCAAGGAGGGGATGCTGTTTCCCCCTCTGCTCCTGTCCCAGAGCCATCCCTCTGCTCCTGTCCCAGTCCATTACACCTGACCTGCAGCACCATCCCCACCAGTTAAAGACTGGGAGGAAACCACTGACCCAAGGAAGCAAATACAGCCCCTTCTCAGCTCAGAAAACTTTCTTGACCCCAGGTCCCCAGGGCTGGGGAAGGTGGGAGAGCCAAAAAGCTAACGCGCAGAGAAAATCAGGTTTGCAGCAGAATTAAGCGTAGGGGGAGGCATAGGTTTCCCCCTTCCCACTGTACCTCCCAAGCTATGGTTTCCTGCCTGCACCCAGCAGCAGCTCCAGCCCCACGGCAATGCCACCATCACCATCCCCACTGGACCCACACCTGGCCCAGCCCAGCTGGGGCCCTGGGAACCCAGCAGCCTTCCTCCTCCTCCTCCTCCTCCTCCTCCTCCTCCGCCTGCCTGGTTCACTCTTATTCTGATAGCACCGCCTCTTACTTTGAAGCAGGTTTTTTCTTGGAGAATGAGCTTCATTTTCTAGATCGTCCCCAAAGAGCCTGCGAGTACTCGCTCTCGTCCCTCCCCCTGCCTTGATCAAGGCTGAAGGCTGAAATCCAAGTGCATTGATCAAAGCGGCTTCTTCGGGTGAGATTTACTGGTGAGGAAAAGCAACAGTTGTTGAGGAGCTGGTCCAAGGGGCCGGTGGTTCCTCGCTGGGAACAAGATGGTAGCTGCGGGAAGGAGGTGCGAAGGACTTCACGGTGCCCAGGGCAGCAAAGAAAAGGGATTTTCACTGACCGGTGAGGTTATAGGCTGCTCCTGAAATGTTTGGGATTGAGCAGCAGCCAGGTGTCCTACTTCTGAGCTCTCCTAGGGAAAGATGCAGCTTTACTTACAACTGGGACAGAGATCAGTGATGCCTGGGCACAGCGTGCCACGTCCAAGGTCTTTTGCCTCGAGACAAAAGCCTCCTGTTCCTAGAGGGCAGCTTTAAACCAGCCCAGGCTCCACAAAACCCCTTGAAGAGCTGCGGGCTGGCAAGCCCAGACAGCAGCCCCCTGGCTCAGTGCTGAGCGATGGGGCTGGGTGCCAGCTACTCATGCCAAGGTGAAAGCGGAGAGATCAGGCAGCCAGATGGCATCCTCCCACAAAAATATCCAACAGCTCATCTGCAATTGAGAGCTAAAGCTAAAGCTGGGCCCGATGCGGCCAGTGGCTGCCCCGAGGGGGAACACGCTGCTGCCCAGGCGGGGAGGGGGCAGCAGGAGCAGGGGTAAAGCCATCTGCAGGGATAGGCAGGCAGGGAGCCGGTGCCATCGCTGGTGTTTCTCAAGAGCTTCCAGAGTCTGGCCAGCTTCATGTTTAAGTGCCAGCCATGCCCTTATGCCCAGGTTTTGATCGCCCAGCACACATGGCCTGAGAAAGGCAGTGATAAAAAGGGGTGAAGGTGGGGAAGGGGTGGTGGCAGGAGGAGAAAGCTGTTTCTTGGATGGCAGACAGAGGACAGGGTTGTTGCTGTTGGTAAGATGACCAGACAACCCAACACCAAGAGGCAGCCCCTCTAGACAGGCTGAGACCTGCTCAGCCCCAAGGCAGCTCCCGCATGCATTTTGCTGTGACAGAGGTGATGAAACTCCCCGTGCCCTGCACTGCCTCTGCCCTCAGATGTGCACAGGCAAAGCCACCTTGCTGCTGCCTGCACTGTGACGTGCTTTATGCCCAAGTCCCTGCTGCCTGCCCCGTGCTACCTGCCTGCTTCTTGCCTGTGCCAGCAGCACAGCTCCCCGGGCACCCTGAGTGAGCTCACATGCCCTGCAAGGGTCATTTATGCCAAGGTTAAAGCGTAAGTCAGCCAAGACCAGCTGCAGCCCCCCAGCAGGACATGCAGCCTTTGAAATACTGGGGCGGGCCCCCCCAGTGGTCACACCAGCCCCCACTTGTTGGGGACACTCACCTTGGTCACCCCTCCCAGGCTGGCAGAGATCAGTCCTGGGGCCATGCTACCTTATTCCCTGGTGGAGTCGATCCCCGCTAGTTCCAGCTCTCAGAGCTGGTGAGTCCACACCACCAAGGTCAGGCCTTCAGCTGGTGCAACTCCCCAGCTACCTCCAGGAGATTCACACCAGCCACGAGGTCCCGGCCATCCCACGGAAAAGGTCAGATGCGGCCGGTGTGGGAGGAAAGGACAGCAGTGACATTTGCATGCTGCTCCTGGCAGCCTCAGCAGCTGCCTTTGAGCACTTTTCATCTAATTCAATGAAAATGAGATGTTCAAGTGAATGAAGATAATTTAATAATGAATAGATCCAACTTATCGGAGAAGCTCTCCATCCCTGCCTGACAGTCGTTGCCTCTAAGTGCAGTTTAATAAGGGAATCACCATCACTCAGCCCTGTGGTAGGAAATCAACACTTTGTTACCCAGGGAAAAGGCTCTGCACCTTCCTAAAAGCTGAAGCAATTTCTCCAGGATACTAAACTCTGTGGGCCTTTAAAAGGGAAAAGGAAAAAAGAGCACAGAAAAAAACAAACCAGCAAAGCAGCCCATCTTCAGAGGCAAAATGTAATTAAAAATAAAAGCCAGCTTCAAGAAGGCTGTAAGTCATCACAAGCAGCAGCCAAAGCTGCAAGCGAAAGCAATGCTGGCTGAGCCTGTGAGTGGGGATGCAGGGGGATCCCAAGACGGCAGTAAGCCAGGAGGACATCTCAGCAAGACATTTCAATGCAGCAGGGTGCTGCTTTCTGCCAGCCAGGACTGGGATGGCTCCACTGCGTGCCATCACCCCCAGCTGGGAGACGTGCTGCCCAGGGACAGAGGGAGCCCGCTCCTTTGCTGGGACAGGGCATCATCGCTCGGCCACCTGCAGCCCAGCCACCCTGGTCATCCCTGAGGTGGCTGTGCCAGCCCTGGGGGTGGACGCTCCCAGTCTTCAATGCTGCGTAGAAGCGCTGCCAAGCTGTTTCCACCTAAAGTCACTCTGTCTGTGCAGCGAGGATGGAAAACGCTCGCAGAACATCCTTGGCAGGGATTGACTGAGCTAGGAAGCGCCACTGCAATGCTAACTGGGGACCACACACAGGTCCCGATGGCTGGGCAGGCAGCGCTCAGCCCCTGTCCCACTGCCCACAGCCCCGATGGCAGGCAGCCGTCATCCATGCTGTGGAGATACCACCAGCAAGTTATTTCTTCAAGGCGTGAATCTGCATCTCACCAAGTATTGATCCAGGCAGCGAAGGGCTGCACCCTGCCTGGCGCTGTCTGCTCCCGTGCAGGCAGAGGGAGGTGTCGACACGGGGGATGCCAGGCCCCATGGATTCCTGCTGACACCTGCCAGCGCTGAGTGCTTAATTATTAATTGCATTTCCAGTAGCAATTGTTGGTTGCGCCGACGGAGTTGGACTAGACATCACAAGCAATTAGCAGAACCCTCCACTGGTGTTTGGTCGGTACCTGCTTAACACTCCGCTCACGTCCTCCTCGGGTCGCTGCAGAGGGAAGGAGGAACCCATTTTCATCTCCTCTGCTCATAGCCTGCTGCTCGTGGGGACTCCTGTACTGTCCTGGCCTGTGCATCGTGGCCGTGGGCAGCGATGCTGCCTCCGACCGTGGGCCAGCACTGCCACCGCGCTGGCACTGTCCCCTCCTGGGCTGTGTGGCAGATGTGTAGCAGGACGCATGGGGCATCACCTGCCGTACATCCATGTGCCACCGATGGCCAGCCCTTGGAGGCACTGAGGTCTCAGCCAGGTCTCCTGGGCAAGCGAAGCCAAGAGCAGGAACGGTGGGAGCTGTGGCAGAGGAGGCAGCCCCAAGCCCGGTCCCGAGCAGAGCTATCTCAGGGCCAAGCGTCTACTCTGCCACAGCTCAGGTGTTTGACCAAATTAATTTTTATCATAACCAAAGTGACTGGTCAGTGGAATCCAAACGGGCTTTTCCTAGTCATTGAGACCATTTCATAGCGAGAGCAATTTTGGGAGCTTATTTTCCACTTCATTGAGTGCCATGTTACTGCAAATGAATATATTCCTTGGTTGGTGTGATGGAAAATACAGCTGTAAATGCTTTCTGCTTCATTTGGGTAAAGAGCTCCAGATAGGACTAAATATAAAGAGAATTTAAATGCCCTACTTCATTAAAAAAGTTGTTTCCCATTCTCTTTGTTCCTGAAAATACAGGGCTGCTAGTGGAGACAGCAAAAGAACGATTTAAATTTACATCAGTGTCATGCTAACCCAGCTGATCCCTCCCCACCTATGACTGATGGTAGACGTCTGCCAGCAGCTTGCTCTCCGGAGGTTCAGAGAGGTGGGAAGCTGAAGGCAGAGGACGGGATGCCCAACACCAGATGCTGGGGCCATGGCACGTCCATCTGTTCACCTCTGTGGCAGCGTACGTAATCACCTTTAGCTAGTGGTTCAACACATTAGCAAAGGCATGAAGCCCCAAAACCTAATTCTTTTGGCTGAGCTGGGGCCCCCCTAGAGGTTCCTAGAGATATGTGCCACCATTTCCACCTGGCCTTGACGACAGGGTTAGAGATCCTTACCTGCTGCACAGCCAGAAGTGCTAGAGAAGTCTGAGGACCTGGAAGGTAGTCTGACTGCCCTCTAAACAATCTCAGTGGCCATCCAGCCAGCTGCATCCAGGAATTAATTACTAGCTCATTTTCTTCTGCCACAGACTAGAGAGACTCATACCAGCTAATAGGCATGCAGCATTTCACACTAACCTCTGGAATGAAGTGCTACCTCATTCCACAGCCATAAGGAAGTCTCCTGGCTTGTTGTCACTCCTGGTTTACCCTCTCCAGGAGGGAAATAAACCCCCCTGGCCAGTGTCTCATTTCCTGATCCAGTTCCTAGCAAGGAGACAACGATCCTTATTGACTTCATAGTGGTTGGGATCCTGTCCACACTCTGACATGAGCTCCAACACAGCACAAGAGCAAGACCCAGCCTTGGTGGAGCACTGCTCTGAACAAGCTCATCATGGCTTCTGGGAGAAGACTAAAATCCCATCTTTGAAAGGAGGGGTACAGCTATGTTGGGTTGCCATGTCCTCCTGGGACTCCTTCTTAACATTCAAGAGTCACAACCTCCTCTGCATAGCACCAGGTGCTACCACACAGCTCCCTCCCCTCCACAGGTCTTCAGGAGCGGTGGGATCTGTCTCCAAGCTACCCAGCATCCTAGCAGACTTCCTGGTTTCTCACTGAGGCCAAAGCAGAAGGAAGATGCCTCCTGCTCCAGCTGGGGCTGGCATCCAAAGTCACTCAGAGCAATCCCATTTCATGCAAAATCTGAACTGATTTCTTTGCTAGAAGTAAAGGGCCATTGCAGTCCAGAGAGACACCACAACAAGTCTCCAGAGTCTTTAGCCTTACAAATCCCCTTGGACCAGGATGTCAGGTTGTGCTCTACTCCTACTTGATACCAACAAAGTGAGGGGAAGCTTTAATCTCTGCTAAATCCCATTACAACCCAGGAAGCAATACGTTCTAGGCTCACAGGGCTTACAGATAAACAGATCATGTCAGTAGGGCTGTGGCAGAGTGGGGTAGGATGAGTGATAGGCAGTGGGCTTACATCTGACTGGAGAATAGAGTTCACTTGACTCATAAAATAACCACCTATTGCAATTTTGCTAAATTTAAAATTGCAGCTTCCCCCCCCAAAGATTTAAGTGGAATTGATAGGAGTGAGTTCCATATAACATATAAGCTTCATAGAAATAACTGAAGTTAATTCAGCCTTACATTTGAGTGGAGGAGCCCGGAGCAAAGTGACATCCATGGCTCTGTCCCTTACCTCCAGCACAGGGGTTTGGCCAACGAGCTGCTTTTCATAGACCGGGCAAACCAGAGGGACCCGTATCCAACAATACCATGGATATGAAGAATGAGCCACAGCAGCCTCATTTCAAAGGTTTCCCTTCCCCTTCTCCTCCTCTGAGTGTGACGTTTCCATCACTCAGTTTGCCAGCAGAACTCAAGGCACTTTATGAAGGTGTTAAACGGCGCCATCTCTGTCTCCAAGGCATGGGGACAACCCAGATGTGCAAGGGAGGGACAGGGATCCTCCCACCCATCATCCAGCCCCAGACAGAGGCACTGATTCACATGTGGCCAGGAGGGTCCTCCAGCAGAGAGCGGGTGCCAGAGAGGTGTCCCAGGTCCCACCTCCACACAGCCCTATGCCTTCTCCCCGTTTTTCAGACCATCCTAGTGGAGAAGCTGGAGGAGCTCTGGGGTGGCCTAGGAACAGTGCTCTGACCAGGACTAGCATAAGAGCAAAGAGTGGTGACAAAACTTCCCCAAGGAGCCAGCACAGGTCTCCTACAACCAGCACGTTACTCAGCTGAGATCACACCACCCACTATGCCACAACCCTTCCCTTGCATCTACTATCACTTAAATAGCTGGCAGCAGGTGTGAACAATTACCACCCCAAATCTGGATCAAGGACAACGTGATATAATTATTACCTTAATGGCATTTCAAGACTATCACCACCAGCTGGAAGTAAAACTTCTGTTGAGCGAGTTTAATAAGCATATAATCTAATACAATATTTGCACGGAAGGGCAGGGTGGCTTTAGGAAGGATTACAGTAGCTTTGCAGCTTTGCGTAGCTTTACATGGGATATTTCACATGCAACAGATAAAGCAGGATGAGCCCGCGATAGCTGAAAACCCAGATAGCGGCAGCAGCCTGTAATGCTACCTCCCATCTTTGGTTAAGTAGGAGATTACAAGCTTACTTCGCACACAGAGACCGGGCGGCACTGGATCAGTGCTCCAGTTGCCTCGACGGTGGCCTCCATGATGGTGGCAACCAGCACAGTCCCCACCCTCATGGTCACTGCCAGCTACTAGCTGGCCATTTCCTAGGTGGCCAGCTGAGACCTGATGAAGGCATCACACCAGTGCATCATTCTCCACCAGTCCACAGTGGACTCCAGACCTGCCTGGGTAAAGCCCCATGGGGAGCAGATCCAACCTCCTTGGCAATGCTCCCCCCATCCTTGCCCACACTCTGCAGGAGCTGGATGGGAGCAGGTCCCAGAGAGACCTGGGACTGGGTGAACTGGGCTCGGGGGAGCCCAGCTCTATGTGCATCAGCTCCGCAAGGCATGGTATGTCCATATTTCCCCTCCGCCTGATGCCTTCCCCAGCCCAGGAGCCTTCACAAGCTCTGACCGAAGGGCTTGCACCCCCAGAAGCAACCAGGCACCTCAAGGTTTGTGCTTCCCTCCAGATGAATTACTGCCAAGGGAGCTGCGGGTAAGGAGTCACCAGGGATTTTCAGCTAGCCCTGCTGGTTAATGCACCCACGGGGACATAAATCAAAGCAAAGGGAAGGCAATTGCACAACAGCTTAAGGGATATATTGCACATGTCTAACCCCTGAAACTCCCTGCCACAAGGCACCAGGAATGTTAAGTGGTTTTTTTTCAGGTTTAGAGACCTTCCTAAGCCTAAAAGATATCCAAAATTATTCTTTATGAAGGAATAAAAAACAGACAAGAGCTCTGCAAGAGAAAGAGGTACGTCTCAAATTCCAGCGAGGTTATCCAATGCAGAAGGTGCCCATCAGCAACTAAGAACCCAGACTGTCCTCCGCTCCAGCCAGCCAGGCCTTAGGTAATGTCCTATATAAAGCATTTGCATCCACACAGTGCCCTGGTGAGCATCTCAGAAATACTGCCTCGCTGCCTAATATATGCATTGGGTTTTGCTCAGCTTTTGAACCATCGGGTCGCCTTGTTGTTAATTAATGCATCGCTAAAATTATGTTTGGGGGCTACTAAGGTTTATTGGGTAGAAAATTATTTCAAATACAGAGAGCAGGCAGTAAAGATTGGAAATATGTTTTCAAGTATAAAGCTAATTGCTACAGGGAATCCCTCTGGGATCCATTTGGAGCCCTTGCTTTTTTATTTCCTTCCTTCGTTAATGACCCAGCCAAGGTTTGTAAAACAGCAAATGCACAACTGTGTGCTGATGATGTGACACCCATCACGCTGGCAGCCAGTGCGAGGTGGGATCCCCTATGTCTCCACAGTGGCGGTGGCCAGACTGGTCTTCAGCCATGTGCCCTGTCGCAGCAGACTGGGGCAGCCTGGCAATGGTGGTGACCATGTTGCATCCAGCTCTGGTCTCAGCCGTGGGGTTGCTCACCATCCTTCTGCCATTTGTAGGAGTCCTCTGAGCCAAAGGAGAAGCCCATCCCACCCCCACCCTCCTGCTGACGTTTTGGAGAGGCACATCAAGAGAGGGCTCTGCCGCTCCCAGGAGAGCCTCACGCAGGTCCCACAGCCACACCAGTGTTGGCAACTGGGCTTGAGGTCTCCATGGGTCCAGGAGCAAGACTGTGTAGATGCAGCCTTGAAAGTGAGACTGGCCTAAGGCCGGTCCTGTGACCAAAGGACTTTGCTTTTACATCCCAGCAACCCCAAAGTACCTGTTTTTCTGAGAAAAGATGTCCTGCCTCAGGGTGACATCCTGCAGGCCTCCAGTCATCCCAGTAGGAAAGAGCAAGTCCTCATTTCCGGGAAGGTTTCAATTTCTCACAGGCAGGGTCGCTTAGTTAAGGAACAAAAATAAAAATACAGTCACTTCCTAGCCCAGGCTCAGCCACGATTAAATCAGGAATCGCCAAGAGGGGCTACCTTGCAGAGGATCTCATGAGGATGCTGCAAAGGCAGGGGTCAAGAGCAAGGTCCTCCCTGGCTCCTCACCGTGACGCCTGGCTCCTGATGTCGACGGCAAAGTCCCTGCTGACCTGCCCCAGGCAGGGATGCCACACGCTGCTGCCCAGGGAGGCGTTTGTGCATGCTTAAGTGCTTTTCTGGACCACAGCCCAAGTGAGCCGAGGTGTTTTGAGTGGCACAGATGGGATTTTTCTTCTCTCTTTTTGTTTTTTGCCCTGACAGCGCCCTCTGATACGTAAATAACTGCACACCGATGACCCAGACAGGTGACTGACCTAGACAAGCACGGAACAGTTTTCTTCATAAAAACCATCCTTGCTCCCCACTCAATTTAGTGATGGGGGGGCAGGGGGTGGAATTAAGCTGTCTTATTTGCTATGTCCAGCCACTGCCTTGCTCTATTTTATTTTGCTTCCTAGACGAAGCATCTCCCCTTATAACTGCCCCTCCTTCCAGCCCCTTTGAGGCACGCAAGGTTTCGACACAAGCCAGGCATTGGGATCCTGCTCCCAGTCTCAGCTCTGAGGGTCTGGATGTCAGCAGGGCTGCCAAGGAACACAGAGGTCTGCTTGTCCATCACCCGAGGACATCCATGAACCAAGCCTGTCATGACCCCACGCCAGGCAGGGCAGGCTGGAGTCACTCAGAAATGGGGATTTACTGATGCTCCCTCTTCCCCCAGTGAAACAGTTGCCCTGGGAGCGTGATGGCAGCCAGCAGCGCTGGGGAGGAGATGCTCCATCTCCCACCGAGTTGGCCCACACAGAGGAATGAAAATTGTGCTGCGCTGCTCAAAACCACTCACGCTCTAGAATTTCTCCTTCCAGAAAACACCAATAAAAAAACCAATTCACAGCCAAAAACAACCACAATTTTTTTTTTAAAGAAGCCGTATGCAGTGAAGGAGGCCACCTTGTCTGGCGTCTGTGGCCAGGCTGGAGCTCTGGCCATGTCCAGTCATTCCCGACTCAATCCCTGCTATAACAGGAAGACAAAACCAAATTATTTCATCACCACTGGATTTTCTTTCACCTCCTACTCCTATGGCTGCCTCTCCTGCCTGGACCAAAGGCTTTTTAAGGTAGGACCTGGCTCTCCCTAGGAGGACCTCCTAGTGCTGGCATGGCCAGCCCTAATTCAGTGGCAGGGACATTTCTGTCATTAGTGGCCAGGCGAGGGACCACGTACACTCGAAAGCCAAGCCTGGTTTCAAGACATCTTCATCCAACACAGCCCATGTTAAGCAGAGCCGTGCGCAGCAGGCATCACCTCCTGGGCTCAGCACCATGCAATTAGTGTGGGGTTATAAAGCTTTCCTTTAACCATGCCCTGAACGTGGAGCCAGTGGTTACGGGCTCACAGAGACCGTAGTTCAAACAGCTTCATCTCTCCACCTTGGCGGCAGGCAGGCACGTCTGCTCCCTGTGCCGTTACAGAAACAACGCTCTTTGAAATGCAGATCCTGCCCCACTTTGTTCCCCGCATCTTTGTAGGTGCCGGATTTACAACGCCCTTGCATCTTGATCACTGGCCTTACACCAAGGCCAGCTGTACCGTCCGTGTACGCTGAGCTCTCGTTAGCGTTCGGGACTGCACAAACCCTGGGAGCCTTTTACCTCCTTTGGCTTCTCTTGACTGATGCTTGGGCAGGGAGACATGGCGGTGCAAAGCCCAGGGTCAGCAACAGCCGGCCAGATCACAGGGTGCTTTTCAAGATCAAGTACCTGGTTCAGAAAGCTGCTCGGAGGAGTAGTTATTCACATGTCTGTCCTGGTGCCAGCGAGGGGGGGATCATGAACAAGAGCAAATTACTGTTCATGCAACAGCAGCTGGAGACATCAGTCCCCCTCCGGGCATGGGCAACCCCTGCACAATGGGGTGCTGCATCCAGAGAGCTTCAGATGGAGATGGATTTGGGATCCCCACGATGCTGAGGCTCACCTCCCCCCAGCGCAGGTGTCTGCCCCAGCCTGCCTGCCCTGTCCTCCACCAATAAGCTCAAGCTGCCAAGCGGAACGTGGCTCGCAGTCTGCTGGCAGACGCCCCATCCTTTTCAATTACATGCAGTCCAATTCCCATCACGAGGAGGTGAGCCAGGAGGAAATGCCACCAAAGTCAGCCGAGTCGTGCTGCATAGTCTGGAGTGAGCGGGAGGAGATGCTAAGCCTGGCCTACACACATCATCTGGGCGTCTTATGCCTGTCCCATGCTGGCTCAACCTTCGTTTAAATTTATAGCATCCATTCCCAAACTGGCAGGATGTGTTTACAATTAATAAGAAGGACGTGGGGAGATGTGTCCTTTTTTGTTTAAAGCCAAACATCAGACACTGTACCAGCCTCTGCTCCCCCCAATGGAAAGCCTGCTCTGAAATCCAGTCCCCAGCTGCCAGCTGAAAAGCCAAACCACACAGCCTTGACCCCAGCAAACATCACCCATTAAAACACATAGGTCTAGTTTAAACCTTTCCCAGGCTAGAGCCTTAATGATTCATGGGCTTTGAGCCCTCAGCCCAGCTTATCCCACTCACTGGGGATGCACTGCAGAAGTGGGCACCAGCACTGATATCCTCTGGGGTGCAGCCAACACACCCCAAAACTTTGGCAGCCACCAGCCAAGGGAGTGGACTCTAAGGGGCTGTTCCTGCTGGCCCAGCTCCCACTTTAGGGGAGCAAGCCCCCTTTTTACTGCCTGCCCTCTCCCCGGGCTTAGGACAGCTCAGAAGGGCAGCTCAGGACATCCAGGAGCTGCCCAGGATCTCCATCCCAGTGCTTCTGTTAGACCAAAGGGTCTGGAGACACAGCCATGACCCAGGCTGCAGGACTGGCCCAAGAAAAGTCCAAAAGCCACCACTATAATGTGGCACAGGAAGCAAACGAGGAAGATTGGCAGCTCTGTGAATTTCCTAGCGCCTTGTAACAGCAGAGGAATTACTTCAGAAAATTGTAACATCTGAGGAAGACTCCAGGCACCAGAAGGAAGCCAAATAAAGCCCTGTGCTCCCTGTTGGCTGACCAGGGAAATTTCTCCCTGTCCCCAGATGTGTTTCCAGCTGTGGTCACTCTCCACCACCTCAGAGAGAGACAGGACCACCACCAAACCCAGGAGCCAAATTAGGCATCAATGGAGATGAGGATTCCCCCCTGGACCCTGTGGAGGACAGCAGACACCCTGAGGCATGGAACTAATATAAGCTAAAGACAGCACGAACAAAGATCAATCCAGTCTCACTTCAACACATCAGATACCCAAGGACTCTCCCCTCTGGAAAGGCTCTGAATGAATAATCCTTCCCATGAATATTGAGAGCTATCTTGAAACAGTGGCTGTCCCTTCCCATCCACCATCTCTTTTGAAGGCCACTCCAGAGTTATCTCTTTTCAAGCCTCAGAAATTGCTTCTAAAATCCCGTTTAAATTTATTTATGAGCAGCTTATCACACAGGGATGCATCTTGCTCGACCAGAGTCCTTACAGAAGCCACCGCATTAAAAACTGGATGTCTTTTAAACCGTACTGGGGATTAAATCTAATCCCACTTACGATAGAAAGTCTGGGATACAGCCAAAGCATTTGCCCTGTCCGGATGCAAGGACCCTTGGCAGGACCCCCAGCCCTCTCCTTCCTCTGTCCCCTTGGGAGGAGCAGGGAGGGAGAGTGACTAAACTTCTTAAAGCCTGGTCCAATGCCACAAAAGATGTATCTATAGACTCTGTGGCTGGAACGCCATAAAATTTTATTTCACCTCCGCAAAGGCTATTTTGGGCTCATCTGCCGTGGAGACCCGGCCAGCTGTGAGCAGAACCTGGCCCTTCCCTTGCGCACCAGGTGATACCAAGCAAGGAGAAATGTACCCATCCAGACATCTGGGGTGGGAGGAGGTCCCCATTATCTGCAGGACTACGTGGCAGCCTTTCCAGCCTGTACTGCAGGGGCGTAGGCCATTCTTCAAACTCCTTGCTGCTTTCTAAGTGATTTCTACCTCCCATTTCACACCAGGAAGGACCATTATGCTTCTGAGACCTTTTGGAAACTTAAATAAAGAGTCAGAGACTATCAAGAGATTTGCAGCTGTGAGAGCCAACGGTGGAGGGAATGCTATCCATCTCCAGGAGTAGATGCTGAGGGGCTGAAAACTGGTGTCAGGCCCCCAGGACCTCCTGGAGATACACTGAGTGCTGGGGCTGGCTGGGGACGTGGCCTCCAGAAGAACGCCATAGACAAACAGCATGTCTGGACCGTCTTTTATAGGGCCACGTGAATTCAGAGGGTCCTTCCACCCCAGTAAAAGTTTGGGATTTAGATGCTCAGCGATACAGTTGGACCAATTTCCTTGATCTTTTATTACCCTGGTAAATAATTTATTGGGACAACCATTTTAAAAAATCCCATAAAAGACCCATAAAACACATTTATCACACAAAAAACCCTGCTCCCCGGCTCCAACCAACAAGCTGAAAACTTGTTTGTATACTTCACTGCACATAAACTAACCAATGCCTTGTGACAGCTTTAAGCTTTTTAACAGCTCTCTCCCTGCTGCTCTTTATTTCCATTTTTCTCTATGTCACTTCAGAAGAAAAAATAAAAGAAGAACCCACTGCAACAGGAGAGGTTCCTGCTTTTGGACAGATATTGACAATTGGGAACTGCCCCCCAGTTTTCCTGACACCTGGTAACTTTAGCAAATGATGTTTCTTTTGGCTGAAAAGCACAACTCTGTGGTTATTCATACTACATTGGGACACCGGGGCTGGGAGCTGCACACAGAGGGATGGATGCGCATGTGACTGAGGTGCTAGTGGTACAGGCATCAAGCCACCTCTTTGTGCCTCAGTGTCCCCCCTGAAATCAGGAACATCCATAAGGCACTTCTGTCTTATTCTGCTGGCAGAGGACAGGGTCCTTTTTGTGTCCAAGACTTGAATACATGGATAATCTAAAAAGAGGGCTGAGAAATGTGTTTTCCCACCCAAAACATGCACGAGCCACATGCACCAAAGCTTTTTGTTGCTCTCTTGGACACCAGAGGACCAGGCGAGATGAAGCCTGGCCAGCAGGACAAGACCTCAGCCTGCTGCCAAAGTACAAAACCAGAACCCAAACCACATTTATTGCTGTGAGCGGGATGTCTGGTACCAGGCAGTGGCACTGCCTCCAAAAGCAAACCCACCCACATCCCTCTGTACTGTGCCCGCAAACCCGGACCTCATCAGGGACAGCTTTGCCCAGGAAAATGCCAGCAAACGCAGATGACCTGGCATGGGGCAACCAACCTTCACACCCAGGGATGGGCTGGGGTGTGCTTCTCCTCTTCCCAGGAGCAAGGGCAGATGTGGGAGCAGCTGTGAGGCTGGATCGAGCCTGGAGCCCTCTGCCATGATGCAGAACAGATCTTCCAACCGTGCAGAGAAGGACTCTGAGAAGTGAGAGCACAGTCCTCCCATGCTGGGTCAGCAGAGCTGGCCATCAGAGGGCTGCCAAAGCACACAGACACCCAGGCGTGCACAAAGCCTGCTCCAGATGGCATCTGTCAGAGGGAGCCAGGAGCTGTCTGGGTCAGAGCGCTCCCCATGCAGAATTTGGCTCTTTCCCATCCCCAGACATCTCCAAAAACCTTCATCCTGGTCCTGGTTCCAACATGGGAGTGATGTAATCCATTAAAATGCCTTTTCAGGACACAGTCAACACTCCCGCTGTGCTCCCCCCTTCATTCAGCTTCCCCTCTGCCCTCCCAAAGCCCACACCAGGCACTTGAGCTACAGCTGCTTTCATACCAGTGTGAGCCAAATTGCTCCTGTCCACACTGGCTGTTTTTCCATAATGGCTGCTCTCTGCCTCCACCACTGTCTCTACAGAGAGATCAGAAGTTCAGAGCAAGCTCGAGCGGCCAGCATGGCCGTATGATGAACAAGCTACAAAAAGAAGGTCAGCGGTGAAAGTAAGCTGGGACTGGGGTCTCTGCATGCTGGGCATCACTTCCGCCCAGCTTCAGTGCCCCCCTTGCTGTGGGTACCCTTCAGGGCACGTGAGCTCACCCAGGCCAGTGAAGGTAGCCCAGCTGCATTGTAAGCCAGTCTCCCAGCAGGTTAAAGCCCAGCAGAGGATCGTGGAGGCTGGGATGGAGAGTGCAGATGCAGGGAGCAGAGACAGCCTTTCTCTATCACATCCCCAGTGTTGTTACTTCTCTCTCTTACCTCATCCCCTTCTCCTTCAATGGCTCCCTTGTTATTTCTTCCTAATATCTCCTCCCAGTCCTGTGATCACCTTCTGCTAGCACCAGCAACACCACCGAGGATCCCAGCTGGTCTGAACAACTCACGTGCCCACCATCCCGTGCATCTCAGCCCTGGTCCCAGCAGCACATGCTGTCCTGGATGGAGATCAGCAAGGATGCATCGCCCACAGCAGCAGAGCAGGGGAGCTTCGTCATTACCATCAAAGGAAGGAAGCAAAATAGACACTATGAGCTGCAGTATGGATTAGATCTCCCCAAGTTGGTGCTGCAGACCTGAACAGATCCTTATGGCCAGGGAACAGACTGTGGCCAGCCTGGGAGAGGCTGGGACTCCAGGCTCAACTTTGGGGCCTCTCCCGCCTTCACCAAGTCCCACAGCTCCTTCAGCTGCCACTTCCAAACTGATGAGCATGTTAGCGGTTAACTCTGTTTGCAGATTTGAAAGTCAAACCCTGCCACAGGAAATTAAAAGATAATGCAAGGAATTATTTAAAAAATTAATCTTTATTAGTCTCCACTCCCAAGCTGCTAATAAAAAAATGTGTTCCTCATGCAGTCTCTATAAAAACAGGTTATAAAGCAGAGGAAGAGAGGAAAGCAGGTGCTTTAAAAAAACATTTTTCATCCCTCTGCCCTGCCTGCCTGTTGTAGCCGTTCATCTGCACCTGCGTGTCAGCTCCCAGCAGTTTCCAACCCAGTCAGCCCCTTTTACCCTGCTAGGTAATTATTCCCCATTTTAATCCATCCCCCTTGTCCTCCCTGTTTTACATCTCCAGGAGATCAGCAACCCCAGTCCAGAGAGCAGCCTAAAAGGTGGTTTAATGGCACACCTTCCTTGCTCCAGGTATCTCTAAGCACTGTATAAACCAGGATGAATTATAGCTCATTACAGAAAGGGCAGGCATTTGGGAAGTAAACAAAGCAGCTATTACAGAAGCCAGCAATAGCTCCACAACACCAGAGCAGGGTTGATACATGCAGGAAACCATGCCTGAAAGAGAGGTCAAGGATCCTTGGCAGCTCTCAGAAGCCAGTATAAGACGATGAGAAGCAGGTGGCAATTGCACGGGTTTATTCAGAAGATGCTTCTGTCCAGAGCTATGCACAAGCAAGAAGCACCGTCTTTGGTTCTTGCTAGTGCTTGAGTCCATGGAGCCAGAAATGGGACTACAAACCACTTCTGTCTCATGACAGCTGCCACCAGTTAGCCAGGCTTTGGCAGGTCAAAGAGCCACCACAATCAAGCAAGAGCACCCAATCTAGCACATGAGAGAGATGGAGAAGCAAGAGCCATCAAACGCACCAGCCGTGTCCACATTACAGTAGAAGAAACAGCCACAAGCACAGCTCTGCGTCCCACCAGCCTTCTGGCCAGCTTAGGAGTGCATCTGGCCTGGGCCTGCTCAGGAGAACACCCGCCACCAGTGCTCCTGCCAAAGAGGTGCCCCTGGGTCTGGTGGAAACACAGCCAGGCCTGGAAGGAGCAGAGGACTTCACAAAAGGAGAAACCGAGACCAAGAGCTGCTGCATTGCACCACCAGCATGAAAGATGGCTCCCTTAACTGCTCCATGCCTAGAGCTGGGGCTGGGGTGAAGGAACCGGCAATCCCCAGAACATGCCCTGATAGCCATTACTGCAGAAGCAGCCTCAAGGGAGCTTTACGTCCAACCTCCCCATCCCCAGATGAGCGCTACAGGCACAAAAACCACCCCATCCCTCCTCCGGGCAGCAGGGGCAAGGGCTGTTATCCCAGGACAAGTGGCTCCACACCTTCTCCTCACTGGGGATAAAAGGAGTATTTGGCCTTTTCTGACTCCAGGAAGGGGAGAGGCAGTGTGGAAATAAACCACCGGTGAGGAACAGGTGCTGGGGGTGGAAGAAGGAGAAAGGCAGAAACACAAGCAGGCTCAAACACGACAAAGAGCAAAGCCCTCGGGAGAGAACGTGCCCGCGGGCGCTGCTGGCCGGGACACCTGTGGTCCCCAGACAGGGGCAGAAGCGGAGGGGGAACGCTGCAGTACGGCGAGGCAGGAGGTGGCTTTCCAAGGGGAGGCTGACTATGATTGATGGTGCTGCGCTGTGTTCTCACTGATGTAGAAAATTAGAGAGAGATCGCTTCAGATATCGGCCCATCTGAGACACTTGTTGTGTCCATCTCCTGTACACAGGCGCCCCTCCTGGGAGCTCTCCCTCCAGCTTGTAGGCTCATTATTCAGAGTGCTGAACTGGGAAAAGCAACACTTTTTTTCTTTTTTTTTTTGTCCCCCCATCTACTTGATTGTATTATTCTTGGGAATACATAAGGTGCTGATTTCCTCGCTCAGCTACTTGAGGGAAAGTTTGTTTGATTCTCCTCAGCTAGGAAAAAGTAGCCCTTCACTTTTTTCTTTCTCTCTTCGCCCAAGGCAGGGAAGAGGCTCTAGAAAAGACAGGAGCCATTTTTTCAGATGGAAATAGCTCCCTAAAAACAGTGAGTCATGTTCCACCCCGGCGCGGATCTGATAGTTGGGAATCACAGCAAGCAACGTTGTTGTGCTAATGTAACCTTGTGTTAATGTCCTCCTGGCAGGATGGTCCCCTCCTGGCTTCCCACCCCTTTGCCATTTAACCAGTTACTGTTCCCTTTATCATAGCTGCTTTTGTCCCTCCACTGCCTCTCTGCTAGATGGCAAATGGTTTTAAAATGGCCTTTAAGTGATCTTAAAAAGTGCATGTATGCTTCCATATGAAATGATGAAGCCAATGGTCTAGTGTGCTGGTTTTGGCTGGGATAGAGTTAATTTTTTCCATAGTAGCTTGTATGGGACCATGTTTGGATCTGTGCTGAAAACTGTTGATAATACAGGGATGTTTTCATTATTGCTGAGCAGTGCTTACACAGAGTCAAGGCCTTTTCTGCTTCTCACACCACCATTGAAGCAGGCTGGGGGTGCACCAGAAGCTGAGAGGGGACACAGCTGGGACAGCTGACCCCAACTGACCAGAGGGATATTCCATACCGTATGATGTCATGCTCAGCATATAAAGCTGGGGGAAGAAGAAGGAAGGGGGGGACGTTCGGAGCGATGGCGTTTGTCTTCCCAAGTAACCATTACGTGTGATGGAGCCCTGCTTTCCTGGAGATGGCTGAACACCTGCCTGCCGATGGGAAGGAGTGAATGAATTCCTTGTTTTGCTTTGCTTGTCTGCATAGCTTTTGCTTTACCTATTAAGCTGTCTTTATCTCAACCCACGACTTTTCTCACTTTTACCCTTCCGATTCTCTCCCCCATCCCACTGGGGGGGAGTGAGCGAGCGGCTGTGTGGTGCTTAGTTGCCAGCTGGGGTTAAACCACAACATCTAGATCAGCACAGGCTGGTGGGTCTTCAGGAGGTGTGTCACACCACAGACCAGGAGACTACTGGGCCCTTGCCTTAAAACAATGTTGTCCCTCAGTAGTAGGCAACCAGTTTCTTCCCAGCCAGGCATGGCATCTGAGCCCATGTCCCTTTAGTCCCAAGGTTTCCAAGCAGGTCTAGAAATGGTAGAGGAACCTCTCTCACTGCTGCCAACACAATCCCAAACAGGCCCTACACTCCTACTGCAACCAGTCACCTCCCTTCAAACTCCCCAGGAGCTCCCAGGCAACTACACCAGCCTGGGGAGCAGCACAGGCTCTTCCATCTGGTAAGCACGACTAGACGAGACTGACCAAGAGGTTGGATATGGGAACTCCCACCTCTGGAAAGGGCAGGGTAATGGTTCAGTTTCCTTCACGACTCCAAACTCAGCCACTGGTTTCTCCTGCCAGCTCTCCAGCTTGGGGCAGCTGAGCTTGTTCCCATGGCAAAAGGGCAAGTTTCTTATTTTGCTCTTGGGTATCTCAAGAATGGCTTCAAAATTTCCCTGCTTTGAAGCCCATCGCCCAACACAGATGTCCAGGCTCCTGAATTGGGGAGCTCCTCACAAAAAGACAGTAGCTAAACCCAACCCTGCTTGGCTCCTTTGTTAAAAGGGCAACCATGCCACCAGCTGCAGCCCTGCCAGCGCTCTGAGCATCCCCTTGGTCACAATGCACTGAGGGCTGGCAACAAGCAGCAAACACCAAATTCAAGCCAAAGCCTGAAGCACTCAAGAAATCCCTACAGGAAGATGACTTGGAACAAAGCGTCCCTCTTCCTCCCTCCCACGTCCACCCGAGACTGACCCCAGCACTGCTATCAGTTTTCCCAGTGGTGGTTAATCATCAGCCCTCTGGAAGTCCCTTCTCGAGGTGCAGAACAATCCCCATACATGCTCCCCTTCTCCATCTGCTAATGGCTTCCCTCCACCCAGGCTGAGCCTCCCCCAGCCTGAGCTTACAGTAGGAAATTAGCATTAAAATGATAGCTTGCTATTAGCGGTGCCTCAGCTCCCTATCACGCTCCAGGAACAGCAAATGACAGGCTGTGATTTCCCTGCCGCGATGCAGGGGAGAGGTAGCAATGGCAGCCAGAAGTGCTGAAGTTACCCAAGGAAAGTTTTAGGCTCATCTCTCCCACCCCGGCAGCCCCTTCCCTTCGCCACCCCCGTCGTGCTCATCCACCGCACAGGCAATCCTACAAACAGATGGCACCTGGGCAGGAAAGCAGACAAATTGGCTCCCACCTGCAGGAGCACTAAGAGCTTTCAAAGCAGACAAGCGCTCGCTCGCCAAGAGCCCTGCAGTGTGGAGACGCCAGAGGAATCTGCCATCGCTCGCCTTCCTCCCTCCTCGCTGCTCAACAGCTCCTGCTGCATCCTTGTCCGGTTGCAAGCACGCAGCTAGCTCCTCCCAGGAGCCAGTGGCAGGAGGGGATGGTTGCTGCTCCCTGAATCAGGCACCTGGAAGAGGTAATTCAGGCCGAGCATCAATGGAGCGATGCTTTTTTCGCGTCAGCACAACGCTTTGGTTTGGAGGGCTCGCAGCTAGCCTGAAAGGAGAGGGTTTTCCTGGGCCCCTGCTGAACATCCATCTGCTTGTCAAAAAAACAGCTCAGCTCAAGCTGCTTGCTCTCTCCTCCTGCCAAACCGGGGGTCCGCCGTCCCAGAAACTTCCCCTCCTTGACCAGATAGCTGTGGCAAGAGCATGGGGAGACTCATTTAATTTTCTGCCTGCCTGCTCCTCTGAGCCCACCTAGCTGAAAGCTTCTTTGTACATCGAGGCCAGGGAAGCAGCTCAGCAGACTGCAGGAAACCAAGAGGCAGAAGGAGGTGAGCAAATCCATGGGTGTTCAAGGCAGGCTGTCATCTCGTTTTGGGTACACAGGTGACCCTGCAGAGTTACAGCATCTGAGCATCTCATAGCTGGTGCATTCCTGCTTGCAGAGCCGCACAGAGCTGGTCACCTACAGCAGGGAAAGGGGACGCAGCAAGGCCAAGACGTACAGGAGCGCTTGGGTGCTTTCAGCACATCGTACATGGAGTCACACGCAACACTGCTGAAAACTTCCATTCAAAATTACATTTTAAGCCACTCGGGTAAGGTCAGACAATCCCTTCCCCTCTCCCTCATCCTTACTTCTCTCCAAAAGCACCTGGACCAGCAAGCAAAGGCAAGTGTCCTCAAGCCCCAGCCTGGCAATTGGCTTGTAATGGGCCTGGGAGGCGAGATACAAAAGGGAGAGGGAAAAGGTTGGTAGCAAAAATCAGGGTAAAATGGTTACCCCTTCCCTGGCATTCCCATCAGCAGCTGAGATGTGGGAGCAAGGAGAGGACTTGTCTGATGATGGATGGCAGAGAACTGAACCTTGGCAAGGCAGAACAGGAGCAGAAGGAAGTACTGCTCCCAAAGGCGATTCTCACACCTCCTTGGGATAAGAAAAACAACCATCAGAGGCAGCAGCAACGAAGGAAGGGAATGCACTCTTCTCCCTGCATGTTTGGTATTCATCTCTGGCCTGTCAGAGGGGGCCACGATCCAACCGCACATTTGTATATTCACTGAGCCGTACACCCGGCTCAGCGGACTCCTGACAGATGCAGATGGCAAAGCCATTTTTCATAAGGTGAGGGAAAAAGGGAAAAAGAAAAAAAAACAAAATAAGACAGGCTCAGGCATCAGCTGGAAAAGGTGCAAGGCAGGATCAGGGCTAATAGAGAACCAGAATCAGATTAAACTCTTGGATCTTTAAGTGCACAGAGGCCCGTCCCCTGCCTCTATTTTCTAGCATGGCCTGGCAGCAGCAGCTACCCTCATTCTCTTCTCCATAACCAGCTGGAAAAAGAAAGCTGGACCCAGAACAGCACTAAGGCTTTGCTGAACTGGCCCTTGAGGACAGAAAGCTGGCAGAGGGGCTGCTGGAGCGGTGTGGGCACAGGCACTCTTCTATGAGATTAGCTCCCGTTTAGAGGAGGTGAGAGACAGCCTGCGGAGAACATTAACGATTAACACATGTTTATCTGCCCCTCAGACCTTGACTTAGTTCAGGCCTGGCCCCCAAAGAGCACGGATGGCCCCCAGGGCTCTGAAGGGGCATCCCTGGCAGACCTCCTGCTGGTACGAGGGTGCCAGCATGGCAAAGGACCACTCTGTACAATGCTCCTCATGATGGCAAACACGGCAGCTCCCAATGGCCCCGATTTGCCTCAGTGACAAGGGTTCGCCCTCTGCCCCAGGTCACCCACGCAGCAAAGAGGCATCAGTGACACAGAGCTGCTTACCAACACAGCAAGAAAAGTGATGCTCGGCACAGTATACATCGTCCCTTCGGCAGCATGCATGCATGCATGCCCCGCTTGGCACTGGGAGCCAGCAGTTCTTGATGTAAGCCAAGGGGAAGGGAAAGAAAGAAGTACCCTCACAGAAGGAAATATTTCACCTCTGCCAGTGACATTCTGCTATTATCACCGCCAGCCATAACATCACCCTCTTGATGTGAAATCTAAGTTGACAGTGACACATGAAAGGAGCGGAGAGGGCGGCAAACACTGCCCAGCTCTTTTTGTAACCCCAAATCTCCCCTGGCTTCCAGCCTCTGCACGAAGCAGAGCCGGTACCTCATCACCAAGTTACTGAACAAGTACATCTTCCTTTTCCAGAGCCATGGGGTAATCTTTCCTTGCAGTTATCCATCTTTCTGGGCAACTCTGAGGAGGATTTAATTTTGATCTCTGTTGCATCCTCTTCATTTCTGAAATGAGAAAGCACACAGAAGCCAACACCTCCCTTGCAAAACAACATGTGTCCATAAGCTGAAGTCACCAAAGCCTGAAGCGTTTCTGGTGCCAAAGTCCAGGTGCTTTCAGACTCATTGGAGGTGCATTGAGCACCATCAAGCCCTGCTGCCTGTGGCATTTCCAGCTAACATTTGCTCCCCTTGCCCCGGGAACAGGCGAGCACAGAGCTGGGCAGCAAGGCTTGGAGAGGGTTACTGACGGGACCTAGTAGAAATGTCATCCAGAAACATACGCTTCAAGAAAGATTCATTCCCAAGCAGCCTGGCTCCATAATAAAAGCATCAGAGCAGCTGACTTGCCTCCCCCCAATCTCAGTGCCTCCAGATTTATCCTGTCTCAGGTCTCTCTCCCTCCATAAGCCAGCATGTGCCTTTCCTTTCAATAGGCTGTCACTGAAACTCAGCCAGCTGAGATGGTAGGAGAAAAAAGAAAACAAGGCAGGTGAAGGGTTCAGGAGAAAAAAGCTCAAGAGCCAGGTTTTCCTCTAATTTTGAGTGCTCTCAGTTCTGAAAGGGAAGAGGGGGAAGTGAGAGGTACCTTAATGTGAGAATGCTCCAAAACCAGAAGCCATCTGATTTTGTGTCCCAAACCAATGCCTTAGCTGCCAGGCTGTGTCACGTCCCTCTCAGGAAGTTCAAATCACATTCCTGATAAACCCATCCCAGAGGACATGAACATCTCTGAGCCTGTCACCCTCCCAGCCAGGGGGCCTCTTCTCAGAGGGCTGTGCATGTGGTGGGCACCCAGAGAGCAAGGAGAGGAAATGAGGCTCCCTGCAAGTCGGAGTCTTGAGGAGTGCTGAGCACCGGCTTACCTTCACCGCAGAGATGTGGTGTTAATGCAATATCACAGGCAGCCCCAAAGAGAGGACAGTCTTCAGGGAGTTAAAAAAAAAGAGAGAGAGAAAGAGATGCTAATGGTCCTTTGCAAAGAGCTAAAAATAGCCAGAACGGCCAGAGTTTCTGTTGGGTTTTTTATTTTCTTTTTTTTTTTTCCCCCAACAAAAGAATGTGCCACACAAATTAAAACGATTTCCCTCCAACCTGCAAGACAGGACCAGGCAAGGCATCCTTCAGCTGTGACTGAAAGAGACAGAGCCTGCCATTGTCAGGAGCCTGCCAGCCCCAGGGAGGTGAGGTGGGGGATGGCAGACACCGACTGCAGGGATCCTGCTGGCTAATTCCCAGTAACTGGGACAGACAGGTCCGTGCCAGGCACCCAGCTGGGGTGCAGGGTGTATCTCTCCAACACAACGCAGACATCAATAGCAGAAGTGAGTCCTGGGCATCTCAACTGCCCTGGGGGGATGCAGACTAAGAGCAGATGCCTGTGACAGTGGGCTGTGGAACAGCTTTTCATGGAGCAGAGAAAGCCTCTGCTATCCCAAAGGCAGTCCTGTTACATTTGCAAAACATGATAGGCATGAGCCCATGATACCTCCTGGACCCTTGGACCTTATCACCCAAGGACATCTTTTTCCTGGCCCATGCTAGGGTGCCTGTTCAGGTACATGGCTTGCAACCTAGCACCCATTTCCTCCATTCAACTGACAGCCAGTTTGCTTCCAGCAGTGAGTGCTCGGCGATAGGCAGGGAAAACCAAAGCCACCCCCACAAGGCTATAAAAGCACTGCTTTGCCGTGTCACAGCTGTTTCTCACATCTGGATGCAGACAGCACTTAAAAGTGTTGCAGCTGGCACCAGCTCCTCAGTTAGCATTTCCCCATCCTGTTAATGCCAGGCAGGGAAGAGGTCCAGCAGCCGAGGTGAAGGGGCACTTCATCTTTGTCAGGTTCTCCTCCGCTAATGAAAATGTTTCTCCAGCATGTCCTCGGGAAGGCTTCCTTCAGCTCCAGCCCTCGCGTGACTGAAGGCTAATCTCTGTTACTCTTCGCTGAATGACAGCCCATGAGGAAGGTGATGTATTGTGTTTCCCTTCAACTTGACGTTTAATGGTGCTGGCAAAAGAAGAAAAAACACCGGATGTTTCCAGATTGTAAGTGAAATCCTCCCATAACATGGAGAGAGGTCAGGGCAGGAACAGAGGCCTCACAGACTGGGACCAGAGCTCACCCCTATAAATTCAACCCCCCTTCAAAGGGCCACTTCATGTGCCAGTGTGTCTCCCTCCTAGAGGAAGTCCAGCTGATCACACATGGCCACAGGAGACAATGTGTCCTGCAGCCACCCTGTGGGACATGACTGGCCTCCAACGAGCTCCCCATCATCAGTTTGGTCAGTGCAGGGGCCTGGAAGAAAGGCCAAGGTCTGGAGTGCAGAATATTTGGGGCCAGGGAGGAGAGCACGTCATGGGGGCTCGGCACTCACTGGCGGTGGTCTTGGCTCCTCTGGCTGGCTTTGAACTAGTCTCTGAAGCCTCAAGATGTGAAGTTTTCCAATCTGCAGTGTTAGCTTCCTTTTAAAATGCTTGGAGACCTACTGATAAAGAATGGAGAGAAAAAATTAGGACTACAATCCTCTTGCTGGTGTGCTGCTCGCACTCAAGGAGATGCCTGGCTCCATAACACACCAATCTTTCTCCTCTGCTCCAGAGCCACAGCTCTGCAAACACTCTCCAGACCATCCCCACCAACTGTTGCTCTCATGCCGTTTCTGCCCTTGCTGGAATAACCCAATTACCCATCACAGCGCTCTCGGCACCCTCCACCTGCAAAACTTTGCAGCTTTTCTCCTTTTTTGCCCCTACAAAACCACCAGCATTTGTTGAGGACATCCAAACACAACACCACCTCTCCTGTTTCCTTTTCCTTCCCCTCCTCCCCCTCTCCCTATCTTTTCCCAGCCATGCCTACCACTGGCACTGGATGTGGGGTGCTTACCATGGACCACACAAAATGCATCCTCCAACAGCTAAACCTGGAGGAGAAGAAGGACAAATGAAGAAAACAGACAGGAGGAAAAAGAAAAAAAAATTTTCTAATTACTGGCAAAAAGTTCTACTTAATGCTCACCCACTGTGCAACGTGCCCCAGACACAATCACTCTGGTAGGTGAGCACGCAGGGTGGCACACCGCATACCTGCATGCACAGTGCACAGGTGAGCACACAAGGTGCTTGTTGAAGGTATTCCCACCTGTTTGGTCACCTATTTGGGCACAAATGGCCACAGCCCTTTTGGGGGCCTCCTGTAGTCCAGTCAAATCAGGGACAGTGCTTTTCTCTGCTCCCACAAGCTGTGGCCCAAGCCCTGGGGCAGAAGCACCTGTTGGGAGCTGAAGCCCAGCATGGGAAATTGCCCGAGGGATGTCCATCCTCATTCCCAGACCCCCCTGCCCAGGTTACCTGGCTGTTTTTTCTTCCCAGGAGGGATGCCAGCTACAGACAGCACCATGGGCTGCCTGTTGACGCAGCTGCAGACAGCGCAGCTCTTGCTGACAGAGACGCCTTCCCCTCCACAGGAGGACATGCTTTGCTCCCAGCCAGGGGGAAGGCGGAGGCACCCAGCATGCTGCCGCAGCGGAGGATGCACTCAGCCAGCCGCTAATGCTTCCTACTGTCTTGGAGCAAGGGGATGAATTAGCTTTTATTAGCTCTTGCGAAGAGCACATCACTCCTGCCCTCTCCTCCTCGCACAAGACTCATGCACAGACTCAGCTGTGCTGCAAGTGAAGCAGAACCAACTTACCTCCGTGCCAGCGGCCCCAGTCTCCTGTTGGGTCTTGTATAAATCTTATAAATCTTAAATCTTAGACAAGGTGGGAGTTAGGATAGAGCAATCCTCCTAAGGGCGCTGCAGGGCCCTCACTGCCCAAAAGTACTTTAAAAAAAGACAGATGCTTGGCTTTTACTTCCAGATCTCTCAGGTAGCACCACACATGGCTTGCAGGAGGGCATGGTCTCCATGCCATCAAAGCCAGAGCCACTGCAGAGTCCCCACTGCTGACACCTGGACTTGGGGCTGTTATTTGAGGGGGTTGCCTGTGGTTTCCCGCTGAGCACTCCTGCCACACGACGTATTCCTGACCCCCAGCACCCAGCCATCAGCACGGCTGAGGGATGGTGTTGCTCCAGAGAAGTCTCTCTGAAGTCACTCTGGGGCTTGTTAGTGGCGTGATAAAGGGGATGAATGGCCTCAGAGAAATGCTCTGTCTCCTGCTGTGGCATTCATTATCCTTTAGCCGGGCAATTCTTCACACCAGCCAGGAGCTCTGGGCTTGCTCATTTATCGTCCTCAGGGGCTGTTTTCCACAAGAGGCCACACTCTGCACTTGTGCTTATCGCCCCAGGCAGCTCGAACGTGCCTGAAGAGCCCGCAGCACGGCAGTCGCACAAGACGGTTGGGGGCAGAGCAGTCCCTCTCCTGGGTAGTCTCTGAGCTCATCGCCTTCCTCCCACACAACCAGCTTGCTTTCCCAAACTCGCAATTTGGTGATCTGAGCCACAGCTGCCCCCCCAGATCTGCAGGAAACAGAGCTAGGCACATTTTCAGCCTGATTTCCTGAGAAGTGCAAAGCATATGCAATCCTGCTGCATCAGTCTGTCTTCTGCCCACTCCCCAGCAACTTCTGACACCGCAAACAGATTTCAACCTGATCTGACAGAGAGGCAGAGGTCTCAGAGACAGTCAGAGTCTATAAATTTCATGGGAACAGACTGTCAAACAGAGGAGAGACATTATTAGCATCTTCCAAACTGTAGTGTATCACCCTTATTAGACATCAGACAATCTGCGTGGGAGAGACAGAGATGCTATAAATATCCTGGTAAGGGGAGACGCTCCATTCAGCACATGCAGCTTACTAGACACCAGAGAATCCAAACCCAAGCTATATATCCACAGGAGATGAGGCTTCATGGATCCCACTGCACACAGTACTAATGGGAGAAGGTTTTGAGCATGCTTGGCTGATAGGAGAGCCAGCCAGCTAAGATGTCACTTTAGCCTTTGGAAAGCCTCTGGAAATGAGCTGTGTGCTCTTCTCTTGCCATTCTTCCACTGACCAAGCTGAGGTCCCGCTGCACTTCCAGCCTGAATTGCCATCCCAGACTTCTGGATGAGTTCAGATGCTCCCTGAAATGGAAGATATGCCCAGCTCCAAGGGGGAACACTGATGGGCAGAGTGGCTCCCTCACCCCTGCAACCCTCCCATTGCCTCTGTGCCACACAGACAGAGATTTCACCTTCCAGAAAGATGTTTCATCCACAGGCTGCTGCCAGCAAATGCCAGGAAGGCAGCCAGAGTCTGAGCAGCTGCCCCGGGGAGCTCACAGCAGTATCACTTATATATCAAGCTACCCATTAGCAGGTTGACTGATTAGTGGCACTTGTTATTGTGAGAGGGAGCTTGTCCCTCTACACACAGGTCCTTGCTGCAGACCACTCACCAAGCCAATGCCAGCACAGAGCTGGCAGGCAGCAGCAGGGGGGATGCAAAGCTCAGCAAAGCTGGCAGGACATAGGGAGTCCCAGCAACCCTTCCTCTTTCTCCTATAAGCTGAAGGGGACACAACAGCCTCTTGGTTCTCCTTTAAAGTCAATTAAACAGTTTGCACATCATGCAGTGCGATACAGCCTTTGGAGAGCAACACCAAGACGACATTTACTAGAGCTGCTGGCTGGCCTTCCTTGCTCACCTCCTTTCAGTGACCCAATTAGGAGACCCTCATTAGGCTGCTCCAGGGTGGAACCTGGAGTTGCTCTTGCCAGGAACTCCCGTCACTCATCACCACTCCCTGCTACGGGAACAATTAGCGGAAAGCATATGGTACGTGGCAGGGCAGTGAAGGTGACCGGAGCTTGCTAAGTCTGACCCCAGCATTTCCATGCTGTCTGACCTCACTGCAAGAAAGACAAACCCCATATGCAGTTTGGGGACAGAGCAGGGTAATCCCTGTGCTCATTTAGGATCTGCGCTGACCCAGTCATTACCTGTTCAGAGTGTCATTTCAAGCCTCAGGCATCCCAGAGCTCTGGAAGTAATTGAGAAGTGGGAAATAGCCTTTTTCCCTCCCGCTCGTGTGTGACACTGGCCCAGCTGGCAAGATGCATTTTGGGACTTCTCTGATTCACCCGATAAAGGTCAAGTCCCAGGAGGGGCCATCAGCCCGGTGGATCACATATCACTTGTGGAGCAGGGCTTCAGCTCCACAAAAAGATAATTTAAACATGCACTACAGCACGTCCTTTATTCCAAAAAGAGGATTTACACTTCAGGGGTGCTTGACTCCCTGTTCTGCCCAACAAAAGGAGTGATGGGGATTAAATCCAGGCTTGCTTTCGTTAAAAAAAAAACCAACAACAAACCAACAACAAAAAAAACCCAAAATCCAGAAATCCAGTCACTCTATCCTAATTGTTCTGATGGAACCTTTCACAGCGTTGCATTGAACTAAAGGGCCGCACCTGAAAGTATGCCAAGAGTGGCATGAAATGTTAATGTTGCAATTAAAACAATATGAATATTGCAGCACCGCTCTGCTGCTCCCCATCCACTGAACAATTCTCATTCAATGGAAGTCAAGTTACATTTGAGGAAATAATGAGGTCTGCTAATTAAGTCTAGCCTAGGAAGACAGCAGTCTTAAAAGGAAAAGAAAAAAAGTCAGATCTCCCCAAAATGTGTACATTTGCTGCTTATTACCTGCAAAGGGAAATCATTAATGCTGTGCAATGCCAGGATCACAGGTCAGTGCCATTGTCTTATTGCACACATCTAGAGGAAATTATCTTTTTAATGATAAAACGCGTAAGTCATGACCTGCTTTGTCCCTAGGAGCTGAGCGGGAAATGCTGGGCTGACACTTTCCATGAATGCAGAAATCAGGCACCTGACAGTGAATGCCAAATCCAGGCTGGGCTAGCGAGAGGCAGGCAGGGGCTCCAAGGGGCAGAAGGCAGCAGATTGCTTTCAGCTGACACAAGACAGATCCCAGCTTGCACAGAGGGAAGGGACTCGGCCTCCCCTGCCACCAAGACAGCTGAGTGGCGGTGACACCAGCTCAAGCTGGTAGAAGCCATGGGGAAAGAGACCACTGGGTCAGTTCTGGGGAGGGAGAGACTGGTCAGGATCATCATGTGTTTTAACTCTAACAAGAGGCAACAGAGGAAGACCTCCTTCCTGCTCCTTGCATCCATCAGTTGCTGCCCCAAGACACAAGCGCATGTTGCAATAACATGAGGACACAACAGCCTAGAAACCACAAACATCAGGTCCATGGGTCCTAAAGAAAAACTGTATCAACACACTGCACCCATAGCTTCCCCACCTTCTTGTTTTTCATAATCTTCCCAAATTTCTTTATCTGTGACAGTGGTTGGGGCTGCCACCATGTCTCCCATGTACTCCCCAGTCCAGATAACTGCAGAGGGAGGCTGGGGCGGGGAGGGTCTGTCACTGTGCATATTTCATGGGAAGAGCAGAAGGCTGGGAGCAGGCCCACCACGTCTTTCTGCTGATTTGGCTACCTTTTCTCTTTGTCAGAATTTCAGGAGCACACAAGACCTACTCATCCTCCAGGCCTGAACTTTGCCATTAGGCCCAATCTGACCAACCAGCATGGAGTTGTCTAGGGGCCACAGAGCAGCTTGTTGTCTAAAGAGCAGGCTATGGCAGTCCAAATCTCTCCTGCTGCCAGAGCAACACCCTTCCCTAACCTACTTCCCAATTCTCCAGAAGAAAATTCATCCAATGGAGCAGGGTGAGGGAGGGCACTGGAGTCCTGGTCCATTCCTTGACCACTGCTGACACTCTGAACTTTAGCCTGTCTTTAATACAGACAATCTCCCTTGTAAGATCCAGAGAGAGATGGAGCCACACTGACTACACTTGGAAACCCAAAGATCCAAATGAGGGGGAGCTCAAACCATCAGGAAGGAAACACTTCATTTGAAATACGAGAAAAATCAAGATTAAAAGATCAGAAAGGACCTTCCAGGTCCTAGGTTGTCCTAAGGGACTCGGGATACCATTTCTATCCATCTGTAGCCTCCTGGAGATGAAAGAGAAATAAACCTATTTGGTCACCAAGGTTCACCCAGGAGGATGTCCCCACTTGCCCCCACCACCAGCAGCTCACTGTTTTGCGGGCGAGTAGGTGGTCTCCTCTCTCCAGCCCACTTCTCGCTATATTTCTAGATGCACCAGCACTTGCTGCTACCAAGTGTCTGTTCTGCAATAAAGAGCAATAAACATGCCAGAGTAATTAATGTCTTAACAACTTATTACAATCCTCAGATAATTAATCACAAAAGCTAAACATGCTGTCTCACCCTCCTAATGTGTTAATGCTCTAATTATTATGCCTCAATTAAGGGGAAGTCAGCGCTCCTTGCTTAGAAGTGCATGTTTAATAAGGGTGCTTGAATGCAGGGAAGTTGAAGCGGGAAGGGAGGGGGTGATGGGGGTTAAGGAAGAGGACACCATTTTTAATGAGGTTTCATGGGTGGCTCGAGGCAAGGAATTGACAGCCCCTATATGGGATCTCACACACGACCGCACGTGGAACTGGGGGCCATCTGTGGTGGCTCTGTGCTCCACTTCCCACTGGGCTATTTATAGGAGAAACAGCATGTGGGGCACAGAGAAGGCAGGGACTGGAGATGAGCAGTTACACCATGGATCTGGCCAGCGCTAGACAGCAGAGCAGGCAGCTTGCAGAGCAGTCAGCAACAGAAGTAGGTGGTCTCCTCTATCCAGCCCACTTCTTGCTGTATTTCCAGACACGCAGGCACTTGCCACCACTCCTGTCCCACGTGAAGCATCTCTATTGCCCAAATCTCTCCAGCATGGTCCTGTTTCCATGATGCACCTTGCCTCCGATCAAGCTATGTCTGGGACATCCCAAGGAGATGATAAGAACAGCCCCTGAAACCCACAATTGCTCTTGGGATGTGACAGACTGACTCATCTGATTTCAGCCATTGCCTGGTGGTTTTCCACAACTCCTTGTTGTGTGAGGGAACAGAAAGCCATGCCTCAAAGAGCACGCCATTAAAACACACTTGTTTTATAGGTGGGGAAACTGAAGGCCAAAGAGAGATATTCTGTATGGGACTTCTTGGTGGTTACTACCACTGCATCTGCCTTTCTGGTGCCTGGCTCTGAACCTCGCTGGATGTTGGGAAACCTCAGAAAGAGGTTCTTCATGGTGAGGAGCTTGAGCAGACTGTAACAATGAATGTGGGACCTGGACCCTTCACTGTGCAATAGCAGAAGGTCCCTGCTGCACTCAAGACGCAGCCCCGCACCCATACAATCCTTGCTCTTGGGGAAGACTTTTGGTACAAACTATAGTCAAGGCAAAGATGGCATCACCTCCATCCCACCCAGCAGAAGTGGTAATCCTGGAGAGCAAAGGGCTCAAGACATAGGACTCGGTGGGAGGTGGCACAGCTCTGCAATGCAGCAGGCATGGGAAGCTGGGACCATGATAGCCAGGCTCCAGATCTTGGGACCATACAAGAAGCTGCAACAGAAGAATGGCTGGAGCCCAAGTCTCCTAAACAAAGCCTATAAAAATTTATTTTTCCAATAAAATGCTTTTGAAACAACTCCCCTGCTCAGGTGGGTCTTCAAACAAAAGAAAGCTTCCCCTGAACCAGCCTGGTTTCTGTTCCATCCAAGCTTTTTAAAATTTCTCAGACAAATGAATCACCAGAAGCATTTCCAGCCTAGGTTCGACTGGAAAACGATTGCATTTCCTCAAGAAATAACACACTGTTTAGGTTTGAATGGTTCCCTCTGAGGAATAAGGGAGAGGGAATAAGAAACAAAACAAAACAAAGCAACCCAGAGGGGACATGAATTTTAAAACCCATGAACAGTTTAGTTTTCAAATAATCAAAATTAAAAACTATTTCATGTAGTCACTTCCACAAAAATAATTCTATCACCCTGATTCTTTGGTGATGTCTCATGAAAAACAAAAGAAAGCTCTCCACCTCTGCCCACCTCACCTACAGTACCTCTGAGACAGCAACCTGCCGGCAGTTTGACTGGAGAAAAGGGGCTGATGTCTCCCCATAGAGGCAGCCTGTGGATTCCCCCAGGGATGAGGGCTCCAAAAGAAGACTTGTGTGTTGGGCCTCTCTCCACGCTGCTTTTCATTCCAGCATCAGTCTTGACCTGCCCAGACTTTCCCTCATCTCTTTAATGAGGATGATGTTAGACATGCAGCCCTAGCTCCCCGCAGTTGGCTGGAGATACTGCAGCACTTCACTGATCTCAGCAGCTTCACTTCACTCTGCAAATTGCTGCATGGAGACTCCACCAGAACCCAACCTGTCCTGCAAAACCTGACCATCCAGGACAGGGCCATCAAAATCTTTGAAATCTGAGCAAACAGCCTCACTAGGGAGATAAAAGGTATATGATGTCTCTTGAGGAACCAAAGGATCTTTCTGCTGCTATTTGCACTGACTGGTGGATTGGGGAGTTTTCTATGGCTGTTGGCATCTATGTTGTTCATCTATGCTGAAGATGGCTGTGCTCAGAGATGAGACTGTTGCCTTCTTTCTTTTCAAACATACTATCCAAGTCTCTCAGGCACTGCAAGGAAGTGGCTAACGGCTTTTGTACCTCCCCCTTCTCACCACTACCACCAGTGGTCACTTGAAAATATGGGCCATTACTTCAATTCTGGGGCTAGAAATTTTGGCTTGGTTATACTAGACTTGACCTATTCCAAAGCATCAAGTCAGCTGAATATCTGATGCCAGGAGTTTTGGAGAAGTTGACTGGCTTATGTTAGTATGCTCTGGGGTTGGAAAAAGACGTTTACCTAAAAGAGTGCAGTAGCACATAACTCCTGCGCCAGCGTATTTTCCCTGGGATGCTCTGGGCTCTGTTTAGCCTGTACCCGCCACCAATATGAGACAAGGCATCAAACCTGAGCCTTCCTCCCAGTACAGTGGGCCCACATCCCCAGTAATCCTCACTCTGCCCAGCCAGAGCATGCTCCTATTCACACTGGAGCAGACGAAACAGAGAGGGGAATCACTGTGCTCCTTTGCACCTTTCCCAGCTGAACTCAGGATCAGCTTCTTGGAGCGAGCCACTACACCAAGAGCTGGAGATCTGCTCCCAAACACGCTCACACAAAACACCTGCAGCCAGCAACCACCTGTGGGCATGTTCCCAGAGCCCTAGAGCAGGGCTTGAATTTTGAGGGCAGCCTCAGGAAGAGAGCAGATAACCATTACATGAATAGATACAAGATGTAACAACCATCAGACAAAACAGCATCACTGCTTCCCAAAAAAAGACAGTGGGCCCGAGTGGATTAACGTGCTGGACCAGGAAGCCGGTGCCACTGGAGCCCAGATGCCCCCAACCCCAACCTCACAGCCCCCTCTAACAAGAGCTTTCTGAGCTCAGCTTACCCCCTCCCTCCACATGCTGCCTTTAAGACTGCGTGCAGCATGACAGCTGGGAAACCCAATCTGGTACAAATTTTGTTACAACCCTGCTGGTTTTTATCCTTGTTTACCAGCATTAATTTTAACGGCTTTCCCTACATTAACTTTGTCCTGAACTGGTCAGAGGAAAATTCCTGCTCACTTGCCTTCTGGAGAACAGCCTGGGTAATCTTCCCTTGTCACATAACGGCCCACCTGGGCTCCTCAGGAACGACAGCCACACTGTGTACTTTGTTGAGGGCAATAAACTTCCCAAGGCTGTGGGATGAGGATTTACGTATCCCTGAATACACTGTTCGTTCTTTGTTCAGTTTGGGTCTTGGCTTGTGCTGGTACAGCAGGTGGAAATTTCTTCCTCCTGTTCAGCATGGAAGGGAACTACTAAGCCTGCACCAAGGAAATGTAATGCTTCCAGGCAAAGTGGCAACCTCCCCAAGTCTGGGCAGCTTTGGGCTGAGTTCATCACTGGCCATCTGAGTCTCATTTTTCCCTCGAATCATTAAAATGCCTGTAAAATAGGTCCTGAAAGAGATAACAGTGCTAGAATATGCATGGAGAATGTTTCAGAGAGGTGGGGAGCAGGAAGAGAGGACACCTTGTCCTCTGCACCAGCCCTCTGCTCTGTGATGCCCAACTCTGCCCATGCTGGCAGAGTTGGGCATCACCCAACAGGCAGTGCCCCTGTTTGTGCTGTCTCACGTGTCCCACACGCCTTTATTCACAGCAGGGAGCAGAGGTGAGGATGATGCAATGCCTGAGCTTTCTCCCTCCTGTCCACTCTCACTCTTCTCATCTCTGGCTCCTTCCAGCCACCATCCTGGCTTCCTGAAGGAGACATCACAGCTCCATCCAGGCTGGGCTCTGCAGGAGAGCAAAAGATTGTCCTTCCCTTTGTCACCAGATGCTGTGAGCTGTGGTCCCTCTCCTTTCTCCAGCTCACAGAAAGGTGCGATGGCTCAGGCCATGGGAAGGAAGATAAACACTCAGGACTCTTTCAGCACCATTCTCACCCCGTTAAAAAAACAGGGCAACAGCTCTTTCCACCAAAGAAATGCAAGGGTTCAATTCAGGCATGTTTCCAACATTTTCTGTCTCTGACAGCATAAAAAAGGAATATGGTTACACCAAGGGAAGCTATTTGAGGTATCACATGATGCCCATACTTTAAAAGTACAGATGTTCCCTCCATGCTCCAAGGGGCAATTTGGAAGACAGAGGGCTCAAAAAATCCCACTATATCCAACCACAAGCACCTGGGCTGCTGTAGAGAGAGTGTTGCCATGGAAAGATGAGGGAGGCAGCAGTGAGATGGCTGGAGTATTCCTACCAATTAACATGAAGAATTTTGACTGCTCTGCTGTGTTTTCTGCAAGAGCCTAGCAACCACCTCAAAAGTGTTATTCACACATCTGAGAAGTGTTTAGCAGGGTCACATGCCTAGTAAGCTATGTGAGCAGGGAGGGATAGCTCTCCAGACAAGGCCCCTTGAGCATGGGCACACTGCATGTATGCAGCTTGGACACCTCAACTCCTGCTCCAGAAGGCTCATGCACTAGGTGCAGGCAGTCATCGGATCACATGGGACACCAGAGTGAGATCGCAGGGCAAGGGAGGGGGTGACATGCAGGAGACAGAGCCACAGCTGCAAGGAGAGGAAGACCTGAAGAAGGAACTAGACGTCCTGCCTTCATGGGCCAAAACAGGGCAGCTTGTCATTGCTCAATTCAGAGATCCTGGCTGGACAATCCCCATCACCAGCAATCCGCTGGTGATAATACAAGCGAACTTGCAGGCTGCTACATGGGTTCACTTCAAATGCACTGTTTCCACAAAGACCCCTGCTACTCTGCCCCAATAAAACAGAAGAAACAAAACCTCCAAGATACTTTGCAACATCTCTACTAGGCACTAAAGAGTGAATGACCCAGAGTCAGAGGCCACAGCATCCTACCTTCTTCCACCCCCCTGAAGTAAAGAAAAGGCAGATACTCCACATGTGCCAGTCTAGCCTCTTCCACAAAAGGGGCACTACAAACTGACAAAGAACAGCTTCTGCCCATTCATTAAGTTCTTGGCATTAATTGATTTCTCTCCAACCAAGGCATAAAACCCAAAGCTGCATGCAAGCAGCATCCTAAAATATCCTTGTAAATCTCAGCCACCACATTCATTAATTACAACCCGGTGATAGCTTAGGCCATTAGTTCTGGATGGTAACTTCATTTATTCCCACGTTAATGCTCGATGTCAGTGGTTATCTCATTACCACTCTATTACTTACCTACTTAATCCATCATTGCAACCCAGGCCAGAAGGGAGGAGCAGAGTTTGCCCTGCATCTGTAGGAAGACAATGCATCAAGTGTAGAGCACCTAGGAATCACAAACAAAACACTTCTCTAATCTGCAGCTGAGGTTATATCTATTAAGAGGAGGAAATGACACAGACGAGTGTTGTTAGGAACACAAACACATTCCAGCATTGAAAAATTGTGGATACTGAGGATTAAGTTTCCTATTAAATCAGAACCAAAAGCTTTGGCAAGAATGGAAATGCATGTTAGTAGTCATACAAAAAAAAATTACCTTAATTCTGCCCTCCTCCTCCTTGGACTCTCCTTCTTCCAAACCCCAGGTTAGATTTAAACAGTTTCTGCCTTTTGCATGCTAAACACTTTTAAAAGGCAAGTCAAAGTATGGACACTGGGAGCTGCTACCTGCTGAATGCTCCAGAAAATGTGCAGGCAGCATTGCAGATACCAGTAGCCCTGAGTGCTAGCGAAAATACACCTAAAGCCATGTAAAGATACAATAGTTACTGACATTTCAACGCACACCCAGCTGGAGTTCCTCTTGTTTTGTGAGCAGGCGCTTCCAAAAATGTACTTTATCACACCTGCTGTACTCCTGCCTGTCCCAGGACTTACTCCGCTCACTGATCCAGCCCCATGGGTCTGATCGGGGTGTTTCAGCACAGCAAGACTAGCAGCTTTCCCTGTCTCATTCCCTCCTTCTTCTCCCAAATAGTCTTGTTGGAGACAGCATTTCATCATTCCCCTGCTTGACTGAGAAAAAGGGAAGCCCTTTTTATGTTGACAGGATGTGCAACCAAGATGTGAGCTGGGGAGAGGGTTCAAACGGACATCTCCCCTGCAGTAAGGCAGGTTCTCTTAAGAGCAAGCAAAGTATCTCTGCTCTGCCCTGCCCAGATATGATGCCCCCACAACAGGGCAGATGACTCTGTTTTTTATTGCTTCTAAGCAACATGATATGGAAGGACTGAAATCCTCTAATGTGGAAGAAGCTGATGCCACAAAAGCAGGGTGGAGAGAGAAGACACAGCCCCAAGACGATGTCAGGAGTGAAATATCAATGTTTTCCTCTGTGACCAGTAAACCTCCAGCTAACATGCCTGTGCTGGCAAAAGTGGGCTCTAAATGGTGCTCTGCCAGAACAACTGACAGGGCAAGCCTGCAAGATGCCACAATCAGATGTAATTAAAATACCTTTGCTGTCCTGCTCTCCATCCCCTCGGCAATGAAATCCATTACAGGGTGTGGAAAGAAAATTGTTTAAGATGTCCCTGAAGCTGGGTTGTTGACACCAGCATAGACAGATGGATTTTGATACACCCTTGATTAAACAGCTTTCTGCAGAAGGCAAAGAGGGCAGGAAAGGAGCTGGGTGATGAGCCAGAGGACCATCCTAGAAACACTGGCTATTGCCCAGGGAAAGCAAGTGCTGCTGCAGGGGAAAGCTGCCCTGTCAACCAGCCAGAGGCTAAAACAGCCTCACCTCCCTGGGAAGCAGGCTGCAGCCCTCTGCTCCAGTGCCAGGCTCCTGTCCCTGAACTCTCTGCTCCAACTCAGGCCAGCAACACCACACACATTGCTGCTTCCAGCCTCCGATGAAAGGCCACGGTGAAAGAAAGCCACAGAAAGCTTCACACAGTGCTCATCCAGTAGCAGAGCCAGCAATATTTCAATTTTCCATGGAGTTACACATCATGGGGGGATTCTCCAGGATGCAGTATGATACCGGCTCCAAGTGCAGTTTTCCCCATAGGCATTCATAACATCTCTCTCTTCCTCGTTCTCTCACACACAGATGCTCTTGGACTGATAAGGATTGAACTCCCTTGGTGGAGAGGGGCAAAGATAAAGTCTTCTCCCTGGCTGTCTATTTATATCAAGCTGGTAGGAACTTGTTATCTTTAAGATCTCTGGCACGCACAGCTGCAATCAGCCATCAGGCTGGAAAGTTATTAGGGGTGGGCAAAAAGGAGCCAAAAACACATTAACTCTGTTTTTTCAGGGAAGCAAATGAAAGGCAAGAAGGAAGGGTTAAGGCTGACCTGGCCAACTCTTAGAGACCTCAGAAAGAGGAAACGCAGGTAGGACAGAGGGTCAAACATAGCCCAGGAGCTCAGAGCACGGCATGAAGCTACCTGCCACACCCAGAGCTGAAGTTAAATACATTGAGTGAGCACACAGGCTCTGCAACCCAGGGTGCTGCAGGCATAGGTGCAGGTCATGGAACTGTACAAATGAGTGGCCACCGCTTGCCAGTCCTGTGCCTGTGTAATTCTGGCCTACTCTCATGGCCAAGGGCTCTGCAGTTGCTGTTACCTGGTAGAGAAGGCTTGCAGGCATGTCCAACAAGAAAAGGGGCTTTCCCATCAAATATTCCTCAGGCTTTGCATACGAAGATATTTGACAGAAGACTTCAAATCAGGAAGAAATTATAAATCAGAAAGTATAAGATTCTCAGCATCACCAGCTCCTGCGGTAGTAAAGCCCCTGTTTCTGCACAACACTCATCTCTCATTCCTAATCTACTTCAGAGCGTTCAAACAGAGACTTGAAATTTTTAATTCCCCCTGCTCCCTCCCATGACCTGAAAGAACCAGCAAGAATCCCATACCTAGCAGCCACTTTATTATTTTTCTGGGACTTGCTTGTGAGTGCCCTGTGCAAACCTGGCACTTGGGAACTCTCAGGTGCTTGCTTTTGCACTTTGAGACTGAGGTGGCTTTTGGTCCCAGCTTTGCTCAATGCAATACTCAGAGTCCTGGTTCATAACCACAGTACCGCTCATCTTCAGATCTGCAAATAGCTGAGAGGCAGCCAAACTCCCTTCTGAGTCACCAGAAATCCAACCCCATGCTAACAAATGAACAGCCCAGCCAGCTGCAGAGAGCACCACATCTCTACCTTCCCTGCAGCGGTTTAGTCTGGGTAAGTATAATCATGTCTCCAACAAGAAAGCAGGGGTTTTTAAAATGTGTTCACCAATGCATTTCACTTAATAATGTTTTTTAACACTGTTTCACAGCCAGCCCATGTGAAAATACAATTGCATCTCAGACAGAGAGGAGTGCCCTTCCATGGGGTATCACAGCCACTTGTAGCCCCCATTTTTGCATCTGGGAAAGGACTGGCGGGGGGCAAGCACCTTTATCCTAAGGCTGCCTTAAGCAAAGTCTCACATTTTTTAAAATAGGGCAAGAAGGTCACATTTACTGCTTAGCAACTTTTCTCTCAAAAACAATCATCGCCCAAAACTTACCATGGCTATGTGTATGCAGGCACCTGCTCACAAAGATGAAGGAGCAGTTGGTCCTTGCCTTGATCTCTGATAGTCTGTTCAGAAGCTGACATTTGAGCATTTTATTCCCCCTGCAAACAAAACACATCAGTTGAGCGCTCCCAGGGAAGTAGCAAGACCAGAGCAAATTCCCAGAAAAAGCCTTGGCAGCGTTCCCTCCACTCTGCGGCTCCGAGCAAGATGGAGTAACAGAGCACGACACATGGAGCAACAGAAGCTGAACAACACACGTGTTACTGCAACAAAAATTAACAATATTAGTGGAGAAGGGGAAGGGAAAGCACTTGCTAACAAATACTTATTAAAACACAATCTTATCCTCATCTGACCCTAATTCTGATTAAGGAAAACTGGACAGACTGGCATTGCTACTGAGGCATTCAGGCGATACTGCTGACCACCCATGTATATAATTGCCCAGGAGGTCCCACAACAAGGTCCCCTTGCCTTTCCTCCAGCAATCTTACATGCGTCAGTTTAAGTCACCAGTATTTTTAAGGCCACTCAGCCCCACTCTCCAGGCTCCCAGAGTCCTCTGACGTAGTCAAAGCATCTTCCAGTCACCCCAGACAGACTCCTAGACCAGCTAGCTCACCATGCACCTTGTTCACCGATGCCTCTCATGGACACCAAAGGACACACTCATCACAAGTCCTGCAACCCCCACAGAAGATCTCCTTCCACCCGTCTTTATCAAAGATCACCAAGGGATGTTCTTCCCATCCAAGCAAGCCTATTGAGCTGGTGTGCTCCATTAAGAGGAGAGATAAATCTGCTGCCCCAAATAGGGTTTGGGGGCTTCAAAGGCCATCTAGCTTAGGACCCAAGTATGCCTGCCCTACCAGTAGCTACACCACTACTTCACAGGAGCACAGGGAAGACCAGATTTTATTGAGTTCAGGGACCATATGCATAAGAAATCTTGGGAAAGCTAGACACGTGCTGAGTGGTTTGACAGACTCATGAAAAAGGCCACCGCTGCTGACCGTCCAGCAAGCAAAGGGCTTGGTGCAGCATTCCTATCAGTCACTGTCTGTCAAGCATAATCACATGGCATAATAATATTCCTTAAATACCTTTTACATTTAAAAAAGAATGAAGAACCAGAGGAAAAAAATGCTGTGATGAAAGGGGAGAGTTGAAGTTCAACCACTGTAAGACAGTGGTTGAACTGTCTAAAAACAAACGCACATTTCACATTTTGAAATCTGTAAGAGCTTATTTTCTGTTCCTCAGCTTCAATTGCCTCTTTGCGAGTGAGATTTGGCACCAGCCCAGGTCTCCTGAGGAAGCAGAGGCAAGGATTTTCCAAAGGATTTGTCACCCACATCTCCTCCCGCAACACTCCCTTGGGGATTTTCTAACGAGCAAGGTTCTCCTTTGAAAAAAAATCTGCCTTTAAAAGACTGGGCCATGGCCACGAGAAACCCAAGAGCAATATTTCTACCTCAGACCTAGCTCCAAGCCCCGTGTTCACCTGCAAGCCCTGCTGCCCTCCACCTGTTTAAGGAGAATGTTTTCATTACTGTTCAATTTGCAATGAGTTTAGCTTCACATCCTTCATTGGATTATTTTTGTATTTAATGTCCTCTCCTCTCCTCCTCTTCTTTTTATAGACTGGTAATCCAAGTCCCTTGGTAAGGCTGAGTAATCTTGATCAGATTTTAATCAAAGTAAGCCAGATCCTCAGCTGCCAGTATTGATGCATCTGCCTTTAAATATTTGAACGATGCTGATTTACCCCGGTGAGGCACTGGCCCCATCCGTTCAGAAAATTTAAATTCCTTCCTATGCATCAAGCTAAAACAACAAGACAGAACAAGCAACCTGCTGCGAAGGGGTTTTAGTTTATAAAACCAATACCCAGGATTTCAGAACTAAATGAAAATCTGAGATAATCCCTACCCAAATCCAGCCTGGGAAAAGCACTCTGGACAGATCAGTATCAAGTAACTTCTTAAAACACACTTTTTCCTCTTATGAAATCTACCATCAAGTCAGAGTTGAAGGGCAATTACCCACAATGCCTCACTCCTTGACATGACCCAGAGAATTCACATATAGAAAATGCATATTTTACCCATGCAGGCTTCTCCAGGATGGACCTGCTTCTGCTTTGTTCAGCAATGACCCTTGTGTCACTGCCAAACCCCAGCACCCAAAATCAGCATATTAGTTGGAAAATAATGAGATTTCTGGAATACAAAATGTTGGCTTCATTTTTCCTTACCTTTAAAGATGATATCTGCCAGCTTCCCTCCACAGATCAGAAAGATAAAAAAAGCACTTAGATGAAAGAGAGTCTCATTGAATTGCCTGACTCCAGGAGACAAGTTTGAGGTGGAGATGGGGGCTGTCCCACAGAACTTGTCAGTATTTGGACTGCAAACAGTGTCCAAGTGAAGCCAGAAATAGGTAATTGCCCACAAGACTCTGGTAAAGGCAAGACAAGCCAGTTACACTGATTTACTTCTACATTTGGGGTAAACTCCTGAGAAACACCAGGGATTTCGCAGGTTCTCTTTGGTCATTTCCACTGAGACAGAGGTTAAATCAAAGGCAGCACATCTTGTACTCACAAAAGCATCACCTGAGAAGTTGCATCAGCACATCGCAGTAAATCTGCATTCCCATCCTTACTCCTAGGAGGTTGGAAGGTCTTCAGAGTTTGTCAGAACCACAGTCTAGTTTAGGCCCAGTCCTGAAAAGCAGGAGAACAACCTGAGGACCTCAGTCCCTCCTTCCCTCAGGAGGTTGAGGTTTCCTACTCACCTTTTCCAGCCATGGGCTAGACCTGCCCTCCCTTCTACCTCCAGCTGGGTTAGCTAACGAGCCAACAAGCAGGCAGGCTGGGATCAAATCCTCTCCTGCTTGTGACTGTTATTGACATCCTGCTCCACAGCTAGATATCTTGGTTTTGTTCTCCACACCCCAAAGTCAAACTGGAGGAAATATAATCACCCTCTTGCAAGAGCCCAAGACATAGCCCAGCCCCTGAACTGCACTTGGATCTGTATAAGGTCCTTCATACAAATCCAGTAAAACCAGTAACCCATTCAACTGAGCAAATACTACAGGATTAGATACTGCCCTGCTAGGGACAAAACGCCGGGAGTGTCATTAAGATGTTTTTACTCAATAAGGGGACCAAAGCAGGGCTGTGCATAAAAAAAACATGAGTCAGCTGATGGTTGTAAGGAGAAATTACAAAAAGGCAAAGAGCTAGGAATAAGGAAAGAGCAAGGACTTGTCTCTTTCCCCGTGGCTCCTCCACAGCCCTGTGAGTAGAAGAGTGCTCCAGTGGACACAACCCCACCAATTTCTTCCCATACGGAAGGAACACTAAACAGGCAGCAAAGCCCTGGTGTGGTGCCCAGGGACTGACCCCAAACCCTGCAGGTCTGAGGGGTTGCCCAGGCAGAGCTTGCAAATGACTCTTCCCACTCACTGCCACCCCAGAATTGATTTTTGGGAAACACAGATATGCATTTAGCCTCTGTGTCTTGGGAGGAGTCAAAGGCTGTCAGTAAGCATAGAGCTGACAGCATGGAGCTTGGAGGAGCGAAGAAAGCAGGAGGGAAGCAAGGATAAGGGACCACTTGCCAATTCTCTTAGTCCTAGCAACAGGGAGGCGAGAGACACCAATGCATTCAGCAACAAGGGTTAAATCCAAGTCACTGGTGGCTCTTCCAGGCTCTAGACTTGCCAGGCAAGCAACCCATATGGCATCAATCCGGCTGCAAGCAGACACTTGGGAAAGCCATGGCAAATCAGCTAAGGTGGGACTCAACACAGGTTGCATATTAATAGGCATCGCACACATATTAAACCACCCTGTAAATAGTCTCATGAAGGAGCCTATATGGAGAGCAACTGCAGGGGGGTTAACAAGCTTCAGTTCCTGCAAGCAGACTGCATCTTTTGTCCTTTCATATTAGCCCTCCCAAGCATCCCTGATTCAAGACACAGGTTCCTGCAACAGATGGTCTTATTAGTGTCTGCATGTAGTGACAAGGAGACAACAACAGGTGGCCTAGACAGTAACTGAAACATTTCACCCCACTTGCCCCAAAACAGGTTCAAGATCATGCCAAGGGCAACCAGGATCAAAGCACAAAAAAGATGTCATGCATAAGCGGTCCACATTATCCTCACATGCCTTCTGCGCTGTTAAGATCTCAGCTGGAACATGTTGTCCAGTTTGGGATGCTGATCTTCAAGACGGTATGAACAATTGGAGACAGTCCAAAGGAGACAGACAACACTGACTGGAAATCTATAGGAGATGGTTGGCAAGAAGAGATGGAAAGCATTTGTGATGCTCAGTCTAGAGAGGATGGAGACATGGTTAGTCTTCAGACAAGCAAAAAGGAAGGGGAAAAGAAAAATAACTGTTCTCATCTCTGTTGTGGAAAGGACAAGAAATCCTAGGCTTAATTTAAAACAAGGGACCTTTCAGCCAAACATTAGGAAAAACTTTCCAAGTGTATGGACAGCAAAAGCACCAGACAGTTGTGAGATCTCCACTGCGTTCTTCAAAACATCCACAGTTAAATTAATCCCTTTGGGTTATGCTACAGAAGACCCCATAACTCAGCCACGAGCCAGTCAAGAAAGTTACGAGTTCATTCTGCACTGTGACGTGGGGAACACATAGTCCAATGCCAGCGAAAAAGAAATTAATTTCCAACTCATCATAAAAAACACAAAAAAACCCAAAAAGCCACACAGCAGCTACCACATAGACGGACCTTTAAAAACCCTTCCAGTGTGAAAAGGCCATCAGGGGAGGGAGCGGGTACGTGCTTTGAGCGCTGGCAGGAGCAGGGGGAATGGAAAGGAAAAAGCCACAGCAAAGCTGGGTCTGTTAGGGTTGTGGCAAACAGATCGAGAAGTGCAAGCAGCGATACCCACCTGTCAAAGCAAAGCTCTAGCCCTACTGAAGTCAAGAGGATGCTCCAAGGGTGTTCAAAGCTGTACTCTGTTAAGTGACTCACCTACCATACACTGCTCAGTTGTGCCATCGGCAGGAGGGACCTCATGCCCTTGGAGGACCGCCCGTGGAGTCTCGGGTGCTCTCTCCTCTGGCATGTGCAAGCCTTGCTCTTGGCTGGTGGCTTTCTTTACCTCTGCTGAGACAGTCCTGTCTCCAGGTCAGGCCATTTCCATGGTGTAACTCAGGACCAAGCCCCCAAGATGACTCAAGCACTTCATGGGTGCCAATACAAGGCAGGAGCACAGGGTTGTGTGTTCTCAGCAGCCACAGAAGAAAGAGTTTTGGGATGTCCATATTTTTTATTTATATATTTTTACATATATATACCTCTCTAAATAAACTCTCTATATATATCTCCAACCAAATAAAACAATATATATATTTTTATATATATAACCAAATGGAAAAAAAATATATATACACAACCAAATAAATCACAAGTACAGCAGCTCCTCAAGCCTGAGGCAAACCTGGGTGCCCCCAAACTCTCCTGAACTTTGGATTCTTTGGAACATTGGCAGGAGCCCAGGATTTGCACCATCCTCCTTGTATTTTTGTTCCAGCTGCTTGCTGACCTCTTGTGCGAGTAAAAAATACAGCCATTTTGTTGGCTGGCTTATCATGGGCCTGCCCTATTCCAGATCCATTTGCTCGAGCTAATTCCTGCATCATATCTTCAAATTTGTCCAAGCCAAAACTTCTTCTTGTGTTCTGTGGCCCAAACCTCCCTGGATTTGAGCTCTTCATATATTTTTGGCTGGATCTGTAGTTCAGGGAGCTGAAAGATGCTTGGAGAAACCAAACTCTGCCTATTTGCCTCAGCACTCATCTGAAAACACAGGTCGATACAGATCCACAATAAAGCCTAACTATCCGATGGAGAGTTCCCTAGGTACATAGATAAGGCTTGCAGCAGGTTTCACTCCAGATCTAGCCATTCCTGCATACCAGACCTAAATTTTAAGCCCAGAAATATTCCTCCTGAGTTTCTCCTCCCATGTTGACTTGTGCTTGTGTGAGGCTTGGCTCACACTATCACACTCAATGTATTTGCCAGACTAAGTGCAGTCAAAGTCAGCTCACCTGAGAATAAACTTCTTGACCTCTTCCACCACTCCTTTCCCCGCGTGCATCATAGAGAGACCGCAAGACATGTCTGCAGTGAACTATTATCCTCTGTGCTCTGCCTCCTGCTTTGTTTATAGAGAGTCTGGGGAGATTTGTGGGCCTGGTGATGAATTATAGGGAGGAAGACAAACATATTTTACTGTTCTGGGCAAGGAGTGCTGGAATCCCGTGGACATCTGGAGGAATTATTTGCAGAAAATTAACATTGTTTGTCATTTGCATGATGAACTTCTGGATCTCAAATGAATGATGGGAAGAAACCGGTGGGAGATGTTCATTATCCCTGATGGAGTGAAGCCCCTTGACATGATGCTAAGGTCGCCATGATCTATGGACCTGCTGACTGACAACTCCGAGTGCTCTGGAATTGAACACACAATATAACCGGGGGCGTAAGCGATCTGCCACATTAAATGCCGAGGCGTTAATAATTGTTGCTTGCCTCTGATTGCCGGAGTTTTGGATGCACTTGTTCTGGCCATCTCATAGGGCACGTGCGTTAACTCCTTCCTGACTAATTCCAGAGGACACAAAATTCAGTCAGAAGCACCTGCAGGTATCCAGGCAGCCTCATGGATTGAAACTTCCAGGCTTTCTTGTTTACCTCTTGATGTGCCTTTCGGGAACATGCTCTCAGCAGCTCCCTGACACAGATTCCTCCCCTCTGCCTCGGCAGCAGTTACAAATCCCAGGTGGCGGCAGATGAAGTGCCTTCACCAGCCCTGCAAGGGAGACGCTCAAATTCACAGCATGGCAGAAAAGCCCTCAAAGTTTTCCCCGTACCACACCGCAGCACACCTCATTCCTCTGTGTGTTAATCTTTGCCGCGTGGGAGCTAACTTCAGGTTTTTTCCTTGCAGCTCTAACCTGCGCTGATGCCAGGGAGCAGCTCATCTCGAGAGCTGGGAGCACCGCTAGCTGCAAGGCCGGGTGGCAGGCACCCAGAAGAATTGCGTCTGAGAATCATCATCTCACTTAGGACATGGCTCTTGTTCTCTCAGCATCTCAATTTCTTCCTTTGAAAAGCTGAAATATTCCTTGATCTGCTTCTGAATTGTTGCTCCTAAGTCCCCTGAGTTGGTGTTTCCCAAACTGGGGGGCGAGGTCCCCTCTGCTACCCAAGGAAAGAGGCATAGTTGGGGTGTAGAAGGGACATGAGGTCTCTCCAGAGGAGCAGTGCAGGTGCATCAGCCGTGACAGCCTTATTAGAGAAGGAAGCAAAAAAAGCAGAGGGCACTGGGGCCCGGATCAAATTCACTCACAGAAGCACTGCCTCAAGTGCTTTTGTAAGCTCCTCTAAATTCATTTCCCAGTGCTTTCACCCCCCTACCTCTAAGTAGAGAGAGCAGCACTCCCCTTCCTCACAGGGCTGCTGGGAAGACAAATTCACAGACATTTCTGAGGCAAGAAAGCAGGAGAATGTATACTTGCTGAAAGATGTAATGAAAAACCAAATGTTTTGGGCACCAGGACCACCCCAGCATCACCACATGACAAGGAAAGCAAAGGAAGTCCTCTGCTGTGGACTGCAGCCTCCCCAGGAGTGCGAGGGGGTACGATTCTGAGGTGAGATAATTACACTGACAATATTCTCTGTGCAAAGGTACTGCAAAAATATGCTGACACCTTTTCTTATATCAAACAAAGCACCGCACTGATTAACATGGGCAGAAAAATTCAGCCCCTGCCTTTGAAACATCTCGAGGCCATGATGCCATGAACAAGTGGATGGGACAATGCAGTTTGATTTCGTCTCGGAGACAGGGGACGAGAGCACCTTATAGATTTCAGGCAGGTGTGGGAGAGCCAGCACTGTACCCACCAGTGCTCTGTGAACAAACACAGCCCAGGGGATGGCTCCACTCCAAGCTCTGTCCCCCCTTACTGGGACCGGAAAGAAAAATGAGCATCTGGAAGTCCATATGAATAAGCTAATGCCGCAGGGCTGTCAGTCATGTGTTAATACCCTTAGCTAAAGCAACATATTGATCCTGATTGCCTGGAATTGCACTTGAAAAGGGCTGGGTGACATTTCCAAGGAGACAGAAGCTACTTTCAAGTCAATTAGCAGCATCGGAGGATTCATGCCGAGGGGACGCGCTCACCTCTGAGGAATGCCAGGAGAATGAGAATTGAATTAAGCCTTTTCATACACTGAGAAACAAATCCTTTAATGGCCTGTAACAGCTGGCGGGACACCCAGGGTCACCAAAAGCATGCTGGCAGCAGCTAGGTGAAGAAGTTTCCCTGTGATGAAGCTGAGGACTGCAGAGCAGCTGAATCCTTGCTAAGGGCTCAGGAGGGCATGCAGAGGTGCACAGGGTAATCCTCTAGATAAGGGAGCAGAGGGAAGCAAAGTTTAAGTTCTGTGTCAACAATGCATGTAAAGCTCTTCATTCCTCTCCAGGTACCTGACCTCCTCTTGGGGCTCAACAGGAACACCAGAGCCGGCAGCATCTCACGTATGACTGAGCAGCATGTGACCCTCATGGAAGAGGCATTTAGATGAGGTCTTTTGCCTGCTGCCTTCTGCAGAAAATTCCTTTCTCATATGGATCCCAAAGACTCCTTCAGAGCCTAGGATCCCAGGCAGGTTTGAAACCAGCACAGCAAATCCAAAGGCAGAGAAATTAGGGTAACTCTGCAATCCCTCTTATTTTTCTACTTGCGGGTGCTCTGACCCATATTTAGTTTCCATGGTTCCTTTTATGTTCCTATAAACATGAGGCTTGTATCTGAATTCAAGGCTTTCTGGACAGCTTTACAGAGATGATTTCCTGCTCTCTTGCAGCAGCTGCGGTCATTCTGTCTCACAAGCCAAGGAGCACAACACTTCAATCCCTATGCAGGAGGGCAAGGAGCTCCAGTGAAAAGAGCTTTCTATCCATTCTGCAAAGTGAAAGTGACCGCACCAGCTACAGACTGACCGAGAAGCCTCAGACCTGAACAGGTCCCAGGAGTATTTGAATCTTCCTGAGTATGGCACAGGACAAAAAACTGGAAAGAAGCCAGCGCACCTGTGTTCTCCAGTCTCAGTTCTGCAATGAGCTCTACAATCTCTCAGACACTGTGGGTTTCCTTGTGATAGCATCCCTCAGTCATGAGCCCAAAGCCATCTTCAACATACTGACAACATTCGGAGGCCCCAGAAATGCCAGTGTTGTTCTTCTGAGTGTTGCACCAGCCCAAGGAAAGCTGCCCCTTGCCCCCACCTTCCAAAGCCAAGTAGTTCAGCCTAAGCCTAAAGGCCAAATCATGTCCTCAGCCCCTTCTTCATCCACCCACCTACACCACGGATGCTGCAGCAAGAGCTCTAATGGGGCTAATACTTCTGGCAGAAAACCGCCACTGCAGCAGCACAAGTTTTACTGGGTGTGTAATCACAAGATTTGCTACCCATCGTCACCACGATGCAGGTTTTCCTGGTCTAGCACAAACCAAGACCCTCTCTGTGCTCTCTGGCTTTCCCCCCTCCCCTCTTCTCCCCACTGCTACAGTCCTGAACTGAGGAATAGAGACAGCCAGCTCCAGTCCCAAAGGAAATAAAATGGAAGTTGTTCCTTTCAACTCAGCGGAAGAAAAGAGCCCGTGTTTATAAACCTGCAGGCTTTGAGCAGAATAAATGAATTTCCTAATAGCCCCTGCAGACAGGAGGAGACTTGGGAAATGGATTCCCCCATGGGTTCACCATGGAATGTCCCTCTGAGTTTTTAACCAAGCATTTTCTCACCAGAGATTCTCACACGGCCAGTGATTTTCCAGAGCAGAAAATGACAGCAGAATTCTGACACACATCCGACATGTCCTGCAGAGCCAGAGCCCCCATTCTTTTGGTGACAGAGATTACGCACACCTCAGACCACAAATGTCTATCCAAAGCACGGCCAAAAAGATTAAGAAATACATTTTCACTAGAACAACACAGTGCAGGGTGTCAGGCTCATTTTGCAAGGACTGGTAGGAGCCTGGATCTCAATTAAAGCCAGCAGGGCTCAAAATAGCCTTTTGCAGTATTTCCAGCCTGTAACATAAACCATGGGTCATATTACTGAAATCACCTGAGAAACACAAACGTCTGAGGCTCAGCTTCAAAGTGACCCTTGTTTCAACACCCACATATTTTCCTCCGTGGATGGAATATGGTTAAAAGTGACACATGACTACCACTTAATACTAAATAAGTCAACCAGACCACGTTGATGCAGTCAGGGGCTACGCTTACAGGTAAGAGCAGATGCACAGAAGTGACTTTTCCAAGGCTATACAGTAAATCCAAGGCACAACAATCCCAGGTCTTCCAATCTCCCCCTTTTCTCCCAAACCATTGTACTTTTCTTTCTGCTTGCTATTAAAAGCCAGCTGAAGGGATACAGTATGGCTGCATGGACATGCTCAGCAACCAGTCCTCTAGTGAGGAGCACAACCGAGAGAGAGAATCCACTCCCTTTGTGAGATGGGAAGAAAGTGGAGGGGAACAGCAGGGTGCTCCTGACAAGATGGGAAGGAAAGCAAAGGGGTTTTATTTTTTGCCTTTACTGTGAAGAGATGTCTGTATTTCCCTTATTAACAGCAAGGCTCAGCCCTAGCTAGAGAACAGCAGGAGAGGCTAAAAAATGGGGTCTTTTCAAAGCACCATTTCTCTATAAATATCAAGCATGAGCTGTTGCCCACAAGAGCAGCCCATTACATTTCTGGGGCTCTCTCACTCAGCCATGCAGGAAGCCAAACTGGTTGACTTAATGACCCTTTCTGGGTTTCAAACAGAGCAACATCATCCCCCTAACCACCAGCAGCCCAGAAGGACCTACTATGGTACTAAGCCAGTGTAAAACATGGGACAAAGTCAACTTTGATTGTTCCAGGGTCTGTGGGGGCAGAGGAGAGGGTTCAGCTCACTTCCAGGCCTGAAGGACCTGAAGGACCATCAACTCATCTGTATGGATATGCCACTATGCGTGCTGGCATATTTTATCACTCTTTAATAAAAAGAGAAGTAGTTCCCTCTGCTATAGAGCACCACGTGCAGGACGGGCTGACCCAACTGCCCTTAGCTCCAGAAGGGAGTCTGCCACAATGCCTATAGGGTCATGGATGCTGTAGGAAGGGTGTGGGGACAGACAGAGGCACCAGAGGTGGATGGCTTAACCAGCCAGGTGATGAGCCGCTGGGTTAATGGTGGGCTCTGTGCTGGGTGGGTGGAAGGGGAGCAAGCAGGTGTCTGGGAAAGCCGAGGGGATGGGAGAGGGGGATGACCTGCATCGAGTTTCAAAGCTGTTTACTCTGGCCCTAGTTGCCATTACGAATTTCTTCTACCCTGGGCAAAGAAGATGCAAAACCCAACCTCATATGAAGTTGGTTTTTGCATCTTCTTTTGCATCTTCAGGTCATTTTTTTTTTTTCACAGCCAGCTTCAATTGTCTTCAAACCCCAGTTCACCCCAGCAATCCCCATTACAGCGGCCTCAGCAAATCCAACAACCCCAGGAGTCCACATCCCCGTGCCAGGAAAGTGCTTAAATACACACACACACCAGGGAAGATCTTCCTTCTACCTTCTCATATCTAGACCTGAGGGCTCAGCTGTGTCTTCTTACATAGATATTTATATGAAGGCAGGGGAATTAAGTTTTATTAAAATAAGGGCTGTGATTGTCTCTGTCACATGCTCCCACGACACAGGAGTTCAACATGACATGTATCACCAGGAGGGCTACCAGTAAAATTGCAAGAACTAGCAACCAGAACACCTAAGTTCAGGCCAGAGGCAAGGAAAAGACACAACACGACAAAGGGCTGAACATCTTGTATTGCTCTCACGTGTGTCCTCAGGTCAGGTGTGGAGCAGAGACAGTGAGGCAAGGCAGCAATGAAACAATGCGGATCATGTTTTCCTTGCCCTGTGCCATTCATACTCTAAGGCTGTTACAGCTGCAGCCACGTGTTCCCCACACAGCTACAGACAAAGAGGATTTTATTTTCTCTCTAAATCTAAATCTCTAATCCAAAAACCTATGGATAAAAAGCAGGGTTGGGAAAGGAAACCATGTCCAGCTTTCACCACCCAAGAACTGGCTGCCCAACAGCCTGGGTGCTAATAGGACAGAGATAACGATACTGAAGTGGATAAAATCAATCGTTCCGTAAAAGCTTTCTGGGACCATTAGTTAATTAAGCTGCCAACAGATAAAGGGCTATATAAAAAGCTCTGATCACCTTCAGCACCCAAGATTAAAGAAGAGGACCAGGTTTTGCTGCCCACCCCCTGCCTACCTGCAAAATGCAAACCTATTCTTTCTCTGCATGCTCTCTACTTTCACAGAGTAGCAAGAGTTAAAAACAAATGCACGCTCCTTCAGCAAAAGCAAAGACACTGCCAAACACATGAACACCAGGGAGAAGGCAAGCACATGCCTGTGGCTTGCAAGCTGCCCAGCTTTATTATTTCTTGAAACAAAGACATCACCTAGTGCAAAGATTTTTCAAGAGGTACAAGGGATGCAACACCTGCAATGAACCCCTTCCAGACCCATTGTCTTCTTGGGAGCATCATTTGGAAGATGCCAAGCAGCTTTTTGCTTTGCCCATCCTCAGCTCACCAGCAGCCACATCCCAGCTTTCCCTATAGATACTGAAGTGGCTTCATTCTCACCCAAGGAATGGTGGACCTACCCTATCTGTGCTGTGCTCCAGTGGTCTCAGCAGAGTTAAGCCCAGGCAGGGTGTTTCTAGAGAGTGCTCCCCTCTGCAAGGTGATCTGAAAGGGAAAAAGGGATTTGGAAGCCCAAGAATGGATGGGAGCAAAGAGGCACTGTTCTTTAAAGACCTTCAGTAACAGGGCATTCTCATGAAAACCACAGAGCATCATGAGGTCTCAGCAAACAGGAAAGCCAAGGATTGCAATTACCTTTTTGAACACCCTTGAAGATGCTACAGGACTAAGCAGTGCTCTCCTCATCCTTACCTTTCCAAAAGTGATGGCTTCCCAGTGTACCTTTACACCGCTGGTGACCCACATTCCCATCCTTACGTTTAAATCTCACTCAGGAGCAGAAGCCAGAAGTTAAGTGGCTTACACACTTCTGCTGAGATGAGTAGCATCATTTTCTCCTGGCTCCCCACGTGAATTGCAGCCCCCTCTGGGCAGTGCAGAATTGCTTTTGAAGAGCAGCTACAAACACTTCAGCACTTTCTGAGCAGATAAAAGGAGAGCTGTCGAATCCAGTACATTCTGGGGGAGAGAGAGATTTTGCTTCCCAATGGCTGTTCGCAGCACTAGCACAGCCTGTCTGTGCTAGCACCGTCGTGCTCCAGCAAAGTTACCATCACCACCCCACACTCATATTTGCCGTAGGATAGAGGAGAACATTACTCCAACAGCCTCTGGTTAACACGCAAATCCCAGCAAACTCGTACACCTCCTGCTGCCATCCAGCTTTTCTGAGGCACTGACTCCCAATGTGCTAGAGCCAGAGACGGCCCCTGTTTTCACAGCTAGTTGGAGGGCAGAAGCTGGAAATGCTGTAAAGAGGAGCTCTGGGGAGGAAGACACAGGCACATCCCAGCACTTCTCTGAAACAGAGCAGTGTGATGGGCTCCTGGTACATCACAACAGCACAGCATGGATGCAGAGCATTGCACCAGTGGCAGTATGGCCCCATAGTGCTAGTGGCACCCCAAAACCAGCAATGAAACCATAGGACTGAGCAGTAGCATTTTACCCCTCCTCCCTCTGTGCCTCGCTTATCCCAATCTCACAAGGCCTTCCAGCAATGCACAGCTCAGGAATATCTTTCATTACTTTGTTTAAATGCTTTCCAAACCCATTTAATCTTTAGCATCCACAGTATCCTGTAGCAATGAGTTCCGCAGTTTGCCTACACATCGTGGCAAGCAATTTCTCCTTTTGAAGCATCCACAAAGTCATTTCACTGCAGATGCAGAATGACATGAAAAAGCAGGAGGCAGTCCAGAGGAGAAGAAATAAAACCATCACAGCTTTAGGAAGAAGAACTGGCAAGGAAAGGTTAAATGAACTAGGTTCATTCAGCCTGGGGAAAAAAAAAAAAAAATTAAAAAAAAAAAGAGAAGACTAAGGCACGGAGGCATAACAATCTTCCAGTAGCTAGCAGGTTATTAAGACAGCAGTCGATTGTTCTCTGTGTTCACAGTGGCAGGAGAAGAAGAAATAATTTAACTTGGAGCAAAGAAAGCTTAAGTTTAGACATTAAAAAAAACTTTCTTACTAGAACAGATACCAGGGAAGTTGCAGAATTTTTCACCGGAGACATCTATGGAAAGGTTAAACAAACACCTGTGCAGAGGGGAAAGGTGTAATTGATCTTGCCTCAATGCCCATGTACGGAGTAGATTATCTGCAGAGGCTCGTTCCAGCCCTCTGCTCTGTGATACCAACAACAAACTTTCAAAATGCTTTCTTCATGCATTTTTAATTGCATTTTAATTTTTGTCCTCATATAGCTTGAGACAAGTGTAAAAAAAGAAGCTGTGCCTAATAAATCAGAAATTACACATTTTCCATTTCTCCAATGTAATAAAGAGATGTAAAAGTTCCAAATCGGAATAGATATATGTTAAGCTATACAGTCGCTCCAATAAATATGTATGGGTGTCGCGTCCCCTTCTGCTTTGCCAAAAATAGTACCAAATTATGCCAACCAATGAGAAACTATGTTTCATTAGGAAATGAACTTTAAAATACAAGATTAAAATGTGTTTTTTAAATCAAGATTTCCTGCTTGTTGATTTAAATCATGATTAAAATGGGTGATTTAAATCAACCATCCTGAACAAAACATGCATCTTTCTCAATTCTTTAGGGTAGAGAAGACAGTGGTACCTTGAAGATCAGTCAGATAATTCTAGTTTCTACTGCTCTGCTCTTTCTCCAGCTAAGCAGTCCTACCACATTCATCTTCTCTGAAGAAAAAGCAATTTCCATACCCAAGCCTGACACCCCCAGTCCCTTTCATTACCCTTCCCTGGACCTTGTGCCTGTACAGTTCTCCTGCCCAAAGAGCATCACCAAGAAATTTCAAGCTGACACAGAATCCGACTCAAACAAACTTCCCCGCGACAATTATAATCAGATCCTCCCTGGATGCAAATAGTGTTTCTGAGCGTGGGCTCCAATCATGGCTCGTGAATAATTACGACAGGATTTCAAAAGCCGCCCTCAAGAACAAGCGGAATGTGGAATCAACATGCCTTCTCACAGGGCTGGAAGTTCACAGACAAGAAGGGAACTGCCTGCCAGCGAGACACAGAGCAGAGAACCCCAAAGACCTCGTTACAAACGGATATTGGATATTTCATCCCAGAGTCGGACCTGTGGCTTGTGTCAGGAATGCACTGCACCTTTGCCAGACCCCAGCCACTTCCAGTACGATCTCAAACATTTCAGCCAGGGTGGCTCAGTGTCTTGTCTAAGCCCTCTGTCTTCTTGTTCTCCTCCCAGAAGGTGTCCTTTTTGTTTCTCAAAGGACAGGGCAGCTTGACACATATTAGACACAGAGTGGAGTTCCTCTAAGTGAACTTCAGCCTGTGCCTAAAGAAGCCACAAGGTTTATGGGCTGAGGTAGCTCTGGAAGCCCCACTGGGAGCTACAGTCATACCTCACATGTTTAGGTGGCACACTGCCAAAGCCAATCTCCAGCTCCAGGAACAGACACAGCCAGGTACTTTCATCTGTGGCTGAGCCCAACCAAGCAAAAGGAAGGTCACGGTCAAACACAGCAAAAGAGCACCGCCAAGCATCACATTCCTCAGCCACGGTCTGGACCATCAGGGTGGCACAAAAGGTGGTGGCTCCACACTTCTGCAGACTGTTCTGGTCCAGGGATGGGCAGGCCACGTCTCCAAGGTCATGTCACAGGCTTCACGTAGAAGTAGCTTCCCCAGAGCTCTGAAAAGAGCTCCAGACTCCAGAGACCATTTGATTTTCAGACTACTCTGCCAAGACCACCAACAGAGGTGCAAAACACTGGTGTTTCAGCATGTGCTTGTCTATCAGAACTAGGCTCAACACCAGTTCATTTCCCTGGGGCCATGGACACAGAAGGGACTGAGATAGAAAGCAAAGCCCAAAGTGTACACCCATGGCCAGGACACCTCCCAGCTTTCTCTTTCCTTTCCTCCAAATCAAAGATCAACCTGTGGTTCTGAAGATTCCCCAAGTGGCTTCCACCATTTTTATTTATTTACTTATTTATTTAACTGATCTGAGCTACAGAGGAACAGAAAGCTGGCAAGGAAGCTGAACTTCAGTTATTGCAAAGCTATAATGATTCTCCAACATAGGTAGAGATCCAGCCTGCCTGACTGATGTCCATGGGCCACATGGAATATCCCAGTGTCAGAATCTGCCTTTCCATATATAAGAAGTAGAGGGAAGTACCCTGAGCTGAACAAAGAAAACTTGCCAGCAACAATGTGTGAAATGGAGGCAACTTGGTCAGCCCGAGACAATAGATCTGGGAATCATAAAGATCTCAACCCCAATTAGTCCATCTAGGAAGGAAATGCCCCATGGTCCTTTTAACTGTCTTGGTGGTGGCAATTTTAGTGGAAAAGGGGTAGAAGAAAGACATCAGCAAGGATGGAGGTGGAAAGGAGATGCAAAGACAAATACAAAGAAATAACCAGAGCTCTAAGAGGGAGCAGACTGCCCAGAATCAACGTGAAATTTTCTCAGTGCATACTGAGATTTCATCAGAAACAAAACAATTCCACCAAATGACATTTCAGCAGGAATCCACCAAAATGAAAATTCAGCGTTTCACCACCACCACCAAAAATTGTAATTTTCTCTGGTTTGGCTTTTAAGAGTCAAAAATCAAAGAACTGTCAAGATTTTGAATGCTTTTCTCTTCTTTCTTTCTTTCTTCTTACTCCTGCCATTACATGAAACAGAAAGAATGGCACCCAGGCAGGATTCACCTGCCTTTCCCTTCCCACCTATTCTAACTTGCCAAGATTTCCTTCTTTTTTAAACAAAATATAAAGAGCCTGTGAAATGAAAAGCTAACCTATATTAAAAACTGCATTTGCAAAAAGTCAAGGAATCTTTGAATACAAGTACAGAATAGAAACAAAAGACAACAAAAACATTACTAAAATAAGTTATAAGCTTCCCATTAAGAGAAGTCCTTCTCCTGTTCAGTGCAATGGACCTCTTGGCATTTTTTTTCTTTAAACTGACTGCTGTGTTGTTTTGTTTGGGGTTTTTTACCAGTTTAATATTTTCCTTCTGCATTATGTTGGGCAGCACAACAGGGCACTGGTCAAGTTAGGCTCGGGATTTCCAGCTTTGGCTCAAAAGCCCAAATCTGTTGTGGATCTCTTGGGTAAAACAGCAGAGAGAGGCCAGAGTGAGCTTTAAAAACAAATTCAACACCTTCCACAGACTGAGAGGCATCTCTTTCCATCTGTCATCCCAAGCAATTCTCCTTGCAGCACGAGCAGCAGGCCAACACCTGAGCATATTTTGCAGATCCTCCTGTGATTTGCAAACTCACCCCCACGACAAGAGAAAGCAGCAGAGAGCTATGGTCTAGTCTGCCTCTCCTTCTCTCAGCAAGCAAACTGACTGCCTGGCCCTGGATTCTGTCATTAGAGACAGGAGTCGTTAAGAATTCATGCCCACTGCCAACACTGCATTTTTTGGAGAGGTCCTGCACTCAGGCAGAACTAATGAGCAGGCAAAGCAAGAGAACGGCAGTTAAAGCAGAAAACACGCACACAAATATAGCCAAAATGAGAATGCAGACTTATCTGTAGGTCTTCTCGCCTCCGAGGTACTTCAGCAGCATCACATAATGAAATGTTTACCCGGGGGAAAGGATGATTGTCATACCTGTTATACTGATGGGGAGGCTGAGGTAGGAAGGTTCTAACTGTACCCAGACGTACTGGAGGGCTGTGTTCAAACTGGGGCTGGATTTGAAAGGACCGATCCTGACACATTCATTCAGCTGAGGAGATCACAAAGTGAAGACAGCGCCATTGCCTCAATGCAAATTCGCAGCTGTAAAAATAGGCCAGATAATACCTGTCTGAAGGCGATTTACCCTGCCATACTTGCAAAATACTTTGCAGTCATTGGACAAAGGATTTTATCAAAATACAGCCAGAGGCTGGACGAGATATTAACCTCCCCCTCTTCCAGCTACTGCAGAAAAATTCTGCTGGTTTCTCAGAGCAGAAGGCAGCACTTCTTCCTGCATTTCTGTGCATAACAGACATCCCGTGGAGCATGTGCTTACCACTAGTAAGAACCCTAACTGCAATAGGAGAGCAGAGAACTTAATCACATATAGAAATAGGACATGCAGAGAAACGATTCACAGAGAGACAGGCTCCCTTTGCACCCATACAGCAGTTTACATAATGAAGGATGCTCTTCAATGTATACACTTCCTTATACAGCTTTACTGAATTGTGACTGCTGGATGATCGTAACTAAAGCATTTCTCACTCGTATCTGTTTACATTGTAAGCCATAATGTTACAGCAGCATTTTTTCTTTCTTTCCTTTCTCTTCCCCTGCCTGCTTTTTCCCCAAGCATCCAATTTTTTAGGCCTATAACCCTGAAAATGATGAAAGTCTCCCATTGATTTCAATTGGCTTTTGTTTAAGGGCTTGATAGCAGAGAGAAAAATTGAATGATCATTCATTGAATGAGACAGATTTGGCCCAGTTCCCCAGCTGGTGTAAATCAGCACGAGCCCACGGAGCTCAGAAGCTCCCTGCCCTCTGCTGATGACTTAGCCCACTTTTGTGCACGCAAGGAATTTTAATGATGCTGCCCTGAGTTGATGGCACACGGACCCAGCATGCCGCTTTTAAAGCTGCTCAACAGCTCCAGCTTAGGACTGTGCATGCTCTGACTCATTCACCTTCGGGACACTCCATGCCACGGGCTAGAAGACAGCATTGAAGCTGCCAGGGTCCCTCCCTGGAGCACAAGGCTTTCCACTGCCACGAGGTATCCCAGTCTACTAGATCTTCACTTCTAGTAAAAGGTAGAGCACCCTGCTAATCCCAGTATTCAAACCAGGATGCTCTAGATAGGTTACACCAATACTCTGGACTGTGGCACAGGAAGGGTGAGGAACAGGCACCTATTTATGCATTTATTTTACCTCCCTGCCTCTCCTTACTCATCAGAGGGAATTAGCCTGCCTGGGATGAGAGGAGGCAGCCTGTGCTGGCAGAAAGGTAAAAGGCACGAGGAGGCTTTGCAGCAGCACATGCCTGAGGCAAGACAAGAGGCATACCAAGCACAACTCTTAAGCCATGCTGCTGCTGGAAATACCCTGGAATTAGCTTCCCCTCATGATGCAGATAGTCCTTCTCTCCATAGCTCACCTGTAGGCCTGTCTAACCTGAGCAAGGTGCTCCTGAGAGGGGTAGGAGAGGACCAGGAGAGGACATGGTACACCACACCACTGCCATCTCAGGGCTAGCAGTAGATTTGGGGTCTGAATAGGAGTGAGGAGACAGAAGACAGGGCCAAAGGTAGTCAAACCTCTGCCAAAATGTGTTTTACCAGGAGTTTTCACTTACCTGATTAGCAACATACTACAAGACACAGTCTGGAGGAGCAAGAACCATTTGTCTACAAGCCTCTAGCACTGATCAGCTGGATCTTTCTTCCCACACAGAGGAGACTGCTATAGTAGTCCAGGAAAGGAAGGGAAAAGCCAAAGCAAAGAAACGATCAGGCTAACAAGAGGAAAATCTCCTCTGGCTGGCATGTCTCTTGCTCACCTTGATTAGTCGAGCAGGATATAGACATAAAATTACAATTGCTTCCTTCGTTCCCCCTTGCCCCCCCTTTGTGTGGAGAAGATGTTAAAACGTCAGGCTTGATTTACCCTGACACTCTGACTGACTCACGACAGCTATAAATCCTCCCCACCAAACGCAATCTCCTCTACCTGCTGCACAGATGTGGATGGAAGGGGGTGGAGGTGGGGAAATGCAGTCTCCCCCTCTCACTGTGCACATCAAGCCCAATAACTTCTTCTTTCACCCACCTCAAAAGAGGAGACAGGCAGCTTTTGTTCAGGTTGCTCACGCTTTTGTGCGAGTGTGTTTTAAACAAGGCCATGCGATATATCTTTCGCTTTGCGGCCATCTGTGTTCATTTTTATTGATGCAAGAACCTGGGTATGTGCTGGAGCACACACGTTCTGCTCAGTCTGACCACTGCCAACTGCATTACAACTCAATTTCACCAGGGTGATTAGCTCCAAAAGGAGAAAGGAGAAAAAAAAAAAACAAAACGCCAACCTCTCCTTGTGCAAACTTCCAGGCAAGAGAAGCGCAGAAGGCAATAGCTAAAGTGTGTTTTGGATAGAATAGCAATAGAAAGCTCTAGCCAGGAGGGAAGGAAAGGGGTGGATAAAAGGAGACAGGGAAAGATCTAATAGGAGAAGCGGATGCAGTGCAGTCTGGGATACAGTTCTGGCATGTCTCCAGAGGCCGAAGCAGTTCCTACAGGATGGAGGTTTTCTTTTAAAAATACTAATGGGCTGATTTGCAGAGCTGCCTGGCTCCCAGGTCTCCCACAGAAACTACTCCTCAAACATCATTAACATGTGTGCACTGCTGAGAAAGCCTTCCAAATATGACCCTGCAGCCACACTGCCTGACTGCAGCAGCCGACTCAAACAGTACCTAAATAAGAGATGAAAAGGATCTGCCTTCCCTTGCCCAGCCATCACGCACCATCCTCACACACGGGTGTTTGCTGCAGCGCTGTCAAGTCTCACAGGTGGGATGAGATTCACGCGTTTGGCTCTTACCTCTCAAGGCCACTGCTGGGCCTCAGCCTCATGGGCTGGTGGTGTCCTCCACCTCTCCAAGCCCAGATGTTTCTGGTCAGGACCACAATGTAACCCAGCAGCATCATGGCCCTTATTTCATCACCTGCCCTGTGCTTCCTCATGCAGTACACGAGGTCTCGCATTCTGGGGGAAGACTCTGAGGAGATCCATCCCTGAGGAGAGAAAGCACTGTCAGTCAAACCGCAGCAGCTACATCCTCCAGTGCTCAGCCCCTGAGCCCATTTCAAGACAAGAGGATGCAGCAGGCAGAAGAACGTGGCCACAGCCTTGCCAAGGGGAGGAGGGAGGAAGCAAATGAGCGATGGGATATCTATGGCCCTGTTCTTGCTGCAAACTCTTCGGTTATGTTCAGCATCGCCCTGGGATCTGCCTTCCATGAAGATCTAGTCCCGTTTCACATCTATTCTCCTCTTTTGGACTCCACAGCAGCACAAGGTGATGAAATACGCATGTCATTATACACTTCAGAAAAATGGACTTCCCTTCATTTGCTTTAAACCTGCTTAATGAGTTCACCGGGTAAACCTCAGAACTTGAATCACAAGACACTGCAAACAATCATCTGTGCCACTCTTCTACTCCACTCTGGACTGTACATGGCTTGATCATACCCCTCTCAGCTGCCTCTTTACTCAACCAACACATCTCAATCTGCTTAATCTCTACTTGCATGGAAGCTCCCCTGTACCTCCCAGATCACAGTTTGTATCTTTTTGAGGTTTCCTATATCCTTCCCAAGAGAAGGTGGTCACAACTCCAGTGGTGGCAATTTTAGAGAGAGAACTTAATTCTCACCCTCCTGGTAACATGTCTATTCCTGTTTTGACCACCACTGAGCATGGGTGAGACATCTAAAACTCACGCCAACGTTGGCAGAGAGCTGGCCGCCACGCAGAGTTATTGACGGAGCCCAGCATCCCCTTGCCACGATTATTCCAGATACCAAAGGATCAATAAAATTCTTCACGTTGTACTTTCAGGAGGTTGCTGGAAGGATACTTTGTCAAATTACTGGAGGGACCAACAAGACATATTCTGGAGCTTGGGGCTACTTGTATTTACTAGCAGAACCACTACCGATTTTATATCTTATCTACAAAAACAAACCCAGAAACTTCTCCATCCCAAGAGGGAGAAAACACCATTTGCACAGTACAATACAACACAACAATTCTCAGTGACACTGGCACGCTGAGCTCCCTTTTGCAATCTCCTGGTTAAGAAGAGTTCCCAAAAAATGTGTGTTGTTGTGATAAACAAAAGCAGCGCTGCTGGAACTCCTGTGATATGGAAGCCCATTTCTCTGTAGTTATTTATAAACTCTTCTTTCCAATAGTCGGTAGCTTCGTAAACTAGAGCAGATCAATACACATGAAAAGTTAGAGGCAGATCAGAGGGAATTAGATGACATTGGTGTATGCATCTTTAGAAATTGGAAGAGAAGAGCTGATCAAAACGTGTAGGTCAAAAAAGCCTTTTTTTTTTCTTGCAATCAGGTATTTTCTCCATTTCCAAATAAATTTTTCTAGGTGTTTGACATGAAAAAAACCAAATGCCTATTTTATATTTTTTTCTCAACCCCAAACACAAGTACTTTCTGATCTTTCCCATCATCTGAAAAATGCCAGAAATCAAATTTATCATGGCTTGGGGGCGGGGGGCAGGGAGAAATCTGACATGGGTTATTTTATCTTGAGTCTTATTTTCGCTAACTTTTCATTCAAATCCAGTCACTGCTTTTTTAAGCTGTTCAGAAAAAGAAAAGAAAAAGCATTATTTTCTCAGCAGAAGCACTGCAGCTTCTGGACAGACATGGTTATTCTTCATGTGCGAAAAACTTACAGGCTCCAGGCTGCTGAGACAGACCAGAGATCACCCCCAGCCATGGGAATGCGAACACAGCATCAGGGTTTCTCTTCTGCGAGGCCAGAAACCGAGTCCAACTCTCCAAGTTGCCTCTGAGCCACTTCCCCGGGCTGTCTGCAATCCAAATCAAATCACATCTGACTTTGGGCCAAGTTCAGGAAACTTGATTATCTTTCCCCCCCTATCCGATGGGACATGGCAGGCTGAGGGGAAAGAGAAGGGAGGAGTGAAAAATTAACACAAGCACTTAAGATGTTATGAAACTGCAATATGCATCTCTAGCCTGCCCCCTGGCCCTCAAGTCCATACATTATTTAACAGAAAAGAAAGCATAAATGAGCCAGAACAATAGCTAGAGGGAGGGAGAGGAATATATATATTTTTTTAATTCCTTAAACCATGCCCATTAGTTTTGTTTCTTATTTAGGATACTGCATTAATCATGCTAATATTTTACAGCCGGGCTGTACACTTTAGCCATTACTTTAATCAAACCCATCAGCATACCCAAGAACATGCTACCAGGTGGGAATAGCTGCTACCGCTTGCTGTTAATTACTTTGCATTTTACAGCAATCAGCAGCAGGGGCTGAGATCATAATAAATTCATGACTTATGGGTCCATAAAATCATTACTGTAGGAAAATATGTTTTATCAGGCATTCGTCGGGCTGCTGCTCAGAGAGAGATTTCTTGAAGGAAATGACACCCATGAAATTAAACCAATCCTTGCAGTCAGCAGAAATGCTAATGTGGGCACAAACAGAGCCGAGGCTTGTGCGGAGCAGAGGGGTGGGGGGAGCAGAGGGAGGGGAAGATGGAGAAGGACTTTGCCAGCCTGGAAGGAGGAGAGGCATTGGTGGGAAGTCAGCTCCCCCCGAGACAGGCAGGATGGAGGGAGGACAGAGCACTGGAGGGAAAGGGAAGAACCGAGAGCAGGATGCAGGGCTGCTAAGGGGTCTCAGCACCATCAGTGTCAGACAGCCCGAACCTGCAGGAACGTTGCTCCATGGAGTGTCTGAGCATAGGGACAGAGAGGGAAAAGTTACTGTCACCCTTCTAATGGGAGGGATCCTTCCAGCTAAAGGTGCACTGATGAGTTGATGTACAGCAGCTTCAAAAGCCCGGGCTATATTCCCTCTCCGATGGCAGTCTTCCAGAAGGGAACGCAACACATTCATGACTAATCACAAAATCTCTTCACTTAAACGATATGGTTGTGGCTTTGCACATAGGTAACATCAGCTCAGCCTGAATTTCTTATCCCCTGGTAGGGTCATCTGAAACTAAAAGCTTTAATTCAATCACCTAAAATCCCATGCAGATTACATGGGATATTACAGATGTGATCAGTGCAGGACCCACTCCGCATCGAGCATGGCAATGCCATTGCAGTAAAATCGAGAGCAATGGTGAAATCAAGCAGTGTCAAATTGACATAAAGCAGCAATAAAGAAGCCTCAGGATTTGAGAAGCATGAAAGGAGCCTAAATGAACTTGCTGAATATTTTCTAAGTCTCTTCTGCACTCGCATAAAATCCCATGGCACTTCCAGAGTCATTAGCCCTGCCAGTTCCTAAAAAACAAATAAGTTCACTTTTAATTTTTTTTTTCTTTTTTTTTTTCCCCAATCTAAGACCAACTGAGTTTTCTTTGGCAAGAAGCCACTGGCTCTTTAAAGCTCTTGTGTTTCTTGGCCTGTGAAAATGAAAAAGTGGAATGCCAACTAGAAAATACCCCCAAAGTATTAAACTGGCCAAGCCCTTGTTTTTTACTGTTTGTTTCAGTTTGAAAATACTAAGGAAGCTCAGTCATATCCGGTTTGTTTGGTTTATTCGCCTCTTCCAATTACACTGTGCAAACAAGGAACATTATTTAGTGTTATTTAAGCATGAAATTGTAACAGATCATTTTAAATATCAAGGTCCTAAAAATAAATCTTTCTATCAAGGCACAGCAGGTCTAGATCTACTAGCTTTTTAACATCCACCAGGGTGGGCAGATGGCAGGAAAACCATGGTGGAGAGCTCACTGCATACAAGATTTGTTGCTTTCCTTTCCGGGGATCATGAAAACTTGGGCAGCTCAGCTCTAGGACTGCACTGCTGGGGCTGGTATTGGAAGGGACATGGGAGCAGAGCCAGCAGCACAGCCAGAGCAAGCCTGATGTCCCCCAGAACATCATCCCGCACAGTGCCCTGGGCTCTTCCACTTCTACACAGCCCAGAGGAGCAACATCAGCTGAGAGTTGCCTGCAATCCCCAGGGAAGATCTCTCTAGGTCTCATCTCCGTAAGACTTTGTCTGTAAGAGGTGTTCTGTTATTGCTTCACCCCGGGAGGTTTTCCTACAAGAAAAGTGTGCCTGCAGCACCTCACACAGCTCTGTGTGGCACCTACAACCCCCACTCCATGGTGAATGGATCCCCCCCACACCCTTACGGTTAAACCAGGACTCTTGGCCAGACTCATGGCTCCCTCTCCAGGCACTGCATCTGGTTTCTTTCCCTTAAAATCTAGGGAGACATGAGAAAACACCAGAGATTTCCATGCTATAGCCCAATGAGCCAAGACCACGCAGAAATAAGAGCCCCAAGACTACATTAGCCTGACGACAACCTTCATCCAGCTTCCAGCTACCTTGTGCTCCATCAGAATGTCCTCAGTGTCATATCTGGGGCCTCAGAACAAGCCCCACGGCTTGAGTTGCAAAAATGCTTATGCCAAAACCTCCTGTGCAGCCCCATCAGCCACACAAGACAACCACAACCCCACTCACCAGCCCTGGCTCCACACAGTGAGCTCCCCACAGGCTGCAGCAGAGCCACCCAGCCCCTTCCCCTCCTTCCAGACCAGTGGTGCATCAGAGGTGATGTGCAGACAAAAACTCTTACCCACTGCTTGTTCGACACAAAGAGCAGGTTGTGGCGGAGCTCTGCTGTCCCCAGACACGCTGCTTTTTCTTCGCAAGCTGTCTTTACCTTAAGAAACTCCAATCACTCTAATCCCTGGGAGTAAATTGCTCCAACCACAGCCCAGACAGCTGCTCGCTGCTCAGTGTCACTGGCCTGGCTTCAGCTCTGGCTGAGAGGGGGCAAGGAGGAACCAAACCAAGACCTGCAGCCAGATGCTACATCAGCCCCTCAGGAGCTCTTAACCGCCCAGGGCAAGCAAGTCACAGCCTCTCTGTGTGATAAGCTATTTTTCTTTGGGTTCAGCATCTCTACTTAACCCCTTGCCTGCCTCCCCAAGGGACAGGAATGATCCAGATCACACTTCAAGATCTCTCTATCATTTCCCACTGGTAATCCCCAAGTTTCAGAAGGACAACAAAGCATAGCAAGACAGAAGGGAAACATTCGCCCAAAAAATACTATGCTCTGGCTAAGCCTACTTTAACCCTCAAGGAAACAGGCCCAATTACCTGGGCTAGACCTCCCTGTGTGTCCCAGGGCTGGACCCTCACCTTTTTACTTCCCTGTAGCAGGTTCCAGGTTGGCTATTACTACTGGGGCCATAAGTAACCTCATCTGGCTGGTACTGCAGCCTGGAGATTTCCCCGTTATGGTCCTACCCGGCCATAAATATCCTTTTCTTCTTCAGGGAAAGAGCATCTGACCCAAAGTGTATGAAGCTTCCTGACAGGCTGGGAAAAGAGAAGAGAAGAGGTTTAAATGTCAGCTAAAACAATCTTCATTTTCTTTTCTAAATTTGCAAAGCTCCCCGAGTCACTGGAGTGAGGCATTTGCCTGTTTGAAGTTCAGCCTGAAAATCCTTTTGCAAAATATTTGCTGAAACACAATAATGTTGGAATTGGAGGGGATTAAAACGGCTTCTGTCCTTGCCCCATCCCCCCCGAAGCCCCTCTTTAAGAGGGTTTCTGTAGAGGCAGGGACTTAGGTCCCCATGTCTTGAAGGCACAATACAAAAGAGAGAGGGAAAGAAATAAAAATGTAAAGCTCCTAACATCACTATTATTGAAATGCCTTCTTTGACATTTTGACTGTTTCAATTAGCTAACAAGGAACGCTCCACTTAATCCACCCTCAGATGCTGAAAGAAACTCTTTCCCTTCCCCCATCCCAGATCCTGCTTGGCAGCTACGTCCCAGCCTCCTGAGAAATCCCAGCTAGGGTGACAGCTCCTGCCCGGGGGAGCCGTCAAGCCAGAGCCTACCCAGCCCAATGCCAGCTGACATCAGGGACCATCCTTCCCCCAAACCCTATGCGCCTTCAGACACACCATCAGAAAGCCCAGGGAGGGACCCCAAAAAAACAGCTGGTGCCTTTACTTACCATTTCAGGAAACACAACAGTAACGTGGTACTGCTAGACCATCAAAGAGCTGGCCTCTCTCCCTTATTAGGATTAATCAACAAGGACCCCTTGCTGGTTTGAACTGCGGCAAGTTGAAAAATTACCTGCAATGACATGGTATCCGCAAGAGAGGGCAAAACACCGCCAAAATGTTCCCCACCTCCTGCACATGGTCCTGGGCTAATTCCATTGGGCTTGTTTTATTTCTCCAGGATTTACCTGCTGCTGTGATGTTACGCCAAGGAAGCTGAAGTGCTGGGAGCTCTCCTGTTGGCATGTGTAATGGCTGGAGCTTTCCTCCACAAAGCATTTTACCACCTTTAAACACACACGTACGCTCTCCATCCCATGGGTGAGCTGCTGCGTGCTGCTGGCTGTGAGGGGGACTCATGGCCATTACAGGAGAACCACTACACACTCCATAAAGTCAGAGCGATCGCCTTCAGCTGGGGGAGCTCTCGGGGAGATTGATTACCCTATTGGGAGCACTTTGCTTGCCTTGGGCAGAAAAGCAATTCACCAGCTCTTCCATGGCCTGACTTTCACAGACAGCTCTCCAGGCACCACCAAGAGTATTTTCTCCCAAGTTTGGAGGTGGAAGAGGGTGCAAAGAAGGAATGACACATGCAATGCCATGCAGAAGATGTCTGATGTCCGTAGGACACCACCTCACCCAAAAAAATGGGGTCTTGGAGGCAGTAGGCTCTTACAGACCTTGGTCAGGTGATATTTTCCATCCTTTGCACCTATTTGAGGGTGTCAAGGGGCTGAGAACAAGAAGTGGATTTAGGTGTGGAGAACTACCAGTGACTGCACCTGCTCTAACTACAAGGACTTTCAGATCTAAACTGGAAAACCTAGAGTCTGGTGGAGAGGAGTAGGAGCTGCCTATCAAGCCGAGCCTTGACAGACAGTAGAGTGAGGTAGAGGCAAGGTGTCAAGAGTCAGTAAATCCCCCCCCCCTTTTTTTTTTTTGGCCTAAGACCCTCCTGCCCATAAAGGTGGCCTGGCACAAGTGATGGGACAGATCCTGCCCATTTTATAGCAACCATAACCTCAACCTCTTTGTCCTGTCCCAACCAAGGGCAATACTCTCCATGGGAGGAGAGCAAAATCGTGCCCATTTGGAATAGCCTTTTCCATTGCTACTTTAATAACTCCTGTAACCTCTGCTTGCCACAGGTATGTCAGCAAGAGATGTAATTTGCTCTAAGCATGAGGAAAAATCAAAACAAATACAAGTGTTTCCAGGATCACCTTTCCCAGTACAGCCTGCCTTCCTTTCACACGGAAACCATTGTAAGAGCTGTGCCAGATGCCCCCAGCTTCTAAATACAAACCTAACATCCATCACGTGGCTCTTCTCAGCAAAAGGCTTCTGACGTAGTTGAGGAAAACATTTGCGTGCCAGGCGGCACTTAACCGAGTGTGAGTCTGTGTGCCAGGAGAACAAATAGCTTACAGAGGTGCAGGAAGGCTTTGTGAGAAACTAACCCTCTTCTGAAATACCTTGGCTACCTTTGAGCTCCTAGCCCCAGTAAAAGGCACAGAGACCGTCATAAATAAGACTAGCAAGAAATCCCACGTCCCTGCATCCAGCCTCTGAGCAGTGTTGGAGTTACATCAAATAATCACGCCTGCTCAGCTTTGCTTTAAACCAGTCCTGATGCTTCCCTGCTCCATGACCACAGGAAGGGACCAGCACCTTTCTGCTCTAACATGCAGGAGCCTTCTGCTTGTCACCAGCCTCCCATGTTCATGGCCAGGCCATAACTAGCTGTTCTTGTGCCAACATCTGCTTACTCTAAATAGTTCTTCCTACCGACTATTTCTGCTCTGATATACACGCAGTGCATCACCTCTCAGCCTTGTTTTTGGGAAGCCAAACTCTAAGTGTGATGGGATCTTCGTGCCTCTGAATTTCTCTGTGGGCTCCTTTATACCTGCTCCCATTTGACTGCATTGGTCTTCAGAAAGAGCGGCCAGAGCATCCCCATTATTCCTGATGTGGTCTTACCAAACTAGCTGACAGCAGTGCTAGCTAACACTTCCCCCAGTCCACCAGGAACATCTCACCAGGGCTTCCTACAATCCCATTTAGTCCAACCTTGGCTGCATCTCATCATCCTGGTACCTCATACTCTTTAGGGAAAATAAACTTATGAAGGTCCTGGGGTGGGCTCTCCTGGAAGGGAAAAAAAAAAAATTTAAAATCCTAGGGACTGGGACTGGAGTCCCAGCCCTCCCTCACCACAGCTTTGAGACACAGGAGATTTACACTGTCCTCCAGCTCCATTGGCCAGGCAAAGAGAGCTGCTGGAGAGCTGGGTAGGATAACCAAACCCTTTCCAGAGCAGGACCTTGGAGTGGCCCTGTGAAGAAACCAGACTAAACTTCCCATATTCCCCTGAAATGGATTATCCCTCCAGGGCAGTTGTTCTCATTCCTTCAGCATGGGGACACTCAGGCACCCTCACCTGCATGCTGAGAAAGCCCCAGGCACCTGGGACATGAATTTCCCTCAGCTGTTCCCCAGCATGGGCAATACCAAGTTTGTTTAGACAGGGTTGCCTCACCCTAGCTTTACTCCTCTGCATTCCCACCACAGAAAGGCAGGGTGGAGAGCTGGAAAGGTCCTTAATTTCTGGGAAGGGCAGCTGAAGTCCCACCAGCTCAGCCCAGTGCCTGGGAGCCACCTTATCCGCAAACAGAGCTGTCCCTTCATGAAACAAGCATCACGGTGCCTGCAGAAGGAACCTGGCAACAACTTCTCCCTTCCAGGCAATTGCCCAGATGATCCACAGGCACAAAATACCTGGTGCATCCCAACCAGAGGCACCTCTATTAATCACAGCCCTCCACAGTTAAAGTTATTTAATTCAGAGGTGAGAGAAGCTGCTCAGCTGCTTATGTCCAAGGGTTAAACTTGCCCCAGCCGCACACTAAACACATTTTTTACAATCTGGCAGTGATCCTTGCCTATTAAGCATCTCTGGCTTCAGAGAAGAGGTATTGATTTATTTCACTTTTATGGTTGGAGGTATTTATTCCTATTTGCTTTCTCACTTCTTCACCCCAGCTGGGGTGGGGGGGATGAGAAGCAGAAAAAAATTACAATGCTGGTGGAGCCAAGAGGTGATGACTCATGGTTTTCTGATGGGGGCACGAAGGCTGGGACAAGGGAGGTGGGGACTAGCTCCTGGGCTATGCCAGGCTTTGTCACAGCTTTTATTTTCATGACGAAAAGAGGCAAATATGTGGCTGGAAGAAAAGGAAATCACATCAAACTTCAGAGGAAAGGTTCCTATCGAAGTTGCATCCCCATAGGGTGCTTTGTGAGTTAGAGCTTGATTGATTTGTACCAGCGAAGGACCTCAGCAAATCTCTCCTGTGGGAAGAATGTCAACGCTTTCCCATATCTTAAAGCCAATCTGGAAAGGAAGATAAAACCACACTGCCGCAAGAGACGAGCATGGACTAACATCCCTGATTTTAGCCTATTCCCCATACTGCCGCAGACACCCATTTCCAGGCAAGACTCCTGGACAGGGCCCCCACTCAAGTTTTTAATGCTGTATTTCAATCTCCTCCTACTATAACTAATTTTGGAAGGCACCTGGCTTTGTTCTGCAGTGCCAATACAAACACAGATTTGCATTTTCACCCTTCCAGATGTTTCTTTGTACACAGGTGATGTACCATGAGATGCCTGGGGATGTGATGAAAGCAACATGAGGACAGTTCAGACCCCTCCAAGGTCGCAAATGCTCTGGCTCATTGCACGACCCCCATCTCATGTGCCCAGCTTGTTCTGCCTCCTAATTGGGAGTTTGCTTCTCAGAAATGTCCAAAAGTTACTCACTATAAAAAAACCCAAACACGTCCATTTTCAGCAGCATCCAACGTCAATGCATCCGCCTTAAGCTCTGCCACAGAAACTTCTTGCAACACAGGACCAGACATAAAGTGTCCTGCTCTCCTGTGACTGCCTGGCCTATTTTGGTAGCACGCAAGTTTGGGGAGGAGATGCCTTCCATTCCCGTGTGCATGCAATGCGGATACAACACAAGCCTGCAGTCTGTAGGTACCACCTTAGGATTTCTGGAAACACAGTTCGTATCTCGGTTTCTGAAATCCCATAGCACAGGGTATGGTGACAAAGAGAGCAAGGGCTTGACTGAAGCACTGAATGTTGTGAGAAGAAAGGGAGGTAAGTGCCAGGGGCTGTGGGGACAATATCAGGGGTACCTGGGCAAGGAGAGATGGAGGTCTTGCTCCAGCAAGGGGAGCTGGAGCGGGAATGAGGGAGGTGGAAGGTGCATTTTGGGAGCTCTGGGGTGAGAAAGGTTGGGGGCTTGGGTCCCCATACAGAGCAGCAGCATCCCTGGAACACAGAGCACCCCAAATCATGGCTTGTTCTCAGGGACAAAAGAAAAAAAAAAAATCAGTAAGGATTTCTGGGCAGAGTTAGGAGACACTCAAAGACCCCTTCTTTGCGCCCCACTGAACCTGCAAAACCCAGGGTCTCCATTCAGCTCTGAGGTCCCAAAGACTTTAAATCCACCCCAGATGCCTTGTACATCCTCCAACATTTAGCCTAGCCCAGGGTATGAAGAATTTGAGCTCCCACTCTATCTGCTTGTTTGCCATCCCTCCTGCTTCAAAGAGAAGCCCACATTTCCATTCATCAAACACAACATGCAAATACAGAAAGAATGAAAGGAAGAAGCGGGCAGGCAGGCAGGCAGGTGGCAGATAGCATGGGAGCCGCCACTGAGCGCAGCCAGTTCACGCTTCATTAGCATCCTCTCTCACCAAGCTGCGAGCATAGCCTTTCAGTCTGGCTACACACAGACAGAGAGGGAGGGAAGGATGCACATTTTCCATTTGGAGCCCATCTCCCCCCTTCCAAAACCCAGCTAACCCCCACTGAGGCTTCCTTGGGCTCAAAGGTGCACACTTCTGCTCCAGCGTCTCCCGCACTAGTTAAATATACCTTCAGGCAAACGTCAAGAGTGAGCCCAGTTTGAAACTTATTGTGTTGTCAAGATGACAAGTGCTCTGCCAGGCTGTTAGTCTCTGCTGCCCTTCCTGTGTCTGTTCCCCCTCCCCTCTGCTCATTAGAAGCTCCCTTGACAAACCAAGGCTGGGTTTTTTTTTTTTAATCATTTAAGTGTTTTCTTAACTTCAAAACAGCAACAGCTGTGGGACTGAAAGAAGAATGATGCTTTCCCTCTGATACAGACAGAGACTCAGCCCGCTGCAACGCGGTGAGGTAGGTTGGTGGACAGAGCAGAGATCCGGTGCATTGCATTCACGTGGCAGTAAGCAGGAGCCCAGCCTGTGGACTGGCTGCTGCCGGCTCACCCCAGCCTGGTGATCCTGCCGAGGGAGTCAGAGAGCCAGCCAGCACGTCCTGCTGCAGCCTCGCCTACCCCAACTTTCTCCATTCTCACCCCCAATATGATCTTCAAAGCCCGCCATTTCTGTCCTCTATGTGATGGCCTTCACAGGCAACCCAAACCCATGTTTACGCAAGGCTAGAGCCACAGAACCTGTTTCTCGGTCCCTGTGCCTCCGTAGCCTCACATTTCTGCTCCTGGTTGCTGGGTCCTTTAAGCATATCAGTTAAGGATGGAGTTAGCTGGTTTTGAGAAGCACAAACCAAACTCCCCTTGAAAACAAGCTGGTGCACTGAACCTTCCTACAGGACTTTTCTAGTGCATCCTCCTGCCCAGGTTCCTCACGGCAATAAAATAATAACTCTTTTGCCCTGTTAGTTGTGCTGGAAAGCATCTTGACTAGCAGCCCAATCCCCTGGAAGAGCTTGCTTTAAGTCTTAGCCAAGCCATTGAATGAAAACAGCTTGAGAGGGGAGAGGAATTAAGCATTCTCCTCTTTGCCTGCAAACAAAGGCCTGGGGGTGAAGAATAGAGGCCATCTGAAACAGAAGGGACCCACAGGACTGTCTCTTGCTACAATTTACCCTTCCCATCAAGCTGTACTCCAGAGTTAAAGCTTTCAGTTTTCACTTCTACCCTGGCTTCCTCAGGAAAAGAGGTTTATGCAGCTGTACAATGTGCCTGCCCACCTGTCTCCCCAACACATGCTCCCCAGCAATTCTGGAACCAGCTGATGAAGACAGAGGTATTGCAACGAGGAGGACAAGTGGCCAGAGGAGAGATTCTGCTGCTGCTCAGAGCAATCTTTGCCGAGCAGCATGGTGGACATAGATGTCCACTGCCTTCCATGACTCCCACAGTGTCTCCAAGCAGCAGCAAGTCCTGCAGCTGGGGCTGAATGGCCACATGAGTCTGCCTACCTCGCCTGGGCTCTCTCTGCATGGTCAATCCATTCTCCAGAGCTGGCTCCCATTCCTTCCATGAGCACATACAGCATCTGGCACAACGGGTCCCTAGCCTGAGCAGGGGCTTCTTGGTACCACTGACAAATAAATAACCATGATTAGCTCCTCTAAATGAGCATTCCCATCTTCTAATAAACATCGTAAAAAAGGAGCAATGAGACTTAATTCACTTTTATTGTCACAACTGACAAGTTGCAAGATCTTAATTGGAATGAAAAGAGTTTCCAGTAAGGAGATGCTGTTTAACTAACTCATTAGCAGCAGCCTGACAGAGACAGATGCTCCAGTTTTAGGAGGAGGTGAAAAGGAAAAACAGATCCCACCTGCCCATGCCCCCAGACACAGCGCATCCCCCGGACGGCCGCAGGAAGGGACTCAATATTGAAGAGTCTCCTCTTTAATCCAGGCACACAGCAGCCAGTGTAGCACACACCCACTCAAACATCCACCCTGTGTTCCCTTCCACCAATCTGCATCAGTCAATAACAACCCCAAAAAGGTAGCTGTGGGCAGCAAGGCTCAAACTGAAAATATTTGAGTCCTTCACAATTCCCATTCCTATGCAGTACCCACAGGATATTCAAAAGTCCCTGAGCAACAAGGGCTCTTTGCAGGCTGTGCTTCAACCTCTTCTCCAGCACCTTTTCCACACTAGGGTCCTCACAAGGTCTTGGGAAGGAAGGCAAGGAGTGTAGCTCCTCACCTTTCTCTCAGAAAGCAGAGGGACAGCTTTGCCTCACGTATAAATACATAAATCAACCCAGGGACCAAGTCAGATAAAACACCACCCCCACAAGGCAAACTTTTCAGTAAATTCTGAAACCCAGGAGCTGGAATGGAAAATGCTGTGTAGTTGTCACTGCCACCCCAGCATCAGCAGCACCCAAGCATCTCAGGCACGGACAGACAGACAGCTCTGTGCCAGTTGTTCTACCCAGCAGATCTGGAGCAGTGCCTGGCTGGTTTACTCCAGCTCTCTCTGTCCCAATGCAGATAAATTTAGTTTTCCGCTCTCGCTGCCTGGGGAGGAGTAGGGAGGGGGAGCTGACATCTTTCAAATGAGACCTTAAAAATAAGCTGTCTGCATGTTTGGACGTTGAAGAATCCCAGGCAGAGCTTCGTCTGGATAAAAGAGCTTGCTCCAGCACCCTAACCAGGCTGTACCCTAACCAGACTGCTACCCACCCAGAAACAGCTGCACTTCAGTAGCATAACAATCCTTGTTCATAGCACAATTGTCATGACTAGCATTTCTTCCTGTGCCAGGGATGCTCTGGGGGTGCCACCACGCTATGTGCTGCATACACATGCAGCGACAGTCCCTGCTCTTCATTTCTTAAGGTCTTCACAGAGATCTGGAGGACAAGGGGCCAGAGCAGAGCCAGGAATAAAAGTCCAGATCGCCCATCTTCCATAACTGTGACCCACTCCAGTCACTAGCCCAGCTTCCCTTCCAATGAGATACTTGCTTTCCCTGGGGCTAAAAGCTGCTCTATAACAGCAAGTAAGCATTTGATAAAGAAAATAACAGGATGAATAAAACCGTGTGTTTGTACAAGAAAGCTTTTGCTCTGATCTTTAGTGCTGCAGTATGTTTTGACCTACTATTGCAAGACTCAGCTACATCTTCCCTCCCTCCAAATGTGACAGAAGGCAAAAAGGAAGCCGCGGCTGATGCCGCAGAGCCATGCGCTGGGATTCCAGCTGACAAACAGCATCAGCAGAGCTGCCCACACACACACGGATTAAAACCCACACCCTCTGCTCTCCTGTCACCTGCAGGAGGAAGTGCACGCATACATACATATGTACATAGATATGGGCCTGATTCTCCGCTCAGACTCTTGGTGAAATAGCAGCAGTCTCCAACAGGTTCGTATGCGAGGAGAAATACACCCACGAGATATATTTCCTAATGAGGGCTGACATTTACCAGCTACCACAGATCCTACATTACCAAGAATAAAACTTATAGGCAGAACCATCTCTGCTTGGATGGGGCTGTTTTCTGGCAGCGAGCCAGCAGGGTGGAGGTGGGTGCAGGCTCCAAACAGTCCCAGTAGCGATGGCATGCAGAAAACTTAGGGACCGCACAGCCGCCCAACATGTACAAGGAGCTGTGGCTGGTTTTGCAAGTGGCATCTGTTCTTGTGTGCCATCCAGGGGGAGGATCAATGGCTCTAAGTGGCCTTCTTCATCCAGCCTCTCCAGGCTGTCTGGCTACTATACAACCCTGTTGGCTTATCAGCTCTGTGTTGATACAGAGGGAAGAGGGCCACTTAACACGACTATCAGAAGCTCGCAGAGTGATGAAGACCCCAAAAAGCACTAACAAACTGCTGGGATCTCACCCAGGATGGGATTTCAACTCAGAGGTTTGTTCCAGAGAGCTTTAATGCCAGCTTCTCTTCAGCATGGGCAAGCCCTGAACCACAGACAAACTAAGTGCATTTTGCAATGGACTCCAAACCCTCGCTGGACATGCCTCATCTGATTTACTATTGCTGCCAAGGAAGGTGGATTTATTCCCAAATTTAGCAGCCGCCAAATCAATGTGAAAGCGTTCACATGGGGATTTGCCACAAACTTTTGTTAAGCCAGGGCACGACTTGCACACTGAACAGCCCTTCCCCTGAGAGGCATCGAGCCCACAGCAAGCAGTGGCCTCATTCCATCACAGTGTGGGTTGCTCATAGGGTATTTCACTCCTGCCTAAATCCAGTGGTGATCCTGTTCAGAGCTGGTCACCCACCTTTCACAGATGACACCATGACAGAAGACAAGGAGTTGACAAGGAAAAGAGGTCAGTGCTCCAAATTGTTCTTTTAAACTTCAACCCCAGCTTGGCATGCAGGGCACATGGCAGCAGGTTTATTTTTCAGCGAACAAGTTTCCTTTCTTCCAATCAACTCAGAGGCAATAAGAGGTGCGTTTCAACAAGGCATAAATCTGCCAGCGGCATATCAAGGCTTCTGAATAGCAAGGGCACAGACAATTGTCCAGTGGAAAAGAAAAAAAAAGGTCAGAGCAGTAACTCTTGCAGTATTTGTTACACAAACAGAGAAGGTTTACACAGCTTTTCTGGGCAATTATTGGGCAGGAAATAAATCTCAACAGAAACTCATCTTCTTCTCCTGCTTTGCAGCTGAATCCCTTTGCCTCACGCCCCTAGCAATGTCCCCAAAATGCTTTGCAACAAGATGTCAGTTACACAACCCAAGGCTGTGCCCCAAGAGCCAGTGGAGAACTGTATTAAATTTAATAGCATTGCTCCAGGTAATCTACGACCGCTTATAATCAATTGTCCATGCCTGCTGCAGCATGACTATAGCTGTCTTCCCAGGGCTGCAGGTGCAGGACTGGCAGAGAAAGCATCTGCGTAGGCTGGAGACGAGAGCGAGCTCTCACACGGCCTTGAGTGCACGGAGAGGCTGGGAGGCAGCCAGCCCACCCCTGCTGCCACGCTCCTGTTAAGCCAGGGTTCAAGGTCTCTTGGTGGATTGGAGAGCCCAGGCATGAGCACGCCAACTCCAAAGACACTATTATCCACGCTGTGGGGAAAAACACCAAGGAGGAGCCAGTCTCTCCCCTTTGGCATCAATTCAATGAGGCAAGAAAAGGATCACTCTCTCTGTTTTATGCAGAGGGAAACGATGCACAGGGAGATGCGAAGGATATCCCCTCTGCTGTGGCAGAGCTGGGAATCAATCGATATCTCCTGCAGCCCCTGACACCCCATACCTCCTCCATGCTCTGCAGCACCAGCAGGTTCCACTGCCTGGGACCAGCTCCAGGCTCCTCCACAGCGCTGGCGAAGAGGAGCATGAGCGGCCCTGGGTGAGGGGCCAGGGCTGGGAGAGCCAGGCCAGGCAGGCAGAGGGGAGAAGGAAGGGATGGAGAGCAAGGGGAGAGCTTCAGGAGCGGGGCTTGCTACTCCCACCCTCGCCATGTGGGTAGGAAACAGTCACACACACCTCAATGCTTTCCTCGGCAGAAGCAGCAGGAGTTAGCTCAAACCACCACCAAAAACTGAACAGGCGGCAGCCCCGGATCGCAGGTCAGCTGTTATCACCATGCCAGACAAGTGCAAGCAAGATTTGGGTCTAGCCTCTATTTCTGGTCCACAAAACAGATCTAGTGCTCCCAAGATGAGGGTATACTTGGATTCATAAAACTCCGAGGAGCCAAAATGTGTATAAACTGGTTGACCTGATCTCTTGCTCAGAACTTTGCTGAACATGGTCCTTGCTTTCCACCTGTTCAGCTTTTCTGGGGACCTTGGCAAGGGGCTGTATTTTCTTGCCAGCTCCCACGAGAACAGTTAAGAGGGAAGAGTTACAGGACCCCAGTCTACATGTGCTACATTTCATAGCGTCCAGAGGCAGGAAGACATCCCCACGTCTCCAAGTCTTCCTCTCCTCCTCTTGACCACAGTGGGTAGAGCCCATGATAAAACATGTTCAGGAGGAGCCAAGTGAGCTCAGTCCCCCTGGGAGCTCCAAGGGCTTCAGGGAGAGGCCAAAGGCACATGGTAGCTGGCTTCTCGGGCAGCCCATCACCCAGACTGCTTTTGGAGGGCCCTGCAGAGGGGTTTGTGGTATGGGCAAGAAAGATTTGCTTGAACTGATGCTGTCTGTGAGAGACAGTAGGCCTCCAAGCCTCCCTCCATCCTCTCTCCCTTGCCAGCGATGGACAAAGAAATTACTTGTTGCATTGGCACTCAGGAGAGATGATAAACACAGGCACAGCTTTTGAGGCATGGTCTCCATCCAGCATCATGGCAGAAGCCCTGGGAAAGGCAGAGGGTATTTAGTCCAGCATCCCCATCACCCAGGCACCAAGCAGAGCTAGGTACAGGGAGGAGGTAGCAAGTGATGGCTCTAAGCATGCAGGGGCAATTACAGTCCTCTCTCCAGCAACATTTTCCTTTCCTAACCACCCAGCTCTTCTCCAGCCAAACAGAGAGGCCCTATTTCCACACACATGCTCTCCATGCACACTGACTGCATCCTCAAGCACATGTGGGAAACAAGCTGAGCATCATTAGCACCAAGCCCTTTACCAGCAGCTCCCAGTCACAGCAAGGGACTCCCATCACCTCCAAAAACCCCAGTATCTCCCCGACTGATGGGCAGTTGTCTGAGCAATCAAGCCCGAGCTAATTTCATCACATGAAGGGGAAGGACAGCCAGAAAACTACTGTCCAGCCTGCTAAAACCGCTGGTCCCCTGAAGTCACAAAATCCAAGCCACTTCCACTGAGGAAGCGATAAGTCAGTGGGGTGCTAAGCTGTCCACTTCAGCCCAGCGTAAATCTCAGAGCTTTGCCAAAGCTCAGCACGAAAGGGAACGGTACAGTTTGCCTGAAAAGCAGCCGCTGGCTTCCTGAACAGAAACATTGCCATCTAGAGGTCCCTTGCCTTGCTTGTGGACAGGCTTGGGAAAACCTGGGAGGAATTTCCACCCTCCCCAGGCACCTGTGCGGAAGAAGAAAGCTGTTAGCAGGGCAGGGAACCTGAGGTTTAGGAGTGCAGCATTGTCAGTCTTGGCCAGACTCCAAGAGATTTCAATCAACGTTGGATAGGGAGTTTAGGGCGTGTTGCGACACTCAGGTCTTCCTTTTCTACTTGGGAGAACTTGGCCAGAGTGTAGGCAACTGTCTCTCCTGCTTCAGTGTGTTTGAAGGCTTGCCTTGCCCTCAGCAACCCACTTGGAGAGATGCGAGCTGGGGAATCTTCCCTATGCCCCCAGGAAGACCATCCCAAGGCAACCGGGCTGTCCTGTGGGGAGACACCAGTGGAGCCTTACTGGGGAGTCTGTGAAATGGAGCCAGGTGTGAAAGCACTTGGCTCAGCTGTGGATCTCAAGCCTTTTCTGCACATAAGGAAGTGCCAACCACCCAGCAAAGTCCTCTGTGAAGGTGGGCTCAGATCCCAGCAGACCCCACTTTGGACCAGGCCCCTGCTCCACAGCAGAGATGTTCTCCAGCAGCTTTTTTTGGCCCACACTGCTCTCCAGTTTAACAGCCCCTCACATGATGCTTTGCCTCCATCACACAAGACCAGAGGCACGTCAGGCCATGCAGTGGCATATCAACCAGCACCTCCTGGTCAGCAGAGAGAGGCAGGCCCTCCGGAGAGGAGTATTGTTCAGGCAGCAAACAAGTGTCCCCTGCAGGGTTGCCCGCAGTGGACTCCAGTGGCATCTTAAGTGCTGCAGAGATCACACCTACACCAAAGCCCCTGGGAATCCCAACCCCAGGAAACCCGAGGGATAGCAGGGAAAGCTGGAAGGGGCTGAGCAAGGTCCATGGGTGCTCATGGAGGCTGTGAGAGCAAAGACCATGGAAGTAAAGAGAAAATGCTCCCTCTTGAGACCTGAAGGGAGCTGAAACAAGCACGAGGAAGAGGGAGAGCACGGCAGCCTCTCTCCTTTCCAATGACACATCAGCCAGCAGCCAAGGCCCAGCGTTGCTCCTATGGCTGAGATGGTGGCCCCAACAGCAGGGGCAAGCTGGAGATGAAGTTGGGAGTTAGCAAGGCAAGGAAAGCAGGGGCCTGGGTAGACCACAGGGGAGAGGATGCACCAGGGAATTCAGCTGAGGTCAAAGGTAACATCCTCATTTTGGGTAAACTGAGGCTGGCCCATTGAAATCAGTGGTTGTAGACTGGCTTGCACCTGCAAAGGACAGCAGCTGGAGCATGTAGCCTCCAAGCTCAAGAAACCTCTCAGCCCTACAGAGCAGCTTGCAAGCAAGATGCAGATCTCAGCAGGCTGGCACTTTGGCTTCTAGTCTCACCCTCCAAAATACCCAGCAATAGCAAGGGCTATGCCACAACACAGTCATTGTCATGCCCAGAAAGTGGTCTAGACACCGTTAACTCTGCCCCATGGCAAGTACACACCCCGCTGCAATCCACCGCCGCAGCGGTGGGACACATCCTGGTGCTACCTCCACCTTTTCAAGCTCACCTGGGAGTGCCTTTCTCACACACCATCTGCAACTTCAAGCAAACCCTCAAATCCAGACCAGTGCTTAGTCGGGAAGCTTTTGTCAGCAAAGATTAATTTCTGCGGTTTGTAGCTTTCTACCTGAGCTACCTCGGAGTTTGAGATGTCTGGGGAGAAAAAGATAATAAAATCCCCTGAGTGCATTGATCAGAAAGAAAGTCTGGTTGGGTGTCCCGTAGTCTTCTCACATTTTTAAACTGGTGAATCACTGGAACTACTAAAGAGGAGAAAAAAACCCCACCCACCCTGAGCCCCGAAAATCTCATCTGGGAAGGCGGGAGACTAGAAAACCACATTTGAACAGGGGTTTTGAAAAGAAACCACTCTTCAGTCTTAATTAGGGCTGGTTCAGGCCAGGCAGCCATTAAGGTGCTTACGCAGGGAGCCGCGGTTAGTACCCACTAATGGATAAGTAAGAAGACACCCCAGGATTAAAGCTACCGGCGCCTCCGAGGACCGATGGAGGGGAAGCTTCCTGGCAGCTTTTTCTTCCTCTCCTCCATGGTCAGCAGGTTGATGATGGATGTCTGAGTCCCAGCCCTCCTCTCCTGCAGCACATTATTTGATTTGCCACAGACGTAGGGCTGGAGGTCCCTGGCAGTGCTCTGCATGCCAGGAGAGGTCACCGTCTCTTTGAATAACGTCCTCTTGGAGTGCCAAGAAGTGACATCAAGCTTTGCCCCTTGCCACCCCCTTGGCATCACAAGGACGCTAGTCAGAGTAGGGGTTACAGGAGGCACGTTCTCTGCCGTCTCTGGCTGCCCATGCATGATTTATACCTGCTGTGTCAGACGGACATTTACATACATTGGCATGATTGCACATGCTGCCTCCCAGCAGCGGCAGCACAGCTTACGGAGCCGGGTGGGGAGACTGGTCTGCACCGTGCCAGCCTGAGCCCTCCTCCATCCTGCCTCTACAGAGGACAGCTAATCCCCCTTACATTAGGCTTGCCCAGGGTAGATTAACCATCTCCTGGGATGCTGCTCTGCAATGGACCATGTCGGATGGCCCAAATTGTTCAAAAGATTTGCTGCTGAGATCCTGAGCCAATGTAGGAGCCAGCAACATGTTGGCGCAAGAGGAACAGCCAGGATACAGATCACATGGAAGGCACTTGCCTCCAGACATCCCTTCCCCAAACTTCCCTCCCTGCTCCAGCACAGGCTTGCAACCCTGCCTTCTGCTCTCTGACCCCACTTTGATGGGCACAGCTGGTCCACAGAACAGCAGATCAGACAAACAAGTGACAGCACGTGGCTCATGGAGCCAGGGAGGAACAGCCAAAACATAGGAGGCAGACAAAGCCGCAGGGAGAGGGCAGAGGGAGTCAGCACTGAGAAATGGGGTGGCTCTGCAGAGCAAGGACCCCCTGCCATCCCAGGTCGTGGCTGGGAAGCTTGCCTTCTCCCAGCATTTACAGTTTCGAGTTACTAAATGGTCTTACTTTAAGACAACTGTGGACATTTCATAACAGGACAAGGTCTACGGCCATGTTTTCTCCTTCTCCCCCAGTCCAAACCCTACCTTCGTCCAAACCCAACCTCACCAGCCCAGACAGGAATGCACATGAGCAGCCACCTACAAACATCACCGACCGCTCTGGAGCGAGTTAATATTTATGGTGGCATCTCTGCTGCCCTCTTTAGCTGGCAGGACCCAGGGATGACGGGGGGCTTGAGGACATCACTGCGAGGCACTCAGCCAAAATTACAAACATTGTCCCACCACTGGGTCACTCACCACAAGATCTTCCATCATCACAGCCAGCTGGGACCCTTGGTAATTTTCAGCTGCAAAGTCAGCATTCAGACAGGGCTGGTACTGCTCTCCCAGTCACAAACTGTATATTTAAAAACCAAAGCACAGATAGGGAAGTGCCGGGGGGGGGGGTGGCAAGGGGGGAGATGTTCATTTGTCCTTGGCAGAACAGCACTGTGGCACCAGCAAACACTTGGCTTTGAGGGCAGAGGAAAGCACTGGCAGCTACAAATTACTAATCAATGTCGGGTAACAACAACAGCAGCTAATAATGAAGGGCTGATCAGCTTACTACGGCAGTAATTATTCCTGACACCAGCCCTCAGAAGGAGCATCCAGGCTTAGCACGCTGTCTACCATGATGATAACCCAAGATAACTAGAGAAATTTTGTGCTGGAGAAAAGGAGGGGGGAGAGAAAAAACCCTCAGCAATTAGCAAGACTTGTGGTGCTAATTACACTGTGAATGGTGTGCAGGCTTTGTCAGAGCTAACTTGAGCCTTCCCCATGACACCAGGGAGGGACTCGAAGTGCCAGCACACCTTTCACAAAGCGGCAGTGACAAACGGTTTTGGCACCTGGTTATTTTTGAGAACAACACGACTCGCTGCTGCGACACCGAACTCAGCACCAGCCCTTTGCCATCACGATTGCCTGGGGAAAAGCTTCTCATCTCCGTAGCGTAGAAACGATTGGGCTTCTCTTCACATCACCAGGTGGTACTGAGCCCACCTAATCTGGGTACAGGACCAATTCAGGATGTGAGCCTTTTGGTATGAGACACAGCCAGTGCAAGACTAGAAATCTTAATTTACCAATGTGTCTGAGGTGCATATGTTCAAAACACCCTGCCTTCACCCACAGACGCTCAGGACCCTGCGGCAATGACACTCTCAGTGCTGCAGCAGCCCGGACACAAAGATCCCATCACTTCCAGCCCAAACACAAAGATCCCATCACTTCCAGCACAACTACCGGTCCTCCTGCTGAAGAAAAGTTTCCATCAGCATCCATTCACCAGCAGAAGAAGAATTATTGCACCCAGCAGGGGTAGCAGCGTGAACGTGCGAACACACACGTGCTTCCCCCATGCACTACTTATTGCTAGAACAGGTGAGAAAAAAAAAGTGTAACAGCCCCAAAGGCTTGTGATCGCACATGCCTCCTCACTCACTTCTCTCCAAGCAGGCATAATTAAGCATACTGTTTTCTTGCACCCTTCATTCAGGAGGCTGCCAAATTGCTCTCTCAGCAACGGTATGTATTTTATAGACATGAGCTTCACAGGAAGGCAGCTGGTTTGGGGTGCGGGTCACTGCAGTAGCCAGTGCACGGCATTGTAAGTTCTGTGAGTCCAGAGACGAATGAAGAGGTTGCAGCATTTCTCCACACAGATCAATGCAGTTACAGCAGCAGCAAGAGCACTCTGTAGCCGGTTCAGACCCCATCCTCCCAGGCTCTTACCTCTTCTCCAAGGCACGCAGGCTTTAGCACCTTACAGGGAATGGGGGCTTTACCTCGGCCATGGGGTCTTTGCAGAGAGCCCTGCAACCCGCCAGGAATATGAACCAGACATTTCACCAGCCTGCCAAGATCCAGCAATTCAAGAGACATCAGAGGTGCCCGTCGGCTCTGTGTTCACGGCCTGTAAAACCTCCCAACACATCCCAAATGCGAGTCCTACCCCTCTCCCTCCCTGCAAGGGTGCTCTGTGCCGGCCCAGCCCCTCCCAGCCCGCTTGCAATGCTGTGATACAAGCCCACAATCCTATTACAGGGCAGTGTCAGGGAGACACGGCTACCAGCCCTTGCACAAACAAAATCCTATTACAACAGAGATCCTGATTCCAGCCTTTATTTACAGAAATTATTATTACAAGGGACCCTGAGGGAAATCATGGTTCTGGGCTTTATACACTGAATTCATCATTGCTAGGGAAGAAGCCTTGTAATGCTTTGAGACACACTGAGATGCAAACTACCTCCGAGTTGTATGTCATGGAGTGGGGAAGGAAAAAAAAAAACCCACCACAGACTAAGCCATTGCAGGAGGAGAGAAAGGGAACGGCATGCATATTTCTTTTGTCTAGCCCCAGGCAATTTCCATCTGCAAGGTGCACTAAATCCTTTGTACCACTCGATTAAATTACGGCTAACCTAAGCACAGATTGTTGTTCTGCCAAAAAAGAGCAGTCCAGCCTCAGCACCCTCTGCAGAACAAATGGCCAACAACCCCATACGGGCACATGGGCAGCCCGAGGAGGGCTAGAAAGGGAAGGAGGAGGGAGATGCTGCAGGGCTGAAGTGGTTCGGAGCCACTACCACGTGTGATATTGCAAGCAGCGCCAGCACCAACACCGAATGCTGGGCTGGAATGTCTGCTTTCAGGTGACAGAATACATATGAGGAAAGGGAGCAAAGTCCTGCTGCATCCTCTTGAGATGCCACATTTGGACGTGCAGAGAAAGTCAAGGCATTGAGCACCCTGGGGCACCCTCCCACCTGCAACTCATACATAGCCCAGCAACACTCGAGCACCAACACGGTCCAGTGGTCAGAGCATTCCCCTGTCACATACCTTGACTGGTTGATATGAGCAAAGAGGGAAGGATTTTGATGTCCAATAGGGAACAGACAGGAGGTCTTCTTGGGGTAGATCAACCTGGCAGATGCACATTGTTCAGGCATACTGCAAGCAAGGAGGAGAAGGACAACAAGGAGGCATTTGACCTTATGTGAATCTACAGAGTGGCCCCTAAAATTTGTCAGTGCAAAGCAAGTGAGGCATCAGAGAAGGGGAGATGGTCTGTACAGTGAGGTCCCACAACACTGCAGCATGCAGCATGGGTATCCTAGAGTTATAAACCAGAGAGCTGGCACCAGTCCGACCGTATGGAGCGCACCAGGCACCAGCAGAGTGGCACACACTTGCTACAGAGAGACCTTCTCCAGCAGAAAGATCTCCCTCACCCTGCAGGTGCTTGGAATAAACAACCTGTCATCACTTTGCTTGTACAGAGCTAGAAATTTTGACCTTAATGCTAGTTATGCAGGCCAAGGATGCTCTGACAGCGCCTGACCTGCTCGCATTTTCAACCAGAAGTTTCTTCAACCATTCCCATCCACCTGCACCTAGAGATTAGGCACTCCACTTGAAAGTATGTCCCCATGGTGAAGGGCCCAGGAAGGTGTCCGGCATGTCACAACAACATCAGAGAAAGGCAAATCCTGACAGATAACAGGAAGGTCCCACCACCTGACACCAATGGGTGACCATGACAGCTCTCCAGGAGAGAACCAGGAGAAATGGTGCTGCTCAGGGACAGCCTAGGTATGACTGGCATGTCACAGAGGGGACATCAACACAGGGTGCAATCTCAAATGCTGAACCAGACTTCCAGAAATTGAGGTAGGAACCAAACTGTTCCTCCTTTGTGTCCTCACTCAACTCTTATCTCCTGCTGCTGTCTCCACCAGGAAGGGAGGCCGTGGTCTTCCTCACTTCTATGGACTGCAGCCAACGCAGCAGCCCTGACAAAGCAGGGTAACACGGGTGCGAGCCCCTGCAAAGCTGTTCGCCAGTGTTTCAAGGTGAATCTGACAACGCAGCTGCTTTCCTAAGTGTTAAGAACATGCTTCACTCCAGCTTTTCATCTCAAGCAACATGCAGCGCCAAGGGCAGCTTGCCAAAAGCAAAAATCATATGCAGGACGAAAAGCACCACCCCTGGGAAATCTGCATCCAAGGAAGGCTGGACACCTCCCCTCCAAAACTGACAGAAGCACAAGGTTATTCGAATCCCTCCCCCGCTGAGACAGTCTCTTTCAATTTGTTCAGTGGATGCATTTCACACCTTACCTGTGGAGTGACTGTTTCCTGAAGAAGGAGGAACCATGGAGAAGTTTGAGCACAGCACAAAGCCAAACCTGGAGTGTGCCTCTTGCTTTTTACCGCTTCTCCCCCACTGAGGCACGTTAGGACGGAGATTTCAGAGAGACCAGCAATATTGCTAGCGTCTGAGCCAAAAGACAGCAAGTGGAAGGAACAATACAGCCCTCTTCGTGAACCTGTCCTGCTTATTCTCTTTTCACAGCACAATTGGAGGCTAAACTCACACTCCAATAACAGTACTGTGGATGAGTCATCTTCGCTGCTGTTAGCTGGAATGCTAAGGATGAAATTGCATCGCTTATCAGCAATGAGCCAGCAGGGGGGTGGCTGCAGGACCTGTGAGACAGGCTGAGGTTTGCATTAGGAAACTGAGCCCCAAACAGGGATGTTCTCAAAAGCCTCAACCTTTTGCCCAATTCCTATGCAAGCTCAGCATTGCTTGAAAGCCTAAAACCAAGTTAAACATCTGCTTGCAGAGACAGCAACTGCCTCTTGCACCTGCCTATGGAAGAGAAAACTTTTGGGCTGCTCAGTGACAATTTTAGCACCAAAATGTGGCAAGTTCTTAATGTTTTCAAGCTGGGAGTCCTGCAGGGTCAATGGAGGTGGACTCACAGATCATAATGGTTCTGACTAATCACACCCAGCTCTTGGCTGGCTGCCTGGTTAAAGATCTGGGTAACTCCAATGGGAAGCTGACCCTGATTTGAAGTCAAGCCCACATTTTACAGCTTCACATTGCAGCTGCTAGGCTCTACCTTACGTACATTCTTTTTGACATAGCTGTTTCCTCTCCCTCTTTTGGCAAGCCACCAAGAAGCAGGACCATTGGCAGGGTCTCATAATTCATATGTCTAAGAAAGCAACTTCCAGACGGCTAACCAGTCTGATACATTAAATAGCTGAGCAACTAAAACCACTGGTTAAAATTAGTTGCAGCAGAACATAACTCCTTTGGGGTAGTCCCCCTAAGCCAGCCCACATTAGTATTTATTAATACTAATACCTAATAATACTAATATTAATACCTTTCCACTCACACACTTCACCCTCAAGATGCAAGAATAGGAAGCCCATCGCAGAGAAAGCCACCCAACATACTGGAAAAGACATTTCAAGAGCACCTCCCCAGCTCCAAAAGCAGCCCTTGATATAGCGCTTGGCCTGCAAGACAGGCGCCTGTGTTCCTGTGGCATGTTTAACCTGGAAAAGTCATGACTCACCAGCGTTTTCCTCCTGTAATTTGAAACATAACAAGCTGCATAACGCCAGCTCAGGCTCAGTGATTCATGTTGTGGAGTGGGTACACAAGAGATCACCTCTTACCCAAATATATATAATTTTGGCTGATAGCTATAATGGACATCAGAGTCTTGCTCCCCATGGGAGATTCAGCCAGAGATCACCTCCGCAGGATCAGCTATCTGACCAGAATACAAAGGCAGCCGTTGGCATTGAGACCAGTGCTTCAGGGATCGAGAGCTGAACAAGGCAGTTGCCTTCCCAAATGGCTAAGTAAAGCAGATAAAGGAGCTCTAGGTTTATTTGATGATTTAATCAATAAGATAATTATATTAATTCAATAGTTTGATACAAAACCACTTCCTTTCTGTTTGATTTAACTGCATTTCAGAATTTTCATGGCTTAGTTGATCAAATACATAAAATAGCAAATTTGTGCTAATTAATTAATCAGATGTATTTTTCCTTAACTATGAATTGCAAGAGGCCCGGAGGCAGAGAGCGCAATCACCCAGTGACCATGTAATGATGGCCTATAGATTTGCATCTACAGTCATCATGCAACCCACTAATGGTGCCAGAATTCATCTAAAAGGCAGGACAACCATACCACAAGGGGATCTGGCAGAAAACAGAGATGCCAGTGCATCTACATCCTTTTAGTCTGTGCATCCACACTTAATACAGAAAGGTCCAAACACTTCCAGCAATGGAGTAAAGAAGGATAGTATCATGTATATAGTTGTTTTCCATTTACAGGAAGGAACAGGAGGGTGGAAGAGTCTAGGGGTCCATTTTTTAGACTTGTTTCCTAAGGAAACACCAGCTAGAGAAGCCAGTCAGCACCACCACCGTCCCTGCCCAAAGGCACAGTAACATGGTGAGACCCATCCCTAGTATTAATGCCCCAGAGAGCCACTGTAAGAGGCTGAAAAGCTGCGGTAGGAACCTCTACCTTGTTAGACTGCAAGAAATCCCTCCCCAAGGCAGGGAGCAGGTATCGGCCACTCACCTTCTCACAAAGGTACTCCTCATGTGGCTGGGCAGCCCTGTTTGAGAAAGCAGACTGCAGAACAGCATCCTCCCAAGCTGGGGAGACTGGTGCTGTTTACAAAGATCCTTGGGTTTTTTGCCTTTCCCAGGAAGGACAAAAACCACACACACACACCCCCCCACCTGCAACTATAGCCATAAAGTAATTTCCAGCATTACCACAACCTGCTTTCAGGCTAATTCTCTCTTTTTCCCTCCCTCCTATCTCCACTTGAAAATTATCCAACCCCTGACACTGCCAGAAGAGATGCGGTAAAGGCAATCGCAGGTCAGCCTCCTTCAAACAATTCCAGGGTCTTCTTGCCAGGTTCCTCTCTGGATAATACCATCCCTCCAGCAAGAAAGAAAAGCCTCTAAATTAAAAAGACCTGGACAGCAACCCACCAGCTCCCACTCCTGCCCTGATCAATGAAGCTTGCTAATTAAAAGCAGTTGACCTGAGCAAAGAATGGCTTGGAAGAGATTAGCCCAAGGGAGACAAGATTTAAGAATTAAATTACTTGACTGGTCTGTTTCATTTTATTTTACAACCTGAGTCTTTCCTCCTCCCACACGCAGGTAAATGGTGGTTTTGAAGACTCAGTCCCAATTTGTAAGAGCAAAGGAGCAGAGAACATAGTCCTGCTGTTTAATTCACTGTCAAACACCACCATCTGAGTGCTTGGGGCTGTCAGAGCAGCTGCTCCCTCTGATCGCCAGGTGACAACTGAAAAACGGCCAGGTGGCACCTAATTTCTCCAGTTTGATTAACTAGTCCTTTGCACCCTGCCACATCAATGAGATTGTGAACAAACACACCAGCAATGCCTCAGACACTCGCTCTGACTCCACAGCAAAGGTCTCACTGATATATTTATCTCTGCCTGTAACCCCTGGGAGATTTATGCCTAGCAATCAAAGGGAGATGACCATCACCCAAAACCAATAGTGATCAGGTCAGGTCCCCATCATCTGGCCTGATCAGTGACTCGCTGGTTTGAGTATCACACTGCACAGGGCTATAAAGCAGACGGGAGGTCCTACAGCAAGGTGGTATGTAGCAAACACACTGGGTCTCATGTCTGGGGTCTTGCAGGATACACTGGAATAGCAAGGAAACAGAGGGCTGGGCTCTTTGGAGAGCTCTCAAATCTAATTTTCAGAATTGCTTTGCCCTGCTCATGTCAGTGGGAACTGGAGGAGCTCAGCGCCTCTAGAAACCCTGTTAATAGAAGGCAAAGGAGAGGAATGTAACGCTTCCTTGCTTCAGGAGAATTGGCTGGAAATGTGTTTTTTTTCCCCATACAATCAGAAATTCCTGTGCAAACATGAAATATGTTCTCCTTCAAACACCAGTATTTGAGGACCTTCACCAGAAAATAACTTTAAGGGGATTTGCCCAGAGCACATACATTTGCACAGAGAAAAATAATATTCTTGGGAGAAAAGAGCAGCTTCCTAACAAAACACTTGGGATTTTGTGTACGTTCCACATACAATCTTGGCATTCATTTTCTTTTAAAAATCACTGTCTTGGAGTTGAGGGGGATAAGACCAAGAACAGGAGCCATGGCAATCTGATTTGTATAACTTATTAATCCACTGCCCTTTTCTCTCCTGCATCCCGTTTCTTTCCTCATTCAAGACCCTTCCTTGCTCAGGTACCACAGACCCAGCCTGGCTGGTTGGGGAGCTCTTGCACTCCCAGGCCACATGCTGTCTCCCAGTGCAATGGCATACATAACTGCAAGTTGCTTTCGCTGGGTGCTGCTCCCTCCTGTCTCAGGCAGCTGAAGGAGGCAGGAGGCTGTGCAGGCAGCCAGGAGGGGGGAGCCCCAGGCAGCTCACACACCGTATCTCCCAGACTAGCATCCTTCCTTCAGAGCTAGCACTCCTTCTCTGGTCACCATGCCTTGTTCTTACTTGTCATGGAGAACAGCTCATGCAGAAAGAGCCATGCATCTGTGAGAAGAGTTTTGCTCACACACAAGGAAAGAGCGTGGCCCTCTACAATCCCAGTCCCAGACAAAATACATGCCTAGAAAGGAGCCTGGCCATTCCTTGCACCGGCCCCTCAGCAGGCCACTAGGTCTCTTCTGTGCTCACGCTTCAGTGGCTGCTCCAGTGGTTTGGAGACTAGGCCCTCACTGCGATCCAAAGGCTTTCTGTGTCCAGCAAGACCTGCAGCGAGAATTAAATGGTGCAGCAGCCCTGTGGCACAGTCGTCTGCCAGCCCGGGCAGCACAGCCAGCCGCAGGCACATATGCCCAACCCCTCATTGCATTTGTGGTCACCAGGCACAGGCACTTGCCGAGAGCTGGCAAACGGGGCTGCTTTGGTCCTCAGCCTGCTGCTGCAGCAAACCTGCTCTCCTCCAGCTTCCACCCGCTCAGGGGACTACCAGTCAAGAGCCAGTGAGGTGACCAGCTTCTTTCTTTGTGCGTGAAGAGATTGCTTCTGGATAATCTGCTATGGGGATCCCTGGTGACACAAGTGGTGGTGATGCACCTGGTCCTCTTCTCACCCACTTCAGCTCTGGCATGGCTGCAGGGCCCAAAGGGTCCCCCCATACCCCTGGCTGTTGATACCAGATCTTCAAAGTCATCTCAGCTTTCACTCCCTCATGATTATGTTCTCTTCTTTTCACCTTCATGCAGCCTGCAGCAACTTGCTTACCATTTTCCAACCAGCATACCTTGGACACACCTGGTACTGGGCTGACCATCAGAGCAAGGCACTTTCTATTTCAGGTGCAATTCCCAAACTAAAATAATACTCTATTGCTTCCTCCAGCCCCCTTAAAAAAACTGATTGTAGGGTGAAGAAGAAGTGACTGCATAGCATCCAGCAAGAGGAGCTGGTCATGAATTAGGACCCTAAGGCACTACTACCAGAAAAAAAAAAAAAAAGATGCCTCCTTGCAACTGCCAGCCAAAGGAAAAATAATTCAGCACCTGAAATCTAAGAATAGCCAAGCTGCATCTCAACAAGGCAGTAATCCATATTCCTCTTCACCGAGGAAAGCGGCACATAAGCATGTAGCAATAGACACGGAGTCAAACACACTCTGCAAAACCAGAGATACGTCTCAGAGGTGCCCTAGATGGCAATACAGCTTGTAGGGCTCACCGAGCCTACGGGGATGTTGTGGCTAATGCATTGTTTAAGCTGCATAAAGAAAGAGATCTGAGATGTTATAATATACTGTTACCCAGCCCTAATTCCCCAGTTGCTGTCCCTGAAGTAACCCCATCATTTTTATTACCAGGAGGGAGCCAACTCCAAACCCAACCACATTTCGTTCTGAAGGGAAGAAATTTCATCAGAGGTGCAGCAAAACATCCTCATCTGACTTGTGAAGCAAGAGATTTCTTTAAAGAAAGTTCCTCTCTCTAGCGACACCTCCCTCCTGCCCAAAGGCGAGAGAAGTACGGGAAGGCGTGAAAAGAAGCAATGCTGGATAGTCCATCAGAGGAGGGTGCTGAGATAGTCCCTTCCAGCTACCTGGCTGAAATTCAAATGCTGGATTAGTGTCTCTGGCACACTGCTAATATGAGGCAAAGCAGAGAAATGTAATGCTTCCTTCCGGCCTTTCAGATCGACGAACCTCTCCCAGGTAGCAGACAGTCTGGTCCATCAAAGGGAGACTAGAATCAGAAATGAGACTCATTTGTCATATAAAATTTCCAGGTACGAGGAACCAAGCTGAATTTGTATAAGGCAGAGATGCTGTAGTAACACAGCAGCAGCTGGGAACTCCAGACAGGTGAAGGTTAGGGCTGCTTGGCATCCGTTACAGTCATGGGCCTCCCAGAAAACGAAAAAGAGCAGAGGACGAACACTTCCCCTTGGCAAGCTCGCTCCCGTCCAGCTAGATACAATGGGCTTTGAAGGTTGGAAACTCAGCAGGGCTGTCTGCAGTGAAACAGGGAGAAAAAGAGAGATCTGGAAGAAGAAAAAAAGTTAATCTTCAAAAACAAAGTGTTTTCATTCATCTTCTCTTTGGTCACCAAGGTAGCTCCAGCTGTGACTTGCATTCTGGGACTGAAAGGAAAACGCTAGCTGGAGCTCTTGGGAACTGGAGTCACTTACGCATCTTCTTTGTACTGAGTTACGGCTCACATAAAAATGAGGGTGGCAAACCCTGAAGGTGCCCTTTAGCCACATAAGGGGAAAAGTGCTGCAAAAGACAGACCTTGATAAAACACGATCCAAATGGGAACACATTCAGCATCCCTTGGGGTACGTGACAGCTGTGCAGACAATCATCCTGACAGCTCCAGGCAGGGTTTGGGCACTGGCTTCTGCCCAGATCCATTCAGTGGGTAAGAACATGAGAAAGCAAAGGGACTGGCGTTACACTCAGATTTGGATATGTCCTATTTCTCCTATCAAATCTCTGCAAAAGCAGCGGTTTTCCACCTCCCGCCTTGGACACCTACAAGGATCAGCAGCTGGAAGCCCCTTACCACTGCCAATCCCAGCACCCAAGGACCTGCCATCTGTGTTGCAGCCTGCCTTTTATACTGATTTGTTAAGTTTTTGCCCTGATTGCGCGCCTCGGGCAGGCGACAGTTGCTTTGTGCAAGACTTGGAGGAGGGAAGTTTTACAGCTTGGCTGCTGCCAATGCACAGATGTTACAGGCTGGGTCACGGCAAGGTGCTAAAGGCCTTCAGAAATGTTGCAAACCATTAATTATGTTCCCACAGCTGTTCTTTAACCCTCCACACATGCCTCCTTTCTTCCAGGGGCTGCCAGAATGACAACTGTGAACGGGAAATCAAAGCAGGAGGCTTTGAAAGGAAGCAAAGCAGAGACTTTAAAGGTTAAAAGAAACAGCACTCTGCAAACACAGGGGTTTTTTAAAGCTGCTTGTCCCTGCCATTTGCTTGAATGCCTCCTCTTCTCCTGCTTCGTGACCTCCAACAGCACCCAAGGAGAGATAGAAGAGGTCACCCAAATCCTGATGTATCATGGAGCATATCTCAGCTGGGAGGTTGATCCATGGGCTTGGAAATGCTTTGTCTCACAAGACTGGAGGGAATGGCTTGCAGGGTGGGGTTAACCAACCCTCCCATCTGTGCAGATGCAGAGATGAGATCTGAAAGGGGTTTCCCTGTTGCACCATTATGCGCCAGTTAGACCAGAGCTGTATTGAGCTGGAGAGCAAACCTGTCAGACACACCACTGACCAAACTGCTCTGCTGAACCCAAGCTCAGAGCTTCTCCCATCCTTGCTACAGAAGCCGGAGAACGCCAAGCATCAAGACAGGATTCAAGCAGGCTTACGTGGAACAGCACTGGGAGAGGTAGGGCCCAACATTCTCCTCAACTCACCTCATGTGCTTCAGCCCCCTGACATGCCTGGGCTGGCAACACGCCTCCTGATGTCCCCGCAGAGGCAATCTCAAGAGGACCTACACACACTTCCCTGGGCAATGGGAGCATTCGAAAACTTGTACCTACTGCTGAGAAAGCAGGTCCGTCCCTACGGCACAGTGCCATTCAGAGCTGCCACTGTGGGAAAGCAGAACAGCTTCGTTAAGGAGGTCTGTGTCCAGATTTCTGAGCCCTGCTGAACATCAGGACTAACAAGTGCCAACACAACACCAGGGAAGCTGTTCCGGTGCTAAAGCTGCAGCCTACCTGGGGAGGCATCTCCACACCCTGCAAACCAGGGTTTCCCGTGGGGAAAGTCTGCCCATTGCTCATCTACAGACCAGCTGCAAATTGAAGCCCCAGCTTGAACACAGGCAGCCACTAACATATCTGTATGGCCTGGGCTGCAGCTGTGACACAGGACCATGAGTGGTCTGATAAAACCCACCAGGATCCTGAACAGCTTCTCCCTCCCCCATTCCCCATGCTTTAAGCTGCAGTCAAACAGAGCATAACTCCTTTTAAGACTTGCAGATGTTGTGTTTCTGAATCATCTGGCCAGGCAGCTTGCGCTGGTTGAGAGGAAACAAGATTGTCTCTGGAATCCTTTGTGCTGCAGCTCTCCGTGCACAATAAGCTCCCGGACACTCATGGGCTAAATAACTTTTTACGCTAGAAATGAAGTAGGGGGTGAGGAAAAGAAAAATACAGGCACAACAACAGCAAACAAACAAGCTGAGACGGAGATGATGGAAAAGCAGACAGAAAAAGCTATGCTGTTGTGCCTGGACACACATCCCACACAACAGCAGCATCTTCCAGCACCTTCTACATTTTAAAAGGCAGAAAACAATAAAGAGGACTAGTTTTGCCTGACATCTCCTGGACATGACTTCAGACGGGGATCATTACAACGCAGCACGCTGGCCAGGACTTGAACTTCTGCATAATGGCCCCAGACAGCTACTAATACCCTCAGCTGCTGCTGGCACAAATGTTAGCTCCATTGCAGCCTTAGGAGCTATGATAATTAAAAAAAAGGACCAACATACAGACCTTTAAAGGGGATCCACAATAGCATTAAGCACTCTGAGCCCCAGAGCCACCTGTAACACCAGACTGAGCTCCCCTGACAGCCAGAGGTGAAGCAGCTTTCTCCAGGCAGCTCAGGACCCTCATCCTAGGTGCCCAAAGAAGATGTGAGTCCTCCCACAACAAAGCAGCAGGTGACAGCTCTCTGCCCCTCCAAGGACACCCCACAGGGTGCCATGGGGAAGCCTGGCCCTCAGCACACAGCCATTTCAAGCAGGAATCGGGGATCAGCACAGTCACCCTAACTCAAGCACTGGGCTTCGGTTTGCCTTCCTTGGGCAGCTGTCCTAGGGGAGCCAGGGGGGTGGGCTGACACCAGATTCCCACCAGGATGGACCAAAAACAGAACAAAATCAGGGTAAAGGCTTTGTGGGAGCAGTGTTTGTGTTAGACATCTCTGGAAACTCCCATTATGCTTAAATATCAAGCAAGGAGACAATGTTTTCATCTACTTCATAGAGCTCTTCAAACCTCACGCAACCATGTGGCCTAAGCTGGCTATTTCAAAACAACATTCAGCTGAGACTTTTGTTTCCAACAGAGTAATTTAACACCCCGCTCTCGCAGAGTACTTTCACCCCCCAGATATCAGAGCAGTTCAGAAAGGCTATGCCAATTTTACAAACCGGGGGGGGGAAGCAGCAATATAACTGACATCACCTATGATCCCAGGAGCAGAAACTCCTACCTGCCCAAAACTGCCCCCAGCAGGGACAGGCAGAGGCAGCTTCTTCTCCAGCAGCCTCTCCCAAACAGCAACTTTCCTCCGATCTTTCTGCTTCTTTTTCCAGCAATTTTTTTAAAATATTTTTTTTTTCACCGCCTGACTCCAAGTTCAAGTTACTTAAATTTCACAGAGGGGCTGGTATCTTCTGATGAAGATGATCCCATTGGTGTTATTGTCTGGCTGCCAGCTCCTGGGAAACAGGCGAGGCACGAGGGTGGTTGCTGTTTTTAACTGGAGGCCGTGTCTGACTCGAGCATTAGGGGAGTTAATGAGCACCTTGCAGTGGGAGGGAGAGCTGGGAGAAAGCAAACAGGGAAAGCTTTATTTGTATATTTCATTATTTTTATAAGAAAAATAAGCCAGGGACCTTAAGGGGGACATAAGGGGATTTTTTTTTATTTTTTTTTTTAAACAGCAGAATAACAGGTTTGCAGCCAGAAAAGCCTGCCTGGATGTCCTGTGCCCAGGGATGAATAGAAGGGAAGTGCCTGGGTCTCTGTGCAGGACATTACAGGTCACCTTCCTCTTCTAGGTCTCAAGAAGGTCTGGAAGGGAGACATCCAGTGGGTCCTGTTGGGGATGCAGCTGCAATCACAGTCAGACAGGGAAAGCTTTGATGGTCTGCAGTAAGGGCCAGACATGATTGTGACATTCTCCCCAGCTGCTTAAAGTTCACTTCACAATCTAGAAATCAAGACCTGCACCAATTTGCAGGTTATGAGAAACAGACCACACTGGCCATTCCTGCTGAAATGAACCCCAAGATATTCATGTACACACACACACACACTCTACAACTCTAGAGAAGAATCCTCTGTGGTTCATCCCATTCACCCAATCCTGTCCCAGACACAGGGTGGGTCTGCATGAAGGAGCCTCTCTTGAGGGTTACAGTCTCCAGGCTGCCCCAAGGAGTCCAGGCACCCTGGGAGCTCCCTCACCAGCTCTGAAGGGGGCTCAGGCCACTCAGCGGGTGCTCAGCACCAGGCAAGGGGAAGCCAAACCCAGTCGTCTCAAGAAAAGATGGACAGGGTCAACAAATCTGACATGATTCCCCTTAAAGCAGCAGGGAAATGGTTAAAATATAAGATTTATGGGCATATATCTCTGCCAGAACCACCAGGTGATCATGTGTACACATTTCTCAACACTAAGACCTAATTTTCCAACATTTCCCTTGATTTGCTGCTCCTTTTCTCCCATTTCCTTGATTTAGGGCCCAATTATTTCTTGTCCTCTTGCCAGTGAAACAAAATATTTCATAAGCACTCCTGCCGCTTCCCCCCACTCCCTCCCTCCTTTGGATGCTGGTTTCAATGCCTGACTCATGCCTCATGTTCTGCAAAATTTAGAGTATTTTAGTGAACACCTAACGATGATTCTACCATTTTTCACAGTGATGCAAATGGGATTTGGCACCAAAAAGCTCGCTGTTGGAATTTAAGTGAGCCTGTGGCCCCCGCAGCTCTGGCATGTCTTTGCAAAGCAGTCCCTGGGGATTGTCACTTGGGCAGGATTTCCTTCTGATGAGACTGTGTCCTTCAGTAGGGATGAGCCACATGTCCTGGGCTGGTGGTGACACTCTATGCTGGGACAGGAAGAAGAGCAGACAAGTCAACTCCATAGCTCATCTAGTTCCTGACCAATACAGATATGTAAGTGATGCCCTGCAAGACTTGTGTCAGCAAGAGCAGGACTGTGCTAACACAAGGCAACTCCCTGTCTGGACCATATCACCCCCTTGATGTAGCTGCATGCCCATGGAGGAGCTGAGGACTACCATCCCTACACAAGTATGTCTAGGGTCTGGTCCTTCTCCTTAATGATATAGACAACAAATTCTCCCCTCATTAAAAGGAAATTTAATGAGTAAGGAAAAAAAAAAAAAGGACAACAACTGTCTCTGGTGGGTCCCCAGTCTAAACTTCTAAGCATGATCAAATCTTTCAAGTGGTTCATCACAGTTGGACCCCTGGGACCCACCCCAAAACCACAGCAAAGGACAGACTGACTTCCATCAGCACACTGAGCACCAGTCCTTGGGAATAGTTCCAGGCAAACACTCTCCTCTCTCTGTGCAGCAATGGTTTTACAATACCTTTCCATCCTTTTTCCTCCCCCCTGCCTGATCACAGCATATAGCATTTCTATAGCATCCTCCTACTAGTTCCCATAATTATATCCAAACCTCTCACAATACAACCCAACCACAAAAAAGACAGTTAAAGTGCTACTTTAATACTGCCAACCTTTTTCAGGGAGATATATCCATAAAGTGAGGTGAGGAAGATTAGGGGACCAACAGCACATATCAAATCAGAGGTTACCTAGGCTGTGAGGAGGGAGAAAAAGCTAAAGTTTGCTCCAAATCAAACGGAGCAAGGACTCAAAATTGGGTCTCCTGTATTCTGAACTCATGTCTCAGACACCAGTGAATTCTAACTTCCATGATCATCAGCTGCTTACCTCTACCTGCACAACACAATTACTTTAGCCTTCCCCCGCTCCATGTGTCCCCCCCGCCACCAAAAAAAAAAAAAAAGCACCTCCTCACTGGATATGAAGCCTTTACATCCAAATGCCACCTGGAAAATTCAAACCCTTGAAAGCTGCAGCAAAATGGGGCTGTACTTGCCAGCCAGCTCCAACTTGGGTTACTCTCCAGAAGACAAGAACAGCTGCTTGTGTCAGCAAGCTCCTGCATCACTTCACTTGTCATAATGGCAGACATGAAATACCACCTCTCTGGTTTACACTATGGCTGTACCTGGTTTATAAATAGAGGGCAGTTTAGCCAGCTATGGCAGGTGAACACCACAGCTTCTCCTAAAGCCAGTGCCTCTTCTACACACACATGTCCAGCAAGGGCCATCTCCAGTGATTCTAGTCCTTCCAGTGGCTGGCAGCAACAAGGAGGAAAGATCTTGGGCATCTGGAAAAGAGGATCAGGAAGAGGGGATAGGGAGAGGTACTCTCTCCTAGTTATATTGAGCTAAGCCTGTTCTCTTCACCCCAGCAGACGATTGCCACAGCACATGGAGAAGTGTCCAAACCTGACTCCATGCTCAGCCATCACTGATGGGGTCAAGCAGGCAAGAGAGCTGGACACAAGCTGGGAGATGCAGAGCCCTGTCAGATACCAGGCCCTAAAGCATCTCGCTGGGAAGCCGCAGGAAGGTTAAAGCAACATTCACACACCCCAAAGCGGGCAGTGGGATCTGGGCTTTGGACCCACCACCACAGCTGTTGGCAGCTCGTTCACACAGTTCACAGAGCCTGGAGGACAAGTTGAGTCATGCGATACTGTTTAGCCACACTAGACTTCTTGCTGCTCTGTTACAGGATTGGGCAACTTCACTCCAAAAAGCTTTGCAAAATAATTGAACACCAGAGTGGGACTACTTTGGTCTTTGGTAAAACAAGAAAGAACAGAGGTTTGTCAGGGGGGTTCTTCATCTGAACTTAAGAAGCAGAAAACTAGCCCTAGCTAGAAGCAGCAAATAAGAAGGGAAAAACAGATGAGAAGGAAACCTGAAAAAGGCTCTGCAGACTGCCTCATGCAAATACATCTCCTCTTCACCGGAGGGGATATGTAAGGCAAGACCCTTCTATTTTGCCCTGGGAAAGGCTTCGGAGACCCTGCCTGCCACACTCCATGGGGCATCAAACCTGCTCTGGGCTCCCTCTGAGGATCAGCCCAGCTGAAGGCCTCTAAAATCCACCTGCATCTTGGGGAGGTTTGGGGATTGGTACCCTCCAGAGCCCTTAGAGTTTGCTAACCAGGCTAACTTCATTCCTCTTCATAACTTGGTATGATCAGCTCTACTAACTGTGTTGGCCTAGGGTTTGCTAGATTAATGTCACTTAATTTATCATGTGGCTGTGGATGGCTGGAAGCATCACCTCCAGGGGAAGCTGACTTATCCTAAGCACGCTGTTTTCCATAGGCCAGCTAAGTCCTGCCCAGTAGACCAGCTTCCCTTCAAGCTACCTGTCAGCCTAGCACAGGCTGGACAGTCCCCCAGAGCTAACATACCACAGTTCATATTCCTAGCAAGTACCATCACAGGGCTTAACTCCCCTGAAAAGATTTGGAAATAGTAAAAGCTGGCCATTAGGGCAGTTTTATATTGGATAGAGATATTCTATGTTGTAAAGCGTGTTTGGAAGGACCATTACGCTCCCTCCCTTGTCCTTCCTCAGAGGAAAGAAGATAAACGTCTAGCCAGTTGTTCATAGCCCAGGGCAAGGGAAATACAACATCCTCTGTAACAGCTAGCAGAAGTACCAGAGAGCAGAGACATGCAGAGACTCCGCTCAGAGACTGCACAGCTGGCTTGCCCAGCACTGCACCAGCACCAATACACTATCAAACCCAAACCACTTCCAGCAAGCCCACTCCAGGACCTTTGTACCACTCTCCCAGCAGCCTGGGTGCTGAGATGTTAGGGAAAGAGATGCTCATCAGAGAGTCTAGCCCTGACCCCGAACAAAAAGCAGTGCCTGGCACTGCTCTCAAGATAACAAGACTACAGCATGCAAGCAGCGCAGTGCCTCTGTGTGGTTACTCTGGGGCCAAAAGAAACCTCTCCCATATGATTCGACCATTACACAAGCACAGGGAGGAACTGTGTTTGGTACCCAGAGAGCTCACTAAGCCAGCATTTCTGTAGGAAACAGGTGCCTGTGCACTAGAATCTAAATATAGCTTTAAAAAAATAAAATCAGCCTCTACTCTATCTGAGCAAGAGAAAAGTCTTCAGAGGGTAAACCAAGACAGGAGTGTGTGCTCAGATTTATGGGGAGGCTGAATAACAACTCGGAGAGGTCTGAACTGAATCCATCCCTTGAGTGGAAGTGGAACTACATAACTCTGAAGTCCAGCTATAGCTTCCTTTGCTGCCTGGCAAAAACCCCAAAGGAAGAGAGGAGGAAAGGGCCTTTAATGACCTTCATCAGTGACTTAGATGACACGACACAGCGCACTCACAGCAAGTTCGCAGATGATACCAAACAGGGAGGAAGGGGTGATAGACCAGATGGTTGCCACAAAGATGATTAAGGGCTTGAAGCATCCAACATATAAGGAGAGGCTGACAGAGCTGGGACTGTTTAGTCCAGAGAAGACAAGGCTCAGGGGGATCTTATCTATGTGCATAAATACCTCATAGGAGGGAGTAAAGACAACAGAACCAGGTCCTTCTCATTGGTAACAGGCATAAATTGAAATACAAGAAATTCCATTTAAGCACATGACTTTTTTTTACTGTAAGGGCAATCTAACACCTGAACAGGTTGTCCAGAGAGGCATCCATCCTTAGAGGTATTCAAACGCTGACTAGATGTGGTCCTGGGCAGCCTGCTTCAGCTGACCCTGCTTTGAGCAGGCAGGTTGGACTAGACAATCTCCAGATGTCCCTCCAACCTCAGCTATTTCATGATTCTATTGGATACAGGATTCACGGTACCCTATTTTGATACTGGGAATACAAGGAATGTAGTTAGGGCCACAGCAGATCTTCTATGCCTTGTCCCACCTCATCTGATTTGTAACAAAGGTTTGGATTCAAAGAGCACTTTCCCCAAAAAGAGCTGTTAAACATTTACAGGCTTCAGCCTTGGAACAGATGTCCACCAGAGATCAGTTTTCCATTCATCCATGGGATGGATCAGATCAAAAGAGCAGGGGCAACACAAACCCTAAAACATGCAGGTACTCAAATGCTAAAACATTTCCCAGCCCTTTGCTAGATCAGAGAAAAAAAAGACAGCACAGAAGAAAGATGAAACTTGGTTTACTGGACCCTCCTAATCGAGTTCTAGTGGCTAGGATCAAAGATTAGTTGATTAAAATCCAATTTCAAAGCTTATTAACTTTTGAATGACAATGAGCTTACTCCAGCAGGCTATTTCTGGCTTGGCAGAAGTGGCTGGTGTGGTGTTCTGGTTTCAGCTGGGATAGATTTAATTTTCTTCTGGTAGCTGGTGTAGTGCTGTGTTTTGGATTTAGGATGAGAATAATGTTGATAACACACTGATGTTTTAGTTGTTGCTGAGCAGGGCTTACACTAAGTCAAGGACTTTTCAGCTTCTCATACTGCCCTGCCAGCGAGGAGGCTGGAGGCGCACAAGAAGCTGGGAGGGGACACAACCAGGACAGCTAACCCAAACTGGCCAAAGGGATATTCCACACCATATGACATCGTGCTGAACAAAAAACTGAGGGGACTTGGCTGGGGGGACATGGCTGCTGCTCAGGAACTGGCTGGGCATCGGTCAGCAGGTGGTGAGCAATTACATTGTGCATCACTTGTTTTGTATATTTTTATCATTATTATTATTATTTTCCCTTCCTTTTCTGTCCTATTAAATTGTCTTTATCTCAACCTACGAGTTTCACCTTTTTTCTGATTCTCTCCCTCATCCTACTGGGGGAGTGAGCAAATGGCTGTGTGGTATTTAGCTGCCTTCCAGGTTAAACCACAATATGGGGAGAAACAGCTCCTTGCTTATGAGCACCCAGCTTAAACCCAGATGAGGCAGGAGAATTTCACCTCCCTGGACCACTTTAAACAAAGACTAAATGAACAAAGGGACTTCCCTTAAGCCAGCTATTAAAACTGGCTGGGCATTTCCCCTTCAAGCCACCGCAGCTCATTTGAAAGCCACACAGAGCCATTGTGTTGCATTTCTAAGCTACCCAACATTTGCTTCCTTGCAAGATATTCCGGTCAGGCTGCCAAGTGCCAGCTCTGTCATGAACTCTCTGGGTGTCTTCAGCCCACGTCCTCCTTGCCCAAGCGCCACAAAGAACAGGGCTAACTCAGAAAAACAGAGGCCTCTGTCCTTACAGCAGCTGTACTACCACAAGCAGCTCTGTCCCACTGCACAAGGAGCAAGATATCCTGGCCCTGCTGGCTGAGATCTATTTGCCAAAGGGTTTTATCCCAAGGGACATAAATCCCACTCCTAACTTCAGATCCCTCCAGGCCCCCCAAGTATGTTTTAAAGCATGCAAGATATAGGGTGGGGCTGTGTCCTAGAGTTTCAGGGTTGAACACGTTCCTTATCCTAAGGACAAATGGGGGGTTAGGCACTGCCCTTTGGGGAGCCAGTTAATCCCATCCCCTCCTGTTTGAGCTACACCTCACAGTACTACTTGCAGAGTTTCCCAGCTTCTCCCCTCTTTCCCAGGCACAGCAACCATAAAGATGAGAACTGCAACACACAACTCCATAGCAAACTTTTTCAGGTGCTAAGGGCCCATTTTTCTCTCAAGTACATGGTTTTTCAGAACATCTCTCATCCAGGGAGACAGTATTTAAGGCCATCTGTGCCCAAACAATGGGCTTCACCTCTTCTGCTGCAGTACTGAGTTTATCAGCCAAGTGCAGCAGTTGTCTAGATCAGCTGTTGACAGGGACTCATACGTGTGTGGCAAAGGTGGCAACTGTGAAGCACCAAGGTCTGGATCTTGTCCTGCTCAAAGTGAAACACATGACATATTCTCAAAAAGCATCAGAACAAGCAAAGGTTAACACCAAAGCAGAGGGGAAAAAGGCAATTCATGCTATTGCACCTTAAAGAGAGAAGGCAGCAGGTAGTCTGAGTGACCAAGTTTGCTTTGGAGAGTGGCTGGTGACAGCTACATGAAACACCTACATTGTCTCTCTGGGAAGGATCTTGGTAGCTTCTTTCCACTCTCCTGCTCTCCTCCAGTTATACAGATGGGCATGAAGCAGGCAGAAGCATGAAGCAGGCAGAAGCATGAAGCAGGCAGAAGCCATTCTAACTTCTGGAGGATGAACAGCTGTGGGCTCTGCCACCAGTTGATGGTCTGGAGTAACCTCCCTGCACATTTATGTGAGCCCTTCAGAAGGATTCCTGCTCTAGCAGATCAGGCCCAGGCTTTCAGAAGAGGGAAATCAGTTATTTTCATGCATCCCTTTGCAATGACCAACCAGGGACCGAAGGGCTGGTTCCTGCTATGCATAGTGCCTCTGGGGAAGGAAGCAATCTGGGCAGCACAACTAAAGACCTTCCCCATCCCTGCCAAACTGGACGGAGCATGTGATGATGGGGAGAGAAAAGCAGCATACCCCACCTGCATATGGGCACTCAGCAGCAGACAGCTGGGATCCAGTCTGAGACTGAGCCCATTGAAAACTCTGAATATACAGAAGAATACTGGTACGAAAATGTAGTAGCATAATACCTCCCCACTGGTGGTGAGGCAGCTATTGCATTGGGGAAAGAGCATGTATTTCTCCCTCTAAGAGAGGCTGTGCACGGATTGGGATGGAAAGGCAGGAAGTTTTTTCTATGACCAAGAAGTTTGCACTTACTCAAACTACCTCTGCCAGCAGAGTCTGCCTCTCCTATTACGCAGCCTATGCCGCGACACTAGCCGAAAGGGTTAAGGGCCGCCACACTAGCCGAAAGGGTTAAGGGCCGCCACACTAGCCGAAAGGGTTAAGGGCCGCCACACAGCCTGGGACAGGGCGAGAAAGTCAGCATGGGTTTTGCAAGTATCACCTTTGAGCTCCAGCCACACGCTTCCAAGACCCGTAATTGTGCTCTCTCTCGCAAGCTACGCTGTGTTGCATACTCCAGCAGCAAGCTACAACCGAGCTGTGAAACAACACTCGGAAGCAAAGACAACACGAGATCACCCAGGCAAACACTGAAGAGAGGTGACAGTAACACAGAGGGTTATGTTTAGCCTCACATCTGTGCTGTTAGGAGGCTCTCTTCGGGTGGGGGAAAAAACATCTTAAGAATAAATCTTTTACTTGGAAAACATCCAGCCTGGGAATAAAAAAAACAGTCTAAGAGAATAGGTAATTCAATGGAGAGAGGTTGTTGAACAGAAGAGGTCAGGGGATGCAGAGAGCACACATGCAGGACCACCAGCACAGGGAAGATTTGAGGAAAGCAGCCATCTTTGGGGCAGACAGGCATGCTCCTGCTCCCCCTGCCTGGCTGTCTCTCCAGGATCACCTTACAGAGCAAGGAACAAAGCCCTGTGCTGCCTCCGCTTCTCACAGCCTCCCCTCCTATGGCAGGGGGAACTAGCCCCATCTTTCCCTGAGCTCTTGCATCCCAAAGCCTGGCAGAAAGCCAGATGCCAGGCAGGAACTGGGAGCTACTGGTGAAGGTAGCCCAGTCTGGAGGACATTCAAAGTCAGTGAATCTGGGTCTCAGTCTGGAAGTAGCTGCTTCATACAGTAGCCTAACATCACAGAGCCCTCCTGCACCTCCTCCGAAAAGCACCAGTACTTCTTTCTCTAGTCTCATTCAGCCCTACCACACCAGGTCTCACCACACATGGTCCTGGACCACATCCTCGTGCAACAGCAAGTGCCAGCAGAGGAGTAGAAAGGCACACAATGTTTGCTCAGGACCAGCTCAAGCACACACGACTGAAAGCACATTCCCACCTAGTCTTCCAGTGTCCCAGCATCCGCCAGGAGCCAGCACACCATGGTAGCAACAGGTTCCCTCCCTGCCCACTGCACTCCAGTCCCAAGAAAGCAGCGCCATGCTCTGTTTGACCAGTTACAACTTCACGCAAACAACCACCTGGGCCACATAACCCAAATCCAGACAGACTCACTAGGGACATTTCCCTGATACTGCTTCAGCAGCAGGTGACAGATCTGGGTCTCGCTGCATTATAAGAGGCTGCAAATCTGACCTCCTCCTCCAAAAACTAAGCATGTTTCCATCTGCCTTGACCCCCCTGCACCCTGCCTAAGGATGGAGTGACTGGCAGTTCAAACCCCACTAAGCATTACTCCACATTCAAATTGGAAATCTAAATCTCTAATTTGCTTCACCCTGAAGTCACTTAAATGTAAGCAACACCCTGGCCTTGTTCTGTGTTTATTTTTATGGTTGCAGGTATTATAATTGTTGTACTAACAGCACTTTAGTTGCTATTATAAATGTACAAACTCACATGCCTTTATATGTGCAGGCACGCATCTGCACATGCTCACTCTTCTACCTCTTGAGAAATGGGTCCGTTCCGCTTTCTTCTGCTACTGATAAAATATTGATTAGGGAATGTGAAAATTTGAAATGATTTAGGAGTCCCTGGATGGGAAACGTAATGTACTGTGCCGGTCGCATTATGAGCCATCCATCACCTGTCAGCAAGCAGCAAGAAAGTGACAGAATCAATACAAACGTGTCTGAAGATGGGTTTAACTCATTTCCCTTCCCCCTCAGGCAATGGCTGGAGCATCCCAGCTGGAGGAGAAGGGAGGCTTGGTAACTAACACCAGGCCAACTTCAATCCACCCAAAGTGCAAAGGGGTTAACTCCTTCCTCAGCAGTCCACCCACACCAGGGCCAAAAGCCAGGGTGAGCGATCTCAGCCGCACCCCCCCGAGGAGCACAGCCAGGCCAGCCAGCCAGGAATTGCTAATTCAGACCCTGAGGGCTGTGTTCAGCTGCCCCGGTGTCAGCATGCAGAGCTATTTGAGATGGTCTGGGGTACCAGAGACCTCCATGTGGGTCACAGCACCTGCATAGCTCCTACTGAGGCTGCTTCTACGGACTTGGGCAGGTTGTTATTTGTCCCTAAAGCCTCCCATGGCTGGTAAACATTTTCCATTCCTGCCTCTCTCAGCACACTTTATCCTGTGGCACACTCCCAGAGACTCACATAACATTCTGCTTTCAGAGGGACCAGGCTGGGCAGCAGCACAGTATGAATCCCTGCCTTGGTTCCCTACCCATTGCTGCCATGTACATCCTCAGCATCGACTTCCCTTCTGCATCACCCACCTTCAGTCAGCACGGCCTGATCCAGCTCCTTGTTACACCACAGAGCTTGTTCCCTAAGTATTCATTGTTGCTATTAGGTCCAAGAGTCTTTCAAAATAAAAAGAAAGGGGGGCAGAATCAATCCATAGGGTGACATATCATCCTCCCGTACTTTGCAGATGGATTCAATTGGCCTGTGATCCTATTTTGCAGATTCCTTTAGAGCACTGTAATTCATCCTGCAAGGCATTTCAAATGAGAACAGACAGAGCACCAGAGAAATGATAGGAGCAGAGTGCCCTGCCTCACTCCCCAGGAGCAGGCAGGGTGACCAGGCAGGCTATTGTTCATGTGTTATTAATTATTCTGAGGGTACACCGCAGGAGGTGACGGCAGCACAAGGGCAGCTCAAACAAGGCCAACAGAGCAGCCTGGGCCCAGAGAGGCTGTGCCCAAAAGCTGCTCCTCAACTCAAGCCTGCCCACTGTGGGCCACGTATGGGAACAGCATTAACGCTGGCTGCAGAGCACATGGTGTGGCACAAGGGATGAAGCAGGGAAAAGGGAATGCTCCATGGTATCAGACACCTTTTGACCTGCCAACTGTGGGGTACAAGATCTCCAAGCCTGTCCAGGTCTCACCCCTTGACTGGCTCTTCTCTGCCGTGACCAGGCAAGCTGGTAGACACCACCTCTCGTTACTTTTCAAGGCTTCAGAGGGGCAGCACTGACCAACAGATATGGGAGCAAGCACTCATCTTCTGTGCAGCTCTTTTCTCCTCTGTTCTTTCTGCAATGGTGAAGCTTCAGCCTTCAAGCAGAGTCAAGCCACCGCCTTGGCTTTAGAGGTTCAGCCCTTCTACAGGTAGCAGAAGCAGTCAGAAGGGTGCCACAGCCCAGCTCTGCCATGTCGGCTGATGGTGTGGCTGCAGGTAAAGCTTCTTGGACAAAACTCTCATTTATTTTGCTTTAAATTCCACTATTTAATAGACTGCAAACCCCTTAATGTGAGAGTCTGAACTACTGTGTCTGTGCAGTTCACTCTGGATATGTCCCTTCTACCTTACCATCCCTAATAGACTCTATAAATGGTTTCCAAATCCAGCAGAAGTGGTCTATTTGCTGCCTAGTATACCATGTAATCTTTTGCAGAGGTGGTATTGATCTTATTAAACCTGCAGCCATTGAGTCCTCAGACGTGTCTCAGCATTTGCTTTCCTATAGCAAAGCAAAGCACCTCTTCTAGCCCCACAGCAACATGCAGGTGACAGCACCAGCCTACACCGACCCAGAGACAAGACGATCACTGCATTTCTGAGAACAATTTAATAGTCAGTAGAGCCATGGCTGTAGGGTACTTAGTCAGAAGCAATACCCCATCTCAAAGAGAAACGTCTGAGTCATTTTAACTGTAAGGGACAGAAATTAGGGACTAATTCAACCCATAACAGGTACTGAATGCTGAGCCCAGAAGCAGCTCTGCTCGTGGCTAATGGATTTTGCACAGTGAGACTGGCTCCGGGCTCTCAGCTCACCGCTCCAAGACACTTGCAAGACTCATTCGCAGCAGCCTTGCCAAATTTTCCTCACCCATCCACAAAAGGAGAAACTCATGCGATTATTTGCACAGTCCTTTCCAAATAACTAACCCATCCCACAGCACACAAGCTGGCTCCAGGCAAGAGAGGAGAGACACACAGTGCTAAGACTGCAGGAGGTCAGGCAAGGGAAGAGGCATCAAGCCACAAAAGCACAAAGTTGGAGCTCAAAAAAAAAAACCAACAAAAAAAACCAAAAAAAAACACAACAAAAAAAAAAACCCAAAAACCTATATGTGCAGATACATGAAGAAGCTTGAAGAAGCTTGCCTTTTTGGAGGGAAAGCAGCACTATAGTGTGCTGCGAAGGTAGAAGTGTAGAGCACAGTCTAACCAGATGCTTATCTGACAGAGCATCAGCACTAGGTTATGTTCCCAGACTGCCCTGGCAGCAGAATCCAAGGAGAGGACAGATGGCAGCTCCACAGAGCAGCATTAGGACCATGACTAGTGTCTTTCTAGATGAGGCTCTCATGCCACCAGCAGTCGCTGAAGGAGGTGGTGATAAGTGGTCACCGTCTGGCCCAGAGGCGCAGGGGTGCCAAGAGGAGGGGAGATAGAGACATGGCTTCCACCCCTTCGACATTCGTGCTGACCCAGTTGTGTCAGCACCGCTTGTCAGCCCATCTGTCATGGTGCTGGTTCCTGCTGGGGCCTCAGGACCTGTGAAGGTGGCTGCACATGTTGGACTATTTATCTTCTCAGGTTGTGGGGACAAGGGGTCTGACAGCCCTATTAGTTATCCCACAAAGCAGAGCCCAAACACATCCTCAGAGAGCAGGACAGGGAATAACCCCAGGGAACAGGGGAACACCACAAGCCACATGGCTCCCAGCTCCCCAGGCCTCAGGGAAAGGCAAAGCAGCAGCACAGCCTGAGCACTGAAATCCTTGCAAGAAGTACATGGGGAAGAGCACTGGAAGCTGAAGCTTTTGCTCATCATCTGCCATCTTTCCTTAGCCAAGAGTAAGTTACCACTGTTAAAGGTCAGGGATCATCCCCACTTTTTGGGCTAGACCTTTCAAGCCCTGTCCTGGGATATGCCCAGGCTGGGTGGTGGGACAGCAACACTTTAAAACTACACACTGCAGCCCCAGAGCTCTTCCAGGAAGAAGCTAAGGCCCAACACTCATTTGTGCTAGGACCAAGACAACACTGTGCCTTTGCTGGACTGGTATCATGGAGATTTAGACTATTGCTGCACCACCCCCAACTAATTATACAGTCTTCAGGGCAGCACATCATTGCTCTGGGAACCAGCCACCCACACACTGCTGTCTATGAAGAGGAAGAAATATTGTTCCAACAGCCCAAAGAAAAAAGTCATCCATACCTACATGATGCCCACATGTCCTGGAAGCAGCAGTTCAGGACCTGCATCTCTCTCTACCCCAGAAGAAGCAGGATGTATACAACAGCTCCTCAAGGTACTGAAAGAACCAGGCATAGCAGTTGGGTGACTAAGAAAAACAGTGTCCTACAAGTCCTCAGGACACATCAGTAGGAAGAGTTGATTCAGTAACATTGCAAGAGAAGTGCCCTGCTCCCAAACCTAGAGCTCCTCCAACCAGTACAAGTGTTTCCAAGTGACAAACACACACCCCCAGGCTGTGCATCAAAGCAGCTCCTGACTCCCCATGTCTGTGCTGGCTTTTGGGTAGGGTTCTCCATATGAGTGATTATAAGCCAGCTACTCACTGTCACCCAAGGCTGTCCCATGCCCTGCCAACACCTCCAGCAGAGCAGGAACCCAGTCAGCACTAGGTCCAGAATCCACCCCAGCAGCTCAGGACACAGCCAGGAGCCAGAGAGCGAGCAAAGGCTTAGTAAAATGGAGCGTGTCGTAGGTGGGGAGGAGGGGAGACGGCTCTTTAAGCAAGTCATTTCAATTGCCTTGAGAAAACAGGTTGTTAAAATGATGGAAATAAATGGGTTGTTTGAGTGAGCAGCCTCAGAAATGCTTTCAGAGAAAGCTTCCAGGTAGGAATGTTGATTGCAAATACTTATTAACTGCTCCTTCATTATCAAAGAGATGTGATACATATGTTTACATATTTTGATACGTTTTTCTTAATCCTACTTACTGTTTAATTCCCTAAACCTGCCCAGAAGAACTGTCACCAAGCAACCCCCTAAACACAGCCTCAACTTCTGCACAGGCAGGCGTGGGCATTGGAGAAGTCACTCAAGCATCTGCCTGTACCAAGGAACATGCGTCGCCAATGTTAGACCTGAAACGGCTCTTTTCATCACAGCTCCCAGAAAGGAGAGTCTTCCTTCAGATGGTGCATGGTAGGGTCATTTACCCACCTTTGTCCACCCATGACAGCCATCAGCCAAGAGACCATAGGTCCCTCTAATTCAGCCTCCTGTCTCCAACAGCAACCGAGCTTGATGCTAATGGAAAGAGCTGAACAGAAGATGGAACATGGAGGTGTTTTCCCAGGACATTTCTCCAGCTCCTAGCAGCCTGGCACTTACAAACTCCCAAGCTGTAAATCACTCCAGGGCTGTGTTTAGGCCCATCATCAAGAGATATCTGCCATGAAATTGCCAAATTCCTCTTTAAAGGTTCATGAAACAAGAAGTTTCCAGGGTTGAATTACTTCCCCCACACATGTAGCATGTAATGCTGTTTGGTTTAAACCTGCAGCCTGCTATTTTTGGTGGGGAGCCATGGCTTCTTGCCCTGCAGGAAACAACAAACAATTGCCTCCTAATCACCTTCTTGGGTGGTTCTATAGGACTCTCTGGAGTCCTCCTCATTCACGCCTTTTCCAAGCTGGTGAGTCCCAATCTAGGCTATCCTCAGAAGGAAGCTGTCCTCAGAAGGAAGCTGCAACACCATCAAGTTACATAAAGCAGCTCCCTGCTCCAGCCAACATCATCTTCAGCAGTAACATCAGCGTAAGCAATGCACTATGCTGGGACAAGAGTTCTCCTCTGGGGCTCCTCACTGGAGCTGTTCTTCCAATGGAGAACCTGAAGGTCTGTTTATTTTAAGCAGGGCTTGAGAGATGCACAGGCAGAGGATGGGTGAGGAGGATCCCTGCCCCTACATGATGGCACAGCCTGCCACAGGCCACTGCTTCAACAAGAGACAAGATTTTCCCCTGAGGAGGCCCATGCCAGAGGGATGCAGAGATTGTCACCTCCTGGCCACTTGGGCAGGGGTTTCTGTCCAAAGCAGAGGCATCATGCTGACAGCCAGATCCCTGCAGGCTTCTACAGCCTCCATCACCCCGCTGGAAGCAAAGGGCCCTGCCAGCCCTCCTTCCAGCAATCCTGCCTGGGGACTGCAATGTTCCAGCTAGAAACTGCCCTCCAAGTATACAAGAACCACAATGATGTCGGTATGGTCTGCAAATTCCACCTGCCACAGAGATTACAGTCAGCCCACAAATACATTTCATTTTCAAAAGGAGCAAAGTACTGCTGAAAACCCTAGTGTGCCGTCAAGTCATGGATTCTTCAGCAGCAGCACCTCGCCTTAATACTGCACACAGGACGGCTGGTGTTTGCAAGAGAAAATGGGAAATATCCTCTCTCCACATATGGCCGCTACAAAACTCTTCATCAGAAGGGTAAACCCAGCAGGGCCCAAAGCAGATACGCTCACAGGTACAAATTGGCAGGCACAGCAAATCTGATGGTCTTCATTCCCTGGCAAATACCTCCTATAAGCTCAAGCACTAAAAAAAAAAAAAAAAAAGAAAAAAAAGCAGTTGCAGCTTTCTATATACAGGAAGGACGTTGCCTTGGCATTGCAATTTTCATACCGTTAGAGAAAAGACACTGGGTCACAGCAACCGGATGTGTTTTGGCATCCAAATGTGAGATCCACAGAGCTCTAGGCCCTCAGCATCTCTGCAGAGTCCCAAAACAGAATCAAACTCTTCAGCACAAAAGCCAGTCCCCAAGTCACCTGTGGGCAAAACCCAAATTCGCCTCCCAGCCACTGTAGACAGCCTCCACCAGATGGGCCAACACATTAGTCCCAGAACACCATACCCTGTTTAGTTCAATCCTAACCCAGTGCCTGCAAAGCCTGCTGAGAAAACAAAGCATCTCTATAACAAAGCATCTCTTTTACCAGCATCCAAGTAGAACCCGCACACCCAAAGCTTTGGGCCTGTGTAGCCCATGCAGTATTTCTGCAGAGAGAAAACAGCAGCAGGACTTTCCACACACACAGACCTTATCCCTCCCTCACTGCAACTGTGAGGTCCCGGGGGCCTTAATTAATTGGCATCCTTCTCACAGGGAGCTGGCTCTATGGGAACATTTACATGTTCAACTCCTTTGGACAAGTTCAGAGGCAGGCGGCTAATCCTCTCCCAGGTCTCAATGTCATATCAATTTCCTGTTCGAAGCTGAGCTCTCTCCATCAGGGTTTTTGAACTAATGAGATGCACTGAGGCCTTCAACTCTGGGAATATCAAATGCAGTGGGATTCAATTTCACTTGATTTTCATGTGGTTTTCCCTTTGTAATTAACACCAGACAGTATGCAACTTTTCATCCTACCACTAGATACAATCTCTACTCAAGACAAACATGTCAAGGAAGGTGACGCTTTTACCCTACACTGCCAAAGGCTTGCTAACAATTTTTTTCTGCTTTTTTCCTCTCCGTGAATATAATCCACATCCTCGAGGTAATATTCAGAACTTTAAATCTCCAAGAGCAATGGCATAGGTCCCTCAGGGCTTGCAGGTACAGCAGTCCCTCTTGCTTCTTACTCATGTGGATTATATTCCAGAAACATTGGTGCACGGGCACAGGCTCAGAGAGGATTTTGTAGGTCCGTCTTTCCTACCATCATTAGGGGCTAAGGATGTCCAATGTTTCTGAGCAAAGATGAGGAGGTATGAAACCATCCTGCAAATGTCCCTTTTCCTCTTACTTCTGCCACAACCCTCCCAGGTCACGCTACCCAAGTTGCAGAACTGATTGCCAGCTCCCCAGGCACATGATGCTCCTGCACCACCCAAGCTCTTCCACAAATTTTTTGGGAGCAGGAGGGAAGGATCAGCCTTCTGATCTGTGCATACCTCACTTACTGTAAAAGGAAGCCAGTTTGAATGAGGTTGGCGGACACTGTGATAACAATTAACACATAGCCATCAGCTCCCACCTTTACACTTCATCCTCAAGTGTTAAATGAAGGAGGTGAGCAACTTCACAGAATGCAGGCAGACTTTCTACGCTGCTAAGACATGACAGCCTGCAATGGCCATAGGTTGGAGACACAGACAACACCCACCATTTTTTTTTAAACTTAAATGAGCTCAGCTGTGCCATACCTGGCAGGATCTGCTGGAAAGGTAACGCTCCTTTTGATCAAAAGACTTGGAACAGTCCTTCTGTGTAGCAAGACACTGCACAGCAATATAGCATGGTGCAAAAACCTGGTCAGCAATGGGGCAATTCCTACAGGCACTGGTATACAAAGGTTTTGAGGGAGGATGTTCATTACCATAGCCAGACACTGCCAAAATCCTAAGGCCCTGATCCAGCAGAAATCCCTGCACCAGGGCCCCTGCAATCTCTCTGGCCAGGGAACACCCCAGGCTGGAGGGGAAGAAGATATTGCTCTAAGAGAAAACAAGGCGAGTCAGGTCTGCTTTACTCGAGGAGTGAAGCAGATTCTTCTGCACAGATAAGAAAATAAGAGTCACTAACCATCTACCCCACTCAGCTTGACCCTGGGCTCTCAAGGTATCTCTTTTCAGGAGACACATAAGGGTTCAGAGCAAGAGACCTAAACCTGGGGTTCTCTCTCTAAGATAATCTTTTGGGGAGCAATTTTGCTGCCATTCAAACACAGATACTAAACATGTCCTGTTAAAAGGCACGGTGCACTGCCTATGTAATATATTGCAGATTAGTACGTAGAAAGCCTCATTTTTCCAAAGACAACTGTTTTATTTACAAGACCTCAGTTGTTACCCCAACTTTTCCACACAGGGCAGCAGAAGCTAGAAGGGACTTGCCTGGATTAACGTAGCAAAAGCCCAGTTCCCGCAGACTCAAAATTATGCTCTTTCCTTGTACATATGTAACAGCCATCATCCCGGTCCTTACGGTGATTCCCAGCTGGTACCAGCAGCCAAACAGGGCCATTTTAATAGATGTTGTGTTGCATCCACCCTTGCCCCAGTCCCAGCTCAGGGCCTCAGAGGACATTAGGTTCCATTAACCAGGCCGTTTGCCACCTGAAGTTGCAACCAACTAACTCCCCTGTACCTGCAGCATCCAAAGTGTCCCTGTGAGTTCCTCCTCTGCTAATGCTCATGCTGCTGTGCAAGAGCCTGCTTTAGAAAATGCCAAGCCAGTCTCATGCTGCTGTGCCAGGAGCCTGCAAGTTCAAAGTCCCGAGCAGCACACTGGAGCAGAGTTCACGAGCACTTTATTATCACTTCATCACGGAGTTCCCCGCACTGCCTGGCAGCTCCAAATGAGCCCTCCATGGCTGTGACAGTTAGCGCCACAGGACCACCAAGGTTTCATTAATATTCATGTCCCATTGACACTCAAGCAAGCAATGAAAGCTTGCTTTCTACAGCAGATCATTAAGCAAGGGGAAATGAGTGACCTCTTAAGACCAGCTGTGTCACAGATGTCACCAGGAGCTGAAGGGACAGAGACAGGGTCATCACCCAGCACTTCTTTTAATAAATAACAGTTCTAAAGGAGCGTGGCCTTGCCGTACCCAGCAGGACCCACATGAGACTGAAAACATCTGGGAAGCAGATGCCCAAACTGCAAGCTGGGCAGGGCAGTGCCATGCCTCCTCTCAGCAACCCTGCCCAGGAGAGGCTGGGCAGTGGGATGCTGCCATGCCACAGGGAAGCAAGGAAACAACATCTCACCAGCAGACCAGGTCTGTAATTCTGAAATAAAGCATAGCGTTTTGGGCACAGTTAGCCTCAGTAGGAACACACTCACCTCCCTCTACAAGCTGGTAGCGTTTAGGAGCATCCTAGGGCTTCCTCAAAGCATCCCAGCTCAGGGTATTTAGCAGAGAGCTCCCCCCGGCAGCAGTTACAACACTCCACATAGCAGAGACTTGATCTCAGATTACAGACCCTAATTGCTGCTATCAGTCAGAGTAACAATTAGTATCAGGTTAATGCATTCCCAGTGCTCTCAGGAGAGCATGGGGAAGGAAAAGAGAGTCTTAGTCCCAGTTTACCTCAAGTTCACTGGGAGACCACAAGAAAGCAACTCAAAGGCAAACTTCCCAGGCACCCACTTTACCCAGGATATTCACCACCTCTGAAACACCCAAAGCCACACAGAAAAAATAAGCTCTTCCAGCTCCCCTAGTCCAAGCAGACAGCTGCCCTACCTCTACATTTCCATAGAAAGAAGCTAATGGAAGATCACATCTCACCCAAACCAAGCTACTCTCCCTGCTGCGAGAAGCCACCAACATCACCCACAGCCTCTCCTTTTTTTAGCTCCTTCATTGAAGCCTGACACCCAACTCATGTGCATCGAGTGTGCACCAAACAAGGCACATTCAGCCTCTTAACTCTTTCATGACCCTTGATCTCCATATCCCCATGGTACTGAGACTATAAATAGTGCAACAGGCCACGTGCAAGCAAGGAAACTCCTGTACCCCCAATATGCATGGCTGCACACTGAGCTGCCTCTCCTAAGGGGATTTGCTCCTTAGGAGCTGCCTTTGCTCCTTAGGAGCTTCCTCTCCTACGGGGAAAACCTTTGCTACCTGACTCCTTACAACCTCAAGGGAATCAAGAGTGGAGTCACAAACTAAAAGTCTGAAGAGTCATCCCAAAACCATAAGATTTATTTCTAAAAGTATTTGCCAGACATATAAGCTTATACAAGAAGTCCCCTGTGTTTATACTTTTCCTCCAAAAAAGAGATTACCCAAGGACCAGGACAGACCATGTTTGATCTCAGAAAAGCAGGATGCTTAAGATCCAAGGTGAGAGCTTTGCATACTGCTCAGACCATTTAAATCAACTCAAAAGACTGCAGAATGGCAAATAGCCCTTACAAAGTCAGGGAAGCAATGTATTAACCCTACAAAGGGTTGCCCCACGAGCACTGCTGCCCAAAGCATCCTGCAGCTGGGACAGACGGACAGGAAGGTGCACGGACACAGGGCCACAGCACACAGAGCTGTGATGACACCCAGGAAGGCTGCAGCCCCAGTGCGGCCTGAGGATCCCTCTCCCCACACCAAGAGAGGCAGAAATATCCCAAGACTAGGAGTCCCAGCCCCAGGAAATCTGCTGGAATTGTGTGCTGCAATCAGCCAGACTCACCCCCGCGTGGCATCTCGGGCTCAGCCAGTCACTTCCACCTATGCAGCCTTGCGAGCCAAACCCGGAGGCATCCAGCCCTGGAAGGAGGGAGAGGCTGGTGAGCAGTGCTCAGGGCGCTTGTTTACGGTGTCTGCCCAGCCAGTAAAGCAAAGCAACCCCAACACTAAGGAGGCTCGTGTTTCTGGGCGTTTTAAAGTCAGTCACCTGCATTCCCCTGCACCACCAACCCCACACTGACTGCAAGTCCCTCCCGCCACTACTCTCACCCATCACTTCGTGCTTATGGGACAGCGGTGGAGAGGGATAAGGGCTCCCCGGGTGCTCCTCTGCAGGGCTGTGCAGCCCCAGTCACCCCGCTCAGCTGGGTCCCAGGCCCCCCTGGCAGGCCTGAGCTCCCCCCTCGCCAAGGGCTGCAGGCTCACCCACTGCCTCAGCCCTCGCTGCACCTCCCCAGGCCTGCTCCGAGCACACGAGGCAGAGCGTCCCGTCATGAGTGGGCCCCAGCCCCACAGCCTGTCACAAGCAGACAGCAACCTGCCATGAGTGGGCCCTACCCCCCACAGCCTGTCACAAGTGGGCCTCAAGCCCACAACCTGCCACAAACGGGTCTTTGGCCCCATAGCCCGTCACGAGTGGGCCCGGGTCCCGCAGCCCTGCTAGCCCCGGCCCACTCGGCGTCGGGCGGCAGTCAGACTCCGCCGCCAGGCCGCGCTTTACCTCCCACACAGGGCAGCCGCGAGGGGACACCCCCCCCGGCTCCGCCTCCGACGAGGGGACGGTTCTAAATTAGCATGCAGCGCAGTGCGCGCTGGGTAGCGCCGGCTGCTCACCCTGACCGGAAAGCAAACAGAAAAGTGGGTATATATATAGAAGGGGGAAGGGACCGTTGTGCGTCCGGGGGAAGCTCACCGCCGAGGCCACCCACTGGGTGCGCGTCACCCTCGCCCCGCCTCGGGGAAGGTCTGAGGGAAGGGCCGCCCGCGGCTCCTGCAGAGCCCCGCCCGCGAGGGGCGGGTGAGCCACCAGCAAGGGGGGGCGCCGCGTATCGGGCTCGGCCTGGGCAGGAGAAACCGAGCAGGTTCCCGTGGCGGCGGGGTCAAACCCCCTCCACGAAACCCCGGTGGATGCTCGCGGCCCCGCGGTGCTTTGAGACAGACTCACGGCCGGCGATCGTTGAGTCCAATGGGTGAGGTGGGGCAGCGCCCTACAACCCAATTCAGACTACTCTCCCCCGGACACCTTTTTTGTCTTGTCCCCCCCCCCCACCGCCCCATCATTTAATATGACCTTAACCCCCCAGCACCCACAAAACCGCGGCCCCGGACCCAGCCTCTGCCACCCCCTTCAAAATGATCACAAACACCATTTTGGTTAAAAACTTTCTGGTCACCACTGTTGGTTTCTGCCGCCCCCCCCCGCCTCTCCGCTCACAGCGGGTTGGGGTAGCGGCGCTGGGAAAGCAGCCTGGGTTGGTTGGGTCGAGAGGCAGCAGCGAGCTGGGAAGCAGAGAGAGGTGGTGTAAGGGAGGGTTGTACCGCAAAATGTGGACCTGCTGTCCTCAGGACGCAGCCACAAGCATCCCTCCCCGTTTCCCTCCTCTATCACACCCCCCACATCACTGTCCTCCCCCAGTTTATTCTTATAAACACCAAACTCTTATACCCACAGCTGGTATCCCCTATATCCCTCTGCCCATAGCAGTCTGCAGGCAATCTGGCATCACCCCAAAAGCCAGGAGCTGCCCCCCCTCCCTCAGCCCTCTCCAGCAACACCCCAGGAGGATGCTCTCACCTGAGAGACCTGGAGAGGGTTGAAGAGGGGGACTGTCCCCACTGGTGGGGGAGATTCATGGGAGCCGGTCTGGAAGGGGTGAAGGGAGAGAAACTGAACAGCCATCCCCCAATTTTGGACACTCCCCATCACACACAAATACACCTCCCTCCTCTCCTCACCTGCTCTCCTGCTGACTCCCCACCATCTGCATCCCACGAGCCTTTCATCTCAATGGACACTGGGGTAACAGGAAAGGTATTTTCACCTTGCATTCCTCCTGGGGCATGCAACCAAAAAAAAAAAAAAACAAACCACCCACAAACTTAAAATTAAGCAAAGCAGCTTCTAAAAGGCTGACAGGGAGAGGGGCAAGGGGACCCACGCAGCATTTACCAGGGTTTCTGGGCAAAAGCTGAGCCAAAGGGCTTGTCCCAGCTGTGAGAGGAGCATCGGGTGGGGATGGCGAAATCCGTTCCTGAAACCACATTCACCTGTTTAGAGCAGAAGCAACTTGCATGGTGAGAAGACCTCTGCACCAGATACCACACCACACTTTCGGGGTACCGCTCTGCACCCATCCTGCTGGAGAGGTACCCCAAGAGCTACCAGCACCCAAGCTAATGGGGAGTTGAGGGGTCAGGGTAAGCAACCCCTGTTACAAAGCTAAACCACCCAGAGAGCTCAAAATTAGGCAGGAGGCTGGACACCAAGCCTGTGTACAGTGTAAGGGGCCACCAGGGTCCATGGGTCCCCCTGTTCCTCATCTCCTGCTACTTTTGGAAGAATATCCCAAAATTTCCTGCTCTGGGACTGTAGGTCATTCTCAACCAGGAGGAAACTTCCAGGGTAGGATCTTACTCCAACATCTGCCTCTAAGCCCACCATCGGCCTTCAGTCAGGGATGTGACACCCTGAGGACTCAGCCAGGACTGGGATAACCACGCATGGCTGCTTCCCCCTCTCTGCTGCTTGCCTGTCTCTGCTGCTGTTCCAATTAAAGAGGTTTTTCCTTCCCTTCAGCTCCTAAAATCTGCCCAAGCAGTGCCTCTCACAGCTGCTGCTTTCCACTCCAGTGGAGGGAAAGCAATCCCTGCAGAGTTTGCCAAGTGCTCGGAGGACCTCCTGGATCAAAGAGGCTTTATAAATTTACAATTATTATTAATCAAGGATTCACTTCCAGGCTAAAAGGGCTCCCAGGTCTGCTCTATCCCCACACAGAACAGCTACAGCCATGAAGAACTGTGCAATGGCACGGCCCAGCCACCTGCATGAGGACAGAGGGAGAAATAGTGGGTGAAGGGGGAGATACGTCACCTGTCCCCATGGCTGTAACCATGGGTGTCACCCGGGGACAGGACAGCCTTTCATCCCCTACCTGCGGTCCTGGCGTGGGGGAGTCTGGGGCCGTCTCAGATGCAGCTCTGGGAGATGTTTCTTTGGTGGGCTTTGACCGAAACCAGCCAAACCACCTGAATCCGGAGCTCTGGGAAATGGACGTTGACACAGTCAACGGAAATGGGTGAGAAGGGGAAGATGCCACGGCCACCCAGATGCCTCCCACACCAGCCAGGAGCAGGCACCATTTTGCCCAGGTCAGGGCAGGCACGGCAGGCATTGGGGACAGGCAAGCTTGGAGCAGCACAAGGCTTCACATCGGCTCTGGCATGCTCACCTTATCCTCACCCGGCTTTGCCACCTCTGCTGGTGCTAGCTCTTCAGCAGCGTCTTCAGCTGCGCTCTCCGAGGAAGGCCGGCTGTCATCTTCCAAAGAGTTGGTAGAGCTCTCCGAGACGGTCCGAGCCTTTGCCTTTAACTCCTCCTGGCATCAGAGATCAGAGCTGCCACTCCAGAGCCACCCCAAGCATGATCAGGGTGTCCCCAGGACTCCTCCATGCCAGGCTTAACAGATAGCGTCCCCAGGGACCCCCATGTCCCTTACACAGCAGGTGGGGAGGGACAGCACCCAGAGTGGGGTGTAGCTCCACTGCACCCCACTCTGGGAGAGGGCTACCCTAACCTGTCAGGTCCCCGCGGGGACGGCTGACACCGTGATGGGGGGTTTCCATGCGAGTTAAGTGTGTGGAAGGATGAGCCAGCAAGTCCCAAATCCCACCGGGGCCCCCAATGAGGTGGTCTCCCTGACCCCTCTGACTCACCTGCTCTGCTGGGAGGGATGGCTGAAACCCCCCAGGGGACAGTGGAGCACCCTGGGGCTCCCCAGCTTCTCCTGTGAAGCAGAGGGAAGGACACAGTCAGGGTTTGGCCCGAGGAGCTCCTGCCATGTCTATCAGAGGTATTTTCAGCGCTTCTATCATCCCACCCTAGACCAAGGCCACATGGCCAAGATGTCCCTCAAGAGATGCAAAAGACCATTCTGGACCCTGTCCCTGTCTGTGCCAGCACCAGGGACCAAGCCACAAGGCTGCATCAGTGCATCTCAAACCTGCCTTGCGCTGCTGGACATGAGGCTGGTTTCTCCATCTGGCAGGGAAGCAGCAGCACTGCCACCAACCCGCGGCTGCCCTCCTCCCTCGCTGCTTCAGGCAAGGTCTTCCAAAAATGAAGACCCACCTGCCCAGGGCAGGCAATGCTGGTAGACACAGTTTGCATGCACGGCACTGGGGAAAGTGTGGCTCCACGTCTGGGCAAGGTTGGAGGGAAACGAGGCCCTGGGTGAAGGCAGTGCTGGCAGGGAGCAGCGTTTGAAGTGACACGCGTGCCGTAGTGGATCACGCTTCCCCGAGGGACCACTGCTACTAACTGGGGACAGGTATTTTTGCAGAGAAACAAGACTGGAGCACTTACCTGCTGGTGGCACCACTTGTGGAGGGGGCTCAGGAAAAACCCCTCCGGGAGGGGCAGCCGTCCCTGGGCCAAGCATGGGGGGCTGCAGCTCTTGCTGAACGCCAAGCAGTGGCGATGCTGCCACCTCAGCAGGTGCGGGGGGCTGGAGAGACACGTCCTCACGGGAGCTGGGTTCCTCGGGTGGCATGGGCTGGTACCACTGGTCATACTGGTAACCTTCATTCTGTGGAGGCTCATGGCCAGGCTCTCCATCTGCAAAAAAAACAAAGCGCAAACACACACCTCAGGAGTTTACTCCAGTGTTCACAATTTCATCGGGCTGTTGCACAGAATTCTCCCCTTTTCCATTATATATCAGCAGGAGCCAGGGGAGTGAGGAGGGACCCTGGGGACCACACGCGGGCGAGGGAGGAGGTAGGGCATGGTGCAGCAGCAGGGACCTTTCAGAGGCTTCAAGGAAGGTGGGCTATGAAAGATAGGGGGGATCCTCCCAGGAACATGTCTGAGGTTGCAAACGAACTCGGCGGGGGAATGCTATGGAAGCAAAGAGACCAAGCATGAGCAGCACGTGCCCAGCAGTTCAAAGGAGCCCAGGGCCTCCAGCCTTTTCTTCCACTCCTGCTGCACACCCCGAGCAGGAAAGAAAATTCACCATGAAGCCGCAGCCTTCATTCCTGCTCCACAGGAGCGCCCACGGATGAGTTTCTTGCTTTAGGCAGGTTTATTCAGGGTTGGGTTTTTTGTTTGAAAGGCAAGTTGAGCAAGTGGGGTTTGTTTTATTTTAACACACACACACACGTTGCTCTGTCTGATGTTAGACACAGTGTGGGCAGCACACTGCCGTTGGTCCCAGGTGCGTGTCCTGCTTGTTCCAGCTCTGCAGCCTCTGGCCAGAAACGTGCTGGACACTGGGAAGTTTCTCTACCATCGCTGTAAGACACGGCCAGGCAGGACCTGGACCGCATGGGTCTGAGCCAGGGGACAGACTATGGCACCTCTTGGATGCAGTGCTACAAAACCCTTTGCTTTGCCTGCCAGCATTGCCTCCAGCCCGCTCAGAGTTGGCTTCGCACCCACGAGCTGCTTCCACACATCCTGGAGATGCTTGAGATCCACAGGGAGGAGGATGGATGCTTGACTCCATGCTGCCCCGCAAGCTCAGCCAGAAAAAGTCAGGGAGGACAGCCCAGGCTGTAAGGATGGAGAGGGAAGTTGCTGTAACCATGTGGATCCCAGCTTGGCACCTTGGTTCAGGCTTTGTCTTTCCAAGATGAATGAATTCAGCACCAAGCCAGCTTTCTCTGCATGCAGGTCCCTCAGATGGTGACTCTGGATGGCCTTCTCAATGAAGAAAAGGGCCAAGCATCTGGAAAGCGAGCTGTGGAGACCACATGGAGCAGACCTGGCCACTCAGAGAAGCCATCGCATCATACCTGTGACTTTTTTCCAGGGAAGAATGATCATAGCCTCAGCCCTGAGAGCAGCAGAAGGCAATGAGGATTGATGATCCTTTTTACTGCCTGGGAGAGCTCTTTGAAGAGAAATTTGGCAGCAGCAGGGCTAGGAAGAAACGGCTTGGAGGAATTTGTCATGTTTTATCCTGTCTGCACCAGCCTTTATTCTCCACCCATCGGTGCCAGCATCCCCAGCAGAAAGCTACATCTGAGCAGCAGTGAGGAGCAGTGGGCTGTGCCAGGGCATCCTGCTGATGGAGGTGGCTGTGAAGAAAGGCCAATGGGTCACCAGCCCCTGACTTCTCCTCAAGGGGACATCCCAATGGATACGCTGCCCAGCTAGGAAAGGAAAGCTCTCCAGCCCTCCCCTTGACAGCCACCCTGGGGAGGCTCATGTCCCTCATCATGATGTCTGTTGACCCTCTGGGTGGACTGTCGCTGGAGGGGACTCTTAGGGTCACCAAGAAGCAAAGCAAGGGGATGAAAGAGGCAGCAGGGAAGGGGAAACACTGGGGCTTCAACAGGCATGCTGCAGCCCAGCATGCAGAGGGACGAGCTCCTTCCTCAATCTTTCACTCTGCAAGTGTGAAATCTCCTTAGTTCAGCTCCAATTTGCATCCTCAGAGGACTGCCTGGGAACAGGGCCATGTCCCCCGAGGTTCGGCCAGGAGTGCTTCATCCAGTCACCCGCGCCCGGCCCCCCTTCTCCCACAGCACCCACGGGGACTCCTGAAGCTCTGGTAATTAGGCCCAATTACTCAGACTTCGTATGGAGGGCACGAGCATCAGCCCCTCTGTTTGCAGCCCATCCCCGGCAGTCCCATGCCAGAGGGATGCATCCAGGCAGGAACAAAATTGTGCTCAGGAGGGGGATGTAAAGAGCAAGGAAGAGCTGAGAAATGCCCTAGGGAGCTGCCTCCCAGCCCGTGGCAACACAACTCCACAGGCAGAGAAGCCTGCTGCAGCGACTGCAACCTGCTGCTTTGTTTTCTTTACCTGCCATTGATGCAGCAGCCCAGGAGAGCCCTGGCTGAGCAGGTGACACCTCTGGAGGGAGGTCATCTTCCACCTGCAAGGAGTCAGAGGGAAAATGTGATAAAACAGATAGAAGAAGGGATGGCACAGGGCAAAGACTAAGGAAACCATAAAGCCAATGTAAAGGAAAGCATGGTGCTCGTGGGTCTGAGACTCACAACCCACCCCAAGCTGCGGGAGCCCAGGTTACAGGTGAGACCCATACCACCACGCTCACAGCTCTTTCCCAGCAAGTGAAGGGGGCTGCAGCACTGCTGCCCTGCTGAGAAGCAGGCAGGAGGGGAAACTGGAGACAGAAAAGGGCACAAAACCGAAAGCAGACATGAAACCTGAACAACGAGCATTAAATCCAAGGACCAGACCACAGTTAAGGGACCCAAGAGCACACGTCTGCAAGGTGATGCCCCGCCAGTGTCCTCTGCAATATCCTCACCACAAGATATCATCATTCACCCACCAGCCCCTGACTGCCCTCCTTGAGCCAGGACAAGGAGCATTTTGCCCCGTGGGAAGCTCTGCAGCCCTCGCTGCTCACACCCTCAGGTCTTGCAACCCCCTGCTCCTGCTAAAGCTGCAGGTCCAACAGCAGAGACCACATCTCTGAGCTCACAAGCCAAGGAGAAAGGCACCTGGGTAACAACAGCCTTCCAACCTCCATACCTGTCCCCTTAGATTCAGGGCAGAGGAGGAAGATGCTTCCACAGACAAACTACAACGCAGACCAGCTGCCCCCCAGCATCCCTGCTCCTCCTTACCTCCCACTCCCGGCAGCAGGCTCGGAGCTGTACCAGCCAGTCAGGATCCAGCATCTGGTCCTGTTCTGGCATCTCCAGGAGCAGTGGGTCGGAGAGCTTCAGCCGCTCAGCTAGCTGCAGAGCCAGGAGGACAACAGGGCTCATCACACATCTCAGCTCCGCAGGGGAGAGACTGACCCTTGCAGCAATTACACATGGCTGGGCACATAGGCCCTGGGAAAAATAGCACCGGAGCTGCACTTCGTAATATGGGGGTTAAAGTAACACCAGCCTCTTGTGCAAGATTTATTCCCTCTCCTGCATTGCTGCGGAGAGGTGCTGACCCATCCCATGGCCCACAGAGAGCCTCCCACCAGGGTGCTCTCAGCCATCTCCCCAGAGATGTCGAAGTACCAATGTCAAAGATGCTCTTCACATCAGAGAGGCAGGTAACTATTACCATCCTTTTCTTCTCCAAGGTAAACGAGCACCTTTAATCCCACTTGAGAACCAGCTTGGGGCACCAGTGGGTTTGCAGGACACCCCAGCAGGAGCTTTGGGAACAGCCCAGCTCCCAGGGCTGTGCACCAGCCCCATACCTGCCCCACAAGGATGGATGGGAGCCAGTAGGGTTTGAGCTAAGGGCTCACCCAGCCATCTCCTCACCTGGCTTTGCAACAAGCATTACCATCACTAATAACCACACAGAAAACAAATACAGGGCTGGGAGGGACCCTCTGAGATTACCTGATCCATCTGCCAATGCTCAAGAAAATCCTGTGTGCCCACCCCAACCCATGCAGCCCATGTCTGATTTGCACTTACAAATCTCCAAGAAGATTTCACAGCCTCCCAGGCCTGTCCTGATGCTTAATGTCCTTAGAGCTAAAGAGTTTTTTCTTAATATCTACATGAAATCTTCCCTACTGCAAATTAAGCCTCTCGATTCCTGCTCCCACAGAAGCTGTGGGGACAGTCAGGCACCATCCCCTGAAAAGCAGCCTCCAGCGCACCAGAGGGCTGTTATCACATACCCCATAGCCCTTTGTCCCCCAGCATATCTTTCCTGGAAAAAAATAATGCCAAGGCCTTCTTCAGAGGTCATTTTCCCCTCAATCTCTTATCACCCCTGCTCTTTTTTGCACTTGCTCCAATTTGGCCCTGTCTCCGAGTACAGCATCCCAAACAGGGCACAGTGCCCCAGCCAAGATCCCCGAGACCCAAGCATGGGGGGATTTATCACCTCCTTGTCTCACACATGCCATTCTTGCTCTCACAGCCCGGAATAACATTATAACATTGGATTTTTTTTTTTTTTTTTTTGCAACAGGATCCTGTTATGTTGCTGCTTGGTATTTTTTCCATGCTCCACTATCTCCCCCAGGTCCCTCTCTGCAGTATTGCTGCTGCATGTTTAATTTCGCCTGCAAGAGAGGGGTCCATGCTGCCCTGGCTGCAGCCGTATCAATGACATGGGGCTCCAGCTACTGCCAACAGAGCAGGAGGCTCTCCTGGGGTGACCCAACCCACGGTGTGATGGAGGGCTCCCTGCAGAGCTAAATCAATCTGAACAAATTACTTAGACGACAGTCCAGTTTTAAGACAGCTGGATGAGGGGAGATGACACTCACCCAAAGCACTGCTCTTCATCCGAGCCTTTACTGAATTTTTTCTTATTGGTATTGACCCACTTCTTGGGAATTTATCAAGCTCCCTCCTGCTCATTTATCTTCCAAGCTTTGCTACAAGGCTGCCTCACCAAGGGCCACCAAAAGCCATCCAGAGGTGACTTTGCAGCTCAGCCACCCTCCACAGCCACACAGGTCTCTGCTATGTCCCCCACGCAGCAGCCCACATCGGCTGTTTCTTCCTATTCCCAAAATTATTCAAAACAGTCTAAACCAGCACAAAATACACTGCCCACCTCCAGGAGGTTACAGTGAGACACGACTCATGCAGCCAGAGCCTGGCTCAGGACAGGGGCCAGCCACAATAAGCAGAGTAACCCAGCCAGGAGCTTGCACTACCAGACCCCACCATCCGACCTCTTTGCAAACACACATGTGTTCATCCTAAATCAATTGCAGGAAAGAGGAAATTATAAGCATGATTACTCCTAAACAGGGGGAATGTTTAATCGAAAAGCTAATGTGCACTTTGATCCAATATTAATGAGCCAGCACCTGGTTGTATATCGTCCCCAGCTTCAAAAGAGGGGAAGTCTTAATCAAACACTAATGTGTATCATAATTTGTAACACAGTCTAAAACATCAAAGACAAGACTGTCTACAAATGCACTTGTTTTTCAGATGAAAGTGTTTTCTCCCAGGAGAAGCATTATCCCCAGCAGAACGGTAGATCTGAGAGGCTGTTAGACAGTAAATAGGTTTCAACAATGGGGTGGAGGTCTGCGCCAGCCGAGTTTTGGGCAATTTCTACAGCACCTGCTTCAGCCAGGCATCCCTGCTGCCCATCATTTCACAGTACTGCAGCTTTTTCCCCCTTCCCGATGGAGGAAGGCTTCGTGCAGCCTCAGCATTGCCCCAGTGGTGCGTGTGGAGTGGGTAGACCCGCTCTCCTGAGAGCCCAACCTGGTTGGGGGACCTGGGACACTTTGCTTCTCCCCTCTCTGCCCCAGCACCCCGCTCATGAAGCAGAGGAGCTGGGCTCAGAGCTACAAGCTGGGTCATGCTTCTGTTCACTGTCACCCCAAAAGAGCCCCCGGCAGGTAAATGCAACTGTGGGATGATGTGCTGGAGGGGAAATGTCAAACACTCACACTTCAGCTTCTTAAGTCTGTTCCATTTAGAAGTTCAAAAAGCCCCTCCAGAATAGAAAACATCCTTTGCTTCCAAATAACTCTGCTGCTACTTGGCAGTCAACACAATTCCTTTGTTTTCTAACCTAAATCCGTGGGTATCAGAGACCCGGCGGAGGTGTTGGCTTTGCCATGCTCAGCACATGCCAGGCAGCAAACCCTGGGGGTGCTGCTCAGAGCTGCTAAGCACCCCTGGCCATGGGGAAACCCCGAGGATGCTTCCCAACGCACCTGGGTCCTGAATGGGTACCACCCTGCCAAGGACGCAGCAGGGTACGAGACTCACCTTCATCACTTGCTGGGCCAGGATGGGGTGGCTGGCCGGATCCTGGCCCAGGAGTGCGGTGGCAATCTGCTCACAGTATTGCAGGGCCTGGGCTGGGAGCCCGTAGTCAGCCAGGCGAGAGGCGTAAATGAGCTTGTATACCTTGGGAGAGGGAAGTAAAGCAGACATAGGTGAGTGAGGAGACACTCGTGCCCGAAAGTCCCCTCTGCCCTGGTTCTGGCACATCATCCCAGCATGACTTAGAGCACCCTGGGTCATGGGTCTCATCACCCAGAGGTCACCTGCAACTTGGTGACACCCCACCCGTCCCCATGGGGCAGCCCAGCCACGCTTCCCAAACCGTGGTGCTGTCGCGAGGCCAGCCCACCATCTTCATTTATCCATCTGATTTGTGCAGAGCGCAAGGCAGCAGCAGCCGGGAGCTTATTTGCAATATCAAAAACGTATCCATTACCCAGGGAGCAGGAGGGGAGCCAGACCTGAGCAAGCACCGAACAAACACACCGTGCCCCAAAACCTGCCCAAAGCCCTGCCCTGGAGGAGCCCCTTGGCCGGGGCAGCCTCCCCATCACTCCTAAAGCCCAGCGAGGAGACAAGCCTTGGAGAGCAGCCTGAATCCCTGGCTTCAGGGGGATGGATGCATGTTTTGGGGCAGGTCTGAGCTGCTGCACCAGATGTGCTTGTGCATCTCAGTTACCTGGAAGGGGAGCAGGAAGGATTCAGGCTGTCGTAGCTGCTGGCAGTACTCAAAGATTTCCATCCGCTGGATGACCTCTGTCCTGGCAAACTGGGCAAACATCTGACTGCAAAGGAGAGGGGTATGTTCAGCAAGCAGGAGCAGAGCTCTCTCCCCAGACAGCCCCATACACAGATTCACAGCTCCACCACTGTGCCAGCCAGCATCTGGAGACTCCCAGAGCAAAGCTCACATTAAGAGCAGTAAAAACTCACAAACGGATTGCTTTTGCATGGAAGTGAGATCCCAGGGATGGGGAGAAGGTGGGACACATCACTCTGGCAAGAGCATCGCCTTCTGGGCTCACTCACCGGTGGCTGCTGCCCAGCAGAGCCATGCGGTCTGCCTTTGCCCCAAAGTAACCGAAAGGAATGTCTGCCATCAGGTAGCAGAAGTGAGCTGCTTCGACTGCTCCCCTGCCAGCTGGACAGGAGGAAAAAAGATAAACACTTAGTCCTGAGAGAGGTCACCATGTGGTCAACATTGCTTTGGAGTCCCCCAAGCTCACATGAAATCCCAAACCCAACTGCCCCACTTTTCTTCCCTGTCCATGCAGACCCTGATCCCTCTCTTCTCCCTGTTTTTTTCTGTTTTCCCCAATTGCTGCTTTCTGTACCTAGGAGGGGGTTTCAGTTCAGTGGTAGGACCAGGGGAGCCTGAGCAGGGTCCAGCTCCAGTTTCAACTCTGCCGGGTGCCATTATTGGCATGAAATCCTCGAGAGTCCCCGCCACTGGGAGCGAGTCTCAGTCCCTGCAGTTACATATGCCCTCCCTGGGTCCAGCCACTCCAGGTGTCTCCAAAAGAGCAGCTAATGGACATGCCTGAGCCCGACTCATCTGCCAGCACAAAGGGCAGCAGAATCCAGCAACGCCTCATCCCTGCCACTGCACAGGCACTGCAGCCCCAGGGGTGCAGGCATGCACACCCCATCTCAGCACCAACGTACATCCATGCCAGCATGGACACACATGGTGGGTGACATTGCAGATGTCCACCCACTATTCCAAGACAGCAGGAACATAACTGCTCACAATGGCCTCAGCTCACCCAAAGTGTCTCCCATGGTGACGATGGCTCGGTGGTTCAGCTCCATGTCTCCAACCTTGTTGGACAGCATCACGGCCAGGTGGGGCCTCCAGTCTCCCCACGTGGCATCCCCACAGCACTGGAGGGAGACAAGAGGAGAGTGAAGGTGAGCAGAGATGGTCACCACAAGGTGGGTGTCACAGGCAGGTGACAGCACGGGGGTACACATGCCGGGGCCAGCCTCTTGCTCACGGACCAGTGCTGCCTGAGGGATCCTTCCTGACATGAGCTGGAAGAGGGTTTGCAAAGGGTCATTGGTGGCCAGCGTGCTGGTGAACCTGTGAGGAGACAGCAGAGATAGGGCTGCCATGCCAAGACCCCAAACCCTCATTCACCTCCGAGGGCATGTCCCAAATGCCCCAGGAAAGCAGTGGGGAAAGAAGCCCCAGGAAAGAAGTGCCCTAGGCTTCCTGGAGAAGGCAGAAAGGATCATCAGCCCACCAGGCTGATGATCTGCATTACCTCCACAGCAGGCAAGTCTCCAGGACAACAGTGGATAAAACCTCCTGAAAAGGATTTGGGTTGCACAAGACAGAAAATTTCTGCTTAACTTGCCCAATCCAGACTAAGTACATTAATTCCACCAGAAAACATTCATACGAGTGGGATGAACAGCTCAGACCAGGCTGGATCACAGTGAAGACGGTTCAGCTCCCCCTACCCCGATGGCTGCCTTTGCTAGGGCAGCAATGGCAAAGCCAAAGACTCGGAATAAATCCACCCCACATCTCCAGGGAATGGCTTTCCTTCTGCTTTCCAGCCCCCACTTGGTTTCTCCTGTCCATCAGGAAGCCCAAAGGACTCAGGCCTATCCAGATGGATGCCCCCCCTCTCCCCTTTGCCTCCTCTGAAAGGGTCCAGCTGAAATCAATGTTCTTTTTTAAGTGCACTGGGGCTGAGGGCACCCAAAGGGACAACAGGCTTGGCAAAGCCTGTCAGAGCATCGTACCTTGTTTTAGTTTCTACAACTTACCCAGTGAGCACCCAGCTGTAGGTCCGAGGGTCCATCTTGCTGGAGAGGAAGAGGGCATGGCCCCACAGCTGGTTTCTCATGGCCCAGACCAGAGCATCCTGCAGCCGAGGTGGAAAAGAAAAAGGGTTTGCACTAACTCTGCTTCCCTGCCCTACTCCGCTGCCAGGGGACCCTCTGCTCACCCAGCTCAGAGAAGAGCCCTGATAACTGCTCTGGCTTACTAATACCCTCGAAAAACTCTTCCATGTTCAAAGGCCCCTTATCTTTCTATGTTGCACAATGACAAGAACTGGGACCTTCATAGCAATATCGTCTATCCTGGATTTCCAGGTCTGTGCTGCCTGTTAGATCTCACTGCCACCACTGTGGGATTCTCTGCATCCAACCCTCCTCTCCCCCTGTGCCTTTGGCATCCCTTGAGATCACATAGCTGCAACTAAACCCATGGTGCTGGTAAAAGCCTCTGCATCTTTTCTTCACTTGGGGCCCCATCCCAATTCCCAGTGGTAGGAAATCACTGCCATAAGCCCTGTTGTACAAACACAACTTGAAAGGTTGATCCCACAACCACAAGGCACCTCTTGACCACTCTTCCCTTTAAAACCTGCCCGAAGAGACCAAAGGGACCAAGAAAAAAATGTCAGCCCTGTGTCCTGGGTCCCACTCACCACTTACTTTCTTCCTGCCATAGTAGAGGAGCTTGGTGAACTTCTCCACTATCTGTGCCTGCGTCTCCACAACGGGAGGGACCTCCCCCGTGATGAGGTCCAGTGTCCCCGGCGGACGTGACATCCACTCATCATCCGTCAGGCCGATTAGGTTTGCCGCAGGGTTTTGCCTCTTGTACTTCTCCCGGCGCCTGCAGTCTTGCATCAGCAGCTCAGCCACATCTGAGCCCACCATGGACTGCGAAAGGGAAGGGGAGGAATGAGGCCCGTGGAGGCTGCCCCATGAGCAAAGGCTGATGGCAGTTCCAGTCTGACACCCTTACACTTGTATCCTCATCCTACCACATCGCCCCAACAAGACTAGCCTTGGCCACCAGCATGCAGTTTTGGAGGGCAAAGGATTCAGCACAACTAGCAAGACCTTCACAGCACTTGCTCTGAAGACCTTATTTATCTGCTTCCAACAAGCAGCCACAGATTAGATTGGGTGGATTTCATTGGGTTAAGGGAATAATCCCCTTTTAAGCATAAGTGTTGGCTCCTCAATGAAGGTGGCACCAGTCCCTTTCACAGCTGCTATAGCATTGGGTTGTTTGTAGTTCACAAGGATGAAAAGCAATCACGGAGAAGGGTTTGCTCCAAATATCCAGGCACTATCAAATTGATTGATAGTACTATGGGAATGGGATACTTTTAAGATACACACCCCCTCAAAATAGCAAATGGATCAAGAGGCATGTAAGGGACATATAACTTGTCTCACTTCTAAGATCAAAAGGGTCTGCCCTTTCCACAGGACACCTACTCCATTCTGCTGGCAGAGGAGGACCAGGAGTTTCCAGAGAAGAGATGAATCTCTGCCTCTCTGTGCTGAGACATCACAGCTCGTGGCTATCTTGTGCTGGCAAAATCTCATCACATCCACCTTGTGCAGACCTTCCCTACAGCAGCAAAGAAAGGTATCAAAAGAAACCCAAGGCAAAGCAATCTAGGACATCATTTAGACTCAAAGCGTCCTCAGGTTCGCTGATGGGGATGCCAAAGATTCAAAGTGAGAGATGGAGGAGAGAAGATCCCCAGTGCCAATGACCACATACCACATTGGCCACACCAAGCTCAAAAATGCTTAATTTATCATTATTATGACTCTTCGCAGATTTCTGTGTTTCAGGGATGCAGAGTGCATCTCAAACCCTCCCTCTGCCCTCCTGGTGATATTTTCATTCATCCATTCATCTACAAAAAGCCTCAGTTTTGCTTTGCTGTGCTGCTGTTACAGCCGTGGATGTCCAAGGCTGCAGGAGCAGGCACACATACAGTATTTTTGTTTAACTGGCATAGCACAGGCGGAAAGACATGCTTGTGACCACATAAATCCTTTGGGTCTGAAACAGAAGCAGAAACCTTAAAGCTATGTGCAAGCCAGGCAGAACTGCTGTCTTACAATAAAATAATCAGACAGTTGGAAAGAAAGGGTGGCTGAGACAAGATCAGCCGGGGAAGAGGGACTGGGGATGGAGGCGCTGATCCTGACTCAATCACACCAACATATCATATGGAGATTCCCAAAGTCCCCTTCAGCACAAGTGGTAACCTCCAGGTCTTCTACCCAGCTTCTGGGCAGACACAGCTCTTTTGCTCAGTAAATGGTTTTCCTCAGTAAATTGTTTTCCTCCTTCTGCACACTCCTTTTCTCTCCCCACTTTGGTTACGAGTGACCAGAAGACATGCTGGTGTAACCAGTGCGATACAGAGACAACCTGATGCAATATGCCATGGTTCATCCCCAGGCTCACACTGGACGAAGGTGCATACTGAGTCTGACCCTGCCATGCTCAGTCTCAGAGGACAAAAACCTTAGGAAAAGCTAAACCACAGGTTGACTCAGGGCTTTAGACATCCAAAGAGATCTCCCAAAAATCAGTTTTCTGGCACATGAGTACAAAATAAGGTCAGACATACAAACCACACTAAACCCACTCCCTATGAATATTCAAAAACAACCATCTCCCACAATCCAAACCAACCTACACCGCAGCAAAGGGGCTGGGCTCCCAGTCTGAACCTAGACTTGGCCTTTGCAGATATCTCAAAATCATGGGGACCCTAAAGTCTGCCTTGAGTTCATGTCTCTTCCCAACGGAGAGGTGCTCCCAGGCCAGGCATACCAGCACAGCCAGAAGGACACAGCTCCTGGACCTGCCAGTGCAGCATACCTGGCCAGGGGCCCCGGGAAGGCCTGTAGCTCCTCCAGCTCTTTCATGTCATGAAGGATTACCTAAAAAACAAGAGCAAATTCAGCAGCTGTACTCCAGCAATCAGGCCAGCCCCAGCTGGGCTAGCTGAAAGTCAGTGCCTTGGCCAAGGGTTCAACAGTGGCGGTGAACCCATTCTCTCTACTGTCTTAAGGTAACCCCAGAGCATAGACCCTAAACCATCACATGGACCCCAATGCTAAGGTCCAGGAAAGAAATGCCTATTGAGATGGCAACTGTCTCCTTGGGAAGCAAAATAGGAGACTGAAACACTGTGGTAGACTCAGGGGATGGATAGGGCCTCTGTATTGGAGCACCTCAGAAAGGTGAGCAGAATTATCCTTCAGAGAGGTATGGACCACATCTGTCCCTACCAGAAGGGATCACTGTGAACAGGTCACAGATGACAAGGGTTACGGAGCTGAAGGAGCAGGATGCGGGGCCCGAAGGCTGAAAGCAATGCCCAGGCACAGGCTGGCACGATGCAGACTCAAGAATCCACGTGGGGATGAGATGGCAGCAGGGAACGGGAAGGCTGATAAGGAGGCTGTTTGGGTGATGAACGGTGTTTGCATCCCTCAGGGCAAAAGGAGCCACTCCAGCAAGGGGACCGAAGGCAGTCTGGGGTGCCGGGCTGTGGCATACCTCCAGGCTGTGTAACTCGACTTGGGCAAGCTGCCCCTCGGCAGGGCGGTGGGGACACACCAGCACCAGCTGGCCTCCGGCTCCAAAGCACACCACCATGTGCGGCAGCGAGAACTTGAGGGGTACCACCGGGGTGGACACCAAGGGCCCCCCTGCAACGACACACAGGCCACCGTGAGTCCCCTCACCTTGACCCCACACCACACTATAGAGGACGTGACCAGGTCCCAGTCTGGCCCCCCAACTTAAATAACCTTCCACTGACCCTGCTATGCAAGAACTGACCCCTAAAGCAGAAAGCATGCATAGCAGCTCCTGCACCTACCAGGGCAGAGCTGCCAGACCATGAACCCACCCTGCAGCCCCCCAGTCATGCCTTGCACCTGCACAACCTCCTCCAGGAAAGGACCAAGCTGCAAGACAGCAAATCTCCTAATGCCAGCCATTTATTTCCTTGCTCCCTACCCTCCCAGAGAGGGCCAGGGCCCCATCACACCTCACCTGCTTGTGCTGGGCTCCAGGTCCCTGAAAGCACGGGGTCGTAGTGGTCAGCACTGTCATGGATGTACTGGCTGAGCTCATAGCTGCTGGAGCTGAGCCCTGACTCACGGTACTGCAGGAGCAGGCTGGGCTGGCCTGAGGGCTGCAAGGAAGGGAGAAAACACAACCTCGCTGAGAAACTAGGGACACCGCTGCTTTTCTGCTCCCAGGGCAGTGGGACAGGCTCTGCTGCTCTGTGAAAGTGCCCAGCATGAGAAGCACAGCACAGCTGATGCCCATCTGAGCAGCTCACACCCTTCAGCATCTTAGGTTCATCATGGCACATACCCTGGCCATACCCAATGGCTTTTAAAATAATTTATGTCAGCCACCGGTCTAGCCCAACAGCTTTGCTAGCCCTAACAGACTCCTCAACACAGCCAGCAGATGGTGCTTAAGAACCCAAAAAAGCATTGCCCAGGAGCAAAACCACCACAGCAGCTTTGGTTTGATCTTTTGATTTGCTCTTGGCAAAACACAGTGATCAGGACACAAGTGTGATGGAGCAGGACTGGGTGGACAGAGCTGACAATGACACACAGCTTTCGGCTACCTAGGGAGGATGCAGAAGAGCATCCCACCAAGCCTGGATTTCTGTCCTCTTCTTGGCCCTGTGCAGGAGCAGTGTACAGCCCCATGCCTAGAAGAACGACAGCCCAGCAGATGGAGAGTTCATAAGTACTAATAACCCACTATAATAATCCCCAGAGACTGTTAAGCACCGAGTGCAACATAGCAAAGCAGCCCTTTTCTCCTCAGCCTCTTTCCCAGCTGGAGGAGGGACACATGGATTGCTCCCAAAATCTCTGGGAGACCTCCAAGCCTTTTGTCCTCCACCCCTGCCCATCTTGAGGTTACCTCTTGGGGCTGGCCACCAGCCTCCCTCGACTCACTGACAAGGGTTTCTCCCCCTGCCAACTCCTTCCTGGCAGCCGAGATGTCACTCTTCTCGTAGGAGTTGTAGGTCTGCATCCTGCAGATGGGAGCAAAAGGAGGCAGCCTGAAGGTCAGAGTTTTTGGGACCAGCCACAAACACACTAATTTTGCAGCAGATGGTTGCAGCAGGTAATGCCCAGACTCCCCACCCTTACCTGTCCTGCCCCGGGGCGGTCATGGCCAGGTTGGGGTGGTAACCCCTGTACTGGTGCTGGTCCCGGTAATTGGTACTCTTGCCATAAGGCTCTCCCTGCCTCAGGTCTAGAGAGAGAATCAAGATTTAGTGTTGCCCCTCCAGAGCAACAAGCCATAATGAAGTTGCAAAAGAAAAGCCATGAGTCAGGCAATTTGCCATGCACAGTCCATTTGCTCCCAAATTAGCCCGACACATTGGAGGTATGATAAAGCCCTGTACACGTTTGCCAACACAGCACTGATGTCCTTTCATCTTTCCTGCCTCCCCTTTTCTTCAGCCCAGGAACTCCAGAAACAGCAAAAACAAGGCCCTGGCCACCCTGATCACACAGCACCATCAGCATCGAGTTCAGCCTGGAACCAGGAATGAGCCAGGTTTTTAGCCATGGAGATCAAGATCAAACATTCCCTTGGGTGCACCTAGCTCCTGCTCACATTTCCCAAATGCAAACTGAGGGCAGTGCTGCATGGGGAGAACAGCACCGATGGCCCAGGAACGTGGGCAGGAGAAAGCCCTGGAGATGTGCAAGCCCTGGGAGAAGAACCCATCCTGGAGAAAGCATCGCCTCTTCTCCTGCAAGCAAGTTGCCTCCATCCCCAGACCCAAAGGATAAGCCCGTACCTCTGTCATCCTGCCAGGCCACCGGCTGCCACTGGTGGCTTTGGTAGGTGTAGTCATCCCCATAGCTGGCTGCTGGATACTGCCAATGGGGGTCTTCATACCCTTGCCTGAAACACAATACAACATACTTAATCTGAGAAAGAAAGGGCACTGCTGCAGGTTCTGGACCACATCTAGGGTTAGACTCACACCCCAGATGGGACCTTTGCAGGCAGAAAGGGTGATGGAAATAAAGCCAGGTCCCCTGCCCAGGTGCTTTGCTCAGCAGGAGGGCCAGAAACTGGTCCAGCATCACTCCTGGAAGGAGCAGCAGGAGGCTTGGATACTTTTGCCATCCCCATCTATGAGAAAGCTGTGCACTGCAGTTTCAGGAGGTGCCCAATTTCAGCTCGATGGTCTGGACTTGTCATGGGGAACAACTTTCACCCACATTTTAGGAGAGGTCCCCCAAAAGCACCTTCTCCACCAAGCTCTGGAGCTGCCATGTCCACCACACAGCTCAGCAGGTCTCCCCCTGTGCCAGAGCCCAGCCCCAGCCTAAGCCACCCACCCGGCACTCATGTACCTTAACCCTTCACGATTTACACGGTGATTTGGTCAGCCCCGTGCAACACACCCCTTCCCACTGCGAGCATTGCACAACCTCAGTACAAAACCCTGCATATCCACACCATAACTCGCAGAGGGCAATAACTCAGGCAAATCAACCCAAATTTGCTGGAGTGCTCGAAGCTCTTGGCACCAAGAACATCCTCTAGCCCACATTTTATCTTTCCACCCTCCGCTGTTTCAGCAGCTGAGCTTGCAAGCTCCCTTTGCTCCTATATTACCATTTGTATTTTTATTGTTCACCTTGCACTTGATAAAAAAGAACTGCATTTAATCAAACCCTCAAGAAAAATGCACCTCGGGATCAAGATGAAGCCTGTAAAACGGCAACCACAGAAATCACAGCTGTAAGGAGAAATCGGAGCCACAACTGCCATGCAGCCTTAAATACAGAAGTCACCAGCTGCTTTAGTAGCTGGACATCACCTAATCACACACTGCCTCTGAGCCTGCAGCTGGTGGCTGCCCACCACTTTGCCCATGCTGTGACCAGGGCAGCACCCATGTTACAAGCCCACGAGAGCGGTGAAGTGGTCAAATCTTATTTTAAAAGGGTTTTACAAGGAGGGGGCTCAGTGCAAGCATCGCGAAGTGAAGCAGCTCTCACCTGGAGTATGGCCCGTTGGGGTAGCTGCTTTCGTAGTACTCAGCCTGGGAAGCTGGTTTGTGGGCATCCCTCCGGGGGTGGTGGCCCTCATCCCAGGGGTGGCCGGGGAGGTGGCCCCCGTCCCAGGAGCCAGGACGAGGCGGGGGCCCTGCGCGGAGGAGCTGCCGCCTGGGCTGCGGTGGGGGGCCGCGGTGCACCTCTCCCCACCCCCCCCGGGCTGCCTGCCTCTCCAGGGGCTGGGGCGGCCGGGCAGGGGCCCAGGGGTCCATCACAAGCTTGCCAGCAAGACCCTCTCCGCTTTTGGGGTGGGAGGAGGGGTTAAGTCCCAAACGGGTTTAGTGACCTGCAAGCAATGAGATAAACCACAGTGTGTTTGACCAGCGGCTTTTCACCCCCCTCAAAGCCCCCCGTGAAGCCTGTTGCCACCTGTTCTCCACTTCTGGGAGCCTGCTGGAAACCCACTATCCTTTCCAAAATGCCCAGAGGCAAGGAAAAGCTACCTCCTCATTTGCCTAAACTTGAAGTTCCCCTTAAAACACCAGGATGAAGTGGTCCATTTTTGAAAGCAACAGGCATCCAGCTCTTCCCAGAGCAAGAGGTAGCATCCAGGTAGCATCCTCCTGCACCCCCAGCCAGGCTTGCAAAGCAGCACTGCTCACAGCCTCCCCAAGCAGGTGACAAATCAGCTTTACCTCTGTGACAAGGCAGTGAAACCTCATTTTATATGTGGTAGGGGAAGGAATATTGGCAAAGCTACGAGCAGGACAAGGAGAGCTATTCTCAAAGAAATGTGTAGGGACAGAGGCAGGGAGACATGGAGCTTTGCTCATGTGAGCTATGAGATGGGGTGGAAACAGGGCTTTCCTCCTGCCTTTCAGCTCCAGCAAGAATATAGCAGTTCAAGTGGACACCAGATTTACTTATAACAGTCCCTCACAGAAAAGGAAACCCTAAAGAGAGCCCAGGGCAACACATGGGTGAAGCCCCAGCTGCCGGGGGGGGATATGCCACCCCCAAGCCCCCCACGTCTCCTCTTGCAGCACCAGTACCCAAACTGCCCCCACAAAGGCCCACGAACCTCCCCGACACAGGCAGATGGCCAGATGCTGTCTGAACCACTCGTCACCCCTCTCACCCTCAAAGTTTAAGGCATTTTGGGGTCGTTTCAGGGTGGGGGGGACACACACTCAGGTCTGAGCAGAGGCAGCTCAGTTTGTGCCCCTTCTAGGTGAAATCAGGGTTAAATCCTTGCCCTAAACAGACCCCAGGCACAAGCATCCAGACACCCATCATTTTGGTCCCACTGAGAGCCCCCCTAATTTTCAGCCAGGGGTTCCCACCGCCGTCCACCCCCCACGGCAGCCGCACACACCTGCTCACTGCCAGGGCCCTTCTTCCACTCCCCGGGCGCCGCTGCCAAAGTCCACTGCCACATGGGCTGCTGGTTGCCACGGGGGGCAAAGGGCAGCCTCCGCTTCTCTGCCCCGCACCGACTCCCTCGGCTGCTCGCTCGCTCCCGGGGGGATTTGCGCTGCTGTTTGCATCCCTGAGGGTCACCTTCCCCTTCATTTATGCCTCTTCTCTCCCAAGAGGTGGAGCACAGGGCCCTCCAAGCTCAAAAAAAGCTAGATATTTCTTCTGTGGTGTTTTGGTTTTTTTTAATACCATGAGATAAGTATCCTCCTCTATACATCCTCACTCTTCCTAAATAATAATAAATAAAACCTGCTGGCTGAGCTGTTGGTTTAATCTGAACCCAGCCACAGCTCAAGCAGATAGCATCCATCCCACCAGCCACTGCCCAGGGCAAAATCTGGGCAGGATGGAGCCAGGGTCCACCCCAGTGTTGCCTCATCTAAGTCCTTATAGTGCAATAACGGACTCACTCTATAAGCAACTGGGGATTCCTGCCTGGAGACCCTCTCTCAAACACCCCCGGGCACCTTAAAAACCAAAAAAGGAGTAAATTAAGGCAAATGGCATCATAGAAAACCACAGTAAAAGCTAGATGTAAGAGCCAGCGTCTTGCACCCAGCAGTCTAGCGACATGCCATCTTCTCCCCCTTCACCAGGGAAAGCGCACATGGGTTCCTAACCCCCGAAGCCTCCATTTGCTAAGTACAAGCAGGCAGATTTCAGCCCGAGGGCACCACAGAGGAACATGGAACGACTGGCAGAAAACCAGCTTTTTTTCCTTCTTTTTTTCTTTTTTCACACCCTTGCAGTCCTGACTTTCCCTGAGAAATTTCCTCCAAATTACCTCCACTGTGACACCGCAACACCAATTGATTTGGAATTTGCAGGCAGGATCTTATTGTATCGCAGTGGCACTGTCAGGCAAAACCCTATTTTAATGATGTTGGAAGACTACGTCTATTATAGCTTTGAAATTTCCACCCTGCTGGGACAGTAAGAAATTTTCCCTGGTGATCCTAAGAAATAAGTGCTAGGTCTCTGCAGAATTCAAGGTTTCAAATAAAAAAATATCCTTAGCACTCAGCCGTACCAAGAGCCGACTGGAAGAAATGCAAACCAGGGAAGCACTGTCTTTGTGCTGCCAAGCTGCTTCAGCAGAACGAAATTAAGCATCTCCTATCCCTTTCACAGATGGCCTTCAAAACTTTGGGAGGCTTTGAAAAAAGTAAAAGGTCTGTTATGGACAGGTCAGGTCTTCTGGGAAAGCTAGAAAGGATCCCTAGAGACCATGAGGATGCCACTTTTTAAATATGTAAATATATATATCATACTTCCACTTGGCTGCTGGCTAATAATTTTAGGTTTCTAGTCAAGAGGTGACTGCTAGATGTTTCCAACTTGTTTTCTAGCAAGCACAGAAATTTATACTGGGAACCTGCAAGAGTTCAACCAGTGCTGCATGAAGAGGCTGAGAGCAAGCCCAGCTTCTTGGGCTGCTGTTGCCAGCCAAACCAGGAGGATTTGGGTTGCGAGGAAGACTCAGGAGCTTGTCTGCATAAAAGCAGCTGCAGCTTGTGATGCTTGTGTTTGAGATGAGCAGAAACACTGTACCGGTCCATGCTAGGGAAAGAGATGCAGGAAACACTACCAGCAACATTAAGCTTCGAGCAAAAGTGGCTTAGAATGGACAGCTGGGGAACACCAATTTAAAGGAAAAAGCAAAAAGTGTGTCGGAAGAGGAGAGAGCCAGGGGAAGGAGCTGGGAAATGAAAAGTGAAGGAATTAAAAATGGAGATAAAAGGACCAGATGGGCTAGAAAGAGGGAAAGAAAAGGGTAACCATTTAACTACATCGTTTCTAGCCAAGAAATTTCTATTTTAAAAGGATTCATAGCTTTCTTGGAAATTCAAGCTCTGTGCCATAGGACTGCCATTGAGTTTACAGGACTATTGAGAAGCAGGCAGCACACATTACAGATAGCATTTGTCAGACAGAACTGAAGGGACACCACTATAGCTTTAAAAAAAAATCGTATTTTTCTGCTTTGAAAGGTTTCACTGCTGTTGTCACAGTAACAAGATTAGGTGGAAAACATTTTTCTTCATGCCCTCCAGGTGTTTGCACAGTGCATTGGGGCTTGCTCACAGCCAGCCCCAGACACTCAGGCCAGTCCCCCCACACCAAACCCAACTGGTGAGAATAATTAGCAAAGCCTCATCAGAAATCTTTGTAACCTAAGAGGAGAAATCCAGGTGGCTTCAGTACCTGAAGCTATTTTTAGGTGATTTATGTTGTTTCTAATTGGCTCTGAGATGAGATTATTATTTTTTTTAAATGGCATCAATAGGAAGCTTTGTTCATCTGAGCTTTAGTCCCCTAGAAATGTGAGATATATATATACACACACACACTTTTTTGTGGAGATGTCTTAAGCATCATGTCACAGCACAGGGGAGTTTGAAAGGGCTGGCTACAGTCAAGGGAAAAAATTGAAATCAGCTCATCTCTCGTCATATCTGCGTGGCAGAAATGCAAGTAGCAAATGAGCTACATAAAATGTGAATACTCATCTTAAATATTCTTTAGAGTGAGAACATCAGCCCTGAACACGCTGCCAGCATTCAAGACATTTGACAGCATATTACATGTCACACACAGACCAAGAAAATTAAAACCACCCAGGAAACCTGGGAGCTCAGGTTCCCAGGCAGGCAGAGCACCTGCACCAGCATGGGGAGAACCCTCATCCTCAATCAGTCTCAACGGCAGCTAATTAACTAATTAGCTTGATCACTCCTGCCAGGCTTACAGGGAAGGAGTGGTAAGAGCCCCTGCTCCAGCTGGGGCTGGCATTTGGGGCCTTCCCAGGCCAGGGACATCCCAGTGGGAGGAAGGTGGTGGCTCCCAAAACAGTCTGCTCCCACCTGCAGCACCATCATGTGGATCTGATCCGGCCAGCATGGCACCACTGCACAGCATTTCCCCATAGCCAGTTTTGTGCTTAAGTTTTCACCGAAGGTTTTGCACCTTTCTTCCCCACATTAGGTTCTTTCCAGTTTTGAGGGACTGAGCCATCCCTCCCACCCCCACCCCCTGCACATAGTCACGTTTAGCAACATCCAGACATGCCTATTAATTTTTTGAGACTTAGGCAAGAATATTAATTGCACTCCAAAGGCATTCAGCACACAGCAAATTAAGAAAAAGCATTTTACACCCCGCATCATATCCAATGAAGGAGCAGAGCTGCAAAAAGCTATCATATGAGGAAATCAAAGCACATCTGTGCAAAGCACCATACAAGTCCCTGGTCTGGCTGCAACAGAAAGGTAACTCCAGCCTCCTGCATGAGCTCCTATTACAAAGCAAACCCCAAAAAACTTTCAAGTCTTTGCCTTACTTCGTTCCCACTCCAGCAAAACCTCTTAACTCTTGGCTGTGAATACTAAGTCTTTGCTACTTGCATCCCCCACCCCTAAAGGAAAAGCTGTGCTGCTCCTGCATCCCATCATGGCAGGCTCTGCCACAGCATCTTGCCCGGCTTGACCTACCACGGGAAGGAATTGGGATGCACAAAGGCCAACAATGACACAACAGCTAAACCCAACTGCGCTGAGGAGGTCAGAGAGCTTTCAGTATTCAGGTCCTCTCGTTTTTCTGTGCAACACCCCTTATGTTTTCCCAGCCATAAAATTGATGTTTATCTCGCTGCTAACTGCCTTACAGAGATCATTACACATTGCAAATTCAACCATTTGCAGATAAAACGAGCACTAGCAGCCTGGAAACTGTCACACCGCCCCTGTCGCCTTGCCACATTGCAATGCGTTACAACCTTTAAGCTGAAAATTAACATATAAAACCAAGAGGCTTGGAAATATTCACTGGGCAAACGATGAAAACCAAGCAGAGGTAATTCCTCCACCCGCCCCACGCCACCCCCTGCTCAACCAGGGAAAATTAATTTTTTAAGTGAGATGAATTCTGAAGCTATTCTTGTGGCATTAAGCAAAAATAACAAGAGGATGTTATTTGTCCTTGTCTAAAATATCTTTGCTATATGAAATGTCCCTCTGGATCTGTGTCTGTTGGAAAATATGGAGGGGACAGAAGGCAAAGAGGGGAATGCAGATGCCAAAACAAAACCCAGAAGAAACATTACCAGCTACAACTGCTGCATCTCGTGGCATAAGTGCCATGAATGAGCAGCGGAGGGATGCTGAGCTTGTGCCTGGATCAGACCACACGTCTGGGGCTACCAGCCCTGCTTGCACTGATGCCCTCAGATCTCCACCTCACCCCACATACCTTCAGGCTCCTTTACTGGTGGCCACAGAGTGAGGGACCTGGACCCAGACTCTTTCCCAGAGTCTCCAGCAAGTGCCAGAGTGAGGAAAGCTGATAGCTTGGAAATCTTTAGCCCTGAGATATTCCAGGGTGTCCTTTTGAAAATATTGCCATCTTGTGTCTTTTCAGGCACTTGAACGTTGATTGCCTTCGTATTTGAGACCATGGGTCTTGTTCAGGAGCTTTATTACACACAATCAGGGACAATAAAGACCCTTGACAGTTACAGATGGCTTCGCTGTGTCCTGTTCTTAGTGCTACCTTGTAAAGTTGGACAGTAATGTTTCCCTCATTTTTTTTCATCTCAATTTATGACTCCTCTACCATGAAAAGCCACTTATGCCCTCCACAGTTACATACACCATATCCTTCAAGGCCAGTAAATCACAGTCTCAAGTCATGTCAAATTTTGCAAAATAAAACTAAATTGCAGTTGTCCTTTAAGGCAAGAAGCTGCAAAATTGAGAGAGAATGATCTCTGTTTAAAGACAGAAATCTGGCCAGCAGCCTTCCATGGTGTGCAGGGGCAAGGATCACCAAAAACCTCTAAGTGAAAGAGAAAAGTCTGATACAAGGGAGCCTGGGGACCCTCTGTGCCACCCCAACAAGCTGCCTCCGTAGGTACTTCTGCGGTCTAATGGCAAGAGTTAAAACTGTTCCAAACTCATAGGATTTCTCTATATAAGCTGAGCCTCCAGTTCCCCACAGCCAGGATGCAGAGGGTTGGGAGCAGGACAGAGCCAGGCTCCAGCAGCATTTATTCATTGAGGCTCAGTCCCTGGGCTGGATTTGTGCTTGGAAAGAAAACTGAGGAGCTGATGGGATCATAGCTTCTTGTTTTAAGGGCTTTTTGTGCAGACAAAAGTTAGAGAAGTACTAACACAGCAGAGTTTCGCTCGGCTGAGCCCATCTGGGTTCACTCAGTGCTGGGCACCTCACCAGGGACTGGGGAAACTGAGGACAGAGAGACAGCACAAAAAAACCATTGACCCCAAACCCACCCTTTACATTTTTCAGGGGCACAGTGACTTGTCTTGTCCCTTCTGCAGCAGGGTTAAACTTTCATGACAGCTGAATTAACTTGGAGAAGAGCCAGCACCAGGGACAGACAGCAGCATACTAGAATAAGAGCAGGGAAGACCCATACCACTGCTGTGCTTGCTAATTCCCCTCCCTGCATCCCACACAGCTAATTTTCTGGGGGCTCAAATCGCTCCATGTGTTGCAGATTCACCATCACACCATGGCACAGCATCCAGCCTGGCATAGACACCAGGGCAACTCTTTGACCTCATACAACCATCTCTCAGCAGAACCCTTGCAATAAGCACTGCTATTTTGGAAAGCCCTATTTAAAAGTTTGTTCCACGGTCTAAGCTCGCGAGGCTTCTTGACTTCGCAAGGTGACCTCACAGCACATCGCGTGAGCCCAGAGCATGAATAAGGTGCAAGTTCTTCATGTGGAACAACACCCTAGAAGCAGGGAAGGTCCAGCCCACAAAAAAAAAAAAAAGGAAAATTATGAGCAGCCATGACAGAGACAAGGAAAAATGCAAAACATCTCATGCCAGATCCTTAGCTGATAAAAATCAATGTGCATAACATACAGCTTCGGGCTGGGATACACTTACCCATCTCTGAATGTTTAATGGAAGCGTACACATCAGTTAATCAGCAGCACAAGACACAAAGCATTTTGTACCTCCTCTCCACATGTTATGCAATTAAAAAGCTTCTCATTCAGGCACAGAGAGAAAAGTCAAGGGACTTCAGCTGTGAAACATCCATTATTCAAAAGTGTATCCATTATTCAAAGTTTTTCCTAAAATCCTATTGTCAGCTTGAAAGGAAAAAGAAAATGAGTTTCTGAAAGCTGTGCTCTGTTGATATTCCACTCCAATTTTTGCTGATTGTAAGTACTAAAACTCCAGACATTTTGAAGAACTGAAGAAATCCTTCACAGTTCCTGAGAAAGGCAACACCCTGTGGGTAGTTGCAATTTTTTCCCCCTCACTTAACTCTACCTAGCAGGGTTGTGATACACTCTGGCCAACATCATGTTCCTTTCCCAAATTGCTCGGCTACCCCAGCATGAGGCTGATAAGCTTCTATTCAGGAGAAGGCAATAACAAATTACTCAGCAAGCAGTAGCAGATACCCACCATTGCACCTGACCAGCTTATTGACACCCATAAGCTCAGCTGAATGAAGTCTGGGTGGGATGCATAACCTTCTCACAGGACCTGGTAACTTCAGTGTGGGGTACCAGGACCAGGCTGCAGGAGGTCACATGGGAAGTGAGTCCCAAGGGTGCCTCCCACCACCTAGACATGGGTGCAGAGGGGCAGCAGGCCCCAGAGAACCAAGGCAAGGGAAAGCCCAGCACTACCACAGCTCCTGCTGCAAAGGGAAGACACTGGGACAACCAAACTGTGCTGCTCCAGGAAAGATGTCACACAGGAATCACCTGGATGGTGGAAGATCTTCAACAAGAACAACAATCCACCAACTGCTAATTCTAGGATTATAAAAACAAGTAGCAAAGGAGGTTTTGCCTCCTCTAGGAGCTGGAGGACCTAGAGGGAAGAGTGTTGAAAGCCCCCAGGTTGAGGTATCAGGCACCTCTGTAGGAATAGGATGTGCCTAAAGCCCAGCTGGCAAGTCAGTCTATAGGTCAGAATCAGGTCTACAGAAAGTACTTAGATCAAACACACTTGGCTGAGTACAGAAGCAGCAGGATCTAAGGCCAGACTAGCTATACTGAGATAGAGATTGATATTCCTTAGTAACTCAGCTCAGTAAAGAAGTAAAGCACCCAGGCTGAGCTTATATAGGGCCCCAGGCCTGTGGGTGGAGATGCTCAGGTGAGGCCAGTCAGGGCCACTAAAGCTTATTAAGGCACTGAGTGGCCTAGCTGGGGTTTATGGAGAGGTAGAGTGGGAAAGGGGGAGGGGGGGTGCTGTGGGGCTAAGCTGATGAAGAAGGAAGCGCTAGAGCAGTTGTTGAAGCTGGGCATCAGGTTATGAAGTAGAGGCCAAAGTCTGAAACATGTTCTACAGCTGTAGATAGAAGAGATACTTACTGTTCTGTCTAAAATAACTATTTGTGAGCAAAAAGCAGAAGCCCTTGAAAGGCTTCCATATCATTGAAGAAAGAAGGCTGTGAGGTATGGGGGTCTCTGAAGGCCTGAAGACTCTTCTACTTGAGAAAAGGAAGATAGAGAAAAGATGTGGCAGAGGTAAGCAGCACTTAGTAGCAAGGGACTTGTTTCTTCAGGGCTTGTTGTAATAGAAATAACATAAAATATACTGTCAGATAGACCTAAATCAGTTTGTTAAGGTTTTCTGTATCCATAGTGTATAAATAAATTGTGGAACCCCCAGTGGTGTGACCTGAAGACACTAAAGATACTATTTCAGCAAAGCAAACTGATGGAAGGTTGATGATTGAAGGCTAATAAATGCAGTAACCTAGGTGTAATGCATGAGTTAGTCCTTAAACACTGCTGGAAGCTTGGTGGGTGCAACAGGGTAAGGGTCCTGCTCTTCCACCATCAGACTAACTACTTTATTACCATCAGACTACTAACTTCAGGTGTTGTCAATAATTTGGGGGACAGCTTGAACATATAAAATGAAACCATTGTTCAGTGGTCTTTGCTAACTGCTATCTTTAAGCAGCACATTTACCTAAAGCACAATGGTGCTCCAATAGTGGGTACTTGTAGAGTGCTTCCAGGACACTAAAATGAGCTGGATATTATCTACAGGACAGCTACAGCTCACAGCTTATTTGGATAAATTCTTTGCTGGTATAGACCATTTTCTGCTATTACCAGTGAAATAAGCTAAAAAAATACTCCTTTTCTTCTGCAATGAGAAGCTGTGCATAATGTGATGAATCTGCAAAGCTTTTAAAGCATGGATGAGAGTTAAATAACTTCCTCCAGGGTCTAAGGCACTGCAAAGCAGGACTGGAGTTGCTGCCGTAATAAAGGCACACTAAGAAAGCCAGGAGGGTTACTGCAGCAGAGGAAGCACTTTGTAATCGGAGGCAATGCTGAAGCGGCTTGTGTAGCCAGAGTCTACGCAATGCTGGAACAGCAGGGCACAGCACAGGCAAATTTAAGTATTGTCAAATGAAATGGTTTGACTATTGTGTCTCCACAGTCCATTGTAGTTCAGGTGTCTCGTTAAACTTCAAAGAGTATAGCCAGCTTGTTACCAGAGTTTCAGGTTCCTTTTGTTTGCAGTGATGCTTATGAAGGTAACGGTATCTGTAATCGCCCCTCCTGGGACCAAGCTGGACTGATACAGGGTCAAGACCACATTCCTTCTCCGCAGACAGAAATGACTGGGTGGGCAAGGGGGAGGGAAGGCAGGAGAGCAGTCTCCATTCCTCGCTGGTCACTGCTGGAGGCAGGATGGGCCAGTGACTTCATTCCCTGTTCAAAAGATACATGCAAACCTTTACCCCTCCACCCATGTCTTTCTCATTTTGGTCCTCATTTCAGATCAGACCTTTCTGTCAAGCTGCTTATCAGATGCCTAATGGGGCACTGTTCTGATGTCCTATGGCAGTGGCTCCCAAATGGGGATCAGGGGGACCCCAATTAGCCTCAGTTGCTCTTTGTACAGCTCAAACTATGTAAAAAGAATCTGGAAGTGAGCTACTTTTCTCTGCTTCCATAACCAATAACCACAGCCAACACAGGATATTAGGCTGTTATCAATATGGGAAAAGGCCCAGAGCCTACTAATGGGGTTAGCCAAGCTGTATAAGAAGTCAGCTTACATCTGGACTATATATGTATGTCTGCCACTGTGAAATGTTTTTGGGTCAGATTTTGAGTGCTGTGTGAATTTATTCAAGATTTTGGGAGACCAGGCAACCTGGTCAAAATTACTGTTCCTGCAGCTGTGGTGATACAGGACATTCACAACGGATATTTGTGAATTGATGCTGAGGGATCCTCTGATTTGCCGTACAAGACAGAATTACAGTAATGCAAGAAATCCCTGACAGTACTACAGGGTCCCCTGGGCAGTGTGAAGGCATGAAGCAAAGCATCAGCCACACAAGTGAGCAGTGGCTGCAAAGGTTCCCCTTCTTGCTTGGGCTGCAGAGCTCTGAGCCTTGGCAGGAGCCTTTCCAGCTGGTGGTTAAGCCAAGAAAGGGGACAGGCTAAAAGCACACAACCATCAACAGCTACCCCTGTTCAGCTGACATGCAGCAACTTCTTAAGCCACCATAACTAAGTTGTGTCCCTGACTCATTTGGCTTGTCCACTGTTGGGGTGGGAGCTTGGCAGGTCTCCTCTGGCTGAGTCCTGGGGAAACAGCACATTTACTTCATGGAGTTGATGACCTTTCCTGGGACTTGCACTGGAGCATATGGTTGAAGGCTTTGTCTACCTGCAAACACAAAGCCCCGGGTATCTACAGTGATGGCCATCAGGGCAGGGCTTTGCAGGGAAGGAAGGGGCAGAACGAGGATGCATGGGAGAAGTCTGCATCTGAGTCTGGGTTTTCCATCCCTGGGATCCACTGCTGGGATTGAAATAACTCAGGATCAGACCACCTCCTGGGTATTCCTGTGCCTTACATCCCTGAGTGTGCTGGATGGTGGCTACATAAATATTTCCAGGGAGCTGAGCCATTATTTAAGGATTAAAATACCATCAAATGAGGGGGAAAAAAAAGTGTTTTGAATACCTTCAGAGGTGCTTGGGGGAAAAATGCAAATGAAGGCACATCAGGATCCACTAATCCACTTCTAAAATATTATCCCAGCATATTATTCTTCTTTAAAACCACAAACTGTTTGGTATGGGAGTGAGTGGTTTTATATGATTTTTGCTATTGAGCACGTTGCAATTCTGGCCTTGCACTACCGAACCAGGAGTTAACGGCTCCCTGGCGCGAACCCAATGAAAGAAGATTAAAAAGGGTGAGGGGAAAATGGGATTTCTTGATATAATATTTTTGTTTCTTAGAGAAGCAGGACTCTGGAGGCTCTGTGCTGGGGCCCAACTGCACACAAAAACCTTTTTCTACCTACAAAAAAAGAGCTTTGCTAAAATAATCCTGAGGAATCTGCTCTGTGCTTACCTCTTCTGGTTTGAAGACTGCTCCAACACAGGGATGGATATTTCCCTCCTGGCAATACTGGGGAATGGAGGAGATAGTAGAGGAAAAAAATGGGGAAATCAACTTCCTGGTGCTGACTCCAGTACACTCCTGTGGCAGACACTCCTCAGAAGCAGTAGGTTGGTGGGAATCGATGGGATTTTTCCTCTGGTAAAACCAATCCCCGCAATCCTACCTTCCCATGCCAACCTGCAAGGAGAGGGGAGGAAAGAAGACAAATCTAGTGGAGGTCTCGCACCTCATCCTGATGCAGTACTTGCATGCTGAAGAGCTGTGGATGCTGAGCTTTCAGGTATGAAATGCTCTGGTCTGGCCTATTGTACTTTAGTGTTAGTTTTCAGAGAACATACTTAAAACCCAAAAAAAAAAAAATGCAACAAGCCAAGGGCCTGTCCCACCCACACCCCCTCTGCATGCACAGGGGGCTTAAGCACATTGCCCCTGGGAGGTGATCAGCTGTATCTGGACCTTAAGTAGCCTCCCTTGGCTGCATCTCTGCAAACAGAGCCCAATGCATTTGCTTAACCTTCCCCCAAAGAGCGGCAAAACTTTCAAACAGGTCAACAGCATCACCTGTGCTTGTATGGGTTTGTCATAAGGCAGGGCTTTTATTTCAGTGCAACTTTGCAGAGCTGCCTTGAAGGTGTCCCCAGCAATGGCCTCGATGGCCATGTTGACTGCTCTGCTGCTTTTGAGCATCTTCACCTCCTCTCTGTCTGCTCCAGCTGTGGTTCATGCTGTGGCTCATGCTGCTTTTCAGAGCCAGCTCATATCTGGGGTCACTTCCAGTTGCCGCTATCACTTGAGACCAAGGAAAGCCCACCACCCAGTGCAAAAGCTGCTCTGCTCAGAGAAGCACAGAGCATCTCAGGCTGGAGGTGTGTGTGTTTATTTTATTTATAGCAAATGAAGTCGGAGCCAGAGATCCAACTCTTTCTCTGTATATATTTAAAATGTGTATATGGCACAGCAGAAACATGTCATTGATTTCTGAAGGGGACAATATGTTTCAAGGCCACAAGAATCCCCCCTGCAATCAGGGATGTGCTGGGTACCACAGCCATTTGAGGGGTACCTCTCTGGAAAGGAGGTCTGTCCCCTCCCTGGGCCCAGCTGAACCCAAGGTGCTGGCTCTGCCCCAGCACAAAGCTTTGATGTTGCAAAGTGAAATGATCTGCTAAGCAAGGATGATCCACGTTTGCCAGATGACTTTACAGCCTGGAGTTAATGTACTTCTGCTTGTACAGTAAATGTCACTCCTGTACTGTTCAGACAGACTGTGTAATTGCCTCTGCTGTGGGGCAGGGGGAGGAGGATTGCATGAATCAAGGTGTAGGCATGATTTCTGCAGGCTGCCCCCACCTCTGCTGTTGTCTCTCTGTACGAACATCAGGAAGTTGCTTAATCTCTATGGCTTTGTCTCGTGATGTTTCCATATTTCAGAGGAGTGGAGAACTCTGCATTTCAGCTGCTACTGAAAATCCAGTGAGTTACATACATCCCCCACTACAGCTCCCTAGTGAAGGCAGAGCAGTATGACCCTGCTCCTCCAAAACAGAGGTGCTGCCCTAGAGCCCCATCAGGAGAGATCCACATGGACAGCAAACTCATCTTCGAGACAGCTATGCAATGTTGCCAGCTCAGGACACTTCCCAGCAAGGGGAATGGGGAATTAATTCACCACTGCACATGGCCCGTAGTTTACAGAGCCTCTCAGTGCTGAACAGGTTCACCAGAAAGATAAAATTATTTGTAGAAAGTTCACATTGAACAGTTTTAAAGCTTGCACAGTATCTGTAGGTTTAGTTTATAAGAGATGCCTTTCCTGCAGGCCCTGACAATTTAATACTGTTGAAATTCAACAGGTTGGGGCTGCTGACCACATCTCTCACTGGCTGCATCCTCCCTGGATGCTCTGCAGTCCTCACTTCCATGGGATCTGCATGCTCCCTCTGCCCGCACACCCCTGAGGGAAAATCAAGGCAAAAACCTGAAATGGTCTGCCCCAGCTTATACAGATGTGTGCAAAAGACAAGATGCCACAACATTTTTGACAGCTGAAATGCCCGGATTTGGGGTTATGCTTCATGTGTTGCCCTCTGAGCTGCTGCTGCTGCCACTTGCCTTGGCTGAAGCCATGCCCTGTGGTCAAGACCCAGCAAGGCTGTGCCATAGGTGGTGGGCAATGTCACTGCATCCTTGTACCCAGTGAGGTTGTGCTGTAGGTGGTTGGCAATGCCACTGCATCCTCATATGACATCTTCAGGGATCTGCCACGGCATCTGCATACAAAGACGTGCAACACAATCCCAAGGAGGGATGGGGCTGAAGCTCTGCTGAACTGAACCCATGGCAAGGTATTGTGGGGGATTGGTGTGTGAAAAGGTTTGTTTTAACAGTTTTTACATCTTTTAACAGCCTGCTGTTTGGGAAAAGCTCCCCCGAAGCATCCCACTCTGCCAGTGGTGCCAGGGGAAGGAAAAAATGTAATCAAAGGGTTGTGAGGCAGTGGCTCTGGCAGAAATAAAGTCCTGAACAAAGAGGCAAAAGTCTTTCGCAATTTTGGAAAACAAATGCTCTGTATCCTTACCTTCTGATCAACAACCTACTGTTGCCATAGCTTTAGTGCCAGTCACACCAATTACTCTGTATCCCTGCAAAAAAAAACCTTATTGGATGGGTGTCAGGAGAGAAATTGCGCAGTCCTGCTGTTCTGAATTAAGCATTTTATTTTCCTGCATTTTCAGGAAGAACCGTGAACAGCTCAAGCTGTGTCTAATAACAGTCCACTTAGCAATTGCATTAACTGCACGTATTTACCCCCTTCATCTTTTGAATGTGATTCCTCACGCAGAGCCTCTGCCTTCTCCTTCATCCAGCAGAGCGCAGCACCTCTCACTCGCATCCACAGCCACGACGCAAAGGCTTGAAGAGGACAACCCCGTGGCACACATCTGGATCTCCACCCACAGTGACCCATGAGGGACCATGAGGCCGTTCCTAAATTCTTACATTCCTGCATTTTTCTCATCTCCTTTACCTTGCACATGGGCAGGTCCCCGGGCCAAGGGCTGGGGAAGTTTTTGGCAGCAAAGCACCAGGTGAGCAGAAGATGGCAGCATCAGCCCAGCAGACTGCAACTGCGTGCCTAACTAGATAGGGATTTCTTTTACTTGGGAATACCAATATATTTTTGGAGAGGAAAGGGGACATTTTAATGTCCTTGGACTTCAGAAGTGTGATCAAGGCACAAGACACAACGCTCCTAGATGGGCAAAGCCAAAGGAGATGGCTCAGCCTGAAGGGCTTAGTGCAAGGACCACATAAGCATTGCCTGTGCTTGAAAGAGACAGGGGCTGAGGGCTGGAGGGTTTTTTGCAAGGGGTGAGGATGTGCCTTCAGCAGGGGAACAATCCCTTGTCCGTGCTAGGCTGAAGGGTGCCAGGGTGATGTGTCTGCCCGGGGACAGGCTGGCATCCCTACCCCCAACACTAGGCTGTCTCATGTGAATTATTGCAGCACTGAGGAGCTCTAGGCTTAGGACAGAAGGACCCAGCCCTGCCCAAAACCTATGCTTTGGTTTTTCTTAGCTTTCAGGCAAGCTTAATATTTACTGTAGCTCTCCTCAGACTAGCATGAGTGCTCTTTGCACACTACCTTGAAAATGCAAAATATTTTACATGGAGTATTTTCAGACAGGATGTTAAAACACGGTGGTCTTGTTGGCTCCAAGAAGATGCCTTAAGTGAGCCTCTGCTTTACCTGCAGTGGCCTTTATTTCCCAGGTCTGCTCCTCTGCTCTTAACCCAATGAGAATTTAATACTTCAGTTCATTAGTCACTCTACACTTTCTGCACAGATCAGTCACCTTCTCACCAGGAGTGAAGGGAAGAGCACGGTTTTCCTGATACAATCCCTGGAAGGCCAAGATACCAGCAAAATTTAACCCACACTAATGGACACCCACTGGGACCTGCAAGAGAGAAGGGAACAAATATTAACTCCTTCCCATCCCACAGCAGCAGAAGAGTTTTGGAGACACTGCCTTGTGTCTGCAGCAAAGTCTGAATAACCAAATCCTGATCTCTCCAGTTGTCACACTAACCACTGTGCTGTCCCATCTCTCAAAAGACACTGGTGCTCTCTAAAGCACAGGGTCACAGTCTCAACCAGACAAAACTGGGAACAGCAACCAGTTTTGCTGTCACTGTGTGGATTCTCTCCTGGGATGTTGTCCCATGGGACCTGGTGGAAAGTGAACAGCATGCATTGAGGAGCAGCTATTATGCTGAGACAGTTTTGTGCTATGCTTCAATTTAGGATGCCTATTCTTTCAGTGTATGTTGATCATTACAGGAGACTGCAGAAGCGGATTTTATCTTCTTGGTGCAGGTACACAAGACCCTGTGGATTTTAAGCTTGTCATCCCCTTTCCCCAGTGCTAATAATTGGGGGGGGAACCAACCACTTTTGCAGAGCTCTACTCTTTCAAGGACATGGCAACTATGTACTGAACACTGCACCACCATGGTGGAGTGTACACTGGGATGGGCTGGCAGATACTGGAAGTGACATGTGGAAAGGGGTGAGATCTGAACATCACATTGCCTTGCATCTTGGATTTAACCTTCCTTTTTCCTTCTATCTTCTCTACCTTTTGCAAACCTGCACATAACCTTTGTCTGTTTGTATGCCCTCTTCTTAGGCAACTTCACTGGGATGGGACTTAGGAGATATTCCAGCACTGCTGCTTCTCTGCCTGGAGATCTTGCACAAGTCACTTGTGTAAGCCCAGTGTCCACACTTGTAAAATGGGGGCAAAGACCCTCTTCTCCTCTGTAAAGAGCCTGGAGATATATCAGTGAGGAGAGACAGCTCTGTTCTTGCTAATGTAGCATTAAAGGGGACAATTTGAAAGCGGGGCTTATGCTGTTGTAAGGCATTGCCCAAATAATATGAAAAGTGGCAGTCCCTTGTGTTGTGGAGAGTTTCAGGGCAAATGGACAGGGCAGAGCAAGTGGAGAGGGGACTAGAGACGCTGTCAAATTGCCAGAGCAGGGCTTTCTCCAGTGCATGAAGCTGTGGAGGGCTGGTGGCCCCTGCACTTGCAATGAACCCCTGGCAACGGCAGTAGTGTTTGCAGAGGGACAGCAGGACAGCAGGAGAGATCCAAAGAGAAGAGGGTGCTGAAGGAGGAGATGACTGGAGCTGAAAGAGGGGAGCAGAGGGACAACAGATCCTGGAGACAGAGCAGACCGGGTAGGGCAGGTACAAGCTCCTCTGAGGAACATAACTTGATTTACTTCCCCAATATAAGTGCATTAGATTATTCTTGGCAATCCATCAAATGCCACAAGCCTTTGCAGTGATCGTATACCTGGTGGGGCTGCAGAGGAGGGGATGGGACATCCTGCAAGACCAGGGGCTTTGCCAGCTCAGGAGCCCCAAGCACCTTCCCTCCAGGAGGCTTGTCTGAGGATCCCCATTCTGAAACACAAAGGCCTGCAGGAGATAAAACTGTACCATCCTCTTGCCAGGGCAGTGTTTCATAAAGCACTCCCAGCTAAAGCCAAGGAGGATCTTAGGGGTGCTCCAGGAAGGTGGTGTGGGAGCAAAGATCTTCAGTGCTGGGCTTGAGGGAAGTGAAAGAAGCCCTGCTTTGGGGCTGAGCTGCAGGCAGGCCTGGGGGAGACAGTGGGTGCTGAAGAGGGAAGAGGAATGGATGGGGAAAAGGGGATGGGGGAAAAAGAAAGGGTGCCTCAGGGCCTTCCAGGTCCCCCTGTGCCCCATCCCACTTTGGGGCGGCTGGAGAGGCAGCAGGGTCGCTGCAGCCCCTGGCAGTCCAGCCCCACAGTGCAGCTCTCCAGGGCACAGCTGCCCATGTTGCTGTGCATCCCCAGGGGACCAGGCATTGAGCACTGACTGATGCTTTCAATATTGGGTAAATATTTAAATGCTGGGTAAATATTTAAATATCTTAGGAGATCTTTGCAGCTCTGGTGAACGGCATCAGCGGAATACTTTGCAGAGGAGCATTTTGCATCCCAAAGGCTTGATTTTTTTTTTCTTTTTTTTGTAATGGAAGAGTGCCTTTGCCAGGCACCCATGGTGGTTCCCAGCAGCTATAAATGGCCATGTGCTGCTGTTGCAGTGTCATCACACTGGTTTTCCAGATGGGGAAACCGAACATGCATGAACCATGTAGGGGTCACGGAGTTAGTCAACGCTCACAGAGCCCCAGGGGATGAGAAACCCCGATGTGCTGAGTCCCCATCCCATGGTTTAACCACAAGCTCATGCTTTCCCCTCAGGGGATCTCCTGCTCTGAAGCTGCATTGCTGTTTGCATATGATTTTCAGAGAAAAGTATTTTCCAAGAAAATAATGTGCTGCTTAGGCTGAAACATCTTGTAACTCTCCGGAAGACGGATGGGAATGCATATGGGGGAGGAAGTAGGAGACAACAAATTTGGGTCTGGAGAAATCAGTGTGGCTCTTTGTTACTGTAATGACCGGCACATCCAGCAGTTACTAGCCCACATAGCAGTTACCCTGTGAAGGTGCTGGGCTGTGCCACGTGTACAACGTGGCTATCCAGCTCATGTCATGCCATGCATACCCTTTGGCACAGGGTGAACTTTGCTGGCTAATCATATCGGAGGCAGCTCCTGCTTGGCACCAGCGATCACACCACCTGAGTGTCCTTGTCTTTATCTTCAAGTGAAGCAGCATGTTCATGTGTGACCATGCTTTTGCTTGGCACTTAGGATGAGGAACAGAGTTTGTTTCTTCTAATAAAATCCTGCAAGGGCTCTAAAGACCAAAGGGTTGGTGACAGGATGGACGGATGGGATCTGCACAGGGTGCCATGCCCTGATCTGAGATCCAGCTGATGCTGCACAACTTGGAGTGCCCCATATCTGAATGGACATGAGATTTTCTATGCTATCCCCTTTTTCTTTCTAAGATTAGCTCCAATAAATTGTATCTTAATATCTTAAGGAGAGAGTGCCTTTCTTACCAAGGTCATGACCACTAGTCCTGGTGTGCTATGGTGACATGAAGGAGAAGGGAACAGGCTCAAGCTGAATGCTAGTACCATTTTTTAGATATGCTGGTCTGTGTTGTTACAAGATGTCATACACAACCTGGATCCTGCAAAAGGATCACATATTGGCTCTTCTCTGGGGCAAGTGGATTTTAAAATATCAGCTGTGGTCACAGAAGATACGGTGCTGAGACTACACTCTTCCATGGAAAATACAGAGGAGGGAGGAAAAATATGTTTCTCCCAAATGCTCAGTATTTCTCAGGCAAAAATTTGCACTCATGCACAGGGAGCCCTAAACATTTTGGACTGTACCCGCAGACATGACTGGGCATTGCATGTCTGGAGAGCAGAGGCTTGCGGGAGTCTTAGCTGTGGTTTGGGAGTTTAGGCTCCTGAAATTAAAGCTGTATATCTGCAGGGCAGTCACAGTGTGGGCTCTCTCCCTATATGCTGTCCTTTGCATCTGCCCTTCCCAGGCATCAGCCCCTACCTGTGAGATGAAGTGGATGATCTGAAAAGCCTTTTGCTGCAATTTGTCAAGGGGACTGTCAGCTCGTTTCATCCATCAAGTAAACATATGTCCAACAGTAATCGCTTTTTGTCTCTGCTGTATGGAGCTGGTTAAAAAACAGGGGCACAGCCATGAAGTGTTATTGTTGTTGTATTATCTGGACAGAAAAACAATCACTGCTTCCCAATGGCTTCAAGCTTCCCTCCCATAAGCAACAGAAGGTCTCACATTAATGTTCTTGCTATAAAGGCAGATGCAATCAAGTGAAATGTATGTGAATGACTGTGTCCCTGCCCAGGATGACTGACTGGGGAACGGACCAGTGTTTCTTGGCTAGCAGTGTAGGAAACAAGATGGTCAGTGCTGCATTTTCCTCCTTGAAGCAGTTCAGATGCAATTCAAATGAATCCCTTGTGGAACCCTCCTGGCTTCTGCTGAACTATGACACAGATGGGTCTGGCTCATTGCATGCAGCAAAAGCCACTTAATTAGAGCAGCAGCTCAATTTATTTGTTTTGGATCATCTTTATTAGCCATCACTTAAGCTTGTAATTAAGGGCAGAATAGGGACTGTAAAAATGGTACCATCCCGTGCTGCTTGCCTTCTCCCTGTGCTGCAGCTGCTGAGCATTGCTCCTGTCTGCTCAACACCTTCAGGAGTCTTTCTCCTCCTGTACGGATGGCACCACTGTCATCTGCACTCCAAATGCATGATTTATTCCTGGAAACACAAAAAGGAAATGGCAGTGTTTTTATCTGGGGACACTTTTAATTGACTGAGGTAGAACATCTAATGCCCCAAATGCCACACAGGCACAGCATGATCAGCAGGTATGACTCCTGGAGGGACGTTGCTGCCCATCTCTTAAAATAAATACCCAAGTACTAACATCCAGTGGAAGAGAGCACCAAAATCCTTGCAGAGACTCTGGCAGGCAAAACAAAGGCAGAGGGATTGAGACCTGAGGCTTACATGGTAACCAAGGAAGCCTAGACCTTCTTCTCAGGAGAGAACACTGCTCAGAAATGCAAAGCTACATCATTACTCTGATTGTGGCTGTTATTACGGTTATGTGGTTATAACCTTGTGTTCAGTGGAGGCATTTCTGTTCAGGTGTTTCTTCTGAAGTGCCTAAGATGTTTTTATGGTTTTCAGTCTGCCTCTGTACCACTCCAATGTCCTGAATCTCCTCCTGGCAACCCTAAATCTTGGTTGCACTCTTTGGGCTGAAGGGCTGCTGTGACCAGCATCACACAGTCATTTTCCACCACAAGGCAACTCTTGCTCTGAGACTCAGTTTTCTTTTGTAGGACCCAACTCTGGGATTCCTACATTTTATTTTAAATGCAGCTTGAACCAGGACAAGCATAGGCATGCAGCTTTAATGATCTCTGCATTTTTAACAGGGACTGAGTCTACAAGAGCTACGCTGGTATCTTATTCATGTCACCATGATGCCTTGACCAGGACCAGGACCAGGACCCACCACGGCCATCAACCCTATGGGGCAGGCTCTGCTCCCAGGAGGTTCACAGGTGACAGGCAGGGATGCCTCTCCATCCCAGCATCTTTGCAGGTGCCCTCCCTGTGGGAGGCAGGGCTGGACTTGGCTTTGAGAGCTGGCAGCTACAGTCGCTGCTTCCACGTGGTCCACAAGGAAGTTCCCCAAACTGGCATCCAGCCCCTGTAAAACCACAAGCAGCTACTGTTTGTGGTGCAAGGTTATGTGTATCAACTGTCTGGGTCTGCTCACAGGACAGGGGAGAAGGCTGGACGTTGTATTTGCGTGTACGTGAGCTGTTACGAAACAGCTGCCTTGTGCTCCAGAGCAGTGTTTTTTCCTTTATTTATTCAAGCATCTGAAGGAACAATAGGTTAGAGAATTGGGAGGGGAGAGGAGGAGAGCTTACGCATTTTGCTCCTTCTTTCTTCTGAAATGTCAATGTTCTTGATCAGTTCTGCTTTGGTGGATGCTGCCACCACACTCGGCTCCAATGATAACCAATTGAAGGGCAGCGTGGGGGACCCCACAGCAGTATTTTTAATGAAGTGCATCTCCAGGCTACACCAAACGAGGCTATTTGTGTCCTGGTACAGCCTTTGTTTGCAAACAGCCGCCTCTCTAGGTAACCACACAACAGAGCACAAGTGCCTATTTATTTGCATCTCTCTGCTCACAATAGCAAAGGAAGGGAACCCATCTGTTTGGGCAACACAGACCAAAAATATAGCAGAGATAAGCTGGATAAATTAATAATATAGACAGCCCAGAAAAAGAAGCCCATGTTCCTAGAGATGTAGATAAATCTAGTGATTATTCTTTTCTCAAAGTTCAAGCCAAGTCATCAAACCTGGAGTCTGACAAGAAAAATAGGGACAAATAAATCATTCCTTCCTTGTTAGCCTCATTTCTTGCCCAAAGATAAAACCCAAACCTTTTTGGCTGAGTACAGTCCAGTAAATCTACCCTTTCAGTCCAGTAAATGACCCCGTGTCCATCCCACAGCCTCCTCTGCACTGACTCATCACAGCGGCTACTGTAGTCACCTCCCCAATGTCCCGGGGACCGGCTTCATCACAAAAAAAGGACCAGTTCAAAGGCTACATTTTTAAATGCCATCCCTGTGCTCCCTGAAGATGATCCCATCCACGAAGAGAAAGCCTGCAGGTTTGTCACAGTCTTGCCTTTGCTTGTTAGAGTCAGTTGGAGAGTTTTACAGATCTGTTCTGAAGGTTGCTGGAGGCTGGTTATTTTGTTTTAAAGTAGGGGCAGCAGCAGACAGGCAGCCACTATTAAAAAGATAAATTAAAAAAAAAAAAAAAAAGTGAGTCATTTGTGCTTTAAAGCCAGCTGACTGCTTTTGACAAGCTGAAGTATTTTTTGTGTCTGGATATTCCTGACCTGCAAGGCAAGGGGACATGTTGCCAGAGCAGAGGATTTGAGCATCTCCAGCAGACAGAGAGGAACCTCCACCTTCTTTAACTAGGGCCTTGCACTGACTTGTAAGTGCCTTTGATCAGACTTCAGGTACCCTGGCAAGGCCACAGTCAGCCATTCCTTGAGCTTTGTGTCCAATCCTCACACCCCAGGGCCCAAAGAAAAGATATTCCAAATCAGAACTTCGTATTCCAGCACCAGCCTTTCTTCATTCCCCTCCTCCCCAAATCCCATAGGAAGGAAAAAAAGACCAGTGCTGCACATGCCTTCACATTTACTTTTCATAAAAGGGATGGGATGAAGACAGATTTCACCGTAAGAGCATCCCGTTGGCAGGATAAGGTGTTATCTCAGGCTGCTCCCTTAGTCTCCTTTGCATAGTTTTGCTCAGGGTGAGAGAACGTTTCTCAGCAATTAGACAGAAATTGGCTGGTTTGGTGCACTTCTGATACGTTTTGCAAAGGTACTCAATGTGCTGCAAAGGGACTGACATAAATGAGGGGGGAAAAAAGAAGTTTCCCAAACAGAAGAGTCCTGCAAGTGAAGAGCTCACACGGGCTCAAATGGTCACCCCTCTACACCAAAGTGTCCACAGAATCACCAGGGTTTATATTTGGACCATGTTCTCCCAAGACTGAGTCATATTTCCTTCCTCAAGAGTTGCTCCTGAAGGGTGGTGTTTTGGGAAGGGTGCACGTTTCTGCATGGTTCATGCAACAGGCAGGAGTGGCCCTTTCTGTTGCATTCAGGTGGACTTGGATTACCAAGTGCATATGAAAATTAGACCCGAGCTGAGTAAACAAATATTGATCTACGCAACCTCAGGTCACTGCTGAGCACGGTATTTTGAAGTAGTATATTGAAAGGGCAGGATCCCATCAGACAGTACAAACACAGGGTGAAACTCAATGCTGTTCCAGGGAGTTTGCAACCTCAGTGCAATCAATAGTAGCATCTGAAAACGCGGGTCTCATTTGGGTTACAAAAATCTGTGTCTCCGAGTGGCTCCTCCTTTCGTAGCTGTGTATCAGAAAATAATTAATAAACAGTCCAGATGTCCTGAAATGAGGAAAGGGAGTGATGCTAAAATAGCTATGTTTTGGAGGCACGCAGGGCTAGAAGTGGATCAGGATGGGAGGAAAGGAACAGCCCGTTTGAGGGAAAAGCGGGGCAGTGGGGTAGACTTTCTTGAGATGATTAATGCCGACCTACACACCATCATCATTCAGGAGATGAGTGTTCATTTTATACAGCAACTTGTGCTGCTGAACGTGCGGTCTGGTAATTTTCCAGGTACTCGGCCATTTGACTTGAGGGTTTTTTAAACATGCCGAATGAGATGTGATGTCTTGCGAGCGCTGGAGTGGAGGCAGCAGAGCGGATTTTTATCACCATGGTGAATTAAGTAGGACATGCCACCTTCCCAGGCGGAGTCTCTGACCCTCCCGTGTCTCTGCAGGGTCACAGCTTATTTGTTAACACCTTGTAGAGAAGAGCTGGGGCCAGCCAGTCTCTTCTCAATGGTCTGAATTTTCCTCCAAAATCCACATTGTGATTTTGGAGGAAAATTCAGACTATCGAGGTCGTCTTATTCAGACCGATGAGGTTGGTTCATTGCAGGCCTGATCCCTGATCAGCAAAATCTCTGGGATTACTAAGCAGATTGCTATTATTTTCCCAGTCAGACGGGTTTTCCCCATTTTCTCTCCACCAGGATGGAAGGACAGGAGCAACCCCGTCCATCGAGGCACATTGTCACGAGCGCAGCAGACAGCGAGCGCCAAGTGTTGAGAGGACAAGTTCTCACAAGTCCCCATTTTTAGGACCGGTTTCTGTTTCACATCGCAGCAGGCTGGCCTCGACCCACCGCCTGCCCCAACGGAGTGGGACACGGCGGCTTGAAAGGAGATGTTGAGTGAAGAACAGCTGAGAGCTACAACGATCCTGGCGTGTGTATAAATAGAGACAGAGCTGTTATCCTGATGAAACGAGACCAGATGTTTCTCCGAAATCCCTATTCGCCGCTAGTGAAAATTATAGTTTAGTTACAACAGGGCTAAGCAGGCAGCAAAATATTTTAGGCCTACTAATGTTGGGAAGGCAAAGGAAATACCGGAGGAGCAAAATGCCTCACTGGGGCAGGGGGTGCCGGGGTAGCCACCCTGCGATGCTGCAGGGATGGATGCGAGCTGGAGGAGCCCCTCACTGCCTTTGTTCTATTTTTCTGCTTCCTATCCCGGAATTAACGGCCTGAGTTTAAAGCCCATGCTGCGGCCGCTTTTGTGAGGTAGAAATTCAGTGTCAGCATATGTATCCTGGAGGCAGTTGGCACGAGATGAAGGAGGGACGGCAGCAGCAGTTAAAACTGGGCCTTGGCTCTTTAATATTTAACTTTCCCCAGCGCTGGGGTTTTTTTAATCAGTTTGCGCATTATCTGCCATCCCCGTTCAAAGAGGGTTTTAGCATGGAGATTTCAGCGCTTAATCCCAGGGGCAGGGAAAGCGGAAGAGTCTGAAGGTTTCAGGGCTCAATCTGGCCTCAATTACACCAGCCTAAATCAGCAGAGAGTGGCCACGATGGACTTCGCTGGGACCACATCAGGCTGGAGGTAACAAAATTAGGGGTCAGTCCTGTATCTGGCCAGGAGATGCCTCTGGTCCCTAAGGCTCCATCCATAGGGACTTACCAGGAGGATATAAGCATTGCCAGGTTGGCTCAGAATAAACGTTCACCCTGGGCAATAACCAGCACCTGGCCATGGCCAGCTGCAGATGCTTAGGAAGGGATATCGGAAGAGGGAGAGTATAAAGTGATCCTTCCTCCAGCGTACCCTCCTGGCTCCCGGTAATCAGCAGTTGAGACTTCCTGAGCCGGAGGTTGCATGAATTTGTCTAATCCTTGGTTTTGAATTCATTTATACTTTTGGCCTCCATGACATCCTGTGGCAATAAGTTCCACAATGTAATTATGTGTTGTGTGAAAAAGTACTTCCTTTTGTCTGCTTTAGACCTGGCTCCTGAACGTTTCTCTCCATGCTCCTTTGCTCTCCTGTTGTGAGGAACAGGGAAAAATAATTCCAGGTCCATACCAGACCTCTCTGACCTCTTCAGGCTTCTCTGTCTTCGCTTGTCCCAAGGTTTTGTTCTTCCAGAGTGGAGTGTCTTCATTTTTCTCGTCTTTCCTCCTCATACAGCATCTACCCCATCACTTCCACTGTCCTTACCACCCTCCTCCATGTCTCTTCTCATTTTATTATCGCCTTTTTTCAAGATAAGATCACTGAAGTGAGACTTGCTTGCTCCTGAAGATGCAAATTTGTTCTCCTGGAAGAAGGTCAGCTCAAAAGCTTTATTTTCTCAAGTCAGACTGATGTAGTTCAATTTCTTCTACGGCACATACAGTCTTTGGCTTAATGGCAATACATATGCAGCTCTCTTCAAACACTTTGATTTAACCTATTCTGAGTAAACATCCAGTTCTAATTTAACTCGAGCCTGTGGGTTAATGTGATGGCCACAACTAGATCAGCTAATGGGGCCGTTTTAAATGATGGGAATTTCATGCATGTGCTTATATCACTGCTCATTTACGCCTGCACAAATCCCCTGTGCGCTACTGGAGGAGAAGACCCCCAGCCAGAACAGCTGAGCTGATGAGCATGAAACTTGGCAGTCTCTGATTTCCAGGACATCTTTATTTATAAAATATGTCTATTTTTGCTACTGTCATGCCTGCAAAACCAGCCTTCCTATTTTAGTCATCCCTGCTTTTTATTATTGTTTATATTCCACCAAACGCCACAAATAAAGGGAGGAGAATGGATTTTGTTTTCTGCTACCATGTGAATTTCAGAAACCTCACTATCCAGTCGTTCCAGACCTTGCTTGATCATACTTGCAGATACAACCGGTCCTCACTTGATGGGAACCAGTTGCTGGTGTCTTGTGCCCCTCCTGTGTAATTGTTGTCCCAGGACTATGTGGCAGCTTTTTAAAACTCCACTATTCCCCTTTTGGCAGTAGCTCAGCAGCCACATCCTTCCCTCGCAACACGCCAGCTCCTCTTCTCTTTCTCAACACAGCTTCATCCCCTATTCCCCCTGCAGCTGCTTGTGCAAGCTCCCTGCAGCTGCAGCAGCTAAAGACCCCAGACTTGTGTGAGGGACGCAGAAGCCTCTGGGAGGCTGACGGCGAGAAGGGGGCTGTGGGGAGAGTAGGAGGGGAAAACCTTGAAGAGTTTATTGGATTGTGGCCACTAAATGATAAGCTTGGAGAATATGTACGTTGTTATATTAGCAGCAGCAGTGGGAATGAGCAGGGGTAGAGAGCATGTAGGAGGGAAAAATTGGTTTTCCTGCTGCTTTACAGTATTATTATGGCAATTTATGCAGATGTCTGCTCTGGAAGGAGTAGCCTGCACGCCCTCAGCTCCCAGTCCTTCGGAAACCATGACGCAGAGCATGTTTTGGGGTGGAAAGGAACTAGGAGAGGTTACTGGGTGTCCCAGCTGTGCTGCTTCTGTGCAGAACTGCGCAGAATCGCCCCATGCCTGTGACAGTGATGGAGGGATGAATCCTTGCCAGATTTCAGCCTGGTTTAACTCTTCTTTGTTGTAAGAGTAATTGTAAGATCTTTATTTCTCAGAGAATTGAGGCTGACACCATCAAGCTCACAGGATCTCTCTTTTCCCCTGATCCTGTGTCTCACCTCCTGCAACCTCAAGAAGTGTTGAACTCACTGGTCTGTTTCAAACAAAACAAACAGAGGGATAAAGGTCCAAGAGCTAATTAAATCTCTGCAGGAATCATGAAACCTGGCAGCAAGGTAAAGCAGGGCAATCCTACAAGCCTCTCCACTGAGGGTGTCCACCCTCTGCTGGATCCCAGGCGATCGGCACTGAGGCATAAATCTGTAGGAAACTGGGCTACACCAGTTCTGCCGATCATGAAGCAACCAAACATTTTGAAGAAGGAGGTTTCTTTGCTTTCAAACTCAGCTTGGAAATCGCAGCAGGGTGCATATTCCCACCGTACAACAGAAAAACTGCAACGCGAACTCATCCTGTTTCAGAAAACAGGGCTCCCAACCGGGTAGAGAATGACCCAATTGTAGGACAAGATTCAGGTCAAGCTCTCACTCAAGCATGAGACAGAAACCCACAGGAAATGAGGTTTCATCAATTAATCATAGGGCTGGCAGGACGTCTTTTCTCCATCAAAACAGTTAATACATCTTCAATCGTGGACACATCTATACCAGCGTGAGGGTACTCTAATCCAGTTGGTTCAGGAGGCCACCGTTCACTGCCGCTTTGCAAGTCCTCAGCTCCCAAGAGGAACTTTTGTGAACTCCTAGGACAAACCTTCAGGTCTGGGCAGCTGATCACAACCTACCAAGCTGCAGAGCTTAGAGGGTTATGGCCCTTTCAGAGGGAAGGTACCGCTCTTCAACAGAGCTGCAGTAACTCGCTGTGTGAACCCTCTTATTCTGTGGTAGTGCAAAATAAAAAAAGGTGACATAGAGCACGGTTAGAAAGTGGGGGAGCTGTATCTAGTTTAAAGCAGCTTTGTGGCAGTAGAACTGCTATGGGTCGACGATAATTCAACAGCTATTTCAATAAAGAAAAAATTGTTAGCCCCTTTAATGCAGGAGTTGTGTACAGAGATGACCCCTTAGACACAGCCTGTGCTAAGCTTTAGATTTCAGTAAGAAATGTTGAGGAGATGGCCGATTTGCTAAATCCTCTATGCACCATGGAGATAATCACTGAATCTATGCGCTTGGATGAATTTACCCAGTTCGTATTGATGATGGACAGGCACGAACTCAGACCAAGAGATTACTGGGAAGGAACCCAAAGCAAGCTGAACCCGTTTGCACACCCTCCCTGAAAATTCAAGTTACAATACCATGATTTAAAAGTGTGGGATGTATAGCGTGCATCCCAAAATAGTGTGGGATGTGCGCTATATTAACAGATATTTTATTCTTGATTTTCAAGAACGTGCACCTTAAGCAATGGAAACTTAAATGGGACAATTACACGCTGTGAGATGCATGCGGCATAAACCCCCCAGCAGACCCCCAGCGGGCCTATCCCCCGATTTTTACTTCTTTGGGACGCTTCTACCAAGCCACAAACTCCACTTCCAGCTGCCTTTCCCGCCCTCCCTGGCAGGCCGGCTCCTGCCGGGGAGGTGAACCCCCGCGGCGGGGAGCGCCCGCAAGGAGGGCGGGCACGGCAGCGGTGCCGGCGCTGCCGCTATCCCAGCGCCGGTGGGGACGGCCTGCGCGGGGCGGGCGGCCGGGCCTGAGGGGAAACCCCTCCGGGGCCGGGATGAACCCCCTCGGGGGCCACGACGAGAAGCCCCGCGTGGTGAAGCGGTCCTGAGCGGGAGGCGGCCGCGGGGTGGGGATGCGGGGACCGGGGGAGAGCGCTGCCCGCGCCCCCGAGGGGGAGGCAGGGCTGCGGCCATCCCGGCACGGTCCGCCATCTCCTGCCGCCCCCCTCTCCCTCGGGGAAGGGGCGGAGGGGGGGTCCCGGCTCGCTGCCTCGGCGGGCGATTACTCTGGCCTGGCCGAGCCCCGCCGTCCTCCGCTTGCCCCGTCCGCGCGGGCGCTCGGCCCGCCACTGCTCTCGCCTGCTCGCCCGGGATGCCGCCGGCGCTGAGGGCGCGGCGGGGCCGCCGCCGCCGCTGCCGCCGCCGAGCGCTGGAGCGGACGGGCAGCGGCCACCACCTCCTCCCGCGCTGACGCAGGGGGCGGGGGGCGGCAGGGGCGGGGAAGGGAAGGGAAGGGAGGGGAGGGGAGGGATGGAGCCGCGCCGCGGCGCGCACTGAGGCGAAGCGAGGCGCGGCGCGGCCGGGGCGCAGCGCGGGCAGGCGGCGGCGCCTCGTCGTCCCCCCCCCCAGCATGGAGGCGCCCCCCGCGGCGGCGGGCGAGCCGGCGGCCTGGGCGGCAGAGGCGTTCGCGGAGCCGGAGCTGGGCTCGGAGGAGCTGGAGGCGGCGGCGGGCGGCGCGCTGGACCGCGTCCTGCTGGAGTCGGTCTGCCAGCAGCAGGGCTGGGTCCGCGTCTACGGTAAGGGGGCGCCGGGGGGGCGGGCCCGGGCCCCACGCGGGGCCGGGCCGGGGCCCGTTGCCGGCTGCGGCGGCAGGTTGGAAGCGGGGAGCGGCGGAAAACTTCCTAGCCCTAACTTTTCTTTCTTCTTTTTTTTTCCCCTGCTGCGGAAGCTCCCAATTCCCCGCGTCTCCTTAGCCCCCCGCCCCCCCTTTTCCCGGCGACAGGAGCCCCGCGTTTAGCCGCACCCCGCGTGTGGGCAGCCCCTTTTCCGCCGGTACCCCCCAGCTGGGATGCAGGATGCCCCGCGTTAAGCGCTGCCGGACCCAGCACCCGCGGGGGGATGTCGCGGTGTTCTCAGGCGGGGATCCGCATCTAAACCCTTTGTGTCGCCGGGGGTCAAGTACAGGATGCGAGTGCACGCAGGGCTGAGCTCTCGCCGCCTGCCAGCGCCGGCTCTGATTAGTATTAACGAGGTACTAAAGGCCTGGGAGGTACTGATACGGTGGGTCCCGTCGCCCCAGACTTAGTGGTGTGTGTTAAATTGGCACCTTTATTATTTATAAAAAGGATGTTAAAATCTTCAGCAGTCTGGCCAGCATACAGGACCCGGTGTTGTTTCCCCTTCTTTTTCAAACTCTCCGTGGTATGTAACCTTTTAAAATTTGCTTGATTTATGTGACCGGGCTCTGGTTTGTTTAGGCTCCCAACTGAAATGCAGTCAGGCTTAATCTCTCGATCAGCACCTAAATAGTGGAAATTCTGTTTTATCTTTTCCTTGTATTTCCCTCTTGTTTGTCTTGGTAATCTAACGATAATTACTCCCATGTTTCAGAGTGAAGATCTGCAGACAGTATCTTGTTTTCCCTCCTGTAACAAATTTGATGGTCCATCCTTGAAAAGGCAGCAGTTGTGGTGTTTGCATGTGCAGTTACTATGTTACCATTGGCTGATATTATGGAGAACCTCTGAAAATACTTTCTTTTATTGGTACTTTTTTGCATCAGATTCTGTCACACTGCTGGTTGTCCCTGTCGTCTTCCTCCACTGCCCTGAATCCCAAAGAGATTCTCCAGGTTTTCCCTGGCCTGTAAAACTAGAAGCAAGTGTTCTCTGTTACCCGTATCATTGATCTGTTACTGGTTGCATTATTCCTGAAACACAAAGATGACATAAATAAGTTATCTACAAGAACTCTGCTGGATTTCTTGGCTGATGGCAGTTAATTATTGTGAGTACCACCAGCATTAGCCTCTGCACATATCAAATGAGGAAGATCAAGCTGCAGGTTTTCTGGAGAGCACGGTCTGTTCAAAGACCTTTGTGTTTATTTTGGAAGCTTGAAAAGCTGGTGCGGTGGGATGAGGTTGTCTGTCTGCTTTCTGTCTGGTGCATCAATGAGCAAAGTTATACTTAGCACAATTAATTGTAATAGAAGTTTGGGATTTTTAGTAGTTTCCACTGTGTCTACCTTGCTGCTTCTTGCATGGCTTTCTTTTGTTACTCTCAGCCTAATGCTGAGACTATAAAATGCAGCCTTCTGAAAATATCTCTCTGCTGTTGTCAGGGGGAGCTCGGAAGAAAGCAGATTGCCTTCAGATTGTTTGTTTGTTTAGAATACTTTCGAAAGGTAAAATGAGAATGTACTTAAGAAGAGGATGTCTGGCACCAGCCTATCTGATTGTTACCCAAGGTTATATCTTGTATGAGTGGAAGCAGGAATGTGGTTTCAAAATTAGCCACAGCAAAAGACATTGCTTGTTGATAAAGTCACGTTGTATGTTGTGATGTGTTTGTAGCCTGACGCTAACATGTAGATAAATGGGGAAAAAAATCCCTGTGACAGAGCAGCTAGCTCACAGGCTATAAAAATCAACGTAGTCTTCAAGCATGTACAAATACATCTTGTAGCCCAAGGATAATAACTAATTATTCCTAGTCTGTGTTTAAAAAAAACTCATTATCTCTCTCCTTCATAAAGAATCTGATGTGGTAGTGTCTTCTCTATGAAACTGCAGTCGGATTAGCTAGTATTTGTTTATTTCCTCCTGCTTATTAGCCTTTTTTTCTTGCATGAACACATCTGGAGAAGTTTGTGGACAATGAATCAAGCTGAAACTGTGCCATGTTTGTGCACAACTAAATATGGGTTACAAACCTATGAGTGACAAGTGTTATTTATAGGATTTAAAGTAAAGCCTTGCACAGTTGTTTGAGGAACCACAGCAGCATAGTGAAAGAAAACAGGAGCAGAAAGCTTAGCCTTATTGTCTGTATTGTCTGATAAACAATGAGAACACTAACACTAATTATTTCACCATGAATGGCTGGGGGAGGGAAGGAATATCTAACATATGAAAAGTGGAGAAGCATTTTCTAGCGTGGCAAGAAATGCAGCTTTTGATGTCATAGCATTTCTTTTCCACGTGTCTCTATGAATGTGGACTGCTGCGCTGGGGAGTTGTTCCAAATGAAAGGTGACTGTCCGGAAAGTGTCTCAAGTAGTGGAAACACTTACTTTAAAGAAAAGGAGTTCAGCAGCTGCTTAAAGACAACTGTTTATTTCTGTGCATCTCTGTTCTGCAGTGCTGTGCCATCCACTTTGTCTCCATCCAAGGAAGTAATTACTGGCATGAGGGAAGCTGGTCCAGTTGCAGAGCCTGTAAAACTTCATCTGTAAGCATAAGAGAATTTAGTAGTAAAGTACCATCATTACTGGTCTCTGTGGCTTGCCAGCAGTATGACAGTGATGTGAATACAGTAGGACTTCACAATGTCTGGGATGTGATTTCAGTGTGACACTGAGGTCTTGTCTGACTTCACTACGAGATCTAAATCATAGTCTGGCTATTTTTGCATTTCCTGCATTAGCTGCAGTAGTTAAAGTGTAGCTTTTTCATTCTGTCTTCTGGAGGTTCGGCAGCTTCTGGTTAAGTGAATTAGCAAGGACATTATCAAACCATGGAAATACAATTTCCTTACTGAAGGACAGTGTTTGTAATGTAAGCATTTTTCTCTAACCTGATGTTTGAATAGTGAACAGGAACAGTAAATTTGCTTGTTGGAGTGATAGGTTTAATTGCTCGTGAAACACAAATCATGTGAGTGTGGTGTTGCCAAGAACTAGTTTTGACACACAACTAATGTTTCTGTAAAATATGTATCAACATGTGTTCTGGATGATGGCTTCCTTTCAGACTCGTGGCATGTGTGTAATGTGTAAGAGGGGAGACATTGTCTTGCCTGGATTCATGCTATGATTTTTTTTTTTCCTCTGTAAAAGGGATAACTGACTTTTGAAAGCATCCACCAGTGTTTCAAGGTCTTTTTCTCTGCTCTTTGAAACAGATTTTGGGGGGAGGAGGCAGGGGAATAACTGAATTTACAGCATTCTCAGTGATAACTGTGAAAACAGAGCAGTTATATTGCCTGGTGTGGCTGACTGAACATCCATGGATTTTGTAGCAATGAATTATAAAGCTAGCATCGCAGCATTGGTGTTAAATGTTGCATGTGATGGGGGCAGAATTGGATTTTGCCTGACTTATAGTCTGTGTCTAAACAGGTTTTAAACTTCTGTTGTCAAATTAGTTTCTAGTGTGCCTGCTTTAAGCTCACTGCAAATATTCGTGTGTTAAAATGATTAATTTCAAAATAGGATTTTCCTGAAATATGTAGAAAATAGCATGGAGAAGAGGCTGTTCTTTATTGAATGTTCATCCTGTGAATGGATATTGCTGCTCTGGGGCCTTATCTGGAGTAGGAAATGTCTTTCTCTTTTAGCAATGGTGCTAAAAGACTATAGTAGTTGTACAAACTCTAGCGCAGATCGGATGTGGAAGTTTTCATCACCTTGTCCTCGAATCCTGAGAGCAGTCTGGTGACATTCCTCACTGCCAGAATAAGCCTCCTCACCCCTCTTCTCCTGGCAGAAAGAGAAGGCTCTTCAAAAACAGGCTTGAAGGGCTCCATGCTTTTTCATGGATATTGATCTACAGACAGAGCTTCACTGTCTCTGACTCCAGAAAAAGCCCTAGACCCTGTGCAACCAGACAGAAACATCTCTTGGCTGCCTCAAACCTGAGTTCCAGGCTTTTAAGTATCAGCCCTCACAAAATATTACGGCTCATGCTCAGGGCTGAAGCCATGGTAATGCATGTAGCATCATGTGGAGATTAAAAAATAGCTGTGGCTCGAGCACTGAACAGAAGCATTTCCCAATCATGTGAAATTCAGTCCAAAAGCCCAATTTCTGCGAGTTACCCATTCCAGCAATCTGTTGTCTACCTTGCTCAATTCTTATATCAATGACTCCAACTCTGTTCTCAGGGTTTTCTGGTTCTTTACAGCCTGCCTCTCTATGGCTTTGTAGGGAGCTTGATACCTACCTCCTTTTTTTTTTTCTCTTTTTTTCTTTTTTTTTTTTCTCCCCTCCTCCTTCTCTTCTTGCACTGCTTGCAGTTGTACCTAAAAATACAAAGATTATCCATTTCCAAACCATCTCTCTTTGGATGAGCACCAACAGGCTTTGGTAATGAATAGCGTCTTGTCATTGTCAGCAAATCCTCTCCTTCCAGCCCTGCTCATGCTGCTGGCCACCTTTTCCCGAGATGTCCATGCAAGGATGGTGAGTGTGAGCCACGACCCTCCCCGGGGTCCAGCCTCCCCTCTCCGGGGTCCAGCCTGCCCCCCAGCCTCCGCCCAAGCCAGTGGAGATCCCACCAGGTGGCGGCATCTTCATTGCGGTAGCGCAGGAGCTGCTGAGGACGCCCGAGGCTGCCCGAAACAGGCTGGGCGATAGCGTCCTCTCCACTTCTGAACCCTATTGCTCATCTCCAGAAGCTCAATTAAAAAGTAATCTGGAGGCTGTATGACAAGGGATAGGTAGGAAGGGTGTATTTTAATACAAAACCCAAAAAACGCCTTGTAACAAATTAAAGTGGTGAGGCAGTCTGATAGTTGAGGGATGGCTGTTACAGCTGTAGAGGGTTTTCTTCTGCTTCTTGAGATGCGTGCAGATAGTATAGCTGGGCTAGGTTTTGGGTACTGCTGCATATATGAGTGTATGGAGCTGCGATTTGTTGCAGGAGATCGATTGCTGTTATGAAGGACTTAACGTATGATAAGCTGAAGATGCGGATGAGACCCTTGGAAAGCTGGAAGGGAGCTGAAGAGCTGCATGGCATGTCTGTGCAGGCGGTCTTGTGTTGGAACGTAGAGAAGGTCAGTGTTCGTGAGCATTTCTTTCCCTTCTGATCAATAGGCTTATTTTTAACTCGCTTAGAAAGTTGGTGCAAAAGAAGATAAACCTTGTTGGGCCAGGAAATGTAATTTCCTGTGTATTTGGACAATGCCTACTATAGTGATATCTGACCTTATCATGGCCTTCAGGTATCGCTGCAGCATATTAGTTACAAACGTTAAATAATGAAGGCATAAGGCTTTTTTTCATTTTGTTAAGATGATAAATAACAATGATTTTTAGTTGGTGCCCTATTGTAAAAGATTGAGTTTAATCAAAACCAAGGTTTTAAGTGACTGCATTTGCTACAGATTAAAAATGGACAAGTGTGCTGTGGGCAGAGATACCGCTTTCCCTTGCCAGCCAGCAGTGGGGAATATCAAAAGATGTGACTGAAGTGCTCTTACAGGTGATCTGCTCATACGTGCTGTATCACAGCTCCTCTGATAGCTCTTTTTGACTGCAGGGAATTCTTACAAGCGCGTAGGAATTCTTACAAGCGCGTAGGGGGTGAATTATGGGTCCTCTGTGCTACCACAGCTATTGAATCTCTGGTGACTTTCTTGTGTATTTGCAGTGGTGATTTGGAGTGCAGCTGAGGGCTGGATATAGCCTGTATTCTTCTTGGTTGCTTTACTCCCAAACTTTATTGCAGAATTAGCCCTTTGATGTTAAAACTGTTTGCCCTTCCTCATTTTAAGGAACATTGCTGTTAATTTATACATAAATTGATTTTTTTTTTTAAAAGGAGTTTTTAGCTGGGCTCTTTCAGCTGGCTGTCTTGCAAATATTGCTGAGGTTACTAATTTATTAAGTCACTTAAATATTTGGAGGCATCAACAATACTAGAGTGTGGTGGGGAAAATGAGGATGACATTATTTTATAACACCAGTTTTCTGACTCCTGTATTTGAGTCACATGATTTATCTCTGGCCGAACATTTTCATGTGGTGCTGTTTCCTATTTTTAAACAATAGGAAAAAAAAAGGGAAGATAAGAGGAGCATAACTGTGACCCATTGACTTATTACGAGATCATGGGTTCCTTTGAAGTGATATTTATAGATTTTTATAAAAAAATAGCTGAGATTTCAGCATTTTCTGGCATATAGGCCTTCTTAGCCCCAAGGTCATGAAGTTAAGTTCTCATCTTAATTCATTTAAAATCCTCTGTAAAGGCATATAGTAATAATGGAAATACAATTTGTATCTGCAAGGGAAGTAACCGAGTGAAAAGATAAATTACTGCATTTTGGTTTGTAAACTTCTCACAAAGTCCTTTGTGTGTTTTGACACCCCCCTATATCAGAAAGCCTTTATAAAAGTGATCAGGAGGGAATCACATTTGTTAATTCTCTTTAATGGGGTTTAAAAAGGTCACAAAACTGTAGAAAGGCTCTTCTCCAAGAATTTGGGTTATTTTTAATTATAAAGCAAGTTGGAGTAGTGCGAGTAATGAGCTTGTGGAGGTGAAGGGGGTCTTTGCACTTAAGTAAATGTAAAACCAAGTCCTGGATTTAGATCCCTTATTATCTAAAGGGATTTTTTTTTTTTAACAGCTGGGAATACCCCATTAAAAATGAGGTCTTATACTGCAAGCACTGGCAGGCACTTAAACGCATTAATTCTGCAAACTGTGGGAAAACGACACCCATTTCAGCAGATGTGCAATGTGTCTGGTGTAGATTTGCATAAGAATGCATATGCTTCTCTGTTAGTTTCTGGCTTGATTAAAACTTGCAGGCACCTTTTCTCTTCCTGTAGTGCTGTGTGTGCATTCTTGGACATTAGTGGTTTAATTGAAAATGCTCAGTTTTCTTCTGTGTTAAGATAATTCATTTTATTTACACAGTACTGCACTGTAGATGCACTTGGTGTTTTGCAGACAGAGGCTCCTTTGCTTGCTTTCTGGAATTGGTAGCCTGGACCGGAGAAGAAAGGAAATAGCAAAGATGAAAAATGGCAAATGTGTTTCAAAGTGGATGGAGGATTACACAGTAGAGTATCGTGAGATGGGAGGGGATTGTGTGTATTCAGTCCTTGCTGCCAAGGAGGTATGGGAATGGAAATCAGTACTGTGATGAGAGGAAGAGAAGTGTTTAGGAACCTGTGACTAAAAATGATCACCCATCTCTTAGACTTATCCCCTCCCAATATGAGGCTTTCAGGTAACAGTCCAAAGGATTCAGCAGAACCTCTTCACCTCGGTCCCATTCCCAATCTGGATGGCATGACAAAAGCATAGAAAATTCTTTCGGGTAGACCATAGGTACTGTAGCATTAATTCTGAGAGAGCTTTCCATACTCTGGGTAGCAGGGAATTTAAGCAAGGTACTGGGAGGCAGGATACTGGAAAAGAGAGTGAGAACTTAGATTTTTGACATGAAGTTTCTGACAAGGAGAGAGAAACTAATTAGGAAGCGACATTTTGCATAGATTTTATCCATGTATGACAGACGTTGGATGCTCCACTGCCATGATCCAGGGCTTCGGGAGAAGAGGTTTTGTGTCAGGACTGTTTTTAGGGTTTTTTTGGCATGAAGTAACAAAAGACAATTTAGTAGTATTCTAGACAAAGCTTAATGCTCGAGGAATGCAGGTCTGGAGCTGCACTGCCCCATCTCTTGCTGGCGATGGTTTTGCATAGGCCTGGTAGCCAGCAGAGCACTTTTGGGTTGGCCAGCACTGGAGAGAGCATTATCTCCCCAGATGAGAAGTGGTTAGTGTTGCCTGCATGCAGCACCTCTAGCTTTGTCGTTTTATCAGTTGCAAGGTATTTAGTGGTGTGGAAGTGAGAAGGAAAGGAAGGAAATGCTCTTGGTAGGCAGCAGGGGTCTGCGGGGCTGTGAGCTGTCGCTGGATGGCAGTGAGCCAACTTGCACCCTTAACAGCTTCAAGCTGTCTTGTGAGAGGACTGATGTTCCCCAACTCTAGCATAGCAGTGTTTATGTTTAGGCTGAATAAGTTGGAAAGCCTAGAAATTTGTCATATCCATTTTTTTGGGATATCCTTCACAGAAGAACTTAAAGTGACTACAAGGAATATAACAGCGTAACTGCATTTTTTTCCTCTTGGGAAACACATCTCCTTTTGCCAGTGAGGGTTTGGAGGAAATATGGACAGGATTGGTTCTTCTGGAAGGATTTCTTTTGCATGGTTGGTACTTGTATGGCAGGTAGAGTTAAAAACCTGCTTGCTTTCTTCAGTTTCTCATTACTTGAGTCAGTGGATTGGCTTGAGATAAGTGGAGGTAATTCATGCCCTCATTTAGCTCACTCTTTAGTGTACTGATACCCATCTCAACAAGATAGGGTACGGATGTTGCACTAGTCAGCATCATGTGTAGTACGAGGGATTTCAGGTTTGAGGAAAATGTGTGGAAAGTAGCAGTGGCTGTGAGTGCCGAATCCAGTCTTTGAATCTCTTTAAGGAATTAAACGATCACTTTGCTTCAGTTTTGTGTACCATTTTGTCATGGCAAATGGTGACCGCTTCATTAGCAATTCCTGTTGCTAATAGGTGTTGCCCATTGGAGTAAAAGAAGGAAGGGTCAGTTTCACTTACTTGGACCGTTCATTGCCTTGCTCTGTGAGTGCATCCAAAGCATTAATGGTTTTATTTGAGAGTGCTGCTGTGAGCTGGAAAGGTGAAGAAGTGAGGCACAAGTAGGTCAGATAACTTGCCCAAGGACAGACAAGAAACTTGGCAACAGAAGTCAGATCTCCCGAGACCTCTACAGTGCTTTGCTTGCGTACTTTGAGTTGCACTGCTTCGCATTTGGGATACCTTTAAGCCTGCTACTTTACTTGGATCCTCTTGTGACTATTAATAATCCTCTCAAATACCCTATTAGCTGTCAGATCTGTAGGTCAGCAGGGCAAGATGCTCTCAGAGGGGAAACTTTAATTCAAGTGGTTATGTCTGCTTGCTGCCCCCCCCCTCCCAAAAAAAAAAAAAAAGGTAAAGTTTTGTTGACCTTCAAAATGTAATAAACTTGTCTCATTACAGTGATAGCAGGCTGGACTGCAGGTATGAAGGAGTTTGGATAGCTGGCACTGATTAACTTCTCTTAATTTGTGGGCAAGGCCAGGTGTTTGACTAAATCATTATTTCCAAGTAGGTAACTCTTCACTATAGACTGGGGGAGGAAAATATATCACAGATTGAGACTGGAAAACCATAGAGCAGTGATTAAACCACCTGAAGCTCTAACATTCTTTCCATGGCATTTGAGACCCTGTGCCACTGGGTAACACTTTTATGTTTTGTTGGCTTTGCCAGGAGAGTTGACTGATCCATAGTAGTTTTCCATATTAGTTAGGTATTTAATCTTGATGTGCAAGAGAACAGTGCAGTGCAGGCAATATGGAAGAAGAGGAGACAAAAAGCTTCCTGAAAATATGTTTGTTTATGTTATGAGGTTATACCTCAGGCTGTACAGCCAAGCTGCTGCCTTTGCTGGGTTTCCTAGCTTGCTTGAGTATACTGGAACACATACATCACGCACCAAAAGCACAATGTGCTTATGCTTGCTAGGAAATCATTAGACTTCCTCATCAAATAATATTGAGCATTTGCTATTTTGAAGTACAGTTCTGTAATTATTTTCCACCTTTTTGTTCAGGGTGGTGGGTAGTTGATAGGTCTCTTGGAAAATAAATCAGGAAAAATGGAGTGGTATCACCAAAACAGAAATAGAAAGCTATGGCAAAAGGATATGGTGTTTTAAAAAAAAAAAAAAATCAACATCCCTTTAAACCTGATTTGAGAAGAATTATCTTCTAGATGGCATAGGCTTATGGGGTCTCTTTCTCTCTTGCTTTCTGGCAGCACTTGTGTAGGATGTCAGTGAGGTGTGGGGTGATTGATTACCCCGTTGAATGGATTTCATGGGGTTCTTCCTTAACTCCTTCCATTAGCTAAGGTCTTGCTCACTGAAGTTTTCAAATAGCCTAAACTCCTTGGAGGTAATGAGTTTTATATCCCATATAGTAAGGTAGCAAAAAAGTTTTATGGTCTTGCCATAAATATTTATGTCAGTTTTCTTTCACGTGCCCTTGGCTGGCAACTCCTCTGCTTAAAGAAGCCCCTGTGGTTGTTCACATCAAGATCTGTAAGTAGTGGCAGAGCAGTGTGAACCAAGGCCATTTCAAACTCAACTATCCTCATTTTGATTCCAGTGGTTGCTAATTTCTCAATTTATAAGCATTTTTAAGCATTTTCTGCTCTAACTTTTTTACTTACTAATAGGGGAGTCAGGAATGTGAAGTAAATGGCCTCTGTTCGCTGAAATGATGAATGTGTAGGAGAAAGGAAGGATGATAAGAAGGAAACAAATATTTTTTTTGTTCCAGCCCAGTGCTGGAAAGGGGGAGTTTGCATGCTGTAAAAATGAAAATATATCTGAAACTTTGGTGGAAAAAAAATTTGAGAGGAATGCAGTAATAATAGTTAAACAGCTAAGTGGTATGAAAATGCATTAATCTTCCCTATACTGGCAGAGCTTGCTTTGTGCTATTTCTCTGTCAGAACACATTGCTTTTTCTGTGTTAAAAAATAGAAAAGGGTGAAAATAGAAAACTGTCTGAAAAGGCAGTGTGGCTATCAATGGTAAACATGTTTAGTGTAAGAGCAGCGTTCACCTGAAGCCTGGTATCTCAAAGTTATCTGGATTCTGGCTTTATTGATCTCAGGTTGTACGTTTTAGGTAATTTGGGTTTAATAGTGCTCTCAGCACCTTTAACCTGGTGCTCGGAAGGAGGAGGCAGCCAGTCATATATAATTTTTACATATATGAGCCACTAAGCAACTGTGAATTATCCATAAGCAACTAGAAGGAGGTTATCTCCTTAGTCCTATATTCTGACTTAAACATTTTTTAAAAAATATATTACAAGACCTGCCTATATGAAAAATCTGAAGTGCAATAGCTGTTATTATCAAGAGATAGTAACTTTTCCTTGCAATGGTCTGACTCTCTACTCAGAATGAGTTTGAAACCACATCAGCCCAGGACACAGCAGGAGCTCTAATGAGACTTAAGGTAGTTTCCCATATGAGTAGGTAGGTGTTCCTATAAACAGGTGCCAAGAATAAAATTGACCTACTTCTTCCTTGCTGAGAAAGTACTTGCTATGATTGTGGGTTACATTAGCTTTGACGTTTCACTAACATTTTAGGAAAAAAGGTCAGAGCGGACTGATGGACCCTAGTTTTCAGTGTGTTCAGGCTGACAACCTTGGATAGCAGGCTCGCCAGCTCTGCAGGATTAGCTGAGGTATTCGCTAGCCCACTGTCCAGGCCATGAGATCTCTTGGCTGACATATCCATCCAGTTGCAGAACATAAGCACCACATCTATTTACAGATCAGTCTGTACCTAGATGGCTCTAAGATAACTTTGGGATGAATCTTAAATTAAACCTGTGGTGAGAGAGGGATGTTGGGGGTTGATATCCAATAGCATAAATCTTTGCTGTCAAGATTGCTCTTGTTGTCGATGGAGTTTAGAAGGGTTATCGTGAGTTAAGTGTAAAAAGCATGCAATTATGTTTAAAACTATAGTAGCTTTGCAGGAGACTTACAAAGGAAAAGCTATAGTGTATCACTTACTGTGTACTTATATTTCATCCATTAAATGGCTTACCAGTCAAAATGTTCTAGCAGTAGTTTTGATATCCATTTATAATAACCACTTGATTCTACAGCTGACACAGTATGCCTCCTTGTTTTGTTTCCAGACTTTATTGATGTGGCTTCTTGGTGACCTACTTTGTCTTCACTGCTTTAAGGTTGCTTTTTTTTTTTTTTTCATTCCCTTCCAAAAGGAAGTGCCTTCCATGAGAAATGTTGGAAGCTCACTAGCCAGTTTTTAATACTGGTAGATGGAAACTTGGACCTGACTGAGTGGCCTTCCACTTACACCCAGGATAGATGACACGACTAACTCTTAGGTACTTTCCTTAGTAAGCTCTGTTGCTAATCATTTTGAGACCCGAGAGCTGGGTGTTTGAATTAGGGAAGGAAATGCCTGTATTTCCTTGGAGCTCTCATTACGCATGACTGAATTGGTTAGCCCTGTGACTCTAAGGGCATTGCGTTTGCCTCTTGTCCTTGCGAGGGGCCAGCAGTATGTCATGTGCTTATTACTTAACCAGTTGCACAGCTGGAGGAAGGAACATCCCAGATCTTACTCCTTTTACTCATTCTGGGGTATTCTTCCTTTGCGTTACTCCTTGTGGGTTTTTTCTGTAATTTCCACTAGCGGTGATTTCAGTTCGAGGCTTAGCTGTATCTCTCTTCAGTTAGTGGTGCTTTTGCTTTTTATCTGGGGCATGAGGTATGTGCTTACTTATTTGTGGGGATACTTAAAAACCAGTTAATGTGATGCAGATTTGCAGTTTTCAGCAGATACATAGCATTTAGCTAAGTCTTATGGAGGGATTAATACCTCAAGGTATCACTGGAAAATAATAATTCACTTCTGTAGTTTCACAAAGTGGATGTAACTTAGCAGTTGTAATCATCATCTCATAAGACTTGTTGCTTTCTCCCCCTGCTCCATTTCACTCAGGTGTTGTGTTGGTATAAACACTGGTTACCCTAATGAAAAAAACCCACACCAGTCCTTTGCCTGGAACCTTGATGGCTTTTTGTTTTCCAGCAAAGAGTAGCCAGATCTTTTTTTTTTGTGTGTGTGTGTTTCTGTTATAAAATGAGCATGCTATTAATTGTAACTGCCCAGTTTCTGCTTGCAACAGCAAAGAAAACCACGAGGGAAATAGTTTTTTTGTGTGTGTAAATGTCAAAGGAATTTCAACAAAGGTGACGTCCAGCTCCCATTAGGATCTGGAGATGAACTTGTCTTCACTCCACTGGTGTTGGGTGTGCAGTGCCTCTAGCCCTCTTAGGAAAACCTTTAGCAGAAGATGAACAAAGAACTTAAACTAGTAAGAGATGTTCACCGGTGGTACAGGTAGCAAGGTGTTTGAGGAGAAAGTTCCTCTTGTAGCCCACTGTTATAAATAATAATCCTCACTCCCTTCCTTGTTGCCTTGTATAATGTTTAACTGGACATGGGCATGTGTGCTGGTATAAACATGAGGTGGAGGTATGCTTGTAAAAAGAGTGCTGGAAGAGTCTGAGGGGCTAAAAATGTAGCTAAAAGTAGCTACATTTGAGTTGCTTGCCTCAAAAGGCAAGCCTAAGGCATTGGACTGAGCATTACCAGGGCTCTGAGGTCAAATGAACTGCATGTGATTGGTGAGAAAATGAAGAATTCAGCAAATGTTGTGAATGCCAGCTGCAGTGTGGTGGCAAGCTGTGTTACCCAGTAGATTGCTGGATAGTCGAGCTATTTCTCCACGTTTCTTGCCAGTGGGTGAAAGGGGAGTGGTACTGTTTGTGTTGGAAGCAAGCTGGGTGCAGAGGCTGCCAGTCCAGAGGCATGACATGTGAAAGATTTTAGTGGTTTGCAGTTTTTTTAGGATGTTCTTTTTCTCTGGTTGAAATATCCAACAAGGAAGGTGATATATTGGCACCCGTGAGGGAAAGCTACTAAGTTTTATACTTTTTTTTTTTTAAACCTTGCCCTTTATCAGCAGATAGGAAACAACGAATGCAAATCTATTCCCTAACATGTGCAGCTGCATTTTGTTGCTTGGAAGCTGAGCAGCTCTGATGAATTATCAGCATCCGATTCCAGAGCTCTGACAATCTGCAATCTCCTTAATATTCTGACGAGCCATCATGGGTATTATTCCTCTGCATTTTTTCCCCTTTTGTATTCTTCAAACCCATGTTGCAATCTGAATGCTGTTGGCTCAGGATTGAAAGAGATACTTGCTGCTCTATCCTTTGCTCAATTTTCCTTTGACAACAGTTGGGGGAGAGAGGATAGTATGATTCTCCTTTACCCACCCCCCCTTGATAGTACAAATGCAGCCTGAATTAGAAGCAACTTTGAAAATTGACGAGTTATCTCCTGTTCTGTTCATAATTGTGTCTCTCTAGTATTAAGAGTATAAAGACACATAAATTATTCATGCCAGGAAGAAATCCTCAACTTTTCTTAAGAAATTGCAGCACTTGCAGGGGAAAAAAACTTTTTGCCGCTAAAGACTTTGAGCAACTCTGCTCCGGATTCTCTGGCAAGAGTATTATTCCAGTGACTGCTTATCTTTGGAAATAACTGCAGATTAATTTACATGTGTCTTTTAAAATGTAGCTTGCTTACCCAGATGGCAATTAGATTCAAGTTAATGGTAATGCAGAACAGCAGGATCTAGAGTAGCTCTCCAGCCTAAGGGCTGACCATTTTTACCATACAGCTGTTTTCCAAATGGTTTATTTCATTTTCCCTCTTGGTTTCTTTGCCTCACCCCTCAGTTTCAGTCTTGCTGCTCACAGTACAGTGTGGGTGGCAAGACAGGGGAAGAACAGCTGCACTTAGCAGCTCCAGTAAATGACTTTATTAGAATTAGAATTGTGTCTGCGTTACACTAATACCAAATGTCTTAGTTCATCTTGTAGCCTCTAAAACAGATTGTCATCATTTCCACCCTGCCTGCTTACAGTGGGGAAGGACAGCTCTGACTCAGCCCACCAGATAAATGGGGATACAGTGAATCGTGTGCCGCTGCTGGGCAATTTTTTCAGGCTTTGTCAGCAGCCAGAAATGCTTGTGCCTTACACTTCTTCTATGTTGAGTGTAATATGCAGGAGGAAGGATGTGCTTTCAAACAGCTCAGGAATGACTATGAACTACCTTGCTGTCCAAATTATGTAAAAATGTCCTTATGCTGTGTTTCTAGCTTGAGGATTTAATGTGGAAATTTAGAGGAATGGTACAAATGTTATCTTAGGACACAGCAAAACCAGTGCTAACCCTCCATCTAAACCTGCAAGCTCTTTGATATTCCTTGCTGAGAGAGAAAATAAAATGCAAAAACTTGTGCTTTTCATGTTTTCCAATGAAGAACAGGCTCGTGAGTAGGGAGTTGCCTCTTATTTGTTGTGAAGTAGCTCATGTTTTGTATGGCAAGATGAAAAACAATTTCTTGCTGCTGCTTCTAATTCTTTGAGCTTTATAGAAATCGAGGTACCCGCTAGACCCAGGGAAGCCATACCTGCAGTGTCCTGGAGATGGAGCAGAGCAAGCCTTGGAGGCCAAACCCAACTCCATGATCTATCTTGCTATTCCAAAGTCTATATGAAAGGTCTGGAGGAGGAGGTGGTGCTTAGTGGTGCCTGGGGAGGCCTCACCAACAGGCTTGCTTGTTTAGGAGGAGCATTCAATTTGAAACACTGCCTCTGGGCTTCACTTTGAGGCTTCTCATCTTTTCATATCTGCTGGTTAAATGTGAGCTGCTGTTTGCATTTGTCTGGTCTTTGGATCTAGAAGAGCGTTGGAAGCTCGCTGCAGAGCACTGGGGAATTGCTGCTGGAGAAGCACTGTGCCCAAGTGGCGTTACTTCTGAGGATAGTAGGAAAAACCATTTCCTGTTCTGCATTTTCTAATTTCATATATATTTTATCTGTAGCTAGTTATTTTTCCAAATTAGTCTGTCTGAAGTACACCTGCATGGGCTCTTAAGCACAATTTCATCTGTTTTAGAAGTACAGGCCAAACAGCATATTAACATTGTTCTAACTTATTTTGTGAAGGAAGGGCTAAAAAGGGAGGAATTTGTGTTAGATGTCTTGTCAACCTTATTTAGCATCAGTACTTAAAGTATTTCACTGGAATATTTCCACCTTTATTGTAAGTAAATGGATGTTTCTCTGGCTGGTAGGCACAAGGTACACACTTCCATTCACACATCTTTGCTGTTGCTTTTTTGCCACCCTTCAAATACCAGTTGTTTCTTTTGAGTAGCTTGTAGTGGCAAACAGAGTGGGTAGAAGAACTGGGGTTTAGTTTCATCTTTCCTAAGGTGTGCCCCTGTCCTGAAGGAAAGAGAAGTTGGTATTTATAAGCAAAATAATGTATTTTCAAATGCAGTGTGTGGTTTTGTTTTTTTTTTTAACTTCTACTTTTAACTGGAATTAACTGGAACTGAAGTGCTAGAATAAAACCCAGCAGCTGGACGCTGTACACCCACTTTAATGGTAAAGCAGGTAAAGAAAAATACCAAGAAAGCTGGGGAAATGAGCAGCAGCCCTAAAAACCTAAACTCTTCCTAATCCCTCCCTTATTCTATTGTGTTACTCCACTCTCAGGAGTTCACAGGCAGCCTGAAAGCAGAGACCAAAGTACTGCAGGGGCATTTGACAAATCCACCTGTCAGTGTCACCAGACAACTGATTTATCATCTTTGACAAGTAGAAAATTGCTTTGACTTGTCTGCAGGACAAGTAAAATTTAGTAGTAGTGATGGGGTATTTTAAAAATTGTCATGATCATGTAAATCCTGTTATCTCTGTAACCCAACGCTAGCAAGTTCTGAACTGTAAAATGACATTAACTTTCTTGGAAAAAAAAAAGTCTAGTATTAACAGATAACTGGACATTTTTCCCCCTCAGTTCATTTTTAAATCCTGTTTCCTTTCAAAAGCTGACACTTCTGTCTCTTAGCCGTATTTCCCTGGTAATAGAATATTGAAGGAGATGTCTTTTAAAGAAAAAAAATAACATGTAGCTACATCATATCATAAAATACAAAGGAAGCAAAGTATGCTTAATCTGACAAAACATCAGTGTTTAGGCTATAAGCTCATCATAAGGCTTGTGTAGTGGGAGCTGATTTTTTTTCAAATTAATTTCTATGTATTACCATAATAAACATTTTAATAATATCCTTTCCTTCCCTCATATCCTCAGCAGCTGAATATTTCAGTAAGTGATCTAGTCTTTCATAGCAGCCTTTATCCCCATCATCCATGCATGATCCGTTTACAAGAATGCTTATAGGTATTTCCAATTTAATTTAATATTCCAGGTTATGCTGCTTCAGCAGTTCCTCACTGTGCATTTATGCTAGCATTTAGGATGTTTCCACAAAATACTTGAGGAATATTGATACATTTTTTTATTTCTAATTTTATTTGATAGTAAATGCAAAAAAAAAATCACATCTCATTCTGTTTAAATCTTTCAAATGTCTGAAAAATAACTTGCTGTAGCTAGCATCCAACACCTCGAAAAACAAGGCTTGCACTGTGTAGGTTTTTATTTGGTATGTTTGTTATTTGCCTACAATAATAAGTAAAGCCTGGTGTTTTGCTGACTGCTGTACCTGAAAAGTTGGGGGAATCTAGAAAGCAGGAGTAGGACACTGTTAAAATGCAGAGGTTGATAGGGATTAGGGATCTGTGCAGAACTCAAAACGCCTTCAGGCTTCTTAGAAGCTGGTGAAGTTTCAGGTTATCACACCACATAGATTTAGTCTTGCAGCTCACTATTCTGCTAATGCTTTTCTTCCCTCACAGTTCGTGAGCAACTCTCTAGAAATGTCCAAAAAGTATCGTACTGATCTAGGCATGGTCATAACATACGTCTGCTGGGATCCTTCATTTGCATCCCAAACCTGTCTTAGTTACTGGCTCAGTTTTCCACAACAGTCTCATGTTCAGTATGTTGTCCACAATTACCCCATCTCTTTCAACACTCCTGCTTCCTGAGTTTCTTTCCCATCTGTAGCTTTGAATATTTGTCATCTTGCCTCGAGTGTCTTTCTGTGTCTCTCACTCTACTAGGCTAGTTGTCAGCAAGAAGAAGAGATGGGGCACTCTGGTTAGAGATCTTTGTATGGGAAGGCTAGATGAGCATTTGAAATCAATTTAAAGTCTCACAGCAAAATATTAGTTTAATCATGAATTCTAGTATGTAAAACTGATATTTCTAACCTGTCTTTTTTCCACTCTCAGTTTCCCCCCACCTCCTGTCCTTCATTCGGCCCTTCTGTTGCCTGCTGTTTGGGCTTTGGGGGAGCACACCTTTTTTAAAATAAGATGCATTAAGTGCAGTAGCTAAATTTACTGACCTAAGAAAACTGCAGAAGAAGAATTTAATCATTGTCAAAATCTACTATCAATGCCTCTGTAATAGAAATAAAGCATGGATAAAATGTATGACATCTTTGCAGTGATTACATCTATTAGTACTGAGGATAGACAGCAAAATCTAGATATGCTTTGATTTTTTTTTTTTCCCTTTTTTGAAGCTTCTACTTGGCTGCTGGTAAGTGACAGTAATACTGCTATCTTCAGGCTTTTCAGTGGCAGCTTGTTAAGAAATTATGTATTCCCAGAACGGCACTATTTTAAAAATGGGGGTGCGGAGGATTGTGTGCAAATGAGAAAGTAAACAGAAAGGCTTTGGAATTCCAGTCCGATGCAAAGAGGAACAGGTTCATTGCTGCAGGAAGAAATTGTTTAAGTTCTAACAAACCTTTGAAAAAAATAGGAAAAAAATCGCAACCCTTAAGCCTGTGACCTGATACACACTTTAAAAGTGTTTCAACATCAACATGGATACAAGCAGTAAAGATGGAAGATAGGAGCTAAAAGCACCTCTAATGAAAATGCTAAGACGACCAGAAGAAACAGGTTTTGCTGTAGAGATGAAATGCTTCTTTGCACTTGCATTTTAAACAGTGTTATGTTTTTTTAAAAAGTGTTTATGTGGAAGACAAAGATAAAGCAGTAGGAGACATGATAATTACACAAAGAAGCTCCTTTTACTGGTTGGTGTGACATGCCAGAAGTAGAGTCAGGAGATGTGATGAAAGCAGGTTTAGAAGATTGTTTTGCTAAACTTGAGCTGTCATTGTTTTTCCATTTTATTTTAGTTGTAATTTTGTCATATAAAATCACTGAAGGCATAAGTGCATACAAATATTACAGCCTTTTAAACTTGCCCTGTTTCCTAAAGACTGGTGTAGGAAGCAGCCGCTGCCTGTTGACCCTGTCCCTCTGGATGGTGTTCTGTGCCTCAGTGGCTGTCATGTGGAGTTGAGGAATGTGCTTTAAAAAGTCACTTTTTGGAATACCAATAATGATATGGGTTTTTTTCCCCATCTCAAATATGAAGTTGTCAATTTCAGTGTTTTTGACCCTTACTTCCTGTCGGAATGAGATGTCTTCCCTCCACCCCCTGATGTGGAGGAATACCAGTGGCCAATGAAGACAAAAGCTGCTTGGATTTGAAAATTGACCATCAGGAAGCAACATTTTTTGCTTGTTTTAAGCTATGCAACACATATTCATTCCACGCTTTTTCTGTTCTCAGTTTCAACTTGCAATATCTCAGCTTCCTCCCCATTTACTCCAAATACATCCGCATATGAAAAAAAAAAAGGGTTGTCTTTCCTCTTGCAAACTATAAGCCTTTCATCATACTGATGTTGTTGTTATCACCAGGCTGAAGTTTGGAGGGTGATGCTTAAGTGAGAAATAGGCAGAGTGTTAAAGGAATTACTGCTATTGTGCTCAAAGCTTTTTCTTAAGTGGGAAAATAAAATGCCCTGTTAGAAGTTCAGTAAGCATCCGATCACCGATGCCTGTTTTTAAAGATACATAATTAGAGAGCAGACTGACAGTGTGATGGAAAGAAGATGCACAGCATCTGCTGCTATGCCTGAAATTGTACAGATTCTGTTCAGTAAACTTGGTTACTTGGGTTAAATTTTACCATAGTTTTACTTGTCCAGTTAAACATTTTAAGTAAGTTTTGGCAGCTGCCTTAGTTAATATACATATGATTGGTTTCTTCATGTCTTCATTCTTGCCCTGCAGCCTTGTTAATCTGATGCTTCTTTCAGATAGCATCACTAAAATACACAGACTTATTAGAAAAATGCCAATTTTATAACATCTTCTTAATAGAGCCTGTGTGCATCTACTTTCTGTAGTAATAGTGTATGCAAGCTTGCCTTTTTTCCTTTTCTTTTTCTCCCTGCCCCACCCCCAGTGTATTATCAGCTGTGGTAGATGAACCAAGAGCAGGAACCCCTCCAGTTCACTGTTGGGGCTCAAGACTTTAGTAGTGACTTGTCTGAAGCCTTGACTGAGTAATGGATCTGTCAACATTTGCTGAAGTGGATAAATTTTGCTTCCTTGGTCACAGGGTACCAGGTCCACTTTTCTGTTAACACCTTTGACTCTTTGTTTGCTGGCTTTAAAAAAAAAAGAGAAGGTCCATGTACAGTAACCTGTAGCCAAGTTAGAGACAGAGATACATGTTTTAATCCTGTCTTCATTTGAACACTATTTTGATTATATGAGATGAAAAAGTTTTAATTGCTCTCTGTGCTTGGTATAGGTGGATCACAAACACTTTGTATCGCTGTTAATATGCAAAAGAATGATATTCTTAAAGTTTAACTTGGGATACTTTTTTCCTTTCTTTGTGATCTGAGAGATTGGGGTATTTTCTCTCCCACTTTCCTCTTTCTCCCCAAACTCTCATTGTTTATTGACACTGAGAGATAAAAAAGATATGTCAAAAACTTATTTCAGGTTTGCTTGCAGTGACCTGCCAGACTCTGTGAATGGTGCTTTGTAGAACGATTACCTGGAAATCTGTGTTGCTGTCTTTTAGGACTGACCCACTACGTCCAAACTGTTCTGGCTCACTGATCTTGAATAGCATATTTATAGAGCATTTGCCGCCTTTATGAAGCAAATGCAAATCTACCAGACCCCACATTTCCCAGCAAGAGGCTTTCTGTCACTCTAATTCCCTTATCATAAACACAGCAACTTCAGTTGTCCCCGAATCCTGGCCCATCTGTCTCGGATTTACTAGAATAGTATCATGGTTTAAATAACGTTCCCTCCATCTGTGGAAGCAAACATTTATTGTTTTATCTGCAGGAGGAATTGATGAATATTAGTATTTGCAGAGATAAATGGCATTTTATCATGGACTTGTACCAATAGTCCACCTGGCTGCACCTGGTGTTTGAGACAAAGTGCAGGGAACAAATGAGCAAGCTGACTTACAGGCTCAGAGGAGAGCCAGCACTGCTCTATCTCTGAAAAGGACATGTTTATAAATGTTTTTTTTCTTAATTTGAGGTGTCTGCTTGAATTTTGAGTTTTATTTTTGTGACCAAATGGTTATACCAACTCCTTTTCCCCACTTTTCTCAAGCATTGTTTTTTCTCCCATGGGGAATAAGAAATGATAACGTGATTCAGCTTGGGGACACATATTTGTTTGAATGCTGTACCATTTGATTAGGCATCCTCAATGAAACAAACCTGCTGGTTTTTTAACCTAGCTAGCATGGAGCTGACCTTTGTTTCAGCTTGGGAAAGATTAAAGAGTCCTTGGTATTTGTGCTGATTTCACAGATGATGAAACTTTATTTTCCAATTTTACAAGCAGATTTTACAAATATTAGGGGGAAAATCATCCTATTGTGTAACTAGCACGAATAAGCATGAACCCTTTTCTGTAGCTTTCCAGTATCTTTTCTGCTGGCAGTTTTTCTTGTTACAGTGATTTTTGCAATACTTTTATATCTATTTTATTTCTCGCTTGTAGCAACTGTGAGGAGTCTTTTAAATAAGGACAGTTGTTAGTGTGTGTGGGTTTGAGAAGTTATGAATTCACAGCCACTTGTATGTGCAGGAAAAAATAGCTTGGGGCGGGGAGTGTCAGTCACTTCCACGGTCATTTCACGCTGCTGGATTCCTCTGCATCCTCCAGGTACGGGCCAGCGCTGTCCTCCTGAACAGCGCAGCCTGCATTGGGTCCTCTGGTTGGTTTGAGAAGATTGTAGATCACCGTTGTAAGTCAGAGTTTATGCACATGCTCTGCTGCATTGGAAAGCTTAATTAATGAGAAGCTTCTCATATTTTTCTCCAGACAGCGAGACAGAGCTGTACACAGGCACGCACACATGCATGCTGAGTCAGGGACTGCTCTCGCATCCCTTCTGTAACTTGCTGATCCTGGGAGGAGGTGGGTTCCCCAAAGCTACCTCCCGAGGCACAGCCAGTTGTGCTAAGAGGAAAGGTACTATCCCCAGTTTTAGTGCTGGGCAAAAGGTGTTGTGAATTTTACTCCATCGATTTGCCACTCCCAAAGAAATGAGTAGTCTGCCCTTGTTGGATCACCTGTTTACTAGCCAAAGTTTAGGAATAGAAGGAAAGAGTAGTATGTGTACTGTCAAAGTAGCTGCTAACCATTTGATTATAGGGTTAGAAAGAAAATTGTAAGACAAGAAAACGCAAATGCAGATTACATGCGAAAATGAGATTCTCCCTCAGCTGCTTCATATGCCAGCTGCTTTGGGAGCCTGGCAGCGTGCTCTCCTGCTCCTCACAGGGCTCACTGGCTTTGGAATTTCTTCAGGTTTGTAATTTACTTGTTTCTATTGCTAAAATTGCTGTTGAGGGCAGCCTTCTCCTTCAGCCTAAAATAAAATGGCCTAGTACCTGTCCTCTGTGTAGGCTGGGCTTTGAGAAGTCGGGCCTAAGTGTGGGAGCAGGATAGTTCTCCCCTTGTGGTCTCAGCTGAGAGAAAAAGCAGGGTGAGAAGCTTTCCTTAATTTTTCCACTTAATTTGCACATTACTCAGACTTCTGTTGGTTTCTTGCAATGTTGCAGCGTTTGTGGGGCTTCAGTCTGTCTTTGACTGTTTCTCAGGGTTTGGGACTTCTGTTGTCCATAGACCTCATGCGCTTCCTACCTTTCATCTCTCTGTGAGCACTGCATGAAGGCTAAGTGTGACAGACACATGACAGGTTTACCATTCCCTGTTTTGTGTGGGGTTTTGTTTTTTTTTTTCCCCTCTAAGCTACCTTCCTTCCTTTCCCACCACCTCTTTTTAGCATTTTTAGCCACTATAACGTTTCTGCTATAATTAGCTCTGAACATGACTGTTGTTATCTTTACGGAGGTTAATTTTTAAAAGACGGTCTGGAGGAAGTAATGCTCATTTGGCTGAAATCCTTTTATTGTTCTAGCTGAGTGGCCAGCTTGGTGATCATAACACACAATGGACTTTTAAAAAAGTTATCTGCTTGTCCTCTTCAGGTCCTCAGTCTAGGTAAAGGACCTGATGTACGTTGTGATGTACAACGTAAAAGATATATTACACACACGCACCCCCAATGCATACACTGGTTTATTTTGATTTAGTCTGGATTTGCATCAGTATAATTTGTCTGTCGTATCTAGGTCATTGGTGAAAATAAGCTCAGGGTATTATGCCCAACAACCGTCAGAGCTATGTAAAGAAAATCTGATTTTTGACTTAAAACTCTTCTTCAGTAGGGAATATGTCAATTGTAGATTTTCCAAAGATTGGGGCTCGAATGTATGGAGGAAAGAATTTATCCTTGCTTTGAAGCTTGTGCCAATTAAGGCTGAGATGCAGGGGTGAGACAGCGTGGTGGAAGCTCTGCTGCGGTGTTTCCCTGGGCTGCCATAGCTTGTGCCCTGTTAAACTCAGAGTACACTCATCCCAAGGGACTCTGCTCCATCTCTTTTGCCTGCAGCTGCTCGTCGCTATTCATGAGCTCAGCTACACTCTTTTTCAGTGTTATTTTGGTTTTTAATCAGTGGCTAGTATAGGATAGGTTTTTACCCCTTTTGCACTTTTAGCACACCTCTGAGTGAATTTTGTCTCCGTGTTTACTAGTGTGAAATTAATAATAAAAAAAAAATTAAACAGGATATGGGATCATTAACTTTGACTTCACCTTGCACCATCTTGCAAACAAATCAGTGACTATCATAGTGCCCTTCCCAGAACTGGGTGTGGTGGTTGAAATTAAACATATGAGGAGTACAAAGAGAACAGAGTCCTATTGTTTTGGGGCAGACAGAAGGATGACTTCTGAAGGCTAAAGTGTGGGCTTTGTTTTCTTTTTGTTGTTTTGTTTTGTTTTGTTTTTTTAAAGCCGTTATTTGTGCTGTTCTTGCCACTTTTTCTCCAGTCTTATTATTTTGTTGATTATCTAAATAAAGTAATTCTACAAGGAGCCTTCAGGGCCAATTTCTATAATTTGAAGCTCGTTTCGAAGTATCTGCTCCAATTTAATTGAAGAATTTCAGTGAGTGGTAGCTTAGCTTTGAAGTGTTCTTCTGCACTGAGGAGGGATTTCACCAAAGCAGAAACTCCTTAGACAGTCGCATAGATATTTAGCCTCAGAGAAACATTGGTATCGCTTTCTCTTCCTTGTCCTCATTGTTTTACACTCATGCTTACATCTATCTTGAATTTGATTTTTAGTTTTCAAGCCAGAATTTTCCTTATGCGCTTTATGAACGCAAAGCCATGCAGGATTCAGTCTTATACATTAAACCCAGTCTAGACTTAGTGCCTAAATAGCAAACAAGACAAGAAGGCCTCCTGTATACCTGATTTAGTTTACCTTGGTGAAGAAAACTGTTCTTATTATCATTTCTTAACTGGCAGTAGTCCCAGAAGGTTTGTAGACTAGATGCTCATGCATGCCCATGTTTTGCTTTGTGACTTTTATCCATGTACGGGGTCTAAAGCATATCTGGTGTAAGCATGTTAACATCCATTCGTCTTGGAGAGATGCTGTGTACTGAACAAAATAGCTGGACCTGGCACAAGGATGACTAGCTGACAGCTTGAGGATTTGTGTTATGCAGGAGAAAAGCCTTACAGACTGTAAGATAGTCCCTCATCTTGGAGTGTGAATCTCCCGAAGAACCCTGGATGGTGGTGCAGTGTAACTAAAGATAAAAGGAAAATCATGCATAATAAAAGCATAATTTATGATTGTGGCTTCCTTGTGCCAAATAACTACATGTGGAGACGGTCATCCTCAATAACATAAGGAGTGGTCTTTGTGTTTATAATTTTATTTACTCAAAACACTAGTTGATACTGAGTGTGTTTGAAAGGAAGGGATTTTAGGGTGGTTTTTCCCCCTGAACATACGGAGAGATCGCTAGATTTTCCTTTGCAAGCACCTACTTGCATGGTGCATTGGGGTATATGAGTACAGCCCTATGTTTGGCATGTCAGCAGATCTCTTACTGATGTCAGTTCACATAAAGTAACAATTGACAGTGTATAGCAACATTTTTCTTTTTTAAGCTTTTGGTTTTGTTTACAATCACCATTGCCCAATGTGGGAAATGAAAAGTTTTCCCTTTAGGACTGTTGTTACTCTTTTCATATCTGATCTTTCAAATGTATTCTTGTCTGTCTTTGTGTTTTCTTTTGGAGCAAATCTGATAAAAATGGTTGATTGGGGAAAAAAAATATTTATAATTCAAGTATCCTGCTTCACTACAGACCCAATGATAAAAATTTTAGAAAGTTAACATCTTGTCAGAGCAATCATTTCAGGTTGTCTACCACGGTGGACTAATGTTTGATCCTTCAATCTCCTTTGGAAATATAAAAATACAAAATTTAAAAACTTGCTCTCTATTTCAGACTGAAAGCTTAGACTGCGTAAAATATACGTACGCTAGAGCAACATGTGCTGCTCAAATGAGATAAATATTTTATGTCCTTCAGCTCTGGTAACAAAAGGACCATAGCCTGTGGAATCCCTAATGCCAGCTGTGTTGAAAGTTGCTGACTTGGCCTGTGGCTGTCCGCTGCTCATACAGTATTACACTTTCACAGACACAGTCCAAGCTGTGTGCAGTTTTCTTTTTTTTTTTTTAAATAAAGAAAAAAAAAAACGTGCACAACTATAAGCGAAGAGGTATGTGAAAGATGCAAAATAAAAAGCAGGCAACAAAGCATGTTTATTTATGAGAGTTTATTTGTGAGTAATCTTGTTTTTGACTATTGTTTGCCACACCTTCATTTCTTTATCCCTTTTTCCTTTTGTTCATTTTCTTCACAAGTGCTGCAGCTTTGCCTAATTCCTTGGAGAGGGGTAATAAAGTGACAGTCTTTCCAAGGAATGCAGCGTCACATCTCCGACTGTGCAGACTTCCATGTGTTTGCTCTTTCACTTCTTGGTCTCTGCTACATGCAAATAATCCTCCTCCCTTTTAAAGGGCTCTTCCTGTATGTTGAATTGCATGTAATATAGATACAGCAGCTCCTGATAGGTGCTTTTTTTTCTTTTTCCTGGTTGTAATGGGGAGAGGTGAGTAATGGAGATGTGTTTCCTTTTTTCTAACCACTGTTAGAAAAACAGAGCAATCCATAACATGTCCAGGATGCAAGCAGGACTGCTATTGGTAAAAGTTCAGTATGTTCTGCCATAGAGTGTTTAAACAGGGTGATAGCCATGCACAAATTTGACAATACCTACATGCTGGCTACTCATAAAAATAAGAAATTGTGATATTCTTTACAAAAGTTAAATATTTCCCCAAATATTTTCTGTTTTCCAGAATCATGGTCTTTAAAGTGTAGGACCAAGATAAAATTGAATTAATCTGAAGTTGTAGAAAACATGCAAATATTTTATGTAACTAATTTGGATAAGCTTGACCTGAGAAGGTAAGTATCTGTTTCACAGTGTCATTTCCACAACAAAACAGTCAGGAACATGTGTTTCTTTGAAGGATGACTCTTTAGGCTACAACAGAATTTTATTAGGGGGCTCTTGGGATTAGTTTGCTCTACAAAATGCATTGCGCTCCAGTAGTAATTCTCCCTGTGTGGAGGAGGATTGGCTGGTAGGGTTAACTGTCAAAGGGCTGTTGGTCTGAGTAATTCACTGACACCTCATCCTTACTGCAGGAGAAACTGCCTTCTGAAGTCAGAATCATTTTCATAACAATAAAACTGTTAAGAAGTGCATCACTGTGATTTTTGCTTTGCTAATGCTGCTGGGAAACCCTTCGATTTAGATGCAAGCTCAGAATTTCTATTGCTAATCTGCTGTAGAAAGGCAAATTACAGTTAACTGATGTACTTCTATATGTGGCCTGTGTGAAATGAAGTTCTTTGTAGTGTAATTTTTTTTTTTAATAGCACGATTTATTATTCCATAAGTAGGTAATTTGTTGCTGATAACCACGTGGCTAGTCTTCCCTTCTGCCATCTCAGTTCCCTTGCAATAGCAACATTTCCTTTCAAAATACCCTTGATTGAGTTGTAGCCCCTTGGGGGGCTGTATTTAGACTCACTGTTAATAGATCAGTTCGTTCATGTAATTACCGAGCTCTGACAGAGTAGCTTCTGTAGCTCAGTGCACATTATCGCTTTACATTTGCTCTCTGTGAATTGCAGGACAACCCTTCGTGCTTGGCAAGCATTTATAGCTCTAGCAAATGAAGAAACCGTTTTGTAGCTCCCAACAGACCTTTTAATAAATTTTAGCAAGTTCCCTTTATCCGTGAGATAGCAGGAAAATACTTTCCTGTCCGATTCTGTGTCATGACTTCATTGGCTTGAAATTACATGTTTTGCTGTAAGCCAAAGTGCCTCTCCTGCTGGGATGCGTGTGTTGCTGTCTTTGGCACTTGGAGTAACAAGTTAAGTCCTGCCTGCATTGGTTACGGGCTTCACCAAAAATCCTTGGTGAAGGATCATACATGAAGCTGTACCCAGCTTTGCAGCCACTCCGTTCACTCAACTGCAGGGAAGACTGATGGTGTTAGAAACAGGATTTTTTTTCTGAGGCTTTTTCTATGACTTTAGTTCCGTTTCAGCATTACGGAGTGGTATGAATGAGGCAGTGCAGAGACCAAGAGGAAGGCTTTGTGGGTTTTATTAGCAGCAACTGTGCAAGCAAACTTAATTTGGCATTCTCAAGTCTGTTGGTGTTTTTCCAACTTTACCCCTCAGCTGTTGTGAACTGCATTGCAGAGGACTGTGTAATCTAGCAATTTCTCATTGTCTCCAGTCCCTGCCATTTCTAAGTGGGGATTCAGATTGCATAGCAGATTAAGTGAGCATTCCCTTTTATTTTTAATTTTAATACAAGTATTTCCTCAAGTCCTTGGAAAAATATACCTGGCACTTACTAGCCTGAGGATATGTGCTTATTAGCTGAGGTGAAAAATACCTGTATGATCTTGTCCCATATGGTTTTATAGGAAAGAAACAGTTATGGACACTTCATTTATTCCACTTCCTATATTTAATCTTTTGTCCCAACCCCCAAAACAACCAGTCTGGCTTTATTCTTTCTTTTCTTCTTCCTCTCTCATTTCCTTCTTGTATAGTTCATGGTATATCCCATCCTGTCTGTTTTGTCTGTGTGCTTCCCTTCCCTAACGCTGCCTCACGTGGAGCAGTGTGCCATCTTGCTGACTTTTATATAAAAATTCATATCCTTTTGATAGCGATGTTCTTTAGGGTGTCTTTTACCTGCACTCTTTTTCAGTTCATAGGAGAATTGGAAAGGTTTTTAGCAGCTGCCACTAAGAGGCCAAGCCTTCTCTTCTCTCTGTGCCAAGGGGACAAATCTCTACTGTCCCCTCACTCAAATTCCAAGTTTGTACTTTATTCAGGAGAATAAATGCATGAGAGGATTTGTGGGTTTCACTCACCCTGCCTCTGCTCCTTTAAAACAATCATTTTACATAAAACTGTTTTGCACAAATTGTTCTAGCTGGTTATTGACTTGTCAGTGGTGAATTAGCATTTGAAACCATGCTTTGGGGGTCCAAAGAGCCTTTTGCCTTTTGTGAAAATGGTATCCTAGAGCTGTTTTACACTTGTGGGGAAGGCTTCTCTCTCAGTAAGTAAATTTTTGGCTGCGTATTGCTTCCACTGGTTGCAGTCCAACAGCCTGTCAAATGTCTGACTTACCCCCTCTTAGAAAAACTTGAGCAACTTCGGTATAACCCTCAGCTACACCCTGAAGTTTTTCAGCCGACTGTTGACTCACAGTTACACTCACAAGAAAGCAATGAGTGGTCGAGTTAACTCTGCTTCAATAAACAGGGTAACTGTTGCTCATGCATAAAGATATTCCTAATTCCCTCAGTAAAATGAGCATCTCTTTCATAGATACTACCCCTGCTTCATGCTTTCGCCCTCTCCAGATAAACTTTTGAAGAGGAGGAAAGAGAGGAAGATTGGTGGGTTTTCTTCTTGCTAGGTAGCCGCTAATTGTAGTTCAAGCAAAAGCCCAGGACTTACAAGCACATAGGAGGGGAAAATTCACTAATTTTCATTTACTAACACAGCTGGAATCTGTGTGAAGATGTGATTTGCTTTTTTGGGCTACAGTATCTTGTAGCTTTTTTTCTCTCATCTACTCTAAAATACAAGTGTCTGCCCCATGGCAGAGGCATGTGTATGCTCACGTAAAGATCTCTTCGGGAAAGCAGATGAGGAAGAGTTGTGCAAAACAACTGTCTTTCTGTTCCACTAAAGGAAAAACAATTGCTTCATTAAACCATGCATTTGGACTTTCACACAGACAGTGCATAAATCCATGATTTTTCAAACATGGCACTTTTGATTCCCATGATGACATGGGACTGAAATGCTCATTTGAGGTTTTGTGAGGAAAAATACATTCTTTTGCACGTGGATTGCCATGGGCTTTTAGGGTTATTTTGGAGAGCAAATTACAAGATTCTCACATGGTTCTGAACTCTTCTGTTTTTCTTACGAATGTGCTCAAGTTTAGGGATTAAGAGTGGGCTTCTGGCAGCTGTCTGCCAACTGCAAAAGCGTATGATCTCGTACGTAGTCACAGCGATTAAAAATGTCTGGTCTGCGGTGGGGGAAGAGGGAGGTCCCAGGAGGAGAAAGGCAGAGACCGGCCAGTTTCTTCTGCTGTCCTGGAGGAGGACTCAAGCAGCCCAGCCTCTCACGCTACCAGATTCCTGGTGGGAGGATCGCTCCAGGCAGAGAGTGGCTCCGCACCTTCCTTTTCCACAAATGCGTGGTCCCATTTGGGGACTACATCCTGAGCATGGTTCCGGTTATTGCGTGCTGGGGAGGCTTCATAATACACCTAAATCAGTATCACAGCTCACTGCCACCAGAATTCTTTCGCCAATCTTATATTGGTTCCAGAGCTCAGTAGTCCCTTTTATTGAAGGTTTGGGGATAGAGAGTAGAGGGATGCTCCAGTACTGAGGAGTGACTTGAGTCAGCTGGTGGGGTCCACAGAGTGTAGGACTGTTTCCTTTTGGAGGAGGCAAGATGCTCGGTGGCTGTGAGCTGTCTCAAGGATGCAGTTGCCTGGAAAGGTGACAAGTGTGGGAGCTGGGGAGGCAAAAGGGCTGGTACCTTTTGCATTTTTAGAACTTAACTGTAAGACTCAGGGGAGTATCTTAATATTTGAAGAGTCAGAAGAATTATTTTGAACAGGTGAGAGGGAGACATTGTCATCTGTTGAGAAAGTGTTTTAGAAAATGTTTGTTTTGGTTGGCTGACCTTCTTGGTAAAGAAAACCTTTATGTTAAAGATTAATGTCTGCATCCTGCTCTAAAGATAGTGACATGTGCAATAAACCTGTTCCAGACTTCAGGAATTAGCAGTAAGGCTGCAAATGAGTAGGTTTGATATCACCGAGGTGTGCCTTCATTCTCAGAAGGAGATAGATACCTTTGAGTCTCTTCTACCTTGCAGAGTAGACAGAGCTCCAATTACTGTCTGTTACTTTCATTAACTGCATGTTTTGGTTTTTTATAAAGATAAGGTAGTTTACTAACACAGTAATAGCACTATTTTGTTATTTTAACTTGGTAATATCCTACAATAAAATAGGTGACTTATTAGCGTACTAATGAACTATGTACTCTTTAGGCACAGCACCAATAAGTAAGGTATGTGAGGAGGCACTTGTTTTTTTTTGTTTTTTTAGCGTCCTTTGGCTGGAGATCCTCCTCTGAAACGAGGGATACAAGGTAAGGCGAGGTCTGACGCCTTTTTCTTTGCACTGGCGCTGACAACAAAACCGTTAATCTTGCCTCCCAGCAGAGCCAGTGGCAAGAACAGTCCTGTAGTAACAGTCCTGGGAACAGTCCTGTAGTAACAGGGATCAGAAGTGAGATGGATGTTCTGCAGGTGCAGACAGCATTTCCTCCCTGTGCTGAACATAGAGTTATAGAAATACACTTCTGTCTCCTATATGCACCCCACAATTATTTTTCTAGAGGGATGCCATGTCCATTTTCAGCTGATGTACATCTGTTTACACTGGGATAAGGACTGCAGAATCCTGTGTGAGGAACAGGAAAGTACGTAAAGACAAAATCTAACTTATCCTATTTTCTCCTCATTTAATCTGTTGTAGATACCTGATCTTTTTTTAGCTTCCCATCCTCAGTCTCCCTGACCTTCCCCTTCCCTTCTTTCCTCCCTTGCTTCTTTTAAATGTGTGGTTTGATTAGGAAGCTGTAATCTCTTTGTTGTTCATTTCATTTAAAAGCACCTTAACTTGCAGAATGAACCACTGACTGTTTCTCATTTGGTTTCCAATAAATTTCCTGTTTGTCTGGATTCTGGGTTATTCACTCAATAGTTAGCAAAGGCAACTAGGCCACTGAAAACTCCTTGCTGCTGAGGTCTGCCAGGCTGGCGCACACGGCGGTGTGTCAGCTGCAAAGGCTTTCCCCCTTTACTGGCAATGGCATAATTTGTGCAGTTCTTGTTTCATCTATCATTTCAGATTTCCCATCTTCTGAATTTAGCTTCTTGTCTTTTTTTTTTTTTTGGTCTGGCTCAAATTGCAGCTCAAAAGCCATCTTTAGCATGTCTTTCGTTGCACATTTATGTGGAATATTGTCTGTCTCCCAGGGAAGGGAGGGCAGTGGGAGAGGAGAGAACAATCTGCAAATTATCCCTTATCAAAACCTTTCGTTGATGGAATTTAAAAACTCACTCTTCTTTATAGACTTTTTGTTTAGTGTGCCTTAAAATACTGGATAAACTCCAGCAAAGCTAATTTGTTCATCAAGGATGTTGTGCTAGAGGTGAGAAACACTTGTCACAGTGAAGCTTATATTTTGGGGGGAATTTTTTGCCTTATCCTTGGAGGTTTTGTGTGTAGGCAGAACAGGCACTTGCACGCAGTAGCAGACTGCCTATTTTTTTTGTGACCACCTGTAGCTGCTGAGATTGCCCTGCAGGTCCCAACAACTGCTTCTCTAAGAACAGACACAAGATCCCCTCTTCTAGACTCGCTGTAGTTGACCTCCACATCCCTCTATTAGAAGACCTGGCCTCGTCTTCCTGTCTTCTTTTTTCCTTCTCCTCTTTTCTACTATGAAGTGTGCAAGCATGGGTAAGAGAAGCTGCAGGGAGAAAGGGACTTCTGCCAGAGGAGGTAGGTTGTTGGGGAAGAAAGGGAGACCTGTCTGGGGAAAGGAGCCTGAGGTTTGGGGAGGAGAGAAAAAAGAGACAAAACAGCTCTTGGAAACCTCAGTGAGGACTGTACCACACATGTTCAGACCTCGACAGCCATGGTGAACTAATTGTTCAGGGGAGGATGAGCCTCAGCCCTGTACTGAGAACTTGCTGAGCTGCTGGTGGAAAGTTCAATTTTGCAGACAGTAAAATGTAGATAAATGAATGGGCTCTATTGTAGAGAATTCATGCTGCATGCAGAAAAGGGTGACTCCATGTTTGCAACTTTTTTTGCAGTGTTTTTTTGTCCTATCAAGAGTTACTAGAGACATTTGGTTTTGACATCTTGGATTCAAGAAGGCAATATGTCATTTTATCAGCACGTTTCTGGAAGTGTATATGGTTCTCCCCACCCCCATCCCACCCCTTGCTATAGATGTCTTTTAAAGCATTGTTGTTCTATCAGTCACAGCAGCATTAATAATGCCTGCAGTTACTGATATTTTCCCTGTGTTTCAAATTTTGCTAAAGCAAACCAGAGACATGGAGCTGCTATTGGCATTTAGACGTAGAAAATAAATATACTTCTGCTCCCAAATAAAGACAGTCTCTGGAGACAAATTCATAGCAATCTCCCACGTAGTCTCAGTGCTGTTTTCTTTGGCTATCTTGATTCCTAGTTAATGTGTAGAGAGACATGGTAATAAAGAGGCTTTAAAAATTGAATTTTTCAATTAGATGACTTTTTCCAGATTGGACACAATTTGCAGGGGTGGGAGGTGGGAAATTGGTGAATATCTGTAGAGATAAACTTTAAAAAAAAAAAAAGAACATGTGAATGTGAATTTTTTTTAAATAATCCAGCAGGTCTTTCATTTGTTTGGGTGTTGGGTTTTTTGTGGGTTGTTTTTTTGTTTTTTGGTGTTTTTTTTTTTTTTTAGGAAAGTCTTTGCAGACTGTGTAAATACTTTGAGAATGATCAAAACTATTAATGCATCATTGATTTCTTCCATTGACTTAACTGTTAGATATTTAATCTCTTCTTTTTGAAAAGTGTATATTTTTCGGTTTCAAAAGCAGCCTCCCACTGTCCTTTGCATAGCGGGAAGCATCTGCTGCTGGCTTTCTCTTGCTTTGCCAGCCTTGAGACTTTGCTTTCAAGGGCAGTTGAATGCTTTGGACTTTTCCTGTCCTTCTGCTGGAGTTGGGGAGCAGACTCCCCCATTGCATGCTCAGCTTCATGCCTGGCCGTGGCTATCCAAGCCAATTTAGTCTGTCTTGCCTGAACAGTGCATGCTAAGATCCCATGGCTTCGTTGCCAAACCCATGGCAGGAGCTCTCTGAAAGGCATCACAGCGGTCTCCTGGATACTCCCTGTCCTGCGTGCTGTTTTCTGTACCTCCTTTCTCTTTACTTATGCCAGTTGTAATAATGTTTTTTAGATGGTCACTGGTGACGAGGTTTTTTCATAGTAACAGCTATTATAAAGAATTGCTCAAACTGCATCTGTTTCACAGACTTCTGTAATAATTCTGGTTTTAACAATACATTTCACTTAAAAAACTTAAAATGAGAAATTATCAGCTGTTCTAGGGTCTGCACAGGGACTGTGTTTTTGAACTTCTGAAACAACTTGTTGAACGCCTGAGAAACAAAGTGTTTTGACTCATTGCTTATATTTAGTATCATTACCTACTGCATTAGGTTCTGTTTTCTTCTAAGCATTAATGTTTTTGGTCAGGAAGGTTAACAGGGAAAACGCCCAGCAGAAGGCATTTGTGTGCTTATCGGAGGGTAAATGCATGGAAAACATCAGGTCACTGTGCTGGGTGTCAACCTTTTTTTAAGAGTCTGTAGAAGGAGGGGTATTCAAGGGTGGGGAGAGGATGTCCTTCCTTTTTGGTAAAGCCTGTAAAATTGGAGGTGCTAGTGGATCCTTAGTACAAATGTGACCTGAAATCACAACACCCTCTTGATGACTTGATCCAGAATTGCGTATCATAAATGTATGAGATCCCAAACTTAGAATATGTCCTAGGATCCTAGCTACCTGAAGTTATAATTTCTCTGGTTTTGAGCATATTTGTAATTGAAGCAAAAATTCTAAGTACTAGTTTTACATGTAGTATTAAAAATATGATTGATCTTATATTTTTGTTAGGAACAAGCTTTCACTACATCTTTCCGTAATTCACATGGCAAACAAAGGGGAGATGTCCAGTTTTAAGGTGCTGCTTTTGAAGCTTTAGACTAAAGCATTAAACCTTTGAAGATCATTTGAAAGTCCTAGCTGCTATAAACCTGGGCAGGCTGAGCTCAGGAAACTGCATGATTCCTTGCGATTCCTTCCCAGCTGTAATCAGCTTTCACCATAGAAGTATAAAATATACCATTAAATTTGGTGTGTAACAGGTGAAAGCCCCTAATACTGGGGAAGTGGCGTTGAAAATCAAAAGGAGTGGAAGAGTTTGAACATGGCTTTGCTGTCTGAAGCCTGCGTGCTGCTCTTCGTTCTCCCCATTCCTATCTCTGTATGTTACGGTGTTGTTTATCCCAGAAAATCTCTTTGAGGGGTTAACTCGCCAGACTCCTCTTTTTATGTGACCTTAAATAGATACCACATTCAAGACAATTTTTTTTCTCTTTATGGGGTGTGAGAAGCAGCAGAGCTGCTATCGTATTTTTCCCTTTCTGAAAACATGAAGGCCTGTGACTCCTCAGAGTGCAGTTGGTGGAAGCAGCAATGTTTTCTTTCCCTTGCTCCCAAGCAGTCTCATCCTGGGGCTTGTTATTTTTATTTCGTGGAACCCGCTCCATAACCAGGCTAAGGAGCCTCTGCTGCCTCAAGTAATTGCTCTTTATATTAATACAAATTTGAGGCATTGTGCAGAGTCTTGCAGCGTCTCCTGAGATTCCCTGTGATAATCGCATCATCCTGCTGAGGAACCCTGGTTAATATTCATGCGGTAATTGTTTCGGTACTTGGCAGGGACGAGGGCGTTAATGTGAAGCCTTCTTTGGCTGATGCGTATTGAAGAAATGATTTGTGTTTTGTACTGCAGCAGTGATTTCATTACACTTGAACAATGAAATTCTCGATGTCTTCGGTAGATGTGCACATAAACACTTGTATTAAGGCAGTTAGCTGGCATATTGGACTACATGAACCTCGTGTTATCTTGTGTACAGATCAGTTTCCCAAAAGGGACTTGAATGGTGTTGGTGCTGGTTACAGGGTGAGCTTCCTGACCTCTCAAGGGCTACCCAAGAGACTGGTGATGGTCCTGCACTGTCCCTGGATGTGCTCATGTATTTGGACATATGTATCCAGGCACAGTCCTTGGCATGGTATATGTCTATGTGGCTGGGCATTCTTAAGTCCAATTGATGTGGACTCAGGTTTTGTTGTTGGAGACGGTTAATGGGTTTTGGGGTTTTTTTTTGTTTTTGGTTTTTTGGTTTGTTTTTTTTTTAATCCTCATGTTAGAGGTTGATCACAGGGCCCACTTGAAAGATTAGCAGGGAAGAGTTTGCCAGGATAACGACTTGCATGACCAATTGCCTGCCTAGTATCTCAGGAGCTGTCAGGAGAGAAGACTGAGAGGTGAACCAATGTCTGGATGAAGACTTCTGGCAGGGCATGGCCAGCTGCAGGACACGGGATGGCTGCTGCTGGTCAAGTGAAGGGGTGCAAGCATGGAGGGATGCTTTCTCAGTAAACTCTTATGTGCTAGCATGTTGTTCCTGGATAAATGTAAATGAAGGTTTGAAACTGTGTCCAGTTCTTCCGTAATGAAGTGTCGCTTTTTAAGCTTGGACAGTAGAACAAGAAGAAGCAGCCTTTTGGCAGAAGACTGATGCGCTTGCAGACTGCTTGCGCTGTGCTCCCCTGCTTTTCTGTATTGGACTTCTCTCTCTAATGTGGAGGGTTGTTGTGAAACTTGTCCCATGTACCCTGGGAACATTCATGTGAAATCTCTGATTTTAAGAGCAGCTCTATCTCTTTTTTTTGACCCCAGCACCTTGATCTTGCAGTTACATGCCTTAAGGGATAGCAGCAATTTAATTTCACTTTACTTTTGTGATAATTTGGTTTGTCTTGAAAGACAGGGTGGAAAGAGGAGGGGAAGAGGTGGACTGCGGAATCTGCTATTGTCATATTAAGAGGGTAAGAAAAAAGGGGGGATCTTTTAGAGCAAACTTTGCAAGGTGGTAATAAAAAGGACTTTTGTTGTATAGTCACAGAGCTTTCAATGTTTCAGCTTAGACGTAATAAAGCTCTTTTATGAGATAAGTTGTCTTTGATAGATAAATAACATGCATCTGTCTGAAAAGGCATAAGATGGCAGCTTTTTCAGACAGGCACTTCTTATCATCTTGGGGCTAAGTATTGCCAAGCTGCCAGCTTCTCTTCACTCAGCCTTTTGTGCTGGCCACTGTGTGACGTAGTTTGAGAAACCACACAGTGGTCAGGCACTATTTCATTAGTGTTATCGATAAAGATATTGGCTGATGAAGATCCCAGACCAACAACTACTATAACTTTGGTATACTTTCAGAGACAAGGAAAAGTTTCTAGTGCTGCGAAGCCACATGCATCTCAGCCTTTCCTGCTGTAGGCAGATAGGGATAAGTCCACCAGACTTGCATTTTCCAGCAGCTGGGCTGCTGCAAGCAGAAATGCTGCTATGGTTGTGTCCTGGCCAAGGATGAGGATGGTCACTCTTTGGTTGATCCTTGGTGATGGACCAAAGCCACCCTGTCCATCCTCCCTTTTCTCTTCTTCCGAGGATGCTTGGATGCAGCAGGCCTCCCTGATGGCAGCAGGCTTGCAGGTTTGGAGGGCTGCTGCTGCAGCCTATCGCAACAGGAGAGGATGGGTGGTGGTCTGTCTGGCTCACTCCCTCCACAGACCAGGTAGGACACTCTCCAGAGCTACCCAGCTTGGCATAGTCTGCAGCAGGACATCTGTGAGGGGAGCGGTAGGCAGAAGCGGCTGCTGCTGTCTCTCTTGTGGGCTCTGCTTGCCCTTGCTAATCCTGCCTGCCAAGCACATGGGCCTGCTGGAGATCCAGTGGAGTGGTCAAAGCGAGCATCGTCTTCCTTTGGAGCATTTTGGGTCAGGAGAGCTTGACCTGCCTGTTATCTGTCAAGAGAGCGTTTGTTGCCTGCAGTGGGGCAAATGTTAGAGCCCTCTGGGTCTGTGCAAAAGGGTTTGGTGGCATGTGTGCTGGTGGTGTGTTCTCCAGTTTGCTCAGAGGTGGAGCTGCCACAAGTTAAATGCCTCAAAATGGTGGAGAAAACCTGTTGAAGACTAAAGGAGCCTGAAGCTATGTGGGGTGAGGCGGAGATCTCTCAAAACAGAAGTGGGCTGTTTATGAAACACCGTCGGAGAAGATGCAGTTGACCCCTGCCTAATCCCTGCATGCACATGCGCTCCTGCCAGGCTGACCTTGTTCCTGAGAGCTGGTGGCTGGCTTGTGGGGCAGGGCTGGTAGCCCCAGCTACATGGTCTGACCCAGACACGAGCTCAGCATCCCTCTTCTGCTCATTTGTGGCACCTACACTGCAAGGTGCAGGAGTTGTAGCTGGTGATGCCTCCTCTGGGGCTTGTTTCTGCATCTGCCTCCCCCTTTGCCTTCTGTCCCTGGAGTGACATGAACATTTCTCAAGTATTTTGTCCAGGCACTCGGAAAGCTTATGGGACGCTTCGTACTGGAAATCCAGGAGAGCTCTCCAGAGGAGGAAGCAGGGTCTCCTGTTTGTCTTGAGTTATTCTGTCACAACAATGGCTTCAGAATTTGCCTAATTTAAAAGGTAGTTTTAATCTGATGGGAAGATGTTTGTGTATTTAAAATATTCCTTGCTGGAGCCACTCCCTTCTTTTGTCCTTCTCTGCTGGACTTTTCGGCTTTGCTTAGCTAATATGCAGTGCTTGTTTACAGCAGAGATACTGGAGCATGAAGAAGGAAGTCAGTACACTTAATACTGATTTGGTTCCAAGCTTCCTGTGCATGTGCGTGCACGCGTGTGTGTGTGTGTTTTCAGCCTTGTTCATCCAGACGCTGTGCAGCTTCAGTAGAAAAAGCAAAGGGGCCAGCAGACACACAGAGACTACATGCAGGCGTGTTTTTTTTTAACTCTTCCACACGGTTTGGTCCTGAGCAGGTTTAGACAACGTGGGTAAAAATTCCGGTATGGCAAGCCTGGTGAGGAAGGTGCTAGTGCAGACAAAACCGTTGAGTGGTGAGTATGAGAAACATCTTGCCTGATGGGAAAGATAAGTGATCAGAAAGTGTTGGTTTAGGTGCCTAGGAGGAGAAATACAGTAGCGGGCAGAGAGCTGTTGGGTATTGTTGTTGTTCTTGTTTTCATCTTCCATTTCCAGTGTGAGGATGGCTACCTGGAAATGCCAAAACCTTTGTCCATGGGGAAGGTGGTTATCCAGAGGAATGAGCTAGTTATGGGGCATGGTCACTTTTAAAGTCTGTTCCTTACCCTGCCCCAGGATTTCTGCCTTAGCTTGGCTAACAGTAGCAGTCCGTATAAGTAGGATGGCTTTTAATTTGGGAGGTTTTGTGGGGAGCTTGCAGGAGACATACGATGAACTTGCATCTTGGGAGCATATAAACTGTTCTGGCAGTTGTGACTGTACCAAAAGATGGGATTGAGAAGAAAATAATGCTAATAACCTGTAGGAGAAACAATTTTATTGCTTTAGTCTTATTCTCTTGATTTGGTGGTAGGTCAGTGGACTTCAGTAAGGTGCTCTCGTGTTGCAGTGGTTACAGAAATCGTCATCAGCAATATTGTATATTTTGGATTTTAAAATATTCCAGTAGCAGCACCAGCCTGTGCCTGGGGTTTTCCATTTAAATTTATGGTGTTTGTTCAGCTCTTAATTGTGCAAATTAGAATAATTATGGAGTGTGATTATATGCGTACCCGGTGAGTGTTTTTAAGAGGCTGTCTCAAATTTCAGGAATTTATTTTATTAGCCTTGTGTCTTTCTGGTGCAAGCGTCCTTTCTTCATGCTGCTGTTCTGCAAAGCAAACATCATAAACTGCCACAGCAGGAAACGATTTTTACAGTGGCATATCTGAGTGAATCAATCTTTAATAGGGCAGAAGGGTCTTCAATAACTCGGGCTAATTAGAACTGATTTAGTGAGTTATCGGAGACTGAAACAACCCTCCCCAAGCAGAGCAACTTCTCTCTGCTCCAGGGTTTGATGAGGACAGGAGGGCACGATTTTGAGCCATTTGTGGTAAGGTTTGTGCAAGTGCTAGTTTTATCAATGTATAAACTTTAATGAAAGGTTGTTCTTGGAAAATAGGACTTTTGTGTCAGTTACTGTCTGCTGCTAATCTCTCCCAAGGCTGCAACTGCGCCTGTATTTGTGGAGGGGACAGTTCAGGCATAGATGTAAGCAGTGTCTCTTGCACAGAAGTTATGGACTGGATGTGCAAAATACTGCTTTGGCCTTTGCGGAGAAAGAGATCTTCGCAAATGCTGTTCCCTTCTAGCCCAAACTTACTAGTTCCTCTTTGCTCACTCAAGACTTCTCAGAAACCATGAATTTCTGCCTGTAGGAAAAATGGAGATATCACTCGAAATGGAGTAATCTCCTTGATTACGTTGTGACAGAAGTGGCATGACAAATACAGGAAACTGAAGAGGAGATCTCCCTGATCTCTCTGTAAATAACTTGGGACTTTGGGTAAATTAACCAGTCTTTACAAAAAGAAACTGAGTGAAAATAAATAAATATATATATTTCCTTGCTTCAGAGATAAGGAGATTGGAATGATCCTAGTTGAAATTTCACTTGAAAAAAAGTCAGTCTGAGAATTAGCATAGAGGTGTTTCTTGTAGAGAAGTCTAGCAGATATTAAATGACTAGAGCATATATTTACCTTGCATAGATTTCTTCAGAGAAGTTTTAGCCCATCAGTGTTTGAAAGCACAATTCTTTGAGGGAAACATAGCCAATAGGGAAACATGTAATAACCATCAGCTTGATAACTTTCAGCATGATTTCATAATCTCTGGAGAGGTTTTTTTTTAGACTTAAATCTCATTATTTACACTGTGGGGATGTGTGCTAAATGCATTTTTTAAATACCTGCAGGATGTTAGCAAGTTCAGGATGCTAGGAGAATGGTATGGAATATAGCTGGTGGGAGGGTGACCCCAGAGGAGGCATATATTTGGATAGGATGTATAAATACAGGCACTCATTCTGCCCCATGGAAAGTGTGTGCCTGAAGCCAGTTTGATTTCTTCATTTGGGGAGGTTGGGTACCGAGACCTCAGTTCTATAATCCCAGCCTACTGCCCAGATCTTCATACTAGTGTGTGGATAAAAGGAACACTGCAGTGAGTGGTCAGATGGAAAAAGAAAAATGGCACAGGAAGGAAACATTATAAAGAAGCATAAAGGGCACTTACGGTATTTATTTTCTGGTGTTTAAAGTATGGGGAACCGCAAGAATATAGATCTACACCTTATTCTGTGTTATCACATGTAATTCTGGCAGAAGAAAAGTCTGCAGCAAAATAGGCTGGTGAGCATTTTGTCTTTACTGTGTAAGGTCTGTGTCTGATTTACCACTCCTCTTTATTTAACTCATGCCATTAAAAAAAAAAAATATTTTCTTTCATTCTTATTTCCTAGTGAGATATTTACTTATAGGATATCTGAAAGTGATCTTGGCTTTGCATGTACCAAATTTATGCATTTGCTTATTGACCAATAACTTGCAGCAGCTTTTCAGAGATTTCAGGATTAATGAATTAAATGAAAGAACATCAGTCTTTAGAAGGGACTTCTAAGTGGTGACTTCTGTATAAGAATATACATGGTCAGAGGCTATTTCTGCAGGAGTTATATTCCACTTTGAAACTTTTTTTTTTTTTAATGACCCCTCTGTATAAATATGGTTAATGTTGGTTATGGTAGAGAACTTGTGAACACTTCATGAAGTGGTGGTGAAACTGAACATCTTAAGGTTTTTATCTTTATTTAAAACAAAGTTATAAAAAGTCAAGGTCAAAGTCAGCAAATGGCATTTTGCCAGCTTAACAAATGCTGTTGTGTTTACCTCTCCTCTCCTGAGATCCCTGTTACTTTTAAAGTTTTTTACAGTTTAATTTGCCTGTCTGCTGGTCTATAACTGCAGGAGAAAATGCAAATCGTTTTTTGGATTTGAGATAAACTGAAATTAGCTTGAGCCATGCCCTAGCTGAAGAGACATTTAAGTCAACTGAAATTGGCTGTTCTTTAATATCATTTGCCTTATAAAATATAAAAATACAAACTGTATGGAAAACTCAACACATTAAAGAACAGTAAAGTAGCAAAAACTTATAAAGAAGGACTTAGCTAAGCAGTATACTTTGTTTTCTAACTATTTGCTGCATTTCCTTTTAGTGAATATTTGAAATGACACCCATTATTTCAGCTGCATCACCTCAAATGATGCTGCCATATCATCTGAAGGTTGAGCAAGACGATGCTGGATGCAAGAAGCTGTTAAATGAAAGTTAAAGTTGTCACATCAAAGCTCTCGAATAGCAGAAAAGTAACAGCTTTAATGGTTGCACCATCTTAACATTAGTTTCTTTTGGCAGGTAAATAATGGTAGTCTAACGGGAATCTTCGGTACCTCAGAGGACTTTTTTTCAGTGTGAGGAATATCTTATATCTGAGACTGCTGAGGATGATACATTGGGGACCTTTACAGTAAATGGCCATACATAAAATAGTATAGATTTTAAAGGTAGCAGCCACTAAGCTGTCATATCAAAATGCCATGGCTAAGGGAACTTCAGTATTAATTTAATCACCTGAGTGCAGTGACATTTATGCTGCCAGTTCAAGTGAGCATGCTGTAGAACATATTTACTAACAAAAGCATCTCGCTTAATGAAAATCTTGCAGTACAGGTGTTGGAAATATTCTAAGTCTGGTTTGGATTTAGTAATGCTGGATTCTTCTGTCATGGAGCCATCAGAATCCTGTCTTCAGAAAGTCTTTTAATGTTCTTAAAAAAAAAAAATAAAAGGAAAGAAAAAAAAATTCTGTTTAAAAATAATGTGGCATTACCTTGTGTGTTCATTGTTCTTATAAACCTTCTAGCTAAGCACAGAATGTTGTGTGTTATTTCCTCTGGAGACAGATAACTGCAGTAGGGAGAGGAAATTGAGCAGTGTAAAGTACAAAATCTTAGTGTGTGTAAGTTCCTATTTCTGTTTACTGGAAACTTAATATATCTTTTCTTTTTAATTTTTTTGAAATAATGAAAACGTTTTAGCCTCTAAAAAGCAAAGTTGTCATTAGTAATAAATCACTTAATATTGTCTCTGAAGATACCGTATATTAAAAGTAAACTTATTGCTGTTCCTTATATCTGTGTATCTCCTCTTCACTGCAAATAACCAAGGGACTGCAACAAGGCTACTTGTATTGTTCCATAGTCACTTTTCTTTGTGGAAGGAAATTTGCAGTCTCTTTCTGACATGACAAAATAAGGTATTTCTCTATTCCTGGAGTGCAAGTTGTATTCTCTGACAGTTCTGCGGACCAGGCTTTCCTTTCTAGCTCTGCAATAGATTCGGGCTTAGATTGTCCACAAGATAATTAAAAGTTCCACGTTGTAGTCTTTCCAGCTTCAAAAAATGGACTAATAATACTCTTTAGTATCCTCTCTGTGTTTTTGCTTTGACAGTTCAATAGACAGAGCGCTCTGTCAAGGGTACTTCTGAGTTTTGGAGATCTGTGCATTCCCCTCCATCACACGCTATAGATATCCCGACTGTTTTGGGACAGGCTTTTTTAGTGATCGATAGAATTTTTCCAAACAATTAATTCCAAACTGAATTAAGCCATACCAGAGGAAAGCCACTGTAATTCTGAATGCGGAAATTTTTTTTTAAATGTTTCATTGTCCATGTTATATTATTTTAAATGCTGAACATAATCAGTTTTTTGAATATCCCTGGGTTTATCCACTTAAAGTTCACAGAGGGCGGTTGTAATATCAGCTGTGACATGAAGCTATTTTGCCTTCCACTAACCAGCTCTCCACTACTACCGCTATGTAAATAAACACCAATTATTGCTGATGGTGTAAACACATAAAGCAGTTGGGTTCACTTGTCAGTATATTCTGCTATTATCATGTTTAAATTTGCAATCCTGAGGGTTGTTATCAGATAACAGTAAGGGAGAGAATTAGTTTTGAAAATGAGATTTGTAGTCTTAGTAGGGCCTGCGAGGAGATAACAAATTACATGATAGTTTATGTAGCAGGAAGAGTGAATTTAAACTTTGAGTTCAGTTAATACTGAAAGTTACTTTGGGGCTGAAAGTTATAATTAGGCTAGTCAGAAAAAGTACAAACATTAATTTCCTGCTTGTGTCTGTAGATTTTAAAGTTTTAAAAGTCCCTCCCTGTATGAATCTCTTGGCATCACCAGTTACTTTCTGGGGCAATCACGGGCAGTGGCTAGTTCTTTTCTGAGCTAAATTCAGCTTTTTTTCTGAGTCAGGGCTCAAAAATAACTACCCTTGCTAAATTACAGCTTTCTAGCTGTCAGATTTCAGAGCCCTATGTCAGTCGTCAAATTTGTATGGCCAGGTAATGGCAGCATCAGACCTATCAGCATCAGCACCATCTATGTCAGAAGAAGCTGCAGTGGAATTTCTTTGCTGCTCCTTTACTCCTTCTGGAATCCCTGAAGTTAAGATCTTGAGATAATAAATACGTGTTTCTTCCTTCTCTTCCCTTCGCCTTCCTCTCTATGTCATGTTTCCCCTCTTATTCCTGGCTCTAAATTTCTGAGCTTTAAATATACATTTATTTCTCCTTTGTCTTTAGTGAGAAATTGTGTTGCGTGTCACTAATCTCTTTTGTATTGCTGCATTGGTTTTTAATTCTGCTTAATTTTCCCAGTAGTGTAGTTTGTGGCGATTGGCTTCAGTTATTTTACTAGGGATCTTGGCATTTAATTATATTGCATTTAATAATAGAAAAAGAATGTGAGAGCAGTGATTCCCCCACCACCAGCTTGGATGGGATTACCCAGAAATTGACACCTTCTGGTTCATTCAGAAGGGGCACTTCCTTAATTATCTAGTACAAAATTTAGAGATCTTAATGCTAAAGGCGGTGAAGCTCTCATTATAATATTCCTCTCATTGTCAACTTTGAAAGTGTTAAAATTTAAATTAGTGTTGGAATAGATATTTTTTGCATTGTTAAATCTATTGAACTGTGTAATTCATTTGATAGGCTAGAGTTGTGATTATAAGAAGGACTTTCAAAAATGGACTGAAAGCAGAGGTGCAGGTGAACTTTCCTGTTAACTTCACTGATACTCAATCTCTTAAAATCCCTATAGATTGGAATGGAATGGATATGGACTATTCAGCTGTGAAAAATACAGTGAATACAACAGGAAAGCTTGTGTGGTTTAATCCATCTATTGGTTGTGTTTTATGGTTGTTACGTGGGAAGAGCAGAGAGGAGATTGAGTGGAAAAAGTAACTGAAAAAAACCAGTAGGGCAGAAGAATGAAGGACAGGAATAAAACCAACCTTTTTTCCAGTGAATGTGACAAAAAGATTCTGAATAAGGAATTGATGTGCAATCATCTCTGTAGAGATCTTGCACTATTTCTGGAAAACTTTTTGTAGACTTGAAATTCCACTGTAGAGTGATTTCAGTAACAAAGTCAGTTTAAGAGGTATTTGTCTGTGTTCTCCCACCTCTGCTACAGGTTCCTTGGATGTGCCACCTTAAACTGTGGAGTTGTAAACCACCAGTCACTGAAGTGAAAAGTTTTAAACAGCTCAGAACAACAAAATGCTCCCACAAGGTCACCTCACACCCAGAGCTTCTGCAGGGTATAACAGCCTGGTGTGAGCAATGAGTTTTGGATTTGCTTGTGTTTGCTTGTACTTCTGTGATCCAGGATGCCCAAGTAAATATCAAGTTGATTCTCTCTGGACTTGACAGTCTTAACGATCCTCTTTCTGTCAAGCTAACCATTGCAGCTTTGCAAACTCCGTCTCTGCGTACCTGAATTTCCACCCTCTGTGTACCTGAATTTCCAAACCACTAAGACATGCTAAATTGGGTGTACATTCTAAGATTTGAACGTGATTTAGTGGTTTGGCAGGAAATGTGAATTTTTCTTCACTTGACAAAAAACCTGCTTAATTGAGGCACACTGAAGTTTGCAAAATGGTTGGGATTTGGGGAGAAAGTGTGGGAGATCTTACACCCTGTCTTGTGAGTACACAGTGAATCATGGTATCTGCTCTGGGAGCAAAGCATTCCACTTCTCAGCTGATGGGGAACATCTTTCTGTGTATGGGACAAAGCAACTAAGAAAATACAGAAAAAAGAGCTCATGCCTTCTGCACATGGGAAATGGAGCCCATATCTAAACTTTAGTAACCCAGAAAGGAAAGACAAGGAAACTCGAAAGAGGGCTTGTTAAAATAACTTTTTATATCTAAAGGGTGTATAAGGGTTATTTTAAATATCAACAACTAAACCTGTCTTAAGTGTAAAAGCAATGGTGTATTTACTGTAGGACAGTAAATATCTATAGCACTATCAGCTCTTGTCAAGCACTTTGGTATCAAGAATTTCTTGGTGATCTGTAAGAGCCCAAGTCAAAAAGTTGGATGGCAGGATACTCAACTTCCCATGGTGACGTTGCTGTGTCTGGTAGATGAATATATCGCTCTCTGCAGAAGTTCAGTGAAGTTATGTATGATACAAGCTGAGACCTGAGACTTCTTGCTAGTTTAAGAATTAAATATTCTAAACTTCTTTATTGAGAAAGTTATCTATCTCAGTGGTTCTAGAAACTAACCTGTCTCGCACACTTTCTATTCTGGCTCCTGTGCTCATCAGTTGTGAGAAGTTCAGAAGTAGGTTTGACAGGTCAGTTTAAAACACTAATAACATGCATTGAAAAATCCCCCAAACCAAACCACAACTTACTAAACTCTTAAGGTGATTTGTTAAGACTTATCTCAAGGATTGTCTTTTTATATTTAATTGCAGCAAATTATATTCCCTGAGGGGTTTATATTTTAAGAAGATAAGCTCTGATTTATCCCCCTTTTTTTCTCTATTCCAGTTTATTCCAGTGTAATAATCAGTTTTCTTCTGTCAGTTCTTTAGACAGTCAAGAAGATAAAAGAAGGACTTGATACGCTCGACAGCTTTTCAGAGAGGAGAAACTTGATTTTGTTTTGGTTTCAGTTGTCCTTGTGTCCCGACATGTGTATTCATACAGGGAGGTGATTTTTGGCCTCTGTTGCTGGAAATCATGCCAACTGCATGATGGTAAAACCATGCGACTTCTCCCCACGTCTCAAAATCGTGTGTTAATCCTGTGCCACCAGCACCTTTTAGTGTGAAGCTATTTGTGCCTCGCTGTGCCATTGGGATGCAGGAGGGCAGGAGGGCACAGCCACTCTGAAGTGGGAGCCCAAGGTATGAGTTGGAAAGGAGATTTTTAAGTGTGCTCTGCCATCTTTCCTACTCTTCCAGATCTGGTGTGAGCAGGAGCAGAGCTAACTGGGTCTCTGTCCCCCTTGCCCCCCCTACAGCAGGGTTGCAAATGGGGAGAGAGTTGTTCTGAGCTTTGGGGTCTTTTCCTTCCATCATTCCTTCACTTTTAACTATCTCTGCCCCAAAATTCTTCTGGCTGGTGATGGTAAGAGCAGAGCCTCATTGGCTTTTGCAGGAGGCCTGGCCAGTTAATCTTTGTTTTAGAGATGAGAAGTGTAGGAGGGGCTTTACTGACCCTTAAGACCTGATCTGGGTTTTCATAGTTAAAAAAATGGATGCATTAGTATGGAATAAGAAGTTGCACATTACCCAAACAAATAGTATAACCCTAAGCTTGTACAGGGTTGACCTATGAGGCTTTTTCTCTGTTTGTAGCATTCTTGTGAGATCTGACATCAGCATTGTCCTGCTCCATCCTCGCTTGCTGTGAAGTGCGGAGGGAACAGGAAGCAAAGGCCTGGTATTCACCTAACGAGGTGGTGTTGGGAATGCCAAATTGGGAGGATTTCCTGGCCTTTTCTGTTTTTTTTGGAAAGAAGAAAACAAAACTTTAAGACCAAAAAAAAAGGAGAAATCCTTGTTCTGTCTGCCTCTTCCCTTGCCACTCCCCACCACTTCTGCCTCATGCATCGCCAGCCCAGGGAGGAATGTTTCCAGGCTGCTTTTTGAAGATATTTATAAATAAGTTGAGCTCCATATGTTTGTTTTTTTTCCCAAATGATTCCTTTACTGTAAGTCATTGTATTTCTGTATAATCGATCTATGCATGGCAACTTGCATCTAGGGAGGGAAGTCACAAATAGATTTGGCCTGTGCTGTGCAAGCATGGAGAAAGGAAATAAATAGTTTGACAATAACCCTAGCAATGGCAGCTGGGGAGAGAAACTTGTTAAAAAAAATACAAGTTAGTTTTAACTTGTTTTGAAACAATAAGAAGAAATGTGCTACATAACTCTTATGAACTACAATAGAGCAGGGAATAGTGGGGACAGATTTCTCTCCTCTAGCCTCAGCCTGCCCAGCAAAATCGAGCTTTACTTTTATAAATATCAATAGATCAAGAAGGGCAAAGGTACGTTAAGTCGTGAGTATTTTTAGCAAGAAGGAAAAGCATTTCAGTGGTGTTCCTTCCTATACATTATGGTTAGAAATCACATTACCTTGGTATGCTTCAAAACAAATCAAGATTTCAGGTTCAGTGTCCTCAGTATGTAGATTTTGTTTCCCAGCACAAAAGAGGTGAATTCTGCTTGTTCCTGTGTGGTTTGGGGAAAGAGGGAATGTATGGCTGGATGTATGCTGCAGTCAGGAATATCTGTGGTGGAAAAACATCAGCCACAGCAGGGTGGGGGGAGCAAATGCCCTGCCGTGTCCCATGTAAGAAGATTAGGTTAATACTGCAGCATGGACTTAGCAAAAATTAGAAAGGATAATGCTGCATTATTTCACACAGGTTTGGTTTCTGTAGCACAATGACAAAACAAAACTAGTAATAGTCTAAAAATATAACCCTGAATAAAAGAACTTTCTCCTCCTCCTCCTTTTTTCCTCATTCCCCCTCCTCCCCTCATTTCCTGCTTGGGCACCCAAAGTTGGAAACTTAGAGTGGGTTTTCAATGGGATTTTTCTTTTTCCCCCCTATGCCTTCATTTAAAAAAAAAAAAGTCCCTGTTTCTGTAGCTGTGACTCAGTCCTGCGGTGCCTATCTGCCTTGTGTCAGGCATGGGGCTGTCTGGGGGAAGCAGAGTACGCACATACCCAAACCATGATGCAAGCTTTGAAATTGCACCAAGTGCGCTCGTAGCATCAAATGTGCCGGATCACACTGCGTTTCCAGTAACAGCCAGAGCTCTCTTGGCTCTGAATGGGAAAGTGGTCATGCAGCCTGAAAAGGGGAGGGAGGCCAAATGGCACATGCATTTGGATAATTAGGTAAACAGTAAATATGAGAAGTCTGTCTCCTACTCAAACTCCATTGTTTTTTCCTAAAAGTCTATATTTAGATTTGGCATCCAGATTTATCACAATAATTGTTGCATTGTTTAAACAAGGTCACTGATGTGTGTGCGTGTTTATCTCTGCTTAACTGGATTGCTTATTTGAAGTAGAAATACCTCCAAAAATATTATGCAGACCTCTTGAAAACTTGCATAGTCGACTCCGGGGCACATGGTCTTTATTAGCATATAGATGCAATTATTCACGTTAGGTTTTGCAGCTTAAAGTCCTGAGGGATTTGTATGTAAAACTGTGGACATTTGATTACATCCTGATTTTATGTCTCACTGGTATGTGAGTGTTTCATATGTGTAAAAACCTTTTTATAAGGTATAGATTATAATAAGTCACGAAGTGAAGCCATACAAGTGCCATCCTGTCTATTGGAATTGGAATACACATGTTCATTAATTTAGTCTAGCTTCGGTGGTTGCTTATGTATTTATAAAACCCAAAGTGTCTTTGTGTTTTATATTTAGAGCAAATACTTCTGGACTTGTTGGCAGGTTGGTTTGAAACTTCAAGATACAATGTCAAATTTGGACTTTATTGTTCACAGCAGTTCTGTGCTGCTTGATGATGCTGGAGCACGGTTTACTAACAGAGCTAGTGTGGTCAAGGTAGAAATAGCAAATAACATCTTGTTTTCCCTTTTACTGATGAAGTGAGTAAACATAAAGGCCTTGAAATACACTCACGGAGTAGTTTGAGGAGGAATGGTTTAATCAAGTAACTTTTTGATAATAGTTGCACGAGGGTGGGACAAAAGTATCTTTACTGAAACTGCTGCCTCCTATGACCTTAGTTACAGCTGGGTATTGGCAGGTCATTTCACAGGGCTGGCAGTAATTTGTTTGTGGACAATTAGTGGCTTCTTTCTGAAAGCTAGTTTATTTGTAGGTCTGATGGCTGTGATAGTAGCACCCTAAAGAGGCTTGTACAGAACTATCTGAGAGTTTAAATAAAAAGCATTTAAGAAATATCAACTGGAGTGGATTTTGCTCTAAGGAAGAGCATTCAGTGTGAGGATTTTTTGTTCGTGGCTTTTTTTTTTTTCTTTTTCCCTAGTCCTGTTAAACCTTTTGGTTAAAATTTCCATTTTTGCAATGGAAATAATTGAGAATATTCATTTAAAGAGCTTGGTGAACAGTGGCTATCTGCTGGAAGTGCTGCTTGTGCAGACTTACAAATGAGACTTCGCACACTCAATTTGGAAAGGATTGACCTCAGGAATAGGCAGTTTTGTCATCTGGTAATCCAGCGTTCACACAGCGTTGAAACAAAAACAAAGTAGTTTTGGAACTTGAAAGAGAAGTAGTCTCTGGTGGAGTAATAATGAATGAAAAGACATAAGTGTTTGTGTCATGGGCACGGCTCGCTATTGTGTACAATTTTTTGAGGACTGGGCTTAAGCTTCGCTGCCCAGCTGACACAGACAGCAGTTCTCAGAAGGACAGTTTTAATGGCTGGGGACTCTGCCTGAGATGTAATGACTTGTGCTTTGTGCAAATCCTTTTTCATGTCCAGCTCTTTTTTGTTGTTGTTGTTCTGTAGTGAGAAGGTGTTTGCATGTGTCACAAATTTGTTCTCTAAATAGTCCCTGAAAGAGAAATGCTGTTCCTTCCCTCCCTCCCTCCCTCCCTCTTTCCTCTCTCTTCAAAGGTTGAAATTATTCTATAACTTTCTCTTTTTGGCAGAGCCTCTTTTGTACGTGTTACCATCAGACATATTTTAATGTTAACTTTGAAGGGGTTTCATGTAAATTCTCAGTTCAGGCTCGGTGTTGAGATGTACAGGTTCATCTCTTGGAGATCACATGGCATTATTGCAAGCAGTGTCCTGTACTGGACATCTTTAATCATTCTTTAAATCACAAACACAGACTTAAATTTAGTCGAAGAGGGTGTGCTCTTTTCTTTCCTCCAGTCTTGTGCTGTTTTGGTGCCTGCAGGTCACCTTGCTTCATCTTTTGCCTCTGCACGCTGTTGCCAATTGTGAAATCTCCTCCAGCCCTGGCGCCGGGCTCGCAGCTGGCTCGGGCTGCCTGGCAGAAGGTACGTCTTTATTTCAGCACTTCATCACTGTCCCTGTCTTCTGGCTTTTGCACTGATTCAAGACTGTTCCGACAGACAACCTGTGGAGAAAGAACTCTTCTGGTTAGAAGGTCATTTAAATTTAATAACTACTCTTTTTTTCCTCCCCCTTCTCTTTTTCCTTCCCTTTTGGTTGTTTCTTTTACTTCTTTCTCCATGCGGTGCGTAGTAGTTAGTGCTACAGCAACTGGAATTTTACACAGACCCTGGTATTAAATGTTTTAATTCCAAACTTTTGGCATTTTGAGATACTGGCATGTTTCATCTTTCCTCCCTGTGGTCCATTTCTCCATTTAGATGAAGGTTTCATATTAAAACTCCTACATGTCACTGATTTATTGTCAATTGTTGAATTTTAATTTGCTAATATTAATGCAACATTCTGGAGGGGCTATCATGTGGGTGTCAGGCTAGTTCTCGTATAGCACAAGGAATTTCACTGCCTAAATTCAGAGCCTAAAATAATTCTGGATTTGTGAATTGTTCCTCCTGGTTGGTTGTATACCTGGCTCCTGCTGCCCATCTCCACAGCTAACTCTAACACTGTCATGTACGCAGGTTCTCAAACCATTTCTGTTTTGTAGTCTGGTCTAGCAGGCAGAAGCACCGCTGGATATAAAAGCTGTCATGAACCCCTGTGCAGGCTGGATATAAAACTAACCAGAATCTCAAGTTTGTCTTTGGTGATTTCAAAAATTAAGTTTTTTTGGTCATGTTCCTTCAGTTCACGCACAGATTCCATAGGTGTCAAACTTCTTGGGTGTTAGATATAGCAGAAGTATGTTTTGGTTTGTGTGAGCTAATTGTTCAATTTCTTGTTATGGAGTGGACTTTTTAAGTCTTGCTAGTTTGGCCATGGAAACCCCCAAGCCTGCCTGTTGGCATTTTCTAGCAGTAAACCAGACTCCAGAATGGGTAAGTGCTTGGTACAGGGCACTGGAAAAACATCTCTGCTGATGTCCTGTTGCTACCCATCTTTCCACCCAAGCCACCATAAAGTCCTGCTGCTTAACACCAATGCAGGGTAGGAGCCATGACAGGAGGCAGAGTATTTCTACTAAAGATTTGTGGTGTTTATATGGTCAATGGAAGAGTTATAATTATGGATGTTGCTGAAGTTTTTTTCTTATTTATACCGTAATACTACACTGATACACGATGATATTGGAGAGTATTGTCAGTTAGTTGGTGGTTATCTCTTGCTGCTAGTTGGCTTTACTGCAGGATTTCCAGTGTTTGAGAAGCTACGTTTTAAAATAGATTTACAAAACTAGTACTGCATGAAGGATTTGCTGAAATAATTTAGTTTATTCACTCTGATGCAGGAAAGAGCAGGACAAAATAAGGCCAGCAGAGTTAGAGCAATTAATTTAAAAAACAAATGTATAGAATGAAATTGTAAATCCAATTCCTAATGTCCTTGGTGAGCACTAGAGTTGATAGGTCTTATTTTTGCAACAGTCTGCACTGAGGATATGGTCCTTTACAGTTACATAATAATAAAGGATAGAAAGTTTGAATATATACACCTCCTGTTTAGGCATAGTTACCAAGACCATTTTTGAGATGTTTATTCATCCACATGCCTATATAGTATCACTATTTTTCCTCTCTTAGTAATGTTTAAGCTGCAGTTGGTTTGATGCAGGCAGGGATCACATCTAGCAATACTGTCTTCTGCTGGTAAAACCCTGCTTTAAGATTGCAGGAATAATGCTTCCTCCCCGCCCCCCAAATCCAAAACACTTCAATTGGAAAAGGAGTGGGGAGATGGAAAGCAGGCACAATTACTCTGCCTGCTGAAAAACAATGTCATTAAAACCCCAAATCAGTAGTTTGTGTATGATATTTCAGACAGTACCAAGCCCAACCTGCAACCATGAAGAAATGGATGTCAGAGTGGGGATAAACGCATTTTTATTTATATAGTTGAAGGACGGTCTTGCAGAAGTTGTCAGTGAGGTAGGTCAGTGTACTTGTCTGCCTTCAGGGGCTCAAGCTGGTGACCTGTGGCTCCAGAGGGTTTCCTCCCAGCTTGAGCCCCCTGTATGTGTCGGTGGCTTCACAGCTTGGCACGGTGGTAAGCCCATAGAGGAGGCAGACCTGCGGGAGAGGCTGTGTCGCAGGTCAGGGCTGAGGGCTTGCCTGCCTCACAGAAACCTGTAAATCTCTATAATTTCTCAGGCAAGTGCTGCCACTCACTATAAACGGGCCTTTTTACTGCTACGACTTTCCGTGGTACATAGTAGTTGCTAGAGTGTTTACCTTCAGGTTATACATTTGTTTATTTGCACCAGTGCATGTTGCTAAAATACTTGGCTGGCTGAGGGTGGCGTTGCTCGCAGCTGTGTGTGGGCTCACTTAGCCACTGCGTGTGCTTGGCTAGCTTCTAAATGTACGCTTTTATGGCCCTTGAAACTTGGCATGAGCTGTGTTTTGTCGTCAATGACAACAACAAAAGATGGCTAGTGAAATTAAAATCTGGCATCACTGTTTTACAGGTTTATTCGCAATGTATTGAAATGGGATTTTCTTGCTAACTTTTCTTGGCATCCATCCAAAACCCAGCTTCTCATAAATTTATATTATCTCTCTCTGCTTTGCTCAATTGACAGGGCTGTAGCAGCTTCTCATGCAGATCATGGGAACACCATGGAAAAATGAAGCCAGGAGACTTTCAAATTCGGAGTTTGTATCAGCAGAGAAATTGTAGAAGTTTCGCCATGGAATTAGAGGGCCAGAAATCTTGAAGAGTTTTTCAGTACCTGCCTTCAGAAACTAGATCACCGCAAATGCAGAGCTGAGTCAGTCTGCATCACTGCAGCTTTGGCTATAGTGAAAGGTAAAGGGCTTGGAAATGCAGGGCAATGATGGTACATTTACAGCATGCTTTGGCATGGAAATTTCAGATCAGGAAAATGAGGTGCTCTCTGGCATTTAAATGTGCTGGTATTACCACTTAGCTTGTTCATAGATGCATTTCGTTCTCAGCATAGTGATAGTGAAAATAGCATACCTTGTTGATTTATCTGGGACATGTGAGCTTTCTGTGTGGTCACTGATGTGCTTTGCCAGCTCAAAGCTTGTGAGATAAACACATGGCAGCTCTGCTCCCAGGAACTCTAATTTGGGCTTGGTAAGTTATCTGTGTTCCAGCCATGCCAACTCCAAACTCCAGCAAACCTTGCTCCTCCAGTCACTCTAATCCCAAATGCAACAAGTTTTAAGGTGCTATTTCATTTGTCCTCTGCATAACTTCATGCACTAAATATTAAGCGGTCGAGTAAGTCAGGTGCACTGGTCTGCGCTGAGCCGAGGAGAAGTGATATCCACCTGCAGGAAATGTTGCAGGGGGAAACAGATGCATTTCGGTGATAGGAGATGGGAAGGGGATGTTAGGTCATTAATTACTTAGCCTTGCATAAACAAAACTTAATATTTTGAAAAGTCTCTAATTTAAAGGGAAGGAAAAATCTTTCATCTTCTGTGCTATTTAGCTACATGTCAAGTTGGGTCAGTTGGAAGACTTTTGTGATGGTTTCTGCTTTATATATTGATTACTCCTCCATGAACTGTTCCAGTGTGGTGAGCATTGGACTAGTTTTGAAGGGGAAGGGAGCTAAAGGGAGCTAGACTGCAAAATCGAGGATCTCTGCCTGACTGCATCCCTTCTGGTTTGTTGGGGGAAGATGCAGGGTGCAATTTGTTTTACTTGTTTACATGTTAAAGAACTCATTTGATGGCTGGTAGATGGGTACTTAATCTGGCATCTTCTCAGAAGTGGTGTTTTCTTAACCTGCTGTCTTTATGGTTTAGAAGAGAGGACTTGGTTGAAAATCGAAGTGTGGTGAATAAATGTTCAGGGTTTGTCATGGGTTTTGGTGGTTGTGTGGGGTTTGGTTTTTTGTTTCTTTTTTTTTAAAACTTTCTTCTCTTTCCTCCCTCCCCCTCCATGTCTTGGCAAATGTTTTAAAAAATGAGAAGCTGGTAAGTTTGTGCTTGGTCCAAAACTAATTTAAAATGGAGTAGTTCAGTCATGGGAGGTTTCAATTCATCTTTTTCTTAATATAAGCTATGCTAAAGATGAACTAAAATTTTACAGGTTGTAGTGCCTTTACTGAAGCACTAGACAGCTTTCAGAGAGCAAGCAAGCATTAAACATTAATTTTTATCATCAGAGACAGGTTATCCCTCCAGCTGCTTGGCAATGATGCATTTGTTTGTTTTGTCGTGTTGCTTTTTTTTTTTTTAATTGGCTGGTAGTATTTATTAAACAACAGATACTCTGAGGAATTTCTGAAGCTTCATGCAGCAGAGCTGGGTAGGTTTTTTGGGGTTTTTTTGTTTATTTTTGTTTGGTTGGTTGGTTTTTTTTTTTTTGGAAAACCGAATGGTGGAGAGCTGACTGCCCGTGCAGGGGGCTGTTGCCAAAGAATTGCCTTCATATGCTCAGTGAAAATGTAATGCTGCTTGTGTACATTTTCTGTGAAATGTTGTTATAAAATTAAGAAAGATTGTTTTCCCAATATAATCCTAAAGCTGAAATACAGCTATATTCCAACATAGTAAATCTGCACTTTGTGCATAAATTACTTAAATATCTAGGAGTAGGGAAATATATGCTGTTAAACATGTCAAATCGGATGATTAAATGACTGGATTGTTAGGAAGAAAATAGTAATTTTCTGAAAAAGCTAAATGAATGATTTGGCACAATGAACTGCAAACATTACCAGAAAAAAATTATTCTGAGGAAAATTTGCTAGCTGAGGATCATGTTTTTATGCAGTAGGTATTAAAAACACGAGGTATAAGTGAAAATATTCCAGATTTTCTCAAGGTAATTGACAAGCTCCTTTTTTCCACTGAAATTATTTTACCTGCTGGCAGCTGAGTGGGTGGCTCTGTACAGTTAGGGATCTCGCATAACCAATGTGTTAGCAGTCACTGCTGTAAGCTGATTTCTTTGTGATAGTGAGACTATGTAAATGCTTCCCAAGATAAACTGCTGCTCTGAAAGGACTTGAGTTTTCACATGAGTAACTGGACTGCAGATCAAGGAGAAAGTTCTGCTACGTGAATTACTTTCTTGCATCTTGTATGTACACAAGAAATGCTGGAGCCAAGTGAGACCAATTTTAACTCAGTGGCATTGGATTAGTATAGACAAAGGTTTGTTTGGGCATTATCTTTGCTACTAATGATGTGTATAAGGAAGAGAGAGTTCAGTTTGACTTAAAGCCCAGGCTAAAATTTTTGAGCTAGGAATTTAAAGGAATTGTCTTATTTGTAGACTAAGCAAACTTGTGTATCAGTGACTTTATGTCAATAAACATGTAAGCCTTGTATGCCTTTTTAGAAGCACTTTGAGAAAGACCGTTTTACCCTCAGTAGAGTACACTGTGAAATATCAGCTAAGTGAAGGCAGCTGGATAACTGTTTTCTTTGATCACGAAATGCATTCGTCTGAGCAGTGGTAACGTGAAATCAAAAGTGAAATCAGAAGTCAAAAGTAAAGACCCTTCTTAACATTATTCAAACTTAAGCTAAACTGTGACTTTGATGTTCCTGGGCTTCATGTTGAGTGCTTATTGAAGCCTGTCTTTTTCTGTATTGTTAGTTCTGTACAGAACTGTGGTCCAACCCCTGGCCACACCAATAAAAATATTTTTAAGTAGAAGTTAACCTATAACTGGTTTTGCATGTTGCTTCATGCTGTAACTTGATACATGGTTAATCTTTCTGCGCGTTCCCTTGCTGAAATGGGTGGTCTGTGGAAGTCAGTGACTGATGTAATGCAAGCTGTATTGGGAAGGAGACAAAATGATCTTTCCATACAGTCAGGTGTCCACAGGATGGTGGTGAAAAAGAGCTAGGATGAGACAGTCCTAGTGATCATGCAAGTCCTAGTGATCATGCAAAAGACCAGTCTCACCTAAAGAGACAGTGGTCTTCTGCATGATCACCGCTGTCCTCATGCAAAGACCAGTGTCTCGCCTGAAGTTTCATTCTGTCCAAAGTGCCATTGTGCTAAATCTCTGCTTCAGAATAACACTGATGCAGCTAGTGTCATATTATCTGAGTTGAAGCGTTCCTGTTGGTCATACCGAGTCCTCTGATACAGCAGATTAGTGCTTTCAAAACGCTGTTTCAAAACACGGTTTGTGTGAGTGCTCAGCTTGGTCGTTATGTTTCAAACAGGAGTTAGAAAGTGTGATAGAAATCTACAGCAAGCAGATCCCAGCAGGACTTCAGCTACTGCACTGTGTGTCTCCGTCTTCTGTCCTCTCCTGCCCTTCTGTGCTCCCAAACCAAAAGTAGATGTAGATGTGCTAGCGGAAACTTGTACAAGCAAGGCTTGCAGAGCTGACCAGAAACCTACCTCACATTCTCAGTTTTCTCTGCTGATTATGGCTTGTGCCATTAGAGTGAACCACATCGTCATCTGTCATATTTATTTATACTTATTTCTGAAGTTCCATAAAGCCTGCTTTACCAGACTGGCTAATTCAAAGCATTTGTTCAAAGCACTACTGCCATATTAGTAGTAAAAGGCTCAACAAGGAAAATGAGGACCTGTTGCTGAAAGGGGTGGGTGATTTAGTAACAGCAGACCCAGTTAAAGTTGGGGTCCTCAATGCTGTGTTTGCCTCAGCCTTCAGAAACAAAGACTCTCAGGCCTCTGTGCCTAGTGAAGGGGATCAAGAAGGAAGAAAACCTATCAGCAGTGGATGAGGGTCACGTCAGGAATTACTTATAAGAACTCAACCCTTGCAAGTCCATGGGATTAGATAGGCTGCACCAAAGGGTGATCAGCAACCCCTGCGATCAAGAAACAGAAGACGAGCCAGCTAACTTTTTCCTGGTGAAATCTGTAATTTTCACGATGGGAGTACTTGCATCTCTGCACGTATTTACTGCTCCTTGTGCCTCCTTGAGGAGATCATTGCTCTGGATGGAAATCGTAGCAGAGTTCTTGTTTAGATACATTTTGTCATTTAAGACTCCTGCTCTGAGCAGCATGACTTCCTACAAAGCATGAGAGTCAGTGTCATTATTTTTGATGCAGAATTTGCATTGCAGTGTCTGAGCTGTTCTTGTGTCTGAGGTTATTTGTTGTAATGTCCTGAACACGGCAACTTTAGATAGTTGCTTCTGTTGCTTCTAATTGAAGAATGTAACTTGCTACTGAATAAGGAAATTATTTCTCTGCATGATGGGGATCTTTGGGTAACTCCATCCCTATTCTAAGGAGCAGTAATACCCTTTTCCATATATACACATAAGTAACGAAATTTTTGCATCTGCAACTATCAGGAATGTACTTTGGCTGACTAATGCAGCCTAACTTAAAAGTGAGATCCCACAGTGGGTCAGTTAAGCTTTATTGGTCTGCCAGACCAGATTATCATTTTATTTAACCAGAGAAGTAGTTTTCATTGTCACTTGATTGCCAAGGGTCTGTCAGCATTTCCATTATAAACCCCCTATTTTCAGGGATTTGAGTAGACTTGAGATTTAAGTGTTCTGGTCTAAAACTTGGCAAGCATGATCTGAGTTCACCAGTGGATATTTTCTTTATGAGATTTTAAAATAGTCAGCTGTTTCTTAAATTGTAGAGAAAGCAAGGGGTTTTTTTTCCTCTTGGTTAAACAGATAGGACTATTTTTTCCATCTCACTTATTCCAACTAGATTTATAAAAATAAAACTCTATTCTGTTGTTTAAAAAAAAAAAAAGGAGAGGGGGGAGAAAAAGGAAAATCTGCCTGCTGTCCTGTTCTGTTTGCCAGAGGATCATGCCTCAAAACAGTCCCTTTGCTTTGGTCTATGTTTGGTGAAGTCCCACCCACCCTCTCTGTCCCTTTTCTCCTCCCCTTAAGTACTTATTTCCCTTCAGTGTATTTACACTCTCATTACATTAAGTTGCAGCATTTCTTCTCCTTACTCCATTCCTCCCCTTTGCCTTCCTCTCTGGGGCTTCCAGCGCTTGATTCTGATGAATCTGCCTATTTTACCTCTCTCTAAAAGGCAACTCTGAAGTATTCTTAAGTGATACAACGTACCTGTGGTAAATATAAACTCTAGGAATTGTCTTTATGTTGTATATTACTCTGTTTGATGTACCTTACTACCTAACTGAAGAACATAATGTGCATGACTCTCAGTTGAGTATTGCATTTTTTAATGCTTTCCCGAGACTTTGCTGTGACTCTAGAGTGAAGTAACTTTCACATTCTTTTTTTTTTTTTTTAACCAAATCTTTAATGTAGACTGAAAAAAGTGAAGTGTGATTGGCGCAGAACACCACTGTGGGTTTTCATGGCTGGGCTCTTTTAGTCATTTCCTGAAAGCTTGGTGCAGAAATGTGACAGCGCAGGAAGCGGCAGCAAGCTTAGCAAGGCTTCATGTGCCATTAGAAGTCGTCTTGCTATAGGTGAGGGCACATTCTTCTTGCTGAGATGTAGAAATACCTGGTTCTGGGACTGATGCTCAAGATCTTCAGGAAGAACCTCTGCTGTCTTGCAGTTCACAGCAGTGAGCAAAGTGACTGGGCCTTTAAAACGGTGAGTGAGGAGCTACAGCTATACGAGTATTAAGCAACAAGGAATGTAAGTTAAGAGCTGAAATTCAAGGGGTGGAAAATGAGTGCTTTCAAAAAGCACCATAGTCTCTCTCCCAGGACCTTCAGAAGATCATTGTCAGAACAAGATGCTGGCACTGCTGCCTTGAAGGACTATCATTGGTACCACCAAATGAAAAGCAAGAAGATGAATAAACAAATTAGTTCTGACCCAGAGAAACCTCTGGGAGCATACAGGTGGCAGACACATCCTCGGCTTCCCTGGAGGATAAGCAAAAGAGAGGGCTTTTGCAGCCTGAAAGGGGAATGCAATGATCCAAGTCTTGCCAAAAGTTCTGCAAGCATGGATGCTACCAGTGCTGATGATCTCCACAAAGATCCAGCAGAGACGCTTTTCCAGGCAAGGACTAGACCGTTTCGGGTTCCCTTCAACCGCTCTCTGTCTGAACCCGTGCCACACCTTGGAAACAGGAATGCAAAGCCATTTCTGCAAGCTGTGCATTCGGTGGACTCTGAACAGCAGGGCTATTTCATCCGTGGCATTTTCTCCTCTCTCTCAAGTGGCTTTTCAAAGATACTGAGTCGAAAAGGGGAGCCTGGCAGTGAGTCAGTAAATGAAGGGAAGACAGACAATAATCAAATTGATTTGAGTACAGGTAATGAACTCATTTTTCTTCTGTTCTACTTCTTTTGTTCTACTTCTGTTCTACTGTTTGTGTAACACGTGAGTGTAGTGAGACATTCTTTGAGAGATATGATAGTTGTTTAAACTGTTTTTTAAACTTAGTTTTATTAACGTGACATTGGCAACTCTCTGATATTGTATCTTAATCTAAAGAAAGCAACTGAAAAAGGGCCTTTCCTGATAAGGAAGTGGTGTGAGATGTTTTGGTGTGTGCTTGAGAACTTGGAGGTCCCTTTAAAACAAGCATCATCTGGTGGAAGCAGTAGCATTTCTCTCTCAAATGCACCCTCTGTGTGTGGTGTATGCAGTCCTGCAAGCACAGTGGCCTCTGCAGCGTTGTAGTGCCCTGATTGAGATATCAAGCCTGCTACTGTAAATGAAGTACTAGGGAGGGAGAGAAATTAAGCTGTCTTTTAAACAGTGTTCAAGGCAGTGGAACGGATCTAGTTCCTCATACCAGATTCACAGTTTTGTAATCAACCAGCTAAATTGATGTCTGCTCACTGGTAGATGTCACGGACAGCAGTGTTGCAAAGGTTTAGCCAGCTGGGATTAAGGTCAGCAAGATGCCAGTCCGAGATGTCATTTAAATCTGCCCTGCTCATGACAACACTCATAAAGCAGAAAAAAAAGAAAGGAGAGGAAAATGGAAGAAATTTGCCTTCTGTTCTCTTGGTCTCTCCTGTAACTTTCTAGTGGGCTACCCAGCCTGAACCAAGTTACTGATGAGGCTTTGAAGTAAAAACAAAATTTAAATTTGTAATAAAAGCAAAATTAAACCTTCCTTCTTCCTAAAACCTCAGCATTTTCCAGAGTCCTCCAGATTATCGTATTAAAAGCCTGATAACATCTGGATCCAGTTGAGGCTGCTGGACAAGTCATCAGTATTCAAAAAAACTCAGCTTAGTGAAAGAAGAATATACTCTGTCTACGGAGGTATTCAGTCTTTCAGTCACAGTGGAATGTCCCTTACAGGCTTATGTTTGCTACTGGAAGCAGTCACATTGCTTTAAAACAAAAACAAATGGCCAAAAAGAAGAAATAGCCGAGAAGGACTATATCTGTTCAAACTTACTTACGTACAGTCACTGATTTGTGTTTCTCCAAGACCTTTCTCAATTGAAAGTTGGCTTGGTGATGATTGTTAAATTGCATGGAACACATGAAAAAAAAAAAAGAAGTAATAGAACTACTCTCTTCTTTTCTGTTGAAGGCTTCTTGTTAAGGGGATGGTTGACTTGTTTTTTTCTCTCCTCTCTAGTCATTCACATTAGAAACAAAGATTTATACTGCAGGCTCCCACTGTTGTTAAGACCTCCTAGGAGACTGAATTACTGTTGCAGGCTGCTTGGGATGGTTTTTCTGCTTGGTCTCTTCTGCCCACCAATATACGTCAGCAAGCTATATTGGGAAGGTATTCTATGTGATATTTTGGATCAAAATCTCGCAGTATATGAAAGGCAGAGTGTGCTGTAGTTCCTTTTTTTTCCTTTGTTCTGGTGTACTTTGATACTGAATGGTTCTCTTATAATTCATATTGTCACTCGACTAGGTTATTGGGATGCTTTGCTTTTAGTAGTGTGAAAAGTAAACAGAGGAAAAGGATTATTTGTGAGAAGCCACTACTTGGTAAATACTTCATGTCAATTATGGGACAATGATAGAGTCTTTTGGCTCTTTGGGGTTGGATAAACCTCTGTCTGAGCCTGCCAAAACTAGTTTTGCAAAGAGAGTCACATCTCGGGAACTGAGAGAAAAACAGTGGGACTCTAGATTAAAAGTCAGACTCTCTCGAGGGAGGAAGTTGTAGCTGGGAAGGTGTTTGGGGAAACAAGGTTGATGCAGTCACCCACAAAATCTCCTGAAACAGGCAGGTCCTGCTTGGGCTGCTGTCGCGGGACCACAGAGCTTTTGGTGGGATAAGACACCTCCCTGGAGTTTCTTTTCAGCCTTTGCCTTCTCAAAGGTTCAGCCTCTGTTCTTCAAGCAAACAACAGCTTAGATTTAAGAGAACTAGTTCACCCTGTAAGACATGCTGCTGTGTGGCATATATAGCCACATAACAAATAATTGCTTGTCACTGGTTTTATTTTTCCTTAAAGAAGAGCTGCTCTTGCCAGGGTTAGCTGGAGCTGCTGGGTAGAGTCTCCTGTCCCACACAGTATTGTAGGCTGAGACCTGATAAAACAGTGACAAAGCTTGTGAACTCCTGGGGTCTGAGGGAGGTAACTTGAAGACAAAAGGGGTAAGAGAAATATGACTTGTCATGTTCTCAGCCACAGTCTAGATGCTCAGAAGTTATCAAATCTTCAGAGAGTGGATTCTGTTTTCCACTCCACGGGAGGCAGAATTTGGGAATCCTCAGGCAATTGAAGTCTGTGGTCTGCCCAGACACATCACTAGTCAAGAGATGGCGTGAGACGTGGGGTTTCTCCAACATATGCAAACAGTTTAACTTGGAAGAGCTTGATCGAAATTCTCCCAGGAGACATCTGTTTGGACAGAAATTCTTGTCACTATGACCCAAACCCAAGAAGACCTTTTCTGTGTTGTTAAATACACAGTGGGAGAGGCACACTTTGTAGTTCAACCAAGAGAACCTGGAGGTATGCTTTCTGTCTCTCTCCTGTCCAAGGAGCCAAGCCCTTTACTTCCACCAGCTCACTTTGTTAAAAGTATTTCCACTTTCCTCTGAAATACTTGTGGATTATCAACTTTTTCAAAGATTATCTTCCTTCCAGTGCTTGCCTGGCCTCTTGTGTTTTGCTTCATCTCTGCACCAGAATTGCAGAGGCTGGGTCATCTGCATGGGTTTGTGTAGCTATTGGTGGAGTTTGCTACTGATCTTTGTAAGCCTAGGGAAGAACAATTCCCTTCTTCAAGAAATGGTTACCTCCCAAAAGAGGATCGGTTGTTTTTCTGGCAACTTGAAGAGGGAAGTGGGATTTTAAAAAGAAAAGAAAAAAAAGATCTGGATAAATATTTTCCAGTTGGTCTCACAGTCTAGGAAGCATGTTCAGACACTGCTTCATCGGTTCTTGGCTGCAGAAATCCCTACTGGATGGACTCACTTATCGTCTTCGGTGATGAAAGGATGCTGAACCTCGGGAGAGTTGCCTCCTTTGGCTCTGCCCAGAGCTTTGGCAAGATGCAGAGACTCCCCGACGTGTGTGGCATGCTTTCTGCAACATACTACAGCACGGGTTTTGGGAGGAAGAGGACAGATGGAGTGGACAGGGGCGGTTGGTGGGAAGAGCAGAGCTCTTTCCCAGCGTGCTGCAGTGGGTCTTCACAGGAGAAGCCTGGGCCAGGTTTGGGTGTGAATGAAGTGCTTTTGGTGCACATGTGCTGACTTCTAACAACTTCTAGAGCCAGGCATTTTGAACCAGTATTTAAATTAGCATATGCAAAGCCTGAAGGTAAAAGGATTTGCACTCATTATTAAGTTATTATTTATAACTTAAACCTAAGAACATTTTAATTTCTAGTAAATGTATCAGCTTTAGGAAGGAGTTGTGTCATTCTAATAAACTTGCTGATTGTGAACATACCATGATTTCGGTAGAAACAAGATAAGGAAGGAGCTATGCAGACAAAGCCTTGGATACAAGGGTTGTAGGTGAGCCGCTGCACCTTTTTTTATTATTTCTGAGTATTACCAGTGACCCTTGAACACTGTTGAGAATGGGTTTGTGAGAGTTCTCAGATAACATTTAGTTCACTGGTCCTTCTTATCTGGATCTCGGAGCAGTGCAAGTTTAATTGTAGATTGATGACAAAATAATTCTTCAGTAGAATCAATTACCTATATCTTCCCTGAGTATCTCTGTTTTGGTTTGGGGTAGGGAGAGGGTAAACACTGATTTCTTCTATTTAGAGTGCCTTTAGCTTTCACAGTCGCTCTCTTGTTACAATTTTTATAAAGACACTTCTTCAGAATTATTTCCTTTTCTTTCTTTACCTGGATAAAGATATGTTTCTTCAGCCTTTTAATTCTGATTTCATGCTTTAATTCATTTTAAGGAGTTTTTTGTGCCTAGAGTGAGAGAGAATATTTTATATGCTTGCTTTTCTGGAATTGATTTTAATTTTTTTATAATTCACTAAAGTTATTCAAACACTATGCTCTTTTTAATATCTTTACAGTCTAGATTCATCAAATTCTACTTCTTATATCTTTCCATATAGACTTTTTAGAGATTTATATTTTCACATTTATAACTCAAATTAAAGCTGAGGCAGTTCCACATTCAGTTTCTTTCAGTGATTCCCAAAATACAAAACTGTTTTTTCCTGTCTGAGATGGGAATTTAATATTTGTTACTCATTGGAGCAGCTTTTCTATTTTCATGTTTTTAAAACCACTTTCTCATTTTAGAAGTCCTTCTGCTGACTCATGTTCCTCCACCCCCAAATCTCTTTTGCTCTTAAGTAGTTTATTTTTGGTGGGGTTTTTATTAGGGAACTTCTACACAACTGAGCTTATTCTGTAGTTCATGTGTTCGTTTAAGTGCTGTGCAAATGTCAGTTTATATGCCTTCTATGATCCCCTGTTTTGTTGCAAGGTGTAGTCTTAATGTTAAAACTCGTTCACTTTAATTGTCAGAACAGACTCCAGATAGCTGCTTACACCTAATCCCTACATTGCATTAAAATGACTGTAGTTTTTTGTAGACTTATAACTATGAAAATAACACGTCGCAGTCCAGTATCTGTCTGTCTTTTTTTAAACTGTAGTGTGGCTTTGTGGTAGTAAATATTGTGTTACATGGTATATTAAAAACTACAGGGAGATGGGGATGCACAAGGGAGTGTTTCTGGCATTTGACAGCTTTGAGTATCACTTGAACACCCCACCATCACCACCACTTTGCACCCCAAAGTATTTCCTTTTGCTGGTGAGCCATACCTGCTTCATCCCAAGCATTGTAATGTTTAATGTGGGCAATAGGGTAATACTATCCAGCTGAATATTTATGAACACAACACAAAATAATTAGCCATAATATCTGAAGCTAATAAAATTATGCGTATCTGGTGTTAATTACACTTAATGAATGGTGTCTCTAAGCAGGTAGTTGTGCTCATTTCAGCATTGACTGTTGATTTTCATGTCTTTAACCTCCAGACCGTTTTGTCTGAATCAAAAAATTAGCATTCAGTGGGATGAATGAGGACATTTATATTTGTAAGAGCTATTTTCTGACTCATGAAATCATGGCAAGTGAATGGCAGAGCCTTGCATTCCAGGTTGCTTTTTGTTGTTTTTGTGGTCCGCATCTGTGAGACTGTTGGGATGTTGTACTTTATGCTGCTTGTGTAGAGGAGGCTGACAGCTGGTGCTTGCAAGAATATTATCTGTGATTACCTTGATCATGAGGAATTATTGCATGGGAATTATCTAAGGAGGGGGTAACTGTGTCCTAGAGAGGGCTCGTCTCCTGTATTTTCTTTGCAGGCAGGTAGGGGTTTGAAGAGATGCAGCTTTCTTAGAAGCAGCCAAAGAGTGAAACCGTGGGGATTAGGAGAAAGGGCTCCCAGTGAAGTAAAGATTTGGGGTTTTGGCGTGAGAAGCTTTTCCTTTGATAACAGGCCAGACAGGATCGAAAGGAAGTGGCTGGAGGAGGAAAAACAGTCTTTGCTTTCCAGAGGAGGAGCTATATCTGGAGCAGTTGGATTTGGAGTCCTTGGCAAAGCTTCACATTTTGACTGTGGAGTCTCCGGAAAAAGAAACTTCAGCTGTGAGACCCAATGGGGCAGGATCCCTGGGAGGGCAGCAGGAGACGCTCATGGTCTAAGGGGTGTCTGCAGCATGTCAGCACCTTACCCTGCAGCCCAGGAGGGCAGCTAGTCCTTGCTGTTTCCCTTGAGGGGCAAGTGAGCCCAGGCTTAGGGAGTAGGAAAGAAACTGTGTTAGACTTTGAGAAAAGTTATGCATTCTTCTAAAGATAGACCTAAAACACAGCTGTTGGAGCATGCAGAAAGGGGAACTGTACCCAGTGGTTCAGCTATCCTGGAAGACACAGTCCCTGCTAAGCTTATTCGACACTGGAAATGGGAACCTTAATTCTCGTACGTGTGTACATTTAGAGTCTGTAGCGAGAGGGTAAGTTCTGCCGTGGTAAAACTTTCTTCAGGCAAAGCTCCCTGGTTTGCATTTCCACAAATGCTGCCTGTAATGGAACTTGGCACGAGATGAAAATTGCCTGCATGCTTACACAACGAGTGCTTCCTAGGCACGTTGACCCTTTTTGCCTTAAAATAACAAACCCAAAGGAAAGTATTTGGGTTTTAGGTCTTTGGTTTTTTTCCAAATAATGAATGGTGTAGATTTGTAATGCTAACAGTATGTGATTTAGGACTCAAAGCAATGGCATTTTAGAAGTAAACAAACATGTACAAGATTATCTCAGTGTCCTTATTTATAGCATTGCTCTACTGTAGAGTTACATGATCGCTTGCTTTAACTAATTAACTTGTATTATCATTTAGCCTTATGCTTTCGCTGTGGTGATGCTTCCTCTGTGGTAGTTACTTGAGAGACTCTTTAGCCTCTTCTGAAACAAATACTTCATAATCCTGTAAAACATCACTTGTTTAAAGGAAGCTGTTGATGTAAACAACAGGCTAATGCATGAAACTCTTGACATGTTAGCATTGAAACCAACTGTCCCCTGCGTGGTTTTGTTCTTACTATGAGGAAAGCTGAAGCTAGACATCTGGTCTTCTGTGGGCGAGAGCGCTTTTTACAAGTTACAGGGCCGCTTGTTCAAGTGAAGTTAAAAAATATTTTGAACAGAGAAGGTGAAAAAAATTTACTGAAATAGCTAGTTTCTCGAAGAATCTTATGTTTTAGAGCGCAGGCAGTCTCTGTCTTTATTCTTTATGGGGGATATGCTGGTCATTTTAATGTGTGCATTTGGTATAGGAGCATCCTTCTCAAAAACCACTTGTCTGAAAACTGTTGCAGAGAGGAGGCAGATTATTGACAGTGGCATGTGAGAACAGGTAGTGAGCAAACACACTTTTCCAGCTCAGAGGCGTGTATTTCTGTCAGCTATCACCACACATCGCTATTGATGCTGTCTGTAGGTTTGAGACCTAGGGGATTAGAGTTATGTGTTGGTTTAATAGTTTCTTGTCTTTGTATGAGGTTTGAATTCTAGTTCTGGATATTTGTTTATTTTGCAAAGCTCTCTGATTCTCCTCATCCTCCGTCTTCCCTCATTACAGACAAATCCCTCTTTCTAAAAAGTGAAATGCAAGGAAGTACACTGCCAAGTCCAATGGCAAGTTGTAAGCAGACCTGCTTATTCATTTTATGTCTAACTTCAGCTGATTTTGCATGTTTTATAGGAACAGAAGCATTTTCCTGCATCCCATACTTGAAATATTCCCGTCTAAAACTTTAAAATATTCAGAGATTATTGCATACTTCTGTGATGATACAATCATGCTTCTAGCTGCATCTCACTTTTCCTCAGCTAAGTTGCTGTATATTTTCTTCTACTTATATCTATGGGTTTACAGTGCATTTTCATAGAAAAAATAAAAGCCCTTTTAATGTAGTCATTTTTAAGAGTAATTTTCCTCTAACAGTCATTAAGTGACACAGATGCTTTGACAAGCGGTTTTGATAAATTTCTACAGAAAAATCTGCCAAACTTTAAATTCTTGCAGTGTGTCTCCATCTACCTCGTAACTCCTATTAGCTCTGGCTGTACTTGTACATGAGAAGAGGCTTTGTTGGTGACAACTCTCCAGGTAGTGCCACTGAATGAGCTGCATGTGAAAGGAAGAAGGTAAATACACAGATCTGAATAGCTCCCAGTTGCCTACAGTCATCACCACTCAAGCAATGCTCTTTTTACATTACTGATCAAGTATATTGGCTGCATCCTGTATAAATAGACTTAGTAACCAGTTCCTCTGCAAGCTTTATTAAGCGATAAAGACTTACATGCTTAATATACTAAGATGCTAGCGTTTTCAGGCTGGGGTTGCTGAGTGCATGGTGCTTAGCAAGGGCAGGCTTCTGGCTGTAGTGTCGTTGGTGGTATATTTCCTGCCAGCCCTCCTGTAGCTTGGTAAAATTAGTATGATTCAAGCCACCAATGTCTTGAAACGACAGTCCTTTCCTTTATTGAGGTAGTACGAAATGATACTGAGACTTATTCTTCTAGAAAATAGGATGAAGTTTTGAAAAGGAATGGTAGAGGAGGGAATAATCATTTCGAGTTTGCTGTGACGGAGCTGAATCATTTGTCTCGACGTTGGTTTTCATGGTTCGTGACAGTGACTTCCACCACCACTTGCATGTGTCACTGTCACGTGAAGATTTGACTCTTATTTACTATGTCTCAATGTTAGAGATGACCTGTCAGTAAAAGCCTTTTAATCCAAAAGACTTGTAGAAAGCATAAGGCACCTAGGGAAGCGTTGAATACTCTGCCAGAGCGGATTAGGGTGGGAGGTGAGGCCCTTGTGACTTTGTGGAGTTAGGCATTAAGAGGTTTACATATCTCTTAATAGGTAGTCTCAAGGAAATGGCTGAGCTAGGCACTCTGGTACTTAGAAAAGCGGTGTGTATAATTAATAAGGCAAGAGCAAACCAACATGTGTCAGTAAAAGATGGTGTGAATTTTCTCTATCTTGGTCATGCAGAGACAAATCTTGCACGTGTCCAAAATTAGGCTGGTGCCCTCCTATGTGCTCATTAGGTGCTGGTGAGCACAAGTCAGGGCTGGGCAGCTGGGGGGAAGCTGAGACAGGCAGCCTTGTACTGCCGATAACCAGGCATCTCTGCTCAGGCACTGCTCCATGCTGCTTCTAGGCTGGGCCAGCTCTTAGGTCTACCCATATCCAATACAGCACTGCTAATGACTTTTTTTCCCCCCTCCTCATACAGATCGGCGACTCCTGCAGCCACTATTTTAGCTGTGCTAACAAGGTAGTTTTTAGCTGGCTTATCCGCAGCAGCAGGGAACTCAATGCTGGTTTCCACAAAACCTGCCTGAGGAGCTCGTTATAATGACAGGTCATTAGCTCTTGCTTAGATATACTCTAATAGCTGCAAAAAGGGACAACTTCTTTCCAGGAAATAAATGTATTTCCTTCTTCATTGTGGAGTTTCTTCTGAGCTTTCTGTGAATGCTCCATGTCTAATAAACAGAAGTGAAGGCCCCTAAGTATAATTGTAAAACGCCATTGGGTTTGTCTGGGGGCAAGTACATGTGTAGAGAAGGAGTGCTGAGTTACTTTAACAAAAGACATGAGTGGCTCAAATGTGCTGAGAAATTTGTGTTTGCGCAAGAACCAAAACAATTTATTGCGTGCATATGTAGCATCTTGAATTTGGTGGATGCTAGCTCTTCAACAGCCTAGCTGCACTGTGCAGCATATGTGCCCAGACTTCTGACACCTTCCTACTGTTACTGTGGAAACTATAATTTCTAACTCCAGACTTCTGTGTCCCTGAAATGATTTTTTTTTTTTTCTGCTGAGGCAAAAGGGCACAAAGTCTGCAGATAAGAAAGAAATACTCCTGTGCAGTATGAACCCAGCTGGTGCACTGACTGTATTTGATTTATGTGGTTGTGCTTGATGGGGAATCACATGTTCAAATGGGTGTAGATGCATTTATTTTAATGGTGAAACTCTAGGTAGGCATGCTATATATGAACTTAGACATATGAACCTAAGGAGACCTATCCTGAGAAATGGAAACTGTAGAATGCAAGGGGAAGAAAAGCATCCTTCCCAAGTCATATGTTTCTGAATCGTCAAGTACGTGGAGGGGGAAAAAAGCCTCATCAGACTCCCTCCCTGCCCCCAACAGGCCCAGGCTGAATTGAAAACACATACAGCAATCTCTGCTCTGAATAACTTCTGCTTGGCTATATAATTTCAAAGAGAAATGCTTTCAGGGTGATGATAGGTTTTGTCTACATCTGTAATGTCTCATTTGTCTTTGGATACCCAACAGTCTTCGCTTTGTTTACTCAGAGATGAGCAAATATGAAGCTGAATGTACTTTTCGATGATCGATGTAAATCAATGTGAAGAATGGAGATGGTTATAAAATATATACACGTATATATATTTAGCAAAGTTTTCTAGATTGATTGCTCCTAAACCTAGAGCTTGACTCCTCTTATGTGCAGAGAATTCACAAAGAGACAGTCATAGCCCAGGGACAGTGAAGTGTGGTCACTGATGGGTAAAATAAAATTCAAGCCTGTTTGCATTTTAATGGATTTTAATCACATGAGAGTTTGGGAAAGAAAAAATATATTCCTCCCCCTTTCTTTTCATCATTGCATCTGACTGCTTCAGGGCTAGCAAAACTGGTCCCAGGTACCAAGATACCATTGTCAGTTCTCATCCTGTTTTTAAAAGAGACTTTTACAAAGGCAAGGGATGTGCATGATCATCATTAGTCACTGAGAGCAAAACAAATAGTACTGGTCTGTAGATGTGGCAAGGAAAGCAGAGCTTAAAGTTTTTGGCAAACTAAGTAGTAAGGAGGAAATGAACAAGATGCCATGCATGGTTTTTATCGCCAGAGATTTACAAAAATAAGTTTGACATCTGTCAGGGGTTGGGAGGTAGGATACCATTCTGCTCTAATGGTGTGGAAGCAGCACAAACTAACAAACTAAAACTCTTGAATTAAAGGGAGTTGTTCCTTAAGCTTTCACTCTTTGGTGCTGCCTCTCATCTGTTTGTCATTTCTGTTGTCTGTGACAAGATCTTCATATATATTTTAAATGTTCTTGCTTTGTACTGCCAGCGTGGACCAGCTCTGCGTGATTCACCACTCCCTCCTGCTGTCTCTGCTGCTGCAGCCTCATTCATGCTTATCGGCTGCTGCTTGTGTCATCTGAAACTCTATTCCCTCTGTGATAATATTGGGTGGAATTTATCCCTCAACCCTCAGAAATAATTTTTGTTCAAGAACACCATTGCAAAGACAGCTAAGCAGGGTATTTTGTGATAATACTGTCATCTAAAAAAAAGGGGGGGGGGGGGAGGGTGGAGCAGAGGATGTTTAAAATGCCAAGGTATTTTATAACGGGCAGAAAATAGAGAAGCTCAAGTTTTTGCCCTGTATTTTCTTTTGTTTTATCACTAAGTGGATGTTTGTGTCTGTTTATACTCTGATTTCGTGTGTGTTTTGAAATCTCATTGTACTCAGTGGTGGAAAATTGGCTGCTTAAGTAAAGGCATGTTAAGGACAGCTATCTACAGTAGCTGGAAGGAAATGCTTCTCAAATGTATTGTCCAAGTTGGTTCTAGTTAATAGTCTCTTGAGTATGTGAACTTTCCTTACCTTCTCCACCCATCTTCTGGCAGCAAACAGAATTCTTAGTATTTCCATTTAAAAATAAATTAATTAATAAAAATCCGTACTGCCACTGTAAATTTTTCCCCAACAGGAGTGAAATGAATTTCAGTAATAACTCATAAAATCACTTGTGGGGGTTGATTATTCCCACATGGGGGGGGGGGGAACCCCACAAAACAGTGACATTCAAACTGGATGAAAATTATTGTATTCATATAAAGATTCCAGTCTTCCTTTCCTCCTGGTCTGGTTGGATTTACTGTTACAAAATGCAGTTGCGCAGCGGGACTGCTAATTAGATGTTATCAGGCCTGTTTCTGCAAGGTTGTGACCTATAAATTTCTGTTTAGCATTGCTGTAGGAAAGACATTTTCTCTCCACAGGTTATTTATCCTTACAGGGTTAATTTGTTCTTCTAGGATTTTGGAGATGAGCACCTGTGGCTTTACCCTTCTTATAGAAGGGGGTTCGGATTCGCTGTGGGGGCTTCATGATGTTAGTTTGCAAAACACATGGCAGGGAAAACATTTGGGAACAAGTGCATGTTTGCACTTAGGGGTTTTGTGGCATTAACACTAAGCATCAGATAAATCAGATAAAAAGCAGCATAGTGAATAATGAAAGGTCTGGTCCTCACAAGCTTTATATTTTGCAGATTTTGGGGAACGTAGCAGGAGGAAGGAGGAAAAACTAAGTTGGCGTGGGCTCTAGGGTGGAGGGTGTTTGGGGTGAGGATGTGGGGTTGCCTTTATTCTTCATAGCCTAGCCTACTGGAGAGAGAAGGAAATGTGTTAAGTAGACGGAAAGCCCAGCTGAATAATACCTGAAATACTGCACCCCAGCTACAGATCCTTTTAATTAGCTAGCCCATCATCAAAGTATACATTAATCATGCTTATTTAGATTTGCCAAAAGCATAGTGAACCTGCTCCACCTGTTTTGGTGGTATCTCGGGAGCCTTGATCTCAGCATGGCTAAGATGTCCAAACTGAGCTGGCCTACAAGAATGAATTTCCCCTGACACAGTGTTAGCTCAGCACTTGCAATTTCTCTGCCCTGGCACTGTTATTTCTTCCCATGTTGCCTCTTTCTTTCACAGTTAGCTTCCCTCAACATCATATAGGGTAGGCAAGAAGAAAGAAATCATCCGCTATATTCTGCAATTTCGGAACAAAATTGAGCTTTGATTTGCAAATATTGACATCATGTGGCAATAAGGAGACCAAAGCGCTCTGAGTCAGAAAGCTCCTGAGCCTTCATCTGAGCCAGGAGCTCAGTGTCCTGCCTTGACCGAATTGGTGGTGACCTCCTTATGCTTAACCGAAGTGGATTTTTTTTCCCAAAGCCAGCTTTCCCTCCCTAAAAACAGGTACAATATGTGGGTTAAATTACACACGGAAACTAACCTCATAGAACCTTTAACTAAAGGTTAAAGAGTAGAGCTGATAAAAGAGGTATTACAGGTTGTTGCCTCGCTGTACTGGATTAAATGTGAGATTCAGATTATTTGCAATAAGACATCTCTTTGCATAAATCTAAATATGGCTCAGAATCTCCATTGCATTTATGTAAGATCCGGTCTCCTTCCTCTAAAGTTTTGTGTCTGAACCATCTTTAAAGGATGAAAACGTCCAGTCCTTTGTATATTAGCATTGAATTACTCAAATGCAATGTTAGGGAGGAAAATGGAATGAGGAGCGTTCTGGTGCTTTTGTATGGGGTTTTGTTTTTAAGTAGGTCAAATCAACTAACTGGTGTGTAATAGCTGGTTCCAGGTTCATCTCAAAACATTTTGAAGATGCCAGAAGGAAGGAGAGTGGGTCTTTTTAAATAGCATGGGGAGTACTGGAGGGCTTCTTTTACATTGTATTTGAATCCCTTGAGGTGGTCCCTTACTAAGTCATTTAAGTGGTTAAAATAAGAAAGCTAAATTTAGCCCATATGCCTGAATGACCTGGATAATATGCAAAAAACCTGCACGTCTTTGTAGTAGATTTTAGTGTCCTGTGAACTCTGCCTTCAACAAGGGACATAAACTTGTCTGTCTGAGACATCAGCGGTGGTCAGAACTCCTATATTCTCTTTTCCCAAAAGTCTGTTGAGGCAAAAAAAAACCCAACCCAAAAGAAGCCCCTAATCACTCATGTATACCCAGGCTTCAAGAAATGTTCAGGTTGAAAATAGCTAAAAGAGTACAGCAGCAGCAGGCTGTGCAGTGATGGCAGGGTGACTGAGCATTTAAAACTCCTGGGTGTGGGAGAACATCACTTCGAGAGCTTTGTATTTATTTTATTCTTTATTTTTTCCTTTTTTCTTCTCTCTCATCATGAAAACCACCACACACAGGTAGGGTTGTTTTTCAAACCACAGAGGCTGTGTTTCTGTAGAGGTGGGTTTAAGGGGAGGGGAATTCAGCAATCCTGCCATTGCTCTGAGAAATTAAGATTATGGGCTGAGATTGTTCAGATTAGTGACAATGAATATATTGGTTTTCTTGAAGGAAAGCCAAAGATGAAAGCTTCTAAAAGAAATAGGCTGCATGGTGTAATTCAAACTGCATGTGAAAGCCTGAAAGACAGTGTGTTTGTTTTTCAGTTTTCATCTTGAACTTGTTGTGGTCACTATCTCGTCACCTTGTCTGTTCTTGTGGCTAGTCCTTGTCTCCACAGAAATGCTTCTCTACCTTTGCTTTTCCCATACCTCCTTCCCTTTACCTGGCAGAAGGCAAAAGGGTCTTGCTCTCTTGAAACTGGTCTGTGACAGATGAATGTCAGCTGGTTGATGCCTCTCTGGCAAGGGTGGGGGGTACAGCTGTCTGTCAGGGCACAACCTTTGGTAATGGTGCTTTTGCCAAGATCCATGCGCTGCTTGTGGTACATGTATGTTTAGCTTTGACCACAAGTACACTAGTGCATTTTTTTGTGCACTCAAAAAATGTGCAGGAACTGAGCAGCGTTTGCTTTTAAATTGTTTTTGTTTGGGTTTTTTGTTTGGGTTTTTTTTTTTCTCCACAGCTGCCTTGGGACAAGGTCCTTTTAAAGTTCAGGATGCTTTTCCTCTAGTCTTCTTCCTGCAGTGCTGCAAAGAATAAAGAATTTAAGCCCAGCCTGGATGCTCGGTGCTGAAGAGGCTATAAGATGGAGATTAGGGATCGATGAGAGCAAGCATTACAGAGAAAAGAACAGGGGGAAGGGTATAGAGCTGGGTAAGAAAAGGATCATGCATAAATTAGGAGGAAAAACTGCAGATTTTTTTCACCCACGGATAATTAACTTTTCTGCTATTCTCCATTTTCCGCTTCCTAAACCTCTCATGAAAGCCTCTCCTTGCTTTGGGGAGAAGTGTCACTTGAGAATCTTCTCAGAACTTGGCAGCTATGTAATAGGGGCATGTAATCTTTTATAATCCTCTCTACAGGTTTGTAATAACCATCTCTGTTTTCAGGTTCCAAAACGCTTTGTAGGCCAAGTGGGAATTTAACTGTGAGAGAAAAATGTGTTTAATATTCAGGAGCAAAGATGAGTGGTCCTGGGCAGGGAATGAGAACTGAATGAGAAGGAAGGAAAACCTGCTTAGTATTGTAGGAAGGGTCACAGCGATGGCTTTAAGCAACTGCTGGTTCTTTGAAATCCTAGGTATCCTGGGAACCAAATTGGTTTTTACACAGATAGCAGCTTCTGTTCTGGTGATGTCATGAGATTTACAAGGCTGCACAATGAGCTGCTTGTTTGCAGGCGGGCACGGGAGGCTGGGCTGAGCATGAAGTGCACCTGCATGTTTTGTAAGGTCCCCACCTTGACTGCGTTGTGTTTTCTGGTTCCACTTGTTGAGCTAAGAATTGCGCAGATAATTGCATGATTTGAGGTTGCTGGCACTGATCCATTCAAGAAGGTGATGATGTCTCCCGATAGATGCATCTTTCACGCTGTCTCTCATGAACCTGGCTGGGTACAGACCATGAGAACAGGGATGGAGAGAGAGGCACAGCCGAGGGAAGCGAGGATCAGTTACCCTTTGTAAGTTTAGCAATCGGCTATGCAGCACGTAAGAAGCTTAGAGGAACTCACAGTGTTCAAGCTAATTGGCAGCTTTAAACTGCTATTAAGAGCTCCCACACCTTTTTCTCAAAGAAGCTGCACGGTGACAGCGAGCTGGTGCAACTTTCTGCTTTCTAATCAGAATTACCCTGCCAGGTCAATTTTAGCTTTATGCCTAATTTTTGCTTCTGCTGCTAGCTCCTTAGCTCTCATTTTTAGGACTTTGCAAGAAAGCTCGAGACTGTTGGCACACTCAGCATCTGCTCGCTAAACTACTCGTAAGATTTTAAGACTTGCGGTTTCTTTTTTGGAACGACTCCATGATTTTCCCTTTTGAAAAGAAAATCGCGGTGAAGCTGCTCGCATGGTTGTGGCCTAACTGAATTTGTGCTCTTGAGCTTCTGCAGAGCGCTTGGGTACCAGGGAACACTGAGCCCTTTTAGCAAATATTGGGGGCTGAGGGTGGTAAATAAGTTAGCATAGGTCTTGCAGAAAGTTTGGGTTTTGAATTGCATGTGTTATGGGGAAATGAGAGGGGAAATCTTGGCTGATCTCTACTGTAGTCTCAGCCTTGGTGTGAAAACTACTAAGCTTTTGATAGGCAAAGTGGTGACGTTGCAAGTATAGGGCAGATGTACTGACTCGGGACCAAGTTAAATTGGCAGAGCTGTCTGGGAGCTCAGCTGGGGGAGTGAGCCTGCTGCACCTTGCTCACTGCTGGCCGTCTCTTGTACAAACAAGTCAAATCTCTCCTAGGGAAGGAATGAGGGGGTGGGAATGATGTCAGCACCGGAGAGGAGAGGCAGCAAGAGCTCATCCTTCTGTGAGATGCCAGGTTTGTTGAACAGTAGCATTCTGTATTTTGTCTCCTTCTGGTTGCAAAGGAGACAGCCCTTGGCTGGCTATTAGGTATTCACTCATCTGATGGCTTAGCCCTTCCCAGGATGGGAACGATGAAAATCGTTCCTTACACTTTTTATGCAGTTAACCTTTAGGAAATTCAAGAATCTGACTGGTCGCTCTGGCCTGGTGGACAAAACACTGATACCCTCTGTTCCAACTTTAAAGGTTAGTCTTGCTTTCTCTGTGTTGAGGCGAGACAGCTGCATGTGAGAAATTCAGAGCAGAAAGGTGACTCTTCCCCCCTCCCCCATCTCAGATCTCATCAAAGCCTTCCAGCAACTGGTGGAAAAAAGCTGTCCCCGTATCTGTTTGCAGAAGACATGCACAATCTTCATTCAGAGGAGGGAAAAAAACCTCAAAACCTTATCCATAAGCAGTGAGCAGCAGATACCTTCAGACTTCTCACCTCTAAATTTTAAGAGATTCCTTCACCCAGAGTTGGCATACTGATGGTAGGGAAATCGAAGCACACACAATAAGAATAAAAATTGCCATGGTGATATTTCTATGAGAGTGCAGGGCATGAAAACTGTACTTGACTGAACAGTTTTTACATGAATCTGTCTGTGGCTGATGAGGTTCTCCCCTGGGATACTGGAAAACCAGTTTTTAGACTGTGCCTGATCACTGCCGCTCAATAAAAGAGTAGTGGAAAGTTAATAGGTTAGATTGGCAAGATTGGCCTATACTAGAAAAAATTAAAGATCTTGTGAAGAATTCGTGTTGCAGTGCCAAATGCGTTGGAATCTGAGAAAGTCATGGCGCTGGTCGTGGCCTCTGCCAGCTTCTGAAGTACCATTTTCATGTACTTAAACCTTTTATGGCTTTATTCTGTGCAGAATGGATTTTCCAGGTAGCTTTTTGACTGTAACCAGTTGATGTGAGAGCTTTTGAGATCTCTGAAATCTGGTGGTTTGACTAAGCCTTCTTTACCTCCTACCCACGCTATTAGGTTTCCTTCCAAGAATTTGGTTATCGTTGCATGCAGTTGCCGGAGGAGAGCAACTGGATTCAGCTGAATTGAGGGGTAGTCGTTGCATGTGTAATGAAGTTTGTTGAGTGTGGATATTAAATCTAACAGAAAGAATTCAGACTAGATGCTTACCTCTGTAATAACATCCTACATAAATAGCGTGCTCTCATCCCAAAGGATCTGCTCATGCTTTTTACACTTAAAATAACACCTACTTCACCAGAGAGATCTGTTGCTGATCATGAAAATGTAGGTACCTCTTAACTGAAATGGAGCTGTGCCACACAGTGATTTAGAAGGGTAAGTGAGCAGTACTGTGTCTCACAGTAGCTACAAGAAGCTTCCCGGAAAAACCTACAGTCATTGCCCTTGTGATCTGAAATTAAATGGCAGGATTAATGGTTTTATTTCGGTAATGTGTACTGGTCAGATCTCTGAAGTGTGTTGTGATTCAGAGAAGAATTAATCAACCATAAGAGCGTCACGTTTTCTCTGTAGCATGTGAGTCTCAGAGTTACCACATGTAGTATGTGCTGAATCTTCCTTATCATATTATACGATAAGTCATGAGCGTTGTATGTTCTGTGTCGAGACATTGTGGTGATTGTCCATACAAACTTGGACGACGAGTGTCCCCTCCTTCTCCCAAGTGAGCTTGTGCATCGTGATAGGTTTTCTTTGAACAGTTGTTTCTGATAGTGCCTTTCTGCAGTCCTGGTTGGATCAGAAACCATTGCATATGGCTGGGAGTTGGTTTGAGAAATAAGAAATGTAAACAAAAGCTATATATATCAGTATGAGAGAAAGTGGAAGTCGTCTTGATTGTGCTTTTCCTAGCAGACCCTCAGTAACTGACCTCTGTCGTCATCTGCTCTGTATAAATGTTGAGAGATTGTCCCTCTCTTAGCTGAGCCAGGGTTGCTCTGATGCCTGTGCCTGCGCTCAGGACAGCGGTGCTTGGATTCTCTTCTGTTTTAAATGCAGATCCTGCAGATCTTCATCTGAACATCACACAGCTGTCTGAAATAGTTACCTATACACACAGAACTGTATGTTGCACAAGTGTGCTATTGCTGTTTATTTTCACTCACATTAGTGACTTCTTTTGCAGAAATCCTGCCTTATTACAAGATGCATGTTCAGGGGAATGAAACGTGTTGAGACACGGTGTATTTCCCTGTCTGCCATATCTTTCCCTTGAATCATGAGCTTCATCAGCTTTTAGAGATGGTGTACATTTAGTGAAGGACTTTTAATCACCGTTTGTCTTTGAAACTTCATGTCAATAGTAAGGCTTGAAGCTTCAGCTTCTGTTCAACGGCTCAATAAAGGTTCAAACTGATGATTAATCAAACTGGACTGCGTACTCATGCACAGCTGGGTAGGTCGGGGTACTGACAAGCTCTCAGACGACAGCGCTTACCTAAAGTTCTCTGAGTCCCGTCTCTATGGTAAGTACATAAAACACCATGGAAACATAGACATTGGGCAAGTAGACCTGTTGTCAAAAGGTGTTAGGGCTATTACTAATCTCTCTTAAGGGGGAAGAAAAAATCCTCCCTGCATACAAACTTGGCCACTACATTAGTTACTCAGCTGCTTGGCAGCTCCTTATTGGAAATACTGGGAACAGAATACGGACCCTAATAAAGTCGACGAAAATTTGGCAAGTACTTCAGTAAGCCCTTGATCTCACCATAGGAAGAGTGTGGTTCAGAAAAGGAGCTTTGACACATGCCAGGGGTGCTCTTGTCATCACTGGATGGAGGTTTATTTTTGTGTTTTTATTGATGGTAGGTAGAGAGTGCTTTTTGGCAAAGAGACTGAAAGCATGAATTTACCTTTAATGGCAGTTTTCTTGGCCTGATTTCTGCTAATTCTGTCCTTTTCGGTAGCTCTGAAGAGGAGAGAAGATGCTGCTTTTCTGGTTGTAGAAGAGCTGTTGGGGACTAAATGACACTGCAATGCCCGTCATCTCTTGGAAATAATTTTCTGATTCTGCCCATTGCTTGCTTTTTGGAAAGTATTCTCCACTTGCGAATGCATTTGGAATTTAAAAAAAAGAATTGTTGCATACTTGCAATGGAAGATTCAGAAATGTTCCCATCTGATATCACTAGAACTACTCCCTAAATACTACAAAACTGCCGTCCGTTTTCATAAAATGTCTTACCTTTTCTGTGGGGATCAACTTGGCACTGGCTGCTTCTTTCCTTGTTCCCTTGCCCTGCACTAGTCAACACTTTTTTTTTCTGTTGTTATGTGGTTATGGCATAACTGTTCCTTTTTCCCCCCCCTCTTTTTCTTTAAATAAGCTCTGTAGTTAAAGAATAATAAGGTACAAGTTGTCATTCAGCTGAGAGAAGGGGATCTTTGTGGATATTTATAACATGCCTAATGGCATTTCAGAGCCCTGAGGAAAAACAACGCAGCTTCAAAACTTCAGCTATGTTGGATGTGGCAGGCAGGCAGCAATGCTCTTCTCGGTTCAGCAGGGGAGGATGTACAGAGAAGGGGATTTTTTTCCAACATGTTACTTAACTGATATTAGCATTTGAAGGCACATAAGGCATGACCTTTAATCCTGTGTGTAGACTAACTGATCTGCTTGCTTGAATGCCTCATTGTAATGATGCAGAATAGAAAGGATTGCATCAGACCAGAGAAAGAAATCTTCTGTCACCAGAACTTGCAGATTTAGGTGTGTGGCTGCATGAGCCCATCTAGCATGTAACATCTGCAAACCCAGAGCTTTCAGATGCACCTCCCTGATCTCTCCTCCAACTCCTGTCCGAAATTGCATTCATCAGTGAGTTACCCTCCAAAGCACAAGCCTTCCTGTATGAGCTGATAGATAGTAGCCCCAAGGGAGAAAGGACAGCCCTGACTTTTGGTCTTTCCCAAAAGTGTAAGTGGTCCTAGTTACACATGGACTTTTTGCCATTCACTTCCATAGCGGTTCAAACAGTGGTGGTAAATTAGTTTTATGGGGTATTAGTGGAAGAGGTTGGTGGGTTTTATTACATTCATGTGAAAAGTTGGAGCCAAGAATGTAAAATGAAAACTGAAGATGAAGAGTACCGGAAAGCAGAACAGGGTTTGTGAAGCGAACGAGTGTATATGTGATATTGTGTAAAGTCCCAAAGAGTCTTCGGTCTAAACTGGTAACATACTTCAGAGTAAGTTTTGAAGTTACAGCTGTTGCAGGAGGCTCCAAAGAGGTCAACCACGCAGGAAGGGTAGCTGAGAAATAATTTAAATAGGGCAGAGAAGTTGCTAGGTACAAACATGCCAAAGCTATGCTGCGATTTTTGTTGCAGCAGGTTTTCTTGCAGTGTGTATTCAGCATCCATCTGGTTCGCGAGATGGGCTTGCAGTGTCAGCCTTGGGGAGAGGACTGAAGTTATGGCATCTGATACATCAGAAAACCAGCTTGCAACTGCTCCTCTTTGTTGAAGAGAGCACTTGGTCAGCCCGCAGGGGTGGTGGGGCTGTGTCCTGACACGCGTTCAAAAGGATACCTGTACAAACACAAAATATTAATGCTGTGGTGTTCTCTAGTGGTGATTGACAGCTCCAGACACTGAGATGGCATGTTACTCTGCCAGCAGCCTGTGGAAAGCTGTTCTGACATAGCCAACCCGCTTGGCAGCAGAGCCGTGGCTGGCCCGCAGTGCCTGATGACTCAGTTAAGTCCTGGAGTTGTTATTGCAGTGGAAGAAGTTGTTCTGTTCTTTAATTCCTTTGTGCAGCCCATAGATCAGTTGGATGGTATCCTGCCAAGGCCTGTAGTTAGTAGAAATTATAATGCAAAAATCTTTTGGGGCTGGGCGAGTCGTGACTGTAGATTCTGCGTTGGAGCTAATAGTCCAGAATAGTTTTCTTTTGCCATGAGGAAGTCTCCTGGCACTTCAAAACATAGTTTACTTGGTTATCACTCGGCATAGCAGCTGGAGGCACTCTTTTGCTGGTAGCCCACCCATGTGAGCAGGACGGGGCACACCTTCATCCTTTTTTCCCCTTGGTGATATATCACGTGCTTTCATTATGCAAGAGACAAGATACCCAGAGCTCTGGTCTTCACACTTCTGTTGCACACTCATGGAAGGGGCCTGTGGCTTCATCCTCCTCGCTCGTCTTCCCTCTATCAGCCCGTTGCTCACAGATTTGTCTTGCTTAGGCACGGATAGGGTTCATGTGCTGCTGTTTGGGAAACCAAGGTCTAAGCAGGAGCAACAGTGGTTTTATTTTGCATCTGGTTACGTTTTTGGTTGGGCGCTCTGATAAATGTGAGTTGAAGTTGTGCTAAAAATCTACCTGGAGGGTTAATGTCTGTAAGATGGGCAAATACGTAACTTGTGAGAGAGTCTGTTGTGCTCCAGGAGTTTGCACAAATGCACTTTTACTTCACAGAGATTGTGGTGGTTTCCCTTAATTATGCTTATCCCTAGGTAGAGTTTTGGGCAATGTTGAGGTACACAGTGTTGCTTGCCGCTATTGGAAACTGAGCTTTGTTAAGAGAGGTAACAGTGTGGAGCCTGATTCTGAATCTCAGCTTCTTCCCTGAATTATTTCATCTGAAATTAAGGGAGCAAAAGTGCATTTCTTCATTATTCAGAGCAGTAGGAGCCATGCAGTCATCTTCTTTTTCTTGCTTGAAGGTATCAGATTGCCTGTTACAAGCATTCTTCTGAATGATCACAAAAGTCCTAATGCAACATGAGGTTGAACTAGGTACTGAAAAGTTGACACATTCCTTTCCATGCGGAGGCAAAGTTGCTATTATATGCAGGAAAAGAGCATGAAGATGTTGCAGCTTTGGTAATAATTAGGTGAGATTTGGCATACACAGGGTCTGCGAGGAGTGAAGTCAGTTGGAGGGGTTTATTAACTCAACTGAATGCTTGTGTTTGGACTTACGCTCTTCCTTGCAGTTGGGAAAGTGCTGTGTGTTTGAGGATTCGCTGGCCTCTAGTGGCGAAGCTGGGTAGAAGCTACAAGAAGCATCTGTGCTTAGCTCTGTGCAAGCGCTGGGTTAGTATGTGTACTCAAAGGCAGCTAACGTTACAAAACACTTTGGTTTTGAACAGTCATTTTGCCTAATGGGCTCCTGAAATAGTTGAAGGAGGCCCTGGACTGCTACGCAGCAAGGCCCTGACAATACTGTGATTTTCGCAGTGTCTGTTTTAGACCCATGGAGGTAGTTTGGGGTCTTCAGGAATCTACAGCATATACATTGAGAATGGCTGATTTTTAGGTCAATGCAAGTAAAGTTGTATAAAACTAGAGTGCAAGATAAAACTGAAACTTAATGTTACAAAGCAACCAGAACTTAATCTCAAAACTTTAGAAAGAAATGACTTGAAACTGTTTTCTAAATTTGTATAAATGGTGCTACCCATGGCTCTTGCATACATTCCTTTTTCTATTATTCATATAGCATTTATGTTTCCTGTAAAGAGTTTTTTATAAGTTGACTGCACACTTGAATTCCTAGGGTGGCCGCCTTTGCACCCAGTCTTCTGGCAGCACTGTCAGCACACCTTGCTGCTCAACAGCTTTCTCTACTTTTGGGTTTGGCTGCTTGGCAGTGAAGTCTGTCTGCCTGCTGTGGTTGTTCATGTGCTTTCCTTTCCCAGTCTTGGAGAAAACTTCTTAGTAGTGAGACGCACAATGTGATATGTAGCTCAAGCCTGAGAGACTTAAGGGAAACTGATTTAAAAATCCATTTTTAAAGATCAGCACTGGGAGCCAAACAAGTTGGATGTTGTTTTGTTTTGGGGTTTTTTGTTGGTTTTGTTTGTTTGTTTGAGTTTTTGTCACTATAGTGGCTGTGGCTAAATGAAAATGCTGGAAGGCTCCTATTTGTCACAATTTAATCAAACAGCTTCCCTACCAAAAGATGCTAGTAAGCCCTTCTCAATTAAATGCCTATTCCTTTGAATTTCTCCCTCCCTTCTTCAAGCCTGCCTTCCGTGATCCCCATCTTCCTATGTCTCTCTATCCTTAGTCTCAAATAATCTAATTTATTAAGATTTAGAGTATATTCAGGGCCCTGCCCATTTAATCACGTTTTTGAGAGGGGAGTGGAGGGAAGATGAAGTTTGCGTGAGAGCTCTTGGTCTTCTCTTTTGATTATATTTCAGTCTTTGTCAAAGACATTTGTATTCATCTCGGGTATTGCCATTTTTGTAAGTCATGCTATAGATAAATAAGTATTCATAGTGTAACTTACGTAGCGTTCTACACGGGTGCCTCCCAGGATTAGCGTTTTGTCTTTTAATATGCTGAAACAGGCACTACTAAGTACAGATTGCAGTTTTGGTTCGCATCTAACTGCAGAACCACAAAAGCAAAGAAGGTGGTTAATGACACATGCTAATGATTCTGGCGTCGTGGTTTTCTGTTCGCAGATGTGAAAGGACCACCTACACACAGACTGTCCTGCGGCCAGTCCCCCTACACTGAAACGACAACATGGGAGAGGAAATACTGCATCCTGACGGACAGCCAGCTGGTGCTGCTCAACAGGGAGAAAGAGGTGAGAGAAACTCACGTTGGCCACTCAGGATTTACCTTTTGGCCTTTATGGGCAAGACAGGAAGGCAGCTTTTTTCATCTCCCCTTTATTTTGTTCACAAGTTTAGTGAAAGGGAGTAAAAGGGGAGCTAACCTGTTCTGCGTATGGATGGCATGGCATGCATGTTTATAATCCAGCTGGCCCAGATGCCAGTTGCATGGAAGAGGTGACAGCAAACTGTGTGGATCCAAAACTCCCTTCCTGGAGTTTTACAGCATGTGCTTAAGTCTACCACTACATCTTCCTATGTTATTGCTGCCTTTAACAGTAGTTAAAGCCACCACAGCTATGTAAACCTACCTCCCCACGTCAGTGCAGACATAAAGGTAGGGAAAAGAGCAGGAAAGGTAGGGAAAAAAGGGTTTGTTTGTGTCTGTATTGGAGTGCTGGGCAGAGAAGGTGTGTGCAACCTTCACACTGTACAGTCATCCTTGCTGTAGTCACAAGGTAAATTGATTGAGGCAAAGGTTTGCCCTCTCTCTTGCTAAATGCAGCAAGGAAGATTGGGTGCCCCTTGGCATGGATACTCAAAGCTATTGCAACCATCTTTGCTTTAATTATAAAATTACTGTGTGTGTGGTGTGTGCATGTGTATATATAGCATGTAGTACATATAGCATGTAGTACTTGGCATTCTGTGCCTTGCAACGAAGGTAATGTCAATATGGTTAAAGAATGTTTTAGTTGATTGAAACACTGAACAAACAAATGCTGGTAAGTCCCTTCTAGACTACGCCATGATATGTTTTTTCTTGTGGTATTTGATGTCTACAGACTCTCATGAATACATGAGCTTTAGAAGCATTTGATAATGTTCCTGGGTTTGATTACTTATTCTGATATAGATTTACTCTGTCTAAAAGTAAATATTTCAGGAGGAGCTATAAAATAGGAACATTTTCAAATTACTGAAATAGATTTTATTACATATAAATGGCCATGAATTTGAGTCTAATACCATGCTTTCCTTCATTTGGAGATGACCTGAATTTTGGGGTTTTTTTTCTTGATTCTTTTGAAGCTTCTGTGTATGGCTGTGTACAGGCTGAGCGTGAGACCTGTTTCTGATATATCACTAAATATTATTCATCTTCAGCTATGATCAGGTTTATTTACAAGGGCTGAAATATTTCCTTGCATAGGGAGAGTAGGAGGAAATGGTTTAGAGAAGGACTTGAGTTTATTAGAAGGGTACAACATCAATGCTAATGCGTAGGAGAGGTGAGCAAACGCAGGGAAAATGGAAGGCCCATATAATGATGTTTGTTTACTATGTAATTCTTTTGCTAGTGTGACAGGACTGTCACCTAAGGAATTAAAGTATATACTGAAAAAACTTAAGGACATGTGAGAATTATTCCTAAAACTGTACTGTACCGACACAGCTGGGCAAAAAGGATGCATCTCATTAAAGAAATGTAATTGAAAACAACACCAGGTCATATCATAAATAATTATTTGAGGGTGGTCATCATGCACTTACAGGTTCTTAATTTCTCCTACCACATACAGTTAAAGGCATTTTGCTGGGAGTAAGATGAGTCTTTTGTTTAGATCCTGAGGAGTAAATATGGGAAGTCTGATATATCACTGGTGTATTAAGTCATTATATACTATGTTTAAATACACTCTGGTTTTTTGTGAGGAGCTGGAGAAATTCAATATCAGGCTATACAGAGCCTGGGTTTTAAGTATAGCAGTTACCCCAAAAAATCAAGCAATAGAGTAAATATTTGCAGTGTGCTCTTAAAGGAGCTTGCCTGCACTATGACAATGAAAAATAACTTGTTTTGGGAAATGCTGCATGCAGGTGGGCCAAGCAGACATGCCTTTGGTGCAGGTGTGACTCCACATGCTGATAATGGGATTTGTTTCAGAAGCTAGTAGCTGGAGTCTGATTTGCCATTCTGATTTTAAAGTAATTTGGGACTACTGTATGTGAAAGGAAAAAGGGAACTCTTGCAGAGTCATGAGTACCCTGTAGGAAAATAAAAGGTTGTTTTAATCTAGCTTCTGCATCTGTACACATGGCAGTGTACATACGAGCCCTTAAAGAAACACAAAACATATAGGAGTAGAACTGCTAGTTAAGAGAGAGGCACAGAGCTGATACTCTGGATTTGCACCTTCTTCTAATTTTTCTGAAATAGAAGTATCCCTTGTAGCTTTCATGAGAAAGAGAAGGGGAGGCAACTCGGTTAAATTTGACTTGGCAAGTCATTCAGAGTTGAAAGAGGCTCTATGAAGTGTGATCTACAAGTAAGAGTGAAGAAAGGCCTAAGGCAATAATGGGGAGAGATGCTTGGGAAGAGCATAATGATTGAAAAGTGTGTAGGAGGGAAATAAAAAAAAAAAAGCCCATGGGTGGGACCACAGGTACAGGGAGCAAAAGACCAGGTGGATAAGGAAGAGGGAGGTTACTTAAAGAAGAAAATTGAAGATTATATTTAGAGTAAAATTATTGGAAAGGTGATGCTGGAGAAGGTTTTTTTTTAACCCAAAATGAGGTGAGATAGGGAACGGGAAGCTGAAGATGGAGAGGTTCCTACTGTGAACATGGAAATTGCTGATAGAGTGGGTAGGTCAGAATTTCTTTGGACTGCTGAAGAGGATCTTAGAAATAATGTGAGGGACAGAACGATACCCATCATGGGTGGGGAGGGGTGGGTGTGGGGGAAGAAGGAAGAGATGTTAACAGCAGGGTGCCCTTGCAGCTGAAAGGGAGCACTTGCATCATCACAAGGCTGGTGTAATTTGAAAGCTGTAAGTCTGAAGCATCTCATTTTATTCTCTGTGCATCTGCTTTGTTACTTCATGGAATAAAAATCCAAGAAACATAGCCCATGTGAAATTGAAAGGGAACAGAAATGTTTGATGTTTGTAATGCCTCGTAAAATCATTATGCGAGTATGTATGCCAAAACCAAAAAGTAGGAAAACATACACAGAATGCAAACAGGTAAATGAAAGATGTCTTAATTGTTTCAGGTATAATGCTAAGTTTGTTTTCTTTTAGTTAATGCTGTTAAAATACAGCATTATGAATTGCACAGATTTTTAAGACTAAGGGAACAGTACAGAAATAAACAGGGTAGTAAGAAAATTATTTTCTTACAACATCCCACCACTATGGATTTATTGTCAAGGCAGTTTGGATAGCGTATATGCAAGAGAGATTTTGTCCTGTGCAAGCACAAGAGTCGGTTGGCAATCAGAGAAATTTTGAGGTACAACTTGATCCAAAAATATCTGTAATTACTTAGACAAATATAGTCTGAAAGTATCACCTTGTGCAGTGTAGAAAAATATTAATTACTTGTCAACTTTATAAAATGAAAATAGGTGACACTGAAGGATTAAGATTATTAATGAAGGGAGGAGATTGATGCCCAAAAAGTAAGTAGAAAGAAAATGAATCCCTGTAGGAACATGAGAGACAACTTAGCAAATAAGGAGTCATGAGTGACAGGAGATGTGCCATTACTGCAACATATCATGGTGTGGTAATATCAGCAGCATCTTCCAAGACTAGGAGAACAGGTCTAGATTGATTCACTTACAAATCAGGTATTTTTTCTACGAGGAAGACCATTTCCTACTGTCAGGAAGGTGTAGATATTTTCATTGTTTGTGAAACCTGTTCCATAGAGTAAGAGCTGTGAGGGCACAGTAAAAGTGTCTGCAAAATCAGTGCCTTTTAAACAGGGAAAGGGAATGAGTTAGTGTTTATGAAGAGCGGTTTCAGATAGTTAATCTGTCACACAGCACTTTCATGAGGGATGTGACAAATGGCTGCATCTGGTTTTGGGCTGCTTTTTAATTAGTCTTTAACTTGGCTACTGTCCTGCAGAATATTTTAATTTTGTGTTCAGTTGGAAATTAAGATGAACACTTTTCACTGTGTTAGACTCTTCCTTTTTTCTCCCTGCACCCAAAACCTCATCTTTCTTCTTGGATTTAGAGGTGTTTTTAATCAAGGGCAAAGGATAGTAAAGACCTACATTCACTGCAGCTCGATCTACTACTTATTGGTGCTGGTGACAGAGGCCAGCAGCAGGACATCTCTGATGTATTTTCCTACTCTTCCATCTCCTGTGACTGACACCAGTAGCAGAGTGACAGCAATACTCCCAAGGGAAAACAGCAAATTGGTACCTTACAGCAAATATGTTTTACCTGTAAATAGGACTTTGTCAAAGCTGAACTCGGTCATAAGAAAAGATTTGCTTCAATTCCCAAATGAATTTAATTATTTATTTTCCAAAAGCCGAAAGAAATGTTTATTGTTGACATTTTTAAAGTGGATTTTTGTGTCAAAATTTTAGCCAGCTTCTAACTTTCTTGAGGAAGGTAAAAATTAAAATGAAGTATTTAACTGGGTTTTTTACATGATTCCAAACTTCCTGACTATTGGTTCAGAAGAGGTTGCAAGTTCTCAAGTTTTTTATCATGAATCAGTCTTTCCAGTCTCAAAAAATCTTATCTGCAATGAAGAAACTTTTTTCCTACTTTTTTTTTAAAGAGCCTAGCTCAGTTTGCCTTTAAGAGGCATTAAATGCTTGTAAAGCTCTTGCTCCTATTTCTTCTGAAATCTCTTTATCAGCAAACTACTAGAAATCCCAAATATAGGCTTTTTATACTTAAAAAACATGTTCAGTGGCAGGTGAGCTGTGATGCTGTTCAAGAGTTTAGTCAGAGCTCTGAACCCGTCCTCATTAAATTGTGAAATTTGCCAGTGAAGCGTGGCCTATGATCAAAATTGTCAAGATTACCAAAATTATCAGCATTTGGACTGTCCCTACATACCTTCTTGTCCCAGAGTTACACTGCTCAGAGTCCAGCCCTGAACCAGTGGCTTCAGCATGTCATCTCAGGGTCACATGATTCCCAGGTTGGTGAAGTCTCAGCAGGGCAAAGAACAGGATAACAAAGCTGAATGGGGAAAAAAAAAAAAAAGAGCTGAAAGCCTAAATTGCCATTCGAGTGCTTGCTGGAATGGCAGGGGCTGAAGGAGGGTCAGGAAGATTGCAGATGTCTGGCTTGGTGTTTACATGGTATTTAGTTGTGCACTTGCTTGTGTTTCAGTGCCACCTGCTCTGTGAATCTGTTTGACCTACCACAGAGCAATTTATATACCTGTTTAAAAACATGTCCAGCTCCAAGAGATGCGGAGCTGTTGACCAAGCTCATTTGGCATGTTCATGAAGCTGTATTTTTAAGAGCAGGCTGATCTTATGCTAAGCAATAAATATGGGTCCTGCAGTCTTGGAGTTAGTTCTTTTTTGTCAATATAGACTGAGAGTATGGCTTTGGATGAGTGTTACTTAAAATAACACAGCACCTTTCAGTCAGACTTAAGGGGTGATCTTTTTCACCTACTTTGCTGCTTTAATCTTGTCGATGAAATTGTGGGATGTTTGTATATTCTCTGGTGTAGATCAAGCTATGTAGCATTAAAATGTTGTTCCTTATACAATTTATAGAATTATTGAGTGAAATAAACAGTATCATTTTTTTCTCAAGCAACTATAAATACGCTAACAAAAGCAGCCTTTTGCTGGTGTGGACTGTACTGCACTAGATAAACGTAGCTACAGCAATGAACCTTTTTTTTAGTGTGCAGCCTAACCATGTTTTCCTCGTCTGGGCAAATGTTAAGTACAAAAGGCTAAGTGACCCAGAATTAGGACCTGAGCTCTCAGACAGTGTTCCTGTTAATGGCTCGGTTCCTCTTTGAAGATAAATCCTATCTCTGGTATGCAGAAGTAAATTTGTTTTTGACACCAACTCCGGTGTGCTGCAGCCTGTTTGCTGTTCTCAAGGACACAAGGGACAGCATGGCCTCAATCACCATTGTCCTCCTCACCCTCGGCAGCAAGTCAGAACATCCATAGCGTCCTCTTGGCTATCGTCGCCGTTCTTATATACGCTGTTATCAGGGTGGTAGTAGTGCGTTTTTTCATGTCAGTGGATTAAAATGTTTCTGTCATCCCATGTCCAAAAGCACATACAGATACTGAAGAGGTATACTTGAAAGGAAAGGGTCTATATTAATTTCTCAGTTAAAAAGATCTAACAGTGGAGAAATCTACCCTGCAGGAGCAGTATTGATATAGAGCTAGCAGTTAGGTGTAGGTGCAACAAGTTCACTGAGAAAGGAGGTTCACAGGGTGGTAGGTGGATGCTTTTAAGGTGTACGGAAGCAGGTGTGTGGTATGACTCGTAAAAGCTGTTCTGGAAATACTGCTTGCAGCATGCCACGAAAAATTCTCTGAAGGAAATCAGAAGAGGCAGAAGAGGTGGTGGAGCAGAAGAGCATTAAGAAGGGAATAAGACTAAATGGAGCCTCCAGATGCAAACTGAAAATCTAATATGTGATCTTGATTGAATGAATGTGGCATAAACTAACAAAATTAGTCTCTGCTTAACTTCCTAATGTGCTTTTGCACAGAGATCGTTCAGCAAAGGAGCTGCTGTAAAAATCGGCCAGCAAAGAAAGTAGCTTTAACAGAATAACCACTAGGGATTTGGGAAACTTGTTTTGAAAAATGAGCACTGTTTGAAGGAGACAAATAGACTAGCATAGTAATAAATAGCATTAAAAAATGACCTTAAGAGAATGCTAAGTGCTTAAAAGTCAGGAAATGCCAGAATTAGTTTGTGAGAGCCATTGTAGTGCAGCCTGTTTCTAAAATAGTACAGTATCTTGTACATCTTTTACAACCTTCAGTACAAATGAATAATATCTTTTTGTTTGCTATTAATACTTGGTTTTCAGAGATGATTGAAGATATGAAAGGATAAGCAACACAGGAAATATGACAGGGGCTTCTATTCCTTTAGCTGCAAGCTGTCTTTTACATCTATATGAAAATAAATTGCCATATTCCATGTATCGCAGTTGTACTGCTGAAGCCAATGTTCTCATCAAAAGTGTGCTGAGATGTTTTGGGCACTGAGGAGTTGTGCCTGCCTCCAGCCCCTGGAAGCTGCATCTCTCCCTCATCCCCAGAGTTTCTTCCAACTGTTGAATATAAGGGCTTAAGGAGGCCCCACCAAGTTACAGGTTCCAGATATGGTAACAGACACCAGACCAACAGCTTCAGGGATAAACAATTTATCTTTAAATAACGTTGCGGTAACAAATACAGATCAGGAGTATGATTATCTGGGCTGTTACAACAGGAAATGCAGTAATTCAGTAGCACAGTTATCCAGGTCGAAATGACATCAAATCCTGTAATTCACCAATACTGAGCTAAACTTAATATCTGAGCATGCGAAGACCTACAAAACCATGGTCATAACCATTATTATCAGGCAGGCCAGCAGGAAGCAGGGCATGGCTTCCTTGGACAAGCAACTCAAACCCTCCAGCTGACTCAGGGAGTTCCCAGTTCCCTGACTGGGGTGCCCTCTTCTTGAGACATGGAAGCACTATCTGGACTTGTTAATCAACCATCACATCCCACCTCTGACCCCCCTCTGTGCCAGTTCTTTGGGGCACATGAGGCCCAGAAATACTGTATAAGGCAGTACTGGTCCCAGGTGCCCACCCCTTGGTAGTGAATCAGTTGAGGAAACAATGGTTACCATGGGCCAAGAAAGACCCTGTTTCGCTTGGTTCCGGAGATATGTTTTTCCCATGCAGTCTCCATCTTTGGTGACCAGCCTTTCACCAGCTTGAAGGATCTTTGCTGTCTTTTGTCTTTTGAACCTCTTCAGAACAATGTTCTTCAGAAGGGTAGAGTGAAGGAAGTCTTCCTCCTGCTGGAAGCAATGTCTTCCTCCTGCTGGAAGGATATCTTCTGCGGGCTGGGGCAATATGGATTTACCTCTGGCGAGGAGGTAGCTGTCTGAAGTTTTTGTCTGTCTGCCGTTCTATATGCAGAGTAACTGATGCTTGAATTAACTGTGCTGATCATGTAAACACAATCAGGATGCACAAAGTTGTGTGTATAGATTCATAAAGCAGTTGAGTTCTCTGCCTTATCTTCCAAATCCCTTTGTACGTTTTTTTGGAATTGGATCTGGGGTACATCAGGCTTGTTTCTTGTTCCCAGACATACATGCTGTTGGACAAAGAGACTGTATCACTTCAGCTCTTTTAGAGCTCTTGGCTGTTGTCTAAATGCCCTGCAGCTGTAGTGGTAGGTAGCAAAATTTACCACTTTTTTTCCAGCATAAGCACCTCTCTAGCAAAATGTCATCCAGGCAGGTGTTTAAAGGCAAGGTTAGGGGGGAGCAATCCCTGAGGGGTCAAGTTCTGCCAAAATTTCAGATGAGAAACAAGACATTTATACATTCAGTACTTTTGAAGATAATTAGCATACAGAATTTTATTACTGTGAAATAGTGAGGACCCCAAGCCTTTCTTAAAGCCTTCTGAGGTCCCACTTTTAGGATGAGTTTGACTTAAGCATAGAAGGTATCTCCTTTCTCCATGTGCCCAATACAACCAGCCAGATGTCCATTTTTCTGACATGCTGTAGCTGATCTCTGAATATGTGCTGAGACTGCAAAAATGCTTTTGTAATCTCAGAGTTTCACATGTAGCCATCTGACCAGCAGCCTCTGCCTGACTCTCCCAGCGTGGAAGCGGGCAAGGCTGGATGGCAGTGGGTCCGGCACTGGAGAACCGGTTTCAGAAGGCAGGACTGCCTTGTTAGTCAGATGGGTCAGCTGTGTTGTGACTTGATACCTCTGGAGCATGGGTTGCTGCACACCTACATGCAGCCCTCTCCAGGCTGCGCACTCGTCTGCGTGCACTAACGCTCCTTACCGCCGCAGTGCCTTCCCAGTGAGCCTCAGGAATTTCGTGGTAAGGCCGGGCATGCCGAACTGCATCTGAAAGTTATTACCAGATGAGTAGGAAATTAAGTTCTTATGAAGATGGCATATTAATAACGTGACCCAGTGCCAAATTAACAGTTATGGGCATCCTTTTTATGCAGGTGCCTATCGATGGGGTCCAGGAGCCGCAGGCGGATGCTACCAAAGGGCGCTGCCTGCGCCGGACGGTGAGTGTCCCCTCCGAGGGCCAATTCCCCGAGTACCCGCCAGAGGGGGCCGCCAAACTAGGTAAGTCAAAACCTTGGCCGCAACAAATTGATTTTAATTTATAGCTGCAAGCTGTATCAGAGGGCAGTGCTTCCCGGGCAGCATCCTTGCAAAGGAGCTTGCTGAGGTGGGTAGTGTCACAGCTAGGTGGTGGTGGAGGTTGTGCAACCATGGTGGTGTTTGTAAATGTCTGCCAGCAAAATGATTTCCAAGCACCAGGATTTATGTAAACATTAGTGAGGTTATTATGGGGTACCAGAGAAGCTGGGCTGTTGCTGCACACAGAAGGTTTGTAGCTGTGTTTGTAAGATTACTAGCCAGCCCTGGGATTTACAACTGAGAGCTGCTGAATGCAGCTTTTGCAGATAGCTGTAAGTGGTTCCTGCTGGTTTCTAAAACTGTTAGGTGGTTATGCTTTACCCACTTTGAGTCTCTCTGGAATTTCCTTTGCTTCATATTTTCATAACAAGTACTGGATAACAGGTTTTTCTATGACTTACCTCATGCCTGTTCAGGGTGCAGTTCCTAAAAGAACCAGCCAATTGCCTGCTGCTGTTGGCTGTAATTATACATGTTGAAATCGAGGGAAAGCAAAAGAAAGCGCAGGTATTAAAAATGACAGACAAAAGCTCTGTTGCAGTAGTTTCCTAAGTTCAGATTGGCCCAGTTCCCCCTCTTTATTCCACCCCACCTGTGGTTGCATAAAGAGCATCATTCCAGCTCCTTGCAGAAGAAGGGAAGAGTGAAGGGAGGCAGCAGCCACGCACAAGTGAACTCTTCTTTCTTTTCCCAACCTAAGCAAGAAGCTTTCCTCGGCATAGGCTGATAGGATCTAGGAGCAATTCTTCCTTAGTTCAGCTGTAAAAAATATCAGTTCTGGGAGAGAGTGGGGAAAAAAGTAACATGCATCTCTAAACAGTAAAACAGCCTTGATAACATTGTTATCAAAGGTGAAGAGCAAGTAAGGTATTTTTCATTTCACAGGCTCAGCTGTTTTTTACGCCAAAGAATTTTATTCTGTGAGTATATTGCACACAAGTCATTAAAATCCTAGTCTTCTAGTTAATTAACACATTGCAACTGTAATACTTATTTGTACTTGCCAATAGCACTACTTAACTCTTCCTTATTTGAGGAAGGCAGATAAGGTTATTTTTTTGGATTTGTTTGATTCTTGGATTAGAAGTCTGAAAAGAAACAAGGTAGGTTGGGGATTTAGGAGGGAAAACTGCAAAATACTTGGGGATGAGTGACATAAACAGAACCCCTGTTGGATTTTTTTGTGGCATTTCAAACACAGCTCTAAATGATCATCTTGTTTTGCCAGATTAAGAAATATTCATTCTTGTTCAGAACTAAAACCAATGTTAAACATGTTTACACAGTGTTATAGGCAAAGTACTTTAGGTGTGTGGCTAGTGAGATGAATGAAGAAACATATTGCAGCTAGTCTGTGCTAGGCAATTAATATTATTTGCAGCTTTGCAAGATAGAAAGACCTTTAAAATCTAGGATTTAGATGCCTTCTTTTTCTATACCACGTGTAAAAAATGTGTAGAAGAATTTCTAGACTTTACTGAGCATCTGAATAGCTGGAAATCCCAGTGTTACATCTTTTAATTTAGATTGTAAACCTTGTAACCTTCGGGTTTTTTAAATTACCATACGGAATAGATGACTGCGTTCTTCGGGTATATGCAGTACTATGTATTTTGCTACAATTTTAGATGCATGTGGCATCTTGTAGTGTGCTACTTGATGTACTTTTAATATATTCTTGTCAGGCATACAAGAGAAAGTCATATCCACATGGTCCTCTCCATTTGAGAGCTGCCACTGTAGTGAATATAGATGTCACAAAGTGTGTAACTAAAGGAGAGGGGCATGCAGTGGGAGGGGAAGAAGAAAGGCATGAGCTGGAGAAAAATTGAGCAATGCCCATACTGTGAGGAAGGATGAGGGTAGGTTATATATAATCTCTGATTGCAGTGCCCTAGGTAGTTCCCTTGTTTTCACATCCTGGTTGGAAATGTCTATTATCATCATGACAGAATTCCTGCTAATGGGAAAAAGTGGGTTGATAGAGAGCAGTGGGAATAGCTTTGTGTCAAGATGTTGAGCCAGAGGACAAACCAGTGAAGGAAACTATTGAACATCTTTATAAAGAGAAAGAAACGGATGGTGGCAGCCAGAATGTATCACCAGCAGTACAGATAACAACTGGACTAAAATAGCTTTGGAATGGACACCAAAAGCTGAAAAGCAAGGCAGAGACAGCTAAAATATCTAGTAGAGAAATTGCTGTGCAGAGCTGATAAGGATATCTAGCTTGTCCGAGGGAATCATGTGCATAGCATGGCAACAGCAGGCGTTGCATCTTATGATGATATCTGAAATTACTGCTTGCAGGTGAGCTCCAGATGAGCTGGCTCTCATGTAGAGGTTAAGGCATAGCAGTGGCATTTGCTTTTTTCCCTAAGGTTGCCATACCTCTCTTATGATTTATTGATTGATTAAAAAAAAAAAAAAATCAGGTTATGGAACTCTTTTTCATCTGTAGCACTACAGTTACACCTTGTATGAAATGTCAAGAGTATTGTTATGAGGTCAATCTTTTTGTTAATGGAGCAACTGGAACAATGCGTGTTCTTCAGGGGCTCTGCATAATCAGCAGTAGTACCCATTCTGCAAATTTTTGTGGCATTCTCTATAGCATTGTGCACGCATCCTTGTAGCACCATTCCTAGGAAGTGTGTGGGAGACAAGCTACCCACGTTACAGCTGAGAAGTTGAAGCAAGAGATGTGTAACTCACCAAAGGTCACCATTAAGTCGAGTGTGCTTTACCCAAGGGCTGTTGTAGTAATTCTTGCTGTCTCTTTCATTTTTACCCTTGCTGAGGGCTCAGCTGTTTGTGAGGCAGCTGCTGAACCACCGTGGTTTACAGTCCCATGTACTAAGATAGACACAGATTTCCACATACTTCGGTACAGTAAGCTGTAATTTGTGATGGTTCAGCAGCTGCTAGGAGAGCAGCTGAGCCATCCCTTCTGTGCAGGCAGAAACCACTGTAGTCACCCTCAAAAGAGAGCTGGAGGGGCGGACACAAAGATAAAACACCAGATATAAAGTGACTTGTTTAAACAGTGAAAACTAGTAAGATAGTTTAAATACTGTAACTGTAGAGGACACTCACCATCTCCTGCTAGCTTAGGAGCTTGCCCTCTGCTTGCAGACAGTGAAGAGGTTGTTTCTAATGTTGAAATTCTTAATTCCTATCTGGAAGGTACACTGTACGCAGAGTTATGTCAGCAAGCCATCCGTTAAATATATGCCACAAAATTTCCTTGGTACATAATCTGTATCATTGTAGTAATACCTCTCTGGGAATGAATAGGCACGCTCTAAATAGGTCATTTACTTGCTAGGATTTCATCTTGGCAGCACTTATTAAGAGGTGCCTCCATTCAGGGAAGCTAAAAATGTAGCTGTAATTTCTCCCTAACTCTAGCTTGACAGCCTCTTTCCTCCTTCTTTCAAGCGTTACTTTCAACGGACTAATTCTGTTATGAAGTGTGATATAGGCCCTGGAGACCAGCACCTAAATGTTATAGGAAGAGGTAAGATGAAGAAAACTCAAGCTGGTCCATCTCTTGTACTTGCCTCCATTTCTGCTTCAGATCCTGCTCTTTTTCGAACAGGTGTATTTTTTCCTGTTAGGGAGACGGATCATTGTTTATAATAGCATATTGGAATTAACCATTCACAGAGTAAAAGCATGATTCAGATTTCCACCATTCATACTGTTTGACAGACTAGTAACAGTTATTGCTTCCTTTCCCAAAATAATCCTCTTCTTTCTTACTCTGCTTCCTTCTCACCACCTGCTTACACTAAATGAGAGCTGTTAAGGAGAATACGTAGCAAAAGTTTTGATTCTGGCATCTGGGTGCATCTTTGTGGCATTAATAAGAGATTTTTTTGCCTGCATATGGGAAAATATCAGGAGGGATTGAAAGTGAGGAATGGTTGCATTTTGGTTGGTTGGTTGTTTCAAATTTATTTTTGAATTATTAGGAAAGAGCATCATCAGGGAGAGAGTTTTTTGGGATTCTCTGATGCTTAGAAAGACTAGTGTTGATGAAAATAGATTTTCTTTTTATATTTGGAGATGAAGTCATCTGAGAAGAAAATGAAGACTGTTTCAATTGTTGAAACAAGTTAACCCTGTTTTTTCTCATTCGCATCTGTGAGTGCTGAATATGAAGGCTCTTGAGAAAAGATTGCTGAAAGCAGGTCAGAGGTGAAGATGCTCTTTGCAGTTTTGGTTTTGTCCTCACCTTGAGTCACTAGCATTGAGAAATTTTGTTTTGTATCCAGTCACTTGGTCTAATCAATGGGAAAACATAGTTTGTACCCTCTACCCACACTAAATGCTAGCGTGCTTGCTGGTTGTTGCCTTCACTGATCTAATTGTTCTAAACAATATTAACATGGCATGTAGATGAGGAGCTCTGGTAGAATGGTTCTGCAATACAAACAAGCAGCCAAAGGTGAGAGGATAGGAGGCAGGGACTCCTTAAACTACCTTTGTTGCTGACAAAAGTGTCTGGAACCATACAATTAAAGCAGCTGCTTTTTTCTCTTCTCTTTTCTTTCATTTTTTTTTTCCTTTGCTCCCATCCCCCGACCCCCAAAATATATTCCAGTTTCTTGGCTGGAGAGAGAATAGCCACCAAGATTGAGGACAATCTGGGTAAGTAAGCCTTACACCATTTAGGAGCTTCTACACAGTCAGCTCTGCATATACAGTGTCTACTGCATGTCAATGTCTATTCACCCTTGCATAGCTCTCTAGCTCATCTTCCAAACCTTTGTGCTGGAGTCATCTTCACTTCATCAGAGAACCAAGTGGCCTTAGTGCCTTAGCTCTTTCTGTAGAGCATTAATAGCTGTTAGTCAGCTGCTGACCCCATCTCAGCTCTGCAGCTCTTCTCCCTGTCCTTTGGTACAGTTGCATCCACGCAACCTACTGTCATCATCTATTATTCCTCCTTGGGAGGAATCTCCCATGCCTTGGTGAGCTGCCGTTCTCTGAGTGTCTCTGTAAAGATTGCCTTTGCAACCACTAACATGGCAATGGAAGAGCAGTCATGCTGATGCCCTGTACTCAGCGCTGCTGACATACTGGGAATACTGGGTCCAGTGTTGGGCCCACCACTTGAAGAAGGATGTTAAGAATCTGGAGATGGTCCAGCAGAGATCTGCCAAGGTCATTTTGTTCGGGAATATGTGACCCATGAAAAGGGGCTGAGAGAGCTGGGCTTGTTTAGGCTGGCATAAAAAGAGGCTAAGAGGTTGATCTGATAGCCTATGGCTACTTGAGAGTTAGCGGTAATGGAGTCAAACCCTTCTCAATAGTGGTAGGTGATAAAACAAGGGGCAATGGCCACAAGTTGCATTTTGGGAGATTCCGATTGAGAGATTAAGAGAAAGTTTGGCACCAGGAGGGTAGTGCAGCACTAAACCATGTTCCCCAGCAAGGCTGTAGAAACTTCGTCCTTCAAGGCTTTCATGGCTCAGCTGGACAAAGCCACAGCTGACCTTATCGGGTGTTGGCAAAGCCCTGCTCTGGGTGGAACATAGGACTAAACCTCCAGGGGTTCCGTACAACCAGTGTTTCACTGGTTCTCTGTTTTACTTTCTATCCCTTTTGACTTTCTCTTCCTAGCATGTGTGTATCTGCCTGTTGTCATAAAGCAACTGTAACTTGTCTTGTGCAGAGACTTATCTGATTGTTTTCAGCCTGTTATTTGAATGAAGTAAAACTGATGCTGTATCTGTGTCCCCCCTTTCTCCAATAATTTGTGTCTCCCAGCCAACAAATACTGAATCTGAGAGAGAGATAAAGGTCTCAGAGGTACCAAGTTCCTACAACTTTCATAAAAATACATGGCCTAGTGATCATATGGGAAGGACACTGGACAACTTCTGATGAGGACAGTATTGCAATGTGTGCTCCAGTTGGGAGATAAGCACTACAATGCAAGTAGATAGGAAACTAGGCACCCTTGCTTTCCTGATCACACAACTGTTATATAGTGGGCACCTGATGTGGAATTCTAGCTTGGTGGTAGACCTCCCAAGCTGGATTTTTTTGGAACATGAATTTCCTCAAGTTAAGCATGTAAGTGAGAGGGCTGACTTTCAAAGCAACTGCAGCTCTTGCTACCTTTTTCAGAAAGACTGAGGCTGCTAAAATTGATTTTAGATCTCTAAACAACTTCAGGAGTATACTTTAGAGCTAATAAGTAAAATACATCTTCTGTACTGTGGTGAACTACATGTACAATTTTGAAGTTTGGTGAAGATGGAATTTCAAACTTCAAATGTTACTTTTAACTTCCTGATCCTCTGGCTTAGTTGCACAGTTGATAGATTTTCATCTTAGTGATCACCCCCTTTGCATTCCCTCAAGCTCAGTTTTTCAGTAAAAATTCCACTGAATTCAGAAAATTCTCTGATCACGTAAACAAGGGAAGAAGTGATAAAAATGAAGCACCAATCTGTTTTGGTGCCAGATCCATACTGCATTGCTATCAGGTGACCAGTTAGCTGTGCAGAAATCCTGCCTCCGTACTGTTTTAAAAGGTTATGTCCAGAGGCTTGGAAATGGAGTGAGCGACAGAAGATTAGTTAAGTGACGTCTGGTTTCATTGCTGCCTGATATGTACCTCTTACAACAGTTCCTGCAAGCCGCTGCTGAGCCCTCCTACATGGGGATGATTGCACCAAGAAAATACACAACCTGTGCTCTTCCTTCAGGTAAAAACTTGGCAGGAGAGAACAGACGTTAGCTAAAAAGATTTCTAGGGTTATTTCAGTAACTGCTGTTTCTAAGACAAGGTTGTTTGCAACTAAAACAATCAAAGCTGAACCTTGCTTTCTGTACATTCCAGTTGGAACAAGTACTTTGTTATGAAAGAATGAATAGATTTACTCTGTGCTCACCACAGAATTACGATCCTTGTGCACTAAGGTTTAGGATGAATACCTGAAAAGGGTTACTACTTTAGAGGGTGGGGGGGGAGAGGGAGAAAGTCTGTTTTGGAAGAAGAGATTGATTGTGACCTGGTCGATGAAAGAATCTGCAATGCACCAATCTTTACATATTCAGTAAAGATTTACTTAGGAAAGATGCAGGAATTTGAAATAATGGACTTCCTGGAACTTCTAACAGAACTGTGTGCTGAAAAGAGGGCTGCCCCTTCACCTTCCACCACTCAACTTTTGCCTACGAAGAATATCTATTAGAAAGTGAGGATGAAAAAATGCAGTTTACAGCTCCCTGTATCTCAGCTGTAGGGATTTATGATGTGTCTTGATGAAATAATTTTCCCAATAGCACTGTCTGCTTTTTCACCATGTTGCTATGTGCAAAATATCCATCTCCTCTCAACTATTACGCATGGCAGGCATGCAAAATAGGGCTCTGGGTTTAGCCCTCAGCTTGAGGGGTGTGTTGTATAGCAGTATCTCTGGCAGGAAGATGGATTCAGATGTGCTGACTTGACTTGTTTGCAGCTCTTTGACTTTGCCCGATTTGGGCTTGCACAAGCGTGTTTGTATATGCATGCACAATATACAGGTGAGAGAGATTCACATCCTCCTCTCTGCAGACCCAGGAGTCCAAAGGATCAGATGCATTACTGTCTGTTGCCTTTATCGTTTAATTTAGCAACCCCCAATGAGTGGTTTGGGTTGTTTTTTTCTTTTTGACCTGTAAGTGCTTTGTACCAAAAATCTAAATTGGAAGGTCCCCAACAGCTGAAAGGTGATACTCTAACGAGATCAGTGCAGAAAGCACTGTTCTGCACTTGTGTGATTTGATGCTGCTCAGTGGTGGCTGAAGAACTGGCTGTGTTTCTGTGCACTGCAGGTGGGTACTGTGCACAATTAGCACACGGCTCTGTTCTTCACTGCACTTCAGCCCTGACCTGGCAGTGTTGCCAGAACCCATGCGTGGGAGCCTTTTGTGAGCTGAGATCAGAAGCCTTTGGCTCACGTAATAGCACAAGCGAGGGTTTGCTAAAGACTTTATGCTTTGCCTTCTTCACTGTCTAGTGCATTGGGTCACAGACTCAGAGCTGTGACTGTTGGGGGTGATTAGTAGGGATTGTAGCTATGCTTAGATCTAATTGAAATTCTAAAACTTTAACTGTCTTTAGATGACATTGTTTACCCATCATGTTCTATCCCAAAATGCAAATACGTGCAAACTGTGAGTTGCATTTTTAAAAATCTCCTGTGAAATACAGCTGCTTTTGGGCATCATTAAAGAACCAATGGGCTACACAGGGAGACATCTACTGTGTGAAAAGTGTCCTGCTATCTCTTCTGCATCCACAAAAGAGGTTAGGAAACTTTGAGAAAAGCCCTGAAGTAGTCTGAAATTTGGACTATGTACAGTGCAATTTGCTTGCCTTGGAAGGATGAAGAATTTAGACAACTCTGCTCGAAATTAAAACTGACTCCAGGGAGGCTAGATGTAACAAACAGGATGGCTGGATCTCAGTGACATTCCCCCTGGGCAATTGGAGTTATTTGTATACAGAAAATTGCCAAGCTGCTATCTTTCTCTTCTTCTATAACACAAGTGAAGCCAAAGGATTTTGTTTTGTTCTGAATGCTGCTGAAACTTTATTCCCTTGGACATGGATCATCTGTGCTGAAAGCCAAGTTTCGTCATGAAGCAAATTTTATCTGTTTAGATCTTAAACCTTTTTAGAGTAGAGATTAACAGGGTTATGAACACATAATCTCAACTTTCTAGTATTGACACATAATCCATTAGGGTGTGTTTTTCCCCTGGAAATGTATTATTACATCCCTGCCCACTACTTCCAGCACACACAAAAAATAGCTTTAGAGATTTTAAAATTTTGTTATGTGAGCATAAAGAACACTTTATAAGTAGAGCATGTTGTGCAATGTGGTAATTGCTAAGAACTGGTAGCTCTTGGACCATCTGGGGCAGATTTGTTGACTGTGTTCTAACCAAACCTCAGTTTACTATGAAGAAAGCTATCATTTTCCTTAGTTTTCTCAACAACAACAATAAAAAGTTATTTATTAAATTCTTTAGAGAAATCTACCTTAAATCATGCGTGCACTTACTGTGGATTGTTAAATTTTGTAGGTTCTCTTTTGTAGTTGTTTGATCTTGTGGCAAAAAGTAATTACACTTCACCCAGCCATGTATACTTGCCTCTTTTCCTTCAGTAACAACCAGCTTAACACTTAATGGAAAATTAACCTTCCTTCCTACAGCCTGAATTTCCTTATCTTAAGTCTTGTCTAGAGTTAATTTGAACTGTTGAACTAAATTTAAAAATGTTGATCGTAATTAAATCTGGTTCAGACTTCAGTATCAGTTACAGAATTAGTTGCTGATCAGTTTATTGCTTTAGCATAAATTGATACTCGACAGTGCAAATATTTTGAAATTGGATTAAGTGCATCCAGTTTGAAGTTTGTATGAAATGAAATATACAAAGTTCTCTCCACTGCGCAGGGGTGTGCACACTTTTGTCTCCCTGCTTTACCACCCTTCTTGGTGCCAGTTCTATCACATGCTTGCCAGGTGAATCGATTCGACTTCACGCAGCGAAATCATGTTCACATACGTGTTGTGTTCATGGGTTAGCTTTGAATCTGATCTGGTAGATGTCCCTGCAGCCATGTGGTGGCTCCAACACAAAGGAGATGGTGGGAGCATGTTGCTTAAGGACAGTAGGAGAGCCAAATTGTTTCCACTTCTGCGTTCACCCTTAGTAGCAGCCTGGAGCTATTGTGGCTTGGGTGTAATATGAAGCTGCCCTCTGTGTTAGCTTTGATATAGCCAGTGTACTTACAGTAAGAGCAGAGCCAAGGCAGCAGAGATTTGAACAAGGGCTGTGCAAGATTTTCAGAAGAGCTTGTATTACTACCCTCCTGCCACCACTGAAGTCTGTGCTCTCACATTCTTACAGCTACTGTTACTTGAACTACTTCTGGTATGTCTTTGTGCATTGCAGTTAGGGCTCATGCCTCGCTTTTGAAAACTATTTCATTAGGGTTGCACATTTTTCTGTCCTAGGCACAGCCTTAAGTTCCCTATCTCATGATAGCTATGCATGCATTGTGTTACAAGTTCATCCACTTCTGTAGCATTCATGTGTTTCTGTAATCTTTTTATAGTCCAAACTTCAAGAAAAATACACACACAATATTTGATGGACAAGCCTGTACAAACAGTGGGAAAAATGTGGAGTCCTTCTGGAGGACCATTCAAGTCATGCTTCCAGGAACTTTAAAGAAATAGATTTGTTTTAAATAAGTGCACTATACTGAGTAGTAAAACCATCACATTTTTTTATTTTAACGAAGCTCGAGATTGTCACTTCTGCTCCCCCCCCCCGGTTTTGTGTTGTTTCTAGGAGGTTTGAACCAGTCTTTTCTTCTCTCATACCTCCCCCTTTCCTCAGCATACTTTCTCCATGCCATGGTATGTTGGACATTCTCATAACAAGCGAATATGGACAAGCAGGGTTGGCTGGTATTGTACTATAATAATAGGTGAGCTGCCCTGTATTTTATCTCTAGAGTGCTGAAAACCTGTGAATCCTTGTATTTTTGTTTTGGCATTATGCATTATTGTTGTGCCCTTTGGCAAGTTTCCATCTGTGCATCTGAGCTGCCCATACTGAAATGTCTCCGAAGGTACTCAGTGAAAGGCTTTCATAGATCTGCATAAAAAGTGCTGAAGAACTTTTTGTCATTGCTGCCCTAGGATTCAAAGTTTTGGGGGATTTTCTTCCTTATAATTAGTTCTGGTTGAGGGTGGCAGCACTTGCCAAGAAAGCTATAATGGGGCAAGAAATCCTTTGTCAGTTATATATTGGGTTTTTCCATGCAAGACCTCAGGAGATTTGTTTTCCATCAGGCAGTAATATTCTTACATCTTCAAAATAGTCTACAAACATGAGCTAATTAGTTTCCACAATACCTCTGGGAAGTAGACAAGTAGAGTTTTTTAAAAAATAAATAAAAGAAGCAGAGTTTTCAGTATTTCCTCTGCTATCTTGTGATATTTACACTTCACTGGGGCAGTGACACACCTCCTGTGGGTGAACTACTTTTTGTCGATGCATTAAAAAAAAGGTTCATAATCTATGAAGTGGCTTAGGTATTAAATTAGACTTATTCAAGCATGTACTGGATATTTTCCTAACCTGCTACCCCTTTTGTAAAGTGATCACTCTTTCATAGCACAAGGGGAGGAAGGAATTATAACTGTGATTTTTATCTGCAAAACAGACAAAAATGTTTCGGCAGCACAGCAGAGACATAATTTACTTAAAAGAAAAATAATAAAGCCACAGAGGAAAAGTGGGCTATTGAACTCCACTGGAGTTCATCAGAAAGTCTTCTAACAGGCACCTCTGTGTCGCAAGCAAATCCCCGATTCCCAAAAGAAGCCTTGGAGATGGAGAGGACTATATGTTCTAGCAGTGATTAGTGTCCATTAAGATTCAACTCGGTGTCCAGTAAAGTGCTTTTGGCTACAAGCTAATAATTCTTGATGCATATTTGAGATTGCTTTATGTTGTGCATTACCCAGTGAAGAACTGAAGGTTTTTCTGCTTTTTTTTAATCTCTGATGGAACTGCAAATATTTGCTTGACTAGCAACCTTTTTTTCATCCAAGCTGGATGTAGTTTAGGTGAGAATCTGACCATTGAAAACTCCAGTCATCTCATTTGTTCCTCACCAGTGGTCTTTTCCCACTGTTATGTGGCATGTATGGCCTAAAACGGCAGCAGGAAAGTCTAGAGCACCAACCTTGCTGACCCAAAGAT